>NC_045717.1:3165809-4536309 GCF_009834535.1 Camelus ferus | reverse complement strand
AGAAATTTCAGGCAGAAACTCAGAAATAAAAGTGTGCAGGGGTGCACAAGTATGCCAAAGTGAAGGCAGCTGGGAGAAGATACGTGGTAGGTTATGTCTGGATCACAGTGCTTATGGGACAGAGAGCATGGAGATCTCTGGAAAGGAAACACCATCTGAAGCAGAACCTTGAATGCCAAGCCAAGGAGGCGGAATCTTTTCTTGTGAAAGAAATAAGATTATATGCTACTCTGGAGGCAATGAGGAGGAGACACTCTAGGGATATTATTAGGACATTTATGACATCTCAAGCAGGAGATGGTAGGAGCAAAACCTAAGGAGAATGGTAGTAGTGATGGAGGAAAGCAGATGGTTTTAGAAGCTTAAAATGGAGAAGTTAAGGTTCTATAAATTTGGGGAGGGGAGAGAGAACTTAGGATGATGGAGAAGCATCTGGATATATTACAGAGCCGCTTTCAGTCCTCCTAGGAGTAGATTTTTGGTGCTTAGAAGAATTTTCTTGGATGACAAAGTCAATCCCTGCTTAAAAAGTTTTGTTAGTTTCCCATATATAATTTATTACATTAATGACCCCAGTTTTGCAGCTCTCTGTGTATTCACACCCCTTGCCAAGTGACCGCTCAGTTCTCCCCAGTAAAGAGCCTATTTCCTTACCTCTTGGATCTGAGCTAGACCACCTGCATTGCTTTGTCCGATAAAATGAGATGGAGGTGACAGTTTAGACTGGGATGAGGCTGTCTGCTTCCCCATGCTTCTGTCATCATCGTAAAGTGGTACACTGGTCCTAGGGTGAGGAGACTTCCCCAGGCAAGGTGCTCCAGCCAAGCTCATCCTAGAGCAGAGTCCACAGCTGACCTGCAGGGATATGAGAGAGCACAGCCAAGATCACCTGAGCACAAGTAAGATCAAGGGAGCACAGCCATGATAACTGAACTCAGCTATGATCAAGGGAGCAGAACCATAATCAACTGAACACAACTTAGATCAGTCATTTCCACCTGACCCATAAACATGGGATATATGATTGATCATGATTTTAAGCCAATGAGGCGTGGGATGATTTGTTATGCAGCAATAGCTGACTGATACACTTTGTGCCTCAGATAAAGCCTTTAAGTCCTCAACATGATCTAAAATATCCTAATGGATATGCCTCCTCTTGAGCTTTATCTCTCACATAAGCTCCAGCCACACCAGTTTTTCAATTCCCCAACACATCACATCCTCCTCACTCTAGGATTTTGTATGTCCCTCTGCAATGCTGTGTATCTCCTATCACCCTAACCTGGTGCACATAGTTAATCTCTATCCACTGTTCTGAGTTCAGTTCAAAATTAGTCTCCTCAGGGAAGTGTTTTCTGCTCTTTATGCTGGTTAGCATCTCCCATCCACAGCACCCTGTACTTTCTATTCACAGCTCTATCATAATTACAACTTAATGATTGTCTACAGAATTAGTTGTAAGCTTTGTGAAGGTAAGGGCTATACCCATTTTTGCTGCCTAACACAGTGCTTGGAGATTAAAAAAAAAAAAAAAGGAATAAGATGAATGAATGAATGATACAAGGGATAGAGGATTCTTGAAGTTCTGGTCTCTGATCTATGAAGTCCCTGAAATAATAAATGCAGGGACACCCGTTCAGCTGTTTTCCTGCATCTGCTGGGGAGGAAGGAAGACAGGGAATCTGCCTGAGCGGATACATTCGCCAAAGAAACTTCGCAGCTGTCACAGTGTTCCTGCCATCAAAACAGGGGCTGAAGGAACCACAATGAGGAGGGAATGAGTGCCAACTTCTGGGGGAGCTTGCAAGGATCAAATTTGGCTAAAGATCCTTCTAAGCTTCCCCTCCTGCACCTGCACTTGCTTGTAGGTACAAAATGTTTTGCTCAAATAATTCCACCCACAATTAACCAAATGAATGCTCTGGGGTGCTATGCTGTATTTAACTCAAAGTCTATCAAATCCTGTGTTTTGCTACGACTTCTCTTTCTCTCAGAATTATTGCTGTCAGGATATCATTTTGAATTAAGAAACTTGCAATTTCAGCGAGCATGAAGAGTCTTCTCAAGAGTTGGGTGACTTTTGTATCAACTTCTTCCTTGCAGACAGCGAGGTGGCAGAGAGAGTGCTCCAGGCTGGGGCCCCATCCATTTATCCCTTTCATTCATTTATTCCTTCATTCTTTCTAGCCACAAATATTGACCAAAGGCTTGATGAGTGCTAGGAACTGCGGGAAACGGGAGCATCAATACTCAGCTATCAGTGTTTTGTGAAAAAGTACGTGAGATTGGAAACTTGAAAGTTCCTGGTTATTGGTAGGTTTTCCAAGTTCTGGAAACTTGAAAGTTCCTGGTTATTGGTAGGTTTTCCAAGTTCCTTTCCACGGCCCCAAAGCCCTACATTTTCCAATCCCCTTCCTAACCTCTCAGACTTGATTTTTTAGTATTATCTCCCTTCTGCCCTCTCTATTTTAAAGACACCTGGCTGTCTTTCTGATGCTCAAATACACCAAGTTTGTGTGATTTCTGCTCTCTCTGTTGAGACATACACACACCCAGATCAAGTGTATCTTGACATTCTTAGGCTCAGCTCAAATGCTTCATTCTCAGAAAGGCTTCATCTGATTACTCTGCTATAATGCATCATTTGTTTCTTCACTCTATTTATCGCTGGTGAAAATCGTCTTATTTTCTCTATTTGTTGATTTTTTTGTATGTCTTCTCCACTGTACTATAAACATCTGGTGAATAAGGACCTTAGCTGTCTGTTCATTGTTGTAGCCCCAGCACAAAGGCATATCTCAGGGAATGTCTGCTGAATCAAGTTCATTCCCAAAGGACCGATGGGCCACCTCATTGATGTTTCCATATTGTGCAAAGAGATGCCTATCAAACCTGCACTCATGAGCCTGGCTTCATGGAAGGCAGGTTGGATGGTTTTTCTCTAAGTGTAAATACTAAGTTGATGTGATTGTAACAGTCAAGAGTATAGAATCGTTGTGTGTGCAGTGAATATATTTGGATATGCTTCATCTGTCTCATAATAAAAGATACAAATTTTCATGATCATTGTGACCTGTTGGTGGGCA
The DNA here is from genome assembly GCF_009834535.1 of Camelus ferus. Lineage (NCBI taxonomy): Eukaryota > Metazoa > Chordata > Mammalia > Artiodactyla > Camelidae > Camelus > Camelus ferus. The sequence continues at coordinate 4,533,220 of NC_045717.1, read as the reverse complement.
ACTATCTATGCATGTATCTTTAGTGCTACAAACTCATCCACATGTGTTGGTGACAGTAAGTTGATATAGAGTTTCTGGATATGTATCAAACACCTTAATATGTCCACCCTTTAGTTTAAGGAAGTTAAAATGGATGTGGGCAAAGATCAAGTTACGGAATTTTGTCCAGCAAAAAAAAAAAAAAAAAAAAAGGAAAATAACTCAAACTTCTTCAGCTGAGAGTTTGGAGAAGTAAACCATGGTATATCTATGTGACAATATGCAAGATATTTGCTAAATCCATAGACTAAAAGAAGAATATACACTGACATTGAAAAATGTTCACTCTGACAGGCTAATTTCAAGCAAGCAGATTACAAACAGTGAGTGCCAAATGTCCTTCCTTTTTTTTTCCCTTGGAAAAGGAAGAAAAGTGACTAGAAGTGAAGAGAGAAAGCACTGGAAGAAAGCACATTAAAAATTCAGCAACAGGTTCCATTGTATGGTGGCATGTGGATGATTTCATTTTGCTGTTATTTCCCTGTGTTTGGCCAATTTTTACTTCATGCACATATTGCATTTGGAATTAGGAAGAATTACACTAAATGTTACAAAATATTTAGGGGATCTAAAATGGCTCCAAGGTTTTGTTCATTTTATAAAAACCGTTAGTCAGACTGCCCCAGATGTTTGGTGATATAAAGACCAAAGGATAGTTTGGGTAAAACAATCAATTTATAGCCTCTCTTCCCGGTGGGGAGCAGAGCTGAAGGAAAACATTAGAGTAAGCTGGTGATGTCCAACAACTCCAACCCCATGATCTCTTAAGATTTAATTTGTCTGCTAGGTGTTTACCTAGCCTTATCCATTTCAGGCCCTGTATTGGGTCCCAGGGATCCTGGAATGGGAATTCAAAGTGTTGACTTCATGAAGCTGACGGCCCTGTGGAAGATTCTGACCAATAAGGAATCTGTTCCAATGCCCTATGCCAATTGCTGGGGTAGGATAAGTAGAGAGAGCTGTAAAGGTACAGAGGAGGGGAACTTAATCTCATCTGGGAGAAAGGGGAGGGCTTCCTGGAGGAGGGGACCTGTGGACCAGGGTCAGAAAGACAAATGGGAATTAGTAGGGAAGGAAGGTGCTAAAGAAATGTTCCAGGTGGAAGGATAGCATGGGAAGTCCTCAGAGGCAGGACACTCTAGGCTTGTTCAAGGATCTGAAAATAGTGCTGTGTGGTCAGAACCTAGAACACGGGCTGGGAGTGACATGAAGCAGGCTGGAGAAGATACTTGGAGCCACACAAGCTGTGACAGGTCTCAGGAGCCAGGACAAGGATTTGGACTTTCTCCTAAGAACAGCAAGGAACCATGGATGGGCCTTATCCAGGGGGCTGACATGGCCATATTTGCACTTTAGAAAAGTCCCCCAGGACTTAGTTAGAAGAATTGGAGGAAGACCAGAAATCTATGAGAGTGATGTTAATGAAATAGGGGAAGAACAGTGAGGTTGAAGAGAAATGGATGAATTTACAAAGTATGTAGTGGGTAGGTTAGATGAAACGAGGATGGGCGTAGAGATGAAAGGGAGAAGGTAACCTAAGGGAATATCAGGTGTTCTCCTGGGCACTTAGAGGCAGCTGACACAGGAACACCTAGAGGATGGTAGCAGCTATGGGACATCTAGATAGAGATTCCCAGTAGGCTTTTGAAAAGGCAGTCTGAAACTCAGGAGAAAGCTAGGCTGGAGGTGTCCACTTTGGAGGCATCAGCACAGAGAAAGTTATTAAAGCCAGAGGAATGTACAAGGGCCAGAGGGAAACATTGAGTCTACACTGAAGAATAGTCAGAACAGAAGGATCCTGAGGAACTTGAACACTTAAGGGATAGACAGAATGAGTCCTCATGACGAAGAACGAGATGGAGGGGCCAGAGAGGTCTGAGGACTACTCAGACTGTGTATTGCCATGGAAGCCAAGGATGGGAGGATTTCAAAGTGATCCCTGTCAACAGCAAAAAGTTCAAGCATGGGAGCACAGAGGAGCATCCATGGGTTTAAACTGTTGCCAAGGGTGTTGTTGGGCTCTTTGATGAGATCAGCCTGTCCAGGGTGGTGTGCACAGATGTTGGGTTGCAGTGGATCAGGGAGGGGACTGAAGTGAGGGAATGAGGATGCAAGAGTAAACACCTTGTTCAAGATCTTTGCTGAGTAGGGGAGCTAGGCTGCAGCTGGTGTAGGCTCAGAGAGTTGAGGGGGATTTTTTTTTTTTTAATCAGAGAGACTTTTAAAGTTCAACCCAGGTACTAAAGAATTAAGAAGAAAGGGAAAGTTAGAAGCTGCAGGAGAATGTGAGGATAATCAAGTAAGGTCCTAGCGGAGAAAAAAGAGGAGGAAATCCAGAGCACGAGTAAGGGAGAAGGTATCCCCCTTCACTATCACAGGAGGGAAAGAGGATGGATGCAGACACAGCTCACTTTGCAGGTCTGGTATCAGAACTTTTTGGGAGTTCCTGTCTAAAGCTGTCTGTTTTTCTCTGTGCAGTAGGAGGTGAGGTTATCTGCTTAGAGTGAGTGGGAGGTGGTGGGGTAGAAGATTTGAGAAGTAAGGAGAAATTTGAAATAGCTGTCTTAGAGAGTGGGAGAGAGCTTACTCAGAAAACTGGGAGCTCTGAGGCCCCAGGTGAGGCTGAAGAGGTTGACTTTTTGGTGGCACCCACCTGCAATGTGGGATTTCCTCCCACGGGGCTCAGCAGCCTGGGTGTGGGCATGGAGAGTCAGAAAGCAGTGTGGAAGAAAGGTTGGAACTTATTTGGCAGGTGCGACAGAAGCACCCTAGGTTCGGTGAGTTGAGAGTGTTGGCAAGAGGGATGTAAATGTCCCGAGTGTTAAGGTCCAAGCTGGTGGGGATAGAAGTGGAGACAGGATCAAGGGATGATGAAGAGGGTGTTGAGGAACCTGAGGTCTCTCTAATCCTGAAGATCTGATGTGATGGAAGAAACCACTTGAGAGTCTTGGAAAGCCAAGAGGAGGTTTTCAGAAACTTGCATGCCTGAGTTTAATATTTTCTAAGTGGAAGAGCTCTAAGTCATGCAGAGGCCAGAGGGTTACCGTGGGAATGAGTGGGTGAAGGGGAGAGGAGGGAAATATCATTGGGCAAAGAAGATATCAGAGGTGAAGCCAGGGTGTTGGAACACTTGGTGCCCACAAGAAGGCTGGAATCCCTTTGACCCCAGTAGGGACTGGGGAGGGAAGGGGAGAGGGAAAATGGGAACCAGAAACCTGAGCCTTTAGGGAGAGAGGAGCATGATGGGAGGGCAGGTCGAGACCAGCGGGGAGGAGGAGTAAAGTTCCATGAAGCGCAGCTGCGTGAGAGCAGAGGCGTAGGAGCTTCATGTAAGTTTGAAGAGTGGTGATCTGGAAGTGGAGGGAAGGGGGCTGAGGAGATGCTCAGCTCAGCTCCCCACCTGTGGAATGGGCCTCTCGGAGGGTGAGTGATCCCCATTTAGAGGGAGGGCTGCTGGGAAAGTGGTGGCTTCCGGAGAAACTGAAGTCTCCACCAAAGAGGAAGATGGAGCAGAGCCAGTGAAGGGCCTGAGGGTGTATGAAGGTTTATTTCTTCTGAAGAGAGGATCCCAGAGACATCTCAGAAGGATTTGGGAAAGAGAAGAGCAGTGGGAATTTGGTTCTGGAGAGAAAGGGCACAGCATAGAATGGGATGATGACAACAACAGAGTCTAATATTCATTTATCGGAGTTCACTCAACAGGTATTTGTGGAGCCCCTGTGTTCTAGGCAAGGCTCTTACAGTGGTGCAGGAGGCAGACAATGTGCTCTGCCTCTTGGAACTTACCTTCTAGTAAGGGAGAAAGGCAATAAACTGTGTGTGTGCGCGCGCGTGTGTGTGAGTATCGTGAAGCAAAACTGAGGGCAAATCACTCCTTCCCTGGGCCTCAGTTTCCTCACTCATAAAATGGGGAAACAGGAAACAGTCAACCTGAATGGGCTCCACCCAGCTTTCTCCTTCTACAATTGTGTGACACCTGGGATCTTGTAAGTGTAAGTAACTGTAGGTAACAAAACATTCTTTACAAACAAAATAATATTAAAACAAAAAAAGTCAGCTTAATAAATGTACCAGAAGATTTGGCTGAGATCTTCAAAGGCCCTGCACTGCCCGTGGAACAAAGACCAGACAAAAGGCCTTCTCTGTCTGGCTGCAAGCCTCTTTTTGAGTTGCCCCGTGCTCCAACAACATGGGCTGCTTGTTGTCCTGCAGTGGGCCTTGCCCTGCATGCCTCTGTGCCCCTGCTAGGGCCATTCCCTCTGCCTGCAGTGCCTTTCCACCACTGCTTCTTGGCTATGCCCCCATACTGTGCAGACTCAGTGCATGTGCCACCTGCTATGTCACTCTCTTTCCATCCTCAGCCCCAAAGCAGAGGCTTCTTCTCTGCCCTTTGTATATCCTACTCATTGTTCTCTCATTCTCACTCCCAACTGACTGTGAGCTCCTCAAAGGCAGGAATAACACAATTTTTTTAAACAACAGACATCAATGGTCAAGAATCCAGGAGCAGCTTAGCTGGGAGCTTGCAATAAAGCTGCTGATCAGAGCTGTGGGTCATCTGAAAGCTTTTTTCTTTTTTAAAAAAAGGTTTTTGAGGGGGCAGGTAATGAGTTTTCATTTCTTTTATTAATTTTTTTTAACAGAGGCTCTGGGTATTGAACCCTGGACCTCGTGCATGCCTAACACGCACTCTACCACTAAGCTATATCCTCCCCCTCATCTGAAAGCCTGACTGAGGCTGGAGAATGTGCTTCCAGGCGCCCTCACACAGCAGGTGGCAGGAGGTTTCATTTACACACCACATGGGTCACTGACAACATGGCAGCTGGCTTCTCCAGGGCGAGTGACGTATCTGGCACCTGGGCAGAAACGGCTAGAAGGCTGAACTCAGCTGGGCCTCTCGCTTTCTCCAGGTCATCTCAGAGCCTCTCCCTCGCCACATGGTCCCTCCATGAGGCTCCTCCACGTGGTCTCTCCAGCAACACAGCCACATGGCAGCACTGGGCTATAGATTGCCAAGCAGTTTCAGGTACCTTTCCTCTGGAGAGCTTGCCTCTGAGTAGCCCCAGTCACCTTTCCACGCAGTAGGTCACACTGCGTGTCTGAACTGGCAGAACAGCACACGTTTCCTCTCTGCATGATCAACAGGTAGCACCAGAACGGGCAGATGAGCATCATCCGTGCCGCCACCACCCTGCACGGTAGCTGGCTCCTAAGTGCTCATTGTGCCCCATACTGTAGGGCAGCTTACACAGACGCTGCCTTGACCCAGTTAAGGGGGCCCTGGCTAGAGGCCAAACAGTTCCTCTTCCTGAGAAGCTGATTGTGTCTACACTTCCCATCACGTCCCAGATTGGGCCCTCACACTCCGGACAATATCCCACAGCCCTAATTGTTCCAGAGGCAGCACCTACATCCCAGAGCCTGCTGAAATTACTCAAGCCAGCCAATATCAAGCCTGCATACCCGTTCCCTCCTAAGGAAACCACAATAAGGGGGTAAGGGGCTGGTTTACAGTTCCTCTCTCTCGCTTGAGTGACCCTGGGTTGGGTGCTAGATTCTCCCCAGGAAACTGTGTGAAACACTCGTTCTGATTTCCTTCTCTTGATCTGTGTCTGGCCTTGTTACAGGTCACCCAAGGTAATATGACTGAAACATACACACTCTCCTCGAAATGTATGTGTGAGTTACAGGCCAGCCGTCTATAACCAATCAGCCCTTCATCTCTGAGTCTTGTTACAACAGTATTTTACTTCTCGCTCAGTGTGCCTGATTGGCAGGGACTTCTCCTCCACACGGTGTTTCAGGGACCCAGGCTCCTTCCAGCTTTGGCTCAGCCATGCCCCACTACTTCATCATTCTCCACCAACAACTCTAGGCCCTGCCAGAAAGGGGCGTGCCTCACTTCTACTCGCATTCAGCTGGCCTGAATTCAGCCACATGGCCACACCTAATTGCCAGCGCCCTACATAGCCTAGCTGAGAGTCCACAAAGAAAAGGGGAGAAATTGTATGAACACTTACAAACTCATTAATGCATTATATTATTTAATTCTTATAACTACCCTGGGAGGTAGTACTCTTATTTATTCATATTATCTTCCTTTCTTTTTTTCTTAATTGAAGTACAGTCAGTTACAGTGTGTCAATTTCTGGCGTACAGCACAATGTCCCAGTCATGCATACACACACATATATTCGTTTTCATATTCTTTTTCATTAAAGGTTATTACAAGATATTGAATATATCCATATTTTCTAACTAGAAAAACAGAGGCTTAGAAATTTTAAGTAATTTTCCCAAAGATACACACTTTGTAAGGGAAACTTAGATTTGACTTCAGGTAGTCTGGTCATAGGCCCTCCATTTTAGTCATTAAATTACACTGCTAAAAGCCATTGACTGAGTTGAAATTTGATTTCCCTTGGTGAGAATCAATCTAAAGTATCAAGCTCACAGGTATAAATTCTACTGTGCCTTCTAAGCAAGACCATAGCATGTCCCAACTCCCAGGGAAGCTGTTCACACCATTTCTATAATGAATATTCCTTCCTGGAATTGTGCAGTGCACACCTTATACTGCCTTACATGGCAGCCCTACTTCTAAGCGCCACATACTTTCAACAAACATTTCCCACACACCTGCTGTTTGCCAAGCACCAGGGTATCTACTTACCTGCATGTTATTTCATGATAGGAACTTCTCAAATATATGCTGGATTACCTCGCTGTGTATTTGGCAGAGCTTATTGCCATGGAATTTTTTGTCCAGTCATACCCTGCCCCATTGGATAAGGTTTTGCTCTTTTTGAAAACTTGCCATATCTCTTAGGAACCAGCTGAATGCCCTTTGGTGCCCACATCTGTACCCTTGCCTCCACTGCTGGCTGGAACAAAGACAAATTCACTCCACATCTCAGTCTAACTGAGCAGGCAGTGCACAAAAGAGTTTGACAATGCCATCTTGCCACTTTTCCCTCTTCTGTTTGCATAATTGCATTGTCAAGAATTACTTATCATACATTTAACACTTAATACCTATTTATTATGAGTTCATGTAACTGCTATTTAAAGAATAATCCATGCTAACTCCCTTCTACCCCGATTTGATGCCACTCTGATTCTGTAATTGCTGGTTTCGGCGATATTATGCCACAAAACCTGAAAGCATAATTGGTTGTTTCATTCCAGACAATACGTTTTCAAGATGCTTAAAGCTTAACTGGCAGATTTGAAGCGGGTGCAGAGGCAGTCAGGCAAGCATGCTCACGGCAGGCTGGTCTTGCAGAGTAATTTATGCAGGAACCAAAACGGGACTGTGGAGGGTAAAATTGTTTCAAATAAATGAAAGGGAGGGGGAATACGATTCTTTTGTATAGACCCTTTGTTTTAAATTTTCAACTGCCAGCAGTGCTTTTTGCTGGGGTTAATCAGCCCCCAATACAGGAAAAGTAGAGAGAAGCAATGTGAGATACAGGCACATCCCTCAGCACAGAGCGCATCCGGAACTGCGGACTAACTGTGGCTTTGTGGGCAGTCCTGTGGAGAAATGCCCGGGTCCCCGGGTTGGCCTTTGCCAGCCTGCCTTCCCTCTTCCAGCCTGGTTTTAGCCCTCTCTTTTCCTGAGGTCATGTTGGCTCCTTTGCCCCAGGATTCTTGTTGCTCATTTCCATTAAGCAACTATTAGACTTTTTTAAACCAAAAGGTTAGAGCCTGATTTGTGAGCTATCTCACAACTCACACGACCATCTATGGGTTCCCTCTCTCCCTCTCACCCTCCCTTTCTTCCTTCCTTCTTTCCTCTCCTTGACTTCTACTCTGTGACAGTCCACTGAGGCACCCAAGGTCTTCCAGAGGGAACACAGAGAGAAAAGAAAACTAGGGTAGAGGGCGCTAAGAACTACTCTAGAGGGAGGCTGACCCCAGCAAGCCTCTGCCCCGACCCCAAGCCCCTCAAAGACACGCTGTGCCCCAGTTAACCTCCATCTACATACCTCCCTGACCAGTGCCATGTAAGGACATCAGTCCTGCAGGCTGGGGTAGCCCTTGGCAGAGTCAGCCTCATCTGGGGTTCAGAGCTCCATGTCCTAATTCACCCCACTGAGGAGGGGTTAATGATTTTGCTCTGGGCGATGCATGTTTCATTCTGGTGATCAATACATCATAAATGACATATTGAACATCTGTGCCCGGTCCCATGACAGATGCTGCGAAGGACACAAAGGATCCACCTGGGTCCTACTGCCCTGGAATGTACATTCTGGGGGCAAAATAAAAATGTGTGCACCTGAGTTTCCTTATCTGGAAAGTGGAGAAGAAAGCAGTTTCTTCCTCATTGGTAAATTAAATAAGAGAACGGGTTCAAGATGCGAAGCATAAGGCCGTACAAGTAGAGAGGGAACAAAAAACCTTAGCTCTTCTTCTTCGTCTGATTGTCATTCAGCTGGAATTACAACTAGCCAAAATTGGAAAAACCACAAAAGTTGCCATAGGGCCACAGAAGAGGAGCAATCCCTGCCCTTATATCTGCCAGGACCTCATGCATGAGTTCACGTGGTGCCCAGACAGGAGCTGCCCCCAAGGGTGATGCTCCTCCTGAACGTTCCTGAGCCAGGAAGTCACCAGGAGGAAGTGAGCTAAGGAAGGGAGAAGGGACTGATAACCAAGGCCGAGAGCCAGGCTCAGGGGTCAGTGGGTGCTTGCGGGTTGGGAAAGGGTTGGAACTAGCTCATTAGGCTACAAAGGATCTGGGCACTGGAGCTCAGGGGTGGGAGTGGTGATGAGGCAGTTTGGAGGCCACATTCGTAACTATGAAGCCTAGGTTTGGATTTCTTTGCCCCTTTTCCTGGAGAAGTTGGATGGGATGGGAGTAGAATTTTAAAGGGGTTCAAAGATACTGGAAGATTCTTTTTAACTTTCTTTTTTCTTTAGATTCTACAAGCTTAAGATAAATAGAGCAGACATACAAAAACAGAAATTCTATGTTAAACATGGAAGGATCCAAGAAATGAAGGGGATGGGAAAGGATTGCATCAAAAATCCTATACTGAATAAAGCTTTGGGGCATAAAACATAGCTCTGAGTTCCCTGGCAGCCAAGAAGAAAAGGGAAACATAGTGGGCTATACGGTTCTCATTGCCTAGTGGTAGGAAGGGCTCCAGTTGGACACACTGATGTAATGAAGGGAAGAAGGTGGAGCCTAGGACACCAGCCTGTGACTTTATGGTTTTTTTCATGAGAGTGTATCATAGGTATTGTGAGCAGAGAGATGAGTAAGAGAATGAAAAAAAGAGGAATTGGGCTAAGGAAACATGTTCCAGAGAGGCAGAATGAGTGATAAACCAGTCAGCAAACCAAGCAGAGGGCAGAGAGCTGAAAACGCTGTGTGGGATGCTCACTATACGACTGGACCCCACTAGAGCTCTGTTTGGCAGGCACCTATAAAGTCCATGGGCCATCAGCAGAGACATGAGAATAAGGGTGACTATGAGGGCTGGGTTTAGTGATTGCCCTTTACTGCATGTGTGTCCTCAGGGCCCTGCTGGTGGTGATGAGCTGGTTCTTAAAGGGGCAGGATGTCAGTGAGAAGGAAGCTTCAGTTACTTCAGCAGAAACAAGCTTTTCCTCATCCTGAGCTCTGAGAAGAATTCTTTAGGAGGGTCTTCATGTGAAAAACACAAAGTGACAAAATGTGTGATTATTCATTCACTCACTCATTCATTCAAAGACCAGTTATCATGCACCTACCAGCTGGGGTGCAGCTAACTATGGTAATTTTTCCAGAAAACATTGATGGAATTCCCAGACAGGTGCTGCTTTGCCACTTTCCTATAGCAGCAATGCTTTCAGGGTGGTGGCTACTGCATCAGAGGACCCCATCTTCCTTCCCACCACCCCCATTTTCCCTATGTTACAGAAAGAACTAACTACTCAGGGATCTGATAGGGTCACAGTCCCAAACTTTCAGAATTAACAATCTGATTTAATCCATCAATATCTGTCAATGTTTACATTGAGATGACTGAGATGACTCACTTCCCTAAAGAGTTTACAAAGTCACTGAGAGGTCAAAAGAAATCAATGCCTTTTTTTGGTATCAACCAAGCAGATGCTAAAAATTTGAATGGAAACCCAAGGAAGGCCCTGATCCATATGACTCACTGTGTGTACACACATACATGTTATATACCTGGACTTGGGCCCCGGAGCTGGACAGGTGCCTGTGTGTGATTGTAATACCAGTCACCATTCATTGACCACTGGATTCTATCAGGAGCTGTGCTGAGGGTTTATATATATCATTTAATTTCTAAATCAATTCAATGAGGTAGTAATGATTATTACCACCATTTGACTGACCTGAGTCTTAAAAAGATTAAGAATCTCACCCCAAGTTACACAGCTGGTAAATGTGGAGCTGGGATTCTAATCTGTTCCTGTCTAGTTCCAGCACCTATGTCCCATCCACCAAGAAATGCTGCCTCCCAGTATGGTGTTTTATAATAATGATGATGACTGTGATGGTGATGGTGGTGGTGGTGGTGGTGATGATTGTGATGGTGTTGATGGTTGTGGTGATGATGATGGTGGTGGTGATGATGATGATGGTGGTGGTGGTGATGATGATGATGGTGACAATGGTGATGATGATGATGGTGGTGGTGGTGATGATTGTGATAGTGATGATTGTGATGGTGATGATGGTGGTGGTGATGATGGTGGTGGTGGTGATGATGGTGACAGTGATGAAGGTGATGATGATGATGGTGGTGATGATGGTAGTGGTAGTGGTGGTGATGACGATGGGAATGATAAAGATTTTAAAATAAAAATAATAAAGTAAAACCAAGATATCTGTGTAGAATCTTATCAATTGTCACCAGAGATCACGTTAGGGGGGGTCCAGCCATTAGAAAAACACCCTGGCAAATGTCAAAGTTCTGGGTGGCAGCTGCTGCCAAGATTTGAGTCAAAGAGAAGATTTTCCTGTTGCTTTGGAGAGAAAGAGATTGGATGGAATCCCAATATGTATAACTCCAGTATTACTGGAGACACGAGGACAGAGAAAGGGGGAGCCAGCAAGTTGGGGAGTAGCTGAGACCAGGCCAGGTGAGGCGGCAGCAAAATCTACAGATTGGGGTGGGTCGGGGTGGCTAGATGTCATTTTGAGAACAATGACACCAAGAATGCATTTGATCAGGTCAGCAAAGGCAGTGACATGATCTTTCTCAGACTCTCAAATATGAGATCTACTGTGCTCCAGAAGGTGGGGACAGCTTTGGGGTTACATTTAAGGATGGTGATGAGTTTTATGTCTGAGTCACGGTGCCTGGGTAGCAGCTGCATGTGAGAGAGTGGGAGCCCTTGGGCACAGCAGCCTACGATGACAGAAGACCCAAGAATTCCAGAGATCTTGGACTTCCACAGACTGGGGGATGGGGTGGTGGCGTGCGGGGACCGAAGGCAATTTTACTTTGATCTAAAGGGAGAGGGAAGTCTTTGTAGATGCTGTGTGTGCATCCGTGTGTGTGTGTGTGTGTGCGAAGAGAAAAAGACAGAGACAAAGAAAGAAGTGAAATTCGCAATGACTAAAACAGACCTGTGCCTGCCATCCCATGCGTGGCTAGTGCCACATGTTGAGATCATAATATTTTAGATATATAATGGGTTAAGTAATACATTATTCAAATTAATTTCACCTGCTTTTTTTTTCTTTTTCACTTTTAATACTGTGACTAACAGGAATTTAAAATTATACACCTGTTCATATTCTATTTCTATTTCTACGGATGGTGCTGAACCAGAGGGATCAGCATGAACTGGTAACACAGTGTTGTATAACTCAAGGGGTTGCTAAGGCATTTTGGATGAGGCAAGTCATCCAAAGCGACTCTCCAGGGTTATGGAAGGCATTCAGATCCCTATTTACAAAATACCAGTCATTATAACAACCACAAATGGCCCTCTAATGGGGTAGGTGGGGTGGGGACGGCATTCTTGCCCCGATAAGAACCCTGACAGGGGATGGATAGATCAAGTGTAATGAGAGCAGAGAGAAGAGAAGGTTATTCTTCCCGGGGGAACAGGAGAAGCAACAGACAGCCTCTGAGCTGGCCCCTGTGGACAAGCCCATGTTTCTAAGCAGAGAAGTTGAGACAGGGTGTAGGAGCAGCAGGAACAAAGGAAGGCGATCATGTTTGGGGAAGGAGTACAAGGAAAAAGAATTGGACCCTAATGCTTGTTTCTCACATTGAGCAAGTTGCCTAGAGGTCCGGGAGCACATTTGACCCTTAGACTAAAGGGAGGTGAGATTTGTGGTCTCCTGGAGACCCTGAGAACAAACCCTGGGAGGTTCCCTTCCACATGCCCACAGCCCTGCCATGTTTTCCCAGACCAAAGGCCATGGGCAGCACAGAGCTGGTTCCGAACATCTTGCCTACCAGCATCCAGGGCAGCCTACAGCCGGGGGAGATGTGGAGGGGTTCTTTAAAAGGAAGATGCCATCTTTAAACTATATTAAGGTTTAAAACCAAAAGCATTCGATTTTTCTATCCCCAAATGACAAGAGAAAGCCTGCGGATGAGATCATGTTACACATTAATTAGCAGCTCTGAATCTACGGTTTATATAAGAGGAATGAGAGAGAGAGGAGAAGCATCTCCCCAGCGTACCACGGGCATCAGCCTTGAAGCCCATCAGAGAGAGAGGGATTATGGCTGTGGGCTTGAGTTTCAGCCTCCTTGAAAAACACACTTCCTTGACTTCTGAGTGAGTGGGTTTGTGAGAGACAGAACTGTCAGTTACCAAGTGAATCTTGACTCAGATGAGCTGCAAATGAACTTTTCAGCATTTCCCCAAAGTCCAGGTGCTTGTCTTCCTCTGGACCATTTATCTGTGTGTGCACCACGGGTTGATGTGAGAGCTCAAGGGTACTCTTATCACCCGGAGGCAGAGGTGCCTCCATGGAGAAACCCTTTCCATTGCACCTTCCTCCCCAACCATGCATTTTCAGGGGGCTCCAACACCCCGAAGGGCCCTGCTTTTGGAAATCTACATGTCAGCTCCGCAATCCACAGAAACTTAGTTGGTAAAGGGTCCCTTTGACAGACGCTATTTAGAGCATCTATTTATCTTGTGTTTACAAAGTGCCAGGCACTTAATACAAATGTGCTAAGCCCAGAAAGTGCGTTAATTTTATTTGCTCCTCAAACACCACCTTGAATTAAGTACCATGACCATCTCCAAGGGGCAGAGAAGTGAATTCGCTTGTTCCAGCTCATACGTAGTAAGGACAAGATTCAAACTCCAGCTGCCCACCCATCAAAGCCAGAACTCTTGACTGCCATCCTGGGTATTTTACTTGCACAGGTCAGAAAAATCATCTTGTCTCAGAAGGGCTGCTGGCAAATATTAAAATCTAGGGTTGGTTATTAAATCATCATGGATACTGCTTTTTTGTTCTTTGGAAATTGTATTTGGGTAAACTACTTCCACCTCAGTTTCTTCCCACACCTTCCTCCTTCCGTCCTGCCCCTGCTCACCCCCCCCTTTTTCATTTATCTCCCTTCTCATTCTCACTGATAAAATGACTATATCTAAACATTGGAGAGTCACTGTGAATTCCACAGAGTGGTGGTGGCTTGTTGTCACTTGGGAAGGGGTGCAAATCCAGGCCTGGCTCACCCCACCACAAACGCTCCTCTGCTGGGGGTGCCATGTTGGCCGGGAATCAATGAGCATTGGCAGCTGGGGCTCCCTGAACCCAGGAAGCAGTGATTAAATTATGAGTATCTTCATTTATGAGTGTGCGAAGGCTCCCTGTGATCATCTGCGAGCCTGTGATTAGCAGCACACACGTACAGCACAAGCCCCGTAAGTAATAATTAGAGACAGAATAACCGGCCAAGTTGTCTGTGTTCCACCTGGTCCTGATGTCTCCAACGGTTGCGTTTCCAGCCCAGTTATTTTGCTTGACAGCGAGCACCTGAAAGGCCATGGAGGCCCAGCTGGTCCTTAAGCTGTTTCGCCCTTCTGTGCCCCTCAAATGATTTTGCAGGTTAAAATGGAAAAGGAGGTATGATTGCCACAGAGCGATGAGCAGAAGGCATGGCTGAGCCCATTATAAAGTCGGTGACCCTATTCTAGGGGATTTGCACCCAAAAAGAACAATTTCCCCCTCTCCTCCGCTCTCCCAAGTCTTTGCAGAACTGAAGGCCAGTCTCTTTGGTGGCAAGTGGTGATCAGCTGGTGGCTGGTAAGAAAATGATTGTCTATTTACAGAGCTGTCAAAATATTGTTAAAAATAGAGTAATTTCTTCTCCTCTGTGTTTCGGAGATTTTGGTTGCTGGAAGCTTGTAATTAACACCTGAGACAGGATGAAGTGGATTTCCTCCACCATGTGTGTTTCTGGACCTAAACGGAGGGAGGGAATGTCTCCTAAAAGTGGCTCGTTTCCATTTCCTGATGAGGCATTTGGTATTTGTTGGGGGAGGGGAACCTTCTAAATCCACCCTAGCTGAGAGATTTTACCAGCATGCTTTTCTGTGCCGGTCTACTAGGTTACCAGGTGCAAAGCCCTGGGCTAGCCCTGAGGAGACAGCAGTGTTTGTCTTTTTTCTCTGCTGCCTATAAGATCTTTCTCTTTGACTCTGCTTTTGGGAAGGTTCATGACAATGTCAAGATGTAGATTTTTTTTTTTTTTAATATATTTTGCTTGGAATTTTCTAGGCCTCTCAGTTCTGTGCATGGGTGATTTCTATCTGTTCTGCAAATTTCTCACCAATTCTTCCTCCCTGTATTTCCTCTGAACTTGTGTCTCTCCTCTTCTTCTGGTCCTCTGAGCAAAGGCATGAACTTCTAGATGTAGTCTCCTTATTTACTACCCTCTCTTGTGTATTATTCATTTTTTCTTTTCCATGTTACATCCCACAAAATTTATTATTGAATTCTCTCTTCTGCTGTGTCCAGCCTGTTGCCAACATGCCCCGTGAGTATTAACACCTCATTACTGTATTTTTTAACTCGTAGAAGTTATATTTGTGTTTGCTTTCACATCTGTGACATCGCTTTTGAGTGCTTCCTCCTCCCTGCAGTTATTTTTAAGTTTATCATTTATTTCTTTAAACTTGATAAGCATAGTTGTTTTAAAATGTAAAGTCTGCACAGGTTCATTTTCCACCGTGTCTTACTTCTTGTTCATAGACCTTGTTTCCTCGTCTGTCTAGTTATCTTTGACAGCATGCTGTTCATTGTTCTTGAACAATCATTTGGGGGAGGGTTCCTAGAGACCTATGAGAATTTTCCCTCTCAAGAGGTCCTCTGCTTATGCTTCTTCCAGGTGCCTGGGGCTCTACCAGTCAGGATGATCTCATGCCAAGTTCACAGCTTGCGGTTCCTGAGTCCACCCAGCTTATGCCTTCCCAGGATACACATCCATTAAGAGAGCTGGTAGACAGACACAGGTTCTCAGGATCATTTCCCCCTTTCATTGCCTTCCCTCCTTTTGTTCAGTGCCAAAGTCATATCTTCTGAATTTCACTTTGGTGGAGGCATGTGGGTTTAGATCTGGTCTCTCTTAATGCTGAGGGGATGTCCTCTAAGTAATCCCAGTTTGGTCTTCAATTTCTGATTCCCTTGTCCTTTGGCACCCCTTTATGGGATCCCAAATGGAAATGACAAATGCACTCAAGAAATAAGTGACTTTGGTGCTTTTATTTTTTAAATTTTATTATTATTATTTAAATTTTTTGCATTTGTTTTTAAAACACTTTGTGGGGAAAAAGATCAGATTGATTGATTGATTGATTTAATGGTGGTACTGGGGATTGAACCTGGGACCTCACATATACTAGGCACACAGTCCACCACTGAGCTATACCCTCCCTCTCCCTTATTATTTTTTTGGTGCCTTTAAATTCCCCTACCTAGCTGTAAGAAAAGACCACCTCATTGCCTTGAGCCCATCAATACTTCAAAATGGAGTGCTTTTTAAACTTTTGATAAAATTCAACACCCATTTATGATAAAAACTCTCACCAAAGTGGGTATAGAGGGAACATATCTCAACATAATAAAAGCTATATATATGACAAACCTATAGCTAGCATAGTACTCAACTGTGAAAAACTCAAAAGCTTCCCACTAAAATCTGGGACAAGACAAGTCTGCCCACTATCACCACTCCTATTCAACACAGTCTTGGAAGTGCTAGCCACAGCAATCAGGCAAGAGAGAGAAATAAAAGGGATCCAAATTGGAAAAGAAGAGGTAAAAGTGTCACTATATGCAGAAGACATGATACTATATATAGAAAACCCTAAAAGGTCCACACAGAAACTACTAGAAATAATCAAATAATTCAGCAAGGTAGCAGTTTACAAGATTAACATTCAAAAATCAGTTGCAATTTCTTTACACTAATGATGAATCAACAGGAAAAGAAAGTAAAGAAACAATTCCCTTTAAAATAGCACCCAAAGTAATAAAAAACCTAGGAGTAAATCTAACCAAGAAGGTGAAAGACTCATACAAGGAAAACTATAAAACACTGATGAAGGAAATTAAAGAAGACTTTAAAAAATGGAAAGATATCCCATGCTCCTGGGTTGGAAGAATCAATATTGTTAAAATGGTCACACTGCCCAAGGCAATCTACAGATTTAATACAATCCCTATAAAATTACCCAGGACATATTTCACAGAACTAGAACAAATCATAATAAAATTTATATGGAACCATCAAAGACCTAGAATTGCCAAAGCATTACTGAAGAAAAAGAAAGAGGCTGGAGGAATAACTCTCCCAGACTTCAGACAATACTACAGAGCTACAGTCATCAAGACAGCATGGTATTGGTACAAAAACAGACATATAGACCAACGGAACAGAATAGAGAGCCCAGAAATGAACCTACAAACTCTTGGTCAACTAATCTTCAACAAAGGAGGCAAGAATATACAATGGAATAAAGACAGCCTCTTCAGCAAATGGTGTTGGGAAAACTGGCAGCAGCATGTAAATCAATGAAGCTAGATCACTCCCTTACACCATGCACAAAAATAAACTCAAAATGGATCAAAGACTTAAACATAAGACAAGATACAATAAACCTCCTAGAAGAAAATATAGGCAAAACATTATCTCACATACATCTCAAAAATGCTCTTCTAGGGCAGTCTACCCAAGCAATAGAAATAAAAGCAAGAATAAACAAATGGGACCTAATTAAACTTACAAGCTTCCACACACCAAAGGAAACCATAAGTAAAACAAAACGACAACCTACAGAATGGGAAAAAATTTTTGCAAATGAAACCGACAAAGGCTTGATCTCCAGAATATATAAGCAGATCATATGACTTAATAAGAAAAAAACAAACATCCCAATCCAAAAATGGGCAGAAGACCTAAAAAAGCAATTCTCCGAGGAAGAAATACAAATGATCAATAGGCCCATGAAAAAATGCCCAGTATCACTAATTATCAGAGAAATGCAAATCAAAACTACAATGAGGTATCACCTCATACCCGTCAGAATGGCCATCATTCAAAAGTCCACAAACAACAAATGCTGGAGAGGCTGTTGAGAAAAAGGAACCCTCCTACACTGCTAGTGGGAATGCAGTTTGGTGCAGCCACTGTGGAAAACAGTATGGAGATTCCTCAAAAGACTAGGAATAGACTTACCATATGACCCAGGAATCCCGCTCCTGGGCATATATCCAGAAGGAGCCCTACTTCAAAAAGACACCTGCACCCCATTGTTCATAGCAGCACTATTTACAATAGCCAAGACATGGAAACAGCCTAAATGTCCATCAGCAGAGGACTGGATAAAGAAGAAATGGTATATTTATACAATGGAATATTATTCAGCCATAAAAACCGACAACATAATGCCATTTGCAGTAAGATGGATGTTCCTGGAGAATGTCATTCTAAGTGAAGTAAGCCATAAAGTGAAAGAAAAATACCGTATGAGATCGCTCATATGCGGAATCTAAAAAAAAAAAAAATACAAAACAGAAACAGACTCATAGACATAGAATACAAACTTGTGGTTGCCAGGGGGACAGGGGTTGGGAAGGGATAGACTGGGATTTCAAAATGTAGAATAGATAAACAAGATTGTACTGTGTAGCACAGGGAAATATATACAGGGTCTCATGGTAGCTCACAGCGGAAGAGAATGAGGCAATGAATGTATGTATGTTCATGTATAACTGGAAAATTGTGCTCTACACTGGAATTTGGCACTACATTGTAAAATGACTATAACTCAATAAAAAAATGTTTAAAAAAATGTGGAGTGCTTTTTAGACATTTTGGGGTAATTTCCATTGTTTTCTGTGGGATGGTTGATCCAAAGAATCTAGTTTCACTATTGGAAACCAGAGGGCACATTTGGGAAATGCTAAGATAAAGATTTCAAGACGAAAAACAAAGGCAGACTGTCGAATGGAAATTTCTGGCCCAACACACTACATCTTGCAGATCCTCTGTTTTCCCTCCAGAACAGAAGACATCCCCATCACACAGGGCCATTTTGAGAATTAAACTGGATACCACGTGAAATGACTAATGGAGGTGCCATAGGTGTTCAGGGAAAGTTTATTTAGTCTGTGATCTAAGCAAAAACTGAGAATTTAATGTTTCTTCCTACTATTAACGCTAGGGGCAATCACTATGGGGTTAAAAAAATGACTTGTCACACGGATGAGCAGATCATTAGAAACACCCCCACCCCTTGGCCTTTGGGGGATTTCAATCAGAAAGGATCAGGGTGGGCTCTCTGAGCTCTCCCAGAATGGCAGGCCCAGAGGAAAAGTCGAGCTGAAGTGCTTAGGGGATTAAAATAAATAAAATGCTTCACTAGAGATTAGGAGTCAAGTATCAGTTTGATTTAATGATTCCAGAAGGTTAATGCACATCCCAGGCAGGCAGCCAGTGGCACTCAGCTGGTTTGGAGCCAGCAGGATTACGGTGAGGGTGATGGTGTCTCTTTGGCAATTCTGGCTTATTCGAGGAGCTGGATGAAGACAGTGTGGCTGGAAAGCAGTGAGTAAGGAGGGGAGAGTAAGGAAGAGAGTGGAGGAAATGAGGTCAGACAGGTGGGTAAAATCCAGATCACAGAGGAGACCATGGAAGGACATTTGAATTTAATTCTCGGCATAACAGGAAACTATTGAAATATCTGAAGCAAATACACACATGTCCATAGCAGCTTTATTTATAACAACAACAAAAAATGCAAACAATCCAAATGTCCATCAACAGATGATCAGGTAAACAGACTGTGGTACATCCGTGCAGAGAAAGACCCCTCAGGAAAAAGAGGGAAAGAACTATTGACACACACAACGGTATGGAGGAATCTCAGGAACACTGGGCTGAAAGAAAACGAGGCACAAAAGGGCACACCCTGGATGACTCTGTAAGGCAAATCCTTTCTAGTGACACAAAGCAGATCAAGGTTGCCTTGGGGCTGGGGAGGGAGGGAGACTGACTGCAAAGGGCACAAGGGAACTTTTCTGGGGTGATGGAAGCGCTTTATATCTTGATTATGGTGATGGATATATGGGTATATAAATTTGTCAAAGCTCATCCATCTGTACAAATGGGTGCATTTTATTTGGGGTCAACCACGCTTTGGTAGAATTCATTTTAAGATGTCACCAGCAGGTAAGGTATAAATTATGTTAACCAAATTCTGAATCAGAGTGAGAGTTCCAGGGTAGGGAGGAAATGAATGCACGGATGTTCAAGTCACAGTCCCTTCAGTTATTAAACTCAAATTCCTAATTGGATGTTAAGACTATTGGTTTCAAAAGCAAAAGGGAAAACTAACGTGGTCTTATGTTACTACCATCAGAACTGTACTGTCCAGGAGTGTCCATGGGATGGATGCTCCCACACTCATTTAAACACAGGAATCTGTGGTCCAGGAGGAGGTAGATACCCTGCACCAGGTGACCATTGTGACCCAAGAGAGCTAAGCCTTAAACTCAGGTTGTGAGACGCCTCTCTTGGCACCGGTCCACTGACCAGGCAGTGACAGAGACAAATGCCGATTCTAATAAACAGTTTTGGTAAGACTGCCCCCTCCGTGGGAGCTGATGTGCTTTCGGTTGGATTTGGAGGGACCACTGAGACCAACTGATCTGACTGGGTGACTCACTGCCCTAAATTGGGTTTCTCAACCTCAGAACTATTAACATTCTGGAATGGGAAATCCTGCACTATGGGGTGCTGTCCTTTATGTTGTAAGGAGTTTGGTGACATCCCTGGCCTTTGCCCATTAGATGCCAGCAGGACTGTACCCCTCCCACCTCCCAGCTGAGACAGCTAAAATGTCTCCAGACATTGTCAAATGTGCCCCTGGGGGTGCAAAATCATCCCCAGTTGAGAAACATTGCCCTGAAGTTTCCCACGGTTCCCCATCGTCCACAAGATGCAGTCTACACTCGTTAGACAGCTTGGAAGGTCAGTGCCAGCCCCCTGCCCCCTCCAGCCTCACCAGCACTCCCTTCTCTGTAGCATATGGTCTGACAGCAACAACCTATCAACCTGACTCTAACACCATCTTCTTTCTTGCCTCCATGCCTTTGTCTGCACTGTAGCCTTCCCTAGAGCACCCTCTCCTCCCTTCACTCTCTTTTCCCAGCTCACTTTGGCTTAATGTTCAAAATTCCACTCAAGAATTACTTCCTTTTGATGGCTTCTTTCCATTTTAAATCCTTTCCCACTGTTTGATTTTCTAACCATGAGCAAATATTACTTTGGTTTGAACACCAACAATAAAAAAAAAAAAAAGTAGTTGCTTTCCTATAAAGCTTTTAGGTTCCCAGCTGGGCAAGTTTTCCTGCCTCTGGCCCCTCACAGAATTTTCTTTTTCTTCCATTCCACTTGTCACACTGGAAATAACTTGACTTCTGCCATCAGCCAGTGAGCAGTTCCGGATAAGGGCCATTATCCCCCGCATGTCCCTGGGCCCGGCACTGACCCTGACCCAGAGATGGTCCTGGGGAGGCTTGTGCCGTTACTTTACCAGGGGGACCATCACACACAAGACAGGCTTGGGCCAGGCTGTGTGGGGAAGGTGGCGGTGGACGCCACACTGCTTTGGCACGTGAACACCCCCCCCCCCAAATGCAGGCGGTGGGCCTGCTGAGCTCTCTGGATTTCCTTCTGCCCCTTTTCATCCTGCTCCTGGGCCCCAGTGGACATTGGGCAACTTTACTTGGGTGGGGGACAGAACAGAATTTTATTAAGAAATCATGCTGTGGTCAGAATGAATCCCCTGCAAAACGTTCCCTGGAACTAAGGGGAGATTTGCTTTCTCGCAGCAGCTCACACAGCTAATGGGTTTTGACATAAACTTCCTGCACTGTCATGGGAAAAAGTGCTCGTAGCTGAGAGGGGTGACAGAGGATCACGGAGCAAAGGTCAGCGGGCCCGGGCTGTACTTAGCAGAGTAGTTAG
Organism: Camelus ferus; assembly: GCF_009834535.1. Lineage (NCBI taxonomy): Eukaryota > Metazoa > Chordata > Mammalia > Artiodactyla > Camelidae > Camelus > Camelus ferus. The sequence continues at coordinate 4,511,699 of NC_045717.1, read as the reverse complement.
AGGGTCAGGGGTGGATAATCTCCATCATCCTGAGAAAATGCTTTGGAAGCCCTGGGGATTCAGCGCTCTCATGGGCCACCCAGGGAGGGCAGCTACTGGGGACTCCAGAAGAGAACGGTCAGGAGGTGGCTGCAGAGACGCCTGGGGGCCTTGGTGGGGAGGGTACAGCTCAGCCACCCAGGGCGCACTCTGCCCTGGGACCGTGCTTTGCTGTGTGACCTCTGTGCTTCCATTCTTGCTGCCTGTTATCGTCCGAGGCCTCCCCCGCGCAGACTGCAGCCAGGACGGTGCTTCCCACTGGGGCCCCGCTGGCTGGGACAAGAGGATTCGCAGGTCATATTTTGGAAGGTGCTTCCACCACTCCTCCGGATTTTGTAACTACACCCAATGCTACCTTGAAAATACTCACAAGGTCAGCTTCCTCTGTGACCTCATCGCCCGTCTAAGGAAACGCAGCATCTGAGAGTGTGGTTTTGCACAATCCTGATTAAACGACGGTCGGATCTGTAGAAGTAGAAGTTGACCTTTGCTCAGCACGTCACAGTTTACAAAGAAACTTTACACGAATTATCTGTGAGCTGGGGGTGGCTAACCTCCCCACTGGAAGAGGAAGGAAATCAGCCATGGGGAGGCCAAGTGACTTGCTCCAGATCCACGGGTCATAGATTCGGTGAGAATGCTCATTTTCTTTTTTGAGTCATTTGCTTTTCCTCTTTCTTTGTCTTCCAATCCAGGTCTCCTCCTTGCCAAGTGGTAGGTTTTTATTACAAATAATAAGAAGAGGCAGAGGGGAAGAAGAGGAAGAGGAGGAAGAAGGAAGGGGAAGGGAGAAGGAAGTACCACCCCTCCAGCTGTTGAACTTGGTGACCATCTCCATTCTGCTCTGTGCCCGTCCCCTGTGACAAGAGGAAGAGCCTAAAATACAGAGACATAGACTCTGGGGTCTGGAAACTTGGGTTTGAAATTTGTCCCCCTCACTCATCTAGATCTCTGACCTTGGACAAATGGTTTAACGTCCCTGTGCTTCAGTTTCTTCATCTGTCAACTGGGGATGATGCTACGATTGTGAGGATTGAATGCATGGAAAACGCTAGGCACATAGGAATCCCACCATAATTGTTAGTTATAATATAATTGTGTTTCTACCATTTGCATTCACTTTTGACTTTCTGTCCACAGCTTACTCCAAGCCTTTGGGAATGGACCTGCCCCTGATCCCACCCTGAGAACCCTAGCATTGAGGACGAGTCCTGTCACCAGTGGATGCTTTGTGAATGGGTGAGTGAGCAATGGAGTGGTCCCATGTCTTCAGTAACACCCCTAACACCCACCTGTTTCCCTGATTCTGGACAAGATTTTCAATCTGAAACACACTTTGGTAATTGATGTTTGATCCTCAGCCTGACCTTCCTGGCCACTGACTCCAGGCCAGGAACTGTCTGATTGTCAGGCCCGGTGTCCCAGCCTCTGTTTTTAGTTCCTGCCCTGCCCACAGCATGGCCCTGGTCCTCGTCTATGTATTGTCTCTATGATCTTGAGCAATTGGCGTAATCTCTCCGTGCCATAGTTTCTCCAACTGTAACATGGGGACTTCGTAACAGTGCTTTAGAGGTACAACTCCTTAGAGCAGTGGTTGCAACCCAGGATGATTTTTGCCCCCAGGGGACATTTGTCAATGTTTGGAGACATTTCTGGTTGTCACAACTGGTGGGCATGTTGCTCTTACTGGCATCTGGTGGGTAGAGGCCAGGAATGCTGATAAGTATTTAACAGTGCACAGGGCAACCCCTCACACAAAGAATTATCTAGTCCAAACTGTCAGTAGCGCTGAGGTTGGAAGCCCATGGTTAGAGGGATGCAGTGAAGGTTAAATGATAAAATACATGGGAAGAACTCACAAGTGTTAGCTACTGTGACTACTCTCTTACTCTCTCTCTCGCTCTTGCTTATAAAATGAGTCTCCTTCAGTCATTTATTCACAGATATCTAACAACCCTCTGCCATGTGCCAGGACAGCTCTGAGCACAGCAGTGAACAGGACTGAGGGGTCCCTGCTCCAACAGGACTTTCTTCTCGGCATTGAGGAGTAGACAAACTAAAGCATAAACAAGCCAACAAGGAAACCCCAGATGTTGATAAAAGACTCTGCACATGTGAGGGGGCCTGGGAGGCTCCTTGAAAGCAGAGATTGGGCAGGACCTGAGACTGAGAGTGAGGCTGAGTGTCAAAAAGGAACCAGCTTTGCAAAGACCAGGGGCCAGGCCACCTCAGGCAGAGTGTGGGAGTCTGGGCTGAGATGGCGCCATGGTAATGACCTCAGTGTGTGAGACAAGAAAGGAGGCCAGTGTGGCTGGAGCATGGTGGGACCCCAGTCAGTGTGTTCTCAGATGAGGTTGGAGACAGCAGGTAGGGACCAGGTGATGTAGGGCTGGGCATGCCAGTAAGGAGTTTGAGTTTTATTTCAAGGGTGATGGAAAACATTGGAGAGTCAGAAGTAAGGGAGGGAGATAATCCCATTTACATTTTACAAAGATCCCCTGCATGATTTCAGGAAGGCAGGAGCAGAAGCAGGGAGGTCAGGGAGGAGACCCTCGGAGCTGTCCCCGCAGGAGATGAAACCCAGACGAGGAGAGTGGCGGTAGCCATGAGGGACTTGAATGGATGGCGGATCCCTTTTGGAGACAGAGTTGCTGGGACATACTGATGGATTGAGTGCAGAGGGTGAAGAGAGTAGCATCAAGGCTCAAACCTTGACTTTTGGAGTTGAACAGTTGGGCGTGCAGTGAGACCTTTCACAGGTTGGTGGAAGGATGAAGGAAGGACAGTTTGAGGTCGTGTTAAATTGTATTTTCCGATGGACACCGCCGTGGAGATGCTCAATGGGCGGCCTGGAGTTCTCTGGAAAGGGCAGAGCTGGGGCTGCAGACCTCATAGACATTGGTACGAGGTGGTCTTTAGAGGTAGGGACATGGACGTGGGCGCCTAGGGAGAGTGTGTCCCCAGTGGTTGGGTCCAGAAGAGAGCCCTGGGGCACTCCAAGCAAACTTTGAAGCCTGGAAGGGGAGCAACCAGAGAGGTGGGAGGACAGCAGGAGAGTAAGACGTCCCTGGTACGTGTGCTCACGGAGGAACGTGGAGAAAGAAAACAGATCTGGAAGAGTGCTTTGGAACACACAAATGTCACAGCCCCAAATCACACAAGAGTGAGAGGCAGGGCCAGACTCTCAAGCCCAAGTCCTTAAACCAACATGCCCAACGAGGAGAAAGAAAAGGGGACCAGCATTCTTTGTGCTCCTCCTGGAAGGTAGATTTGATTACCGTCCCATTTTACAGATGGGAACTGTGAGGGTCAGGGAGGCGAAGCAGCCTGCCTCCCCTTTAAATGTTGGGCTTCCTTGGGGTTTGTCCCGAGTTCTCGTCTCTTTCTCCATAAATGCCCCAGATGATCTTACCTGGTTTCAAGGCTTCAGACATGGTCAGCTGATAACTCCTGAAGTGACATCTTCAGTCGCAGCCTCTCCCCTGAATTGCATTCTCGTATTTCCTACTACTTGCAACACTCTTTCTAGCAGAGTGTTGTCCAAATGTACGCACGTCCAAAACTGAACTCCACGCCCCTCCCCCACCTTCCTCTGCAATCTGTTTTTCCTCCTGGTCTTCTCCCTCTTGGCAAATAGCACTGAATTCACTCAGTTGTATCAGTTTAGACATCTCCCTCTTTGAGCCCTCAGAACTCGCTTATCCCTAAGACCTATTTCTCCTGCACCTTTAGTTCCTCTGGAATACACCCACATGTCTTCATCTTTACTGCAATCCCCTACCACCCCTCCCTCAACTAAACCGCCGTCTCCTTTTTCTGATGACCACAGTACCCTTCTAAGTCACCTCTCAGCTTTCACTCTCCTCCAGCCTACCAGCAGCCAGAGGGGTCTTGAAAAAATATATAAAACGGACTATGTCATTCATTTGCCTAAAAACTCTTCCACTGATTCTTAAGACAAAAATCCTCAATCTTTCAGCCATTCATGCCTGGCCCACATGGTCCGGTCCTGCTGGCCTCGCCACCTTCATCATCTGCCAAACGCCGACCCGCCTACCCTGGCATCTCCTCCAGTCGGCTTGTTCCACTTCTCAGTCGTGCCTGCCTCTTTCCTTCCTCTTGGCCTTTGCCTGTGTTGTGCCCTCTGCTCTCCTGGCTGGCTCCACATCCTTCAGATCTTTCCCCAAACCACCTTAGAGAGGCACTTCCTGACCCCTTCCGCAAGGACAGTCCCCTACCTATTAGCTTACCTCACACCCCCGTTCTTTTCTGTGCTGGCTCCGTTCCATTATCACAACCTATAATTATTCATGTGTTTATCGGCTGATTCTGTTCTTACCAACCTCCACTATTACTAGGATCCAAACACCACAAGAATACGGATTTTCTTTTTCAGGGTCATTCACCGCTGTCTCCCTTGTGCCGCGCATTATGCCCAGCACGTAGTAGGTGCTCAACAACAGCTACTGAATGTGGGCCACAGGGCCAGGAAGTGCTTCTCAGGTGAACAGGCTGACTCCTCCCGTGGCTCTGTGCCGATTCACACTCAGTATCTTCTTGGAAAAACACATCCTCTAGTATTTATAAATATCCCTCTGAGCCTGCGTACCCTGACATGGGGTAAGACTTTCCTCCCAGCATTGCCTGTCTGCTCAGTCCCCTCACAGAAGGCCTGGGTTTGGGATTCTGGGCTCTGGAACGCCTTCTGGCATTTTCTGCTCAGTGAGCCCATCCATTCCCATTTTCTTCAGCTGAGCTGGAGATATAAATTGCAAAAGGCCTTCTTGCAGATTGCTGGGAGAGCGCATGTTCCTGGCCAGGAATTTTTCTGCTGTTGCTGCTGCGGGGGCAGTGGGGTGGGGGGGGGTGGGGGGAAACTTCCACAGGATAGGGGTCAGGGTTCTGTTTGCTGCACTGTTTGGCATGCTCTGGCTGGCTAGGGGTGGCAGAAGAGGGAAGCTGGGCAGCGGCCAAACTGGGCTCCGGGGACGGCAGGCATGGATGGATGGGTGGGGGACAGCCTCGGATCCAGGGCACAGCACACAGAGCCAGAAAGCAAGAGCCAGTCCATTCAGCTTACCATCTAGCAGTAGTGACCCAATCCGGCTGACTGTATGTGGCTATCGGGGTTGACCAGATGACAGGTGAACCACCAGGCGATATGTTTATACATAATGGAAGTCTGGCCAAAGATTGGTGATCCCAGAGTACCGGGCAAAACCCCAGGAAACTAAGAGTTAGATGGATACCAAGGTCCCAGATAACAACCTGAGGTTAGGAAGGAAAGACTCTGAGATATCAGAAAAATCTTGAGTTTGAGAACCAGAAAAACCTAGGCTAGAGCCTTGATTCCTCTCTGAACCACATCGTCTCTCTGCCCCTTGGTTTTCTCAACTATAAAATGGGCAGAAGCACCCTGGCTGCAGAGAGTGCAATGGTGATTAGAGACGGTGCTTGGACTCAGCATAGAGTCTGGTGCTCAGAAGGCCCTCAGTCATTGGAAGCTAATTACATAGCAGGGCCATGGACTGAGGCTCAGAAGGAGCTGCCAGTGGTGACCGGAGAAAGCCCCTGGAAGTGACAGGGTGATGGGGACTGAGGGGTTTTCCTGGGATACCATGGATGCACCGGGTCCCAGCCTCAAACATGGCACCTTGGCTGAGAAACCGGGGGGCAGCTTGGATGCCCTAGAGATGCGGCTGCGCCCTGAACTAGTCCCTCCTCTGCAGTCCAACAGATAGTGCTGGGGGTGGGACAGCCTGGAAAGATGCAGTGGGGCCTGGAGGACCTGTGAGGAGTAAACAGTAGCATGTTTGGGAATCGTGGTTCTTTTATATCGTTATCGATTCTTTCAGTAAACCCTCAGGGAGCCACTTCTATATGCTGAGCCTTTTACTTAGAGCTGTGTTAGGGGAGCTCCCAGTCACTCATTCATCCACTCATTCATTCATTCAGATAAAGTTGCTATATACCTACTCTGTGAGGGCCCGTGATGGGAACACAGAAGTGAGCAAGGCACTTCCCCAGCTCTTGGGGAGCAGATGGGGTAAGAGGGGAGCTATGTAGTGATGACCAAGAGCACAAGCCTCAGAGACACTGTCCAGGCCTTGTTCAGTCCCTTCTCTGCACATCCAGCCACGTGATCTGGGCTGTCACCTCACCTCGTTGGCCTTGGTTTCCTCTTGAAAGGGTCATGAGCACTGTGTTTAAGCAATGCCGGAGCAAGAGTGAGCCCCCAACAGATGTTAGTGGCAGTGGTGATGGTGATGAGCAGGGGGAACGAAATAGAAAATCCTGGGGACCAGGCAGTTAGGGGAGGCATTCTAAAGAAGACCTTTAGTCTTGCTTTTCTTAGAGGATGAATAAGGAATCCCCATGTAGACAGGGTGGAAAGGGCTGTTCTGGCAGAGAACGGCACGTGCGAGGGTGTGGAGGCATGACGTGGGCACGATGACCGGCTGGGAAAAGACAGCTGACTCATCATGGCCTCCGTTTGCTAAACTGATGCCCTTCGCACTGCCTGTCATTCACCAAGTCTCCCGTCAAAGGACAGATTTCTAGGAGATTTGCGTCCACATCCAGCTTGAAGCTCACCTTCTGTCCTCCTCTTGGACCAGGAAATTGGGCCAGCCTCCAGCAAATATTTATGTTGAAATATTTGGAGACGGCACAAGATCTGCAGATATTTTCATAATCTGGGTCACGGTTTACACAGCGCACCACCTGCCTCTGTCTCCTGAAAAGGAAAGAAAGATTTTTAAAGAAAATGGGTTAGAATGAGAAAAGGGAAGTCAAATGGGATTTTTATCTGAAAAGGCTGGCTCCCAAGACAGAGAAATTGAGCCCAGGCTGAACTGGGAGAGGGACGACGTTCTAGGTGCACTGATAGTGTTTTGTCTGTTCCACCTGCTTTGCCACGTCCTCAGCGCTTCCACAGCCGTCATCCCTTATAAGCCTCACAAAATCCAGGCAGGAAGGGCCGAGACCCTTGTATTACAAATAGGGAAACAGAGGTTCAGAGAGGCTATGGGACCTACTCAAGGGCACACAGCAGTACGTGGCAAAATGGTAGATGGATCTCCGAGGGTAAGGAAAAGGAAACTTTGCAAAACTTTGGCTTTAAAGTGAGTTAACTGTGTACAATAGCCAAGACATGGAAGCAACCTAAATGTCCATCGACAGGTGATTGGATAAAGATGTGGTATACTTATACAATGGAATACTACTCAGTCATAAAAAAGAATAAACTAATGCCATTTGCAGTAACATAGACAGACCTGGAGATCATCATACGAAGTGAAGTAAGCCAGAGAGAGAAAGAAAAATACCATATGATATCACTCATATGTGGAATCTAAAAAAAAAAGGGCACAAATGAACTTATTTACAAAAGAAAAACAGACACACAGACATAGAAAATAAACTTGTGGTTACCAGGGGGGAGAGGGTGGGGTGGAAAGATAAACTGGGAGTTCAGGATTTGCAGATATTAACTCCTATATATAAAATAGATAAACAACAAGGTCCTACTGTCTAGCACAGGAAACTATATTCAATACCTTGTAATGGCCTTTATAATGAAAAAGAATATGAAAATGAATCTTTATATATATTCATCTATATTGTATGTATGACTGTCCCAAGTGTCTTTCATCTTCTTGGGACCAGAGGGCTAACCTGGGTGTCGTCTTCCCACGGCAGTGGGACAGATATAAGAAAACACGCCCCGAGGTACAGATGCACTTCAAAACCCTGATTATGTCACTTCAACTCACCATCCATTGGACATGGCCCAGCCCAATGTCACCGGGGTAGGGAAAGACCTCCCTCGAGTGGGAGCCTGCAGAGTCACGAAGCAGAGGGTGTGGACACAGAAAGGCGGGGAATCAGGGCCCACCTCCCGCGGCGGTCCCGGACGGGACCTGAAGGTCTAGGTATCCAGCAGCTCCTATGGAGGGTTTGCTCTACTTTTTATTCATGTGTTTGTCATTTTTACCAACCTACCTTGACACTTCACCCATTCTTGAGGAAAATGTCACTTTCCTTGGCATTTGATTAAGCGCTTCCTCTCCAGTTTATTTTTGTGTGTGTGTGTGCAGGCCAGTGGACTCCGCTCAGGGTGGCGGAGGGCAGCGCCTGACCCTCTCACTGAAGAGCATGGAGGTCAGAAAAGAGCTTCATCTCAGAGTCCCCAGCAGAGATCTCATCTCCAGCTGAAGGGAGAGAGAGGCTTATTCATCTGTGTTCATTCATACCCTTGCTGGTTCAGCAACCATTGTCTGATTGCCTTCTCTGTTCCAGGCGGCTCTGATCTGTTCCAGGAGCATATGGAGTGAAAATTCTCATTAGGGAGACAAAAAATAAACAAAAATATAAATACCTACTCAGTGATCGTGGATTCTGACACATGCTATGAATTTGAAAAATCAGAGAACGAAGGCAGGGAGCAGTGTCCACAGGGGGGCATTGGGTGGGGCAACTTTGGATGAAGCCAGGACCAGGCTCTATAAAGAGACACTTGAGCTGAGGCCTAAAGGAAGCAGAAGGCACCTGCTATGAGCAGGGTCTAGGGAATGATGTCCCAGGCAAAAGGACCAGTGATTGGGAGATGGGTCTGAGGCTTAGGTGGGGCCCCACTGAACAGGCCCTTAGAGTCCACGGAAGGAGCCTGAAGAGTGTTCCAAGCACAATGGGGTGCCTTTAGGAGACGTTAGGCAGGGATGAAGTGTGGCCTTATTTACATTTTTAAAAAGTAATGACTCCTGTGTGGGAAAATAGATTGAAAGATGGCTTGAGTGGAACCCAAGGAGACCAGCTGGAAGATGATGTGGTTTATGTCATGGCCCGAAATCTCATTTCAGATGCAGCCTCTACCTTCATACAGAGCAGAGAACTGGGAAGACTTAGGGGGAGGGAGGGATTCAAGGGCACCAGAGACACGGGGGAGATTACTTTTCACATCTCTCTGATTCGACAGCATGAAGATGGGTTTCAGGCATCGAGGGTGGGGTGTCTGGGGCCAAGGATCTTATTGTATTTTTTTTTCCAGTTACCTCTGATGGCAGGTGTGACAGAGATGGCTAACTGACCACTTAGATTTGAGCTCCTCTCCCATGATAGAGTTGTTGCTGGGGAGGGACTGCCCCGACATTGACTTCACACATCCGGCCCCCTTGGACCTGGGAAGGGCCATGCAATTAGTTCTGACCGGAGTGAAATGCCAGGAGACGTGAAATACATCACTTTGGGATCAAGGTGGCTCTGCGGCTGGTGTCCTTTCACCGTGAACTCTCTCTCTTTTTGATGGTGACCTTGGATCCCAAGTGTTGAGATGGTGGTTTCACAAGAAGGAGGTGAAATGCCTCATCGGGAACATCTGTGTTGGATTTTGCATGAACAAACACTTTAAAACAATCAAATAAAAATAAACTTTTATGTGTGTAGCTCCTGAGGCTCGGGGATGGTTGGTTACAGCAGTTTATACTGGGGTAAGACCCTAACAAATACAAGGGATGCTGTTTCTCTGTTTGGGCTAATGGCTTAAGTTCCATAAGAATAAATTTATTTAAATAAGAAAATGAGCATCTTTAAGGAATAACGTGACATGAACAACAGTACGAGGGTACGCACATAAGACAAATAGTGGTTCTTAAATGGCCAAGTTTGGGAAGCACTGACCTGTCACCAGCCCCAGTGATTGCGTGTCAATTCTAAGGAAATGGAAGAGAATGAAAGATAGAGAATTTCATGAAGAAAAAAGCAGTAAATAGGGTGAGATATTTGGGGGGTTTCTGTAGTGGAAAATGCTGATGTTGCAAGGTCAGGGGGATGTTTCAGCAGAATGGGGAGAGTTAATCTCAGGATGCAGCCGTGGGATCCCATAGCCCATGAGATTTACACATCAGTAGTTTATAGGGTAGATGTGACCCTGAGAAGTGTTTGGTTGGGCCCGCACAGTGGCTTTTCTTTTTTCAAATATATTAAATTAAAATCAGAAGATTTTACATAAAAATCAGAATTCCTGGTTTCTCTTGAAAAAGCAAATGATCTGGCCACCCTGGGCCGGCATTCCCACCCGGCAGCCTTCAAGCTGGAGCTGGGTGGCAAATGTCACCTTGGAAGGGGAGTGTGTCCACAGTCCCCGCCACTCCTCATTGTCTCCTGGATCCTGAGCCCAAGTCACAGAGACCATTTTGCACCAGCACCAAGGCTTTGCTTTTGCAAGAGGACTATTTCTCTATACCCACCCCTCTCTCAGAAGAGACCAACAAACTATTGAGAAAAAAAAGGGTCATGTGTTTCACGAAAAGCTGGAGAGAAATAGACGCAGAATGATAGAAAATGGTGGTTACTGGGGCGGGGGTGTACAGGGAGGGGAGGGAGAGATCAGGAGTTTGGGATTAACAGATACACATTACTACTATGTCTAAAATAGATAAACAATAGGACCTGCTGTATCGCACAGGAAACTATATTCAATTTCTTGTAATGAGCCATAATGGAAAGAAATTGAAAAAACATATAAATGTATGTACACATATGTATAACTGAATCACTTTGCTGTACACCTGAAACCAACATTGTAAATCGACTACACTTCAATAAAAAAAATAAGAATAAAAAAAAAGAGAAAAGCTGAAGAGAACATTTTTTGGATGGAAGTTAAAAATATTCTTATGAGTTTAATATGCAAATGAAATGAATGTAGATTGAAAGAATAGAACTGAGGACACCATTAAAAAAGAAAAAACTGTTGAAACTATATCCAGCGTACGATGAAAAGCTTAACGGACTGAAAAGGCAGTGACAGCACCGAGGGTCTGTGTCTGAGTGCCAATGAAACCAGCAGTAGCACCGTGGAAGTCAGTAGGCGCATTTGATCGCTGGATACACATCACTCGTTGGGGTTACTCTCCCGGCCCTTAGACATTTGCATTTGTGACCCTCGGCCATCAGCAAGCACAGTGGACCTCTGGCAGCCCTAGGGAAATGGAACATAACCAGAGGACAGGGCAGAGTTGAGGAACACGGTGATCTTCCCCACCCCCCAGAGCACTGTGCCTTCTTTTCCCCACACCCTACCCTCCCTTGCCCCTTTCCACTCTTTTTCTCACCCTTGTGTCCTTTGCCAACTCCCAAAGGGATCTGAAAGCCCCCAGTCATTTCTCCCCCCAGCTCCGTTCGGCTCCTGGCACTCAGAACAGGAAGCGCCACCTCCTATCAGCTGTACGCGGCCGGTTCAGCAGACGGAGTTGTTGAACTGGGACACAGGTGCAGCCCTCCGGGGACCACGTCAGATGCAAAACAGCAAATTCCTCCTAGATGCTTCTTCCAACTGAATGTGGAGACCCAGGGAAAACAGGTTTATAAAGAAGGAAGACATTTTTAAATAATTTTTAAAATTTTATACTATTTTTAAAGGTTACTTTGTATTTACAGTTATTACAAAATATTGGCTATGTTCCCCCTGTGGTACAATACATCCTTGAGCCTGTCTTACACCCAATAGTTTGTGCCTCCTTCTCCTCCATCCTTATATTGCCCTTCCCTCCTCCCCAATGGTCACCATTAGTTTGTTCTCTGTATCTGTGAGTCTGCTTCCGTTTTTTTTATATTCACTAATTTGTTGTATTTTTCTAGATTCTGCAGATAAGTGATAACATACAGTATTTGTCTTTCGCTGCCTTATTTCACTTTGTATAACACCTTCCAAGTCTATCCATGTTGCTGCAAGTGGCATTATTTCATTTTTCATGGCTGAGTCGTATTCCATTGTATAATCTATACCACATCTTTATTAAATCATCTGTTGAGGGACACTTAGGTTGTTTCCATATCTTGGCAATTATAAATAATGATGCTATGAACCTTGGAGCACATGTATCTTTTTGTAATTAGTGTTTTCATTCTTTTGGGTGTATACCCAGGAGTGGAATTGCAGGATCATATGGCAGTTGTGTTTTTAGGTTTTTTTGAGAAACCTCCATACTGTTCTCCAAAGTGGCTGCCCCAGTTTACATTCCCACCAACAAAGGTTCCCTTTTCTCCACACCCTCGCCTTCCTTACCTTATAGGGGTTGTGATGAGATCACAGGCACAGGGGCCTGGTACATCAGAGCTGTCCTGGAAAGGGTGTATTGCACCCTTGGCTTGGTTTCATTGGAGCCATTGATTCAGATTTCCTTTGAGCCTGATATACCGGGGTTCAGCACCCCTCGGGCTGCACAATGATAACAGCAAAATGCAGGAAAGCAGCGCCCCCCACGGGAAACTTCCAGCCTGTGCTGAATGGCTGTATTCGCTTGCCTTCCATGGATATTGTACATTTTCCGTGGGGTATCGTGGGATTAACAAAGCGTTTGAAGTTTGACCAGAACATGCAGTTCTTAGGGGCGCAGGGTTCTGGAAAGCAATGATAAAGCTACCTCTCCCCTGGCATCTGCTACTCGTCTGACTTCATCCCATTTCGTTCTCTGAACCACCCCATACAGTGGGCATGATCATTTCTGTTTTATAGATGAATAAATGGAGGCTTACAAAGGTTAAGTGACTCGCTCAAGGTCACACGGCTAGTAAATAGCGCTGCTGGGGGCCAGTGCAGGACTAGAAAACCTTTGCTCTTACCCGCTGTTACAGCTGCCTCCTGAACCCCCTTTGTAGGGAGTTTGTCCCTTTCCTGGACTCCTAGTCTGCATCCGATGTCTCCCCTTTTTGGCAGACCCCCAGTCTCCAGGAGATTCTCATGTGTTGGTCCCTGAGATGCCATCTGAACTGCTCTCTGTCACCTGCCTTGAGGATGCTCCCGTCTGGATGCCCTTGTCTGTCTCACTGCTAACGAGCTCATCACAGCACTCCCAAAGCCCGGTGTGCTACCCGGCACATGACGAGAGCGCAGTGCCAAGCACCCCTTTGTCTCCTTTTCCTCTGACCCTCCTACCCCAAAAGGGGAACCTCATCACAAAAAGTATGCCTTTTACAGAAGACTTGGATCAACATTCTCCAAAGAAGACATACAAATGACCAATAAGCACATGAAAAGATGCTCAACATCACTGCTCATTAGGGAAACACAAATCAAAACCACAATATGCCCTTTAGGATGTCTGCTATCAAAAAAATTAAAAAGGAGAGAGAGAGAAAATCACAAGCGTTGGTGAGATTGTGGAGAAACTGGAGCCCTTGTGCACTGCTGGTGGGAATGTAAAATGGTACGGCTATTATGGAAAACAGTCTGGTGGTTCCTCAAAACATTAAAAATAGAACTACCGAGCAATCCAGAAATTCCACTTCTGGGGATATACCCAGAAGAGCTGAAAGCAGGGACTCAAAGAGGTATTTGTAAATCTATACATAGCAGCCTCATTCACAACTGCTAAAAGATGGAAGGGACCCAAGACGAATGGACAAGCAAAAAGTAATGTATACATACTGAATACATATGAGTATTACCCAGCCTTAAAAGGGAAGGACGTTCTGACAAATGCTCCAGCATGGATGAACCCTGAGGACATGATGCTGAGTGAAATATGCTAGTCACAAAAAGGCAACTGTTGCATGATTGCACCTGGAGCAGTCAAAACCACAGAGGCAGAAAGCAGAATGTTAGTTCCCGGGGGCTGGGGAAGGAGGGAACCAAAAGGCGTTGTTTACAGAAAGGCGTTTAAAGGGTACAGAGTTTCAGCTTTGCAAGATGAAGGAGTTCTGGAGATGCATGATGGTGAAGTTGCACAGCAATGCTGATGCACCCAGTATCACCGGACAGCACACTTCAAAGCGGCTAAGATGGTAAATTTTAGGTTGATGTGGTTTTTTGCCACAATAAAAAAAAAGAAATTAAAAAAAATATGCCTCTGAGACCTGCAAGGCTTTATTCTTTGTTCTCTTTTAGGAGCCTTCGCTTATTTAAAACACCATTTTGACGATTAAAGGTTACAATGAATCTGTCTTGTTTGTGAAGTCTTGTATCCCCTGAAGGCTGACGAGGGGAAAATGCCATCGTAGGATCATTTCATTATGTAATGCTTCACACAACACCCGGGAGGAAATGGCTCCGGGAGAAAGATAAAAATACATCCTGAGATTTGAAAAAAACAAAAAAACAAAAAACAACCTAACAACTACTGCTGTCTCCTTTTTTCCCCATTACTTCAAATCCAGACAGGCAAAAGTGAGTAATTTTTAAAAAAATGCAGGTGTTATTTAAGTAAACTTGAATAACATCCAAGAAATACCAACATTAATAGCATGGCAGGTGAGCTGGCGTGTTGGATTCTGTCACCCAAGCGCCTAAGATCCCAAATGACTTTTCCCACATAGTCTAGACTCTGTTTAGGTGTGTGAAGGTTGTTTTTAGTTTTTTCTCTCTTTTTTGTGCCAAAAAAAAAAAAAAAAGATGAAAAACTCACTTGGCTCATAAACTGTCTTTCACCTTCCTTCTTCACTGTGTGAATAGCCTTAGATGATACCCAGACTCAGGCAAATGACCGGGGGAACGTGAGAGGGTCAGGGACGTATGGACATGGACACACACAGGTAAGCAGGTAGCTACGTGGATCTGAAAGATAAACAGAGAGAGAGACAGAGAGACAGACACACAGAGTGACAAAGGTACATTCTGCCGTGAAGATGTCCCTGAGAGCCTGGATCACTGCAACACTGGCAACTAGATAAATATTTTGTTTTTAAAAGGACAATATTCTTGGAGCATCCTTTAACTGTTTCCTAAATCTTTGGCTTTTATGTTGCTTCCTCTAATGTATTTCATTACAGACTCACAACAGTGATGTTGACATATTCAGAATACCTGGAAAGGACCCACTTTTGGAGAATGTGGTCCATGAGGACATGATTATTCTTGCTTCTGGGGTGTGTGTGTGTGTGTGTCTACTAGGTACTGCTCACTGTAATAGATCCAGGAGGGTTACAAGCACAAATAAAACACAATTCCATCTTCCAGGAGCTAACAATCTAGTGAAGTGGAAGACAGGCAAATAAACAAGTAAACAGGTCACCATATTTCAGAAGTTGCTAACGCAGCTCCCAGAGGGACTGGGCGGGTTGGTGTACATAGATGAAATAACCCAAGTGGGATGACCTGCAAACCAGAGCACACGTACCCCATCTGAAAGGGGGACCAGGCTCTCGGCTCCCCGTGATTGTGCCATGCAGTGAAGCAGCCCAGGGTGGCCAGATCTTCCGATTTTTCAAAAGCAGTCCATTGTAGATACTAACTAGTATATATAAAACAGAGAAACACCAAGGTCCTGCTGTACAGCACAGGGAACTACATTCAATACCTAGTAATGGCCTATAATGAAAAAGAATATAAAAAGGAATACATGTGTATAAAACTGCACACCAGAAATTAACACAACATTGCGAATCGACTATACTCCAATAAAAAGGCAACCCAAATGTAGTTTTATATGTGTTTGAAATTTCTGAACACTGACATTTTGCCAGCTCATTCCATTTTTTAAAAAAATCAGTGTGCAAGTCAAATGTAATACAAGCGGAGACTAGGTTCAGCCAGTGTGTCTGGTAATAACCTGCGACATCATAAAATATGAAGAGCAATAAAGGAGAAGACAGATGAATTCCCTAAGCAGAGGGAGGGGCTCGGGAGAGGGAGGATGTCACGGTGTAGACGGTGTCTGAACTGCACCCGGAGAGACTGATTTGCCAAGGAGAAGAGGAGAGGGAACAGCATTTCTGGCAACAGGAACAGCATGCACCAAAGCACAGTGAGGCGGAAGAGCCACCGGCCAAGGCTATCCTTTGGGGTGACCATCCCGATGGAAAGACTCCCCAACACTTAACCTTATTTCCTTTGTACAGGAAAGAAGGGCTGGGGTGAAGTGGACAGGGATGGAGACCCTACCATGGAGCCATGTTCCAGGAGAAATCATTAAGGGACCCACGACGATCTTCGATCACAGGGACTCAGGCAGGTTTGGTGAGGGATAAAATAACGTGTGTGTGCGCGCGCGTGCAGGGAGTGTGGAGGCTGCCGTGAGGATAAGGACTGGACCCTTCCAACCCTCCCAAAGATTTCCTTTCTGTCTTCAACCCAATAAATAGGCTTCTGGTCATAGATCACCAAAGCTCATGAGAGCTCTGAATGAAGGGCCATATGGGAAAATTGGGAAGAATTGAGATCAGACCTTCTGTGAATTCTTAGAACCTTCCTGCAAGTCTAGAGAGAGCTCTCTGGGGCAGGAGGGTGGTGGGAGGGATGTAGGGGACAGGCACACCTGGGTTTTTCTCTGCCTGCTGTGCTACAATTGGGACCGATGTGTCTGTTTGTTGAAGATGGGTCTCTTCTGCCCTACCAATTGTTGCCACTACCAGAAATGTGCAGATACCTGGGGAAAAGGCAGGGCAGAGAAGAGGAAGGAGAAAGTATATCTATTCTCAGGAAGCAGCTACCACAACCATGGAGTAGGGAGGGGGCCCCACTGGGCCACATGTTAAAGGCAGGTTGGGGGCAGCTTCAAGTGTTCCACAGCTTCCAGAGATGGATGTGTCTGTTCGGGCAGTGAGATTCACAGAAGCCTGGCATTTAACAGATGTTACCACGTGGATGCATTCCTTCTACCAACACCTGTGGACAGCGGCAAGTTGCTTGGCCCTCTGCTAGTTATGAAGATAACCCCTACAGAACTTAGGGGGAGAAGCCCTCTTTGAATGCTGACTGTCCTGTAGAATAACAACCCTTCCCCAGGAAGCTGAGATAATGGACCACACTTCTCTCCACTTCCTAATGCAAAAGTAGTTTTGCTCATTCAATTCAATCATTCAACATTTATTGAGAGCCAGGCACTGGGCTCCGTCCTGGGAATACGAAGATAAATAAAATATGATCCTTCCTTCAAAGAGCTCCCATTCCAGTTCATCTGTTCACTCCTTATGAGCAGAAGTTTAGACACTTGACTTAGTTCTTGTTTTGTTTTGATAGTTACTCATTGGCGTGCCCTTGCAGTCTCTTCTGCCTTAAAATACGGAGGCTTCTCAGAAAGAAGGGACTTGCCCCAGGTCACACAGCTACTGATGGCAGGGGTGGGGCTGGAACCCTCTTTTCTGGCTCTTGATGTGACGTTCTTTCCTCTGTGCCAGCGGTTCTCAAACTTGAGCATGCGCAAGCATCACTTGGAGGGCAGTTAAGCGTGAACGGCTCAGCGCCATCCCAGAATTTCTGACTCAGGAGGTTTGGTGTGGAGCCAGGAAATATGCTTTTCTAACAAGTTCCCAGGAGATGTTGCTGCTACTGGACCGGAGGCCACACACACCTTGAGCATCATTGGGTGGCACCAAAGCTGCCTTGTCCTCCAGCCAACGGACATCTCCAAGATGGCCCTGCCTTCCAGGGGATGCACCACCATCAGGGCGATCTGGGGTGGCCACGGCTGAGTTCTAAGAGGGAATCAATGCATAACGCCTTTCTCTTCCTGCTGGAGTTTGGAATCAATTGAGAAATGAAGCACTGGCAGCAGAGACAAACATTTATCTGCTTTGTTACAGATAAAGCTGATTGAAAAGCAAGGTTTTAGATATTAGGTCACCAAAGGTGTTTCTAAAAAGTTGCCTCTGAATTGAAACTTAACCACCCAAAGTGTTAGCCTTGGTCTTGCTGGGGCAGAAGGCTGCACTGGTGAAGTTCACCACACAGCGGAGAGTTCGTCAGAACGGGCTCGCTCTGGGGGAGGGTAATATTCCTCAAATGCAGAACCCAGAACCCACCCAGCTTTTTCTCCCTGGGCAAGAAAAGCCTCTGGCATCTGGGATCTGACCACGGACTCGCAGCTGGGCCTCGGTGTTCTCCTGTGCAACGTGAAAAATTTCTCAGAACATCACTCTCAGACAAGGCCACCCTGTGACAGCGGTGACTATCAAAACAAAACAAGGCCCCTCTGTAATCATGTCTGAAGAAGGACAAGACATGAACTTTGTCCCAACCACAAAATTCCAACATCCCCGTCTCCTTCCTAACATGAGTGGCTGCTGCTTCCTCACCCATGACAGCATTAGTTTCACTCTGGTCTGCCCCCCGCTAGAGGTAAGATTTATTGTGGTGCCCAATCATAGAATCAGCCCCACTTGCATGAAACTTCTAATTCAGAGCAAAACCACACTTTCTTAAACTCTCCCCCCGAATCAACTAACACAGGCCCGAATCCTTAAATCAGTCCTTTGTAACATCCCCTTACCGATGCCCCATGATTCCCCCTGGCACGCAGTCTCCCTTGCTCCGCGGGTAACAGACCCAAGCTGTTTAACTACAGGCAGATTCCTGGTGGTCCTTGGCTTCAAGACATTGATTGATTGATATCCCAAACTCACCAATCAGGGGAGGAGTGAGGACGAGGGAGGGGCGATGTGGATGCGTTCCTCCTATGGCTTTCCCCTCCCCTCTAAGGAGGCTGAGAAGGAGGGGAGAAGTGTGATGTCCACCCAGCTGGCCGGCCCAGCGGACACCGAAGGCCTTCACACCTGCCTGCCAGCTGGTGCCCCTTGGCTTGGACCTCAGCTGATGGGGAGTTCTCAGATCCTTCTTTCAGCCCATTAGCTCTGCAAGAAATTCATCTGATTGACACTCTTTCTGGTTCTGTGGTTGGCATCCAGTTTCCTGGGAACGTCCCATGAAAAGCCACGATGCAGGGGCTTTTAATAAATTGAGGGGCTGATCAAAAACATCACGATGACAAAAATAGCCACCACCAGAATGTCTTATTTACCCAGTGGAAGAAATGGGCGAAGAAAAGGAGATGGCAGAGGACAAGTCACAATGCCAGCGTGGCTTCAGACCATGCTGGTCTCCACCATGATGTGGAAGCTAGAGAAGCATGAAGTGTGATGTGAGAACTTCCGTAGAAGGGACCTTCGTCCCAGCCACCATCTACAGACTCCCTCCACTTTGCCCATCAGGCCTCATTTAACTCTCAGGGAAACACAAATACACTTTTGCAGAAGAAAGTGGTTTCATTACAGTTTTGCTCCTGAGAAGAGCAGGACTCAGGGACGCAGGGACTTGGCCTTGGGTCACCCAACTAGTGAGGTCTGTCTGCTACCAGATCCCACGTGCCAAACAACTGCAACATGGCCGTTCACCATTCCCTGAAGTCTAAACTATTTTCAGTGTTCTGGCTAACTACTAACCACTGTTTTTTGTGTTTTTCTTTAAAGAACGCTTTATTATGTTAACCAAACCTCTACTCTGCAATTAACTCTAATTACACAAGCAATTAAATTGGGAGTAAGATTATTTTGCAATTTAAAGCTATTTATGCTGACATTAGATTTTTCTCTAATTAATTCTTATTTCTTGGTTATAATTGTTAGTTAATTAACAGAGTTTCTGGCCCTGCCCACGCATTTGTTTAAGCGCCAGGCTCTCCCCGTGCTCGGGGACCTGAGCACGACATGTCTCCTTTGATGGGGCATCCCACAGTGGGGACAGAAGGATCGGCCAGTTCTGTTGCGCTCCAAGAAAGCAAGCTTGGCTTTATTAGTTTGTCACTCAAAGGTAGGGAGCACACGTGGAGCTGGGTAATATGAGGTACAGTATTTTAAGTGCTCTATGTGTTTAATGACCCCAAGCACTAGTAGGAAACTGGGGTCCTCAGTGGGGTCCCCCAAGGTCCTAGAGCTATCTTCAGTGTTTGAGCACGAGTCCCCAGTGGGGTCTGCCTGTAGACCCACTGTGGGTTGACACAGGCCACCTCAATCTGTTTCTGGCTAGACTCTTGGACCACTTAAGGGAAGTCTGTCAACAAAGTCTTTATCATCACATGTTGACTCAAGCCAATTGGAAACTCTGAGAGGATGCTGACGAAGTCATAGAGCCAGGTGTTGATTAGAGGGCTGACGTTTGGATAGCCGTGAGCTAGCAACAGAAAGTTTTAATAAGGTTCCCTGGGTGTGAGAAGTTGAGGAATCACTGACAACTACAGGTTAACACTGTTCACAAGCTGACTTTGCAAATATCAGCTCATCTAACTTTTTCCCTTCTTTTGCTAAATTCGTTCTTTGTAGGTGTCTTGAGACTCACCCCTTCCACGTCCATGACCACATCCTTTTGACCTTCATCCCCAAATCCCCTTTAGATCCAAAGAGGGTTGCCAGATATTGCAAATATTGCCTGAGACATGTTGACTCTAAAAAAATGGTTCATTGTTTATTGAAAACTCAAACGTAACTGGGTGTCCTGTATTTTCACTTGCTAAATCTGGCAACCCTACTCTGAGTGGTTGAGGAAGTCTGTTCTGCTGAAGGAGCAGGTGGTCCCTTCCCCAAGTGCCTTCGCATGGCCTTATGACGTTGTAAAAGGTCATAATTAAATATTAGAGTGCAGAGTACTTTAAAGCTGAAATTTTCAACCTCCAAATCTGAGGGCTCATTTATTATATGTAAATATCATAGGCTCTTACATGAGAGCTGTTTTGGTTGGTTAAAAAATCATTTAAAAATATTTAGTTGTATTTTGAGAAACCGCTCATGATGGTGGGAAGGGGAACCCCAGAGAACACCCCCTGCAAGAGATTTGCTCCTTAGAGACCCTGGCCAGTGCTAACTGCCCCCTTCCCCATCTCCCTAGCCTCCCCAGGGCACACGTTCAACAGACTGGACTTGTCTGAAGTCCTCCATGGGTCAGCAACTTCCACCTACCTTGGGCTTGCTGGAGGAAGTGAGACTAGCTTTAGCCCCCTGGACTCACCCCAGTGCTCTCTCCCAAATGCCCTCTCAGGAACTCAAAAACAGCTTCTCCCCACCCAATAGTGGGGCATTTCTAAGCTGGAGGGTCATTTTTAGTCTCTGCCCCATTTTGTTACTCATCCTCACCTTTCGGCAAGGCCCACTTATCCATTAGACCCGGTAAGGCCCACAAAGATGTTTTAATTTCTTAATAAGATGGGGGAAAAGTGAACTTGTAGGTCAAAGGAAATGTTTTCACATAGGATATGAATCTATGTATCTTTATACCAATATAGTCATCGAATGCCAATTTTAAGATTGTTTTTAAGAAGGAGGAAGACCCATGAAGGTAAAAATGCCCAGGGCTCCTGAGAGTCAAGCAATACGGCCAACCTCTATGAGCTCTGAAGGCAAATGCTTTTTAGAAACATTGTCACAGGCCCGGAGGAAGGTGTCAGTCATGTGTGGAAGGGAATCGAACGTGTGCTTAAACACCTGTACTCCTCATTCTAAAATATCTCGGATAGGTTTCAAAAGGGCTTGGAGAAAAACTGAAAAGAGCTAAGATGAGCTTCCTGGCAGCCAAGAAGAAGAGGGAACCCTGTTCTCTTCCAAGAAGCACAGCATGTGGATGGTGAAAACACGGTGCTTAGGGGAACCCTCTCATGCAGATGCTCAGACAGACTCTTGGCTGCACTTGTGACCCAACAGCAGAAGGTGAGTTCTCACCCTCCTTCTGAGGAATATTATCTGGCTTCTTGGCCAAGCTCATGAGGCCCTAAATGAGCAGATCCCCGCCCACCTCTCTGGCCTCGTCTCTCACTCCATGCTCCTTCGCTCTTCAGTAAGCCCCCAAGCATGGCTGAGCCTCTAAGCCTTGGTACTTGCATTCCCTCTACCTGAAAAGCTCCTCCCCTTGATCTGCTGGTCCTTTGGGTCTCACTTTCAAGGTCAAATCTTCCAAAAGACGTCCTCTGACCTCCTGGCTGGTGTCTCCCCCACATCGTCCTCTCCCTCTGGTATTGTTTTATTTGGTCTGGAATATTTGTTATGATCTGAAATTGCCTGTTGATGGGCTGATTATCTGTCATCTGTCTCCCCCACTGGCACGGAAGCTCCTTGAGACCTTGGCTGTCATTTTCTTCTGCATCCATCTGCATTCTGCCTGGAACTGGGTAGCAGCGTGGAGAATTCTTGAATGAATTAATTAATTTAGGACAGGTGCATCCTGGTAGTCAGCAGGGACCTGGCTGTGCTGTGAATTGACAGTGTCGTGACGGAGTGCAAGTTCGCAGGTGCAACTTTGGGGCTAGGAGCTGGGACCGAGCAGAATTTTCTGTGTAATGATGCAGATCAGAATTTAGAGTCCACAGGAATCCAGGCGGAGAGAGGAGGGAGCATGCCCATATCATTTTTTTTTTCCTCTAATCAGAGGCAATAGTTTGTCTCTCTGTTAGGAGAGAACACTTTCCCACTGGATCCTCTTCAAGGATAGCTCTGTAGTGAAGGGACTTTCTGACCAAGAAAGCACCTTTCTGATGAGTTCTGCCATCCCCAGGGGGACTCTGGTGATGAGTTATCTAGGAGGACAAAACCAAGCAGCCCCCACATTTCTACATTTTCACACAATACTTCCTCTGATGATAATGTAGACACTGTAAAATGTTGAAAACATCACCGGGTCATACTCGGTGCATTTGTGCCAAAGCCACATTCCAGCTGAGTCTTGGACTTGGTGAATCGCCTGAATGCAGCTATATTTAGGCCTCTGCATGCTAGTGTTTCTATTTGTCGCTGAGCCCCAAGGAGTAATTCCAGAGAACATCTATAGTGTCCCAGTTTCCATGGAAACGGCTCTCCCGCTTTGAGCGCCAGCCCCAGAAGCCAGGAGGAGAGTCTGTGCCACGTTCTCTGCACCAGTGACACAGAATTCGAGTTTTGCTCCATGAAACAAGCCCAGCCCGGTCCCTGGCCCCTAGGCCTGCTCTGGGAAGCGTGGGTCAGTGTGGTTTGGGAGAGTTCAGGGCAGAACTAGCTTTATAAGCATCTCTTCATCTCAGACTTCTCATTTATATGCCTTTGTCTTGTATTTCCACATCCTTACTTTAGTGTCATAGGATAATTGGAAGCACAGAATCTGTGCGTTTTAAGTAAAGGCTTCCGATCGGAGAAAAGAAAGAAAAAAAGATAAGACACCAAACTGTTAACTGTGTGACATCTGGGGAGGACAGGGTCCCTCTAGGGCAGGGGGACATTCACTTTTGTTTTGGAATATTTGAATTTCTTCCAACAGCAGTCCTGGGTTTCTTCTATAATGAATTAAAACTAAAGGGTTCACTTCTTATTGAACGCACCCTGAGTTGGCCATCCAAGTGTGTGCCCTTCCATCCATTTCAAACGTTCAACCCCATTTCAGCTGGATTCTCTGGAATCTCAACGAAATCATGGTAGCTTAGCAATAGAACCAAAGCAGATTTCCAAGGTCAACAACAAAAACATTCACTCGTTTCTACAACCTCTCTCCTCCACTCCCCTTGACCTTAAGTTTAGCCAGACCAAACTTACTGTGTGTGTCCAAACTCATCAAGATGTGCACATGTAAACAATGAGGTCTACTGTATAGCATGGGAAACTATACTCAATATCCTGTAATGCCCTCTAATGAAAAAGAATATATATATATATATATATATTCTATATAAATTCTATATTTATATTCTCTCTATATATGTATTTGTATAACTGAATCATTATGCTGCACACCAGAAACTAACACAACATTGTAAATCAACTACACTTCAATTAAAAAAAAAGGTGTGTACCTAACACACGTGCAATGTTCGATACATCAATTAGGTCTCAAGAAAGTTAAAATAAATGCACAAATTTAATTTTTGAGTTCACCAAAGTTACAACCTGTGCATGATTTAGCAATCAGATAACACTACAAGGCTTCGTGTATAAAAACCATAAAATGAATAAGGAGAATGGTACCTCGCTTTCCACTCTTCACTCCAGATTTCTGCTTCCCAGGGGAAGGATCTTGCAATGATGCGAGCTCTTGCTTCTGGAACGTCCTGCCGTGATCTAAGCAATGCATCTCTATCTCTAGTACTGTTTCTTGATGCTCCAGTTTTAGATACTGTCCATGGACTTCTTCCCATGGAAGATGAGGAGGATTTAAATCTCTTCTACACCCTTCACTTCAACATATGCTTCCTCTCCACCCATCTTCCCAATGAGGTTGTGCCATAATGTTTAGTTAGAGCAAATATTCTGTGCACACATTATACACACAAATATGCTAGTCACAGCTGAGTCTTGTATGACAGCATTGCCTTTCTTTTATAACTATTTGTCTCTGGAATTGTCTATTTTTTCACATGCTCAGTTTTTTTTTTTAATAATGCCTGTCATTAATTCATTCTAGAGCTCTCGGACAGAGGTGCCAGTCTCCTTCCAATACATTCATTCATCAGGGGTTTCACTGGCCTCATCATCTTGTGCTGGCATTTCTCTAGGAGGCACCTCCTGCATCTCCCACCTGGACCGACTGCTGTCCTGTCCTGCTGCACAGCTGAGTCTGGGCTTCTCCCTTCACAGCCTCCCCGGGATTCCCTTCCTCTTTTTCTTGTTCCGGATTCCGTGTTTTCCGGACCCCACATCTTCCTCTGTCTTGGTTTTTCCCTATTGTTTTTAGCAGAACACACCCTCCAGTTAATCCCTGAAAAGGGATGCCTGGTCCTGTATTTCCCTCCCTACCATCACGTTTAATTGTTGGATGGGTATAGGATTCCAGAATGGACACCATATTCCTGTAGAGTTTTGAGAACACTCCTCCGCTTTTCGTGTTGTTCTTGAGAATCCAATGCCATTTTAATTTCTGATTCTCTATAGATAATCTATACATTTCACTCACCGTACCCCCTGATTTGAAGGCCTTAATTTTTCCCCATAGTCTTAAATTTTCTAACGAGGTGACTTGTCTTTTTTTTAACTTTTCTGCTGCATACTTCCTGGGCCCCATCAATTTGGAATCCAGTTTTAGGAACTTTTCTTGTGTCACTTCTGTGGTGAAGTCTCCTCCTCTGTTCTAAATTTTCTTTACTCTGAAACTCCTACTTTTTCTTAAAATTGGGCTCCCAGACTGATTCTAGAATTTTTTAAATTAATTCCCTTCTTTTTTTCCATTTCCTTTTCTCCCTGTTCTCTATCCTGAGACATGATCTTCACTTGATCTTCCTAAACCTTCCTGTGACTTTTTAATTCTTTCTGTCATATTTTTAATTTCTAAGAAGACTTAATTTTTCTCTGAACGTTTCTGTTCTATATATAGCCTTTTCTTTTTGTTTCATAAATATTCTCTTTATTTTGCTGTTTTGAGTATAGATTTTGCTTTGTTAAAAAAATAGTTCCTTCTACTTTTCACTCCTAGTTGGGTTTTCTGTTGGTTGGTTGGTTAGTTGGCTAGTTTGGTTTTTCTCTTGAACTGCTTCAAACATCCAGTGATACTCGGCAGTCTATTTACATCAGAGAGGTGGGGAAGGAAGAATTTAGCGGTAGAGCGCATGCTTAGCCTGCACGAGGTCCTGGGTTCAATCCTCAGTACCTCCATTAAATACATACATACATACATATATACATACAACCTAATTACCTCCTCCCCTCCCCCCACAAAAAGACAAAACAAACAGTTACACATTTACATTACAGAGTGAGTCACTAGAAAGAGATTAGAAGCTGCGTGTGCAGGGGCAGGACTGGTTGACGAGTTGACAGATGGGCTTCACTGTGGGGTGATTTGGTCAAGTTAATTTATCAGGGGGCAGCTCCCCACAGCTGTAATTTCCTATGGGTCTTTTCTCTTAGACTAGCCTGTTTCCCCCAGATTAATCCTCCCACGTCTCACTTGGAGTTTGTATAAGCCTGGATGACGGTATTCTTAGCCCTGAGATGGGAAAGGTGGCTGGTGGAGGAGGTAGCACACTCACCATTTGGCACATGGATTTCCATCTAATCCCCATGATCA
Source organism: Camelus ferus (assembly GCF_009834535.1). Lineage (NCBI taxonomy): Eukaryota > Metazoa > Chordata > Mammalia > Artiodactyla > Camelidae > Camelus > Camelus ferus. The sequence continues at coordinate 4,485,940 of NC_045717.1, read as the reverse complement.
GCATAACAGCTCTGGCTTCAGCTGCATCCAGAATCCCAGAATCTCGTCATCATCTGGTTCAACACCTCCAGGGAATAAAACCTCAGTCTTCTCCCAAGATGAGGGAGTGTCCCAACTCTGGTAGCATGGGGTGAATCAGGGGTCCAAGTTTAAGTACTTTATTTTTTTAAGTTAAAATAAGTGTTTTAGTCTTTTTTTGTGGGGAGAGGTAATTAAGTTTATTGATTGATTGGAGATTGTGGGGATTGAACGCAGGACCTCATGCATGCTAAGCAAACACTCTACCACTGAGCTATACCCTTCCCTGCTAAGCTTAACTACTTTTTATGCAAAGTGTTAGCTACATCTTTTTGCTTTCAACCTCTTCTGTACCAACCAGGCATCCCTTTTCAGGAATCTACCGGAAGGTGTGCTCTGTGAAAATAAGAGAGAAAAACCAGGGCAGAACCAAGTCTTCTGAGGTGCTGAGGCGAGGCTCAGATTATGTTAAAGTAGTCTCCACCCCTAGCGTAGGGTTCAGCTTTCTCTTCTGCTGGGTCCGTGATCTCTTGACTTTCTGTCTTCAAACTTCCAAAACGTTCTTGCTTTCATCTTCTCTCCTGATCTCTGCCCTTGTGGGTTTATGTCTGTTTTTAAATCTTTTTACTCACACTGGTGCAGGGTTTCAGGAAAAAGCAAATGCAAAACTGCTCAAATTCCAGTCCAAGTCGAGGCCCTCATATGGACATTTTCTGTGTATTCTGACCAGGATAAGCACATACTGGCCCATTTACTTTGAGGTCATCTCCTTTAGTTAGCCTGTCCTTCCTTTTAGCAAGGCCTGGGTCACTGCCAGAGCAGCTAGTTGTGAGAAAGGGCGTCAACACTGAGGATGAAGTCTTGAGAACCCAGAATGTATTTGGAAGTGTCTCTGTCTCCCACCGGCCTGGAATAGGCCCTCCGCTCTTGGCTGCTCAGCACATCACCCCCTGTGCATCTATCAAGCCCCAAATCAAATGGCCTCTCTGCTCTCGAATCAGAGTTGTCACGTGCTCATCCAGGCTCCCACGGCACCTTCTTTCGTGCTTTAGATTGGCATCGCAGATGGAAAACAGCAACTATGGGAAGATACTCCAATGTGCTGGTGTCTATGGTTCCTAGTCATTTCTTTCATATTTTCATAACTGAGTTTTATATCTCAATTTATTTTAAGGTTAGCTAGATTATAACTAGTGTTTTTCTTTGCATAGAAGAGTATGCTGGTGACACTCTTTCTGAATTTTTGCTCAGCTGAGAATTTCCTCTCCTGCCCTCCCACCTTAGTCAAGCTGATTAATTATCTGGGGGTCGCAGCAGAGGCAGACTTTGGGGAGGAGAAAGGAAGGTGCTCACTCACGTGTAAGCGTGCCTTTTCCGACTTTGTTGTTGTGGTGGTTCCGTGTTAGTGGGGGCGCCCACATCCCCGCCTGCCCCCTTCTCTAACTGGATCGCCCTCACAGGCTGTGGATACCCAGTGGAAGCGGGGATGGAGCACAGGCGTCTTCCTGTTCACGAGCATCCTCAGACTTCAGTGCCAGCCTGTAGGAGCAGCAGGAGGGAGGTCGCCCACCGCCATCCTCCCCACAGCCCAGTCACTTTGAATTATTTCCTCCAGACAGCTTTTGCCTAAACATTCTGTAGCATCTCAAGCAGGTTGGCGCTAGTTCCAAATTCTATACCCCAGAGTGGTGGATCAGAAGGCACCCCTCCTTACTGAAATGCTCGGCTTTGGCAGGCTTCATTCCCCACGTCTCAGCTGAGATGCTCATCAACGTATCCATCAGCATCCCAAACTGAACAGTTGAGATGAGTCAAGGATGCTCGTCAGCTAAGAACCAGAACTCTTTCTTTTAATTATGATACAGATTCCTCATACTATTGTCTCCCTTTGGCAATGTTGCTGGGAATTAGGGAGGAGTGGAGGATTCAATGCAAAGGTCTCTAAGACTGCCATGTGGGTCCGGTGGTCGAGAAAGCGACTCTCATCTTTCTGTTCCCAGGGTTTGTCTGGTGGGCTTCATAAATCCATAAACCAGACATGGAGTGAATCCTGTTCCAGATGGCTTATCCCAGCTTTAAAAGGTACCCAACCCATTTCATCAGGCTCTGGGCATTCACACATGGAGGACAACTTTAACGTCATCGCTGTTGTCCCCACCCCACCCCCCAGACTTATCTACCATTGGACAGTGACAGGCTTTGCCTCTATTCTGAGCATGTTTCGGTTTGGAATCCAGATGCTTGATTGACGTCCATATGAAGTGATGATTTGTTGGCAAGTGGAGGCTTCTGCCTCTCCAGGTCTGTCCCGTCCCATTTCAGAGGGCAGATAAAGTGATGTGATCCAAACAGAAGTCTGGACTGGATCTTTCACAGTCGGTTAGGGCGGGCTGGGAGAAGTGCAGGCTCCCTTCTCCTTCTCAGGGTGACAGTGTGGGCCAGGCTCACGGTGCGATTTTGAGGCCAGACTCCCCACCCCCTCCTTCCTGCTTTGCTCATCACTGGTTCTGGAAGCCAAGGTACCACCTCCTAGGAGGTCTTAGAGGAACTGTTGGTGACATCAAAAGGAGATGCAGAGAGGGCTGTTTTCCAATGGAAGACTTGGTGGGGGAGACCAGATGCTTTTACAAGAGCGGAGGTTTTATGTAACAGATATCAACTCCATTAACAACTTAATAACCACATTGGGCCCCATATACTCGCCCCACAAGGTAGGTGTTAAAATTCTATTCCGTAAATGAGGAAATTGAGGCAGCAGTGCTTAGCCACATAGGTATCCAATAAATAGTTATTGAGTAAATAAATGAATGAAGGACCAAGGTGACTTGCCCAAGGTCGTTATAGCAATTAAGCGGAGAGTGGGGATAATTCCAGGAGATGAGCCTCTTCCGTGTGTGCCAAGGAAGGCAGTGTAAAAAGTCAGTGCACAGCAGGGTAACCCAGCCATCTTAGTTTTCCTGCAACTTGCCCAGGTGTAGCACTGAAAGTCTTGCATCTCAGAAAACTCCTCAGGCCTGGGCAGACAGATCAGTCGGTCTGCCTGGCGCACAGGTTTTCTTGCCTACTGGAAAGTAAAATAAGGATTGATTGAGGAAAGAATGACTCAGATTTAAGAGCATGATGCAAACATCACCAACAGGTGTGGGACTCTGCAGCCCGCCAGGCGTTTCCCTATCCATCTTTTTAATGTTCACAGCATCCTGTCTGTGTTAGGGTTTCGTGGTATCCCATGGTAACCAACACCACAGGTATTCATGGATATAGTCAAGGTGAAGTTGTGGGTAAACACCAGGCATGGTGTTTTTTCTGGGGAAAAGAGAAGATCATTCAGGGAAAAGATGGTGCAGGTGGATAGGTTTGGGGCAGTGGGGGACTCACATCTTCAGGAAGGACATCGGGGAGGCATGGTACAGCCTCTCACCTGCCAAACCAGTCCACATGGTACGATAAGGAGGCACGGGCTCTCCATTAGCTGCCAGCACATCCCGGCCAGGCCCTTTCAGGCTATGCTTGACCTTGAACAAGTCCTTGATGTCTGAATTTTGAATTTTTCAGTTATGCAAGGAGGTTCATGCTCCCCATCTGGCATGACTTTTGCCGAGATTAAATGAGACAAATCCTGGAAAGTTCCCAGCACAAAGTTCCTTTGACAGGAATTTGAGAGATATCCGTTCCCTTTCAGATTTCTCAGCTTTTTTTTTCCCCCTCTGTTGCAAGCAACAGAAATCCAATTTAAACCAACTAAAAATGAAAGTGAATTTACTGACTCAGGTAACTAGGTGATTTAAGGTTCAGCATGGCTGAGTGGACGAAGGGAACCCCCATGTCCCCAGGGTTAGTTGGTTCTTTCTCTGTCTCGCTCTCTCTCTCTGTCTCTTGACCTCCCAGCTCTGTTATCTTCTGTGCACTGGCGCTCTTTTACCCGCTTTCTGGGCAGGCCTGCTTTACGCAGGCACCAGCGGCTCTGAGCATCCATCTTCCAAAACAGCAACACAAGAACTATAAACATATAGATGTATATATATATCTACAATCACAGATCCATCCTAGGGAGGGTGTGGATTGGTCCTACTTGGGAATGGTCTCAGCTCTGGACCCATGCTTGTGCTCAAGCAGTCTTGGGTCTTACCTGGGCCATGGGTCTACTGATTGTGACCTAGGGCAAGTGTATCATTTACCCTCCAAACTGAGATTCCCTGCAGAGTGAAAGGGTATATCTTCATAATTAAGCCAGGACCACAGGCAGAAGCCAGACTGAGCCAAGGAACCTGGGATGCATGGTGACCCTCCTAAGCGCCAAAAGAAAGGAACCACCAGGGAGGGAGAGGGGGTGGGGAGGGATAAATTGGGAGTTTGGGATTTGCAGACACTATACGGTATATAAAATAGATAAACAACAAGGTCCTACTCTCTAGCACAGGGAACTATATCCAATATCATATAATAGCCTATAATGAAAAAGAATATGAAAAAGAAGTATATATGTATAAGTCAATCAATCACTCTGCTTAACAAAAAGAAGAAGGAGGAGGAGGAGAAGAGAATCAGGGAAGAAGATAGGACAAGAACTGCCCTGGCCAGCACTCATATTTTCGTATTTAAAATGTCCTCTGTGTGTGGGGGGACATACAGCTTAAGTGGCAGAGCACATGCTTAGTATGTACAAGCTCCTGGGTTCAGTCCCCAGTGCCTCCTCTAAAATGTCCTCTGTGGATTTGTTTAGAAAAATAGCATTCTGTCCCCCAGTGCAGCACATCTGAAACATTTGTCCTGCGTCCTTAACTTTGACAGTGACGTTTCTAGCAAATAGCTTTCAAATCTTTAGGTAATTTGAGCACCAGTAGACCTTTGTGATTCTTGTTCCTGATGCTTGCATTCAACTTCTGCTGTTCCCTCTTCTGTAGCTCCAGCAAATTCCAGCACCTCTCAGGTCTGGGGACAGCCTGAGGCCCAGGAACGCCGCTGGAGGCCTCTCGAGGTTAGCAAGTCCCCACTGATACTGCTCTGACTGCCTCTCTGCCAAGCAGTTGCAGTGACCAGTCTGGAGTTAAATGCCCAGCATCCTTCTCCAGATGGGTGGTGGCTGCCAAGATAAGGATTCCATGGAACAATTCTAACTGAGTTACTACCCTATTTTAAAATGTATTTTTCAGCAATCCCACTCCTGGGCATATATCCAGCGCTAACTCTAACTCAAAAAGATACAGGCACCCCAATGTTCATCGCAGCACTGTATACAGCAGCCAAAGCAAGGAAGCAATCTAAATGTCCATTGATAGATGAATGGATAAAGAAGATGTGGTATATATATATATATATAGTATGTATATGGTGGAATATTACTCAGCCATAAAAAAGAATAAAATAATGCCATTTTCAGGAATATGGATGGACCTAGAATTTATCATATGCAGTGAAATAAGTCAGACAGAGAAAGACAAATATCATATGATATTGACTTATATGTGGAATCTTTAAAAACTATGATACAAATGAACTTATTTAAAAACTAGAAATAGACCCACAGACATAGAAAACAAACTGATGGTTACCAAAGGGGAAGAGGGAGGAAAGATAAATTAGGAGTTTGGGATCAACATATATACACTACTATATATAAAATAGATAAACAACAAGGACCTACTGTACAGCACAGGGAACCATATTCAATATCTTATAATAACCTATAATGGATAAGAATCCGAAAAATAATATATATGTATAACTGAATCACTTTTCTGTACAGCTGAAACTAACACAACATTGTAAATCTACTATACTTCATTAAAAAAAGGAAATTTAAAAAGTGTATTTTTACTAGTAATCCCCGTGCTTTCTGAAATCTCCCTCTCCTCCCACACCCAAGGTGATTTCACTAAGTTTTCTGCATCGTGGAATATGGTTTTCATGTTTTGTTTTGTTTCTGTCCCCGTCCCCAGAACACCTTCCTGATTTTATGATAAGGACCAATGGCAACGATAATTAGAAATGTCGCTATTCAAAGTAGAGGAGACTTTTGAGGAGTAAATCTACGCCCTCGAGGAGAGCTTTGGGGAAACAGATGCATCTGAGCCCACATCGTCAAGCTTTTGCAGTTTGGAGAGACCATAAGGAGGTCAAAGAAAGAAAGAAAACGTGGAAAGATGCTCAGAGTGAATGGATGGGAATGGCCGCAAAGGGCGCAGCCCGAGCGGAAGCCGGTGTGTGAGTTCAGAGCTCTGCCCTCGGTCTGTGCCGTGAACGCGCTGACCTCAAGGTACTGCTGGGTACCCCAGTACTTCCAGTACCAAGAAAGTAAGCAAAATCAAGTGCATCAGTGAAACCCCATACGTCACACCCGGGACTCAGAACTCTGCAAACCTGGGCTCACGTCCCGGCACAGTCAACTTGCAAAAGAGAGTCACGGAAAATTTCCTCCCCACACGGAGCCTCCCTTCCCTTTAGCGGTAAAGGCTGTAAAGGCTCGAGGCTGTTTTGCGTGGCACCGGGTATGTAACCGGTTCTCTAAGAATGTTGAGCAAATTAGAATTTGCACTTCATATTCTCCGAGAAAAGGAATTCTATTGAAAAGAAAATTGCCCTTCATAAGTCTTGCTTATAGCAGTAATGGTGTGAGGTGGCGGGTGGGAGGGAGGGTTGGACGGAAGCAAAAGACAGAAAAAAAAAACTTAGTAATTTCATCTCCGGCTTTTACATCTTCAAAGTGAACTCTAATTTGGCTCCTTTCAGCCCTTCTGAGGACTGAAAGGCTTTGCAGATAGACAGAGCCAGGGATGCCCAGCCTCTTCCATTATGGGTGCTGATTTATCATTCACTGCAGATGCAGACATCTGCTCGGAGGGTTCTCAGAGGGCATGATGGAAAGGCATCTCCTTTGAATTCGGCAGATTTTGCAGCCATTCCGATCTCTACGGGAAAGGACTACAAGGTGGCCGAGTAGGACAGCAGGGGGCTGGCAGCCCGTCCGCCGCTGGGCTGGGACCCTGGTGGGGACAGAGGCACCGAATGCTGCCCAAGAATCTCTTGCTCAGCACCACCCCCTACCCCGACCCCATCACTTCGTTTCTGCTGAGGACGGGAGCACGCCGTCTAGCCCCTGGCTAAGCAGGTTACTGTTATGGGTGATGACTGAGCCTCCCCAAGTTTGGATATTGAAGTCCTAACCCGCGAAACCTCAGAATGTGATTATATTTGGAGATGATGCCTTTTCAGAGGTAGTCAAATTGAAATGAGGTCATTAGGGTGGGCCCTGGTCCAATCTGACCGGTGTCCTTATAAAAAGGGGAGATTAGAACGCAGACAGGCAGGGAGGACCGTATGAAAAGACAGGGAGAAGAGAGCCATCTCTAAGGCCAGGTGTCCTCAGAAGGAGCCAACCCTGCTGACACCTTGATCTTGGACTTCCAGCCTCCAGAATTGTGAGAAAATATATTTCTATTGTTTAAACCACTCCATCTGTGGGGCTTTGTTAAGTCAGCCCTGGTAGGTAGTACAGCCATCCAGTTGCAAACCTGAGGTGACCAGGTGTTCATGTCCCTTTTCCATGACACTTGAAGAGGTCACATACAAAAGATGCCTGAGGGAGTCTTGCGAGATATGAACAGTTAGAGTTCTTACCACATGCTTCCTCACTTCCGCCCCCTCAAATCCCACCCCCCACCCTCCCCACCCCCTCACCTCCCCAAACCCCCGACTCCCCATCGTGCCACTGCCTTCCCTGTGCTATTTAATCCTCACCTGCAGAAGAGGGGTATGGCCGCACCGTTCCCACTGCACTGATAAAGGGACTGAGGCTCAGGAGGGAACTGGGCTTGCCCACAGTCTCACAGCAAAGAAAAACCAAGCCCAGGCGTGCTGGTCCTGCTGCTACCGCCAGGATGGGAGGTGGGGGAGGAAAGGATGCTTTGACACTTCCTCTGCTCCATTGTCACCATTGTCACTGCCAGCAGGGGTTTCCTGCCTTGGTTCTGTGACCCTCAATGGTATCTCCACTTATCTCAAAGGGGATTAGGTAAATTTTAAAGTCATTTTAACTCACTTTAATTTAGAAGATGAACGTGTGTGTGTGCTTGTGTGTGTGTCAGGAGGCACATTTCAGGGGTGGAAAGGGGAAGGCACATCATGAGGAAAAATAAAACCATAAGGTGTCAAATCACAAAGTTTGGGAATTGGTGCCTTATGGGGATACACAGCTCTCCTGACCCCGCCATGCTGGGGTGCCAGCAGTTACTCGAACACAGAAATTCCTAAAACACTTACTATCTGGACCATGACTTCCTTCCACTTTCTCCAGGGAGATGGGACCGTCCCGGAGAGAAAGAATCAGGAGCCTCAATTCCACGGCCCCACAGCACCTAACACATCCTTTGGATGAAGGGTGCCTGTAACCTGGGAAGAGTAGCAGGTTCTGTTTGAGGCGGAAGCCTCTGAAGGTGGCAGGGCACGCTTCGGCTCAGCAAACAGATGTCAAGCCCAGCGCTCTGCACAAAATTCTGAGGAACAGAGGCAAAGGAGACATGCCCAGCCCTGGAGGAACCAGGCCTGGGACAGGAAGATAAACACGTTGTCTCACTCTGCTATGAGTGCGGATTGATAGGGCCGCCCCCATCCTGCTTCTTACCATGGCCCGCCTTCACCCTGCTGTTTGTCCTGGTCCTGGTTGTGATAGTACCTCTCACGCTCTACACACAGACTTCAGGGCGGGTACACCTGTAACCAGTGAGGGCAGAACAGCAGGGGAGCTGTCTCCTGAAAGAAACACAAACACCCAGGGTGATGCCAAGTGGGATGTGTTTTGCTCTGCTCGCAAGAACCTGAGAACATTGGGCAGGGAGGGCTTTTTGAACTGGGTCTTGGGAGGTAGGTAGGAGTTTGCCAGGGGGCCAGGGTAGGGCAGAGCCTCACAAGTAGAGGGCATGTTGAGCAACCAGGGGTGGCTGTGCACAAGGCAGGTAGAGGACAGGGGGGTAGAGACAGAGGCAGAGGCAAAAGCAAGAAACCAGCCTAGTGAGCTTTATTAATGGGGTTGGATGTTTTCCTGAAGGCAGTAAAAAAAAAAAAAAAAAAAAAAAAAGCCTGATTACGTTTATGCTTTACAAAAATGCTGCTTGGCTTCTAAAGATCAGACAGACAAACCTAGGGAGAGTGACAGGGGGCAGGAGAACAGTGGATTTCAGTATGAAACTGAACTTCAGTCTGGGTTTTCTTTGCAGCCTTGTCTAAGAACCAAAGGCGGGGTTTTTCATTTGTTTCCCATTTTGAATGTGATAGAATTTTACCTTTAGAGTTTTCCTGGGAGTGGGGGCATGTCATTGCACAACTAATCGCCCAGATGGCCCCAGATAATCCAGTGCTGGGCACAAATGCAATCCGTGGGAAACTCCCCACCCACCCCGACTGATAAAGGGAAAAATGGTGTGAGAGGATGGCCGTGTCCCAGGCCTCGGCTGAGTCCCTGGGATGTGCCCCGCCAAGTGAGGGTCCTTGGCTTCTTGCAGGAAAGAATTCAACAGCAAGGCACAGTTGAGTAAAAGTGGATTTATTCAGAGGGATGGGCACTCCATAGACTGAGTGCAGGCCGTCTCAGAAGGTGCGGGAGCTAGAGGCCGTCAGGAGCAGTGTGGCTAGCTTTTAGGGGCTCAATTATTTCATGTACTAACAAGTGGCAGGATTATTCCAGCTACTTTGGGGAGGGGGTGGGGATTTTCAGGAACTGGACCACTGCCCACTTTTTGGCCTTTTATGGTCAGCCTTGGACCGGTCATGGTGCTGGCGGGAGTGCCATTTCCCAGGCTAATACATTATAGTGAGCGTATAATGAAGCTCAAGGTCTACTGGGAGTAGAAATGTCTGCCATCTTGGTGTCCATTGCTGTGACTCTCCTTGAATGGCTGTGCCCTGCCCTCTTCCTTCCTGTCTCACCACCACACCTGATGTGACCCCAAGGTCAGTCTCTGGATAGACCTGCCTGTTTCTTCTTGCCGACTCCCCACCCTGATCCCACCCCACCAGTCCTATGGTCCTACCTAAGATCGCACCATCCCTCGCTAGGGATGAACGCACTCAGCAAAACAGCCTCTTACCTGGCCTCCCTGCCGGCCTCGCCCCTTCAACCTGTCTCCACTCTGCCCGGGGAAAATAGGAAAGCTGTGGGAAGCTAAGCTTGATGAGACGTGGGACTCCACCAATGTGATTCGCTGCTGGGAACAGTGCCTGATACCTAGGAGATGATCAATCAGTATTCCCTGTATGATTTAATAAATCATCAAATTAAAGCAACCAACCAAAGCCACTTCCATCTTACGCTAAGTGCGCTGTTTATTAAGGTGCCTGACATCCCAGCAGAGTGAAGCGTGAGACCATTCCTCGATTTACAACTACAGCGGAAACATCCAATTGGAAACATCCAATTGGCCCAATAAAATGCATGATTTTAATTGACCTCCCAGACCGTACATAGGAATGACTGCATTCACAACAGTGAGCAGCGAACAATGAAACTAGTTTAAGATTTCAACTGCTGGGCCACGTATGGACTAGCTTACATGCCAATTGATCTCAAATGTCGTGTCCCAGAAAGAGGGGTGTCTGCTGTGTTTCTAAATCACAGGATGCTTCAAGTGATAAATGAAAATTTCAACAATAACCAGCATGTAGTGAATATTTAATATGCACCAGACAATGCACAAAAGTATCTGTTTTAGAAAAAAAGAAAAAGAATCTGTACATCTTAACCACATTTAGTCCTGATGTGGTAAAGGCAGGTGTTATTGTCTCCGTTTTAGGTGAGAAAAGGGAGTCTCAGGGAGGAGACATGTTTTGCTCAAGGTCACAGAGCCGGTCAGTGGCCCCGCTGGGATTCCACCCCATGTTGATCTGACGCCGGGTCCTGCCCTTGCCTCTCTCCCGCTCACATCATGAGATGCTCATCTTGCATCTGCCCTGGTGCCCTCGGCATCCCGGACTGGCTGATGCCCCAGTTCCCCAATCGTGTCAAGAGGAGGTTGCTGACATCACCCTGGGGATAAATGCAAAACCTCCCAGTGGGCAAGGGGTTTTCCTCTCTTGATGGAGACACAAGAAATTATGAGCAATGTAGCCTTTTTTTTATTAAAAAAAGAAGTCTAAATAAAGAGCTGGAGAGGGGACTTCAGAAGCCATGGTCACCAGGGTTTCTCCAGATGGCTGAAAGGCTGCCTGTCTAGGGTGATTTGGATTCAGTTTGCTGGGAGGACGGAGCTGTCAGATAGATTTGCAGGACTGTGTGCAACCCGCCATTACCTCACTTGGCATCACATACCTCGCATTGCTTTGTGATTATCTGCTTTCTCCGCCTCTCCTGCTGAAACCTGAGTTCTTCGATTTCTGTCCACTGCAGAGGTGACATGGTACGGTGGTTAAGGGTCAGTGCTCTGGTGCCAGACCAGCAAGGTTCCAAGTCTAGCTTTTCTGCTTACAAGCTGTGTGATCTTAGGCAGGTTACTTAACCTCTCTGTGCACCCTGTTCCCACTTCTGTAAAAACAGGATGTGATAACACCTACTTCATCATGTTTTCCAGAGAATTAACATGAAGCGTTTTAGGAGAACGTACGGCAAAGAGGAAAACACTCAGTAAATGTTAGCTCTGATCACCCCTCTTGCCGATTCCTCCCTGAGGCTCTAGGTCAAGCCTCATTTGAGGCCAGGCCATTTTCTGGACTTTTTCAGTCAAGTGGGCCAACATGGTACCTTTTTTTCTTTAATTGAAGTATAGTTGGTTAATGTGTTCATTTCTGGCGTACAGCATAGTGATTCAGTTATACATATATATATATATATATTCCTTTTCATATTCTTTTTCATTATAGGCTACTAGAAGATATTGAATATAGTTCCCTTGTGCTATACAGTGGGATCTTGTTGTTTATCTATTTTATATACAGTATCTACAAATTTGTCACATTGGGTCTTTTGCCATTGACTCAGCCAGGCATCTGAAACAGATGCTGGCTGGCAGTGGATGGCAATCATTAGAGTGTCCCGGGTTCTTGGGCTCGGGCTGGAGCGCTGAGCCCATCTATGGCTTCTGCTTGTGGAGCCAGAGAAGGAGGGCCATGTCTGGGGTGGACAGCAGGGTGGTGGCTGCATCACTGCCAGACGCTGGCCTTTCACGTCACCACCCGCTGACCTCACCAGAAGCTTGTCTCATTCCCACAACCCCACAAGGAGGAACCAGCCAACACACAGCCCTGAAAGCCTCAGACATCCTATTTTCCTTTCCTTGACCCTCAGAGGGGTGGCTGATTGAAGGACCCTCCACAAAGTGCACCATAAACCTATTTCTACCAAGTGTGCTGGGTTATACCCTCTAGGCTGACTTCTCCAAAGTAGAAACTCTCTTGAATTCAGGTCTTCTCACTGGAATTTTTGACTCAGCTGAATCCAAACACTCTCCCCAAATGTTCTGGAATTTTGGTGGCTACCAGAGGGGAGGGAGGCTGGCCATGATGTTTCTTGAAATATTTGGATTCATCAGTGTCTCTGGTAACTTACAAGCCCCCAGGAAGAATTCCCCATAGCGACCTTGATCAGAAATGAATCCAAAGGCTTGTTTTCAGGCAGCAGTGGGAGGAGCCGCTGCGGAGCTGGGTTCCACCTGCAGCTGCTGCACTGAGAGAGAAACCACTGTAAACAACATGGGCTTTTATAGAAGAGCCACCCCGAAGAAAGCTCCCGCCGATAACTGCCCCAGTCTTTCAGGCCAGAGCCATGCCTGAACAAGTGGATGTGCCCCAGCCAGCTCTGGCCCCCTTAGGAGTGGACTTGTTAAGTTTCCCCAGAGAGGCCCAGCAGCCCCCCCCCCCCAACATCTCCAAAGCAGCCAGGAAGGTTTGAGCTCTTGACAGATTTTTTCCCCCTCACAAGATAATAAGGTAGGTCACATTTCAGATTTAACCTACTTGACATTTTAATGTTCTTCTAATGTGCTTTTTGATGTGTGTAGATGAGGCACAGGGTAGGTACAAGTTGCTATTTATATAGTCCTGGCAAGCAGATCCCATCACTTTCAGCTCCTCCGTTCACTCCGGTGCCTTTAACATTGTCAGAACTTCAAGTTTTCAGCTCCCCAGTCATTTCTTCTTCCCAAAGTTTTAAAGGAGAACAAGAGAATGATGATCCCCTGACTTCTTCCCTGGTGGCAAGAGGACAGTGTAGCTAATATGATTAAAAATCCTGACTTTGGAGTGGAAAGGCCTGGTACTTAACACCTACTTCTTAGAGCTGTGTGCAGAGTCAGTGAAATAATGGGTGCAATGTTCCCAACATGGATACCGACCCAGGACCAAGCTCTAGAAATGATATTATTACCTTTGCTTGCTATTATCATTTCACCATCATCATCATCATTGTCATGAGCAGGTCTTCACTGCTGTCAACTCCATCACCACCACCTTTAGCATCACTGTAATCATCATCAACATCCTCTTCATCACCACTGTGATCATGAATATACCCACTATCATCACCATCACCACCATCACCATCACCATCACCACCATCATCACCACCATCATCACCATCACCATCATCATTACAATCATCCTGATATCACCACCATCACCACCACCATCAACATCACCACCATCATCACCACCACCATCACCATCACCACCATCATCACCACCATCACCACCACCATCACCACTATCACCACCATCACCACTATCACCACCATCATCATCACCATCAACACCATCATCACTGCCATCATCACCATCATCACTACATTATCACCATCACCACCGCCATCATCACCATCATCACTATATTATCACCACCATCACCGTCATCACCACCACAATCACCACCATCACCACCATCACCACCATCAGTGTAACCACCATCATTTCACATCATTATCGTCATCATCACTTTCCTGACCCTTTCACTTACTACTTTTACTACGGTCTTGGGCAAGTCACTTTCTCTCTGTGGCTCTTCTTTTCCTTTTTGTAAAACTGGATGATAGTTGCTATCTCTCAGGGCCATAGGGGACAGTAAGTGGGACAGTAAGGTTTGGGCCCCCTCAGTGCTCCCAGTGATATCTCTGCTGGTGCTTCTTACACAACATGTGTTTGCTTCTGTGCTTCTTCTTATCTCTCAGTCTTTACTTTTATCAATTCGCCCAAGCCCCAGAGCCTGGAACATTCTGTCTGCCAGAGTCCTGAGCTAGCCTGATGAGAACCCTGGTTGGCACTCAAGGAACTTGCCAACTGGGATTCCAATTCCTATCAAGCTAATTATATGGCCTTGAGAAATTTTCCTCTTGTACAAAATAAGACAATTGTACGAGATGGGTAGTTCTCCAAATGGTCCAAAGACCATCAGTATGAGAAACATCCGATGCCCTTGTTAGGAATGTGTGTTTCTGAGGCCCTGTCTTATACTCCCTAAATCACTCCAGTGAGGCTCCGGGACCTGCATTTTCACAAGTTTCCAGGGGTGCCTCATGTGCACTAGGGCCTGATGAAGTAACCTCTTGAGGCCTCCTTTCAGCTCTGATGGTCTGTGGGAGGAGAGTCACTGGCTGGCCAGAGAATACATTTCTCGATGCATTTACCCCAAAAGCATGTCCTTGGAGGTTGATCAGGTTGAAAAAGGGGAGTCTACAGGTCTCACGTGTTCCTTGGAGACCCCGGTCACCTTCCAGACAGCAGCACTTAAAGGATGTTCTAGATTTCTGCTCTCAGCTCTCACAGCCAAAACTCTGAGTGCTAGTTTGGGATGTTAACCTCTAGCTATGGCCCATGGAGACCACCCAGAAGCACGGAGAATGTTAGAAATGTTTAACACCCAGAGCATCCAGTCAGAATGGTCATCAGCTCTAAACAGGAAACACGCTTATACCATGCAAGTTGGCGGGATGTCATCCCTGCCTAGAAGCTTCATACGTGTTTGCAGCCATCTCAGGGGAGATGCTGGGGCAGATGCAAAGTCACACCCTAGTGCTGGTTGTTCTTCCTCCTTTTATCCCACTCCCTCTGCAACCTAAATATCTCCCATGGGACCAACCTGCAAAACTCTCCCAGGAACAGTAGTGAGGGGCTGAAACGGGGCATCCATGTCTCAGAAGGTAAATGTGTGATTTGAAACGACTTGTACTTTAGCCAATGAATACAGCGAGGGTTTAAAGAGAGATGCAAAGTTTATTTCTGTTCCCTGTAATATTTCCCTGGTAAATCTGGCAGAGATACATAGTCAGATTAGATGAAGAGAGAGAGAAATAGATATTTTTAAAGCTATTTTTTTATTCGGTAAGTGTCTACCGGGCACTACGCTTTTTTCTTCCCTTTTTATATCCGTTGTTCCATTTAGTTGTCCAACCAGCATACAAGACAGGTAGTAATATTATTATCATTATTTTAGAGGAGGAGAAACTGCAGCACAACAAGATTAACTAGTTGGCCCAAAGGCACACAGCAGTACAGTCAAGGTCAGTACTCCCTGTCCTGACCTCTGGGCAGTGCCACCTGCTGGCTTTTAGGTGGCCTCATGGAGATAGAGGCCGGCAGGTTGAACTAAAGGGGCAGGAGGCAACAGGAGGGAAGGAAGATGTTGGTGGGGAACTTGTTTCCTAATGAGCAGGGACCTGTGGACTAGTGACTTTCTAGATAAGACTTTGCACCATTAAGTGAACCGAACACTCCTATTTTCCCTCCTCTCAGCTCAACATGGCCCCTCAGCCTGAGGGCAGCCTCAGAGTCAGGCAGACCGCGATTTGACTCCTGGTGGTTACCACTGACTCGGGGTGCAACGTTTGTCACCTGCCTTAAACTCTCTAAGCCTCAAATTCCCATCTTTAAACGGGGACCATAGTTTTTACTGACCTGCCAGAGTCGTTAGCTTTAATGAGATCATGATTATGAAGTGCTTAGCAGAGAGACCAGTACAGAGTCAGTGCTCGGTAAGTGAGAACCATTATAGTCCTAAAAGGGCGAAACGAAGTCACATGAATCGCATTTCAAATTTTAAATGCGTCAGCAACCAAAGCACCTGAGAACAGAACACTTTAACATACACATATATAAAATCAGATAAAAATTTCCTTCACGGGACTCACAAACTTGGAAGACTTTTCAAGAGAAAGTTCTTTAAAATGTGCATTGAATCTATCAGTATTTTGCCCTCCATTACAATATTTTGAGACTCTCAATTAGCCTGCTAAATCCCTGTGTTGGTCCACCTAGAGGGACAATATTCATTTCATCAGCCAAGGATGATGGCTAAGGCTTACGCGGTTTTTCTCCCCAGCTCCAAAGACTTTTGAAGAAACCCAGAGGCATAATTAAGGAGCATATGAAGACCAGCTTCCGTAGAAATTAAAATAACTCAGCATTTTTTTTTTGAAGGGGGATGGTTTTGGAAGTTCAAATTAAGAAGAACTCCTCTGGAAGCAAGGGGTTCAAGCAACAGCGTTAAGCCAAGAAGTACGGAAGCGAGATGAGGAATAGATTTAGTCTCCCTCGCCACCTCCTCCCCCAAATCTGCTTCTGAGTTCTTTCTATTCAGGTCGCTTAACCAGCTGTGTGGCCTTGGTCAAGTCGCCTCCCGGCTGTAAAACAGGACCTATCGTTGACCTCACAGAGGGTGGTGAGGATGAGACTACCGGGAAGGGCAAGGAGCAGAGCAGCGACCCAGGGACTTTGTGTCTGCAACATCACCCTTTTCCTAGTTTCCCTAGATGACCCCCGACGGAGTAAGAGAGGACACGTACTCATCATGGCACACGGCTGTCTGCAGCATTCACAAACCCAGGGGAAGCCTCCAATTTCAGGATGAAGTGGCTCCTCTACTGACAGAAAACAAGTCCCATCTCCCCAATGTGAAGGACTCACATTGTGAGTGGGGGGAAGGTGGGGGAGGGATAAATTGGGAGTTCAGGATTTGCAGATACTAACTGCTGTGTATAAAACAGATCAACAACAAGGTCCTACTGTACAGGCACAGGGAACTATGTTCAGTACCTTGTAATAGCCTATGATGAAAAAGAATGTATATATCCAATGTGAAGCAAGACTGTGTAAGAAAACAATGCAAAGACTAAAATAAATAGAAAACACAAAGAAAGGGGGGGAAATGGGAAAACAGTGTAAAACAGGTCACAGAAAGTGTGGTCTCTACCTGAGGAAATTTGGGTAGAAACACAGAGACAGTATTGTTACCGAAATAGTTCAATTCTTCCACTCGATTAGAGTTCTTCCACTTGGGGGTTGTAGAGTTAACACAGTGGTGTGGCAGGCGGCCTCTTAGCTGACCCCAGAGGATCCCTGACCCCTGGTGTTCAGGCTTTGGTGTCATCCCCTCTCCCTGAATCTTAGCTGGACCCATTGACACACTTCTAATTAACAGAATACAGCAGAAGCAATAGGATATCCCATCCAAAGATAGGTTATTCAACATTGCAGACTTTCGGGAAGTATTGCTTTGTTCTAGGAGGCATGGATAAGCTTGTTCAAGTTACTCAAGGCAGAAGAGAGGCCGCCGCGAACGTCATGTGCATCCATCCTGACCTTCAAGTATCAAGGCTGTAGGCAAACTGTCCGCAGCGTGCCTGGACTCGGGGTCCTGCCCCCAGGAACACTTACTAAGGAACCAGCTCCAGAAACCGAAGGGATGGGAGAACCATAGCTGCAGGGCTGGTGACGACCATCGAATAGGTATTCACCAGTTTTAAAAGAAGTATATACGCGCACACAGATATTACCAATTTATAAATGTGTACACGTACATGCACGTGTCTACGTCTACCCACATGTATTATTAGTGGAAAATCCTAGTTCTGTAGGTCTGTGTATCCCTTTGGACTAAGACTAAATTAAGGTTGGAAGGGAGAAAGTTATGAAGAAATGGAGGGAGAATGGGGAAGATATGGGAACAGCAGTGTAAGCTCATTTATTGCCTTATAGGTTTTTATCGAAAATAAAAGGACATGTAGGGGAGATGGAATAGAGGGGAAGGAGAAGCCACTAGCAAATGTCAGTGTTGTTTACAGTAGGGATCCAACAGATAGTGACCAAAAGGTCAGGGAGAGAGGAGGAGACGGGAAGGAAGGAAGGAAGGAAGGAAGAAGGGAGGGAAGAAGGAAGGAAAGCCTTTCTGACGGAAGGGAAGGAAGGGAGGGCAGGACGGAAGGAAAGAATGACGGAAGGCCGTGGAAGAAGGAAGGACAGCCGGGAGTAAGAAGGCAGAGGGAGGGAGGCAATCGACCGAAAAGAGAGGAGAAAAGCAGAAAGGAATACAGGGAATTACATAAATGTATAAAAGTAACTATTACGACAAAAATTCAAAGTTTCCTAAATACCAAAATGTACAAAGACAGAGAGAGAGAGACAAATAAAATAGGCCAAAAGAAATATATTTATTAATTATACACCTATGAGTAAAACACACGCACACATCTGCAGATGACTTGATGGAAACGTAACATACTATGACAAAACTGAAGTCAGACACGTCAATCACGTCAGAAGGAAAAAAAAAATGGTCTTAACTCACCTGCCAAAAGACAAAGATTTTCCAGAGACTGGTTAGTAAAGTCAGATCTAAAACTACACCAGAGATGAATCGAACAGAATGATAAGTTTAACAGGTAAAGAAAAACAAAAAGATATACGTGCATATAAAAATAAATGAAGGGGCTATGAAATAGAGCAAAGGGCTGGAAACCCCTCAAATGCCCTTCAGCTGGTGGCTGGCGGGAGGACTGGGGCACAGCCACCAGCGGGGTCCAGTGCAGTTGTGAAAAGGAATTCGAGAGACCCCTATTTCCACCCACGTGGCCCTCCAGCATGCACTGTTAGGTGAGAAGCGTAAGGCAGATAAAGTGCGAGTAATATGCTACCAGTCAACTAAGAAAGGATGCGAACACACGCACACGCATATATACATATTGGAAGGTAAAGAAAAAAGATACACAACAAATGCAAATCAGAATAAAGTGATGGGTGCATATATTTACATATATTTGCATGTGTTTTACGTATAATTATATTTGTGTATGTGTATATATACACATATATTTATATTCATAAAAAAATGGAAAAATCAACCATAATTTTAAAATACTCCCCTACAGAGGAAGAGAATGACCCAGGTGGAGGGCCAGGGGTAGACACTAGGCTTCTCTGCCTAGACTGGTTTTCATAGGTTTGATTTAGGAAACACATACATATTTTACATAATATGACAAAATTAAATATAGAATAAATTCCTAAAACCCAGAGTTAAGTGAAACAAATGAGCTTGAACAGTGTGTCCAGTTGGTGGCATAACCACACAGAGAAACCATTGTAGGTGACTTCAAAAGATTAATATCACTTCTGGGGTATTTCCCCCCCAACCACCATTCTATCATGAGATCGTGGGTATAATTCACGAGAGAGCATCGGACACACAGGGCAGCCGGCGACTCCCTCCCAGGGCCTCCTCTTAAAGATCTGGGAGATTGGGCCGCGTGCTTGGTCACTGGTCCAGCCTGCAGCCAGGAGCCCCGTGCACAGCCACAGTGTCAGCACAGATACATGTCAAATAAATAAATCAGTAATAAAATTAAGTAATAAATGGACGTTTTTAACCTTTTTGAAATGTGGGACTTTTCAAATTCAAATCCCAGAGCAAATTTATGCTGAAAAGTCTATGAACCTTAAAGTAATTATAAGGAAAGAGTTGAGTGTTTTCAAAGTCTGGGGAAGGTTTGATATCTGAAAAAAAAAAAAAAAAAAGGACAAACTTTCAAGTGCTTCCTTTGTGCAGTCTTGCTCCCTGACACCTCATAAGCTTCCATTGATCCTGAAAAACTCAGACATATTCCGGCAGGGCGATTAATTAGAGAAATCTCTGAGAGAGCACGGGGGAAGCAGGCCCAGTCATTGGCAGGCTTTGTCTCAATCAGCCCCCTTCCTCACAGTCAGAGAAAACAACTAATTCTGACTCGTGGGATCAGAGAGGACTTCCCAGCAGAGGACAGAGTTGAACTGGTTCTGGAGAATGAGTAGGAGCTTAACAGGTAATGATAGAAAGGAGGTCAGGGTTGAGTGTTCCTGGCAGAGGGCACAGCCTGTGCAAAGGCACTGGGGCTCAACGTATACATCCTGGCAGTTATTTCCTCCCACATCACCCCCAGCTTCTTGGGGCTCCCCCCAGACAAAGAAACCTCATGAATTGGAGGCAGACCACTGCCCTTGATCAGCCCACCCTTCATCGCCACAGTGATCCCCCCCGCCCCCAGGCTCCTAGGCTGAGTGGATGAATCAGTCACACATGCACTGAAATTTATGGTTGAATCCTCCATGTAGGGGGCCCTTGTGGACCCATCTCAGCTTCTGGATCACTCGTCCTCTGTTAAAAAAAAAAAAAAGGCACCTCCTACTTCTTCAAACCTCCATGGTTCAGATCTCTCTTCTTCCTTCCTCTTCTGGAAAATGCTGCCCCACCCACTGGTACTTGCCTCTCCCTCTGGTCCCCCCACCTTCCGCTCCAGAAATCCCTAGTGTTTCTTTGTTCAAGTCTACTTTTTCAGTCTAGATCCCGAAGACAAACCAAGGACCACAGGGCTAACTCAGCTGGAGCACCTATTTAGTGCATGTCATGTGTTTTTGTTTCTAGTTGAACTTGAATGTCCTTAGGTCTGGCTTGCACTCTCCTGCTTGACACAGTCCCCACCACTCCCTATTGTCCTACACCTGCCTCATGATTGTTTCCAGCCAGGTCCCTGAAGGACCAGAGTTGCAACCCTGATCTAGAACAGCCCCATGTCGTGGGGGGAGGCATGAGAACAACTCAGCGTGAACCTGAGCTCTCCAATCCCCTTAAAATCTTCCCAAGAGCGTGAGGTGCAGAAAGAGATGGGGACCTTTCCTGGTGATCCTGAGTGTCACAAATCACCATGCATGCCTCAGAGCAGAGGTATTAAGAAAGGAGACGGTCTTGCTCTGTGCCCGCCCAGGCCATGAACATTGTATTGGAACTTGGTGCTAGGAAGGGAGTTGAGGGGAGTGACTGGGCATTAAAGTCCATGCACTTAATCTGAAGAAAGTTGTCAGATCCTTTCCTTGAGAGGAAAGTGCCCACCGTACCCCTAAAAGAGAGGGAGTGTTGGAAGAAGATTGCCATTTGTGGAACGTCTGTGACTTGCACAGTGCAGGCACTTCCTACAGTTTCTCATTGAACCCTCATAGCCCCATGAGAAAAGCATCATCCCCATGCTATAAATGATCCAGCCAAGGCTTGGAGGTCACCTGAAAAGTGACAAAGCTGGAATTTTCTTTCCAAAGCACGCAGTCTCCCAGTCTCCCCAGCAGCTGACTGATGGACAGAAAGAGGGGACATGGAGGGGACATGGAGGGGGCAGGGGCTCCCTCCACTGCTCAGAGCCTTTGGGCACAACACCCATGGCTTCCGATCCTCGCACGGTCTCGATCCAAGATGTGACTTTGAGCAAGCCGCTTTGGAGCCTCAGTTTCCTCATCTGTAAAATGGGGAGTGCTATTAAATGAGACCTGGCATCTGTCACCTGGCAGGTATCCAGGAACAGGTCACCATCACATCGCTGCCATACTGAGAAGCCCCAAGACCGCTCAGCATCCAAGGCCCCCCGAACAAAGCAACCACCGCTGTCTCCAAACCCTCACCTTCAGGCTCGCCTTCTTCAAGCTTCGCTCATGGTAGACAAGGGGTTAAGGAAAAAGCAGTGACAGTCGGCAGCTCCCTCCCACGAGCCTGGTGATTAATCACAGACTTATCAGGGAGCATTAGGGCAAGATGATTAATGAATCAAACAGGCACCCAAGTTTTAATGAGGCAATGTTTGCTTTCCCACCTCTGAATTCCTAAATCCAGCTCTGAGGAGGCTGGCCAAACCAGGAAAGATGCGCCCAGCAAAGCAGCCCCTCTGGTCACCGTCCTTCCTCCTGGCGAACTGAGCTGAATCAGGAAGGCTTTAGGGAAAATGAATTTTAAAACAAACAAACAAACAAACAGATTGCCATTTCTCTAAAAAGCCAGACGTAAAGAGGCAGGGGCCCCAGGATTCCTGACAGATCTGTCGTGGCGTCTGATGCCTGGCGGACGGGCGGCGTGGGAACGCGGCTGGGACTTGGGTCTCTGCGCTCTGCTTTTCTGGAGGAGGCTTGGGAGGAGGGCTGAGGACAGCGTGGCAGAGCAGCGTCAGCAAAGGGCAGGAAAGGGCATCAGAGCTCGAGCCTCAGTTCCACCCCCCACCCCCCCCCCCCGCAGGTCTGGATGCTGCCTGGACCACGCACCGTCTAAATGCCACTTCCACTCTGAGGCACTCTGTGGGCCGGAGGCAGGTCGCTTCATCTCTGTGAGCCTCAGCAGCCTCCTTTGTACAAAGAAGACAAACGCCAACCTCCCAGGTGGCTAGGGTTAAATGAGATACGGTGTATGATGTGCCGAGTGCATCGTAGGTGTTCCGCTAACATTCCCTTCCCTTGGGCAGGAGAATAGTTATTTAAAGAGCAGGAACTGTAGGGCCAGACGGTCTGAATTCAAATTCTCTCTTGACCACTACCTGATGGTGACACCCTAGGCGTTTTACTTACCTGCTCCGAACCTCAGTCTCTCCCATAAAATGGGGGCTGACAATCACACTTCCTTTTTCATGGGCTTGCCATGAGAACTAGCGAACACAGCACAGGTCGGTAGAACACGCCAATTATTATGAGCTTAGTAACGAAGAAGTTTTGGTCCTGTGAAAATGCTCCCAATCAAAACTTGAAGGTAACAGAAAACAAACCCGCACAACACGGGGAGAGCCAGGTTGGGGAGGCCTTTTTCCAACTTGGGGGCTGTGGTAGGGGGACATCTATTAAAATCTAGAGAGTTATAAATACCAAAATTACATATGAACGTGAAGATTTACTTAGAACGAATACAGAGGTCACAAGAAGTCGCATTTCCTCGGCGCCCCTCAGGGTGAGTGTGAGCACACGCTCGTGCAGGTGCGGAAGCCAGCCCTTCACTCCTGTATGTCCCCTGTTTCAGACAAACAATATTTGAATTGCCTGGTCCTTGCTCCATCAGACTGTTGCCCGGAGGCTAAAAGTGTGTTCCTTAGTCTAAAGAGATGGAACTTGGGAGTTCAGGTTGGGGCAGTGTCTTCTGTTCTGGTTCCTTTCTTGCAACCTGAGCATCTGCAGCCACCGCAGGCTGAGCAGAGCCCAGTCCAGAGTACCTGTCTGGTCCTGTCCGGACCCGTTGGTCCCCCGATCCCGGGTTTACCGGCATCAGCCTGACTTGCCGGCTTCGTGGGAGGACTTCCTGGGCAGTCTGTCCACAGCCTCTGTCTCTCTTGCTGGCAGACGGCATAGTTCTCGTTGGTATTTTGTGCCTCAGAGGGTGCAAGACGATGACATTCTAGACTCAGCCCATCTCTGCTGCAGCCCCGGTGGCCACCCACTTCCTGCACTCAGGTGGCCACCTCCAAGGAGCCCACCAGGACACCAACTCATTAATTCAAATCATCTTCCAAACCTGGAAGGGGTTCTTCTGATGGGCATCGCGTGTCCTACTTTCACGCAACCCTCAGACTTGCCTTGTGGTTCCACAGGGCAGTGCCCCACGCGGGCATCCTGTTAATAGGCCAGTTTTCCATTGCCCTCTGCCTGACCGTATGGCTAGGCCACTGGTCCCTGCCTATATTTTTCGGTAAAAATCCAAATACAGGTGCAAACAGCATGCAAACCAGTCCACTAAGCTGATGTGTTTTGACCTTCTTCTATCAGAGTGTGGCCTTCCAAACAGGAAGCTGTCTGCTCACTGTGGAACTGCAGACCGCAAACCAGTCGTGGACGGCTGTTCACAGGGTGCTACCCAAGGAGCCCCACGTGGGGCCGTGGGGCCAGCAGCATCTCAGGTGGTTCCAGAGTCAGCCCGGGGGAAAAGAGTGAGCGCTGCCTCGCCTTCTCTGATGGCATGCTCGGGTATAAACCATCCTCATCTTAAGACAGAACACTTCCAGGCACTGCCCTCCCTGTTGGAACATTTCTCCAACCTCGCCCAAGGCATTGTGGGCATTTCTGGATTTCAAGATTATTTTATGTCCTTTGATCCTGGGAAATTTTAATTAACATCCAGTAGCAAGCCAGTAATCGCCCTCAAATGGATGCTCTGTTGTCCAAGAGTCCCAGCAGTTGTCACCGGGAGGTAGACAATCACCGTCTTTTGCCACAAGCCTCAGTCTCCACTCCACACGAGACCGCTGTACAGAGAATTCATCTGTACCAGCATTCCAGCTTCTGTCCCATACTGCATGGGCTCGGGCAACCTCACTGGTTTCCATTTAGCATGCCTAGTTAATATTGCTTGAAGAGTAGATCCGCATGCTTTCTGTCTCACAATACGAAGTCGGGAAACTGGGTTCCCCTGGTAGACTTAAAACCACTTCACATAAAGCCTATTCAGCAACCAATTTTTGTCCGAACTTTTATCTTAATACCATCAACCCTTGCCTGCCTAACCGCAGCCCTGGTTAGGACTTCACCAAGAGGTATGGGTTTTACAATACTAGGGGGGAAGGATTCCTCAGTCAGACATAATATCCATTTCCATAAAACACTCCCATAAACACAAGGGGACACAACCACTTCACATAAAGTCTGTCTAACATTCCAATTTTCACCTCAATCCTATCAATTCCTGCATTTCTCTGTCCTCTCAATTTAATTGCAGCCTCCATTAGGTTTCCATCAATGGGTTTTGGTACCACACTGCATGGGTGCCCGTGTTGAGGATTTCTAGAAACTTCTCTCCCCCACCCTTTGTCCATTTTACGCATTCATATGCATAGGGGTGTTGGGTCTCCGGTGGAAGCTTGAGCCAAGAGATTAGAGGCTGCAGCTTGAATGGACCAGAATCTAAATTTGGCCCAACTTTTGTTTTCATTTTAGCTACCCAGAGAACAATAACCAAGGGATTATATGTTTTGCTTTTTTCTTACTATTTTGCATTTCCTATGACTCATGAGCCACCACCCCAAGAATTGGATCCATCACCTCTAAATTCTACGGATAACTTTTGCATAGTTGCAGCTCCATACTAAGTGTGACCCTGCCCCCCCCCCCAGTCCCCCAGGAATCAAACGTATTTCATCCCTGGCCTTTCATCCTTTCTTTTCTCAAACCACGTGCTTCAGGAAGTCAGGATCATTCTAGCAAACCCTCTTGCCTGGCACCACACGACTGCAGAATCCCCCGTGGGTCTAGCACCAGTTGAATGCGCTACACTGCAACTCGGACGCTAGCCACCCAGAGCTAGCATCAGATCCCGCAGGTTAGGAGCTAAGTCTGCCACAAGACTACCTCCACTTCAGGTGAGAGCTGCAAGGAGGGTCCCTAGACCACCCACACTTCTGATCCACTGGCTACAGACTCAGAGGTTCTCACACCCTCTCGTGTTCAGTCATTTGCTAGAACAACTCACAGGAGAGCATTATATTTATCATTATAGTTTCAGTATAAAGGGTACACTTAGGGAGAGGTCGCAGAGTGAACACAGAGCTCCGGTGCCCTCTCCCCGTGGAGTCAGGACATGTCACCCTCCTGGCGCACTGATGTGTTCACCAACCAGGGAGCTCCACCGAGCCTTAGTGCCCACAGTTTTTACTGAGGTTTCATTGTAAGTGTGACTGACTAAATCATTGGCTACATGACTGACTCCATATCGAGCGACCCATTCTCCTCCCTGGAGGTTGGGCTCCTGAGAATCCCAGTCCTCTAACCACAAGTTTGGTCTTTTTGGTGAAGTTATCTGGGGGCTCACCACCAGTCACCTCATTAACACAACAAAGACACTCCTATTACTCAGTGTTTTTGAAGTTCTGTGACAGGAACTGGAGACAAAAAGCAGAATATATTTCTATTATACTACATTGACAAATACCAGAAACATCAGAAATCGAGAAAATAATTTAATATTTGTGCTGATTGCCTGACTCATCCTTATAATCTCTATAATCTTTTTATTATTACATTTTAAAATCACAACACTTGTAATTTTTTTTATGGAAAAAGCAGAAGATAATCCAGTATTTCTATGATCAGGGTTGAAAACATTTTATTTTTATTACTGATAGTTAAAGAATCCTTTCTTAGCTTCATAACTCTGTTAGTAATAGCATGGAAAGGTTGTTAGCAAATTTGGGAAAATCCCTTTCAGCTGTGGGTTTTTTGTTTCTGTTTTCATAAGGGAGCTAAAAGATTTGGGGAAAAAAAATTTCCAGAAACCAGCATCTGTACATTTGAAACCTAATTAATTATATACTTCCTGTGCTGGGTGCCTTTGGACATTTCTATTACCATAAACCTACCGTAATGTAGATGAGTCACAGGAGGTGAGTCAGTATTCTGGAAGCCCTTCGAATTCCCAGGTATCTACTAGAAACAACATGGGGAAAAAGACAACCTACGAAAGGGGAGAAAATTTTTGCAAATGATGAAACCAACAAAGGCTTGGTCTCCAGAATATATAAGCAGCTCATATGACTTACTAATAAAAAACAAACAACCCAATCCAAAAATGGGCAAAAGACCTAAACAAGCAATTCTCCAAGGAAGACATACAAATGATCAATAGGCACATGAAAAAATGCTCAATATCACTAATTATCAGAGAAATGTAAATCAAAACTACAATGAGGTATCACCTCATACCAGTCAAAATGGCCATCATTCAAAAATCCACAAATGACAAATGCTGGAGAGGCTGTGGAGCATTTGCAGCAACATGGATGTTCCTGGAGAATGTCATTTTAAGTGAAGTAAGCCATAAAGAGAAAGAAAAATACCATATGAGATAGCTCATATGTAAAATAAAAAAAAAAGGAACATAAATACAAAACAGAAACAGACTCATAGACATAGAGTACAAACTTGTGGTTGCCAAGGGGGAGGAGGGTGGGAAGGGACAAAATGGGAGTTCAAAATTTGTAGATACTGACAGGCATATGTAGAATAGATAAACAAGATTATACTGTGTAGCACAGGGAAATGTGTGCAAGATCTTGTGGTAGCTCACGGTGAAAAAAAATGTGACAGTGAAAATGTGTATGTTCATCTATAACTGAAAAATTGTGCTCTACACTGGAAATTGACACAACATTGTAAAAAGACTATAACTCAATTAAAAATGTTTTTTTAAAAAAAGTTTAAAAAATACATTAATTAATTAAAAAAAAAATATGGGGAAGTGACTCCAGGAGACAACTCTATGCCACTAAGACCATCTAAGTATGTTCCCATCTCAACTTTATCATAGCTGCATCCCTGGACCAGTCCAACTTTGCTACACCCGGGGAAAGGAGACAGATGTGAAACTGGAGTGGAAAGAGTTGGAGGTCTTACCTGACAGTGGGTTAAGTATATTACTTTCTCAAAGTGCATAAAAAACGATCTTGTGAACAGATTGCTAGGGCCTGTCTCAAGCCTTAGAAGGAGACTGTGCAAGGAATTGGTGGGGGGCAGGCTTAACTTTATACTTAGTGGTCTACAAAGGTGAGGGGGGCAATGAGATTCGTCCACCCCAACAGGGAGGACTATTTTATCACTAAACTCATATAGGTTTGCCAGAGCATGGTGGTAAGAAAAAGAAGAGCCCTTTTTAGTTGGTTTTATTGTTTTTAAATTCTCTGCAAACAATGCACCCCTTCATTGCCTGCACCCAAGGCAGAGAACGTCCACTACCCCATCTTCAATAAGTCACTGCTAGAGTTTTATTAGCTTCACAGTACAGTGACTTTTGCCACCCAGCATTTCCCACCCTCCAGTCCCAACCCCTATTATGGCAGCCTTGAGTCCAGGAGAAAGAGAGGAAACAACCAAATTAGCCAAGGAGATGGGAACTCATCTCTGGGGACATATGGGGTTGAGGACAGTGGAACGGTTAAGTGTGCATGTTCCGGACCAGAGTGCCTGGGTTGAGTTCTAGAGCATCCACTGATCAACCCTTGGACCTTGGGCAAGTTATTTGACCTCTCTGTGCCTCAGCTTTCTCAACACTCGAATGAAGATAATTCTAGTTTTTACTTCATAAGCTGTGTGTGTGTGCATGTGCGTGTGTAAAGATCAAATGCAATATTACCTATTTTCAGGCAAAGAGGTCTGCAAAAACTCAAGGAAACATGGTACATTCAAGGAACTAAAAGAAGGTCAGTGTAGCTCTGAGAGCAGGAGCCATGCAGAACAGCCTGGGCATTATAGCATGCTGCAGACTCTGGCACTTTCCTATAAAGGCAATAAGAAATTGGAAGTTTTTCTTTTTGGAAGAAAAAGGGGTAGAGGCTTGATAACACCAAGAATTATGACCCCTTGTATCAAACACAACATAGCTACTGGGACTAAGAATGGAGACCACTTACGTCAACATGACTTGGTTGTTTGTTCCAAGAAAATGTTGTCTGGGAAAGATCAGTCTATAAATCAATAAATAAGTCCGCTGTCTGCTTCAGGAAATTCCTGCAGATCACCTGATCTGATCCAACAGTCTTCTATCTTGGGCCAACAGCTTGCTTGTCCAATGACAGTTGACTCACTAAGACCCACTTCATGACCCTGTCTCATTACATTTACCAAACCTACCCTGCCACGCCACTAACTTTGCCTACCCAATGAGTTCCCCGCCTTGAAAAGCCTGCCTCTTACCACTTAAACCCAGAGTCTCAAACCCTATAAATGTATTCCTACATCCCCCTTCTGAGAAACTGTGAAGACTTTTTCAAGATGGTGTTCTTCATTACTGCAGTAAGTCCGAATAAATGTAGCCTTTCTTTGTTAACAGGTTGTCTGGTGATACCTTGGGGCGTTAATCACATGATCAAATTTTGAAAAATTCTCTCCTCAAGCTGCAGTATGGAGAATGGGTTGGAGGGGAGTAAAAGGGAGAAATAGCAAATCTTAAAGCACATTTGCATCACTGGGGGCTAGAGGCATATGAGTCAGTTTCCATCTCAGCTGGATTCCTGACAGGGTCCCATGAAGGGTCTGCGTTTCTATGGCACTTACCATGGCTGAGCATTTGATTCCCACCACAAATCCTTCAGAAGGGAAAGTGGGAGTGATGGTGCCCTGTACATGGAAAAGAAGACTGAGATGGCAAGATGTAAAGTCCGCCCCCACCCCCCGGGACTTGAGAGTGAGTCTCACTTACCAAAGCCAGGTCTCAAGTTCAAGTCTCCTGGGACCCAGGTAAGGACTGCAGGCTCCTCCACGCTACACGCACAGTCCACCCACTAGGTCTCTGTTCCTATCTTGGCGTGAATAACAGTGGGATATTGGGCTCCCAGTACACTCAAGCAGGCTTCTCCTAAGCAAGAGGCTGTGTGCGGTGGAAAACCAAAAGTTTCAAGTCCCTAACCTCCCACTTCTGAGACACACACCCACTGGCAAATCACTTCATCTCCCTTGAATCTCAACTAAGGTTCTCCCAAGTATTTTAACTGGGGGAAAGTCATGTTTCCAACCTTTCCAGTTTCCCTAAGAGTAAAATTAGTCAGTGGATATGAGGCTGTTTGCCAATAATAATGCCAGAGAACCTTTATTAAAAGCTCACAATATGGCGGGCACTGGGTTGACCCCTTCACGTGTATTTTCTCGTCTAATTCTCTCGACAATTTGACAAGGCAGGGGTTGTTATTATCCTAATTTCACAGACGAATAAGTTAAATCTGGAGCTGTCAGTAACAGGTTGGGTAACTTATCCCCAAATCACCCATATGGCCAGAAACAGAGCTGGGATTCCAAATACTTAGTTGAGACTCAGTTGAGCTACAAAGCCCTGTTCACATGGAAACTGATGATTTGGGTTAGGGGGATGGGTCTGAATTAGAGCGTCAGTCTATAGCTCTTTTATCTCTTTTTTGAGGTGGGGGGTGGGGAGTTACGTTCTTGATTTACAGACTAAAGCCTGCCCTTTATAGGTGCACAGTTCTATGAGTCTTGACAAAATGTATAGTCATGTCACTATCACAATCGAGCCCATTTGCATCATCCCGGAAACTTTCTTTGTGCTCCTCGGACATCTTGTCTCCTCACATGCATCCCTTTATAACCACTGATCTGAATTTTTTCCCCTATGAGGTTGCATTTTCCAGACTATCATATAAATTGAGTCTCACTATGGGCTCTTTGATCCTAGATTCTTTCACTTAACGGAAGGCATCTGAGAGGCCCCCATGCTATTCCACATACCAAGACTGTTTTTATTGCTGAGTAGTGTTCCATGGTATGGATGAACCACTAGCTTCCCCTATGAGTGGTGAAAACCTCCACTTTCCAGGAGCTACATGCCCCCTGGTTTCAGGGGTTGGGTCCCTTAGATCTGAGCATAAGCCTGATTGGAGAGGAGAATCTATATTAGGGTCAAAAAGTCACTTTCTCAAGACACTAGTGAACTCATCTCCAAAGCAGAAACAGACTCACAGACATAGTAAATGATCTTATGGTTACTGGCTAAGGGAAAGGGGGTAGGAAGGGATAAATTGGGAATTTGAGATTTGCAACTATTAACTACTATATATAAAAATAGATTTAAAAAAAAACAGATTTCTTCTGTATAGCACAGGGAACTGTATTCAATATCTTTCAGTAACCTATAATGAAAAAGAATATGAAAGCAAATATATGTATGTATATGTATGACTGAATCACTATGCTGTACACCAGAACCTGACACATTGTAACTGACTATGTCAATAATAACAACAACAACAACAAAAGAAACCACTTTCTCCCTCTCTTCTTTCATACCCTGGCTCCTCCTAAGAGAAGAGGGGGCACTGGAGCCCCGAGCATTCATTGGAAATTAGAGGATGAGGACACGAGGTGCGTAAGAGGAAGAAACAGCACAGTTATGGGCTCAGAGGTGGGACGCAGTGAGCTGCGTATGCAGAGTAAAAATGCTGTGTCTTCCTTCTCTCCCTTTCTCCTTCCTTGCCCATTTGCGTACCTGTCCCTGACTATTTCTTATCCTTGCCAGGGAGGGCTGGAAGGGCAGGCTTCCAACACACCACAGGATACGACTTTAACACTAGGTTAACTCCTCTGTTAGCTGACGAAGTAACGATGGACTGCAGAGTTTAAAGATCCTCAGGCACTGGGCTCTGGAGTTGAGCTCCTGGTCTCTGGGAGCTGCTGTGACAGTAGATGCCACAGCCTACAAACTGCAGCCACTAAAAATAGACCCAAGTCACCCGGTCTCATTTCTTTAAGTGCATGGCTTGTGCGCTGGATCCAAAAACCTAAGTAATTAGCTTTAAAAGCCTCATTTGCAGGAGGAGGGTAGGTGGGAGGGCTGCCCGTAGGCGGAAGGCACACAGAGAAGAGGAGATGGTTGAAATGACTACTTGGTAAAGGAAATGGAGCAATGAAAGGAGGAGAGAGGGAAAGAAAAACAAAGGGATGAGCTTGGGGAGGGGTGGGGAAGAGACATTAAAAGTAGCGATGCTCTAGGAGGAAGTAAGAGACAAGTCAGGAGGGATGCAGTCCCTCCACAGGGTGGACTGTTTGGAATGTGTGCAGGAGGGAAAATATCTCATTCTGGAAGTGGTGTTCCCATCACCTTATTACCCAAGCTGCAAGGTCAAAGTCAACCTCACTACCTCCCTCTCGCTCTCTCTGTTGCTCACAGAGTCCTCTCCATGCTGCCTCCTAAATTTCTCTCTTACCCATGCTGTCCTTCCCATCACTCTCCTTCATCATCTCTCGCTTTGATACTTCAACAGCCTCCAGGTCTCCCATCCTCTGATTTCTCCCCCTCCTCCACCTGTTTTCTCTCTTCTAGTGACAGATCCGCTTTGTTACTTCCCTGTTGAAAGATTCTGAGCAGCTCCCAACCACCCAGAGAACCCAAACCCCATAGGGAGACATTCCAGGCCTTTTTGAAGGTAGCCCCAAATTACTAGTCCCATCTTATCTCCCTCCAATACCAACTATTCACTCTGCTCCCAGGTTGCACACTGGTGGGCCATCTGATCCTTGGAAATGTTCTATTTGATCCATGGACATTTCAAAAACCTGAAAATTTCACATACAAATCTTGATTTTTTTTTTTTTACTTCCCTTGAAAAGTTGGGAGACCCAGCAACACTGAGCCTACATTCCAACATGGTGGCACCCTTTGGCTGGCCCCAGTCCCCACCATTCTCTAATGTCTTATACAAGGTGGGCTTCACTCATTTGTATTACCTTTTTGGCCCTGTAGACAATGAATTCTAAGACCTCAGCTCTATACTAATGGTGGTAAGGCATGATGGAGCAGCAATCTGGCACCAAACCCTGACCGAGCCTGGGGATACCTGGATGAACAAGGCATTGTCTCTGTCCTGCTGAACTCCTGCTCTGTGCTAGCTACGATGCAAGGTGCTGAGGCACTAAGATGAGAAAAACAGTGCCTGGCCCTGCAGAGCTCAAGCTGACACCGGTGAGACTCTGCTCAGGCTGTTCTCTCTGTCTGGGATGCCTGTCTTTGCATTTCCATCAGATAAAGTAACTTTCCTGAATGAAGCTTTCCTGACACCCTCTGTTAGGATTAATCCCAGGAAACATAGCCTTCTCTACGGCCTCAGGAGGTCATGCTCAGTCCTACTTAAAGCCTCATCCCTGCCCTGTATTCTATTCTATCTATTCTATTCTATTCTAAATTTGCCAGGATTAGAGTGTATGCCGTATTATTTGCTTCCTGTACCCAATGTTCACTCTCTCCAAGATCCACTCTTTGCACATAAATAGGGGCTCGATAAAGTTTTTAGTGAGACCAATTCAGAAACCTTAAATTAATTTTTCACTAGGAGTCAGGAAAGAGAATTTAGATCCTCAATTTCTGTGTCTTTTTGGAAAGAACATGCATTAGGGAGCTATCATAGACTTAAAAGTACAGTAAAATCTTTTTGATTTGAAATAGTTGAAGAATGTGAAGGAGTGGATATTAATGGTTTATATGTGTGTGTGTGTGTGTGTGTGTGTAGAAGACTAAGTTTGAGACTATTTTAAGAGATCAAATTACCTTGTAGTTTTAGATGTTGAAAGTATGTTGTGAGGAGGGTATAGCTCAGTGGTAGAGTGTGTGTTTAGCATGCATGAGGTCCTGCGTTCAATCCCCAGTACCTCCATTAAAAATAAATAAACAAACCTAATTACCACCCACCAAACAAAGAAACAAATAAAAACCCAAACAAGCAAACAAACAAAAAGAATTTTTCAAAAAGTATGTTGATGTATGTCTGTTTCTGTGAACTAACCTTGGATTGCAGGTAAAATTAAGTGGGTTTTTTCTCTTAAGCCCCACCCCCAACTTGTCCTTCATGTGCCACTCACCATTGGAAGGAACCAAGTCAGCTGCCCTCCATGGTCCAGGTGAACCCCCACTTCAATACCCCTTTAGAACTGGATCTCTGCTTTCCTAAGAGACGACCTGTTATCCAGGAATCCTTGCAAGACCCAGGAACGGGGGAGAGGACCATTTCTTATTCATTCCCTGCTTGGAAGTGCTTTGTTAACTGAAAGTGAATCGATAAAAATACACGAGAATATTCTTGTGTAAATATGGTACCCACCTTGATTTAACCATCAGAGGTATGATGCCTTCACCCAACAGAAGGGCTCTGAAATCTTGGGGATTTCCGAAACTGGGACAGACCAGGAGGGGAGGTGTTTTCAGGTATGGATGTGTGTGTTGGGGGTGAGGGTGGATGCTTCAACCCTAGGTGCAGGCAGGGAGCAGTCCAGCTCGTTTCTTGTGTGTGCTTTTTCAATATGAACAGCCTGGGGGCTATGGATCTTTGAGTAAAATTTTGCCTTATACAATCTCTTTATTTTATTTTAATTTGTAGATCAGTGACATACAACCCTTTGCAGGATTCTGGACATATTGTATTTTATTATACGATTGTCCTATAATTATTTCATACTCCTAAGAAAAGATTCAAGGAATTCTAATTTAAATGACTATAAAAACATCTTTATAACAATTTTAGAAAAAATTTTAAATTACAGACAACACTGTTTCACCCCCAAAGTATAAATATTGGAAAGGAAAACACCATCACAAGTTGCAGACAATTGGTGATCTACGAAAAATTCAAGAGAATCACCTGCAAAAAACCCACCAAGAATCAGTGAGAGAATTCAGGAAGCTTGCCGTATCCATCCATTCAAGAAATATTTAATGAATGCCTGCTATATGCCAGGCACTTTTCTAAGAATTTAGGACAGAGAAGTGAGCATAATAAAGTTTCTCCCTTCAGGAAGCTAATAGTCATTCCCATGTGCACAAAATTAACATAAAAAAATGAGTAGCAATCATCAATTAAAAACATCACAGGAAAAATGGATCCAGTTCATAATCCCAAAAAGAAACCTAAAACCTCCAGAGATAAGTCTAGTGGGAAATGTTCGAACCCTATGAAAAGTACACTTGAAATGCCACTGTGCTGGTGACATGAAATAAATATCGCAAATTCGTCCTCGTAGCATCCTCATCCTGGCGATGAGGGTACCGTTTCTGTTCTTCCCTCCTTTACACATGAGGGACCTGAGGCTGCAGGAAGTTGAACGACCAGCCTGAGGTCACAGTCACGGGCCGAGCAAGCTTTCAAGGTCTCATCTGGTTGATGTCAGGGCTGATGTTAGCAGCCCCTCTGCAACGCTGCCTGCTCACACATTTGAACATCAGTCTCCCCACCTGGAAAACGGCAGTGCCCGCACCTGTCTCCCCTCCTTGTTATGAATGAAATACTGTATCGAAAATGCTTAGGGCATAAAGCTGGCACTTGATAGATGCTGGTTCCTTCATTCTAATCAGGAGAGGAATCAGGTGCCCTGAGTCTTTATCAACACGCTCTATAAGCCTAATGATAGGGGGAGAGAAGTATTTCCATCACGATCAATCAACACCACGAAAAGTCGCTTCAGAAGGCACGTAGGAGAGAGGTGGGTTTTTAAACAGAGAGCATTTCTATTATCCTGACTTGCTTAAATGATTCACGGAGCTGTTTGATTTGCGAGACAGCGAATCCGAGGGTTGTAACATGTCGATCTTTCTGAGCAGCAATTATTCGTGATTAAATCGCAGTGGCTTTGGAAGGAGAAGCCACTTTGCCTCTGGAATGGAGTGACTCACGGAAAAGATCTTCTCAAGAGCCGGTAAAAGGCTGCGTATGCGGTCTCAGAGGCAAAGGGACCTACGTGGACATGCGGAGAAGCTCCCTACTCCCAAAATGCTTCTGGGAGATGCTGTGGTCTCATTTTCCTCCCAGTGGACATTAAATGCGATTAGGAAAATGCAGAAAAGGAATAATTCCCAGTCCCAGCATGCTAATGTTAGAATGGCTAACATTTTAATCTAGTCCATTCTGTTTTGTTTTTTTTTCCCTCCCATCTGCATGTGTTTGTTTTCCTATTTGCATCATTGTAATCCTCCAGTTTTGTACCTGGTCTAACTGTGAGCAGAAAAAGCATAGGGTTAGAGATTAGAGTTTAAATTCCATGACTTACCCACTGAGGCTACTTTGGAGTAGGTGTCATCTCTAAACATCAGTTTTCTCATCTATTAAATGGAATGATGACACCCATTCCAGAGAGTTTTGTATTAGGTAACATTAGGTAACATAGGTAAATTGCTGACACATACTAGACATTCAATACATGGCCCATTCCGTGCTGCTGGGAATCAGAAAAGTCTCTTTGGTTATAAAAAGAAAAAAAAAAAAAAAAAAAAAAAAGGCTGGTCTACCAAGCTCCAGGAAGAACCAGACATGAGGCCATTCCAAAGATCCTCACCACCCCTAGCCAGAATCAGGGGAACTCTACTTAGGGGTCTAAACCAGATGGCGCCTCATTCCCCCTTCCATCGCTAAAGACCTCACCCTAGCATTCAGATTTCAGCACGATCAGATCTGACTGGAAAGCTCCATATGAGACTAGGTCACGGGGTCATTCAGCCATGGCTGGATACAGAGATTTGCAGGATTGGAGCCAAGCAAGTCATCGTCCGTGGATACCAGCCACCTTAGTTTTGGTATTTCCACTCTGATGTTTTAATTTTATATTATATCATAAGCATGAGTGTTCTTAGCAACTTTATTTGCCTTCTTCAAAGACTGAAAACAACCCAGATGGCCTTTGATGAGTAAACATTTAAGTCAAATGGTGAGAATTCATACCGTGGAATGCTGTTCAGCAATAGGAAGAAATGAACCACCGCTTCATTGTTTTAGGCTGATTATTTTTAAGAAGCAACAGGGTAGAAATTACCCTTTGGTAAGAGACATTTACGTTTATAAGGGTGAGCTCCCTCTCTGTACCAAGAACAGAAGAATGACTCTGAATCTCTAGAAGCTCTTACCAATGGAGAAGGCAAAGACTTCAGTCTGCGTGACAGCCCTACCCTGGTTTGCATGAGCATAAGTTTTTATTTCTCTGAGATAAATGTTCATGAGTGTCAGCAGGCATTTTTCTTTGTTTGTTTGTTTTTAAGAAAGTGACAGGCTAATTCTTTTTTTTTTTTTTAATGGAAATCAAAGAAACTAAACTAGCCGGACAATCTTAAAGAACACAGTTAGAGGATTTTTTTTTCATCTCAAGACCTACTATAAAGCTATAGTAACGAAGACAGTTTATACTGCCCTAAGGATAGATAGATACACAGATTATCATCACCTTCATCAAAATTGAGAACTGCTGTTCATGAACCAATGAGAAAATGACGAACAACCCACAGGAAAAAGAGGCAAAGGATCTGAAAAGCGTTTCACAGAACAGTAAAAACACATGAAAAGACACTTAACCAGCAAGAATAAAGAGCCAGTTATAAGCACCGCCGCTACCCTGGTAAATTTTTTGAAAAAGAAAGAAGTCTGGAAATAACAAGGGGAAGTCAGAAGCTATTGACAGTGTAAATTAGGAAAACCATTCTGGAGAATGATTAAGTGTTGCCTAGTCATCTTGAAGACTCATATACCTTATAACCCTTTTAATTTCAATCCTAGACATATGCTCTCAATAAATTTTTACATGTTTACTAGTTCATAATAGCATTTCATGTAACAGTAAATAAATTGTAAAAAAAAAAAAAGATATTTATACACACACATGCATGTACACACAATGGAATACTACTTGGCCACAAAAAAGAATGAAATGATGCCATTTGCAGCAACATAGATGGACCTAAAGATGATCATACTAAATGAAGTAAGTCAGACAGAGAAAGACAAATATCATATGACTATCAGTTATATATGGAATCTTTAAAAAAAGGACACAAATGAACTCATTTACAGAACAGAAATAGACTCACAGACATGAGAAGCAAACTTATGGTTACTAAAGGGAAAAAGAGAGGAGGGATAAATTGGGAGTTTGGGAGTAGCAGATGCAAACTACTGTATATAGAATAGATGAACAGCAAGGACTTACTGTACAGCACAGGGAACTATATCCAATGCCTTATAATAACATATAATAAAAAAAATATGAAAAAGAATATATATGTAAATGAATTATTATGTTGTACACCAGCAACAAACACAACATTGTAAATCAACTATACTTCAATAAAACAAAATAATAAATGGAGGCAAAACACCCACAAAAATGAAATTGATAAATTATTGTTTAGACACGGGCTGGAATAGTAAACAGCTGTGAAAAAAAAGAATGAATTACAACTACTTGCATCAGCATGGAGGAATCACTAAAGCAAGCCGTATGCTAGAATTCCATTCCTATAAACAGGTAATTTGTTTCATGATGTTTAAAATATAAAAGATATGTGATCATATAAAAAAAAAAGAATTAATATCCCCAAGATAAAAAAATACCCCTTCCTCTCTGAGCCAGGCACTCAGTTTCTCTGGAAATATTTGAACCTCTCCAAGATATGCTTAATTACCTCTGCTCACTCCCTAAGGCCCTGCCGCAGATGAGATGGGACAGTGTGACAAGCAGGTCTTCCAGGGGATGGGGGGAGAGGGGCAGGGTTGGATATAGACCTCTCGCGTCCAGGTCCTCTGAGAGCTGGTTAACCTGAAAACCGCATCTTGCCTTCATTGTAATTTTCCCCGCAGTGTCAGGCAGGTGGGCTGGCAGCCAAGTAGGTGTCAGGTCCGACCTCCTACCAGCTGAACATGGGCTAAACCCAGACCCCCTGCATCTCTCAGGACACTTGTTCCTAAAACGAGGCTAACTGAATGTGTATTCCTTATTATGTCACAGTGACTGCAGTTCCCAGTGGCCCCGTGCGGTGGGACCACATGCTGTAGCTGGGGGTGATGTGGCTCCCAGCCCCTGCTCAGGTCGTGGGCCCCTAGGCAGAGCGGGTGTCCATCCATTCTACCAAACCGCGTCTCTCGCTGTGTCTCTCCCACCATTGTATTCCATAACTGGATGTTTACGTAGGCTGGACTTGGCCAACGGCCACCAGGAAGTATCTTTTTTTTCTCCTACCCAAACCTCAGGTAGCCGTCTCAGCCTTTTTTGTTTTTTTTTCTTAAGTCATTTCAGGTATTTATCTAATTTTCCGGTATTCTAATATTCCATTGCATTGGAATTAAGCTTCACTCTTCCATCCAGCTCACATGCACTCTCTCCACCTCTCAGGACAGACCCGAAACTCCCTCTCCCCATTTTGGGAGTAGTCCAGGAGGACCACTGGGGGAAAAAAGAGCAGCAGGAATGGGGTGAAGTTCTATTTGGTCAACTGGTGCTCCCCGAAGTTCTCATGGTGGACCTACGCTCTCTGTCATGGTCTATGTCTCTGTCCTCTCTCTTTTTCACACACACACACACACACACACACACACACACACACACAGACATATGCACACACACAGGGTGACCCCTAGGCTCTTCGAAGATGTCCGTAGTCTTTTGTCCTAGAGAGCCACAGGCACTCTTCCGGCTAGGAATCCCGCCACTGGGATTCAGCCCTAATGGCAGGGGTCTTTTCAAGTCGGCTCTAAGCTGCCTAGCTGACGTTTCCACCTGGTCCCTGGGAACTTACAACCCTTTGCTCCAACAGAGAATAGACGTGCCACTTCCTTCACTGCCACCTTCTCTCCTAGTCCCCTGTGAGAGAAAAATCCTGCAGCCTTCCTCCTTGAGACTCATCCAGGTGAGGGTCCAGCGCTGGACCGGGGAACTGCCTGCTTCAGAGTACACAGGTCAACTTCCCTTTAGCACTCTGTTATGCAATCATCTTGTCCAGGGATATTCTGCAGCTGAGCAAGCTCCCAGCTGGAGATGAGGTGCTAGGCTCCCTTCGGACAGTGATGTCCCCAACCTTACTTTGCTGTCCTCCTCACTTAAATTCAAAAACTCCCCTCCATTGAATCTCTAACCCTTTTTATTTATGGTCACTGAAAAGATGAGTTATGGCCACTGTGGGACTCTGTCTAGTACCTCTCGTTAGAAGACAGGGCATTTCCCAGGCATTTCTCTAAGCTCTGAGGTTCAGCTGAAATTCTGAGTCAAGAATTTTTTTTAAAATCCATTTAACATTCTGTTACACTCTCTCTCTCTTTCTTTGAAATCAACAACTTTCCTTTACCTCCGAACATTCTTTCTAGCTCTCAACTGGAGGCCTGTCTGGCTTCTTCAAAGCCAGGAAAGGCTGTAGGTCCCTTATGTAGCTTATGTTGAGAATTGTCATCTCATCAGTCTTCCAGACCCAACGGGCTTGCAGACAAGATGCCTGACTGAGTGAGAGCAGGAGACATGGCCTCTCATGCACACCTGAATGAAGTGTCCATTGGTGTAAGACTTTAGAGGCTTATTGCAACATTTAATGTCCAACCTTGGACTTCACAGTCCCTCTCCCATGTTTCTACTCTGGGATGGTAACCACATTGACAGGTCACAGAAGTCTGTTTTACACCAGGAATTTAGTGTCACAATCACTGAGCATTAACCAAAAGGGTTGGCATCATACCTGAACGTATAAACAGAAAAGGGAAAAAAAAAAAAAAAAAAGCATGTTCCCTGGCAGGACCAATCAATCCAGTGCATTACTGAGACTGAGATGAGAAAATGCCTCTGTGCCCCTCAAGGACCCCCTACCACATGACTCTGGCTGGGTACCATTTTGAAATGTGAATCTACATTATTTCCTGCCTGCATTTACCCCATTTCCTTCCCTTATTCAGGCAACTGGTCAGTTGTGTGCAGACTTATTGCCTCAGGGATGGCAAGGTTCTGGGCAGAAAGCGGAAGTAGTCTGCAAGACTGCCTTTTATTGTGCTCAAAGGGTAGAACCTTTGAAAGAACTAAGGGAGTTTTGCAGAAGACCTGAAAGGGAGGGTGCTTGCGGCATGGACAGAGCTTCTAGATCAAACAAGGGGTGACATCAAGGCTTCCTTTACCTCAAAATAGTAAGAGATGTCCCTGGGCTTGGGAGAGGATAGAGAAGTCAGTGCATCACGGTCAAGGGATCTGAGCATCACCTGAGCGACTTAGACCATCCCTGCAGGGAGGCAGCAAGACCCTGGAGAAGTGGCCATAAGGGACAACAGAGGTCCTTGCCGAAGACCCCCAATAAAAGCATAAAACAAAGAGCAAGAAGCCACAGACCTCATGTAACCTAAGGGCAGGAACTAAGTACGTCCCTAGCAGTAAGGGCAAATGGCTTGTCTCCCACCCCACCCCCAACTTTTCCACCGGAAGACTTCTTGGCCCTGCATACAATCCCAGAACTGTGGTCCAGCCCCACCCTCCCCACCCCCCCAATACATGCTGGGAACCACAACAAAGTCCAAAGTTAGGTTTCCTCCCTGTCAATCAGATTGGAGCCTTAGAGTCAGAAATTCAGTTGCATTGTGGAAAAGAAAGCACTTTGTCTTACACATCTGGGCTTTAAAGGACTGAGGTGCTACCTACTACTCATCCTTTCTCTGGGCATCAAGTCCTAGAGGAAAAAAAAAAAAAAAAAAAGA
Organism: Camelus ferus; assembly: GCF_009834535.1. Taxonomy (NCBI): domain Eukaryota; kingdom Metazoa; phylum Chordata; class Mammalia; order Artiodactyla; family Camelidae; genus Camelus; species Camelus ferus. Next base: position 4,444,949 of record NC_045717.1, on the reverse strand, counting down.
TGCTCACTATTTAGCAGAAGACCAAATCCATTAGCGATGACCACAACTTGAACAGGGGTCGGGGAGTAATCGGCTGACACCTTCATCTTCCGCACTGCTGTGCTGGCGAAGTCCGCATGAGGCTGGAACTGCCATCTCAAATTAGTTGTGTAGTTGCTCTGAACAGCACTTAAACTTCTACAGAGGGAACTAAATTTAGTTCCTCAGCACAAATGCAGTTGTCTTGGTTGATGGGAGCAAAAACAAGCACAAGAACATGTTTTCAAAAATCTTTGAATAATACATGTCAGGGCAGCAAAGCAGAAGCTCAGAAGGACCAAGCTTTGCAGGAGGCAGGATTTCACACTGAATTTCAGAGGGGAAAAAAAATAGCCATAGGATGACCTGATAATAGGAATGAAGAGAGGGACCATTTTAGTTCAATATTTTTACCTCCAAGAAGTGAGCAGCAGAAGAAAGAAGCCAGGAAAAATGGTAACAAGACCCTTGAAGTCTGAATTCAACTTTCATCTGACTGAGAAGCCCTAGGGATGCAGCAGGGAGTCAGTCAGTTCCTGTCTCACAGGGCTCATGATCCTGGTGGGGGAAAGGTGAGGGAGAATCCCAGTTTTGTGTTGTGAGAGGTGCAGGGCTGCACAAGGGCTGCGGGAGCACAGAGCAGGGGGTGACTGGTGTTCCCTAGAGGCTGAGGGAAGCTCTGCACTGTCAACATGCAGAAGACATCAAGGGAGACCAAAAGGGGGAAAAAAAAGGACATTAGAGAAATTCAAAGTGTCTGGTACCTGCAGCTATCGTAAATGTTAAACACAATACCACTCCTTACCGGATTAATGTAAATTCCCCCATTGAAGTTCTGTGTCTGTCCCATCTTATATTTTGGAAACATATAACTTGTTGTCTGCTTTCACAAATACACAGATGGAGAGGAATTTTGACCCAGGTGACTCTACTCCAACTCTTAACCTGTAACTGATTTGCATGATTTAGAAGATACGATTTGGGGCTTTGAGAAGATGAGGTTTAGATGAAATTTGGGGCTTAGAATTGATGCAGAAATGGTTAACACTTTGGGGAATATTGGGATGGGGAATGCATTTTGCAAATGAGGATTTTGGTGGTGGACGGAGCAGAGGGAAGACTAAAAGAAATGTTGGAATATTAATCCCTAGTGTCTCAGAATGTGACCTTATTTAGAGATAGGGTCTTTACAGAGGTAAGCATGTTAAAATGAGGTCATTAGGGTAGACCCTAATCCAGTATGAATGGTGTCCTTACAGAAAGAGGAAATGTGGAAACAGATAAACACAAAAAGAAGACACACACACACACACACACACACACACACACACACACAGAGAAAGTCATCTGAACACAAAGGCAGAGATTGGGGTCATGTATCTACAGGCTAAGAAATGTCAAAGGTGATTGGCAAGCTACTAGAAGCCGGGATTCTCCCCCCTCAAGCCCAAGAAGGAACCAACCCTGTTGACCTTGATCATGAACTTCTAGCCTTCAGAACTGTAAGAATAAATTTCTGTTGTTGAAATCACACTTGTTTAGTTTCTTTTACCATCAAAGACTTTGAAAATTGTGTTTCATCTACTGATGACACTTCTTTCCACCCCAGATTTACTTAGCTAACTCTTACTTTCCCTTCAGTTCTCTGTTCGGGCTTTAGTTTTTCTAAGAAGCCTTCCTTAGTTTCCCCAGGCTGGATAGGTGCTCCCTAAGTTCTTTTGCCCCTGCTAGGTCAGCATTCAACATCCTTCATATTAACTGTCTCTTTATCCATCTGTCTCCACCCCAGACTGTGAGAGCTGTTTCTTATTCTTCACTTTGAAGCCAGGCATGCCTGACTCTTAAGCCAAAGGTACTCTCTACTAAGCCCTCAGAAGAACACAAAATACCGTGCCTTGGAGGATAGGTTATTCTGTGTTCATATCAAACTTTGTAGTTCTTCAAATGTTCCAGCTAGAAGTCTTGTATGTTTCCTAGGACTCATTCTTCTTGGGAGACCCAGATATCCAGGATGTGCACACCCAGATCAGCAAATGAGCCAAAAGCTCCCCCCAGCTTCTTGTCTCTCAGCCTGCTGCCACTTCACCCCAGCCAATGCCTGGAGGGCTAAAAAGGATCCCCTGGAGAGGTGCATTCTGGGAGTAAGTTCAAAGCAGAAAGCGTGCAGCCCTCACAAGGACTGCCCCCAGCTTCTAATCAGCTCATTCCCCCGCTGGAGGGAGGAAAGCTTTCCCAACTTAACTGCATGGCTAAGCAAAAGGATGTCCCTTTCAGGAGGAAGAGAATATTATCCAAAGCCTCAAATTATCTCTGACACTTTTTTCCTATAAAATGTCTGACATTTTTATCAAACCTTTTCAAATATTCCAGAAGGAAAAAGAACACGTGACCAGAAACCAAGTGAAAAAAGAAACACAAACATAATAGAGACCCATAGCAGAACCATATATTGAAATGATTGAACATGGATATTAAAATGACAGTGATTAATATTTTCAAGAAAAGATAGAACCAGTTTCTGTTCTGCACCAGAGATCTGAAATCTATTTATACAAAATGGAAAGTCTAGAAATTAAAAAATGTTATACTGGAATTAATAACTCAGTAAACTTATTACCAGCAGATTAGATGCAGCTGAAGAGAGGATTAGTGATCAAGAAGAAAAGTCAATAGAAAATACCCAGTTTGAAGCAAGGAGAGAAAAAAAGCATGGAAAAAAAACAGAAAAGAGTTAGGAGCTTTACAAGACATGGTGAAACAACTAAATGCATGTACATGGAAAAGCAGAAGGAAAGGTGAGAGAAGGGTGCAAAGGCAGTACTGAAAAGATAATAGCCAAGGAGTTTCCAAAAGTAACGAAAGCTGCAGATTTAAGAAGTGCTCTGAACCCTAAGCAGAATAAATATGAAGAAACAAACAGTGTAAAATGAATACTGTGTTGCCTATTTATAGAATTTAAGCCTGATGCATTTCTGTAGATATTCTGCAGTTTTCCTTTTTACCTAATAGTGTTCATCATAATTGTATTTAATTTTTCACTGTATAAAAATTGTCCTATTGTATAAATGGTATATTAACTCACTCCACTATTGAAGAACATTCGGTTGCTTCTAATATTTCACTGCTCCATATATGATGCTACCTGCCTCCTTGTGCACATATATAGAATCGATCTGATGCAGCACTCTTCAAAGCAGGGCATATACATTGCAAGGAGAGTGGCAAAGACAATCCGTGTGGGAACAGGAAGAAAACAGGAGAAATTCTATTTGCATTTCTTAAAGACACCATTTACAATTTTCTACTTTTACGTATGTTTAATAATACTCATCTCAGAATAGGGATTGTGTACATGATTCACCAATAAAAACAACCCTTATATTAAAAGCACAGGCTTTTAAAAAATCTTAACTGATAAGGAACATGATCAAAAAATCTGGAAACCTCTACTCTAAAGAATACGGCTAGAGGTGGAATTTCTGAGTATATCCACCTTGAACCTTATTAGCTATCACCGCATTGCTCTCCCAGGTGGTTGTCTGATCCATCTTCTCACCAGCAATGCATATGAAGGCTGTATTTGCTGGGAATCACCTGAACTACAGGGACTGTTAAGTATGTGAGGGCTTAACTCCCAAATCAATCCCTACTGCTCAGAAATGACATAGTATGAAGTTGTACCATCAACATACCACCAACAAAAAATTCTTCATGTGTACCTTCTAGCACATCAAACGTAAAGTGCCAGGTCCCAGTGGCACAAATTCTAAGAAGAATTAGCTTTATTATTTTTTTAAAGTGTATTTAAATTCTCAAAGAGCACCTTTTCGTTCATGATCCCCAAGCCTATTGACAATATCTCTAAGTGCGTTCATCTACTTTTTTTTTTTTCTGAAAACTCTGAAATATGGTGCACAAAGCAGCAGCTGTCATATCAGGGTATTTTAGTGATGTGATAATTTGTATTTAAAATTCCCTAGAACCCAGTGAAAAAGTCACAAAATTCTAAAGTCAGATGAAGAAAAGGAAGCAAGCAATTTCAGAGCCCCGTGAGTCATGACTGCCAAAGTTCCACTAGGACACCTGCAAGGGGTTCATCCAGGAGGGCGTGTGCAGTATGCAAAGCCCACGGGGTTTGATAGACAGAAAATCCGGTGTGTGGATGACTGTGACTTAGTTAACTCAGCACTTGGGCACTAGTCAAAGTATGCAAGACACTTGGATATTTCAGAGACTTATCTGAATTCTGACCATATCATGCAATAAATAGTTATGTAACTAATGTTAATTGACCACCTGCTATGTACCAGGAAACATACTAGGTACTGTCAACATAGCTGACATTTACCAAACTTTTACTCTGTTCCAGTCTCTTTTAAAAATGCATTTCTAGTATCCTTACAGTCTCTTTATGACATTGATAGGGCAATAATTTTCATTTTGTGGATGTGAAATCTGAAACTAAAGCCAGTTAAGTGACTGTTCAAGGTCATGCCGCTATGTGTGCTGGAGTTGGGACATGATACCAAAGCCTGTTGGATTCCAGAGCTCTGAACTCTGCATCTCTGTGAGGTTCTAGGGTAACACAGGTACATGCAACACAGCTCCTATCATCACAGAAGGTGCAATATAGTTGGAGAGACAGACACACAGAAAGACAAGAAAGATGATAATTTGCAGATAAGTGAGGTGGCTGGGGATGGGTGCAAAAAATTTGCTGGGAGATGGGGCATTGGACCTGGGTTTTGAAAGATGAGTAAGGATGGAAGGATGGAAGGGTGGAGAGAGGGAGGAGAGAGGGAAGGACATCCCGGGTGGAGGATGCTGAGACAATGTGGGAAGGGATGTATGCGTTGGGGAAAAGGGTGTCGTTCTATGTGAATAGAAAATAAACAGTATGCAGAAAAAAATGAAGAAAAAGGGTGGTTCTAGGAAAAGTCCTCAGAGCCAGTTCACTTTAAGTCCAAGAGTTCTGACTTTTCACTATTGGCCAGGGAGAGCCATTAATAAGTTTCCAAACAGAGATGTGACATGGTTAGTGCAGGAGTTTACAAAAACTGCTTTACTTTACACTCTGATTTCTCAGAATTCCTGCCCTGCACCCTGGAGAGACATCAAAGAATAACTAAAGAAAGTCCTTACATTCGAGATGATGCTCAGATCAGAAGAACCAGAGGTTTTGAACAGACTTTTTTTTAAGCCTTTGAGGAATAGAAGGAAGTCCCTGAGAAGTCTCTTCTAACCCCCAGTCCTGTAAGCCCAGAGCACGTCTGTACATGGCTGCCTGCGACAAACGTGCAGTCAGAAGTGCATGGATGATGTGGGGTCCGAATCCTTCAGTCGCTGGGGCAGAAGGAAAGGAAGCTGAGAGGAGCCAGCTTGGTGCTCGCAGGGCCAATTTGAGGGACGTCAACCTTGGGACAAGCCCTTTGATCAACCTCACATGTATTACCCCATGAGTTTGCTGCCACGTGAGACTATTTTTGGTCTGAAAGATAACTCTTCTGGGGAAAGGGAAATTTTTAGATTTCTCATAAACAGCTAACTTTTCTAAGAAGAAATGAGGAGCTAAAATTAACCCGCTTCAATTATTTGGCTTCTAAGCTGATTTATGAAACTCACAGAGGACTGTGGAAATTTATTAACAGCCATCAGGAAGAGTCATCGTGAATCTCCACCAGCTGCAGCATCCTGGGCAGATCGTGGCGGCCTCCAGCCCCAAGGCTGGGCAGCTATGTCCAGGTGCGTAAGCCTTGAGCCAAGGTGTCTAAAGAAATCAACTGGAAATTGATTCGTGACGAAGGGGCCATCTCTGTGCTCTTCCGGTGGGCGATACAATCTCCCCCTGTCAAGCTCCAGCCTTGCCCTGCATTTCCTTTCTGCTCAAGCATAATCAGACACAGAGGAATTATTAAGAGGGAGCTCATCTTGCACCAGCGAATATAGGTGAGGGTTCACCGCAGCCCTGGCTGCAATATTCCAAAACTGGAAACAATCTAAACGTCCAACAACAGGAGAAAACACACAACTCTGGAAAGCGACACACGTGTTCAAATGAAGGGTGTCCAGGTACGTGGGTAAGCATCAAAAAACATCATGTTGGATTAGAGTAAATTACAAAATGATTCCCATTTATCTGCTACCATGTATCCAATACTCTGTATTATTTATTGGCTCCTACCAGTGGACTAACAATGCAAAAGCATACAGGGGAATTTTATAAGCACTTATGTTTGTATGTTTTATACTTCAGTTGAGAAGTTATCCCTGGGGAGGTAAGCAAATGGGGCCAGGGAGGGGCACTATGGAACTTCAACTCTATCTGTGATGTTTTATTTGTAAAACATTCTTGAGAGATTTGAAAGGAATAGGGCAATGTTCAGATTTACCAAGCCAAGTGGGGAGTGCACAAGTGTTCATTATTTTGGTCTGCGGACTTCTATGTATGCTGTAAATATTTCATAAATTGATTTTCATAAAGAGGCCATTGGGCCTGTTTTTCCCACTAAGGGTCAGAGGTTCGGCCACGCGTGGGAATTAGGCTCAGAAGGGCTTACCAGCCTGGCTGAGCAGGAAGTCTGGAGTGGCCCTGTGGGTTCAGTAGGTCAGGGTGTCAGAACTCTGGGCTGACCTCTCAGCCATTCTCTTGGTGGCAGCAGTGGCTGTGGCAGCTGGGAACCCCTCATCCTCACAGCCCAAGGGCCCCAGCCACACACGGGAAGGGCGGCATCCCCACCATGTGCTCTTTCCATCTGGCTGCAAAATCTTTCCCAGAATCCTTCAGCTGACCTGCCATTGGGTACAGGTGGATCTCATGATCACCTCTCCTTCCAGGGAGGCTGGGGAATCCAGTATCTGACAGCTGGGCCATGGGGTGGGCAACAGGTTCTCTGAGAAGGGAGGAGGGGGAAGTAGCAGATGTGGGTAGGTGACCACGAGGGTATGCCCCACGTGGAAGAGGACGCACACGCACGTGAGTGATGAGCTGAGATCCTCAAGGAGCAGTTTCTGGTGATGTCTGTATAAACGGACACCACAGCTAGTGGCTTCCGGAAGGAAAACTGGGCTAAGTCATCTGCAGTAGAAGAGAAAATCAGTGGTCACAGGCTTTGCAGTTTCACAGACCAGTGCCTTGAAGGAATTCTAAGGGTCAGCATCCATTGTGCCAGGTGCAATAGTTAACAGAAAAAAAACAACAAACAAAAAGAACTACCATCTATTCTATTCTTACATCATTCCTTAAAAAAAGAAAGAGTAATTTTTACATGAACAACTTGCGGAGAGCACAGTGGGAAATGAAGGCATGTTCTTCCCGCCGGACACATGTAAGCTTATGGAAGAGTGGCTCCCAGACCTTCTTTCACTCGTTGCCCCATGGGGGTGAAAGTTTTGCCACCCCCTGCACTTGGCCATGGGCCAGCTGCTGAGCAGCAGTATGAGGGGGCTGGTAACGTGGGAGCGAAGCTTTAGGTGGAAGGAGAAGCTGGGTGGGGTGCTGGCAAGGCACACTGGGTCAAGGCTGTGCAGAGTCTTGAATGCCAAGTCCAGGGAGTGAGAGACACACCCAGCTCAAAAGTGATATTTTCTGGGAAGCTTGTCCTGGTAGCTTTCCTTTGCCAGCCTCTAGGACCAACCACTCCCTGGCTTGGGTCCCTCCTGACCCTACTCAGATTTCCACTGGGTGGTACTGCACTGTTTGCTGATCCATCCGCCTCGCTCTTTACCTTTGGAGTTCCTGGGGCACCAGAGTGATGTCCCGCCCATTCCTGCATCACCAGCATCCAGCCCAGCAGCGTAGCAGGTGGGAATAACTGATGCGTGAATCCATCAATAGATGAAAATGAACACGTGAAGAGGGGTGGGTTGGACAACTTCTGAAGTATAGCTTAGGGATATGCTGTAGAGATAAATTGGGAGTTAGGGATTTATAGATACTAACTATATATAAAATAGCTAAACAACAAGGTCCTACTGTCTAGCACAGGGAACTATATTCAATACCTTGTGATGGCCTATAATGAAAAAGAATTTGAGAAGAAATATATATATATATTCCTTTTATATATATGTGTGTGTGTATAACTGAATCACTTTGCTGCACACCAGAAGTTAACACAACATTGTAAATCAACTATACTTCAATTTAAAAAGTATAGCTTAGTGTTTAAAAGGATGTGCTATATACGGTGGGAACTTGTTGTTTATTTTATATATAGTAATTAGTATCTGTAAATCCCAAACTCCCAACTTATCCCTCTCTCCATTCCTCCTGGTAACCATAAGTTTGTTTTCTATGTCTGTGAGTCTGTTTCTGCTTTGTAAATAAGTTCATTTGTGTTATTTTTCTAGAGTCTACGTGTAAGTGACATCATTGGTATTTGATAGCACAGGGAACTATATTCAATATCTTGTAATAACATAATGAAAAAGAATATGGGGAAAAAGAATATTGAAGAAGAATATACTTCAATAAAAAGAAAGAAAGAAAGAAAAAAGCAATAGAACCTCAGTTCTACCTGGATGCATGGCTGCTGGGATAAAGACTGCATTATTTAGAATCCCTTATTTCCAAGTGGGGCCATGTGACAAATTCTGCCTGAAAAGCTGTTAAGTCCAAGTGTTACATATGACTTCCAGGAAGTATGCTTTAAAGAGAGGCAGAGAATCCCACTATATTCCTTATTCCTTCCTGTTAGTTGGAAATAGGTCACAGTGGCTGGTGCTTAGCAGCCATTGTGGGCCATGAGGTGAAAACTTCCTGCTGACAGAGCAGCAAGAGGAGAGGGCCTGGATCCCTGAAGACTGTGAAACTATCCTACCAGTCCTGAATTGCTTACCTGTTGACATTTATAGGAGTGAGAAATAAACATTTATCTTGTTTAAGCCACTGTTACTTTGGCTTTTCTTGTACTCATAGCCAAACCAAATGTTAGCTCATAATAATGCAGAAACTGAGGCTCAGAGAGGTCAGTGACTTACTCAAGGTCACACAGCTACTAAGTGGCAGAACCAGTATTTATACATAGGACTGCCTGGCTTCAAAGCCTGTTCTTTGAATAATGATGACAACTTGATGACAGCTACTATTCGTTGAGCACCTACTGTGTGCCAGGCACTGGCATCTTCACCAAAACTGACTGGGTTTGAACCTAAGCTCTACACAAGCTCTGTGTATAAGCTAGGGCAAGCTATTTAACCTCTGAGCTTCAGATTACTCATTTATGAGTGGGCTCAAATGTATGGTTTGGGGGAAAATTAAATGTGATCGTGGATGCAAGGTGCAGAGATTGTGGTCTGGCACAAAATGGGTTCCTTACAGACGACTTCCAGTTTATGTCTGGATCCTCAGTGCCCTACCGTAGATGGGTACGTAAATAGGCATCCACGCAATCCCACTGCTCCCATGCCAGTGGCTGCTAGCTGCTCTTAAGAGAAAAAGTGAATTAATTCAGTCAGTGAACGCTGACTGGGCCCCTAGTATGTGCCGTAGCACACAGGCTGGCTTGGGGAGACATGATTCTTGGTAGATAAGAAGCTCGTGGTGAGAGTGGTGGAGGCCAGCACTGTTACAGGGGAGTAAGCAGTAAGTACTCAAGAAGTCAGGATCAGTCGTATCTCCCTGCCAGAAACAGAACAGGGCTCCAAGGAGCTCACATGCAACTTACGGACCCCGCAGAACTGAAATCCAGTGAGGTTAGAGACTCAGCGCTCAGGCCTCCAATGCCACGAGAACCCCAGAGGACTTTGTGGGGGTTGATTTTGATGATCGGATGTCCTAGGAGATGTGGGATTTTGGCAAGCCCCAGAGCAAGGGAAAGGTTTTGATAGACATCATGGCGGAGGGTGTGGTTCCAGGGAAGATGCTAAATTACTCTGACCTCCTGGGTGCCAGCTAGTGGAAGAGAGTGGAAATCACACGCCCTTAGCCGATAAAAATCACCAATCTGGATCTTCTAAATATTTTCAAAGCACATTAGTGCTGGCATTGAGAGATGGTAGGAAAAACTCCGAATTTGGAGCCCAAAGACACATATTCTAAGCTTAACTTTTCTGTTTACTTGCTGGGAGATGTTACTCAAGTCAGGGGATTGCATGTCTCAATTTCTACATCTGTTAAATGGGGCTTAATGAAATAGTCACCTTGCGGTTGTGAGGATTTTGTGGCATCACATATGGGAAAGCCCCAGACAGGTGACGGTTAGCCGCAAAGGCTTGCCATCAGACTGAGCTCTCCAAGCTTGTTTCCTCCTTTGGAACATTTGGAGGATGACATCAAAGCATGGAAAACATTAAAAACAGCCCCTTCAAAAATGGCAGCCCCCGCTTTCATCATCACCATCGTCATTAATAATGGTGCCTTCCGACACCTGGGCCCAAAACTGTTCAGCTTTGAGGATTCAGTTCTTTCAAAGAGACCGAAGATGCAGCATATGGTCGAGAAGAAGACTGAGTACACTTCTTGTAAAAGCAATGCTTTAAAAACAATTTTTTTTAATTGAAGTATAGTGGGTTTACAATGGTTGTGTTAATTTCTGGTGTGCAGCATAGTGATTCAGTCATACATATATAAGAATATGTATATATTCCTTTTCAAATTCTTTTTCATTATAGGCTATCCCTGTGCTATACAGTAGGACCTTGTTTTTTATCTATTTTATATAATAATGTGTGTCTGTTAATTCCCAGCCCTTTAATTTATCCCTCCCTACCCATTCCTCTTTGGTAACCATAGTTTGTTTTCTGTCCGTTGAGTCTGTTTTTGGTTCGTAAATAGAGTTTGTACCATCAGGATCCTATTTAAATGTAAAATATTCATGGAAATCTGACAGTCACAGGACTGCCAACAAATATTTTCAGAAGATTATCTGATCTACATTTCAAAGCTCTGTAAGACCCATTTGTAAAAATTTCAAAACTGCAAAAAAAAAAAATGAAAGAGATAAAGCTTTTTTTTTTAATAAATGGATTCAAAATGATCAGGAAAAGCATTTGAAAGTTTATTCGTTTCTAAAACTCTGTCAATGGATTAGACAGCAGCTAATTGCTAAGATACAGAATTTAAGAGAGCTCTGTGTTCAGTGAGGTGTCATCATTTAATACGGTGCTTTGCTAATTGAATGTATAATTTGAACAAATTCAAAAAGAGTATGTCACACTTGAGCAGGTGAAGAAAGAACCCAGACTAAACTATAGAAAGACTCAGGCAATCAAAACAATTTTCTAAAAGAAACTTGAAACAATCGAGGCATTAAGCTGCAAAGTATTGGAGGGAAAAAAAAAAAAAGTATCTGGTGGCTTACAAAGGTCAAAGAGTTGGAGGCCAGGTATCAAGGGACTTTGGAGGCATTGAGTCTGAAATGGAAATTGGTTCTCCACACCAAGTAAGTGGGAAAGCCGTCAGATACACCCGGGGGCCTGTGTTAGTGGCTGGCGGTTGACTTTGTCGACTGAAATAAATGCACAACCTAAAAGTTGAGAATTATATTTTATTCGGTGGACAATTCTGAGGACTCAGTCCAGGATGACAGCCTCTCAGATGGCTCTGAGGGACTGCTCCGAAGAGGTAGGGGAGGAGCTAGGATATATAGGAGCTTTACAACAAAGACCAGGTAGTTGGAACAATAAAAGATTCCTTGTTACCTAAAGAAAACCAGGCATCTCAAGTTAAAGAATTTAGCGCTTTTCTGTGTACAGAAGGAAGCAAGCATTTGGGCTCATTGAATTCATTCCTTTGACAAGCACTTAGCTATCTAGGGCCAGCATCCTGTCCTTTCTTATTCTGAGTCCCCTCAGGCTGCAGAGGCCAGGCTGCAGGCTTGTCTTCAATGGTGCAGGGGGCGTACGGCAGCCGCTGGTGACTTGATGGCCTCAGCATTCTTTGTTTACTGATACAGTTTGCAGTATTTTTCGTTCACACCTTGGTCTGCCAGGTGGGTGGCTCTCCAATCAGCAAACTAACAAGACTCAAAACAAAATAAAAGAGTGAAAAGAGATCCATTTACCTACCTTGATGGCTACTCAATTTTTTTCACTTTCTTTTTTGTTTATTATCGTATAGTCAGTTTACAATGTTGTGTCAATTTCTGGTGTAGAGCAAAATGTTTCAGTCATGCATATACATACACATAAACTGAGCTGGAAGCCAACAAGTTTCTGAAGAGATTATGGAACACCCATCTCCCCTGGGGCTGAGTTTTGTTAGTGAATCCTGGGGGAGGGCGGGGGCGGGAACAGTTTCTGCTCTCAGTATATCTCTGGTTCTCCTTCTTCGTGATAGTAATAATGGCTAACATTTATTGGGTGCTTGTCACAGGCCTTGCATTACGCCAAACGCTGGGCATACCTCATCTTACTTAACTAAGTCAGATTATTCCAGTTTTGCAGATGGGGAAACTGTGACCCAGAGAGGTCAAGCACTTCTCCCAAATCCACAGTCAGTAAGAGTCAGGATGTGAACCCAGCTCTTTCTGCTCCCAATTCTGAGATTTTAATCATTTTACTAAACCAGGTGTCACGGGTGATATTCTTTTAAAAGAATGAAAAGACTGGGCTGAATACGAAAATGAATCAAACTTTTCCAGTCCACTGGGGCCACAAGAACCCCAAGAGATCCGTACCTCCTCATGGAATGGGTGGTTTGTGTGCCAGCCTCAGGAGTGCTAGCCCTATGGGATGTAATTCCAGTTCCCGACCCCCTTTTCAGTGACCCTTTTGGGGGTCACAGGATAACAAAATAAAGGTAACAATAAGCCCAACTAATGGGTTAGGAGATTCTGTGGACTTGCAGTTACCCAGCACAAACCACAGGTATCTTGCTGTTGCCTCCAGGATGGGTCTTCTCAGCACGACTACATGCTACCTCTAGAAATTTGGAAGCCCTAAATCCTCTTTTCATTTTCACCCTTCTCTGCCTCCAGCTACTGGAACTCATTTAAAATCTTTCTGTGTTTCTTATGAAACTGTTCATGCTCAACGCCATACCTAAAACCACATGCCTAATTCTCATTGACAGGTTGCTCTCTGCTTTGGATTATCAGGTTGCTATGAGGCAACTCTCAAGATTCTTAGCTCTTTTGTCTAGCTGAGAGGGTCTAGGAGACAGTACCTTAAATTTCTCTAAAGTCTTAACTAATTCCAGGAGACGTATCCAGTCTCAGCTTGGGAAAGGCAGTCTTGTCTTCAGCACACTCTCAATTCTCCAGAACACTCTTACCATGTCATCAAATTGATTCTTGCAGCATCCCAGACAGAGAGATTTTATTTTCCCATTTGTCAGATGAGGAACCCAAACCTTCAGAAAGGAGGTGTCAATGGCCTGAGGTCACAGGGTGAGGGGTCCAGGCTGAGTGTGTCCACCTATCTCCTGGCACCCACAGAACCAGGGGCACAGATTGGATAGGAAGCTTGCCTGAGGTTACCCTGTTCCCTGCTGAGACAGTTGCACCGTGGAAATTACTGCTTCAGACTACACACACTCTCCTCGGAAGAAGATAGCATAGCAGGGACACTGTTTAGGAGAATAAAGTTTCCAAACATCAACTTTGCTCTCTGATACCTCCTCTGTGATCTCTCCACTTCACATTTGCAGGGGCTGCCTTGGGGTTTTTAATCAAACACTCACATCCTCAGCACGGCGCTATACCATTTTAAAGTATTTTCACAACCGTGATCTCATTTGACGCTCGGAGGACCCATGCAAAACAGAACAGGCAGAATCATGAACAACATGAAGGATGGGGAAACTCAGACTCAGCACAAACTCCCATCAAGCCAGCCTCGGACAGAACACTCTCTGGGCTTGTGGTCCTGAAAATGTTGATGCTGGAAGTAAACATGGTAACCATCACCACCTTATTTTCCAGACGTGGAAACTGACACTCACAGAGGGGCACAAGCAAGTCAAAGCTTACCAGCTAATTAGCTGTAGGGTTAGGACTTGAACTCAAGCCCCTCCGCCTGAGACTAAGCTTTTGAATCACAGCCTGTGGGGTTGCTTGATCTGCTGTTGTTTCCTTCACCCTGCAGGGCAAGGCTAATTCATCATTCATGGAGACTGACAGTTTTTATTTTTTCTTCTTGTAGTTCTAACGAATGAGCAGCTAAGTCTGTCCTAAAAGCCTCTGCCTTCTCACCCAACTGTATCGCTCGGGAATGGAGTGGCAGCACCTTCCCCCAACTGGGGAGATGCTAGCAGCACCTCACCTCCAGGGGCTCAAAGACTTACCTTCTTAGGGTGAGTCCAGGCTGAATGAGAAAGTCACTCCACGTGCAACTGGACTCAGGCCCAGACTTGGGAAAGAATCACGTTACTGGGATTTGCAACCTGGTCATCTCATCAAAGCCAATTGTTCTTCATCATAAGAATGAAAGAAACATGGGGACAAGCTCATGATTGGAACAGAAAACAGTCTATCTCTATGTGATTGTTGGTCCATCTGTGCTTTACCTAATCATAATAATAAATTAGGTCAGACCTGATCACTCATCCACACAGTCATCTATCCACCCCTCCATCGACCATCCGTGCATCTATTCACTCACTCAACCACCATCTATTCATCCATCTACCAATCCAGCCATCCAAACAACCAAACATCCACCCAACCAATCATCCATTCACTCGTTTATCCATCTATCCATCCACCATCCATCCATCCATTCACCCACCAACCATCCATCTATTCATCCATCCAAACATCCAATCATCAAACCATTCACTCATTTAAATCCACCATCCATCTACCTATTTATCAATCCATCCATCCATCCATCCATCCATCCATCCATCAATCCTCCTCTGTAGTTTTCTCTTTCCTTCCTCCCAGGCTCTCTGTTCATTCATTCATTCATTCATTTATTCAGTTTATTTATAAATTATGTTATTTATTCATTCATCTATTCATCCAACAAGTTGTTATTAAGCACATTATTTTCTCAATTATCCTAACAGCAGCCTGGCTTCCTCCTCCCTACCCACATACTTTTTGTAGATGAGAAAATGGAAGGCCCAAAGAAATTGCATAATACCTTGTTGAGTAATTACTTGTTGAACTGAATAAAATTAAATCTCTTTCCTTGTAATATTTCAATGCAGAGCAGGGAAGGTGTCAGGTGTGAAATTGTTATAATGGTCGGCACTCCAAAGCCTTTCTCCAAGTTCAGGTCTTAAACACTCGGCAAGCATTTATGGAATGTGCACTATTCATTTATTGGTGAGTATATAGAGCTGTAAACAGACAATCAATTATATGCTTAAAATGTGGCAAATGCAACAATAACGTTCAACAAAGGAGGAAGTGTTTTCTTGCTTAGGGTGGCCTGTGCTTTTTGCCTTAAGGAGGGAACCCTTGAGTGAGGTCCTAAAGGAAAAGTAAGAATTTGCAAAACAGGAGCTTCAACTAGATTTTTAAGCTAGTTTTTTTTTTTCCATTGTAAAAGCACTAAGTTTGAGAGGAACATTTTAAAGAAGATAGATGGGCAAAAATATAAAGTAAACCCTCTCACTCCCTCGGCACTCCCCCTCATGCTTGCACCCCACTCCCGGAGAGCTACCTCGGAGGTGTACCTAGAGCACCACTCTAGAATTCTCTATCCGCATATGAGCAAAATAGCTCACGAAGGGCTGTGAGTGTGGGATTTTCTAGTTCTCTCATTTGTCCTGCAGTCACTAGCTGGCATTGTTTGATAAAGAAAAACTTTCCTTTATTGGTGGACTGCAGCTTATTCTAAAAAGACAAACTAAATAATTATTCCCTCTAGGTACCATTTTCAAGATAAAGAGTTTCCCTATCTATTATCTATCTATCTATCTATCTATCTATCTATCTATCTATCTATCTATCTACCTATCTATTTATCTATCTATCTATATTACTGTTTTATTTTTCCTGATTCACTGTGGACTAGTGATTTTTTATTCATTCTGTATTTTGCAATCAGTGGAAGTTAATTTTTCTGTCCGATGCTCAACATGCCCCAAATTTGGCCAACCAGATCACCCATCAGCTGGCTTCTTTGTCCTTTTGACATGCCTTCAACATCCTTGCATCCGTGTAAGACTCGGTTTATACTTTTGCTGCTGCAGACTCAGCATCATCCATTTCTCCAAGGATCTCTGTTTTCCCTTAGGAAAGAATGGTACTTAGAAAACAAGATCTAGGTACTAGGTGAGCTCACAGCTATGAGAATGTTATTTTTTCTAGACGTTTTCAATGGACAAAACTAGAAAATATATTTGTCTACTAAAATCATGGGTCCATACTGATATTTACAGTTCAAATTAATATTGCAAAGTTTTTTTAGAACACCTTAATTCACATTTTTATCTCCTTTTATCTCAAACCAAAATCTTCGCTCCTGGTCACATACATATATTTTATATTTTGCTTTATCCTATAATGAACACTAAATGATTACAAAGTTACAATAACATTACAATGACTATTAGCAATGAAATCGCTGAATGAAATCGAATGTTTCTTCACAGTTCTTCATTTTCTTAAGGACAATCTGAATACCAAAAGTTGAAAGTCATTTGAAATCTTTCCTCTGGGTAGTAATGTGAAAATTTAACGTATTACCAAGGTTGGTTGTTTTCGTTTACACCTTTTCACTTTTTTTTGTTTAATTTTTTGAGTATGCAAACATTTACAATAGTTCAAAAGTTAAGTCCGTGCACAAAGATGCACTCAGAGAAGCATCTGCCCCTCCACCCTATTTGCCCTACAGCTAAACACCATTTTTATCAAGTTTCCAGTTTACCCTTCCTGTGCTACTTTTTATAAAAAACAGTAGATACTTCTCTCGGTTTTTACACAAAAGGCAGCAAACCCTAAATAGTTTTCAACAACTTGCTTTTATACTTAATAAAATACTGCAGAAAGTCATTCACAATCTGTACATAGAGATTTCTATTGAATTTTAAGATTGCGTGTAGTCTGCCGTGTGAAAGGACCCTAGTTTTTTCCACCATTCTCTGAATGATATGTATTTGTCCTGCTTCCGGTCTTTGCGTTCTTGGCAATAATGCCACAGTGGCATTTTTGCCACAATGCCACAGATATTTAAGGAAGTATATCTTTAGAGTAGATTCCTAGAAATAGGATTACTAGTTCAAAGGGTAAATACATATGTAATACCTCTAAATATAAAATTCCCCTTCGTAGGCATGGGGCATTTTGCACTTTTACCAGCAAAGCATGAGAGTGATGGTTTCTTTGCAAACAATGTGTTACCAAACTCTTGGATTTTTGCAAATCTGAGAGATAAGAAATGACATTTTGGTGTAGTTCGTATTTGCATTTCCTTTATTATGAGTGATGTTTAGCATCTTTTCACATGTTTAAAGAACTTTGCTTTCCTTTTTGCTATGAACTATGTCTTTTGTCCATTTTATCTCCATTTTGAAGAGTTTTTAAAAAATATATTAATAAGATTAGCCCTTTATGATGTAAGTTGTGAATATTTTCTCCTGGCTTTTCATTTCACTTTGACTGCTTATGATGTCTTTTGTCATGCAAAACCTTAAAAATTTAGGTAGCTGAATTTATCAATCTTTTCTTTAAACGCTTTTGAATTGTGAATTACTCCCAGGATTAAAGGAATTTGCCTGTATTTTCTTTTAATATTTACATGGTTTAATCTTTAATCTTTATAGATTTCTGATGTGTTTGGAGTTTAACCTGATAAATGGTATGAGGTGCAGAAATCATCTTATTATATTTCAAAAGTCTTTCCAGTTCTCCCGACAGCTCTGTTTACAAGGTCATTCCCCAGGGCTCATGACAGAGTGCACAAGCAAGGGGAGAGGGCTGGGAGGGGCAAGTAGGAGACATATGACTTGATCTATAATTCAAACAGTGTTATTGGCACCTGAATACATAGAATAAATGTAAATAGAATGGCAAGTCCAGAAATATGACCAAGTGCATGTGGAAATTTGGTATAGGGAGGAGAGACAGCTCAGATTCTCAATATGGTATGAGGTAGGCATCCAACTTCATTCTTTTGCATGTGGATATCCAGTTGTCCCAACATAATTTGTTAAAAAGATAATTCTTTCCCTAACATTTGTCTCGGCACCCTTGTCCAAAATCAATTGATCTTAATATTGTGTTGATTTCTGGACTCAGGTAAGTTTTTATATCAATAAAAATAAAGGTAATTTTGTCTCTTTCTTCTCAATTCTTATGTCTGACTTTGTTGGCTAATATTTCCAACAAAAGTCAAACATTAGTGGGACTAGTGAAGATCTTTGCTTCAATCTTGATTTCAGTAAAAATATGTCTCTAGTCTCCATTAAACATTGGGATAAGTTTGATTTATTTTTTAATGTTAAGAAAGTGTTCATTAATTCCCAGGTATTGTGCTTTTTAAGGAAATAGTATGGAATTTTTCCAAATGCTTTTGCAGTGTCTGGGAAGATAAAATGATTATTCTCCTTAGATTTATTAATATGACCTGTTATATTAATCAATTATATATTAAAGGATATTGAATTATCCTTGCATTTCTGGGATAAACCCCACTTGGTCTGGATGTATTATTTTTAATGTACTGTTGCATTCATTTGCTATTATTTTATTTAGGATTTTTGCATTGGTATTCATAAGTGAGGCAATTCTTTTCTATTTGTATACAGTATTTTTCAGATTTAGCTATTAGTGTTATTTTATGCCAATAATCTGAAAGTTTTCCTGTTTTCTTATGCTCTACAACTGTGTTGCCAAATAGGGCAGCCACTGGTCACATGTGGTTATTTAAATTTGCTTTAGTTAAAATTAAATAAATTTTAAAATATTATTTCTTCATCACATTAGCCACATTTCAAGGGTTTAAACACCCCACGTGGCTAGTGGCTACTGGATTGGACAGCACAGACATTACATGTTTCCTCCATCCCCGAATGTCCTATGGATAGTGCTTCCCTAGGATACCCGCTGTGTTGGGTCTCTGCATATTACTGATAATAGTTGATAACTAAGCAGTAGGCAATTAATAACTATTCCTACTTTTCTTATGGAAATCGGTGCATTTGAACTTTCTATCTCTGTTAGCGTCAATTTTCAAATATTACGATTTTTCAGAAGACTGTCCATTTTTCTGCACTTTAAAATACATTTCCTTAGAACTGAAGTGGAATCTGATAATTTTTTAAGTTTCTTTTTTTTTTTCAGTCATTATTCCTTTTGTCATGTCTGTTTATTTGTTTTATGGTTTTGTGCTTATTTTTTTTTTTTCTAGGTCACTTTGTTGCTTACCTACTTTGTAGATGTTTTTTTCAAAGAGCTAGCTAGCTTTTTAAACTCATTTATTGGTTCTATTATTTATCTTCTATTTTTAGCTCTATTCTCTTATCATCATCTGTCTCCTGCTTTAGTTTGGTTTTCTGTTTTGTTCTTTTTATAATTTGGGGGGTTGGTTAATTGAGTAATTTTCATCCTTTCATTTTTATTAGTATATAATATATAATGTGATAATATATAACACAAAAGCTATGCATTTTTCTGATTGTTGATTAAATCACGTCTCAGATTTTGCCGTTTATTTTAACTATTACAATTTTTGTGATTTCTGCATTTTTTTTTAAATTAGAGAGATATTTCATTTAAAAATAAAATAGACTTCATGGTTTTGAATTTGTTACTTATTTTTAGATCTATTGTTTTGTGATCAGATAATTTTATAGCATTTCTACTAATGGAATTTAATAAGGTTTTCATTGCTATTTTATGTGTGATAATTTTTCAGTTGAAGTTATTAAGCTCTTCTGTCACTTCTTGTATCTCCCAGGGTTTCTGCTTTATGGAATTAGTAGCTGTGCTATTTAGGGCATAAGTATTTATAACTAGAAAACTATTAAACATTGTTGTTAAGTATGGCTGTATTGAGTATTCATCTTTGTCTTTTTTATGCTTTTTAGTCTGAATTCTAACTTACAAGGTGTCATGTTTAAGTGTTACGTCCTATTTTTTCCTTACATCATGGATTTTTATAAATTCTGAAGTGTTTTTATCTTTGGAGAAAGTTTAATTATCACTTTGTTTTCTTCTTAGAGTATCTTTGAATCAATTTTGGATTTTTCTTTCCTATTTATGATTATTTATTGGATTTTTCCAGGCCAATAAAACCTGATAATCTTATAGGGGGTTAGATTACACAGGCAAGGTCATATACTCTCTAGGTTTCTTAGTGCAAGAACATTATTGATAACGTTAAATGCAATTTATTTAGTAATGTTTCCTTCCTTCCTCCCTCCCTCCCTTCCTTCCTCCCTCTGTCCCTCCCTCCCTTCCTTCCTCCCTCCCTCCCTCCTTTCCTTCCTTCCTTTCATCACCTGACCTCTGTTTCATCTGTTGTTTCAGTAAGCTTTTATCATTAGTCACCTCCTTTTTTCCTTCCCTATAGGACTCTGGAACTGATGGGAGCCTCTTAACTTCTGGCTGGCTATTTTTTAAACAAGGAAAGTACCACCTTGTGGAAATAGTGTTTCTGCCCTATTTGTCTAATTCAACCAGCCACTCTGTCACATTGGTACAGTTTGCAGCCACAGATTTTTGTGGAGATGGGAGAACTCACTAATTTTATTTGAATACAAAAAACCTCCTTGGGGTATTCCTGAGAGAAGTAGATCCCTTCCTTCGGCCTTCAAATTCTTCTCAATTCAATATGAATTTGAATCCTTTCCAGGAAAGGCAGTATCTGACTGCAGAATAATAATAATCACCATTATCCCTGCCCTGAATCAGTGTTCCCCTCAGAAATGCTAATGCCCTTGCATGTTATGCTTTGTGGACTCAAAAGCTTCGTAATCAGTTGCTTAAGAGTTTCGCCTAGTTCCTGAAATGAGCATTAAATAGAGACTTTGGATTATTATTCTGGAAATGAAAGGAGCTATTTCCTGACCCGCTGGGAGCTCACTGGTGTCTTCTCAGAACACAGAAACCGCCGTGTTTTTCATCCGTGTATATCTCCCTCCCATCTCACTCCCAGTTCCCCAGGGTAGCTATGAAAAGATGTATCTGGACAGATCCAAGCCTACGCCCTTTGATGGTTCCCCTCTGAGTGCAAAATAAAGTCCCAGCTTCTTAGCACAGGTCTTCATGATCTGGGTTGTACCTACCAATTGGCCACTTATCCCCATACTCATCTCACAAAACTACTGCCCTGCTTTTTCAGATATCTGGCCCTTCACTGACGTGTTTCCCTTGCCTGTGTACCGTCCTCTGTATCCAAGCACTAGCGAACAGCTTGCCTTTCTATAACCAATTTGACCGAATCCATCCCTCACCTCCCAGTCTGGGTTAGGGACCTCCCCATGCTGTAGGCTCTGTGCTACATGCTCAGTCCCTGTGCTCTCCCTATCGTAGTTCGGAGTACACTGCATCACTGTTTTCTCTGTGTGTGTTGTCCTGTCTTCTGATTTATATTGTGAGCCTCCTGAGAGTAAGAGCAATGCCTCATTAATTTCTACACACTCCGGGGCTCAGTACAGGAGGTTGCTTCTCAACAAAAACTGGCTGCTGTTACCAGACGAAAGGATCCAGAGCAGACAAAACACCCAAAGCATCATCGAGTAAGAAGAGGAGAGATGTGGACTACTTAGCACTACGCTAAGCATTTCCAGTGCCTTGTATACAAGTAATTTCCCCAGTTGACAGATGGGGAAATTGGAGTCTGGTGACACGAATGATTTGCCCGGAGTCACACACAGTTTTGTGATGGAGCTGAAGCTGAACCTGAGGCCATTTGATCCTGAAATCTGAACTCAACCACTGGGCTGGGCTGCTTAACCCCCACCCCCTCAGTATCAGCTCCTTACTTCCCTGTCTGCTCTCTTTTCCAGAACATTTTAAGTTTATTTTCTTTTTAAAATTTCCTTAATAATCACCCTTCAGAGTAGCAGAATGAGGTGCGAGTCATTCAAATTTGCTGCACTTTCTAATGCCTCTCCTCCTCCTCCCAAACTATTCCCACTGAAACCACACAGCATCTCGTTTCTAATGAGTGACACAGAGCAGGTGGGCTCTTACTTTGCTTGAGCAGATCTGCAACGCTTTTGGTGGATAAATGGTGCGAGGGGGCTGCTCAGGCAGTCTGCATCCCAGGGGTCTCTCCTTTCTCTCCCATCTCTTCATAGACTGCTTTCCTTTTTATTTGCACATTTCAGAGAACCTGGGACCAACTTGCGGACCCAGAAGTGTGATAAATTGGAGGAGGCCAAGTGACTTCTCCCTGACAGCCCCTCCTCCTGCTTACCTGAGGTTCCTGGTGGTTTCACACTCTTGAACCTCTCCAGCCCCATATACACAACCCTCTAGGCTCTGGTGTTCAGAGAGCTTATTGACTTATTTTGCACCACACTAACATGGGAAGACTGATTTCCTGAGCAGGAGGAAGAGTTTGAGGGAATTTGGAGAAAGTTATAGGGGAAAGAAGTAACAGCTATATATAAACTATCTGATGCTGTGTAACAAATCATCCCAAAACTTAGCGATTTAAATCAACAAGGATTTCCTCTTTCTCACAATTCCACCAGTTGGATGGGTGGTTCCTCTGCTGGTTTAGCCTGTGCTCACACAAGTGGCTGCAGATTCAGCTGGATGGTCGGGTGGCCTCACTCATGAATCTGGTATTTGCTGCTCTCTGATTGGACAGCCTCAGTTCTCCACGTGATCTCTCATCCTTCAGGATCAGGTGAAATTCCCCCACATGGCAGCCTCAGAACAGCATTCCAGCAGGGCAGAGGAGGAAGCTACAAGCCCAAGGAGGCTCAAACTTCAGAACTTGCACAGTGCCAATTCTAGCACATTCTATGGAACAAAGCGGTCACAAGGCCAGCCCAGATTCAAGGGAGCGGAGAAGTAGACTCCACCTCCGGATGGGAGGGGCAACAAAGTCACATTGCAAAGGGATGTGTGCATTGGGACGGGAGGAATTGGTGACCACTAAATCATCTTCCACAGCCTGCATGATCTCTCCTGGGTGTTTGCTCAGTAAGATAGCACATGTTTTGGGGGAGAACAGGTTCTTGCCTCGCGCAGGAAAGACTTCAAGAGCAAGGCATGGTAAAGTGAAAGCAAGTTCATTTAGAGAGAGACACATTTCACAGAGACTGGGGTCTGTCTCGCTTAGAAGGGAAAACGGCTTAAGAGACACACTCCATAGGCAGAATGTGGACCATCTCAGAAAGGTGAGAGGGAGACGAGCCTGAGAGGTGTGGGAGTGTTTAGTTTAAAGTAAAAGTAGATACACAGTCCATAGACAGAGTGCGGGCCGTCTCAGAAAGCAAGGGAGAGAGAGACAGAGAGCATGATCATGAGGTATGAAGTTATTAAATTTTATGGGCTTGGTAATTTCCTATGCTAATGAGAAAGAGGATGATTCCAACTACTTTGGGGAAAGGGAGAGGATTTCCAGAAAACGCCTGCACTCCTGCTACTTTTTGACTTTTATGGTCATTCTAGGAACTGTCACGGAGCCTGTGGGTGTGCCCTGAGGCTCAAGGTCCACTGGAAGTGGAATATTCCATCACTTTGGTTCTAACCAGTTTGTCCTGTCCTCAGTTGCTGCGTCATTCTTTCAACGGTTGTGCCCTGCCCCCTTCCCTCCCACTCCACGTGGAGCCAGACTGAGGAAGGCAGATGGGCAGACACACAGCACATCCTCAGTTACAAGTAAGTGCTGCTTCTTCCTAAACACACCGATTTCAGAGCTGCTACTTTGTGAGGTCTTATCAGATAACAATTAGAGACAACAGCTAGATGGTGGGTGGCGAGCTCCCTGTCACCAGCAGAGCTCATCCCGAAGGACATGAAGCTTACATTCTCGCTGGAAAAAAGACCACTAGACAAGCAGTTACCCTGGTGTAAAAGTAAGAAGGGTAAGGATGGCAGGCCAAGCAGGATACAAGGAACTCTGTAATATTATTATTGCTGTAATAGAAAAGAAAAAACCTGACTGCATATGAGACCTGTTGCTTTGGCTTTAACCCTGTGCCCTGTTTTCTAGGCTTAGTCTTGTTGGTTCTGCACCTTTTGGAAAAGAGTGTTGCCTTTAGCCTGAAATATTTAGGGGAGCCTATTCTCAAGGCTCTGACCTTTAAGGATATTAACACTTTTGCACTTATATAAAGATAACGAGTTACAGAATAGAAAATAATGTTTATTTTGTTAGAGGTTTTACAGGGGCACCATGACCCGACCCACGTGGACAGCTGCAAGAATAAAGGATTCCAAGAACAAAGAATTCTGAGGCCAAGAAGTTTGCAACAACCAACCACACCCCCTCCCCCTTTTAGTATAAAAGGAGCCTAAATTCTGACTTGAGGGAGGTGGTTCTCCAGGACATTAGTCTGCCGTCTTTTTGATCTGCTTGCTTTCTGAATAAAGTTGCTATTCCTTGCCCCAACACCTCTTCTCCTGATTTACTGGTCTGTCATGGGGCGAGCAGAATGAGTTTGGATTCAGTAACAATCCCACCACATTTGAAAGTCAGAGAAATCGAAGCCCAGAGAGGGCAGTAGCATTCCCAACCCAGGGCCCTCTGACTGTGACCTTGGCCTGCCTGGGTGTTTTCACCACCACTGTTGAAGATGCTTCCATTCTGGGGCTGCCCTTTTAGGGTCCAAGGCCCTCATGAGCCTCTCACTCATGTATGTTTCCTTGTGCAAAATACTAACCTACAGGTTCCAATCCCTAATCCCTTTGTTTTATATGTGTTAAGTACTCTTAGAGAGGTACAGAAAGAGACTTTGTACACAGAGAGCAGGCCACTGGGGAGAAGAGGGACCCAGGGTGCCCGGTAAACTAACCTGAAAGAAGATAAATGAAACTAACACACACTGAGTCCCTTCCACAAGCCAGATGTCACTTCACAAAAGCACTTGCGTACAGTATCTCACCCAAGCTTTACCACCTCCCAGCGATACTGAACCCATTTCACAGATAGCAAAACGGGATGGGAAAGGTTTCAGAGCTGGCCGCAGGCCCTACAGTTCGTGGGCGGCTGGGCAGCATTAGAATCTTGGTCTGCGCTTCCCCAGCCGCACGCGTGCCACTCTCCCAGTGCCTCTGTGAAGCCGCCTCCCCTCCCACCGCTGGGCCCACCGGGCAACCAGAGAGGAAATAAAATAACGGCCGTCAGTTTGTGCTGGACTCTGCTGTGCAATGAGGCGTTTGGGGAACGCACTTGCCGTGCCACGAGCTGGATGGCGACAGCGGGATGACTGCATTAGAGCTGGGGCTTCCTCCTGAGACGGCGATCATGCCTTGCAGCAGTGTCTCTGCCGGAATTCTAGAGATTGAGCATCCGAAAAAGGCTTAGCCAGAAAAAGTGGGCACAGCCAGGAAGAAGGGGTCTGTGGGCCCACGCATGCCAAAACCACCCACAAAAACATGGAATTATGAAGACTGAGAACCGTAAATAGAACAAGTTCCCCCTTGGCACATATATAGAAGCCTCTTTCCCAGCCAGTTCCCAGGATTAGAGCAGGGTCGCTGAAATACACAGGGTCACTGAGTTCCTGGCATCCAAATGTTGCTGTTATGAATTCTTCCCAAAATTCATCCATCAAAACAATTAATGGAAGTCTGGGCAGAGCACAGCATGCAAAGGTACAATGAAAATGGAAACCCGTGGGCATGGATGGGTTTTCCGGTCCTGCCAACTCTTACAAGATGGTTTCCAGCACACCTTCTCCCCTTACCTGTACATCCAGCTGAGAGATAAGTGTTATGTCTCCCACTTTGCAGGTGTGATTACTGAGTCTTAGGGGAAAGAATTCCTTACAATCATGCAGCTGGTAAGTGGCTGAGCTGGACTGGAATCCACATTTTTGAGTAGAACACCACCATTGCCCTTCCCTGACATTACAAAAAGGCGGGAAGGGACCCCTACACCCTAACCCAGTCTTCCTGATGAGCTCAGATGCCCCAGCGGCACAGTTTGTTTGCGGTGTTTTCCCACTGTGATTATACCAGTCCTCTGGGTAGATATTTGGCCCAACAGGGTCTTCTATGAGCTTCAGGCCCTAAACCCACCAAGCCCCTCTTTCTTCAGGGTCAAGTTTGTCGGCCTGGATTCTCTCACGAGCTGCCTGCTTGTTTTCAAGGCCACCACATTCAATGACCACCTCTTCTGGAGGCGTTCCTTCACTTCTCTCATGCCTGACCAAGGACACGGTACAAACCTCTACTCGGTGCTTAACGCTATAGAAGCCACTTCTCTGGGGACTGCCTGGCTCATAAGTCACCTCCCCAAGAAATGGCCCCCAAACCCTGACATGGGTGTGCCTTCTGACTGGTCCAGAAGCAAACACATGACTCAACCAAATAGGAGCATTTCTCCTAGGAAGTGGGAGGGAGGCTGGGGGTGCTTGGTAACATGGCGATATTGATAGCAACACTCCAGACGAAGTGTCTTGAGTCACTTTAATTGTGACTCCCTCCCTCCTTCCCAAAGCCTTGCTTTTCCATACTCAACATCCATCCAACGTCTCCCTTTTGTTCAAGATGGCTGGGGTAGACTTCTGTTATCTGCAACCAAAAGAGAAAGGCTATATTTCTTTTCTGAGGGGAGGGAGGCAATTAGGTTTATTTACTCATCCATTCATTTATTATTATTGTTGTTGTTGTTGTTATTTTAATGGCAGTACTGGGGATAGAACCCAGGACCTCGTGCGTGCTAAGTATGCGCTCTTCCCCTGAGTTGTACCCTCCCCTCAGAGAAATGCTGTATTTTCACTTGCTTATTTTCTTCCTGCTCTCCCCCATTTGACTGAGCGCCTCAAACACTGTAACTTTGCTCTAAATATTTGGTCCCGAGAAAGAGCTCAGACAGGGATGACTGAATAAATGGCTGATTGCCTCATTTCTCCACCTTCTTTCCTTCAGGTCGTCTACACACTTGCCCATCCTTTTCTTCATCTGTTCTCCCTCAAGTCATGTTATTAAGGAACCATTACTTGCTGAGATCTTACTAGAACAATAAGGGATGCAAGGAAGCATCATACATGTGCTGGCCTTTGTCTACCTGCCGTCTATTTGAGTTGCACAGACATCAAACACAATCAATTGCACAAAATGCAAGAAAGAACAAAAGGAATGAAAATGATCAGACCTACCATTTACGGAATGCCAGCTACACACTATGCAAAGCACTTTTACATATCATCTCATTAAAATCTCACAACAACCTTGGAGAAAGATGTAATTATACCTGCTTTATAGAAAGAAACCTGAGATTCAGAGATTTAAGAGACCTGCTCTGTGTCATGCAGTTAGTAAGTGATGGGGCCAGGATTCAGCCCAAGGCTCTGTCTGTTTCCAGAGCCCATGGTGTCTCAGGGCTGCTCTGTGTAATCCCAATGCTAAGAGGCTTAGCCGGGAGCAATAGATAACGAGGCTGGGCCAATTGAGAATTTTCAGAAAGACTGCAGCCTGGGCAGAAGGTCTCTGGGTCAGGTGGTAGGAGCACTTGACAGAGTTGGAGAGAGGAAGACAGCCGTCATCACTCGCTAAAACAGGTGGGGTCATCATATCAGGAGAGGAGGCTCTGTCTGGGTCCCTGGGGCTGTTCACTGGGAAGCCAGCTCCTGAGGATGAACCAGGGTGTGGGATCCAAACATCCCCATTTCCATTTCTTATCCCCCTTTCTATGTCAAACAATGATTCCAAGTGACAGATGGGGGTGGGGCGCTCCCTTCCAGGCATAAAGGGTGGGTCCAGATAGCAACATCTCAGAACTAGCACAAAGGGCAAAAGCTCTCTTCAGCCTGGTTTAGCCCTACCCGAGAGCCCAGTGGGAGGCCTTGAGATATATTTTGTATTTGTTCTGGAGCAAACCTATTTCTGTATGAGTCAGCTTTCTTTGGACAGAAAGCCAACTCGAAGTGCCTTCAACAAAAAAGGAATGAATTAACTCATGTAACAGAAAGGCCAGAAATAGGGTTATTTGAGGGGATGGCTGGTTCCAGATGCTCAGTTAACATCCTCAGAAAATTGGCTCTCTGCATTGCTTCATTCTGCCTTCCTCAGTGTTGACTTTATTCAATCCCCATAGGGCAGCAAGACAACTGCCTAGCATCTCCAAGTTTGCCTACAACTTGAAGTTGTCAAGGTAAAAAAAAGAAAAGTGCCTCTTTCTAAATAGTTCCAGAAACAGTCCTGGACTGGCTTTAATTGGCCAGGCTTGTGATGTGTACTCTTTCCAGACCCAATTACTAAGGCATCTAGGGCTCTCATAACCCAGACCTGGGTTGGAAATCCGTTTTCAGAGCTGTAGTTATAGATAAAGATTCTGTACTGTCCCCGGAAGTGATAGTGAGAAAGAGGTGACTTCCTGTTTCTCAAAGGAGTATCAGATATTGCTACTAGGGAGAGAAGAATAAATTACGGGGAGGCAAAACAATGGCTGGCCGGAGTCATGTTGTTGAAGCACTTAGGGAAACATCCGTTCACTCACTCCTTTACGGTGTATGCACGGCTCGGAAGACATTGTGCTGGGGTTGAAAAAGACATGAGCCCTAGGATCCATCATAAGACCAGAGACAAGTCCTTCTGCTATTGGTTATCATTTAAATGGTCCTTTCCTCTTCATGACCATATTTAATCTCTATATTCACTCTGCATGCTGTCAACAGTCCCATTTTAAAAATGAGAAAACTGAGGCTCAAGGAGGTAAAGTCACTAAGCTAAGTTTCTTTGGTGTAGTAGGTTGGAATATCGAGCCCGACTCCCCTACTCTTCCCTGTAGCGTGGTTATGGATGCATGTCTTTGTCACGTGACTTTGCAGCCCTCTGGGTAGGCAGAGTGACCTACTGATTCTGGGCCGATAGAGTGAGAATGAGTATGATGTGTGATATCCCAGGTGAGATTTCAAATATGCTTGCAAGTTTCACCTGGACTCTTGTGCTCTGCCATGATGCCTTAAGGAGACCTTGCTCCTCCAGCCTGGGTCCCAGGTGGTGGAGACACATGAAAAAAACCTGAACCCAGCTCACTACTGGGAACCAAGTCTACTGAGGTCACCAGAACCACAGCCAACTCGTAGATCTGGGGGCACAAGATAGCATATGTTGTCGTGAATCACTGAGGTGTGAGGGATGCTTGTTACACAGCCAACACTGATTAACAGACCCAACTAATATGTTATGAGTCAGGAATTTAGACGCTATTCTAATAGAACAGCAGAAAGCACCAAAAAAAAAAAAAGATCCTTGAGTACCAGCAACTGATTTAGACTTCATCTTGAAAACTGCTGAAGCTTCTGAAAGGAATGACCTAATTAGGTATGTGCCTGTTAGTATGCTAGCTCTAAGACTTTAATGAACGCGACTGTGAAGAGGATACCCAGGGAAGAGGTGGGATCTGAGCTCCAGGGAAGAGGTAATAAGGAATGCAACCACAACTCGATGTGCATACAGCTTTCTGTCCAACTGTTGAAGCTCCATAATTGTTCAACTCAGTTAAAAATCATGAAATCAAGACCAAGTTAATACATTACAATATCTGCTACAAAATAAGCCACTCAAGTAACATAGATAATAGGCAATAGCAGATATTTTCCATTTGTTATCTCCTTTTTGATTAGAATTCACTTGATTGTAATTACTGAATATAATTCAGCATCATGTTTTATCCAGGTGGCAAATATTGGTTCCAATTTCTGACAAAGCGCTCACAGCACCCAGACACTTGATTTGTGTTCATCTGTGTGCAATGAAACTTCCCTTCACCCTGGAGATTTGACATTGGTATCTATATTGTATACATTTTAAAGGTAAATATTCATGCTTTTTTAAAAAGTGATGAATTTTAGAAGCAATGTTAACTTGTGAAGATAAATGTTTAGGGAGGACCCTTAAAGAGGGAGTTTAGATTAAGATCCTACATATTTTGAGCCCTTGCTCTGTGTCAGTCCTCTGTTTTGACCTAGTTATTTCTCTTAATCCTTGTGACAGTTACTCCCATTGTCAGATGAGGACCCTGAAACATGGAGAGGTAAAGGGACCCGGGACTAAGAAAAGAAAACATTAAGAAGACATGTTATGTGCTAAGCTTCTTGGCAATGCTGCTTGGATGTCTTCTTTCAAAGGATTATTATTTTTTTAAAAGCTCAGCTTCTCTGAGCCTCAGTTTCCTCACTTACTGACGGTTGTGAAAACACAAATGTCATGGGGCTGCCTTAAAGATGAAATGCATAGTGAGCATTTGTCTATCTTAGTGTCCTTCTGGCACCTTTGAAATCTCTTTTAAGTTAGAACACTTCCTTGCCATCTTAATCTTGAACCCCTAACCCACCTGACTTTTAAACAGCTTCATTGAGATGTAGTTTACACAGCATAAAACTCACACATTTTTAGTTACAACTCAGAGATTTTTTTAAAAATTTGCAGCAGTGTGCTGCCCTCACCACAATCCAGTTTTTAGAACATTTTCATCATTCCAGAAAGATCACTCGTGCGCATCTGTGGTCAAGTGCCCCTCTTGCCCCAGCCCTGGGAAACCCCTGACCTGCTTTCTAGCTCTAAGTTGCCCTCTTCTAGACATTTCATATAAATGAAATCATACAGTCTGTCATCTTTTTTGTCTAGTTCTTTCATTTGGCATAATGTTTTTGAGGTTTATCCATGTGCCCTTTTATTGCTGAAGAGTATTCCATTTAGGAACATACCACACTTTACTTACCCATCATCAGCTGATGAACATTTGGATTAAATTCCAGTTTGGACTAAATGCTGCTATTAACCCTTGCATACATGCCTTTCTGTGTACGTATTCTTTCATTTCTCCAACTAGCTTTCCCAACTTCCCTTGCAGCTAGGGCACAAGCATATAGCGAATGCTCCACCCACCAAAACCCAGCCGTAAGACTGCTGTTAATTCCTATGGCAACTTTATCAGATTGGTACAATTACTATCTCTGCGGCTAAGCTGGACCATCTTCCAGCAGTCACGTTACTTTAACAGTTCACATTTATTGAGCACCTGCCATGTGCCCAGCCCTGTACCAAGCACTCCAAATGCATTTTCTCACTTAATCCCCAAGACAATCCTCCAGGGTAGGCATTATAACTATACCCATTTTACAGATGAGCAAACTGAGGCACAAAGAGGTTAGCTGACTAACAAACACACTGGGATACATCGGAGTCAAAATTTGAATCCAGGAGGCCTGGCATCAGAGACTAAGCACTCAACTGTCTCTCCATGTTCTGATAAAGTGGCTGAATTTGTTTCCTGAGCTCAGTTCTAATAGCGCATTTCCAGTTTTAAGAGCCACAGCGGTCTCTCCCTCTGATGCTAATTAGCAGTGCCTTGTTTCACTAATATGTGAAGCGGAGCAATAGCAGAGAGAGCATTTGCTGGGTCTCAGAATGCGAACACCCGCCAGCGTCAGAGCGGTACTCCGCAGGCCCCAGAGTTCGCTGGCAGCCACGGTCCTGTGTAACCATCTAGTCCACAGGCAAAGCGTGAGGGGTCATCAGCATCCCACTGACGGATAGGGAAACAGAGACAGAGGTGCCGTCACTTATCCAAGTTTGCACAGAGAGGAGTGCCAGAAACCAGAACCCCACCCTTAGTGGTCCAATAGCTAGTCTGAGCCCTCCCCACTCCAACTTCCACCAGCTCAGGACGCCATGGTCTTTCCAGGTGATGGCTGAGTAGAGGAAGAGCCCGGAGGTACCCTGGGTAGCCGTGGCGGGATGCAAGTGGGCCGCAGAACCCAACAAAACCTGTTCCAGGCTGTCTCATCCGTCACCTATGCTATTTGGGTAAATTCTTTATTCTGAGTTTGCTTCCTTCCCCCTTTTGTAAAATGGTACAAGAGTAATACACATTCCGTGGGGCTGCTGTAAAAGTTGAGGGAAATACGCATCGTAAACGCATGTGGCGGCCTAGAGCCAGACCTCCATCGGTCTTGCTGTCCAAACAGCACCACCAAACCCAAAAGATGAAGAGAACAGAGTCCTGGTGGCTTTGTTTCAACACTAGAGCCACTTTGGTTTAAAGCCAGCATGGCGTGACTAGTGTTCAACCCAAACTACGATGTTACCCTTGATGGCCCACCTTCTTCTCTCCAGCTTCTATTTTTCTGTTGTTTGTTTGTTTTGTTTTGTTTTGTTTTTTTATTGAAGTATAGTCGATTTACAATGTTGCATTTATTTCTGGTGTACAGCATAGTGATTCAGTTATAAATACATATTCATATATTTCTTTTCATATTATTTTCCATTGTAGGCTCTTACAAGGTATTGAATATAGTTCCCTGTGCTCTACAGCAGGACCTTGTTGTTTATCTATTTTATATATAGTAGTCAGTAATCTGCAAATCCTGAACGCCCAATTTATCCCTTCCCACCCCTTTTCTCCCTGGTAACGATAAGTTTGTTTTCTGTGTCTGTGAGCCTGATTCTATTTTGTAAATACGTACATTTGTGTCCCTTTTTTAGATTCTACATATAAGTGATATCATAATGGTATTTTTCTTTCTCTTTCTGGCTTACTTAGCATGACAATCTCCAAGTCCATCCATGTTGCTGCAAATGGCATTATTTCATCCTTTTTTATGCTGAGCTGTATTCCATTGTATAAATACACCACAGCTTCTTTATCCAGTCATCTCTTGATGGACATTTAGGCTGCTTCCATGTCTCAGCTATTGTATATAGTGCTTCTATGAACATTGGGGTGCATGTATCTTTTCGAATTAGAGTTTCCTCCAGACACATGCCCAGGAGTCCCTGTCCCATTTGTAATCCAGCAAGATCACAATGTATGCTGAATCTCTTCACTGCCCTCCATCTCTATGACCCCCACTTTGGCCCAGGGCAGGTGAACAACTGCACCAGCCTCCTAACTGGTGGGGCCTTGACCCTTTTCTGGCCTCATCTCATCCTACTTGGCTCCAATGTCACTGGCTTCCTTGCCATTGTCCCCAGTGATAGACACATTCCTACCTCAGGGCCTTTGCACTGCCAATTCTGTCTGCCTAGAATCCTTTTCCCCTAGTAATCCACAGGGCTTAATCTCTCACTCACTGCAGGTGACTTGAAAGTCATCCTCTCTGCCTCCATGTCCACTCTATCTTTTTTGTGTGAGATAAAATGTCCTTTATTTTTGCAGTTTTCAAAGAGAAAATATTTTTTTCCTAATTGTTAAAGTGATGCTCCTTTATAAAAGAGCAGACACTCTAGAAAGATATTATTAACAATCACTCAAAATTCCATATCTCAAAGGCAGCTGGTGGGTGTGATGCTGGACAACTGGACTCCAGAGATACTCTGCCAATTATATTCCACCTGTTTGTGAGCTGTGGGACCTAGGACAACGTCCTTCACTTTTTGGAACCTCAGTCTCATCTGTGTGTGAGGATGACTAGTCCACGTCTTGGACTGTTGAAAGAGAATGGGGAAAAGTGCTAATCTAGCAGACGGTCCATGGCAGTGACAGATATTTTTGTTATTTTTCATGCCACCATCGTCATCATCATTACCATTTTGGTGTACATCCTCCCAGATGTGTGTCTATAGCTACGCAAATGTACTGATTCTATTCTCGTAGAAAAGGGATCAAACTACACATTACTGTGTAATCCACTTTTCTCACAGATTACAGTGTGACCATTCCTACAGTTTGCCTTACATAGCATTTTGATGGACGCGTGTTTGTCCACTGAGTTGCTGTAACACAATTTATTTAGACCCTTCCTGTTAATAGATTCTATGTTTGCTCTATTATTAAAAAAATTGCTTTGAAAACACTTATATTGTCCTTTCATTTCTTGTCTCATTACTTCCTTAGGCTATAATCTTAGAGTAGAGAAGAATTTCTGGGCGAAAGATGTTTACAAGGTAACACTTTGCTACAAATCACTGAATTGCTTTCTAGAAAAATAACTCCAAATTACACACCCGTCAGCAGTATATGAAAAGTACCCAGTTTCCAGCACCTTATTCTAAGGTATCTTGTTTTGAAGATGCTGGTATAAGTCCTGGAATTTGAAGATATTTTCCCAACTGATTGTAGAAGCCAGGGGGAATAAATCGGAGATTAATTTATTTCCCCCAAGTTATCATATATCAATGGCTGCTTTGCTACAAATTAGAATGTGTTTACCTTAAACATGTAGCATGGGGACTTTACGCTTTATTCTGACAAGTGCATTTAAGAGAACCCTGTAGCTTCCAGCAGTTAGTCTCACCCTTTCAGCTTGTCTGTTTTTCATCTTGTTTTATATAGATACCACATTTAGCTCCGTGCTACAGATAAAATTGCCACACAATTCTCACGACATGTATGTCCACTCTACTGTCCCCCCCCCCCCCCAACACACACACACACACAGCTGCAGAGAATCAGAAAACAACTGCTAGGAAGATGGGACCTTAGAAAGAGCTGCCACATGGGCTGTCCTCCTGGGGACTGGCTTTTTCCACAAAGCTTCATCCCAAGGCCTCTCTGGGCCGGGTCCCAGTGCTGAGTCAGGCTCTGATTCTTCAGATTACTAAGGCAGAGCCTCGTGAATTAATTGGGAATCACATCTAGTCGGGGAAGAGGCTAGGAAACAGGTGGACGACAGAATGACTTACAGGCTGACGGAGGTCTGGAGGAGCACAGAAGATGGAAATGCTCATCTCTGTAGAAAGCAAAGAGGTTCAAAGGCACCTTGAGTTGCCGCCAGGAAGTAAGAGTAAAGAGTTCCAGGCAAAGGGTACGGTACATGCAAAGTCAGGAAATCTTGGTAGTTTGTGGGAAGTTTGTGAAAACAGAGTCCACCTTGGCCAGAATCCCGCGTGTGCATGTGTGTTTGTAGAACACAGGTTGTAGAAGAGAGAAGGCAGGCAGGTCAGGGCTGGGGGGATGGACCGACCCAGCAGGATAAAGAGAGAGGCTGGACCCAAGTTACACAGCCCGCCCTGGTCCCACTGTCCTGGAGGCTCCAGGGACATGGGGAGCCACTGAAGTTTCTGGCAGAAGATGGATGTGATGCGTTTAGCATTTAGAAGGATCCCGTAGGTTGCCATCAGTGGAGTTTGGTGACAGGAAGACCGGAACTAGGCCTTGGTGGTGGAGGTGGAGAGTTGGAAAGTTACTGGGGAGACATGAATGAAACAGATTGGACAGTCCTTCTTGAGTGACTGGACGTAGAAGACTGAGGAGAAGAACGAAAGATAGGCCCGAGTTCCTGGTTCTGCTGACCAGATGGAGGCTGGGGTCACTCACAGAGCTGGGGAGCCCAGGAGGAGGGAGATGATGGAGTCTGAGGGACCTGGGGCCCTCTAGGGGCCTGTGTCCAGACCACAGAGGAGAGAGCTGGGCTGAACTGGCAGCTGGTTGACAGCATCATCAAAGAGATGGTGACGGAAGCCTTGGAGAAGGCGCCACCACCCAGGCAGAGCGTGTCGGGGGAAGAACACAGGGAGGCTTCAAGTACTGATTAAGGAAAGCTCCTGTCCACCATGGGTGTGAGAAGCACTTCAAGGCAAGGACGCAGAGGCTGACCATGGCATCACAACAGTGTCCATCTTTGAAGAAAATGTACATGAGCCAAAAACAAATGTCCCCCGCTGCTTCTGCACGAGCCCGCCCTGGTCCCACTGTCCTGCCTCTCTGCCTTGACTCCTCTTGGTCCACAGTGGGCCGGCCCCCCCAAAGATGGCACATCTAGCACAGGACCCTTTTCTCCTCCAACACGTAGCTGGACGTTCCTGGCCTCAGGTCTTCCCTGTGGGGCAGAGGGTCACCACTCCGGGGCAGAGTGTGGGGAAATGCAGATGTCACCCGGATCCTGGTTCCATCACGCTGCAAGAATCTGATTGGCAGTCAGAAGCTTAATCCCATCACCATGAGTTCCTCTGGCGTGAGAAGGGAATGGATTTTGAAATGCATCCTATCTGGTTCCGCACTGGCTGGGAGGAAGGAATGCCAGAGGGAAGGCCCTTTCCTTCTTCCACGGTGTGAGTTCTGAGTTCACCAGGGACGTGTATATAGGAGCAGTTAACCCCTTTGGGTTGACTCCATAGGAGATCTGAGTATGCTGGGTATTCACAGTGACACAAATGTGAAACATAGTCCATCACTTACACAGTAAAAGTCCCATTGCCCCTGAGAGGGAGACGACAGAGAAATCAGGCTTCTCAGTCAGCAGAGAGCGGTGGTCAACAGTTGAAGCTCGGTGGTCAATTGCCAGGATTCAGGACCCAACCCTCCCTCTTATCAGCTGTGTGTCCCTGGGAAAGTCTCCTGTGCCTCAGTTTACTTATCTGTAAAATGGGAAATAATCGTTCCTACAACGTCGGGTTGCTGAGAGACTTTGAGTATGTATATTTCTTCCAGGATGATGGAAATGTGGTAAGTATTTTAGGGCAGGCAAAAAAAAAAAAAAAAAAGAAAACCTGCCTGGAATCAGTTGAGTCATTTGTACGATAACAATGCTCAGAATATGAATTTCCAAAAGCCACTTATATCTGAGTAATTGGTTTAATATTAGATCCCAGGCCTTTCCTAACTCAAAAGTTTTATCTCCTTAAATATCAATTTTTCTACCTCAGTGATCTAGGATGGTGTTCTTTTATTCTCCTACCCAGAGTCCAGCATCCAGTTTTTATTTTAAATTCATAGGCAGTGAGAAAAGTGGAAGGAAAAGACCAAGGGGGAAATTGCCTACGGAGAAGCTCACGATGGTGCGAAAAGGAGGAGGGAGAGCTCAGGACTGGGGAACAAGAGACTGTTTCTAGGCCCATCCCTACTTCCATTCAGCCCCGAGTCTCTGGACAAGGTTCTGGATCCAGGAAAATTGAAACTGGAAGAAGTTTCAGAGACCACCAGATCCAACCAGCTCCACTGGGAGAGGGGAAACTGAGGCCCAGCGAGGGGAAGTGAATTTCCCTACATTGACCAGTTAACAAATGTCTGAGCTAATACTGCACCCCAGGCATCCCAACTGCTTTGAGCTCTGAATGGCACGAATGGAGCTAATAATATTGAGTCTGTCTAGCCCTCAGGGTTGCCACAAATGTCAAATAATACATTAAACATTCAAGGCTTAAGTGCCCATAATATCCTCAGGAAGACCCACAAACTTGGATCTGAACTTCGGCTGTCGCAAGTACCAGCTGTATGACCTTGGCCTTAACCTTTCTGAGCCTCTGTATTCTCATCTGTAAAATGGGACAATAATAGGATCTGCCTCACCACACAGTGAAAATGACAGAATGAAATCACACTTGGAAAAGCACTTAGCCCAGTGCCTGACCCATTGAGAGGGCTCAAGGAGCAGCTGGTGTTTTTAATATTGTTTTCATACAGCACGATTTAATGAATATTTGCTGAGT
Organism: Camelus ferus; assembly: GCF_009834535.1. Lineage (NCBI taxonomy): Eukaryota > Metazoa > Chordata > Mammalia > Artiodactyla > Camelidae > Camelus > Camelus ferus. The sequence continues at coordinate 4,407,594 of NC_045717.1, read as the reverse complement.
GCTTACTTGGGTAAAAAAAAGAAAACAAAAAACCCTGAAGCCCAAAGAGGTCAAGTAACTTGCCCAATAGCTCATACCTAGTGAGTAGAGAAGCTGAGCTCTGACGTCAGGCACCTCGGCCACAGGAACTGTGTTCTCACCCCACAATGTCCTGGTCACTCCCAGCACTGGCACAATGTGCTTTCCCTTCACAAACACAAGAACTGGTGGTCATGGACCCCTGATGCTCTGATTCTGCTCAGCTCATGATGGGTCTCATCTTATCTGTAGTACGTTTGTCAGAGTTCAAGGTTGTCCTCGGTTACCACTCTTTATTTCATAACCTTACCTCCAATAGGAAACTGAATAGACCAGAGCTCAGGGCTTAAAGTCCTTTGCATTTCTCCCCTCGGGAGGTCTAGCAGGACTTCTGGGGGCAGAGGACTCCTAGTGACCTTTCACGTGCAAGTCTCCAGATGTGAGTTTGCACCACAGGGTCTCCAGCTGCCCACTGTTGTCTCACCCAAGCGTTTCCTGCTGTAACCATGCATCTCTTCCCCAAGCCTGAAAACATCAAGAACACCGGCTCGAACCGATCAGGAAACTTTAGACCATGGGAAGAATGTGGTGGTTTGTCTGTGATGCGCTGGGCACTTCCCATGTGCATAACACTGCCCGAAGCACTATTCAGACTCTGTCTCTGCATTTGAACTTGGGCCTGTTTGCCTCCAAACCCAGTGCTCCAACTTTGTACCGCATTCCCCCTTACAAAAGTGGCCACGAAAGGCAAACTCCACGATAATGAGGCATGCCATCTTCTTTTAAAAGCTCAAGGGAGGTACGTTTGTGTTCCGGACAAAGAAAAGGAATTTGAGAGACTGCACTGTGGCTGGTAAACGTACAACAGTTATTCCTTTGTATCTCTAGGGACTGGCCCAATCAGGCACTCAAGTTTTGCTAATCTTTGCCTATGAATTGAAGTGAATGGGACTGAACTGAGGCTAACCAAGTCAAATTGAAATTAATAAAGACAGAAAACGCATCTGGTTTGCAGACAACTCTACTGGTGGCAGCAGCTGAGAGGAGTAAAATCTTGAAGAAAAGAGAAAAGATAATTTTATCTCCTGACTTATGCCTTAGTTGAAATCTAGCAGTGTTTTTCCAAAAAAAAAAAAAAAAAATTATTATCCACATAGAAAGAAACGCATTTTATATCCCAATATAGCACACACAGTCGTGTGTATGTATATACTGTAAAATATTATATACATATATATGAGAAGTTTTTTGTATATATATATAATAGAGAAGTTTCTTGAAACAGTGTTGATCCATACTACCCAGGATGCATTCTATTTTTTCCATTCTACTTTAGTCTAATCTGTTCCATTTTTTTATTTTTAATCATTTTAGTTCCAAAACCTCTAAACTTATCTTACTCCTCTTGAAGAGGTTGAACCTGCATTCTGGAAAGCTCTGTCCTGCTGGAAAGGGTTCTGGGTCGACGTGGAGTTGAACCCCAGTTGTTCATTCACTTTCTTTTTTTTGCTTTAATTGAAGTATAGCTGATTTACAGTGTTGTGTTAGTTTCTGGTCCACAGCATAGTGATTCAGTCACACATACACATATGTATACACGTGTCGTATTCTTTCCATTATAGTTTATGACAAGATATTGAATATAGTTCCCTGGGCTATACCAGTAGGACCTTGCTGTTTATGTATTTTCTGTGTAGTAGTTTGTATCTGCTACATGCCTATGGTCAATTAATCTTTGACAAAGGAGGGAAGAACATAACAGAGGAGAAAAGACATCCTCTCCAGCAAGTGATGCTTGGAAAATCTGGACAGTTGTATGTAAATCAAAGTTAGAACACCCCTGACACTATACACAAAACTAAACTGAAAATAGCTTAAAGACTTAAATATAAGACAGGACACCATAAATCTCCTAGAAGAGAACACAGGCAAAACATTCTCTGACATAAACTATGTTTTCTTAGGTCGGTCTCCTGAGACAATAGAAATAAAAGCAAAAATTTTAAAATGGGAACTAATCAAACTTATAAGTGTCATTCACGTCTTCATTCACTTTATTCATTCTCTCAAAGAGTGAGTAATCTTTGACTTCATGATCTTTGAGTCTCAGTTGGCCCATCTGTAAGATGGGGGGCAGAAGGTAATAACCTCTCTGTCAGGGTCTTTGAGGAGAGTCAATGACGTGGCACCTATAAAGCTCCCAGCATAGTGTCAGACACACAGCAAGTGGCCCTTGACATCACGAGGCCACAGAAGCTGCATTGGACCCAGTATAACAATCCCCAATTCTTTCCAAATCGAGAGAACTGAAAGATGGCGGAGGCATCCTCACTGTCATGCCTCTCTGCCTTGACTCTCTTGGTCCACAGTGGGCCGGCCCCGCCCAAAGATGGCATGTCTAGCACAGGAGACTTTTCTCTTCCAACATATAGCTGGGCACTCCTGGCCCCCACCACTGGCATTCCTCAGACCACCCTTCTGCTCTGGGATCATTTCAGAGAGAAGCCATGTCTCAGGCAATGCATCACCACCGTGAGCCCGGGCCCGCCTGACTCACGTCAGAGAGCAGGCAGCCGTCGGCGAGGGCTTGCGATTGGCCCCTGAGACCCTGCACTGAATTTTTCAGGATTAAAAAGTTCTGACCTGCCGGGGAGCAGAAAGATAAACCAACTGCACAAGTTGGAAAATGGTCTGATAAAAAGTTGAACTAAAAATGAGCCGTGTGGGTCCAGAGGGAGAGAGACGAGGCTGCAGGCTCTGAAATAATCTTCTAAGTTGTGTGTTCTTGTACCATTTGTTAACCCTTCCTCATTCGTTCAATGCACTTGGACACCCACCCTGTTTTCCAGCCCTGCTCAGGCACTAAGGGACCCGATGTATAAGACCAACCCCTGTCTTTGAGGAATTCAGCACACGGGGCCATCAGGAGGAGTGAACGACATGAGAGATGTCATTTACTGAGCCCATGGACCCCAAGGATGGAGTGATTGACTCTGCCTGGGAGAACAGTGGAAGACAAGAGTCCCAGGAGAGAAGAAAGCAAAGGGCGTTCCAAGCAGAAGGAACAGCAGCGGCAAAGGCTCAGAGGAAGGACAGTGACCTAAAATCAGACTAATAGGGCTGGGGTTTGAAAGGGAAGAGGCAGAGGTGACTCAGGGAAGAGGGGATGGGCAGATTGAGAAAGAACGTGCAGGCTGTCAGACCCTCTCCTGCGGGCAATAGGGAGCCATCGAAGGATTTGGAGTTGAGGGGGGTGACTTCAGCTCTGTGATTTGCAGAGAACTCTCTGGAGCAGTGTGGTAGGTGCACTGGATAAAGAACCTGGAGGCAGGGAGAGCATTCTGGATGCTGCTCCAACAACCCAGGTAAGAGATGGTGAGGAACTCGGGGAAATTTAAAGCACTGGCTGGGCAGCCGGTCCTATTTATAGATGAGTTTTAACTGTTGAGGTTTGATATTACTGCACCTCTGCACTTTTAAAAGTGAATCTTTGTCTTCTATAGATACATACCAGAATATTTATTAAGAACATGATATGACGTCTGGGATTTTCTTCAAAATAATCTGGGTATAGGGGCTGCAGGAATTCAGCCGGGGGAGAAATAGATGAAACACAATTGGCTGTAAATTGGCCATTGTTGAAGCTGATTGGTGGATACACTGAAGTTCAATCTTATTTTCTCTACTTCTGTTTTTGTTTGAAACCTCAATAAAACAGGTTTATGAAGATTTAATAGAAAGAAAGAAATTATAAAAGTAAGAGCTAACAGCAAAAGAGAGCTTACCATGTTCCAGGAAAGCATATTCATATTAATGACCCTCACGTGCACAGCCACCCTTGACCGGAATATTAGTAACATCCCTCTTTAACAGAGGAAGAGACTGAGGTCAGAGTGATATGGGTCGTACTTAAGGCAACACAGGCACTAAGAGGTAGAGTGAAAACTCTAACCCATCTGGCGCTACAGCCCTGCCCTTTCTTACACTCCAGGTTAGGGGAGAGACCTTACATTACGTTGCTTCATCAAGCCCTTCTTCCAGGAACAGGAGATGCATCGGTGACCAAAACAGATACAGGTCCCCATCATCCTGACGCTTACAGTCTTGCTGAGCATCCTGACCATGAACTAAACAAATTATCCAGCGTGCTGGGAGACAATGATAAGGGGAGAAACAAAGGAGGAAAGGGGTGGAGACAGCGTCATAGCTGGGGATGGACTCTGGGAGGGGGCCGTGTGTGCCGTCCAAGGGGATGTGGGGGCAAGAAGAGAAAGTCATTGGCAGTGCCTTTGAGGACCCAGCGTGCTAACCAGAGGACTGTCTTCACTCAGGAACTTTGTACCGTTGGACTGATCCCTTCGTATAGACAGGAAGGCTTGTGATAAATGCTCGTGACAACTTCCGGCAGGATCTCTGCCCTATAGCACAAGCACCGTGGGCAAAGAGCTCCTCTGACCTCACACCTTTCTGCAGAAATCAGCCCAGGGAGACTCTCTTCCCTTGAAAAGCCAAGTGTAATTTCTAAGATGTAAGTGCCCTTAGCAAAGGATGGTGGTGAATCCAAAATCAAGAAAAGGTGTGCCAACAGCGCATCCCTGTTTCCTGACCTCAGCTTTTCCAAGAGTTCCAAACAGGCAAAGATTGGGGGAAAAAAAAAAAGTTTTCAAGGACAAAAAAAAAAAACACGCCTTTTTGATGAAGAACACAGGTACCGTGGGCTGCTTCTGCCATGGAAGAAAAAGATATCTCTTTTTATGACTTAGATTACACAAACTTTCTTGAACTCTAAATTTGAAATAGCATATTTCAAGGCAGGTGGGTGGATGGGTGTGGAGGAGGTAAGAAGCAGAAAGACAATAGGAAACGGGTGGGGGCAGCTCCTGGGAGCCCGCTTCGCTGAGCTCTGGGAGATTTTCAAGTTGAGGAGTGATGTTATGTTAATCTATGTTCTAATTGCTCAGCAATAAACAACACCCACTTGCTGCTTAAATGTCAGGACCAAGACTATTTCTAAATCTGCTTTGAAACAGTGTCAGTCACCACGAAGAGTGCAAAGAGATTGAACACTTGGTTTAGCAAACAAAATTTTCATATATTTGATGGAGGGGCATTCGATCCCAAAAGAAACAGACCTCAGATGCGGCAGGAGTGGGAAGACAGGGCTGGGTTGAGGTGGGGCTGTTTGCCAGCTGACAGCTGAACTGAGAGGGGTGGCTGTGATATGTCGTGTCCACGAGTGTCACCTCTTGCTGAAAGTGTCACAGAGCAGGTCACTGCCGAGCTTAGATGGCATCGGGTGGTGGGGGACGGCAGCCTTTTAGACAAAAGTGAAGGCCAGGGAAACAGCTTTGAATATTCCAGTCCACCAAGTCTATAAAGATATCAAGAACCAAAGTTAAAAAAAAAGAATAATTAATTAACCAGATGCCCTGTCTGCTTTAATCACAGGCTGGGGAAGACTCAAAGTCTGCTTGTGGGGAATGTGGAAATAGTTTGGGAGCCCAATAGTCTGAAACTCTTTTTCCTTTTTACTGTGTGTCCTCAGGTAGGTGCACAACCTCTCTGAGCCTTTATTTCTTTGTCTTCCACAAATGAAGATGACTATCTCTACCTCTTCGAGGAGACGTGAAGATTCATGAATTAACGTGTCTGTGTAGGTACATGGGAGTCTCTTGCATGTAACCTAGAGCAGGTTCCCTTAAGCAGCCTGCACCATCTGAACACTGCAAGGACTCCCGTATTTCTACTGAAGTGCAGTGAGTCACCTTGGCTCCCCCAAAGCTACACGCATACCTCCACTAATTCCCCAAGGACCAGCCCTGGCCTGTCCTTGCTGACTGGGCAGAGAGCCCAGGGAATGGCTGACGACTGATGGGTCTCTAATGTGCTCCCATCAAATATCTAAACGGAGGAAGTGTTTCTGCAAAGCAATGGCTGCTTTGCGTTTCATTGTGTAAACGGTGAAGCTGAGTGGTTAAAAGCATGGATTTTTGGCATCTCCCATTGCATCTGAGTTCTCTTTCTTTCTGTAACAAATAGAGCATGGATGTTGGCATCAGATCTGATTATAGCTCCAGGTCTTGTCGCTTCTAGCTGGGTGGCCTTAGATAAGTCACAATCCCTCTGAGCCTAGGTCATCAAAAATGGCAGAAGGAGACCGAGCTACGTGACTCTTTGTGTTAGCACACGGAACTAAATTCAAATATCTTGTAATAACCTATAATGAAAAAGAATATATATATTTGCATAACTGAATCACCCTGCTGTATACCAGAAACTAGCACAACCGTGTAAATCAACTATACTTCAATAAAAATAAAGAAATTAAATAAATAAATAGATCCACCACTGCTCCCAATTTTGAAACCAGTGCCATGGAGATCTAATTGGTTAAAAGAACTTTGTCTTTCAATTTTCTCCAAGACAGAAGGCGTTTGTAAAATCTGGCCACATCAGAGACCAAGCTTAGATTTTAGTTTGTTCTCCTCCCACTTTTATACCATGGTTTTCTTGTTACTGCTGCATTCAATCAGAGATTTTACTTTACTACGGATGCCAGTAAAACATTACACTCTTCAATAATTGAATCTCTGAGGAGGGAGGTTTAAAGATAAAATATAAATAGAATACATTTCTCCAACTAGAAGGACTTTCCCAAAATATTCCTAAGCTCAGTTCTTCCCAGAATCACTTGTGTGTTGTGTGTATGAAGGCATTATTTTTATGTGGGTACACACTTACGTGACACCATGAAAATAAAGATCTTCCCCAGGGACTTCTTTTTTGTGTGCAATTCAAGGTGTTGCTTGGAAGCAGTTGAACTTAACTTGCATATCACTCAAGTCTAGTGGGTGGGACCTGAGGAGCCATTGCCAGTGTGATCTGACACCTCCTGATCACAATGGCTTCATCCACAACTGCCGGATAAAGATGCTCCTGCATGACCAAGGGATGGTGTGACAGCCCTAGACTGAGACACAAGCTGTCCCTACTCTACGCAAGATGGTGACAAATCCCTCTGTCTCTGCTCACACAGGATAGTGTAGAGCACTTTGGAGAGAAAAAAGAAACACTCTGAGCTATCAAAATGGCCTCAGGAGCCTTTCAAAGCTCTTATAGCAAACAAGAATGCTTTCATTTGTAGCCAACAAAATTACTGACCAACTGATGCTTTGAAAAAAAGTCACTTAATTATCTGACCTTACAAAAAGCCTGAAAGTAGATAGCCCCAGATTTGGTGCAAAGACTTAATGACTGAGACTCATTTTATTCATTCTATTTCACCATCCTGTTGATTTATTGCCTCATGGTCACAAGATGGCTGCTGCTACTCCAGGCATCATGTCCTTACACCAGCGACCGAAGTAGGAAAGAAGATGGGGCAAAGGCTTTCACCTGGGAGACTTTTCTTATTTACACCTTATTTCAAACCAAAATGGTTTGACTTAAGAGATCATTTTCCTAACCACTACAATAGAGGATTGTTGTGAGACAATTATATGATGCACAGGAAAGTGATCGGCACTTGTGAGACATTCAGTGTTAGTTCCTTTCTTCGGCAGGGAGTATAGCAAGAACCCAGGCTCTAGCGTCCATTTACCTGAGTGAGACCATGAGCAAACTACTCCTCTCTCTGTGTGTCTCAGTTCTGTCAACCATGAAAAGAGGAGGATGGTAGTCAAGAGCTTTATAAGCATTTACTGTTCTCATTATGATTTTTCTCCCCTAGCCTGTGCAGTCACAGGCGCAGCCTGAGTTTGAGAATTCACTTTTCAGGCTCAAGTACTAGTCAATTAGCACCTTCAGTTTGATTTCTAGCAATCCTGCTTTTAGAAATAGTGTTTAGTGAGGATTTCTGCCATGTGTCAGCAGTTCTTCAGTCTTGGAGATGCTGGGGAATGCCAGCAATAATTATCACCTAGCTGGGCTCCTGTTAGAACAAAAAGATACTTTAATTAAGTAGATGAGTAATCTGATGCCTCCTTAGAAAGTGGACAGTTCATATGTAAACAGATGATTACTCATCACCAGGAAAAATGTTGCTTTATTTGCTCATGCTGGGTAAGTCTGCCGCTCAAGAAAGAGTTCCTTTGCACTGAGTTAGTACACATTATTTATCTTTTTTAATTGAACAAATAGAATTAAATGGGGACAGAAAGAGGCAGAAAACTGGAGTTGATACTCCCAGATTTAATTCTTTGTATCACTAATTTAATCTAAATTTTCAGTATTGTATCATCAGAGCAAGGGGCCAGTGTTGGGCAGTGTTCATTACTAAGTAACTATTCATGTATCTAACTATTATTTACCCCGTGACCAGCCCTGTGCCAGGCACTCAGAAGACAGAAAAGGTGAAACCAGCTCCTTGACTCGGCAGAGCTCACAGCCTGGAGGAGACTGCTACGCAACTAATTTACAAGTTCCTAAGGGTGGTCATCGAGTGTGTGCTCAGAGCAGCTCTGAGGAGGGAGTGAATGCCCCGACAGAGCTCAGGAGTGGGGTGGGGTCAGAAGGGCTTCCCAGAGGAGCTGACCTGTGGCGTAGGGAAGGGATTTCCAGGGAGAGGAAATGGCACAAGCAAAGATGTGAAGGCTGGACCCAGCATCGTGAATACAGAAAACTGTATTCAGGTGGGGGAAACAAAGTGTGCAGAAGATGCGGCAAGGACCAGGGCTGATGTAGCAGGACCAGATGGAGAAGAGATTTGTTCCACCTGGGAAGGGGTTGAAGTCCTCTCCTGAGGCCAGTGGGGGCCTGGGAACATTTTTCCTTTCCTTCCTTCCATCCTTCTGTCCTTCTGTCCTCTCTTTTTTGTTTGGATTTTAGGTTTTAGAAGACTACTTTGGCTGCACCATAGGGCTTTTAACATTAACAGGTTAGCTCCAAGCTCTACAAAAAGAGGTCGATGGTAGGGAATAGGTCAAGGTTTGGATCTTGGCTCTGTTGCTCACTAACTGGGGATCCAAGTGCAGACCACTTCACCCTGCTGGTCTCCATTTCCTCACCTGAAAAATGGAGCATGCGGGCTAAGCATGTGATTGCTAAGTTCCCTCAAGATGCAAAAACACTGAGCTATATGACTCTGAATCCTCCAGCTGCAGTGACAACAAACATAGGAAACATTTCCATCCGGAAGCAGTGTTTACTCCTATGACCCCAAGGTGACTGGGTCCCCATGGCTAGCATCAGCTCTCACCCATGCTACCTGGAAGGAAGACTCAGCTCGGTGCAGGCTCCCCAAACGCAGAGCCAATTCCATAACCCAGTGACAAGTGGGGGAAGGGGAGATTTTCCAAGGAGACAAGGGAGGGGCTTTGCACACGCACCTAACAGCAACACTGGAGAAGGTGGAGGGAAGTGCAGGTTGGTACGGATGATTTTGGAGTAGAAAGGGCACTCCTCAGGGTTAAAGCAAAACCGTGCCTGGCTAGCTTTCAGAGGGAAAAAGTCAGTCTGCACGGAAAGCAACACACCTGACTTAGCTCCGGCTTGGGGAACTGCTAGTCTCAAGTCTTGGATTTAATTATTGAATTTTTCAGAGCCTCATTTCTTCATCTGCAAAACAGTGGTTAATAAATAGTGCTTATATTTTCTCAAGAGGCAACCTGGGAGTCATTGTGTGAAGGGCATGGGTTTTCTAGTGCTGCAGACCTGTGCCCACTTTACAGATGATAAAACTGAGGCTGTATATGAGATCAAGACCCCAAAGAACAACCACTCCCCTGGTGACCTGCTGTCACCCTCATTTCCCTTGCCCCCTTTCCACTTTCCCTCTCTCCTTCCTTCTACCTCCAGGAGTCAGGCTCTCAGCCCTCCTCCTTACGTGGCTTCAGGTGACCAGAAGACAGGGGGGCCTTTCCCCATCTGACTCCCAAGGCAGAGGGTCCCAGATGTTTTGTTCTGTTTTTTTGCTTTTATGATTGTTTTATCTATGCATTCTCTTTCTTTTCACATTCCTGTGGCTTCTATGAGTGTGACTGTTTCAAGTCAAAAGCAATTGAAAGTGTGAAATAAATCAGACAGAAAAAGACGAATACTGTGTGCTATCACTTACACATGGAATCTAGACGAATCAACAAACCAGTGAGTATAATAAAATTTAAAAAGAAGAAGAAGAAGCAGACTCTCAGATATAGAGAACAAACTAGTGGTTACCAGTGGGGAGAGGGAGGAAGGGGCAAAACAGAGCTCGGGGAGTGGGTGGTATAAACTATTGGGTATAAGACACGCTCAGAGATGTACTGTGCAGCATGGGGAATATAGCCAATATTTTGTAATAACTGTAAATGGAGAGTAACCTTTTAAAATTGTATAAAATAAGCAAATGTTAAAAATTAAATTAAAAATAAAAATAAATAAAAAGTATATATTTTAATTTTAAAATGGCAGTTGGACATACCAGTCTAATAACACAGGAAGTTTCCTGGGGTTTGAAATCTCACTACTGCAAATGTGTGTGTGTGTGTGTGTGTTCATGTGTGCTGTGTTTTCAACCTGACCTGCATAATGACAGGCTGGCAATGACATACTGATAATGGGGACCCGGAAAACCTTGACTTCAGAGCCCAATCAACACAGCAAGAGGCAATACTGTCTAATGGTTAAGAGTATGATTTTTTTTTTTTAAGGACCTGGGTTCAAATCTCTGTTCTACCATGCACTAGCAGGCAAGTGGTACCAGCCCTCTGTGTGTCAGGTCCCACACTTGTACAGGGATAAGGACCCTGTCTCCATCATCGGCTTGTTATAAAAGTTAATCCAGACTGTAGGCATGCAGTTTTGAGTCCATAGTAATGTGACTAGAATCTTCATCATGTCCCAAACCCGCCCCGCTCCTTCCAGCCCGGTGAGATGTGTGGTCTTTGGCGGGGGTGGGGGGTGGGGGTGGGGTAGGTTCACGAATCATTGAAGATAAAGGTCCTGCTGGTGAGGTTGGGAAATACTGAGTGGCTTTGGGTCTGACACTGTGTGACTGAGTGACTGAGCCCCAGGATAATGAGATGCTGAAATTAGAGCCAAAACAACCACCCACGCCTGTGGCGAAAAAGAAAACCATGGAAGTGGCTGGTGAGTCAGACCTGAGAAGGCAGTGCGACTGTCTGAGGACAGAGGGAAGCTGGGGGGCTGTGCCAGGAAGCTTCCAGAGCCATGACTCAGGGACAGCTCTGCTCAGCTTTCCCAACGAGCAGCATCCCACAGGAGCTGGCCAGTCCTCCGCGGTTAGGCAGTGGGCTTTTCAGCAATTCTTGAAAAGCCTCAGAACTGAGGTGGCTCTGGTGAGCAGGGGCAGAAGGATGCTAACGTTATTGGGTCATCCTTTATTCTAATATAGGGGTAGGTATCAGTGTCCCTGTTTACAGATGAGAAAACCAAGGTTTAGAGCATGGAAACCGCTTGTCCAAGGTCACAGAGCTTGGGATGTGAACTTGGGTCTATTTGTCTGCAAAGCCCTTCTTTTCCTGCTTGGCTAAACTGCATTCCACCAATGCTGAGTCAGGTTAGCCGCATTCGAATGTGCTCATGTTTTGCTGGAAGGGAAGGGTGGGGCGTGGACAAATATCGTTGGAAAAAAGTCGTTTAGGACCAGGCAAAGGGCATAAGCACAAATTCTTCAGCTTGACCATAGTCCTTCACAATCCCCAGCAGACTATAAGCACTCGCTAAATTTTGACTAGTTAAGGACTTACGGTAATTGCTAATACTCGTTGAGAGTTTACCTTGTGCCCATTTTATGTCACAACTCATTGGAGCCTCACAAGAACACCTAAATGTTAGGTACTATTATTAGCACCATTTTACAGATGAAGACACAGAGGCACAGAGAGGTGGAATAACTTGCCCAAGGCGACACAGCTAAGAAGTGGCAGAGCTGGGATTTGAACCCAGGTAGCTGTTCCGGTTGTGGAGGGTATGTTCTCAATTTCGTTGTTATGGAATTCTCTCCTGACTAGAGAGATGATGGACAGATGGACGGACGTCGGGCAGAGGTGAGAAGGGAACCATTGAGTGTCTAGTTCTCCCCCGGGTCCTCGGGCGGGCTCTTTGCCTGTTACACCACATATGACAAAAGTCTATGGGGTCAGTGACATCCTAGACTTGCACACACAAGGAAACTTGGCTTAGAAAGTTAAGATGACTTGGGAGAGTCACACAGCCACAGAACTGAAATTTGAAGCAAAATGGTCCCCCACCAAAGCCCAAGATCTTTCGAATCCTGCAGGGCCCCCCTTGGGGTCAAGAGGAAGAAACACACACGGAGCGCGAGAGGGCTGTGGCACCCGGCAGTTTGCTGGTTTCCAGAAGCTCGTCTTGGGACCCAGCGCTCCCACGACACGCTGTCGACTGGCAGCCTTCTTTTGTGTGAACCGCGCTCATTGCAGGTTTTCATTTTCCGTGATGCTCCTGACAGCTTCTGTGGGATGATTGCAGGGTAGAAGACGGTAACCTTTAAAGATTTGGTAAAAACTCTGCAAGTGGGAGGTCTGTCGTCTTCCCCGGGTGTGTTGTCAGCTGCTATTGAGAAATGTTTCTTTGCAAACCTGGGTGCCTGAGCGCTCCAGGTGAGAAAGCCTGAACTCAGACAAAAGTTAGGCTGCAGAAGGAACAAGGGAAGCCAGGAGAGCTTACGATGTGGGGTGGCAGGACTCGGGCTCCACGGGATGTCAGGGCAGAGGAGAGGGTACATCTAGGTTTGGGGCTTTGGAGGGGGCAGCCCCCCAGGTGGGAGACCCTTGAGGGAACCTAGAAGCAAAGAGGGACCACTTAGAGATGGGAGAAGCAAGAAGACAGTTCCCCATCAATACTGAAGCTTCTCACCGAGACCTCCAATGGAAGCCTGGACCCAGGCATCTCAGAGCCTCAGGGGGCATAATTGGGGCCCCAGTGGCTGCGGCCAGGCCTGGGGAGAAGTCAGCACCCCGGCCACAGGAGTTTCCTTTTGGTCCCATGGAATCTAATTCCAGGTCTGGACTTGTCTTCTGGTTCTTTGCCTCTTTCTTTCTCTTTATTCTCGGGGACTCAGTCACACTGAAGCTGAAGTTTGCCAGCTCGGCTCCTTCCCCGACCATCTCTTCTCCACTCTTACTTCTGAGTCTGCTGCGCAACTTCAAGGAGGCAAATCTTGGGGATGCGGAGACAACGCACCGGTTGCCATGCCAGCCTTAGCATCCTCACCGCCTACAGTGGGGATGGGGTGGGGTAGGGGGCGGGTGTCTGCACCGGCAGGTGGCTCCTCGAACAGGAGAAGGACTGAAGGGATCGGAGGGAAGCCGGTGAGGGAGTGTTTGCCCTGCCACAGAGGGAGGCTGCCTGAGGGCCGGGCCTCGGAAGGTGCCCGTGCGCATTCGCGTTCTAGGTGAAGCGCGAAGGGAAGGGCATCTCTCCAGGCAGAGCCACCACGTGCACAGGCAGTGAGGTGAGGAAGCAAGCCTGGTGTCTGAGGTCAGGCAAGGGATTCCTAGCGACTGAACAGGGATGAGTGGAAAGATGAGTGGTTTCGAGATTATCTAGGGTCTGCAATGCCCTTCAGAAAAGGGCTGTCATTTCCTATGAGTCGACATTTCCCGATTTGCGAACACTCATATCAGAATCGACTTACAACACTTGTAAAAATGCAGATTCTGGTTCCAGTTCTCAGGACCAAAGAATGAAAACAGGCAGAGAATTAAGCATTCAGAGGATGTCCAGGGATTAGCATTTTAAAAGCGCTCACACAAGCGTTATGCATTCCTGTAGGCACTGGGGAGCCATGGTAGGTTTTAAGCTGCAGAGTGATGAGACTAGCTGTGGATTTGAGCCACATCCCTCTCCAAGGGGCAGAGGGGGATGGGAGGCTATCACTAAAAAGTCCCCTGTGCACTGAAAGGAAGAGACAGAGGTCAACTGCTCAGGCAGAAGGAGTTTCTCTACCCAGTCTCCCTGACCAGACACCACTGAGAATGTTCCGGAAGCCCAGGGCTACCAGCACCTAGGTTGCTTCAGCATGATAGAACCTTGTGGGTCGAAAACCCAGACCGTAGAGCCAGGGCTGCTGCCTCGCACAATTCCAGCCCCTCAATACATGTGCTTTTCCCTCAGCCTGGAATGTGCATGGCGCCCCCTGCAGTTGTGCAAAGCCTTGCTCCTGCACACAGACAATCCAGAAATGAATGTTGGAGGGAAAACCCAGGGGAGCAGGGCAGGAAGGCAGGTGTCATTGCAGGTGGGGAGTGTGACCTTGTCCCTGTTCCCATGGAGGAGAAGCTGCCGTAGCCCCTGGGACTCTGGGACACAGAAGTTGTCTGTAGAGATTTCCAGCCCTCCTTCTTTTGTAGTTGTTTCTACAAGTTGCCAGTGGGTTTTTTTTTTTTTTTTTAATGTACCATTCAGAATAGCAGGAACGAAAAAGTCTCTCTTGCCCTTCTAAGCACCATTTATTGTATATTCTCCCAGAAATGTGCTTTATATTCATAAGCATAAAAGAATTCTTCTGAACACAAATCAACTCATACTTGACCCTGGGTGTGTCTGTGTTGATATAAAATATATCCTGGGCACTGTTTCATCTGAGCTCACAGAGGTGGGTCTCATTCATTTCCATGGCGTGGAGGTACCATCATTTTGTTTTTAACCAGCTCCTTGTGGACAGATCGTTAGATACTTTCCAGTTTTTACCTTTAAAGACACGACTTTCCTCCTTTGCGTCTCTTGCTAGGTGTTTTGTTTTTGTTTTTTATTTTTTCTTATTTGTTCCTCCACCAGTTTGTGCCAAGATAATCACATCTTTGTATTGGAGTTGCAATTACTCACAGCAGAATTAATTACAAATTGTAGAACCTTTTCTGTCTCTACATCTGTAATTGCTCCAAGTTCCCTTTAAAGATGGAGTCTTTTAACAGTAAGGTTACCAAAGAAATTTGCACCCATCACTCTGGTCCAAAGATATCTTCTGACTGCTACAAATTACCCAGGAATTGGGGCCCCTGGGGGCCCAACGTGTATATCTCTGTCTCTAAGCTGCCCCTGGGTTCTTCCAATCTGTCCCCTTTTGCAGAAGATTTTGGAATGAAGTAGAAAATGTTCTGACTTTGATGTCAGACAGAAGTGGGAGCAAATCTCCAGCTTTGCCTTTGGTGACTGCCCATGAGTGAATCATTCATCTCCTTTAGCCTCAGTTTCCTAATCTATAACATTCCTAAATCCAAGACTGAAGGACAGAATAGCGTTCATATATTTATATATATAAAGGGCTTAACAAATGTCAGGTGCCCAGCAAGCAGGCTGCACACACTGACCATGCATTTGTTGGTGTAGCCCCTGAGATTCTGGTAGGAAAAGTAAGTTGAAGAGCTGAAAACGAATCCCCTCCCTTCCCCTGCACCTTCTTCCCATTCAACAGGTGTCATCTCTGCTGAAGCCAAATCCTTTTTTTCTGACCTTTAGGAATTCACTCTACTGCAAATGCTTATTGCCTTCCTACCTGGAGAGGCAGCAGAGCAGATTACTACCCTCTCAGCACCCAAACCAGACCTCTCACACACTGCTGGTGGGGAGAGAAAGTAAGCAATCTCTTTGAAAAGTGGTCTGGCAGTTTCATACAAAACTAAATGTAAGTCTATCCTTTGACCCATCAATTTCATTCCTAATTTTTAACTCAAAAAGCCTATGTCCACAGAAAGGCTAGTACATGAATGTTCATAGGATCCTTACTCAATGTCACCTCCCAGGGCGGGATGGGGAATAGCCCAGGTGTTCACATACAAGCAGTGAGTAAACCACGCGTGGCATATTCACACAGTGGGATACCACTCAGCAATTTACGAACAAGCTACTGTTACCACTACAACATGGATAAATCTGAGAAACATTATTCCAAGAAAAGAAGCCAGCCATAACAGTCTGCATGCTGTATAATTCCATGTATATAAAGTTCTAAGAAAGGAAAGATGTAGCTGTGATGAAAAAAGTCAAAACAGTGGTTTCCTGGGAGCAAGCAGGGAGGATATTGATTAGGAAGGGATGTGAGGAAATTTCTGGAGTGATGGAAATATTCTATAATCTTGATAAGGTTTGGGTAACAGCAGTGTAGACATTTGTTGAATTTCACTGGATGGTACAATTAGGATTTGTGCATTTCTCGCTATGTGAATTTTATCTTTAAAAAAAAACCCATAAATATATGTTGAACTCTAAGGAATGATATTCAAGCTGGTGTTTAGGGGTATTAGGGGTGAAATGTACCGATGTCGGCAGTTTACTTTGAAATGCATCAAAAATCAGATGGGTTGATGCATGGGCAGATGGACAGATATGTGGTCAAGTAAACGTAGCAAATGCTAACAATGGGAGAATCTAAGGTGAGCCCACAGGTGTTCACAGTAACATTCTTTCAAATTGTCTGTGTGTTTGAAATTTTTCCTAACAAAGTTGTGGGGAGAAAGCATCCAGAACTGTACCATCTGGGTTTGAATCCTAGCTCCACCCTTTCTTCGCCCTGACCTTAGACAAGTCCCTTAGACTCCCTGTGCTGTGCCTGAGTTCCCTCGTCTGTAAAATTGGGATAAAAACATTGGGCTGTGCTGAAGATTAAATGAATTCAGGAACAGTCCCTAGTACACAGTAAGTACTCAATAAATGGTCTCTTTGGCTAGCCAGTACACCGAGATGTTGATCGTATGCCTCTGTCTTCAAGGAAGTGCATCTATATAATACCCATCCTCCAGTGTTTACCCCAGGAAGCAGTATTGCAGAGAAATGCGTACTGAACATTGGAGTCCAAAGGCCCAGGGGTCTCGAACAATTCTTGAACCCTAATTTCCTCGACTCAATAATGGGAATAATAGTCCATCAACAGATGAATGGATAAAGAAGATGTGGTATATTTATACAATGGAATACTATTCAGCCATAAAAACCGACAACATAACGCCATTTGCAGCAACATGGATGCTCCTGGAGAATGTCATTCTAAGTGAAGTAAGCCAGAAAGAGAAAGAAAAATACCATATAGGATCGCTTATATGTAGAATCTAAAAAACAAAAACAAACAAAGCATAAATACAAAACAGAAATAGATTCATAGACATAGAATACAAACTTGTGGTTGCCAAGGGGGTGGAGGGTGGGAAGGGATAGACGGGATTTTAAAATTGTAGAACAGATAAACAAGATTATACTGTATAGAACAGGGAAATATATACAAGATCTTATGGTAGCTCACAGAGGAAAAAAATGTGACAATGAATATATACACGTTCACGTATAGCTGAAAAATTGTGCTCTACACTGGAATTTGACACAACATTGTAAAATGATTATAAATCAATAAAAAATGTTAAAAAAATAATGAGAATAATAATAAAATTGGTCTGGTCTTTTAAGAGGATTAAATAAAACAGCATAAATAAAGATAACAGAAGTCGGGTTCCATGGATGATCTTTGAATGCCTCTTTCCTAAACGGAACCACTCCTCTCTGCTGACAGAATTGGAAGAGATTGACTGAGTTGTGGTCCAATGCATGGTCCCTCTTGCATATGTGCTTGGCAGCAGGATTCCCACCTTACACCACTGGACCCTGTAGCCAGTTGGGCTGATTGTGGGAGAAATGTCAAGAGGAGGAAGTGTGTTCACCCCAAAGCCCTTGGGGCCAGTCCTTTTCAGGCCCTCGCAAGGAGCCCTGCTGGCAGTCTGCTTAGCCACGAGGTTGGAGTAAACAAGACTGATCTTGGAATAGCCATCGCTGTGTTATTCAGACCTATGTAGGACACCAGTTATGTAGCATCTCCACCTCGAGACTGGCAGGTCTCTGAGTGAGCACCTGCCCTGGTAAGTAAATAGACCAGAAGAGGCTATTTCCCCGTGTCAGCACCATTTGTTCACGCCTGTTTTATTACAAAGTGATCAGAGAGCGTGGATCTTGACTTACAAAGCCTGGTGAAACTTTGGAGTTACCTATAAGGCCGTCTAATAGGGTTTCATAAAAACAGAGTAATTTGAACAAAAAGGTCCAGCTGATTTGCAGAACTTTCTAGAGCCTTTATTTCATGATTTCCTGATTTAAAACAATTTTTTTTTTCTCCAGTGGACACTTAGACTTCCTAGAGGCAAGATCCCTTCCCCCCAGACTCCACCCCCTACCCCTGCCATCTGAATTCACTGGCTTCTGGGGAAGCAATTTCTCATCCTCAGTGTTAAAATCCATCTGGATTTCAAGAGGATTTTAATGCAGGCCTTGCCGATTCGCTTATTTCTGACAAAACTGCTATTTTGTAAAAGAAATTTGCAAAACCCCCCAGAGTCTCTTTAGAGATCTTTTTAAAGTGCTTTGATGCTGCAGGAGTTGAAGGACCGCTCCGTGCTCTGCGTGTGTGTGTATTTTTTTTTTCACCTTCCTCTTGGCAATACTTAAATGGAATTCAAATCCCAAATGTCATGAGCTTTCTACTGAGCTGCAAGTAGTTAGGAAAAGCTTCTGTAAGGGAACAAACCATGCGCAAGCCCCTCGTTAATGAAGAGACTTAATGGCGGGTTAGACGGTGCAGTGGGATTGAATGGTGCCCTTGTCACCCCTGTTTGGCGCTGTTCCTGGAACCCAGGTGGCTGCTGACTCCTACATCTTCACAGGCTGGCTCTCCCCCCAACCAATTCCAGCGCAAACTCAGCCGCATCACCAGATCCCCCCCACCAGAACCCCATCGCACCAAACACATTCATACTTTAATTGTGATTCTTAACTCAGGATTTCTGGCATCCTGGGGCCAGATCACACTGCATTTCATGTAAAATTTGCATGTTCACAAGTCCCCATTGGACATGACCTTCTCAAGTCTCCCTTGACCCTAAGCCACCAAGACACTCCCTTCCTTAACCATCTTTCCTCATCAGGCTGCTGTCAAAGGCAGTTTGTAAAGTGGTTGAACCTCAGATTTAAGAATCAAGAGTGTGGGTTCAAAATCCAGCTCTACGGCCTTGAACTAGTGACTTCACCTTTCTGCACCTGCTTCCTTTCCTATAATATAGAGATAATGATGCTTACCGTAGAGTTGAGGTGAAGATTAAAGGGGCTAGTTCATGTAAACCCTTTTCAAGGTGCTTTTCCTGTAGGGTGCATTCAGTAAGTGAATAAATTAACAGATCACTCAGCTTAGACGACAACTTGGCAGACACTGGGTCTAGAGAACGCTCTTTAAAGTGTTTCTCTCCTGAATGGAGCCCTGGTAAATATAGCTTTCTCCTGCGCATTTCGTATGGAGAGCCTGAGATGTAAATGTGTATGTTTGGGGCACCTTGAAAATGGACTTAGTTTGGTTCATTCCTGAACTCTCCCCATCCCACTGCAATACTGGGGTGCAAGGAGCAGCACTGCCCATCTTAGCTTTCTCTGGGGTCCCAAACACAGGGTATTCAGTCAAGCTGCCAGACAGAGATCAGGCCCTGAAGGCGGCCCCCTATACAGGCAAATCTGAGAAGTGGCTTTGGGACCCTTTGGGAGGTGAAGTGGTATTCAAATGCCATTTGGAATGTCTACCCTCCAGGGCTAAATCAGAGACCTGGAAAATCCATCACTTAGCAACAGCTGACCTTGATCGAAAAGAGACATGAGACCGCTATTGTGACCTTGGGGACACGGAACTGGAAAACCACCAACAGCTACTGATTGAAAAGGACCCTGAAGGCAGAGGTGTCTGTAAATAACCATGGGCTTTCAGTGATGTGAGGGCACAGGGTGAAAGCAAGAGCCAGGCTCTGGAATTCAAATCCCAACTCAGCCTCAGACAGGCTGCGTGGCCTGGGACCAGGGCTGACCTCTCTAAATAGCATTCTCCTCACCTGCGATGCAAAGACTCCAAATCTGACTCTTTAATGTTATCGCAAAGGTTAAATGATTGACGTATCTAGAGCACTCAGCACGGTGCCAGCACAGAGTAAACCCGGAGTAACCAGTACTTGTTGTTAATATTGATTACATCCATGGGTAAGAGGCAGCAGAACATACCAGCCCAGAAAGTGAAAAAAAAAAAGGCTTCTAGGCCTGGAGGGTTGCAATTTTACTATTTACTTCACCTCCCTGAGCCTCAGTTTTCCCTTCTGTAAAAAAGTGAGAGTAATCATACCTTCCTTGAAGGAACTTTCAGAATGTTACATTCCACTCCAGACCGAGGTTTCTGGCTGTCTCCCGATTGACAGAGTTCATTGATGAGACAAACAGCTTACAAAAACAAGTATAAAGGTGCTGTCTCCGTGGTTCATGCAATGCCCTGCTTTTGAGCATGATCAAAGCCATAGCATGGAGCAGATAAGCCATGGGAAGGGAGACGGAGCGAAGATGATGAGGGTCCCGACAGGCAAGAGTTTAGTTGGTCCATGTGGACAAGCCCCACGACCCTCAGAAGGCAGGAATGTCTGGATTTCCCTCGGATACAGATGGTTAGACTCTTTTGGCATCAACCTGGCCTAAATTTAAGTTCAAAACTGGTTTGGAACTTGAGTTTCTCCTGAGCTCTAAGGGCATCTCCAGGCAGGATCATAGTGGCTTCATATTGCATCACAACATTTTGATTTTGTTCGAGTGACTGAAAGGTAGCTGAGTTGGAGCTTAATCACACAGAAGAAAAAAAAATGGAGTAGGAACAAAATATGTCATCAGATGTCTGGGGACGTGAGGTTGTCCTGGGAGGCAAAAAGCTGAGTGCTCATCTTGAGAAAGTCAATAGAAAGGGAAAACATTCTTGTTTGATGATAGAAAAGCCCACAGATAGAAAAGGCCCCTGAAGGCAGGTTGTACTGCTTTGTGAAAGAGAGAGACCCAATTTGGCATCTGAAGAACACAAGTTATTTCTAGTCCTAATTCCTAGCTCTGGCACTGAGAGGCTCTGTGGTCTTGAGCAAGTAGCCAAGACCTTCGGCTTTCTCGTCTGTGAAATGGAGTCAGGACCTTCAGGGTTGCAAGTGACAGAAACCCAGCTTGATGTGGTTTAGGCAAAAGAGGGCATTTATTGAGCCCTTTAAATTCCTATAAGAGCAGAGGCGATGGATCCAAGGACACAGACGTGGTCACAGCTCTCTTTCTTCCTCTGATCTGTATTTCTCTGCATGGACTTCTCTTGGCTTTCTTGCTCTTCCAATTGACATTCTCCAAGAGGCTGGAATGGTGACTGCCAAAACTCCTGGGATGACTTCTCTCCATCTTCACTGACAGAGAAAGGGACCCTGCCTTTGGTTCCCAGGAGAGCACTCTGATCAGCCTAGTTTGGGTCACATGCCTCTCTCTCGACCATCACCCTGACTCATGCCCTGAGGAGGCAAGGTCTTACAGGAAGGTGAGAGCTCACCTTCGGACCACGTGTTAGAGGCTGATAGGAGGGGATGAGACATGATTCACTGAAGGTGGGCATACTGGCACCAGAAGAACTGAGAGGTGTGGCACAGATAAAATGACACCCATCACAGATTCTTTCAATCACAGGGCTAGTGTGAGTCAAATTAGATACTGAACGTGAAAGTGCCCTGTAAATGTCACTATTATGTTCATGTTTTATTTAGCTTGTTATTTAAAATATTAGTGAAACAGTAGAAAATTACCAAAATTAGAGGCAGGTACATTTCTCACAAAGAATCTAGAGAAATTCATATTGCCAAGTAGAGGACACACTCAGCATTTGTTGGTACTTCCAGAAGTTGCTGTCTCCCCCACCATGAGACATGGAGATGTGTCCCAGAGCCCACAGAGCTGAAGTTCACCTTTGAGCAAGAGAATCTAAACCATGGACCATTCATCCAACCAGTACTGACTGAACATCAGGACTGTTCCAAGCTCACCAAGAGGCAGAGATAAATGAACAGTCATCTCTCCCCCAAGAAGCCCAAAGCCTACAGGGGAGAAAGATATGGGGGGGAAATCGCTCTTGTTCTGTGTGATACACCCCTTGATAAAGGGATCCAGGGTGCCGTGGCAGCATGCATAGAAACAGCAATGTTTTCGTACACTCGGGCTAGCAATGTTTGATGGAACCAACAAAGAAGTCTTGGGGACCTTGTGTGACTGATGCCTATGTAGGGTGACTATGCATTTGCGTTTACCAGGGACAGTCTTAGTTGTCACTGTTGACTTGGCTTAATCATTAATAGTTCCTGCCACATCTTCCCTCTCAAAAGAGACCCATAAAGAGAGCTTTACGGGTAGCTGTGTTTCAGACATTCCAAACACAGAGAAGAGAGCGCACTCTTGGAAGTCAGGTAGGCCACCAGAGTTCAAGAGTTCCAGCTCTGCCATTTGTACACCATGTGACCTTAGAAAGCTAACCTCAACTCCTCAGCCTAAAACTCCTTGTCTGGGAAACACGGATCCTTGTGATGCATGGAGAAGCGTCCTGTGCAGGAGGTGGGCATCACAGATCGTAAATCCCTACCCAAACAATAGTTGTGCATCTCAGTAAAGGGCAATATCATTGACCCTATGGCTCACCTGGGTCAACGCCCTAAGACGTATCTGGGCTCTCTCTTTTGCTTACCTGCCAGCATTCAATCCATAGAAGCTATGTAAGCTGTAACTTTTAAAAACATTATAGTAACTCTCTCCAACATTTATCCTGACAATGTCAGCACCTTGGGCTCAAAGAGGAAAGGCTGTCACAAAGTGTTTTATATCCACATTTGAAAGCTACAAGTAACCTTTGGTCTCACTGTCTGAGCAGTTCAGGCAAACACCACGGACTGGCCGTGACCAGAAAGGTAACCATCTTTCCCCTGAAGAGAGGAAAAAACTCAGGGTTCCCTCCTCAAGTGTCCTTCCCAGACTTGAAATTAAGACACTGCTTCTTAGGGCAGATCGTGCCTTTGGTAAAGGGGTAGAGCTTGAGATCTTCCAGAAGGATCTCCAAATGCTTCAAGACCATTTCGTTTTCTACCATAATCGCAGGTGAACTTTTCAGTCAGATTCCATGTTCCTATTAAGGTCATTTTTACCTCAGGGTCCATTTTTCCCTTCAAATCAAGAGAAGTTTCTCAACATCTTCTCACTCTCCAGAACTACCAAAGGAAGAAGGGGTAACATGTTGTTCCCACGGCAAGGTGGAATAGCCCAAGACCAGTCGTCAGGAACCCCGAGA
The DNA here is from genome assembly GCF_009834535.1 of Camelus ferus. Taxonomy (NCBI): domain Eukaryota; kingdom Metazoa; phylum Chordata; class Mammalia; order Artiodactyla; family Camelidae; genus Camelus; species Camelus ferus. Next base: position 4,384,490 of record NC_045717.1, on the reverse strand, counting down.
TTCAGGCTTGTGTAAGCTTGGACAAATCCTTTCCCACTGGACTTCAGGTTTCCTATCTGTAAATGGGGCAGGAATAAACCATCTCTAATGATCTTCTGGCTCTGACTCTTTTTTTCCCATGTCATTCTCTTAACCACACCAAAATGGGTTTTTTTGTTTGTTTGTTTGTTTGTTTCATTCTTTTTGAATTTTATTTTAATTTTAGATTATATTTTGAAATATGGTACAATCTCAATTTTACTTACTAGCAAAAACTCAAAAAAAAAACAACAACAGTATTTTGAAGAGATATCGTTACATTGCTTCAAACATCATATACATTGCAAAATAAAATGGAAGTGTGTAATTCTTCAGCTAACCTGCCTTCCTAGGACTTCAGATTCCTTTCACCAGAGGCTCTGACTTTTTTTAGTCCGTGACCTTGATGAATTGAGCAATAGCTAGAACTACAGATTTCCTCCCTAAAAAGTGTGTCTGGCCGCCTCTCCAGCTTTTGCCTAAATTCTAGTGTTCACTATGCTGATACGATCAGTATCTTTCTACTTGTGTAATAAGTATGAATTTCAGCCTCAAACTCAGGCAGGCACAAATGAGCCATTTTTCTCTAAGCTCTAACTTAACCTGGACCCCTGAGCACTCATCTTCCTCCAGGGAGCAGGAAACTTAATCATGTGAATTCCAGGTAAACTCGGTGCCTTAAGAATTTTCACCCTCTTTCTCCTTCTTCTCCTTTCCTTCTCCCAGGAAGACCTCAACTTGGGAACCACATGCCACCCTAGCATGTGGCAGAGGAGAGGCACTGGTGTTCCGCACTGTTGCATACAGGCTTCTGCTGACAAGCAGAGTGCTCACCTGTCCTTGGTTAGTTCAGCTTTATTTATTTCTGATGCTTCTGTGATCAATGTCCTTGTCCCCATGAGCTCTCCCAGTGGCAGGGCCACACCAGTGCCTCTGCACCTCCCTTGCCCTGACCACAGGCACGGCGATGGTGCCTCCTACCTGCCCATACCTGCCCGGCTACAACCACTGCTCTTCTGTCTGCAAGCAAGCTCTAAGTCTTGGTGCAAGGCTGTTGCTTCCCAAGGTTTCAGATGCAAAGTGAAGCATGGGGCCCTCTGATTTTGGTCCCTGCACTCATCTGCGATGTCTATTATTCCCATGCTGGGACTCAGGCTGAGAGACTTACCTAAAGGATCTCTTGGAAACATCTCCCTATGACTCACTCTTTTCTCTGCTCTCCTTGCTTCTCCACCCCCCATAACCCTCCATGTCTACCAGGTCGAAGGTGGAAACCGTGTTCTTCCTCAGTCTGTGTGCAGGAAAGCAATCATTTACACTGAGTCCTCCAGCACAGTAGCTTTTGGTTTATAAAGCCAAATGTTTAAACTTAAAAAAAAAAAAAAAGATAAAGCATTTTCTGTCTCAAAATTCCAGACTCTTACAATTCCAAGACTTCATTTTAAAGACATTTATGTGTTTCAGGAGGCTGTTTTGGAATTTTCTACCACCAATAACTTTTCTTGGCTGTAAAGTTCTCTTCCTGAGCACAGGATATGTGGTCCCTGAATAGTGGAGACGTGAAATGGGCACAAAGAAGTGGAGGAGGGTGAGTTGGGAGGCAGCTTTGGCTAATGTCTTAGAATATTGTCCCACTGTAATCAGCTGTCTTGCCAGTGGTCCCTGAGCCCCTGAGAAAAACAAAAGTGTAATCACACTCATTCTACTCTGAGTTTCCAGATTCAATCCAAATGCTCAGAGTGTGGGTAATAAATTTCTTAGATCCTCACAGTCGTAGACCTCTGTGCCTCCTCTTCCAACTATCTTCAACCTGAAAACTTCCAGTTACACTGTAGTTTCTTTAAGATACAGAAGACAGAACAGGGAAGTAATTCTCTTTTCTTTTCTTTTTTCTTTTCTTTTCTCTTTCTTTTCTTTTCTTATCTTTTCTCTTCTCTTCTCTTCTCTTCCTTCTCTTCTCTTCTCTTCTCTTCCCTTCTCTTCTCTTCTCTTCTCTTCCCTTCTCTTCTTCTGCTCCCCTCTCCTCTCCTCTTCTCTTCCAGAATAATATGACAAAAAAATAATGCATCTGCCTTTATCCAGTGGTGGAATATACTGTTCAATATATCTACCTACCCTCTTGTGAATATCCCCTCTGAACCACTAGCAGAGAAACATCATTTGTGAAGACTGTTGTACATTCGGAATTAGACACTTTGAATCAGTCAGCACAGAGGATAAGTGTTAGGGGAGATTCAGATTGCTGAGCACTTACGCAAAATAATGTCATCTGCAGGAATAATAGAAATACTACGGTACCCATAGAGGTGTAGCCAAGGAGATGTAGCAAAAGGCGGGAGGGAAGGAGATGTGAATGAGGAGAATTTGACGGCACTAAATCTGACCCCAGCCCCAAAACGATTGTGTCATCTTAGCTCTATGGGTGAACAGGGATTCTGGTAATAAAAGCCAAGGTCCATCCCCCTGGGATCCCGAGCCTGGTCTGGTTAACATCACAATTGACATGTTCTCACCCCAGGTAAGGACCAAGAAAGTAGTGGTCTTTTTGTATCAGCACTTCCCCCATGAGGGCAAAAAGAGGGACCCCCCCTCTTTCCCCAGCCACAGCCCCCCACCCACCTCCTTGCTCCCCATCCTGAATTCCACTCCACCCCTTCCTCCTCAGTTTCTCCAGCCACTCTTCTGCCTCTGAATTCTTTCCTTCCACCTCTGAACATGCGAAAGTCTCCCCTAGCCTGAAGCCACTCTCCCATGGGCCTGTCTTGCCTCCTAGCTGCCTACCACACTCTCTTTTCCTTCCCAGCCCAGTTCAGAAAGGAATCTACAATTACACTCTGACCACTGCCCCTCCTCCCAGCCCCTCTTCCGCCCACCACAGTTCTGCTTCCAGTCCCAGAAACCCAGGGCCACAGACCATGAACCCTGGAGGAAAATGTCATGCTTCTCTTGGCCTGTCTGACCTCCAGACCTTCAGGGTCTGTCACAGAGCAGGCACACAGGAAACTGAGAGATGACAGATGCCTGGGGAAGGCAACTGCTGGCTGGTTGAGCTACTGAGAGATTCATTCAAGGTAAATCTTTCAGGAAGACCCATGGACAGGTTTTTTTTTTTTTTTTTAACTTATAACACTTATAACAGAAGAGGAATAAAGGCAAGTGAAATCAAATTGTGTTTAAAAACATCTGGACAACTAAGTGACACCTGTCATGCACTGTAAGCAGGACAAAGATATTGTGACAAGGTGGGACTGTTCCCTTGCCTCAGGCAGGCATGTTGCTCCAGGCAGTAATTCAGGCTCTGGTAGAAGAAGGGCTGGGATGAGGCAGGTCTCTGTGACTCAGAGCAGCAGCAGCAGCAGCGGTAGGGGGGGAGGAGTAGAGGACTCGAGGAATTGCATGCCTCCTCCTCCACTAGTGTCCCTTTGCAGCAGCCCATCCAAGGGGATAGGGGGCTCCGTGCTTTTTGCTGATACGCAGTGCTGGGGAGAGCTGGGGAGAAGGAGGCTCAGCAAAGAGGTCCCTCACTGTCCACCTGCAGTAGCTGCGGTGGTGGAAGGTCATGGACCCCCCGGCCTGACAGTCCTGGGTTACATCCTGGCTCTCCCCTGCCGTGGGCCATCTTGTCCAGAGAGGAACATAGAAAACCAGCCCCACTGAATAGGGCTGTGGTGACAGTAAAACAGGACCAGTATCTGGAAGCCTGGCCCAGCTCCTGGTGGACGTCTGTTCCCTCCCCACCTCCAGGAAACCAGCAGCCTGGGAACGTGCCGCATGGATCATGTCTGGGAGCTTGGTTCCCTGTGCCAACCAGAGGTGTGAATCCAGCTGGCTTTTCCTTGACAGCACTTGGGAAATGAGAATTCCAACTTTCTTCCCAGCTTTGCATTGTGATGGAATACTTGATTCTGCCTCCTCCCCCGGGATAGTAATCTCCACGGGGCCTGGGGCCGAGTCTGCCCAGCCCCACTGGGAGTAAAACTAAGCCTCCATCAATACGTTTTCAGTACTCAAGGGATGACAGCCATGATACCCATCGTTTGCTGTTGTTTGAGAGCTCACAGAATGTTTTTGCTACATGAGCTCATTCTTTCATTGCTAGTGAAAGAAAAGGGCTTTAAATGTAGTGGCTTGGGACACAAGTCCTAGAATTTACAAGATATATGACTTTAGGTCAATGACTGTTCCTTTTTCAGCCTCAGTTTCCCACTTATGGGGTTCATGTAAGAATCTACTCTGTAGGGTGGGTGGCAAAGCTTGAAAAGGTGACAGATGTAGAAGAGGACTCTGTGTGGTGCCGGCACATAGTAAGTGTCCCAAATGGATTACCTGGGCTCATCATTGATGAGAAACCTTATTCCCAGAGAGCTGAGGCCAATTGCCCATGGTCGCACAACGAGTCAGTGTCAGAACCAGGACTAGAATCCAAGGTGTTTCACTCCAAACGAGTTGCTCTTTCTAGTCTATGATTATGACACCTGACATTTCTTGAGTGTTTCCCAAGTGCCAGACACCAACAGCACTCTTCATGTATTATCTCTGACAATCCTGAGATGGGTTCTATAATCATCTCCATTTTACAGATGAGAAAACTGAGACCGAGAGACATTAACGTAATATGGCCAAATATAAAAAGATGCCCACCCTTGCCCTATCATCAGGGAAATGCAGATCAAAACCAGTGAGATGTCACCTCATGCCTGTCAAAACGGCCATCATCGAAAAGAACACAAATAACAAATGTTGGCAAGAATGTGAAGAAAAAGGAACCCTCCTGCACTCTTGGTGGGAATGTAAATTGGCACAGCCATTGTGGAAAACTGGTATGGTGGTTTCAAGACAACAAAAGTAGACTTACCATATGATCCAGCAGTCCCACTCCCAGGTATATATCTGAAATAAACAAAAACACTAATTTGAAAATATGCATACATCCCAATGTTTATAACAGCATTATTTATAATTGCCAGGATATGGACGCAACCTAAGTGTCCATCAATGGATAAAGAAGAGATTTCATGTGTATTTTCATGTGTATATACACACACAATGGAATACTGCTCAGCCATAAAAAAGAATGAAACGTTGCCATTTGCAGCCATGTGGATGCACTTGGAGGGCATTACGCTAAGTGGAATAAGCCGGACAGAGAAAGACAAATGCTGTGTGATATCACTTACACGTGGAATCTAAAAAATACAACGAAGCAGTGAATATAACAAAACAGAAGCAGACACAGATATAGAGAACAAACTAGTGTTTATGAATGGAGGGAATAGGAATACAGGGCTAGGGGATTAGGAAGTGCAAAATGATTATGTATAAAATAAGCTACAAGGATGCATTGTACAATATTGGGAATATGGCCAATATTTTATAATAACTATAAATGGAGTATAACCTAATAGAATTGTGACTCACTACATTGTACATCTGTAACTTATATAACATTGTACATCAACCATAGGGATACATGCTACTATATGTAAATTGATAAACAACAAGTTTTTTTTAAACATTTTTTATTGATTTATAATCATTTTACAATGTTGTGTCAAATTCCAGTGTAGAGCACAGTTTTTCAGTTATACATGAACATACATATATTCATTGTCACATTTTTTTTTCTGTGAGCTACCATAAGATCGTGTATATATTTCCCTGTGCTACACAGTATAATCTTGTTTATCTATTCTACAATTTTGAAATCCTGTCTATCTCTTCCCATCCCCCGCCCCCTTGGCAACCACAAGTTTGTATTGTATATCTGTGAGTCTATTTTTGTTTTGTTTTGTATTTATGCTTTGTCTGTTTGTTTGTTTGTTTAGATTCCGCATATAAGCAACCTCATATGGTATTTTTCTTTCTCTTTCTGGCTTACTTAAGTTAGAATGACATTCTCCAGGAGCATCCATGTTGCTGCAAATGGCGTTATGTTGTCGGTTTTTATGTCTGTGTAGCATTCCATTGTATAAATATACCACATCTTCTTTATCCAGTCCTCTGTTGATGGACATTTAGGCTGTTTGCATGTCTTGGCTATTGTAAATAGTGCTGCTATGAACATTGGGGTACAGGTGTCATCCTGAAGTAGGGTTCCTTCTGGATAGATGCCCAGGAGCGGGATTCCTGGGTCATGATAAACAACAAGTTTTTAGTGTGTAGCACAGGGAACTATATTCAATATCTTGTAATAACCTATAATGAAAAAGAGTATGAGAAGGAATATATATATATATGTATAAGTGAATCACTGTGCTGTACATCAGAAACTAACACAACATTGTAAGTCAACTCTACTTCAATTAAAAAAAATTTAACAAAAAGAAAAAAGAAAAGCCGGGACGCACACCCAGGCAGCAGGTGCAGAGCCCACGCTGCTAACCCCCGTGGGCTGTGCCCCCTTCACTGCGGCGCCAGAGCCAGCTGGCCTGAGGCTCCCCGGAGATAAACCTTAAGGAGCTTCACTGCCTGGCTGTTAAAGCTGCAACTGGTCGTGGAGGGTGGGATTTTTTACACCACAGAAATCAGCAAGCGCTACAAATCAGAGCCTTTTTTTTTTTCTCAAGCTGATAGCGGGTTTACCAGCCTTCCATCTCTCAAAACTCCACTGCCCAACTTGCACTTGGAAGATGTTTCTTCTCCATTCCTAGTTGTTGTCAGTTGGGAAAACCTAGGGAAAAAATCGCAGATGGTGAAGAGGGTTTGTCTTATGCTAACACCGTTGTCTTCTCTCATCAGGACTAAAGGGTGTGGCCTGATAATGCCAGGTAAGACTTCACTGGGCCCCTTGCCTCTGGATGGCTGCTGTGCTCCTGGTCGGGGAGCACTTCTGCCTGCACTAATGAGAAGTGTGTCCACACTTGACAGGTGCCCTCCTGCTTTGCAGCTTGAGAAGGTAAAACCTGGCTGTTACAGCGCATAGTCAACACACATCCAGCCGGATTCCACGTAAAAGTGAAATTATACAGTTTTTGTCTTTCTCTGACTTATTTTGCTTAACCTCTAGATCCACCCATGTTGTCACAAAGGGCAAGATTTCTTTCTTCTTTTGGCTAAGTAATATTCCGATGTCTGTGTGTGTGTGTGTGTGTGTGCGCGCCTGTGTATACACCACGTCTTTTTAATCCATTTATCTATTGATGAGCAGTTATTTATATCTTGGTTATTGTAAATCTTTCCCCCTTTTTTGTGTGTTTTGATGCTGCAGAAATAATAGCACAAACACAAGAATATCTGTGGCAGCAGTGTTACAACAACCAGAGAGACAGAGAGACAGAGAGACAGGGAGAGAGAGAAGAAACAAAGTTAATGTCCAAAAAAAGTAAACATTTAAAACCTTTATTTAGACATTGGGAACTGACTCTGCATTAAAAAGAATTCACCCAAGAGGAGGGAGATACACATCCACACAAAGACTTGCCCAGGAATGTTCATAGCATTATTCATAATAGCCAAAAGGTGGAAACAATCCAAATGCCCATCAACTGGTGAATGGAAATCAATACGATCATTCCATGCAGTGGAAGGCTGATCAGTCACAGAAGGACCAAAATACATGTTACAATGTAAACGAGCCTCAGAAACACCGTGCTAAGTGAAAGTAGCTTCATGCAAAAGACCACATGTTGCACGATTCCATTTATGTGAAGTGTCCCGAATAAGCAGACTCACAGGCAGAATGTGGTTGCCTAGGGGTGGAGGTGGGAACAGGGAGTGACTGCAGAGGAGCACAGGCTTTCTTTTGAGGGTGGCGGGAAATGTTCCAAAATTGGATTGTGGCGACGGCTGTGCAACCCTGTGAATTTGCTGCAGGTCACTGAGCTGTACACTTAACATGAATGAGTTTTATGGCATGCAAATTAGACTTCAGTAAAGCTGATTTGAAAAGGGGGTACTGTAGATCTTTGCCTGTTGACCTAGACACGTATCTAGGTTAAGTGGTGAGGCTAAAAATAGCAAATTGCAAGTTAGTATCGAGAGCAGCATAGCTTTCTTTACAAATGAAAGAAAAAAAAATGTTTCTATGTGCACCCATATTTATCTTTGCAATAGCACTGGGCAATTTCAGAAAGGGCATGCACCAAACAGCTCACGGTGCTTACCTCCTCAGGAAGCAGAGAATCAGGTACAGGGATAGACCTTTACTTTTTATTTTATACATTGTTTTCAGTAATGTTATTGATGGTCCATTTTTCTTTATTTTTTATGTGCACACACATATAATAGACACTTCTGTAATACACTTACATAGACATACATAGACACAAATACACACACACGTATATAATGTACCTTCATTTACATTTTCTCCCGTTGCAAATTGGCCGTCCTCTCTCCCTTGCTCTATGTTTCTTTTCTGAGTGATGTCTTTCCTTCCCGTAACTTCGGTTCCTGCCGACACCTGGACATACGACCTCTGCCTCCACTCACCCATCTTCATGCCTTCCCTGCCTTCCTACAGTACCTCTTACGTCCTCTGTTACAGGGCTTACCGCTGTTAGACTCTAACTAAATATTTGGGTGGCTATCTCCCTCAGTGGACAGTGAGGGCAGAGACTACTCCAGAGATCAGCACAAATTTTGGAGGAAAAAGAAACTTGCCAATAAGTGGCTATTGACTGGGTGGTTGAATGATCACCCTGAACTACATCCTGAAATCTGCTTTTGCCCAGGGCCTTTTTAAAATTGTCCCCTTTGCCTAGAATGTCCTTCCTGCCTTCTTTGCCTGAGAAAGTGCATGAACTCAACTGAAATGCTCTAAGAAACACCCAAAACATGAGAAGCTTAGCACGTTTCTTTCTTCTTTCTTTTTTTTTCAGGTTTTACTCTTTTTTTTTTTTTTTTTTTGAAGTATAGTTGATTTATAATGTTGTGTTAGTTTCAAGCATCCAGGAAAGGGATTCAAATATACATACATGTATTCTTTTCCAGTTTCTTTTGGCATTATTTCATTCTTTTTAATGACTGAGTAATATTCCATTGTATATATATATACACCATACCTTCTTAATTCAGTCATCTGTTGATGGGCATTTGGGTTCCTTCCTTCCTTGGCTATTGTAAACATTGCTTCTATGAACTTTAGGTGCATGTAACAAGTTTCTTCCTTACATTTTTTTTTCCAGTGTAGCTTGGTAGAGGGCTTCCAGGGGTCTGGCTGTAGGCAATCGTTTAGGAATCTTGTCTCCTTCTAGCTTGAGTCTGCTTTCCTCCAAGAGGAGGAACAAGGGGAAAGACCACCTCCCCATCACTTCCACCCACATTCCACTGGCCAGAACTCAGTCTGCTGCCCCACTGAGTTGCAGGTTGGTTGGAAATTGTGTCTAGCTGAATACCCAGAAAGAAGAGGAGATGCTTGGTGAACAGAAGCAATTTTATCACACGAACTCCTGCTCACTCTTCATAAGCCAGCCATGCCACCTCCTGCAGGAAGCCCTCCTTAAATATCTCTCTAGTAAAGAAGAACACTTGTCTGTTCTCACCTCTCCAATCCTTGGCCCCATGTTTTCCCTATTTCCTGATCTTGTCTTATAATCCTATCTGTCACTCATATTGGACTGTTAGTGGAGTTACAAGTGCTAGACAAGTAGTGAGTGCTAAATGTACTTTTGTTAAATGACTGGCCAAGAGTCAGCTCACAGCCTGCAAAGAGTTCATAGAGTCCAAAAGTCTCAGATCTAAGAAACTACAGGTGTAATTACTGCTCTCCTTCACTGTTCTTGACACAAACATGACCTGAGAGATGGTTTTGAGTTAGGTAAAGCCAGCTGATTATGGCTGTGGAGGGGGAGACGGTAGCATGGAAATTGGATCTGACCTACACGTTTATTCTACTCCCTTGGTGAGTGTTTTATTAATTATATATGACAGCAAAGGGAAAAAATGATCCTTACCCCCAAAGGAATTTGTACTTTCAATTACAGAAGAGCAAGATGTCGGTACATCTTTTGAGTTATTACAATTGCACGCAGAAGACCATCTTTGACTGGAAGTTTATATGTGATCTTGATCAGAGGATTCTCCACCCTGAGCCTGCATAAGACTCACCAGGAAAACCTGTTAAAATGCAGATTGCTTGGCCTCACCCCAGAGTCTCTGATTCAGTAGGTCTGGGGTGGGGTCCAGTGATTTGAATTTCCAGCAAGTCCCTAGGTGAGGCATTGCCGCTGTTCTGGGTACCATACTTTATGAACTACTTCTCTAGACAAACTAGAAGAGAGTTGTTAAGTGTCAGAGAGACCTGAGTTCAAGCCCCAGCTGCACCACCAAGTCACTTGACCTTGGGCAACTCACTTGGCTCTCTGAGCCCCAGTTTCTTCGTCTGTAAGACAGAGATGATGCAATGAACATTAACTGAGACAGAGCTCGACACTTTACCATGAATGCTTTTTTCCCTTCAGCTCTTTCCTGTGAAGCACAATGCTTAGGTACTTAATTAGTGGTTACGGTAATAAAAGCAGCGGCCAGAACACAGCTGTGGAGTCAAGCAGACCTGGGAATAAATCCCGGTTTACCTATGACTTCCTATGAAGACTCAGGCAAGTTGGTTAACCTCTACACACTTCCCCTTCCTCTTTTATGAAATGGGGATGAACATAATATCAGTATCTACCTTATAGAGTTTGGGGACTACTTTTATGTGTCTGGCACTGAAATAAGTATGGGGTAAAGTAAACTTTTCCTACTGGTAATTTCTTGTGGTCCACAGACCCCTCTGCTTTCATGGTAAATGTTAAGCCCAAAGGATGGAATGTGTGTGCAAAGAACCAGACTTTGAAGGACCTAAATCAACATTCAAAAAGCTTAAATTCTGAATTTCCAAGCCAAAATTTCAGGAGGAATGGTAAAGGCGGTGATGCGTTTCTTTTGCAACTAATTAATGCCCAATGGATTAAGATGGTATAAAGTTTATGCTGAGGACCCATATTCTTTAAAGTCAGAAAAGCCATGGGTGAAATTAGTCCAAGGGCTAGAATCGATTCCTGATTTTTCCTGTGGTCATTTGCAAAGATGGACAGCTTGTCAATTAACCCGTGATTTCTCTCCGCAGCCCTGGAGACGAGGAAATTAGGAGCCAGAAGGATGCAGTGAGCTGACACAAGGTAGCCAACCTATTGGGTCAGATGTTCCTCAACCTTTGCCAACCTGGGACCAAAATACACACTCATTTGAATGCTTTGGATTTTGCTTGATCCACTTAATCAGAACAGTGGTGATGAAAAAATCTAAACTGTTCGATGCCATTCATCTGATGCCGACTCGGGGAGGAGAAGGAAAAGGACAACGAGGAGAAGAGGAGTTGGGTGACAGAGGTGTGACCTTCTATTGTCTGGTCTTTGAGTAGCAGCCTCAGTGTTGCCTGAAAGATAGATGGACTCATGCGGGAGGAAGCTTTTTTTTTTTTTTTTTTTTTTTGGTGGAGTTGTAAACATACCTTCCACCAAAACAATACAACAGAATCATGCAGATGGTTTATAAAAAAGACTTTAAATAAATCTAGCACTGTTCTGGAGTATTATATTCTGAAGGGCTTAGCTCTGACATAGTAAGTTAATTTCAGGCTCAACATGTTTATTCCCAGTTGTTTTTTAAAGTGATTAGATCAATTTTTAGTCCTTTCTACCTACCCAAGGTCAAGTGGCATGGAGAAACTCAGACCCAGAAACTCATCCTTGAGCAAGCAAAAAGTTTCACTCTGAGCCTCAGATTCAAGGAGGATGCTTGAAAAAACACAGTCGTTAAGAAACAAGTCAGGATTTCACTGTCCAGATGGTCAGTATTAGACTCTCTAAAATGCAACTTAAGAAAAAATGTTTTCCAACTGCATTTGGATTACAGCCCAAGGTCCTGAGCACGGTCTGGGAGTGACTTCATGACTTCAGCCTCTCACCATGCCAACTTTGTGCCCTCAACCTCGCACGCACCCTGCTCCAGCCATAATGGCATTCTTTCAGTTCTCGGCAGACACCAAGCTCACTTGCTCTTATGGGGTTTGTACCTCCTGTTCCTTCCGGAATGCTCTGCAGCTAGCTCTCCTAAGACAAAGTCCTTCCTGCCACCAGGGCGTCAGCTCCAACACCCCACCCCGGGACCTCCCCTAAACACTATTGCAAGTTGCTGTCTTCCTTCCTTCACTTTCTACCACATGCCTTGTTTTCTTTCTGGCATGTGTATTTATTTGAAATAGTCCTTTCTAATCGTGGGTTTGGGGATTTGTTGATGGTCTCCCATTCCAGAGTGGAAACTCTTTGATATTGGGACCTTACCTGTCTTTTTCACCACTGACACTGACTGGGATGGAATTGTGCATTTTGTAAACATGTTTGAATTTAAAAAGTAATGTCTATCAGGGGGATGGGGAAAGACCTATGAAGTTCCATACCTCTGTTTTGTTCTCTCTGCCTGGAATGTCCCCTACCCAAGTCCTAGTCATGTTCAAAGTCCAACACGGGAGTCAATTTCTCCATAAAGTCTTCCGTGCACCCATTAGAGGTAACCACTGGCTTTTGTGCAGAGTCTTTCTATCATGCACCTACCTCAGTCTTCACCCATCTCACCTCTGTTGTATTTATTTTTTGTGTATGTCTGGCTGCCTCACTTGCATGAGTTCCCTGAGCACAGAAAAGCCCTGTTGATCTTGTGTTTCACACCTGGGATGATGTCTGGCTTAGAAGAGGTGCTCGGTGAGTACTTGGGAAATAGACTGACTTGAAATTCATTAAATCACATTCGTGTTGTGGGCACAGTGCGGCAGGCCAGTGACACGCGGGTTGGTAGGAGAATACCAGAGACCCAGAAGAGTTCAGGAAAGTTTAATATGTACACTGTTATAGGCAACAGAGGGCCACACAGGCAAGAAGTGCCTGCATGAGCACCGAGGGTGGCCGTGCAGTGTCTTTTATTGGCGGGAGGGGGCTATTCACACAGGAGTAGGTGCTGCATGATCAGTTCGTGTACAGGTACCTGATTGGTTGTAAGATCTGCCAGGGACTTCTCTGAACAATAGGTTTTAGGACTTTGATAAGGGCGTGATGTGAGAGGCCAGTCCGCCTAAGGTACTGTGAGATGGGCTATCTCTTTGGGGTGATTTAGCTTTGTTAGGCTAAACACACATCAAGAGAAGGTGTTTTATATCCTGCAGAAATGCAGGTACGCGAAGGGCCCTGCAGTGGGGGATGGGAGTTAAGGGTGCCAGTTGGCTACAGGCACACAGAGAGCCCAGGGGTGGGGATTTTCATGAACTTCAGAGTGGCTTCAGAGAGTGCCAGCCGGCTCCACAATTCATTAAAGCAATTTTTAAATATCCACAATCTGTGAAGTATACCGACCTAGTTTAATTCAATTTAACATCTATTTATTCAACATAGTTCAGCAAATAATGAGACTGCCCTGGAACTGCAGCTCTGTCAGAGCGAATAAAATTAAGTTTCCATCTTGAATTACAGTACTTCATGAATTTGGGCGTGGGGAGAGCTGGCAAACAGTTGTAATGCTTAATTAAAAGTGTAGAAGTGTCCAGACTTGCATGGGACACGTCCTCTTGATTAAATCTTACGTTCTATTCTGGGGACTCAAGGAAGTAGCCGATATCAGTGTGGTACATAACAAATGTTGAGGGAGCGGAGGAAGGAGGGGAAATTATTGATCACCACGGAATCTGGAAAGGTCTTCTGGAGAAGAAGGGGTTTAATAGGGTCTTTGAACATGAGCACACTTCAGAGAGGAGGAAAGAAGAGGATTCCTGAGCATCCCACGGGAGAGCTATGGGAGAGGAAGGACACATGTGAAGATGCCTAGAGTAAAGGGTGTCAGGGAGGAGAGGCAGAGCCGAGAGATGGGGGAGACCTCAATGGCCTGCACCACTCAGAGATCTACTGAAAAATGCCAATCCCTCCTTGCCCCCACCATTTCTAGCAGGTGGGAGATACTGGTGCTGGGACAAGGGTGGCCTGTTAGGAGGTTTTAGGAATGCAATGTTCTCATCTTTGTGTGACGCTCAGGCCTATTCTAACAGGTTGACTGGCCGGAAGAGGGCTTCCTCAGTTTAAGTCCTGTCTGTGAAGCGCCCACCCCACCTTCTCCTACAAGAAGGCTCTGTCCACCCCAAGGAAAAGGAAGTCTTTGATGCTCAGAGCTGCCTTGGGGATGGAGTGGGAAGTGGACAGAAGAGCCCAGGAGAAGAGGGCCAGGGGAAATTCCAGGAAGATGAGTGGTTAGGACCACTTCTGAAATGATTCACTAAGAGTTACCATTTTTCTACGTCAATGGGAAATCTCCAGAGGATGTTAAGCAAGAGAGAGATGAGATCAGACTCGAAAAGGAGGAGAGTAGGATCTTTCTAGCCCTTCAGACATTTCTCTGGGAAAACCCCGCCCAGACTTGCAATAGACATAACTCTCCACAGGGCCTGTCTCTCTTCTGAACGCTCCCAGTGGCTGCAGTAAGACCTCAGCAAGTGACCAGGGAGTTAGCTCTTCCCTGGAGACAAAGATCCTGTGAATATCATCAGCAAACCCCATGGTTTCAGAGAAGATAATTTGGGGAATCGCCCCACCCAAGGGAATGTTATTGTGAGTGTGCATGCGTGTGTGTGTGTGTGTGTGTGTGTGTGTGTTCCCTCTTGCAAATTTTTCTCATATTTTTTCTAGAATGTAATTCATATTTACAGGAAACTAATGGTTAAAACATCAAATAAACCCAACAGCCAATGAAGAAAGACCTTAATACCTTAGTAAGGCATTTCAAATGTGATGTGTCTGAAACTAAACTCTTGATTTTTCTCCCCAGAAATGCTAGACTCTTGGTCTGTCCCACCTCAATAGCAAATCTAAAAAACTTGGAGTCATCCTTTACTACTCTTTTTCCCTTAGACCTGACATGTGATCCATCAGAAAGTACAGTCAGCTAGCTGTATCTCCCAAATATGTACAGAACCTGGCCTGTTTCCATCACCTCCTCTGCTACCTCAATGGTCCAAGCCACTCTCGTCTCTTCCTTTGTAAAGGATCTACCCCTGCCCAGCTGGTCTCCTTGAATCCTCTCTAGTTCTTCTACAGTCCATTCTGCACCCAACGGCCAAAGAGACAATTAAAACATTTAGAGCAGATTGAGTTACTATGCCAGTTTCTTCTACTCACAGGAAATAAAATCCAGACACCATAAAGCATGCAGGCCCTACAGGATATGGCCCATAGCTAGCTCTCCAAATCAATCCCTTGCATGCTCATGCTTCCCTATTCTTACAGTCAGCTGTGTTAGCCTCCTTGCTCTTCCTCAAATACGCTGCATTCATCACCATCTCAGGTCTGTGCTTCTCTATATGAAAGGTTTTCTTCCAGGTCCCTCTTGTGCTCATTCCCTTATTCCTCCAGATTCATGGGTCACCTTCTCAAAGAGAGGTCTTCCCTGACCACCATATTTAAAACGACATACCCTGTCCTCCACCACTGTTTCCTTACTCTGATTCTCCGTTGTGCCCATCATTACCTGAAATTATCCACCTGTCTGTTTTCTTCACTAGAAGGTCAAGTCTGTAAGGGCAGAGATCCTGACGATCTTGGCCACTGATGTACCTCCACCGTCTAGAAAATTACTGTGAAACATAGACAAGTAAATAACATATTTTTGAATGAATACTAAATGTTTCATGTCTCGCCCTAGAGGCGACAACTTTTAATTATTTTCGTTATTTTAGCTACTTCTTTTGGTAGTTGCCTCCATATTCCAGTGATACTTGTATGTCTTCAGTTGTCTGTTACAGACATTAATTACTTACCACCTATTAACCTGGATGAGGATTAATTTCTTGACACTTTCACCTTTTCTTCCCTCAACATCCGGCATACCTGTGTCACTATCTTTCGATGAATAAATAACATTATGATGGTATTAAATTTGCTTTCTTTATAGCCAAGTAGTATATTACGTTTATATTTTTATACAGCTTTATATTGTTCCTATGGTCTCTAATTATCATTATTTTCTGCTTGCAATTTGTTATAAGCAGCATCTAAAAATTGTTAAGTTTTATCACATTCAGTATTCTAATAAGCCCCCCCTTTTCCAAGGAATCTAAATTTCTAAGGTCCCCTCCTTCCTGCTTCTCTCCAGACTGTCCCTTTTCTAGCCCTGGGACTCCCCAAAATTTCATGCTTTCTTTCCTGGGTTGGACCCATTGTTTTCTAAGTACCATGTCTTCCTCATTTGGGGGTTGTTCCCTTTGGTTCTAAGCCCCATAGGAAGGGTGGCATTTCTCATGTCTCTCCTGAATCTTACGGCAAATGTAGATGTGTAAGGGACATAATATATATGAAGTATAACAATACCTTTCACTTAGCGCTAATTCAAAACAACTCTATAAAATATATTTTTATCCCTACTTTATAGAAAAGTAAACTGAGATTAGAGCAATTAAATAACCTGCCCCAAGTCTCACATCTAAGAAGTAGCAGAGCTGGGATTTGACCCCAGGACTTTATAGTCCCGAAGTCTGATGAGCAACACTCTACTGAGGTCTTACCAAACATCAGACATTGTGCTGACCTCTTTGCATTATCATTATTAGACATCACCTACCACATCCATCCAGGCAGTGTTGAAATGAAAGCTGTTGTCAAATATTGAATAATTGTCACAATGAATAAAGAACTAAGCTTACTAAAAGAACTACAGAGAGCATAACTTGGATCAGTGAGAAAAAGTTACAAGGAGACAGATGTTAGCTCAAAATAAGGAGTGTTTCTAACTATCTGAGCTGTCCCAGATTGAGTCACTTTGTCAGATAGTGAGTTCTCCATCTCTGGAGACACACAAGAAGAATCTACATGCTAAAAATGATTGCAAAATCAACTGCTTTGTTTTGAAAGCTGATGACCTATGAAGGAGAAAGGATCAGGCTGAACTCCTAGTATGGTCAGACACAGTGCTTTGCATACAAGACCCCACCCCCAAAATTATATATATATATATATATACATATATATATGTATATATATATATATATATATATATACACACATACACACACACACACACACATATATTTATTATATATATTACTATTATTAATTTGACCAGTAAGGTAACTAAGCTCAGAAAAATCAGGTTGTTAACCCAAGGTCACACAGCTAATGTGTAATTTTGAATCCAAATCTATCTGACTCAAAATCCTATAAGGCACTAGATATGTGATTCATAATCCTTTAATCTTTTCAGCACAAGGTTTCCTTTGAGACTCCTCTCACCCCCACAGACTTCTTTAAATCTACTCAATTAGCTGCCTCTTGGAGCAGCAGTTGTTAATCAAAGGCTTAAGACCCTGTCAATCAGAAAGAAAGGGCTGATAGAACTCCATGCCAAAGCAAAGGTACACGCCACTTCTGATAACCCGTTCAGACTTATAATTGATGTACGTTCATTTTAAAAACAGCTCACAAAACTTTGTCACTACCTTCCAAGATCATTTCTGAATTAACGACCCCAAAGTAAAGTTAATTTACATAGTTTTACTGATATTATCTTTTAGGGAGAAACATTATTTTTGACTGAACATCTTTTGTTGTGGTTTAGTGAGCTCTTTTTTTC
Source organism: Camelus ferus (assembly GCF_009834535.1). Lineage (NCBI taxonomy): Eukaryota > Metazoa > Chordata > Mammalia > Artiodactyla > Camelidae > Camelus > Camelus ferus. The sequence continues at coordinate 4,366,889 of NC_045717.1, read as the reverse complement.
TCTGCCTCCTCTCTTCTTAATGCACCCCAAACCCTGGACTTCATTCAGAAGGTTAAATATTCACATCAAGCTTGATGTCTTGCTCTACCAGGGTGACCAATAGTCCTAGTTTGCCTGGGAATGAGGAGCTTCTAATTATGGGAAACTTTCAGTGCTAAAGTCCCAGGCGAACCAGGACAAGTTGGCACCTCAAGATGTACGGTATCTTTACAACTAACCATTCCAGTGGGAAAAGAATTTCTCTCTCACAATGGTTTCATCAAAATCTCAGAACTGTGTCTCACTAGTCTGGATCATAAGGCAATTCCTGAGCCAGTTCCTATGGCCAAGTGAAATGTGAGATACTGGTTGACCAGCCATGCGACACACAACCACCTCTAGAGCTGAGGTTTCAAATCAGTTGCACCAAAATCAACAAACCTGTGTGTGAGGAGATGGATCCACAGAGGGAAATCAAGTTGCTGTTATTACAAGAAAAGAGGATGGACTGTGGGCAGGCAAAAACAACGTCCACAACAGAGAGTGACATGCAGAATGAGCACTGGGCTTGGTGTCACAAAACCCTGAGTTCAGATCTCAAATTTAACAGTTCTAGAGCGACTGTACTGAGCTGCCAGGGGTAATGGACAGCTCTTAAGGCTGTTGTGAGAATTAAAGGCATAAGATGTCAAAGGCAGCTGGCAAGGAGCAGTTGCTTGGTCAATGTTCTACTCACCATATTTGCCTAGAAATGAATGGCTTTAACCAGGTGTCCTGAGTGGCAGAGCTCAAGGGCATCCTTTATAATATGTAATTGAATAGGAAATAGCTTTCCTGTCTTAAAGTAAGTGTGATTCTGGAGTTACTTTGAAAACATTAGCATTCAACACTTCTGCTTATCCTGAGATCCTAGAACCAAAATGTATAATCTCATTTTTTTTTAAGTCTAAATACATGAGATAGGATACGAAAACACTGACTTTGATGGAAAGCATCTTACTTCCCCTAGAATGCGTAGTTAGTCTTCTAAAGATTCTAAACTGACTAGCCTTTTATACAAGGTTTTCAAGCCCCAAGTCTGAGAAAGGTGTCTAGAAAAATGAAAACTTTGCAAGAATATTTTTAAAGGATGGAGATTAAATATCCAACTCTTCCTACAGTCAACTTTGTACTTGAGATTTAAGTTCTTTATGGGAAGAGGGGTATAAGGAATGTTCTATTCCTCAAAACACAAGGGTTTTAAAGGATCTTTTTGGACATTATCTGATCCGTCCCTTACTTTACTGTCAGGGAAACCAAGACTATATTTAACCACAAGTACTTCAAGTGAATCAGGACGATTTACTCCCCACGGTTTCCTCAAATGCTGTTCTTTCTGTTCCAAATGTTCATGGACCCCTCTTCCCAGACCTCTGTAACATATTTTGCTTTTTCACAATTCAACTGAGAATCTTTCCCTGATATCACCCACCCCAAATTGGATGAGGTGGATCATCATAACGCACTCAAAGTCACAGTGCACGGTAACCACTGGTTTTATCTCCACCTGCCACCCTCCCACCTTTGTGGGGAGAGTCAATGTATTATTCACTGCTGAATTTCCAGTATCTGACACAAGGCTTGGGAACACACCAAGTGTCAGTCATTATTTGTGGTCAAAAAGACCAATCTGATTGGATCTATTTTATAATCAAGTGGCAGCTGTAGGTGTTTCCAATTTACAGGACAAATTTGGACCACATAGCAAGGAGGTAACCAGGTTTAGTCACAAAGATAGAATGAGAGTTTGGCAAAGGATATTGAACACATTCATTATCTTCAAGGAATAGATAATCAGGTGGACAATTTAAGAAGTATGCAAAGCCAATAGTAACAAGAGAAAAATGATTCAAGAAAGGAACAGAGAAAGGTTCAGAGAAGGGCAGGTTGCTTTGCCCAATAGCATTTCCAGATAGATAGTGAAGAAAAGAGGCTATTTTAAGTGCAGGGAGCAGCATGAGCAAAGGGTTGCTGGCAGGAAAGTGGATGTAGAGGTGGAGGGAGGGGAACATAGGGACCAAAAAAGGAGAAGGGGGATGAAAGGGGCACCTAATAAAAAGAATGATGTATAAAGTGTATATAGAGAGGAAGATGGCTTATATTATCAAGGTGGGGCAGACAGGGTTCCACACTTTACAGACTAGGCTAAGGATGGCATTGGGTGCGATGCCAGTTACCATGGAGCTAAATAATGCTGCATCCCCTAGACCTTGCACGCTCCCACTTATGCCTCAAGATCTTGCTTCATGAAATGTACTGGTTATGAGTCTACCTCCCTGGCTCTGCTCAGAGGCCACATGGAGCTTTGAAAAGAACCCAGGCATTGGATTAGACATGTTTGTATCCAAATTTCAGCTCCATCACTGGCCAGCTGTGTAACTGTGGGCACATGACTCCACCTGTGGAAGCCTCTTTCCTGACCTGTGAATGTGGTGCCTATGTCACTGGGTTATTCCGGAATGTAAATGAAGTTGCACGTGGGAGAGTTCCTGACACAGCAGCTTGCCCGGGGCTTGTGGGCTCAATTTTCCTCTTGCTGTCTTCCCACTGCTGGTGAGTGAAGTACCCAAGAGAAACACACGTTTCTGCTTCCCCAGGTCCTAATGTAGCACCCACATCTCTTTATTGAATGAAGAGTTGAAGGAGTGAGTGAACAAATAAATACATGAAGTAAGTTAACTGATAGATGGGTGAAGAAACAGATAATTAATGAATTAATTATTCTTTCACAGAAACAAATGGTAAGTGGGAGATCACGACACCAAGAATAGTAGGAGTAGGTGCTGTTATTACTGTCGATATTTTACAGATGAGGAGGCAGAGACAGAAGAGGTCCAGAAGTTTGCATAATTCCCCAGAGTTAGCATGGGATTGAGCTGGGGTCCTAAATAAGGCATTTTGGTTTTGTTCACTGTGTGTCAGGGAGACAGGGATAGGCAACAGAGGCTGAATGTCACATATGTGATGCCACGGACATCAAAAAACTCCAAAAAATCAACTCAAGTTGATTCCAATGACCTTTATTCAAATGACCATACAAAGGGGCTGTGAAAATACTGTGTTGACACAAGAATTATCCTTGATCTCAATCATCACAACAGCTGCCCATTGACCACTGTGGCCTTGCTGGGGGGACCGCTGGACATTTCACATGCAATATCCTTTGCAACAACTTCCAAGGTAAATACCACCCTCACTTTACAGAAGAGGAAACTGAAGCCCCAAAAGTTGAATCACTTGCCCAAGGAGGCAAGCCAGTGATGGACCCAAGATTTTAACACATATTTGATTGTTTCTAAGACAATATACCCATCCATTGTTATTTAGGATTTAATTCTCAGTACTTTAAGCTCGCAGCTAGTTATATAAAAGAAAGATAACACTAAGTGAAACTTTTAAGGAAGGTGTATTTTTCTGGGTCACAGAACCCAGAGTCATGAGCTATGGCAACTCAGCAGGGATGCTTTAAACTGCATTTCTCTTTTCTGCCCTTTTGGGAGGTGGTGTTATCCATCATGTCCTTCTGATTCCTGCATCACTGCAGAGACTGGTGAGCAGGAGTTACTTTCCATGCACATCCACCAGCATGAACTCCTTGGTCTGCTCATCTGGCTAAGGCTATATCTGGGGGCAATCTGAAACTTTCTCCCTCTTTACCTGTCTCTGTACTTCCTCCAGAGGGAAATCAGGTAAGCACCATGGATGGAAATAGGACCCTTTGCCTTCCTCCACTGAATAAAACTAGAAATACTGCTTATCTCCTAGAGAGGAAGAAAGTTAAGTCTTGCTTTTACCTAGCTTCTTCACGATATCCTTATCTCTTACAGGCAGTATGCACATATCTCAGAATTCTTCATGGTTTCTAAGGATTTTTATAAACACACATTTTGAGGTCAGCTGGCCAGGATTTAAATCCCAGCTTTGCCATTTACAAACTGATCATCTTATAAAATTCACGGTCATGGTACATACTTCACGGGACTATCCACAAGCATCAGCCAATAAGCCACGTGGGTGGAAGTTCCGGCACATAGTGGAGATGTGGAGCAAATGGCCAGCTGAGGAGTTCACCTTGGCCTTGGTGTTGGACACTGTGAGAGAGGTCAGTGAGCAGATTAGTGTACAACAGAGCAGTGTTGTAAGGCTGCTTATGGGAAGTGGCGTGCAAGGGAACTTGAAGACTGGGAAACATGTGAAGGGGCCATTTTTAGACTTCTTGGTGTAAGTGATGGGCATAGAGGCAGAATTAGGCTCACAGGAGAAATTAGAGACATCCCAATTCCTTCTCTAGCCTGCTCTGAGAATTTAGACTGTTTTCTCATCTGACCCCTGCACGATCATACCACAGTCTCTGCGGACAGGTTCAGATAGGCTCAAACAACAGTTCTATCAGGACTTGAGAAAAGCTATCCAGCATGTCTGAGCTCAATTTAATCACCTGTAAAGTGAGGTTGAAAACACCCACCTTGGAACATAGTTAAAAGATAAGAAGCAGTTCACAAAGCCCAGATTTACATGGGCCTGGCAAGCAGCGAACACCCCACCTATAAAGTGATTATCCACCAGCCAGGAGCATGCTAGCAGCTAGTGTGAAAACCATATGGACAAGTCAAAGTAAACGAATTAAATTGAGTATAAGTTGAATCCTTTCCAATTTGTCTTCATTTAGGCAGTAGTAATAAATAGTAATAAGTATTCATGCTTTTGTAGAATCTTGCATTTTTCAAAGTACCAGTCTCAATCTATCTGAACAACAACAGCTCTTCAAAGAACTAAACTACACCACGGTTTTTAAGACCTTCTTATCTTTGCACATGCTGTTCCTTCTGCTCGTTGTTCCCTTTCTCCTTTTCTTCTTTTCCCAACTACTACCCACTACCTCTCTCCCGACACAGTAAGTAGAATTGAACAGTCTCACTTAGGACCCTAACTCCACCCTCTGCTAGCTGTAGGACCTTGCACAGATGTCTGGACCTTTTCTATCTCTGTCTCCTCATCTGTAAAATGGCAGCAGTAATAATAATAATGCTGCCTGCCTCCCACTATCCTTGGTATTGCTGTTATCCCATCCCTTCAGAGTTCACCAGAGGACTTCACTCACTATGCTCTTCCATCTGCTTGAGTCACATGCTGTTTACTCTTTCCTGTTCTCTCACAACCTCCAGGCTTGCCTCTGGTGTGGTGTGAATACCATGCTTTCACTCACCAGTTCCACTTTCAGGGATCTAGATCTACGATCTATAATCTGAGATGAGCTCAGAGCTTACCCTCAGAGATGTCCATTGAAGTACTTTTCAATGCTAATAATATTTGCAGATAACCCAAGTGCCCATGCTGCAGGCCGCAGGCGATGAAGAGGCCAATTATTGGTGTGTTGTGTCTTCTTCATCCACCAAGTCCCAGATCATGTGTGAGTCCTCTTAGCCCCAATGCCACAAAAAGAGACTTGAACGAAGTAACTACTCAATAAGCATTTCCATTCATGTATTCAACAAAGATTCATTGATTGAGAACCTGTGTTGAGGCAGGAACTGTCCCACAAGCCTTATGTGCATTATCTTATTTAATCTTCCCAATACCCTTTGTGGTAGGTGTTATTTTGTTTTGTTTTTGTTTGGTTTTCTTTTGGAGGAGGGTAACTAGGTTTACTGATTGATTGATTTAATGGAGGGACAGGGGATTGAACCCAGGACCTTGTGCATACTAAGCATGCACTCTACCACTGAGCTATACCCTCCCCCAAATAGGTATTATTTTTGATCCCAATTCAAGATTGAGGAAACTGGGGCTTAAAAGATGAAGTCAAACCCAGGTTTGCCAGACTTGACTGTGCAAATACGAATCCCTGTTCCATTGTCCTTGAATGAATGAATGAATGGTCTCTGATAAGATAATTGTTTGTCTACCAACAAGATCAATGCAAGTATGACATTCTTGGATGGAAATCTCTTAATATTCAGTTCAGCTGCTACTTTGAAAGGTCGAAGTCTAGAACTATTATTAGTTCAGTTTTGTAAATATGACTCACTTATCTGAGTCATGCAGCCGATGATGGCTAATTTCTAACACGGATCAGATTACCTGGTCCCTTGCCCATGGCCTTGTCCATACTCCTTGCCCCAACTGGAGATCGATGGCTGCAATTCAGCTATAAGACACTGATTAAGAGCCAGTCTTAGAAGAAAACATTGCCCAAGAAGAATGGCATGCAGCTGCTTGAAAAAAGATCTTTGTGTAAGGTCTTTGTCAATGAGAAGTCCATTGCCAGATTTTTCTCCCATGGTATTGTCACAGAGAATGAGCAATGCAGCACCACCCAAGACTCTGAGATCAGTTATCATGTTTAACTCATTCCAAATCATTCCTGTGGTCTGTGAAATATGAAACATGACTACATTCACAAAGAAAATTTTCTAGATATGCCATCCTGATTGCCTAAATATTGCAATACTTTCCACTTTGTATTTACTCAATGACTCTGACCTGGTTTTTCTGGACATAACTTCCAGAAACATCTCCTTCATGACAGTGAGGATCTAAAAATGTCTTCAGCAAATTCTACCAAAGGAAAAACAAGTTGAGAGTTAAAGTCAGTACAGTATCATTCCAGTAATAATAGTTATAATAGGACAAGGTGGATAAGTAGTTCAAATCAGCTGTCAGGTCTATGTTCTTCCAACTCCTTAAAAAAAATTGTTCAATTCTCCTTTCTATTTGGAGATGTGTAAATGCAGCTTACAATCTTTTAGATTGAAAATCTCAAATAGGTGTTGCTTTGAAGTCACCATTTAGCAGTGCTATTCAGGAGGGAAAATAAAGATGAAGTTGCCATGGAAACCTCTGTTAACACCTGGCGTAGCACCTCTGACTCACACAGCTGTATCTTAAAGAAAAATAGACATAAACCGATGCTTTTATTCAATTCCTGGGGTCAACCATGCCTTTCTGACATACAGTGAAGGGATGTTTACGGATATGCATCAGTCTTTTTTGCAAGGGAGAATTAAGAGAAGTGCAGTCTCTCATGGCCCAAATGCATTTTTATTCTACTCTAAATATTCCCCGTATTCCCAACGTGGGAAAACCTATTTCTTGCTCCACAATTGTTTCTGTTTCTGGTGTTATAGTATAGGAGAAATTTGTTCCCTAAGTTCAGTCTTTGCAGCTCACAAAGAGAACCAATATGAGAAACAGGTGACAAGTTTAAATATATGGAAGATCAAGTCTGTTAAGTGTGAACTGCACAGGCACGACACATCAGGAAGGACCGCGTATTGGAAGTCAGAAATCTGAGTGTGACTCTTGGTTTCACCGGTACCTGGTTAGCTATTTCTCCTCTCTAACTGTCAGCATCCCCGTCAACTACATCTACTACCTCTGAAACTACCTACGTCAGCAGGAGAGGGTGAGAATTTCATCAGATCCCTGGAGGAGAAAAGTCTTTTTGTAAACTGTAGAGGAAGGAGAGAGAATGGCCATTTATTAAGTGCCTACTGTGTGCTAGGCACACACAGGCAATCTAATATTTTTGTAAGTGAAAAGTACAAAGCAAACACGAATCTGAGATGAGGCTGTTAGGCTGGCAGGATTAGGGAACACAGGATCTTGAATATCAGACTAAGGGTATGAATTTCATAATGTAAGTATCTGAAAACCCCTGATGGATTATGAGCAGCAGAGCTACACAATCAAAACTGGGCCTTCGAAGGGTCCCTTGAGGGTAATGAGGCAAGTAGACTGAGGCAGAGGGCTGGAGGGAGATCAGTAGAGAGGCTGTTACAATAGTCCAGGAAAGAGATGATGAGACCTGAAAAAGAACCATGGAAGCGGAGACACCATCTTTAACTGTGCGTCTGTGAGCAAGATGGGGCAACGTGACCTGGATAATGGTCCAGCAGGTGAATTCATATATATGCTCAAAGTGGTGGCTGTTATGGGTTGAATTGTGTCCCCCACCAAATGTATATTGAAGTCCTAACCTACAGAATATGACCCTATTTGGAAGCAGAGTCTTTGCAAACGTAATCAAGTTAAGGATAAGGTCATACTGGATTAGGGTACAACTTAATCCAGTGACCGGCATCCTTATAAGAAGAGGAAAGTTTGGACACAAAAACATACAGAGAAACGCCATGTGGAAACGCAGGCGGAGGTGCAGCGATACAGCTACAAGACAAGGGAAACAAGGGTTGCCAGCAACCACCAGGAGCCAGGAGAGGGGCAAGGAAGGAGCCTCCCGTGGAGCCTTCAATGAGAGCACGGCCCCGCCAACACTTTGATTTTGGGCTTAGAGCCTCCAGAACCGTGAGACAACAGACTTCTGTTGCTGTAAGCTGCCGAGTTTGCTGTGCTTTGTTACAGAGCCCCAGGAAACTAACACAGTTGCACAGAGAGAAAAAGAATTCAGCCCAAATGTTTCTAGCATTTCAAACGATGTTATAATCATTAATATATGCCCCTAAATTGTGGGTACTGGGGTACACTACCCACATCCCCCCATAGGACTAAGGCACGCATTGTCCCCACCTGGGAATGGTGGCTACTCCAAGCTCGTCCCTCCGCAGGAATCACTCTCAGCTGAAAAGAGCTGCCTCCCATTATATCTCATCCTGTTTCCTAACTCGAACCAAATCTAACTGCTGTTTGATATGGGGGTACAGAGACCTCCTGTCTCATTTCCAGACACCTAAAGGGGCATCTCAGCTTCCAAGCACCCCACGGGATCACCTAAAACCTCTGCTGTAACTACATCACATTCCAACTTCCCTCTCAGCCCAACTCAGTTCCCCTCACTTTCCTGGCATATTTGCTCCTGAGAGCACCACCCAGTACACCTCCTGCATACAAACTTCTCCTTCAAGATTTTCCTCCAGGCACCTCAACCCAAGATACCCTACAAAATTACGTCCAGCGCCACAAATGGAGTGTTGACTGTTAGCCATAGGTCTCAGATTTGCAGCTATAAAAACCTGGAGGGCATTTTTGAACAATAAAATATAACCAAGGTATATGAATTAAAGAAAAAAATTCCCACCACAAAGGTAAATTTCCATGCAATTTTTAAAATGAGGACTCTCACGTAAAAATAAATCTGGTTCCACCCACATAAGAGAATATTGGGAAATGCTTGCTAGGCTCCATTCTAGAAGATGGAGCACATGTACTTTATCCCCCAATCCACCATCATTAGCAAATATCATAATAATCAATTGAAAACCCATGGAGACTTATGACCTAGGGCAACCTGCAGCAGTTGAAGGAATTGGAATTATAATGATAATGAAAACCACCTTAGTGACACCGAAAATAACAAAAGCATTATTAAAGTTCCCAAAACGAATAGAATCTGAAGCACACAAGGGACAAGAGGCAGAAATACACGAAGAACTGTATTAGCTCTACTCATCTGGACTGAGTCACTAAATCTCCTCATCGACAAGAATTTGATTTTAGGGGCAAGAGGCAAAAGATGAGACAAACTGAAGTCACGACGTGGCCCTTTACTTTTACGGAGTTCTAGTACCTTTGTGCACAGTCAACTCAAATAAGCTGTAACTTCTACAGTCCTCCTTCTGCAGGTATCCGTGGGAGGCTCCTTCTGGGTGGACATCTGCGGACGCTCAGCTTCATTATAAAAAAACGGTGTAGTACCACCAGCTCTCCATGTCCGCAGATTCTGCATCTGCATATTCAACCAACCTGTGGATGGAAAAATTGGTCGAATTCGGGGATGCAGCACACAGATACGAAGGACCAACTGTACATGCAAAACAATGGTTGTCTCGACTGTTTATCGTGTATTTAATACGTCAGAGACTATACTGAACACCTGCCCTGGATTAATTCATTTATTCCACTCATTTGTTTCTCACAAAATGCTATAATTTGGATTCTAATAATATTGCCTCAATTTTGCAGAGTTGGCCAATGAAACAGAGGAAGGTAAAGTAACTCACCCAAGATCTTACTTCTCACCTTTCAGGCATTAGAGTGTAGGGCAGCCTGGCTCCTGGGCTCCTCTTCAATCCCACATTCTCCTCAGTCAGAAATCTCTCTCTTGAATTCTTCCTTTTCTCCATACCATTTTTTATGGGTTTTTTTTTTCCTGTCTGAACTCTGTGCACACCACTTTATTGATACCTTCCTCCTCCTCTCTCTCCTTCTAATTCATTTTGGGATTTGAGGCTGGTCTGTACAGAAAGCCCCTTTCTTCTCCACTAAGTTAGGGGCCAGTTAATTGAGAAACAGCCTAAATATCCATCAACAGATGATTGGATAAAGAAGATATGGTATATTTATACAATGGAATACTACTCAGCCATAAAAACCGACAACATAACGCCATTTGAGAAATAGATTCAGAAGTCAGATGGAGATGAAGACATCAGCTTTGTTCCTGATAAAACTAAACTGAAGTACAGGGCTTTGACCTGGGAATGAGTAGGTTGACAATAATTCCCCTGAATTTCAGTGACTCTCAAAATTGCAGGTTAAATGGTGGGAGGGCAGTCTTTCTTCGTAAGTTCACCAAGAAACAGAAAGTAGATAAATATTGTGCCTTTTCTGCAGGCAAACACATCTGAATAACAGAAAGAGAGAAAAAGACTTCAGGGCAAAGGAGTAAGTGTTCTGCAGCCCACTTCCACATAACCTCCGTTCTAACTGTGCCTCTCCCACTGACAAATCTTAGCTGGTTTACCTGTGCTTTCAAGATTGAGTCCAAGCTCCCTAGTGGCTATGCAAGACCCTTCCTCCCTGTGCTAACTGTTAAAGCCATTCACCAAAGTTTCCAATTTTCCTCCCTGGAGGCCTATGGGACTGGTTGTACTTTCCCTTTGTCTTCAAGTTGCTTGTAGGTTTGGCCAATAAAATGTGAATGGAAGTGACGTGTGTCACTTCTAGTTGGGAATCTGTAAAATCCAGTTCATCATTTTCTTGTCCCCTTGCCACAGGGAAGGATCCAGGTGGTAGAGGGCCCATCACGCTGAGTCAGGACAAGGCAGAGAAGACCCCAGTTGACCCGTGTTGGATGATTAGTCTAGGTGAGAAATAGTTAAGTGTGCTGTGTTAAGCCACTGAGATTTGGAAGCTGTTTGTTACTGCAGTATGACCTAACCCATCCTGACCCATACACTACTGGCCTCCAAAACCCCTTCCACATGATATGATTTCTAAACACACAGTGTGACTAGCTCCATGCTCTTCCTCATGCTGACCACCTTTGGTCTTTATTCACATGTCCTCCAATGTCCAACCAACCTCCAATATCTGCTCCAAACCAAGATCAAAAATCACCTCCTCCATGAAGGCTTCACTGTCTCCTGGAGGCAGAAGCAAATACACCCTCCTCTGAAACCAGCTCAGAAAACATTTCATGAATGACTGAGTAGGGAACGGCGTGAGAGGAGCCTCTATGGCCAGACACGACTCCTCTGCCATCTTTTGCTTTGTTAAGGACTCTCAGACTGTGTAAAACCCATAGCTCTCTCTCTTTCATTCTGAATTATGCGATTTCTCCCTGCAGAATAAGCAGAAGCCTTGTTGTCTCTGCACTGTAGGATGCCAGGTTTAGCTTTAACCTAAAGGATGCAGTTGGTATTTTCCTCAAGACATTCAGTGAATGTGCCAAGCATCTTGCTTCAGGATCTCAAGGAGGAGCTGGAGAGGCAGCAGCAGAGCAGAGAAGAAGAGGCACATGGTGTGGCATATGGTGGTGGTGGCACCCTGCCAGAGACGGCACACTTACACAGGCCATGGGAATAACTTGGAGAATAAATTACACTCATGCAGGGGACAGTAGAGGAGACAAAATGAGACTGGAGTGTTGTGCCAAAACCATAGTATAATGCCACAGATGGATGGCCCTTCTGTCTAGAGCAGTGGTTCTCAACCCTGACTGCACATCAAAATTTCCTGGAGAATTTTTTTTTAAATGCCAATGCCTAGGCAGAATCCCAGACTAGTTAGACCAGAATCTCTGGGGATGAGGCCCAGGTATCAGCATATTTCAAACCTCCCTATGTGAGTCATGTGCAACTCTGGGCTGACAGCCACCACACTTGAGCCCAATTTTTGCTTGTTCTTTCCAGCAGACCCCAGGAGGCTGATAGCAAATGTGGCATGGGTTTCTCATGCTTCAGCTCTCATCTCCTGAGCAACACTCACATTCTGTGAAATTGGGAGAGATGAGTTAGTATTTGAGGGGCGCTCTCTACATGGAAGACCTTGGTGGTACACACCTTGCACACACTGTTTTATTCAACCATCACCTCAACCCCATGGGATGGCCACCTCTTTTGAGAAATGAGAGACCTGAACTTAAAATAAGGGAAATCTTGTTTATATAGCTCACAAGCAGCAGTCAGGATTCTCCAGTTCAAGAGAGCCTTTTCCTCTAGGCCAGTGGTTTTCAGACTATGGTGCTGTTTGAGGTGCCGTTGAAGTCTGTTCAAATACCCTTTTTCAATGTACATTTACAGGTTTCAAAGCCATGACACAGAAGAGCACACACCAGTTGTTCCATGTGCCAACCTGCAGCATGTGGAAACCTTCCAGTGCTTTGCTGTGCACTTCTGTATTAATTCATGTTGGTGCAGATCTCCAATGAAGGATTCTTCTGGCACCTTAGTATTTACAGGTGAACATCTGGAAAATGGGTTTACTGATTATGATTATAATGATTAAAATGCTCTTTTTAAAAAAGAAATCAGGTTTCAGCATGTTTACAATTACATGAAATTGTTCAAGTGAGTAGATTAGGAAAAAATATGTGCTTAGCATCCTTGGATAATGCTGAATATATTTTCTCAGTGCAAATGATCATAAAGGTGTCAAGTCAGGTGTGTGACTTGAAGGCTCACATGGCACAACACATCTGTGTCCTTCTAGGAAGACTGCAGGATTTGCAACAAGTTTGGGGGCTCCCCTCTAATTCTTTTGAACAGGTTGCCATGCTCCCCACTGCACACAAAGTGTCCATAATGAACTTGAAATGTAAACCTGAGGTCTAATATGCAAAACACAAGACGTTGGGCAGCTCTGAAACCCACGAGGATGCTCATTACTCTAACAATTAAATCCTGCTATAAAATACTAAACAATGGGGATTCTGCACTGATCCAAGAATCAACACATTGCCTTCCTACAAGCTGTACAGTTGCGATTCAGAAATGCCAATATGTTAACAATGATTCAGTGTTGAGACAGAAATTCTGTGCTCTGCTTCCAAGCTGTTTGATCAGTTTAATTGGACAAATATCCTGAGATTAGTCAGTGAGTGGTCGAACATCTACAGGTAGCCGTGGTGGTAGACTCGGCTTGGTGGAGGCAGCAGCTTGGGGAGCCTGAGGCTGGAGCCTCATGAAGGGGCTTGGAGCCAGCTGGGCCCTGAGTAAGCCATCGTCTGGGCTATGAGGCCTCCTCCAGGCTCACCGACGTGCCCACAAGGCCGGCTGGGGCTGAGGAGGGTAGAGTGGAGGCTGGGCTCAGACTTTGGGTGCAGCAAGAGGCCCATGGGTTCATGCTCTCCATCTCTTTCATGTCTGAAGCAGAACTGGAAGCCGTGGTCCGCCGTTTAGAGGACATGATCGTGAATGGTGAGTTCCAGTTGTTACGGAGAAATAGCATGGACAAGCACTACCAGGAGTCCGAAAACAGAAAGAGAATTAACTCACCTACATGTCTACTTTTAATGAGTATAATTCTCTGGTAGAAAAGCATATTGAAGCAAGGCGGCCGGAGCTGATCCCTGTATTCAACACGGCGGCCTTCACAGCCGCATCCAGGAGCACAGTGATGACGTGGCTGAGCATGTGCTCCACGTGCTGCTCACCTTTATAAGCTGACCCTTAAACAAATTTGAACTGACAGCTCTACTTGCATGCGGATATTTTTTTCAGAAATACATACTACACTACTACGTGATCTGCAGTTGGTTGGATCCTCAGAGACAGAATGGCGAATACAGAAGGCTAACTGTAAAGTTATAAGTGGATTTTCGACCGTGCAGAGGTCGGCCGCCCTAATAGCCATGTTGCTCAAGAGTCAACTGTTCTGATTTTCAGGCTTTTGAAGACATGCTTCTGGACGACAGGGCAGAGGAAGAAGGCTAGAGGCAGCCAGGGACTAGACTTCAGCAGCAGTTCGGTGGAGACTCCATTGTGCAAATCATCTTCCATGCCAGCTTCCCAGAAAAAATTGGTAACACCAACTCCTCCCTCCATTGGAGAGACAGAGTCTGTGCGGCAGCTCTTCATCAATGTTCATGATGGATGAGTCAAAAACAAAATTACCTGACCCCGAAACAGCTTGTGTTCAGTATTTCCCCCAGAGCAGACACCTCTCTCAGCTGCTTCTGAGTCAGACTTTGGGTCAAACTGATAGTGAGCATTCCACCTGGCAGTCCTCTTCCCCTAGCACACAGGTTAGTGTGTCAAAAATGTGGGATTGCCCACCACCATGAACCACCCCGCCCCTTTTCCCTAAATACCACAGCAAACTTAGCCCAAATTTTCTGTGTAATCTCAGCTCTCTCACTTGGGTCAGAGTTTCATCCCTTCGGCCCTAATGGCCCAGTTGTGTGAGGACAGATTGGGAGTGTTTGTCTGGGATGTTACTCAAGCCAGCTGTCCCTATCTTGAGATTTCTGAAGTTCCCATTATCACTGCTAGCCTTGGCTATGGGAATAAACTGACGGAGGTGTCCTTTCCCTAAAAGCTACACGCGAATATCACTTCGTGTTGCACTGGTGCATAAGCCCTCTTATCGCTTTGTCTTCTGCTGGTCCTGATGGAGTCTCAGGGTTTCTGGAAGCCTCTTTTAAGCATGATTTTTGAAAAACAAATTTTATAGATGAACGTTCAGGTTAACCTAGTGGAACTATTCTTGGAATTTCCTTGACTATCCTCATAAAGATCAAAGTATTGTATCCTTTGTGCTTTTTAGTTGTTAGTGCTATAAAGGCAAAAATGCTCTCCACATCAGCTTTCCTATTTTACTGGGCACCGATAAATATACGCTGTGCACTGGAAGTAGACGGAAAGGTACCCTTTCCTCAACCCATGTTAAGTGTGTATGTTCAGACTTGTTGAATGACCTTTCTGTATACCTCAGTTTGCTAGGTTTTTCTGTGGGGGTGGTGGATGCGAGTTTGTTTGTTTGTTTGTTTAAAAAAAAAAAAAAGATGACTGCAATTTCTTCTTCCTTTCAAAATCTCTTACCAAATTGGTGTTCCACTGGTCCCGCTCAGCATGAGTAGTGGGTAGTACACCTTTACCGGTCACCTGTCTGCTTTGGTTTTGGTGGAACATTACTGACGAGAAAACATGTGTGTTACATCTCTAGAAAGAAGGAAAAAATAGTTGGTTTAAATTTTTTTTTAAGTCTGCCATTTGTAGCTACTTCTCTGTGTAAATCAAAACTTTCTTGGGCACTCTCGCTCTCTCTTGCCTTCTGAGACAGCCCGCACTCTGTCAATGGAGTGTGTATCAATCTTTACTTTAAACCCCTCCCCAGGTATACATCTCTCTAAATAAACCTACTTTTACTCAAAAAAAGAAAACTTTCTCATCACAGATTGTTTGGTGTTCAGGTTGGCTAAACTCTCTATAAAACAAAATTCAGGACAACACAGGATGCTGAAGCTAATATGTGGTAGCCATTCATAAGTCCCAGCTTCAAACTGTGAATCCACTGAAACCACCTTGCTGTCCTCATTGCCTGACTTTAGCACAAGTCATTGTTATAATTTGAAATTGTGAAGTAAATGTGAACTAACAAAGGACTACTTACGTGTTTTATGTATGACCGTTTTTTCCATCTAAGCTTCCACTTTCTTTCAAGAGTGTGGAAAATTTTTAAATTACTAGCCTATGTTAGGCTACTCCCTTAAAAAAATTAATGAGAATTGAAACCACCTTATGGAAAGAAAAATAAGTAATTTATTAAGTAGTTGAATTATGAATGTCTGTCCATGTGTATGCGTGTGTGTGTGAGTACACTTAGGCTCACATTTATCCACTTACAAGCACGTGTTTATTGTTTACACTCATCAAATTACAAATACTGCTTTGATTTAACCGAAACCTTCACAATGGTGTGCTGGTGAAGTGACGCGTGTCACGCAGAGGAAGCTGGGGTGCTGCCAGAGCCCCAGTCCTGATCTCTTTCCTTTGCCAGATTCTGACATCCTCTGGGCCACTTCCACATCCCCTCTGGTCCAGGTCCCCTGCTCGTCCCCCCAGACCAATCACACTCTTCTGTGGAGCCAATATTCCAATTGTACAGGAATCTCAGTGTCAGTGAGATCTTTAATTCCTCAGAGTTCTTTGTAAATTCCACCCGCCTTGAAACACAGTGTGTTTCTCCCAAGCTATTTGAATTGTTCTGCCTACATCTGTCCTTGCATGTTATTGCCCAGCTCCACCGGAACAGGGGCTCCCTGGGTGCAGCGCTCTTCCACGCCATCTCACCCTGATAATGCAGTTGCCAAAGCCATGCTACAAACCCAGAGCTGAAGTTCTGGGTCTACCCGACGTGGCCCATGACGTTTTTGACCCCAAATAACAGCCTGGTGAAGGGGTATTTTAAATTCTGGCCCTGCCACTTATTAACTGTGCATCCTTAAACAAATCACGTCACATCTCCAAGTTCAACCCTAAAATGGAGAGAAGCATCCCTACTTTGCAAGGTTGTCGTGAGCACTGAATGGGTTATACAGAGACAATGTGCTGGAGTATAGAAAAGCCTGCTAAATTTGCTGTATTCAAAAATGTGTTGATTTTTTCTTTTAATCTCAGCTCTTTTTCTTTCAAGCATTGTCAAATCAGTTGGGATAGTTTGCATCCTCTTCAAAGTTTTTACTTTCTATCTAAAAAAGTCAGGAAAACACATTCCATGATTATTTGCTGAAAGTTTTCTGATCTCTTTCCTGACAGACGATGTCACCTGATGCCTGCTGTTCCTGATGCACTACATGGGCACCTGGTATTTCTCTCCACCTAAAAGAGTGATTTGAAGTAGTTTTCAATCTTTTATCATCCATTCTCCCCATTACACTTTTTAATAAGGCCTTTAAAAGAACAATTTTGTAGAAACAACAAGGTCCTACTGTATAGCACAGAGAACCACATTTTTTTTATTGAGTTGTAGTCAATTTACAATGTTGTGTCAAATTCCAGTGTAGAGCACAATTTTTCAGTTATACATGAACATACATATATTCATTGTCACATTTATTTTTCGCTGTGAGCTACCACAAGATATTGCATATATTTTTCTGTGCTATACAGTATAATCTTGTTTATCTAGTCTACATATGCCTGTCAGTATCTACAAATTTTGAACTCCCAGTGTGTCCCTTCCACCCTCCTCCCCCTTGGCAACCGCAAGTTTATATTCTATGTCTATGAGTCTGTTTCTGTTTTGTACTTATGTTCTTTTTTTTTTTTTTTTTTTAGATTCCACATATGAGCAATCTCATATGGTATTTTCTCTCTTTCTGGCTTACTTCACTTAGAATGACATTCTCCAGAGACATCCATGTTGCTGCAAATGGCGCTATATTGTCAGTTTTTATGGCTGAGTAGTATTCCATTGTATAAATATACCATTTCTTCTTTATCCAGTCCTCTGTTGATGGACATTTAGGCTGTTTCCATGTCTTGGCTATTGTAAATAGTGCTGCTATAAACATTGGGGTGCAGGTGTCTTTTTGAAGTTGGGTTCCTTCTGGATATATGCCCAGGAGCGGGATTCCTGGGTCATATGGCAAGTCTATTCCTAGTATTTTGAGGAATCTCCACACTACTTTCCACAGTGGCTGCACCAAACTGCATTCCCACCAGCAGTGTAGGAGGGTTCCCCTTTCTCCACAACCTCTCCAGCATTTGTCATTTGTGGACTTTTGAATGATGGCCATTCTGGCTTGTGTGAAGTGATACCTCATTGTAGTTTTGATTTGCATTTCTCTGATGATTAGTGATATTGAGCATTTTTTCATATGCCTATTGATCATTTGTATTTCTTCCTTGGAGAATTGCTTGATTAGGTCTTCTTCCCATTTCTGGATTGAGATGTTTGTTTTTTTCTTATTAAGTCGTATGAGCTGCTTATATATTCTGGAGATCAAGCCTTTGTCGGTTTCATCATTTGTAAAAATTTTCTCCCTTTCCGTAGGTTGTTGTTTTGTTTTGCTTATGGTTTCCTTTGCTGTGCAGAAGCTTGTAAGTTTCATTAGGTCCCATTTGTTTATTCTTGCTTTTATTTCTATTGCTTGGGTAGACTGCCCTAGGAGAACATTTTTGAGATGTATGTCAGATAATGTTTTGCCTATATTTTCTTCTAGGAGGTTTATTGCATCTTGTCTTATGTTTAAGTCTTTGATCCATTTTGAGTTTATTTTTGTGTGTGGTGTAAGGGAGTGTCCTAGCTTCATTGATTTCCATGCTACTGTCCAGTTTTCCCAACACTATTTGCTGAAGAGACTGTCTTTATTCCATTGTATATTCTTGCCTCCTTTGTCGAAGATGAGTTGACCAAAAGTTTGTGGGTTCATTTCTGGGCTCTCTATTCTGTTCTATTGGTCTATATGTCTGTTTTTGTACCAATACCATGCTGTCTTGATGACTGTAGCTCTGTAGTATTGTCTGAAGTCTGGGAGAGTTATTCCTCCAGCCTCTTTCTTTTTCTTCAGTAATGCTTTGGCAATTCTAGGTCTTTTGTGGTTCCATATACATTTTATTATGATTTGCTCTAGTTCTGTGAAATATATCCTGGGTAATTTAATAGGGATTGTATTAAATCTTTAGATTGCCTTCGGCAGTGTGACGATTTTAACAATATTGATTCTTCCAATCCAGGAGCATGGGATATATTTCCATTTTTTTAAGGCTTCTTTAATTTCCTTCATCAATGGTTTATAGCTCTTCATGTATATGTCTTTCACCTCCTTGGTTAGATTTATTCCTAGGTATTTTATTACTTTGGGTGCTATTTTAAAGGGAATTGTTTCATTACTTTCTTTTCCTGTTGATTCATCATTAGTGTAAAGAAATGCAACTGATTTTTGTATGTTCATCTTGTAACCTGCTACCTTGCTGAATTCTTCGATTATTTCTAGTAGTTTTTGTGTGGACCTTCTAGGGTTTTCTATATATAGTATCATGTCATATGCATATAGTGACACTTTTACCTCTTCTTTTCCAATTTAGATCCCTTTTATTTCTCTCTCTTGCCTGATTGCTGTGGCTAGGACTTCCAAGACTATGTTGAATAGGAGTGGTGATAGTGGGCAGCCTTGTCTTGATTTTAGTAGGAATCTTTTGAGTTTTTCACCGTTGAGTACTATGCTGGCTATAGGTTTGTCATATATAGCTTTTATTATGTTGAGATATGTTCCCTCTATACTCACTTTAGTGAGAGTTTTTATCATAAATGGGTGTTGAATTTTATCAAAAGCTTTTTCTGCATCTATTGAGATAATCATGTGGTTTTTGTCCTTTCTCTTGTTGATGAGATGTATTACATTGATTGATTTGCATGTGTTGAACCATCCTTGTGTCCCTGGGATGAACCCCACTTGGTCATGATGTATAATCTTTTTTATGTGCTGTTGGATTTTATTTGCTAATATTTTGGTAAGGATTTTGCATCTATGTTCATCAATGATATTGGTCTGTAATTCTCTTTTTTTGGTGGTGTCTTTGCCTGGTTTTTGTATGGGAACCACATTTAATATCCTGTAATAACCTATAATGAAAAAGAATACATATATAACTGAATCACTGTGCTGTACACCTAATACAACACTGTAAATCAACTATACATCAGCAAAATGAATAAAAAGGTAAAATAAAATAAAAATAAATAATTTTTCCTTTCTTTTTCGTATTCTTACCTTCCAACTTGACAAAATACTTCAGCAAATTTCTAGTCCCATCTCATGCCAAAAAAAAGGAAATTAAAGTGGGAAAGCATGGGATTTAGAGTCAGAAGTCAGTGTCCCCATCTATTTGCTTTGTCACATCAGCAAATCTCTTAACCCTTTGCTCTGCCAAATGAATCAAAACATCCCCTAACTTCCCAGAGCTGGTGTGAGGATTCAATGACATTCTGGAAGAGAAACGAAGCTTGGAAGTTGTCATGTTCTGTACACGTGCTCTTCTGTACTGACCAACCTCCCTGGGGGACCAGAGTAGTAGGCAGAGGAGAACAGGGTTTACTCAGAAGCATTATGCAGGAAATGCATGGCTTGCATCTCCATGGGCATTTATAGGCACATGTTTAAGGATGGGGTGTTGGCTTTGCTCCAGAGGCACCACCCATGCTAAAGTCACACCCAACACCTCTCCACGCTGCCAATCTTTTTTACACTGAAACCATTTAGGAGAATAACCCAGTAGCTGCCACACAAGAATTTCATTCCACACACTCTCTGGACTCCCTACTCTGCTCCAAGCCCTGTGCCTGGTACAAAGCTACAAGCAGGGAAAAGACACAAGCATTCAATCATCTCACCATCCTCATATTTGTCCAGGTGCCGGGGACACAACAGAGAATAAAAGAAACAGGTTCCTGCTCGCAGGAAGCTTATGTTTCAGAGAGGGGAAACACACAATTAAAGGGGAAATATTTTAAACATAAGTTAAAAAGTGGACAGTGTTACGAAGAAAATCAAATGGGGTAAGAAGACATACAGGGACAGGGAGCTGTGTAGACAGGATGGTTAGGGATGGGCTTCCTCTGGAGGTGACACTGGAGAGATGAGAATGAGTGTGAACATGAGCTGGGGACACTATCAAGAGTTTGGCTGGAGGATTGGCTAGCAGAAAGGAACCTATCCTTTTTAAGCACCTACTGTGTGCCAGGGACTGCTGTGTTATTTCCACTTATTTAATCTTCACAAGCTACCATGGTGTTCACTACGCTAACTTTGGTCACTCGTACCAAGGGAAGTATATGGCAAATAGGTACCCTAATAAAGACGGAATGAATGCAAACGTGGATGAACGCGTTACCATTTATCAATTCCATTTTGCTTTTAATCAGAAAACTGAGACTCTGTGAATGTGTTTCCCGAGGCCACTCAGCTATAAGGGGTAGAACTACAGTGGTTGACAATTAACAACAAAGACAATACTTGTCTTTAAAATGTTGTCTGATTTTTAAATTTTATTTTATAAAGTTAGAATTCACTTACAAATATTTTGCTTGGGATTATTTATATTTATGTTTATAAAGGGAGACCAGCCAGCCTGGAGTTTTCTTGTCTCAGACTACTTTTTTCAGTTGGACATAAAGGTCATTTCAGGTCCACAAAATACGCCAGTTTGCTTTTCCTATATTACCTCACTCTAGAAGTTATTATACAAAATAGGGATTGTCTGTTAGTTGAATATTTGGTGCATCCTACCTATAGAATTCTTCCAAACAGTTGCTTATTAAGGAGAAAGGGTATTAACTATTACTATGGTTAGTGTATGAGTGTGTGGCCCCTCTGGGTCAAGTTCTGTGCTTTGAGTTGGGGACACACATATGGAAAGTCAAGTTTTGAAACAGGATGTATTTATTCAGCTAATATTTACTAAACATCTGTTGCAAGTCAGGCATTCTTCTAGACATCATGGGTATGGCAATGAATTAAACAGATTAAAAAAATAAAAATCCCTGACCTCAGTGGAACTTCTATTCTAATGAAGGAAGACAGAAAAGTAAATAATCTAGAATATTACAAGATGATAATACTCCACAGAAATAAGGCAGAGAAGGGAGATAAGAAGTGTGGGGCAGGGAGGAGAGATACACTTTTGTATAGGTAAGTAAGAGAGGGCCTCTCTAAAAAGTTGACTTGTAGACAAAGACTTGAAGGAAGTAAGTGTTGCAGAGAGGGAGGACAGTCATATGCAAAACCTAGAGGGGTGTGTCACACAGGAGGAAGAGCAAGGAGGTCAGCATGGATCAAAAAAGCTCCAGAGAGAGAGAGAGACCCAGATGAGGTCAGAGAGGCAAATGGAGCTTAGGTTGTGTACCGCTTTTGGAAGAACTTGGAAGAAATTTGACTTTTTGACTGAGATGGAAAGCAGTGGGAGGTTTTTGAGCAGAGGCATGATGATATTGGATACCTTTTAATAGGAGTGCCCTGGCTTCCATGCTGAATAGAGAAAGAGAAAAGTAGCCAGGAGACTAGGGAAGAGGATATTGCAGCCAACCAGGTAATGATAATGATGGCTTGGACCATGAAGACAGGAGTGGAAATGGACAGAAGTGGCCAGAACAGCATACTAAGTAAAGAGGGTCAGATAGGGAAAGACAAATGTTATATGATGTCACTTATATGTAGAATCTAAAAAATAATGCAACTGAATCTATTTACAAAACAGAAACAGATGTCATTGGTGTCCTGTCATATCCCCACAGCATTTGCTTTTTCTGTGCACATGGTTGGACTTCTCATTATGCGGACTGAAACTGTAATTGCATTCCTCTTCTTGTCTTACATATAGGCTGCAGAATCATGGAAAATAGCACCGTTGGAGGCTTCCCTCAAGCATTCATGGACAAGAACTTGTGATAAGTACCCCGACTTTCTTGCCTTTTGATTGAGATATGTTTTACAGTTCCCTGTGGCCACCAGTAGGATCATGCCTCAGTAACACAGTGGTAACCAGCACATAAGTGCACCTTGTATGAGCTTCTTCCCTTTCCCTGTCTCACTTGCCCACTCCCCTACTGGGACTCCCTGGGGTCACCTCCCCAAAACTATATGTATTCAAATCCTTGTCTCTGACTCTGCTTCCAAGACATCCTTCCTTGCCGACTCCTTTCTTTCTGCTATGGTACAAGCTAAGAACAGTGCAGGAAAGTCTCCCCCAATTTTTAATGAAGTTGTTTGGCTTGAAGCCAGAAGGACAGATGGCACCTCAGATTATAGCTGATTTTTCCAGGAAAGGCTTGAAAAAATTAATTTGGGCAGAGAGAGGAAAATTCAGCAACAGAAGGAACTGGGTCATCCTTAGCATTTGGGCTTTCGTATCTCGATAGGCAGAGCTGATGTGGTAATTGTAGAAATCCAGTCCAATCATCATCTTCATTATAATAATGGTGATGACTTCACACAGCAGGCACAGTGACATTAGGAGAATTTCCCCTGGCACTTACCTGGGTGAGACAATATCATTCAGTTCGCAAGGCAATCTACACGACATATCCACACCCCAGGCCTGGCTGCCCATCTCTGAACGTGACCATCCTATATCCTGGGAGAAATGCAGGATAAGAGTTTGGATCCAAGAATATGGCTCCATTCTATTATCTGTCTTTTAAACAAATTCACAAGCCCATGTAAACGAAAGCTGCAAAGGTCTGGAAACAAAAGTCCTGTCTGGGATTTTCCCAAACCTACTTCCACCATGGTTAATTTTTTTCTCATTCACTTCTTCAACAAATATTTATTGTGTATCTACTGTCCCATCTCTGACACAGAGTGTGATGAGGACTCTGTCCGTCTTCACGAAGTGACAGCCTTGTATAATCCCCTTCTCTCAAGTACAGAAGAACCTTGGCTTGCTGCTAACCCCCCTTGGCAAAGGTGATGGCTTGTCACTCTGTGATTATATCAGACCTCACCTTAGCAAACTAGAGTAGGAGAGACTCTCCCTTAATGGCTTTGAAGAAGTAAGCTGCCATGCTGTAAAAGTGATCCACGTGCAGCCTCAAGGAATGGTAGTGGCCTCTAGAAGCCGACCACAGCCCCTGGCCAATAAGAACATAGGGGGCTCAGTCCTTAGCCATAAGGACACTGATGCTGCCAACAACCTGAGGGAATTTGGGAATGGATTTTTCCCCAGCTGAGCCTCCAGATAAGAATGCATCCCCATCAACCCCTTGATTACCGCCTTGCAAGATCCTGAGCAGAGGACCCAATTAAGACATACTTGGATTTTTGTCGATTCTAAACTCTAAGATCATAAATGTTTGTGGTTCAAAGCTGCTAAGTTGTTATACAACATGCAAAACTAATACACAGAGCTAGGGATGTTGACTGCATGTTGAAAACAGCAGGCAACAAGATATATATTAAAATATGTGTTGCAAGAAATGGGCTTATGTGATTGTGGGGCCTGGCTGTACAAGTCCTGGAATCCTGAGAGCAGGGAATCAGAAAAGGCAGGATGGAACGATTTGCACAAGCTAAAGCCTTCAGTTCAAAGGCAGAATTTCTTCTTCTACATGGAAGTCTTGGCTCTGCTCTTAAGGCCTCTCAGTTGATCAAATCAGGCTCACCCAGAATATCTAGGGTAATCTCCCTTGCTTAAAGTTAACCGATTGTGAATGTTAATTACGTCTACAAGATACCTTCACAGCAATGCTTGATTCGGCAACCAGGCACTGTAGCCTAGCCCAGCTGACACACAAAACTGATCATCACAATGATAATAATTAGTGAGCACAAGTGTGGTAAGCCACTGATGCTTGGAGTGTGTCTATTACGACAGTCAGAGTCCACCTTGACTAATCTGAGTGAGGAGTCATTCTTCCAAGCCTCAGTGTTTACTTCTGAAGAATGGGGATAAGAATATCTAATTCCTGAGGCCATCTATACCCCTAATCAGTAGAGACTGCGGGCCCTCAAACGCCTCTGGGCCCCTTAGCAGGATAGAGATGGGTGTTCTTCTAACCAGTCTTTGATTCTACCACAAATTACTCTGAATCTCTAGTGTGTCAGCATCCCTTTGGCTACGACCCTGCCCCAGATCAAGCCACTTCATCCCTCACCTGGGCCTTGATACTTGTCCTAACCGGTCCCCCCCCCCCTTCCAGTTTACCATTCGTACTGCTGCACGGTGACCTTTTTATGCCCAACTCTGACAATGCTATACCTCTTACTAGTTATTTCCATCGTTCTTTTTTTGCTGGTATGTAAAACCCAGAACCTTTTTCTCAAAAGACACTTGAGACTTTACAGCTTACACATTTAGCCTCATCGTCTATCACTGCCTCCCCAGATATCATGTCTCACATTTATTCTGCCCACACACAAGTCTACTCCTTTATCCTAGTGATACCCTACCCTAGCATATTTGTATGCTTTTATTTAAAGTGATTATGGTTATTCACTTTGATGTCCCTAATAGAAATAATATGCATTATTTCCTCTAATTTTCACAACGCCACTTTAAGGTTGAACCTTTATTGCCACCAGCTACTAAGTATCAGATCTGACGTTCAGACACAAGCCAGTCTAACTCCAAAGCCTAAACTCTTAACCCCCATAGCAAACTGCTCTTAAACCTTCATATCTATATTTCTCTGCTTGGGATTCCAGTCTCACCTCCCTAGCTCTTACCTCTTTCATCACCGAAACCCCTTCTCATCCTTTGAGGCTCAGTGCAAACATCACAGTGCTGGCAGAGATTTTCCTGTCCACCACCAGGCATCTGTGTTTCCCCCTCCCACAGGTAGCTGTGCTTCTCATTCTAAGAGTGCATATCACACTAGCATGGCTTCTCTTTTCCTGAATGGACCTTGGCTAATACATATTCCATCATCATAAGAATCCAGAAAGCAGTGAGAGCCCTAATATTGCTCTATGGGTCCTTGAAAAGTTGATCAACAGAACTGCCAATTAGGCTGCAGATGCTGCAAAACCAGCCGCGATCTCTGACATTGGTCAGCCCGATTCTCCCTCGTATCCAAAAACAATAGGTCAAATGAATTAAAAAATTACATTATGTTAAAAAAAAAAAAAGAAACGCTAAAAAAATAAAAAAAAATTACATTAAGTCCTACATGTAAACCAAAGAGAAACAAAGGTAAATATTGTAAAGCAATAGGAGTGAGAGTCATCACTGAGAGTGTCTTGTTATGTGGTTAATAGAAGAAGTTAGGGGGTTTCATAGTGCCCAAATCCTCCCTGGGGGAAAAAAAGTTAAAGGATGATAGTCAAACAGAAGAGTCTATCACCTCTTTTAAGAGGGATCTCAGTCCTGCTCCCCAAATTCCGAAAGTATCTTCCACAACAGAGACACTGGAGGGAGAGACAACACATAGAAGGCTGGAAACTCCAGTCCTGAAGAGAAAGAGAAATTCTTTTTCATAAAGCAATGGGAATATTAGATTGTGTTATTACTGTTTGCCCAATATTCTGATTTCCCTCCCATCTTTGCAGAAGGATTACACATCCATACACATATCTCCATCCTGCTGAACCATTTAACTTGCTTTTGACAATGACATGGGGCCAGAAGTGGTGTTTCACACTTCAGGCAGAGCTTTTAAGAGCCTAGCAGAATTATGTGTGCCTCTTTTCCCCTCTACCACAAAACTGGATCTGTCCCTTATAGCAGCTGTTCCGTCACCTGGATATCAGAGTGGAGATGCGGCTGAACTGGGATAAACATATTGCAAGAGCAGGTAATAAAACTTTCTTGTGGCAAACCACAGATGTTTGTCACACTCAGCCTGTTCTCCTAATAAAGAAATTAGTTCCAAAAGTGAGGCTTCTTCAGCAAACTCTGCAATACACAGCATTTGAAAACTGGAAGGATGGCAGTCCACATAATGCATTGGTGAAACATTTGGTTAAACTCTCACCTGCCATAATTTAGAAAACATATAATCCCCTCATGGGCTTGTGACTTTAGTCTAACACAGAACTTTAGCAGTGTGCCTTGATTTCTCTTTATAGCATGTGACAAAATAATACAAGAAAGAGATAAGACTAAAAAGAATTGGCCAATTTTTTGTCAAGACTAAAACATGATAGGGAATCCAGAAACTCAAGACCTTGTGTGTTTTGAAGAGCTGCTCCTTCTTAAGCCCAAACAGAAAAGGAAAAAACTGAGGTCTTTGGGTGGCTAAGCTGATTAAAACTTAGCCTCTTAGGAAGGGCCGATTCAAGAATGTCCCCATCACACATCGCATTAAGCCCTCTGAATTAAGTTGGAGTCTGTGCCTTTTTATTAAGTTGCCATGTGTGTACACATATTGTACCCACCTTGAGTGTGAGCAGAAACTATAAATATAATGGGGTATCACTCCCATGTCTTAATCTATATGGCAAAGAGATATTATAAATGTAACTAAGGTTACTAATCTGAAGACTCTGAGTTTATCAAGAAGGAGGTTTCCCTGGGTGAGCCTGATAAACAGGTGAGCCCTTGAAAGAGGTTTGAGAGACTTGAAGAAAAAGAGAAATTCTGTTTCTGGCTTTGAAGAAGCGAGCTTCCACATAAGGATCTGAGGACAGCCTCTAGGAGTTGAAACTAACCCCAGCAAGAAAAAGTTGTGGGTAAGGTATAGCTTAGGAGGGAGGGTGTAGCTCAGGGGGCAGAGTCTAATTCAGTGGGGGAGGGTACATCGCAGTGGTAGAGTGCTTGCCTCCCATGCACGAGGTCCTGGGTTCTACCCCCACTACTGCCATCAAACAAACGAACAAATCTGATTACTTCCCCCCATCAAAAAATTTTAAAAAGAAAGAAGAAGGGAATCTCACTCTTACAACTATGTGGAAATAGATACTTTCAGAAACCACATGAACTTGGAAGAGAACCCCAAGCTTCAGAAAGGTACATAGCCCTGCTGAAACCTTGACTCTGGGCAAAGAACTCAGCCGCACCATGCTGAGACTTCTGACCTATAGAATTATGAGATAATTGTGTGTATTGTTTTAACCCAGTAAGGGTCTGCTAATTTGTTAGCTGGCAACAGCAAACTCATGCGGTATCTAACACGTCTTTTCAGTTGGACCAAAAAGCTCAGGGGAAAGATCCTAAGGGTGTGTCTCTTTCTCAGAAAACCAAGAAATTCAAGATACCCACGGCTAAATATTCAGAGAAAGTCATGTCTCAAAAGGAATTGTGGGTGCCACTGGCACATGTTGGCTGAAAGATACCAGCTAAGTTTTTGAGAGAGTTTTAAGTCAAAAGAACCATCATTCTTGGGGAGAAAAAAAAAAAAAGATTGGGACAGTGCAACCCTTAAAATGACCTGTGGGTCCTCAACCTTCTACAGGAGGGAGCAAGTGAGGAAGTTACTCTGTTTCCCATTAGGATATAATCTTCAAAGTCCTCTTCTGTTGCATCTAAAAAAAGATAAAGGAAAAGAGAGGATATCCCAGGAGGCGAAGGTGAACAATAGACCGAGACTGTCCCGTCCTCAGCTAGAACTCTCGTAACATCTGTCATAAAGAATTATAGCATAGTTATGGATGCCTACCTTTCCAAATAAGAATATTTATTGAGATTATCCTATCTCTGTTTCACCACTGAATTTTGTGTAGGAATAAACAAATGACGTGTATTTTTGGTTCATGGATGTGCGATGCTGTTGGTGTCCCATCCCTACCTCTCATTCTTAACAATTCAGTACACACCCACTGAACTTGAACTATATCATCTGAATTGTTTTACCTGAGGGCTTTCTCTGCAATCCAGGAGTGCTGAGGAATCAATCCCACCTGGGAACAGCACTCAAAAAGTAATTAATGATAGTCAGTGTATACGTATCCAAGGTTCCACGTTTTTCAAGTGGAGTAATACTGGGCGTGTGCCTTCACTGGCTCCCACAACTTCTCCAATAGGATTTAACTTCAGCTGCCCATGGCTTTAATTGGCTACCTTCTGTTCCTTGTCTCATTTTCTCAATCCTCTATTACTGTTTCCTTTACTTCCGAGAAAAATCATGTGCACTCGAATCTCTAAGTCAAGTGTTCCATTCTAAGGAAACCCAACAATGACAATTGCTCTCTGGATCCAGGAGCTACACATCTGGTAGAGACCATGCAGAAATTGCCACACATCCTACAGAGATCCTGAACTTTGAGTTTGAAGCAGTGACGGGGTCAGGGGTGGGGGTACTTTTGAGTTGTCTCCCTTAGGGAAGAGTTGAATGTTTCTGCTTGACTTAGGGTAAAGGAATGGTGTACGTAGTGACTAGAAGAGTCAAATTCCTCACTCTGTGTTTCCTTCTCCTGTGGGAGGGTAATATATCCCCATTCCATTGAAATTAGAAGTAAACTTAGAAATAAACCATTAGGTCCCTGATAATGCGAGGGTAGGGGAATGAGCCACTTCCTGGGGAAAGTTTTTAGGGTAAGCTCATGATCTGCCGTATTGCTTTTTCTTTCTGCTGTACAATTGACAGTGTTCCAGACAGGGGTTTTTCTGCCAGCTGGGTCTCAGAGTAAAGACTTAGAATACAACCTGGCTGACTCAGGATAGATAGTAATAAACCTTTGTTCTTAGAGGACACTGAGATTTCAGGATTGCTTGTTACCATGATATAAACTAGTCTGTCTTGACTGATACAGTGTTCCCAAACAAGAATTTGGGAAAACAAAGAGGACACAAATACCTAATGAAAGATCAGACTGAACCCATGCCACCATTCACACTCTCAGAAAATTAGGAGACTTCAAAGAAGAGACTTCAGCCTCTGTGATTTGGAAAGAAAGATAGTCAGTGCTCCATGGCTATTTAGAGGAGCAGCAATCATAGGAACAAGAGGGCAAAGCAAAATTATGCAAAGGCCCTCACTGAAGAAATTCAGGAGGATTTTTTTTTTCTCCCCACAGATGGAGTTGTAAGTAGGCAGAATATATTATCACGGGCAATCAGAGCACTGTTGCCAGTAATTTTAAATGGAACTCTGGCAAGTCAAGTGTGGAAAGAAGAAAATCACCATGAAAACCTCTTAGTGATCTCTTATATGTTTTCTAAGGTCCCAGGATCAGGCATCTGTATAGGATGCTGACTCTAAATTAAGCAAAAAAAAAAAAAAATTCTGTGTAGGGATATTGGATAATTCCTGCATCCCAAATTTAGCTAGAGAACTGGGTACAGATGCTATGCAGCCAAGGACAATTTCTCCAAGTCACTGTATATTGTTGACCCAGTAAATACACCAATTCATAGCTGCCACTACTAGGGACAGACTGCAGCTTACACTGCCAATATTATGGGCCATGACAATAGAACTGAAACTTGCATGAAGCTGCAACCCATTACCACAAAAAAATTTGGCATAATCTTGCCCGTTTGGTGGCTCTAGCTTGTCATTCAAAGTCTGGGGTATGGTCCATTTGAAGGAGAAATCCAGTACCATGTAGAGGTAAGAAAAAGAAAATCTGGCGCTATATATATATATATATATATACACACACATGTATATACACACATACATACATACATATATAGTGAAAAGTGGACTCTGTCCCAAAGATGTGAGAGTCTTCAGAGGAAGGAGGTTCAGATGTTAGGTGAAAAAGAAGAATGACAGACATCTCCTGTATGACCACAGCCTTCAGCATGGAGAGGCACTGAGGTGAAAGGATGTAAAAAGGACACATTATGTCCCAACTCCTCCTATCGTAGTTGTGTGCAACTTCTTATCTCTGGGCCTCAGCTTCTCAGCCATAAAATGAGGCATCACTATCTGATTCTATCTATCTATCTATCTATCTATCTATCTATCTATCTATCTATCTATCGATAGATCGATCAATCAATCGATCAATCTCTAACAGACCCACCCCATGGGCATTACTGGATTTTGTCTTCAAAAGTCACAAAACGTGATCATGGGCCAGTGGTAAGCCACAGACACGCTTGGATTAGACCACCATGCTTCTGAAATGTTTGAAAATTATCAGCACTTAAAATATTATAAACACCTATGTATTAATATTTAATATTTGTTTTATAAGTTGAAATCAGATGGTCTGACTGGTATTTTTTATGAATATAAGTGGTATCAGCTTTCACCGTACTCTCCTCATCCAGCTTCCCTAAAACCATTTCCCTACTTTTCCTACCTGCCAGTGTAACTTTCATATCTATGACACAAAAGGAAGCAATCAGAAGTGCCTGAGTTCAATGCCCACTTCTGCCACTTTCCAGCTGTGTGGCTTTGGGCAGTAACTTAACTTTCTAAGGTTTAATCTTCCCATCTTTCAGAATGACTGTGACTAGCCTTTGTAATCGAACACTATATCAAGGAAAAGACAACACAACCTCTTTGTTATCAAGCCCTCAGTTGTCCCTCCAGCCACATCTCCTGCCACTGTTTTCCTTCTTTTAGCAGCACTGAATTATGTTCTCTCTTACATGGCCATACCTTTACATAGGCTGCTCCTGCCTTCTGGGTTGTCTTAAGTGGCACCTCCTCCGTGAAGCCCTCCATCTGGGTTGGCTGCTTTCAGTAATCTCAAGGCACTCTGATTCTTTATGCCTTACTACCATTTATCTCACACTTCAACGAGTTATCTTCCTATGTCTCCACGAAAATGAGTACCTTCGAATGTGAGGTCTTACAGCATGATCTTGGGGAAAATAGATAAACTTGTTTTCACTTATAAATGAGCTACTTGGGAGAATTTCAAAATCATATTAATGAAAAGATGTTACAGAATAATACATACAGGACAAATAACAATATTAAAGTTTTTAAACATGCAAGAATATCGTGTATATTTCATAAATATGTGCATATGTGGTAGGAGTAAAAAAACTATGCATGAGAGAAATAAATGCAAAATGTATAATAATTGTTTCCTGGAGAAGCTAAATGGAGCATGCAATGGAGAGGGAATGTGTCCTGTTATCTCCAAAAGGCTACGTCTTTATTGTAATATTTTGTTTCTTAAAAGTGGATGGTATATTATTATTTATACTTTTGTATGCATGTTGACTATTTTTAAATGAATTCTAAAAGGAAAATAAAGACCATGGGATTTGGAGTAAGAAATTTCCTGTCTCTGTTACTGTCTATGAGATCCTAGACAAGCTACCTTTTAAGCTTCAGATTCCTTATGCACCAAATGGGAATAAATAATTGTTTCAAGGGTTTTGTTTAAATTATAAGAGATTACAGCTATAAGATGAGTATCCAGAGCAGGGTCTGGCACAAATCAACTGCTCAGGGAATGTGTGTTGAATAAACGAGTAAATATTAAGAACCATATAAGATATTTTAAAGTGCTTCCTGGGGAGCTTACTTACTTAGCATACTGATGTCTTTAAAGTAAAACATCCTAACTATCTCATCTGTAAATACCTGAGTGTGGAGAGTGGAACAAATGTCAAGACCTTGAAATGTTTTCTTCCCCTTCAGGGATCATCTTGAATGTTTAAATATCCGTCGTAAAAATAAAACATGAGCCCTTCAGCAGAAGGATCAGAGTGTAAGGAAGAGGAATTTCAACCAGGAGGTGCTGCCTCCCTGGAGTCCCCTCCTGCTGACAATCACTTCCCTTCCAGCCTTGATCCAAACTTCTTCAGAAACTCACAGAGCTCCAGGCAGTCAGCATTCACCTGTATTAAGTACACTCCGCTCTGCAGCGTCTTCCATTTCGTCCTCGCTGATGAGTCATCTCAGCACCAAGGACAGCTCCCCGGCGCTATGATCCTGTGGTATCAAAACTGACCTCCGCTGGCTCCCAAGTCTTTTGAGGAATATTTGGTCACCAAAGCCAGTTAAGGCAGCCAGAACTAACCTCTGCAGTTCTCTGCTAACTTCAGTAACAAGTAGCTGGAAGCCATTTCTTGACGGTTCTTGAAAAAATCATGAAAACTTGAATTTCAACCACAGTGAACAATTCATTTAAAACATTTTTTTCAACCAGATTGTGTGCTAGGCCATGTTCTGCAGGGGAAGAACGATTATAAAAGTAAACATCTAAATATATAAATACACGTTTTTCAAGAGGAATCAAAGAAGATACGCTACGTAAGTTTGGCTGGCAAACAAAAGGCAATCTGAGAAGCTAACATTGAATCTGGACTTAAAGGAGCTGGCCATACAAAGATTAGAGAGAGGGGTACACCCGCTGAAGAGAAACGGTGTGTGTAAAGGTCTCGGGAAGGGAACAAGCTGGTCTCTGGGGCAAGATTTTTCCATAAGATGAAACAGAAAGGGCAACAGCTCTGAAGCCAAAATGAGGCTGCCCTGTTAGAGAAAGAAAGCAATGTGGCCTCGAGGCTTTCAGCAAGATGAAGAAGTCACACGATGAGGTCAGAAAGGGTGGCCAGGACCACAGCAACCAAGGCCATCAAGGCCATGATTGAGAGTTTGGGTTTTATTCTACAAGTGATGAGAAGTGGTTGTAATGACCTAGGCAGAGAAGTGGTAAAATCAAATTCATGCTTTAAAAAGACCAAGTTTGCTGGTGTTTGGAGAATGTTTCTTCCCTCCTAAGTCAAATCAGGGTGTAATATCTGCTGATACAGCCTTTTAAAAATTATTTGATACCAAACATGGGAGCCCAAACAAAAGTGCCAACTCCCATCACCATCGGCCTCAGTTTCCACACCCAGAGTTTCATGGGACAAGGACAGGCCAGCTCTGGGTTCTCCCTGCCCGGCCCTCCCACACGCCCAACCTCAGGCAGCCTCCTTGGAAATCCAGCCTCTGGGCCCACAGGGTCTTCACACCTCAGCTACTCCTGCCGAGACAGCTTCAGCCAAGCCATGGCCCCTGAGCCCAGCAAGCCTTAGCTCTGTTTCTCAGAGCTGAGCACACAATGGCTGAACCCCTAATCCTGCAAGAACCTCTCCCCAGGGGCCCAAGGGAGAGGGACAGGCTTTCCCCAGCACTGGCTGCCTGGCAAGAAAAGGAGAGGACCTGAGTTTATCAGCTGGGCCTCTGATGAAAGATCTAGAAGGAACCATCGAAGGATGCCCAATTTGGAAAAGATCCAGCGGCAGTTTTTGGGAGAGGTAACAAGTGACCTTTATTCTCTAGCTTTTCTAAGTCTTGGTTTCCTCCTTAAATGCATGGAAATTAACCACTTCCTTGCAGGACAGTTATGAGACTTCAAGAACTAACGTACAGAAAAAGCACCTGTATAATGTCCAGTACACAAGCACACATCAAAGGATTGGCATAGAACAGCTGTTACAGTACATTCTATTTTACATTATTAAGCAGTATGCGTTTATTGAATAAAAATTAGATAACACAGATGAATACAAAAAGAAAAAGCCAGCCACAGCCCACCATCCTAAGATAATCATCATGAAGCTTTTTGAGAGGACCTTTAAAACATTTTTTAATGCATGCACCCGTGTGTGCATCTATAAAATGCATTAGCAGATGCAAAAACGGTATCAGGTCATTAGCAGAGGCTGTTACTGTAAAAGCAGAAAAGTCCACATTTCCCAGAGGACACACTAGTGTCCGTGCACATGTGTGTGAGCTTAACTTTGCCCTCTGCCCCATGTGATTTGGCGTTAGACAAAAACAGGTCAGTATCCACCAAAGACAAAATTCTCTGCATTTGCCTAAATGTATTCTCTGAATTTACCTAAACACCAAAGTTCAAGCCTCATGAGGTTCAGTTAGAATGACTCTTGTGAGCTTGCTTGGATGGAGGCACCAAGTTCCTTTGACAGCAGGTAATCTTGCAGTGCAGATTCATGTGAGTTTGGTGAGTCTGCTGGCGGGTGGAGGAGCTTTGGCCTTCCCTAGGAGTAAACCTCCGGCATCAGGAATCACTAGCAGTCCAGGAGACTCATATTTATTAACACTCACCGTGGGGAAGGCACTGTCTTTCTTGCTTTATGTGGTACTTGCTCATTTAATTCTTGCAATTTGATGAAGTTTACAGATGGGAAAAAGGAGGCTGGCTCACGCTATGAACTCCATCTGGGACCCTGGGCAACACATTTAACCTCTCTGAGTCTCCAGTTGCTTGGCTGGAAGAGGAAGGCAGTAACCCAACCTAGAAGTGCAACCAAGGAAGACATAATGTACATACAGTTCTCAGTACAGAAAGGGAGCTCAAAACACATTAGTTGTACTTCCTTCTTTTTTCAAAAAGCCCTTGGCAAAATTTTAACTCTACTCACCACCCTAGTCTCCCAGACTGGAAACATAATCAATTTAATCAATCAGTTGTTACCTCTCATCCTGGTGACACATGTGCTTCTGTCTCTTGCAGCCTCATTGGCAGGTCCCAGGTGCCCGGGCTGGGACCACGCCGAGAGCCGTCAAGAGCAACAGCTCAAGGTTCCCACGACCTTGGAGCGGACCATTTCCTGGTTAATTTCCACCTGTCTGCAGAGGCTGTTAAGAGCTGGGGAAGCAGAAAACTCCCAGAATCTGACCAGAGATTAAAAGCAGCTCAGAGCTCATCAAGGTCAACCAGCGCAATTTACAAATGGAGAAACTGAGACCCAGAGAGGGACCTATAATTACTTCAACTTTGGAAATTTTTTTAACTTTGGGAATCTGAGGAATTTATTTACTGAACAAGTATTTGTCCCTTCTAGGCTCCCAGAATTTCAGGACTGATAAGTGATGGTGTTAAAATAATGAGGCCATGGAGCGGTGAAAACTCCGTAGCCTTATAGCCATTCATCTCTCCCAGCTCCAAACTGGAGAGGACCCCAGAGCTTTCATGTGGGGGGATGCTTGCTTCTCTCTATCCCTACACTGTCATGGGACGGTGAGAAGGGAGTAGAGAACAGGTTTGGTGGAAATCCTGTCTCCAGCCCATCCTCTATAAACAAAAGCCCCTCTTACATAATGTACACTTTTCCACAGAATGAGTGCTCTGAATGTGCAAAGCCTTGATCATGCGGAGCGTCCACTAGACTGAAAATACAGCAGTTCTCCAT
Source organism: Camelus ferus (assembly GCF_009834535.1). NCBI lineage: Eukaryota > Metazoa > Chordata > Mammalia > Artiodactyla > Camelidae > Camelus > Camelus ferus. Next base: position 4,331,259 of record NC_045717.1, on the reverse strand, counting down.
GCAGAACCAACTTGCCTCCCCAAAGGAGAGACCATTTCTCATTCCTGCCATCAGTTACCTAGGGAAATAAGAAGGATCTCCAGACTGAGGAGGGGTGGGGGCTAGGGGGCTACCCCTGTGATTATACTGCCTGGATTCCCCAGGCTTATTTTCCTGGGTGTTTATCACTGTGCCTGGACTATCTCTGCAAGCTCAGTGGGCACTGGGTCAAGCTCTGCACTGGGTGGAGACCGCACCATTAAAGGGGGCCAGTGGGGTCAGAGCCAGAAACACCAAAGCTGGAGCTTTTGTCAGATCCTTTGTGCCACTGGTTCTCCCTGCTGAGTGTTCTTCCATCCAGGGAAAACTTTGTAGTGTTTGGGGGGGTTCTTTTATTGAAAAAATTTCCTTCAGTCTCCCAGAAACTGAACTTCTGTAACAATAAATGGGGTAACCCAATGCTGAAATAAAAGCCCCAGGGTGGAGGGGCTAATCGATTCTGGTTCCTTCTTTCCCGTGGTATGTCACTAAATACATCAAGAGCCATAGAGAAAGGCCCAGGAAAGCTAATTACCACTGATAAAAAGAACCAAGAATAGATTAAAAGTGCTGTGTAACTGAACCCTAGAAAGGTGGGAATTACTACCATCCCCGTATTACAGATGAGGAAAGCAAAACTCCAAGAGATGAGGTGGCTGCCCAAGGTCATCCAAGGCACAGCTGAGATTCAAACAGAGGTCTGACTCCCTTCCAGTTCCACGCTTTCATCTCCTCTACAGGACTCAAGATTAGAGCCCCCAAACTAGCATCAATCATCCGTTCCACCCTCACGTGGGGCTTTGTCAGGGATATGGAGCCCAGGCTGGTGGATGAGACCATGCAGAAGCCACTACGGCCAGCCAGCCAGCTGTCCTCTGCACCAGCCGGAGCCTTTGTGCCTGCCAGTGGCAGAAATCTCGCTGCTGTTTCTTCGCTAGCTCATACACATCAACTCCAACCTGCCAGACGAGTGTGGGCAGTCGACAAGTTAGCTCCAAACTCCAAAAAGTTACGTTGCCTCCACTCCAAATCCAGCACTGCAACCCCAGGCATTTTGTTTTTCATCTTCATTTTGCAAACTGAATAGAAGCAATGTTGGCAGTGCATCCCTGCCACCTGCACAGGTTCTGAGAAGGGGTTAGCCTGGCCCACCTCACCTTGGATGACCCCCAAGTCAGCATCTTGGCCCACAACCTCTAGGGCTTGGCTCAGAGGCTCCGGAAGCCTCCTGCTGGGACCGACCTGGGCACCTCTGGGCCCAGTTGGGGACTCAACGTCTTGTTCCACAGAAGTGGGAAGGTAATCAGACTGTGGCCTCTGGGCAAACAAACCTGCTGGGAATCCCAGCTCAATTTTTAACTAGCTGTGTGGTATTGGGAAAACTGCTTCAACCCTTCAAACGTCAGTTCCCTCATCCTCAAAATGAGGAAAAGAATAATTACATGTAATGAAGAGGAAGTGACCCGAGGGAGTAAGTGAGATGATGTCTTGCCTGTGGCCCACACGACTTAACTATATTGTATATTACACTGTACGAGTACAAATTAACACTATTATTAATAATTAATAATCATTCATGATTGGGTCACTTACTCCTCTTCTTAACCAGAAAACATCCAAGGATCCTTCCAAATCTGCTATCCAGTGGCCTACTAGGAATCACAGTCCACCACATGGGGTCCCGTGGAGAGTAAGTGAGCCCGTGAAGGCATGAGAAGCACCTGCAGAGCTGGCCTGTCACAGGCAAGAGGCAGATGTGAGGCCCCCCGAGAGGCAGCATCACTAGCAGTTATGAGTCTGTGCTCATTAAGGATGTGGTCTTCCTAACCAGGTGGAGGTGTCTTCACGAGGACAATTAAAGTGCCCATCTCATGAGGCTGTTTAGTACAGACAATGCAGACACATGGTAAGTGCCCTCCCACAGGCTCCAACATTCAACCCATTCTCATGTCTTCCCACCACTATGGCTCCTGCCACTCTGGCTGCCAGATGCCAGCTCTTCCCAGCACCAGCCACCCTTGCACACTGGGGTCTTCCTGCTGGCCCCTGTTCTTGTCCACAGACATAGTCCTTTGGGGGTGCCTTAATAACCTTCTTTTTTCTTTTTTTTTTTAATTGTTCTTTTAGATTCTACTGCAGTGAACCTCTTAGTGCACTCAGCTATTCCTTTCATTAAGTTATTTCCTCAGAGAGTAAAATTATTAGATAAAAGGAAGCAACATTGTTTGTCTTTTTATCCATCTTACTACTACTTTTCAAAATGTGCTGTATCCATTCACATCATTATCCTCAGGATGCAAGTGTGTCAGTTTTACCACATCTTGACCAGCACTGGGTGTTATGATTTTCCCATTTATTTTATTTGTTTCACAGGTGAAAAACAGTACCCTATTGTTTAACTTTGTATTTCTGTGACCATCATATGAATAATTACTCTCATGAGTATTAATTCTTTATCTCTGTTACACCTAGGATATAATAGTTCAGTATTTTTAAAGGATTGCTTGAATCTGAGTAATTCTGATTTGGCTAGCGTTGGTAATGAAGAAAGCCCTACTCTGATCATATTATATTAGCCCAAACTATTTTAAGCATGGTGGTCTGTGTCTCTAAGAGCTAGTCTCCTTGCCTAAGGCACTTTACTGACTCTTTTGGCTTCCTGTAGTTTCTGTGACAAGAGCCCTTGTGCCTACCACATGGCATCTTGCCCTGAATCCTCCTAGCTGGCATCTTGGAATCCAGAGTCATATGGCTGCCTCCACCATAGCAGGACCATGCCTCTTAATCAGCCCAGGTACCTAACTCTAGAGGAGAATTTCTGTCACATACTCAGGTGACTTAGAAATCCAACCAGGGTTGATGCCACCACCACCTTCTCCATGTGAGGATGTAACATGCAGGATTAAGATTGGATCAGATTCTCCAGGTCCAGCTGTATTGCTGCAAATAGCATTATTTCATTCTTTTTTATGGCTGAGTAGTATTCCATTGTGTGTATATGTGTGTGTGTGTGTGTACATATATAGAAAACAAATTATGGTTACCAGCAGGGGAAGAGGAGAGGGATAAATTAGGAGTTTGAGATTTGCAGATACACACTACTATATATCTAATAGATAAACAATAAGGTTCTACTGTTTAGCACAGGGAACTATATTCAATGTCTTGTGCTTATAATGATAAAGAAAATGAAAAAGAATATATATATGTATAAAAAGATTGGATCAAATTAAGAATCCTATCTCCAACACCCACTGTGTGGGTGACCTTGATGCCTCTCTTATCTGTTCCTCATTGCTGAAGTAGACATAAATCATATACTTAACAGCACAGGTTGCTCAGTAGGAAAGATGATGTGGCCAAAACAAAGGGAAAACAAGGGCAGAGACTTGGGAGGTAGATGGTCTTGGGTTCAGATCCCAGCTCTTCATCTATTCACTGTGAAGCTTTGAGCAGGTCTGAACCTCAGTTTTTACATCTGTAAAGTGGGATGTTATCTTCACCCCATTGGATTGTGAGGCAGACTAAGTGATAAAACATACATTCAGTGTTTTGTGCTCTGCCTGGCTCATACGTGAGCAATAGATACTAGTTTCCTTTCCCGCCTCTTTAAATGAAGATAGATTCTCTGAGAATGACTTCACGAGGCACCAAATATATTTTAAGTCTCAGTCGCAACAAACTGACCCTGAGGGTCCACTGGGGGCAGACCCTTCCCTCCTGGAAATTCAGTGAGGATGTATGCCACTCGTTGACACCCTCTGCAGGACTAGGAAAGATGCGGGAGAAAGATTCTACACAGGTCCTGCCCTCCAGAGACTGCCAATCAAGGTACTTAATGTGTCCATTCCCTGCTGACAGCCAAGATCCACAATGATTTTGAGTGCATCAAAAGTAGCCAGAGAGCCTGCTTAAAAGAAACACAAAGCTAGATTCCCCAGAGATTCTGACTCCATAAGTCTGGAGCCCAGGATTCTGAATTTTTCACAAACACTCCCCTCCTGCTGTCAAGGTATTTTTTCGTGCAGGTGGCCTATGGACACCTTGAGAAACGGTTTCAGGTAAAAGGTAGCACCTTTTCTTCCCAGGCATCCAACAAATATGTACACCTTGTCTGCCTCTCACCTGCACTGAGCTAAGGAGGGGGGCCAGCTGGTGACCAGGCAGACTCCATTTACTACCTGTGTAAACTCAGGTGCGCTGGCTTCCCTTGCTGCAGTGGCTTCATTTGTCAACAAAGGCGTTAGAATCTGCCTTACCTGGGAGAGGATGCCTGCCTGCGGATGAAGAGTTACTGCACGGATGCTCCTTAGAGCAGTGTTGGCAAGGAGAGAACACCGCGTGTGAGCTACTGCAGGTCCTCATTTCTCTGTCTGAAACCCTGATGCCAGACACGTTACGGGATGCTTGGATGTTAAAAAAGTACACTCAGGAACAGTCCCAGAGGGTTCTGGATTGCAGTCCATAATTAAACATACTAATAATTCTACAGAAAGACAGGGATGTCATTCTCAGTGGAGTAGACAAATTCTCTCAAGTTTTGCCACTTAAGGTAGGGGTCAGGAAACACCTCTGTAAAGGATCAGATAGGAAATATTCCAGGCTTCTGAGGCCAGAGTGTCTCTGTCACAACGGTCGCATTCCCTGACACGTAGCTTACTGTGTTACACAGCCACTCTCTGTATCCAGAGCTCTGGGGATCTGGGGGTTCCGTGGAGAGGACGGTGGACCCACGCCATCATTATTATCACATCATTGCCTCCAATCAAAAGTTCTGACAGGCTCTTCTCCGTGCTGACGATTAGCAGAAAACCCAGAAAACAAATGTATGTTTCAACACCACCCACAGTTCATTTAGTCAAGCAAAAATCTTTCCCCAAAACATGGTTTCAAAGAGAGAAGGAGTTAATAAAAAGTGCCACGGAGAATGTTATCAATGCCAGCCCAGAGCAGAAAACCACGGGGACCGGCAGCTGGATTGCAGGGAAATGTACAAGTTCTATCATGTCTTCAAAGGTATTGCAAATGGCTATGGGCTTTCAGGGCACCTCCCGAGGGCTCTGGGGTTTCAGCTGCCTTGGGGATTTATATTTTAATATAACCAGCTCCTTCCTGCAACTCCCAGAAAAAGAAAATTACTTGACAAGCGAATCCTGGTCATGAATTTTTGGGGCAGAATCATGCAGTATATTCTGAGACGTGCACAGGGTCACTGTCGGTGTTTCACTTTTACATAGCTCTGAATTATCTGAGCACCTTCCTATGTGGAACAAAGTCCCATTTTAGTTCAGAGGAGGATTATGGGAGGAATGCCTGTGAAATTCCAGGAGATTCACAGAGGATGAGCACGACATCCATGTGGAATCCAAGACTGAATTGAGTCCTTGGAACAGTGGTGCTGCTTTGAGAAAGAAAAAGAAAAGAAAAGAGCAGTATGAGTGTGTATGTATGTGTGTGTGTGTGTGTGTGTGTGTGTGTGTGTCCTTTTTGGTTAGAGGTGCCTGGTGCTGTCTCAGAGCCTGCTAGTCAGTCAAAAAAATAGTCTTGAACTTGAATTTAGCTCCACCCCCTACAAATGGTGTGACCTTGGGTGTCAGTTCCCACATCTATACAGTAGTGATAATGCTCTCTTTCTCATTAGGTTGCTGTGAGGATTAAGTGACCCATCATTTGTGGAGCTTCTTAGCACGGCCCCGGCTCGTTTTATTTCATTTCATTTCAACCAACATTCGTCCAGTACCTGCTATGTGCCAGGCACCCAGTCAGACCTGGGGATTCGAGGATGAGTAGGACAGAAATGATCCTTCTCTCTGGGAAATTCGCAGTGCACTGGACGAGTGAGCATGAAACACACAGAGAAATAAAAACATAATCTCAAAATGTGAGAAGCACAGAGAAGGTTTTCAAAAATAGGGTAAGATGAGAGACCGTCAGGGTGGCAGAGGTGGATGCCCGGGAGAGCCTCTAAGGAAGCGTCAGGGTCCTGCAGACCTGACGGGTAAGCAGGAGTCAGACAAGGAAGGTGGTGACAAGCAGCTTCCCGGCCACGGGAACCGCAGGTGTCTATGTCGTGATGCAGGAAGATACCAGAACGTCCCAGAACCTGACAGCGTCATCTGAGTGGCGGCAGAGCTTTCTCCAAAAGTGCGAACAACCTGTTTCTACTTCTTAGCCTGTGGTTGGCACTTAGCGAACAGTATTTTTCTTTTACCTCTGGTGTAGCAGTGCACAAGTCTCAGCTGTACCCTGTGAATAATTTATGCCTATTTCCATTAAAATCAATAGCAACAGCTTCGTGAACTCCCAGGACGAGCTCAAAAAGTCGGCTTGGCTCTTAGGCATGTAGCTGAGCATGTCCTAAGGTACCGCTGGCCTCGGTCTTCTCCTCCCATCACTTCCTGCTTCCCTACCTCCATCCCTGGCCAGAATCCAGAGCTCTGCTTCCTGAGCCTGGGAGCCCGTTCCCCCACCTCTACTCCTACCGTCCTCCGACTGCCTTCCCTCCTGTCCCACCACCGTAGGTGCCAACTTACGCATCAACGCCCAACTCCGGGGCCTCCTCTTTCAACCTCCCCCGACCTGTCCCCTGTGTCTTCCCCTCTTCTCCGGTTTCAGCTGCAATGTCACCTCAAGAGGGCTCCTCTTGGCCACTCCAGCTGTTGTGAACTGCATGTTCGTGTTCCCCCCAAATTCGTGTGTTAAATAAGTTCATGGGTTGAAGACGTAATCTCTCCACACACACCCCACCCCGCAGTGTGATGTCTCCTAAGGGGGTGGAGCCTTCGGAGGTGACTCGGTCAGCAGCGGGGGGGAGACTTCCTGATGGGATGACTCATCATAAGCAGGGTTTGAGGTATTGAGATGGAAATGCGACATGGGACAGAGTGTGGCTTGGGGGGCCCAGCCCCCCATACCCCAGCTCCATTGCCTGCCACCTGTGTGACTAGTGACTTCCCCACTGCGCCTCAGTGTCCTCATCTGTAGAAAGGCAACAGTGATCATACCAAACTCACAAGCTTCCTGTGAACCCCACCCATGGTAGGTGCTCCCCCTCTAATGGTCACGCCGGCCCCATATTGGCCAGAGGCAGAGAGACTCTCATTACAAATGTCCCAAAGACCAGCTCTCCCCATGGAGAATGGGGTCTCGGTTTTCCTACCTTTAAGGAGATGAGAAAACAGGCTGGACCAAGGGCCTCTTTCCTGGGCTGCCCTTCCACAGACTGATGAAAGGCCACCTTGCTCAGAACAGGGACCAGGCTTCAGTGCCCGTGAAAAGCGGGGTTCAGACAGGGAGCCATCTGACAGCTGTGGCCTTAAAGCCAGGATGGTCCGAGTCACCTGCGCCCACCAGGAGACCTCCAGTGAGGATGCTGCAGCGAGAGTCTGTGGTGTTCTCAGCAGCCCAGCAGCCGCCCCATTCTTCACTGGTAAGAGCATCTTGACTTTCCTTTAAGGAACCTCTTACTGAATCTCAAGCCTTGTGGTTTCTCCAGGGTGACTGGCTTAGAATGGGGGCACGAGCCAGACCAGTTCAGTGGGACTCAATTCCAGAGCTTTCATTGGACTCACTAGGAACAAAAGCCCTAACCTTCAGTACCTCTGAATGTGACTGTATTTAAAGAGCTGATTAAATTGCAGCGAGGCCATTGGGGTGGGCCCTAATCCAGTCCGGAGCTGCTGGCTCTGTCACCGCAGGTCTGCTCTGCGGGGCAGGGCTGGTCCTAACGGGCCAGAGCAGTCTGCTGAGCACTAGAGATACCCCAGACTCGCTCTGGGTCAAGGGCCACAGGAATACACGGCAAAGCGGGGCAGAAGAATGGCTCTCTCTCTCTCTCTGGATGAGAAAGGGACCCCACCTAGAGCTGCTTGGACCCCAAGGTGTTACACTGACAACTGTGAAGGCGCCTTCCTTTTCCCACTACAGCGCACGCGTTCTCTTGCTAGAATCCAGGCGTGCGTCCAGGCAGCTGGTCCAGGGGCATATGGAGTGGTGGAGACCTTGCCGCCCAGTCTACTTAAGGGCCTCACTTCCCTGTGATGACCAAGACTCAGTTACTGGTCAACCACTTCAGCCACCTTTGGTACCTTCCTCCCTCGGGGTCAGTTCTCTGCAAAGAGACTCCCCCAGCCCCGGACAAATATGCTGCAATCAGGCAAGACCCACCGTCTCACCTGAGCAGCCACAGGGCGAACCGGGTTCCCACGGAGTTCCCATCAGGATAATCCTCTCAAACACTACCTTTAACAATGTTTCACTAATCGAGCACTTGCTCTGGGCCAAGCAAGTGTCTGGGCCCAGGGGAGACCCAGTTCCATGCACATCTCACAGAACCCAGCTTAAGTGGCCCAGGGGCCTGAACCAGGACCGCACAGGCAGTGATGGCAGAGCTGGGCCGCCCGGAACCAGCCTTCCTCCCTGGGCTCTGTGACCTCCAAGAAGAGAATCTCCCCAAAGGCCCCCAAACCACACTCTTTGCAGAAGGCTTCAGCTAAACCAGAAAATTATTTTTGCTTTTCCTGCCTATGCTTTGACTTCTGCCCAGTTTCCGGAGTATGAGTGGATTCTGGGAGAATCAGGACCACTTTTAGGATCTAGATGAATGCAGGAGCATTTGAAAGTAAAATGTGAATTCGGGGCGGAACTACCAGTGCTATTATCTAACCTTCAAGGCATAAAATTTGCAAAGGAGCCTAGAAGAGTAGTGGGGAAGTGGAGTTAGCATTGCAAACGTGGGCTCCTGTTGGGCTCTGAGGCCAAGCTCGGGGCCTTTGACAGGGTGCTGGGTACCAGTAGCAATTCACATTGTGATTGGATCATTGATTCCCTTTATTCAAACAAGGATGTCAACCCTCCACAGTGGGCTCTGCATTCCACAAGCGCAGTGTTTTCTGGGCCAGGCCCCCGTGCCAAGCATTTACATTACAGATACGAAGTGGCCACAGTTCCACTCTTAAGGATGACGTGGTCACAAACACAGAGGCAATGGATGACGGAAATGACAGAGGTGCCGCTAGCTGAGGTCGCCTCTAGTTCAGGTGCCACACTGTCACTTTGCATGCACGGTCTCCTTTAATCTTCCCAACCTTGCAAGGTGATTCTATTATGCTGCAAGTCATAGAAAGGAAATTAATTCTGAGAAAGAGGCGATCATAACCTGCCGGAAGTCACACAGCCAACACGTGGGGAATCTGGACTCCTAACCAACCCAGGTCCATCTGACTTCAGGATCCATGCTGTTAAGTGCTGTTCTTTCATAATCACAGAGCAGCGTGTAGAGGGCTGTACCAGAGGGGTGGACAGGGTACTGTGGGGTGCGGGGAACATGAGGAAGTGGTTCAGTGGGAGACGTGAAAGGGAGAAGTGGAGGGAAAGAGTGAGTTGGAGAAAAAGCGTTCTAGAGGAAGTTGCATTTGAGCTCAATTTAACAGAATCCTGGTGAGTTTTAGGGGTGGACGAGGGGTCAGGCTAGCACTCCAGACAGCAGGAACAACATGAGCAGAGACAGATCTTCAGGGTGCAAGGTATCAGCAAGGGAAAACAAGTCACTTTCCATAGATGGGATGCAGGTGAATGCAAGGGGCGTTTGCTGCAGGTGAGGCTGGCCACAAAGTCAGGGGCAGAAGGACCTTGAATGCTGTGCTGGGAGGTGGGGGCTTCATCCTTGAAGGACTGGGAAGCCACTGGATGATGTAAAACATCAGCGGGACCTGATCAGGGGTTTTGTTTCCTGGAAACTTCACTCTGGAGCATGTAGAGAATGGATTGATAAAGGGAAGAGAGGATAAGCTATGGGGACTTTCAGGGTGGGGAGACGTGTCACAACTTCTCAGGTCTCCTAACCGTTGAACAGAAGTCTTCTTCTGAAGTTCATGTGCATCACTTTCTTGGGGGAAATATGACACGGTCAGAAAGATCCAAATTACCTCCAAGAGAAATAACTTCAATGGTCTGAGAAAAAGATTCCTAAAAAATACCCAGCTTCATTTTCCCAAGACTATACTTGAGGCTCAGAAGTGACGGTGGCCCAGGCAGAAATGAAAACGCTGTGGCAATTCCACAGCAAAGTCGAGCTCGGTCTGCTGCAGACGCGAGGAAAGCGTGACCTTTTAGGCTCTGCAGAGCCGTGATAACAACACATGCTGCCCTGGGGATACAGGAACGATAATCTCCCCCAGAGATCCAAGGGTCTGAAATAGCATTTTCCTGGCTTACTGTTCAAAAAACCTGAGATTACGGCTCTGGGCTCCTCTGAGAGCTGCCAGAATGGTGTCTGTCATATTTTGTTTTAAAACACTGGGAATTTTGTAGCTTGCTGATATGATGAGAAAAGTACTGGCTTCTCAGAGACATCATTTTTTTTTCAAATTGCATTTCTTATACTAGGTCTAAGACATCTATCACTTCAAAGGACTTCAAAGGGGAAATCAGAAGAAAAGAAAACATGTGTTTTATAACCTGTCCAACCTAAGAGAATCATTTTACACATGCAAATTCCTCCCACACTGTGCCCAGTGTGGACATATTTCTTATTAAGTTGTCATTTTAGAAGATGCAAACTCTTTGGAGGGGAAAGAAGTTGCATTGCACGTCTTCCATTGCATAGCATTTCCTTGGGAAACATTTCAGGGAGACAAAAATAAACAAAAATTAACAAAACATGAGCTTTGGAACCAGAAAGGCCCCAATTTTGCCTCCCATTAGCCACGTGCACTGGGGCACATGACTTCCTGTCCCGGGTTTCCTACTTTGTACTAAGAGAGTAAAGAGAACACTGCTTCACTGGATGCTGCGAGAAGGAAACGGGATGATGGCTCTGATGTGCCCAGCACGTTTCCTGGCTCAGGTCGAGCATCCACCAAGTGTCAGCTGGTGTGACCCAGCCGCTATTATTATTGAAAGATTAACTTTTTATCTCATGATAAAAGTAATCACCTTCACATTAAAAGGTTTAAAAGATAAAGACATGCTAAAAGAAAAAATTTTGACCGTGTATAGCCTCGCTGATCCAAATAATACTGTGCAGATTTTTCTGTTACACCTTCTTATCTTTTTTTCTACTTAAATATAGTTGGGCATAGAGAGAAAAAAAAGTTTCAAAAACAGGATCATACTGTGCATTCTTTTCGTTGGTGAGCTCTGTAGCGGGAGACTTTATGAAGGAAACAAACTAGTGAGAAGCGTCACCTCCGTCACTCTGGACTGAGTGTGAACAGTATGAGCATGTGCCCAACGTAAGCAAGGGACCCGGGGTCCAGAATTCCTGATTTCTTTCTGAACTAGCAGCCAGCCATCTGTGCAAGCTTTCTAAGAGAGGGGTCATGCCTACATCCCCATCGATCATAAATAGTAACCACTAACCCTTCGCAGCAGAGTTCTGATGCTAATTTCCATTTTCTTCTTGCTAAGCAGTCGGTGAAACCATACAGGCAGATGAGGTTAGGAGACTGTTTCTGCTCAGATCTGTTGTGGTCCAATGTGGGTCTTGTCTGCTTGGATTTCTGGGTTTGCGGCAAAGTTCTGCCTGCCTATGCACAACACATCTATTCTGAGGTGCTTCTTTCTGCTGTGTCCCTCAGTTTCCCTTGCTATTGGCCATGCTCAGAACCCCTCTAAGTACAACCACCTTGAGTCCCTCCCTAGGGAGCTCTGCTTACTCCAAGGCTCTCTGAAAAATGCCTTTTGCTATTTAGTGATGATCTAGAAATGGCAACTCTGTCCAATCTGGAACTCTGCTCTGAGCCTGACAAGGATGACTGTACTCCACCCCCTTCACAGAGAAAAGAAACTTCCCAACTGAGGTCCCAGGTGGAATCAGATTCCCCCTGGGGAATCCGGGGCTCTACAAATAAAAACAGGCTGCCCTAGAAGTATCTTGGGCTTTGGGTCACCTCCAAAAGAAATGTAAGTACAGCTAGGAAAGCCTTGAAAAGTAAGGCAGGTCTGTTTTCCAAGACCTCTTAAGGAGCGTGCAAAGGGGAAATTACATGGCACAAAACCAAGCAAGATTTCCTTTAAAATCTCTTTACCCACCACTGTCTCCAAAATCCATCGCTCCTAGCAACTGCATCTCTCTTCCTTCTTTCTTTCTCGCCCCCACCTCCCAAAAGGCTCCCCCTTCACTGATCCTTCTCTTCACTCACCCTCCCCTCCCACAGCACACAACATTTTCCAAGAATCGGAATGAATGCCCTTGCTGATGAAGATCCCCATGCCATTTGCCATCATGAATATCCTCAGAAACACATGAAAAGATATGGAAATCGGATACTATAAAAAGAAACAGGGAACAAAAAAAAAAAATCTTGGAAAGAGTAGAAATTAAAAACTCAGTAGCAGGATTGGAAGATAAGAGTTGAGGAAATCTGCCCCTACCCCCAGAGCCCCGTTCAAAATAAAAAATAGAACAAAGATTTGGAAGATATTTTTAAAGGGGTCCAAAAAGCCCAATGCTCAAACAGTAAGAGCTTCAGAAAGTAAAAAAAGGAGAGAGAGAGAGAATAGATGGCAAAAAAGTCTTCACCAAGAAAATTTCCCAAATAGGAGAGTCCAGGTCGAGAGAACCCATCACCCAAGGACCCGCACAGTGGATAAAAATAGATCAACGTCAAAGCACATAATTGTGAAATTTCAGAAGTTCGGGGGGAAAAAAATCTCTCTCAAGCTTCCAGCAAGGAAATTGTCACATCCCAAAAGATCAGGTGTGAGAACTGCTCAGACTGTTCAGTACAAACTGGAAGACAACAGTGAATGTCTTCAAAGTTCCAGAGACCAGCTCTGGCAGAGAATCGTGGAGCTGACCAAAGCGCTGTTCAGGATGAATATAGATGAAGAACGTTTTCAGAAAGGCAAGGTCCCAGGCACCCCCGTGCACCCGTTCTTAGGAAGCAGCTTGAAAGTGCGCTGCTTCCAAGGGAGGTGGCAAGCCAAGACAGAGGAGGGCAGGCTGCGGGGCACAGGAGGACGAGGAGAAAACCCGCGGAGGGTCGGCGAGGGGAAATGGCAGGAGGCAAGCTGTGTGCCCAGCACGGAGGGCACCTGCCCAGCATGGATGGGGCCAGAAGCTCCCACAGAGGGATTCGGGAAGACGAAACCCACAGACAACCTGATGCACGTGAACACCTGAAGAGGAAGGCTTCGCTCAGGCTTGAAGTGGCCACAACTACATAGAAAAACAAGTCAACGCAGTAACAACGAATCAAGGGGGGAATTTTTTTGGCTGAAATGCATTACATGAGTCAGCCAGAGGAAAAAACAAAATGTCTGCAAAGTCAATCCGGGACAACATAGCAATATTATTTACCTTTGATTTGAAAGGGAAAAGGCAAGCTTAAAAATGTCCATACTCAGAAAGTAGAATGTGGTTGCTGTGGGGCTGAGAGGGAGGCGAATGGGGAATTGGCATTTAATGGGGACAGACTTGCAGTTTTAAGAAGGTGAAGATTTCGGGAGGTGGATGGTGGTGATGGGGGCTCATTATAAAGCAATTTCATGCCACTGAGCTGTCCACTTGAAAATGGTTATGATGGGCAATTTTATGTTTGTGTTTTTTACCACAACAAAAAATATTTGGAAAAAAATGTGGAGGTTATCTTTTTAACCAGTACCGATTTCAGATATTTTAGTCAATAACAAGGTCTTCGGCTGTTACCTTCTTTCTCATTCTTGGTCTTGTTTCCACTTTCTGCTTTCTATGAATTCTTCAGCTTGCCCGGCCAGTCCTCAGGTTGAGAATTAAATGCTCCACTTTTCTTAACCACTCAGTCAATTTTCTGGCTTTGTCTTTGTGGAAAATAAAATGTCTCATCAAGACATTTCTCAGCCGAGCAATTTTATTTGTGCACTCTGTAAAAATAAATCCACAGACCGAAAGTGAGGGGATGGGGGAATGCATGGATACAAAGGAATAGAGTAATGCAGAAAAAGATACGCCGAGAGAAAGAAGGGCAGGGCAAGTGGAGAGCATAATGTGATAGAAATAGATTCAAATAGAGGCCATTTAAAAATACAGAGATGCTCACGTTGTATAAAAAAAACCACCTATATTCTGTGTTATGAGACATTATCATGGCGCAGCAAGGTTGAAAATACAGTGAAATAATATTCTCAAGCTGGAGACAGATAATTTTCTCTCTGAAGAGCCTGCTAGTAAATATTTTAGGCTTTGCAAACCAGACGGTCTCTGTTACAGCTACTTACGTCCCACTGTCGTGGGAATGCTGCCACCCACAAGAGTAAAGGAATGGCTGCGGCTGTGTGCCAATAAAACTTTATTTAAAAACTCAGCCATCAGTTTGGATTTGGTTCACAGGCTACAGTTTGCTGAACTCTGATCTAGTCCCAGGACATCACTCCGGCCTCTCCCACTCTCTTCTTTCCCTGCTCTAACCTGCCCAGCTTCACCCCAGCTCTAGTAGCATCAGCCTTTCTGTTCTTAAAACCTATGAAGTCTTCTCTCATCTCAAGATTTTGCTTTTGCTGTCCCCTCTGTCTGGAACATTCTTGCACTTGACTCACGTCCTCATTTCATGCAGAAATCTACTCGAGCGTCACCTCCTTAAAGACGTCTCCTCTGATTCCCCACCTAAGATACCAGCCTTCCGGGTCACAGCATCCTCTCCCTTCTCAGCTCTGATTTATGCTTTGTTAGTGAGCATCGCCTGACACATTACACGCCTACATCACACACCTGCCACTTCTTCAGTTCTTTTCTTGTTGATACTCTGTCCTCCGAACCTAGAATGTAATTTATGTGAGCAAGAGACCTGTCTACTTTGCTATTGCTGCCTCACCAGTGCCTCGAACACTTCCTGCTACACATTATCAGAGCTAAATAAATATTTTTTGAATCTGTGGGTAAAAGAATGAACCAATATCTTCAGCATTATTGGTATTAGAAAACTTCCCTCAATGAAGGAGTCATACGTTCTCTTAATCTCATGACTCGTCTAATTTTCCTTCATCAGTGATGTCATGAAAAGGGAAAAAAAAGGCCCATCTCCCACTTTTACAAGTAAATGGCACACAAATCTCTTCCCCTACGGGCGGGAGATTTCTTAATCTGTTTAAGCACTGCTGATATATGAAAGATAAAGCAAACTAGTTCTAATTTTTAAAATAATTTTTTTTAAAGATTGTTCTTTATAGAATTTTGTATCAGCACATGTGAAAGACCCCTAAAATCCCCTCATCCAGCCCCCTCTCCCCAGAGGAGACAATGAGCCCAGAGAGGGGAGGGGATCCCTCAAGTTCACAGAGCAGGAGGGCGAAGGCGCTGACCGGCATCCTTACAGACAGTCAAAGACATTTGCCTTTACCCTCCAAGATAACACACTGTCAGAAGTATGTCTTTTTTTCATCCTGAAGGTAGCGTTTGTAAGACAACAGATCCAGCTATTAAGTGTGGAGCTTCGGTGTCTAATGGGTTCTTCCCTGCCTCTCAGTTATAAATAATCAGAAAATGAATACACTCCCCACACCTTTTGTTAAAAAGTCCCAGTTGCATGTGAAATTATTTCGATCTTTCAAACAAAACTTCTGGCTTTGGAGTTTAATTAGCTAACCCTTAGCATCTCACGTCAAAATTAGTTGTCTTTCCAATGTGGGTGCATCGTCACTCATGTGTTTACCAAGGAGCATCTTCCGTCCATTTTCAAATCATTCTCTTATTTTGCGTATTGGAAGCAGAAAGGGCTTCTTAATCCTTCTGCTGCTCCTTTTCTCAGCCCCTGCCGAGGCAGGAGAAGGAAACCGAATTTACCGAGAAGCAACGATCTACTCCGCTGTGGGCATTTTGTTGACATGATCTCATTTAATCCTCACAACGCACACACACTCCCATTTGAGGGGTTTATTTTTGTTTTATAGATAAAGGAACAAGACTGGGAAGAGATAATTAGTTTTTTTCAAGGTCGGGAATGGAAAGCAAACAGAGGGCTTAGAATCAGACAGACCTTCGTCCAAATTCCAGCCCCAGACTTGTCTACTACATGACTCTGGAGAAAACTCTCCAATTCTCTGAACCTCCAGACCATTGCTGTCCAGTAACACTTTTCTGTGATGATGGAAATGACCTGTATCTGTGATGTCCAGTGTGAAAGTCATAAACTACGTGGAGCTCCTGAAATGTGGCCAATGCAACTGAGGAAATGAATGTAAATGTCATTTAACTTTAATTAACTTAAATGTGTATAGCCACATGCGGCCCGTGGCTACCATATTGGTTAGTGTAATTCCAAGTACTATCTCTTAGACCTGGACAAGAGGGGACCCTACTCTAAACCCTGCACTTTCTAGATCCTATACATCTCCCCTCTGGCCACAGCCCTCCCGTATGTTGACGAGTCCACAGTCCCCTGGCTGGTACCTAATCCCTACTTCGAGACCATGCTTTGAGCATCTGAAACCGCAGTCTGGAATTCCTGCACAAACAGCCCCCATCTGCTTCCAAGGCTGCCTGGACTTTTTCCCTAGTGCCAAGCTTCCAAAAGCAGTTTGCACCTGCGGCATTCATATCTCTGACACCAGGAGTATCCAAAAATGGCCATTTGGGGGAAGTGTAAGCACACCTTAGACACAAGACTGGTTTGTCCACATGGGATTGATTGTGCAAGGCCCCTTGTGGGACTGCATGGAGCCAGGTGTAAAAAGAGGACAGACTGGGAACCCATCTCCCTTCAATCCCGGTCACCAACGTGGAGCGCCCCAAGAGCCTTCCTGTGCATCCCCTCGGGCCTGAGCTTGGGGGTCTAGTGAGCTAATCTTTGGTATCTCACATCAAAATGTGTCATCTTTACAATGCAGGGATATAATTGTTGCTACTGTCTGCAGCCAAAGGGCCCTTCCCCAGAGAGTCTGAGTTCACTGGTCCCGGGCTCGGTCTGGGCATCAGGAGTTTATAAAACTTCCCAGGTGATTCTAATGCACAGTCAAGGTTGACAATCACTGACTTAAAGGGCGATGGCACCAGATTTTCCTCAGGCAGAAAGGGACAGAGGGCAGTGATGAGAGGCGGAGAGGGAGGGAAGCCAGGTGGCCAGATGGAGATGTGGAGGGCTTCTTCCAAGACGGCAGAGGGACAGGCTGGGGACAGGGCGGGGTTTCCGTCCAGAGTGTGGGCAGGTGCCCCCCGCACACCACCTCTCACTCCTGTCTCGCCAGCAGCATCTATTATTTCTCAAGGCGTTTTCCAGTAGTTCCGGCTGGTGCCTGTGAAGTTGGTAAAGAGGGAAATGACATCATTAAAAAGCAAAAGGCTCATAATTTCATAGCTGATTTTCCCCAACATGTTCATGACTGACGGCGCCAAGAGGCATCACAGGAAACAGAAAGCACGCCAACACAGCTGACGGCAGCCCTGTTACGTTTTTATATTTTATTTTGAAGCTTCCAGACTGTAAAACTGACTTTTTCTTGTCCATTTCTATGAACGTTAACACATGCACACATCTGTGTAACCACCGCCACGATCAGGATACAGCACTCAGGGAAACTCCCCTCCCCTGCTCTCTGCCATAGTCTCATCTTATCCCCATCCCTACTCCCAGGCAACCACTGATCTGTCCTCTGTCACTGTAGCTTTGTCCTTTCGAGAATGTCACCTCCATGAAACCGGGCGGAGTGTAACCTTTTGAGGATGAATTCCTTCACGCAGCGCGATGTCTTTGAGATACATCCATGGGGGTGCCTGTTCCTTTTCATTGCGAGTAGTACTTCATTGTGCGGATGGGCCACAGTTTGTTAATCTATTCACCTGTTGAAAGACATTTGTGTTGCTTCCAGTGTTTGGCAGTTAGGAAGACAAGTGCTATGCACATCTGGGTACAGCTTTTTGTGGGAGCGTAAGTTTTCATTTCTCTAGGACAAATTATTAGGAGTGAGATTGCTGATGAGTGCAGTCATCTTTGGGGGCCCAGTTTTAAAGAGTCCCAGGCTTTGTAAGAATATATGAAATAATATCAGAGAAGGAACTCTGTACAGTTGCGTGGCATGGAATAACCTTTTTATTAAAGCCTATTTACTAACTGTATTAGACATAGTTCTTTTAGTTTCAAGGAATGGAAGTCCTTTGCTTAAGCAAAGAGAAAAGTATTAACAGGAAACAGATGTGTCTCTCGGAGCCTTAGGATAGAGATGCAGCAGGAGCCTCATAAAGATGTAGATCAGGGCAGGAAAAGCCATCCGGATGCTTCCTGCATCCTTGTGCCTGTTTCTCTCTGGGCATTAGCTTCGTGTTTCTCTCCTGGAAAGGTTCACTCTCTCTCTGCCACTTGGTCCTCAGGGTATTTAGAAGATGCCGCCTGGAATTCCAAAGTTCACATATGATAAGCTTTGCCACCAGCAAGACTGACTCCCCACCAATGTGAATTGTGTATTCGTAGGACCAGAACTCTGACCAGCGCACCCCAGTCGGTGTGACCAGAACAACAGGACCACGTGGAACCAGCGTGGCTGCCCCGTGACCCGCCTCCTTGCCCTTCTGGATCGGGGCGCACGGCCCGGAGGGGACACACTTTGTGTGGAGGAGGGCCGCTCTTCACGCCCTCTCACCACGCCAGGGACGCCTCTACCTCCCCTTCCTGGCTCCTCGGCGGGGAGGAGGTTTAGCCAGCTCTCAGGGTGTGCGATGAGGTCTGGCGTCGTCTCGCCCCTGGGTAGGGCTGCTGGTCCTCAGATGGTTTCTCTTCACTCTCCTGTATTTCCTAACGTGCCACTTCTTCCGGGCAAGTCAGCCAGCCTCTTCTCTCTTCTTCTCAGAGAAGCGACCCTCCCTCGGGCCTGGGTATCTCTTGCTTCCCTAGAAAGCCCATGTGGACCTCCTGGTAACCTCAGTTAGACGGGGAGAAGAGGAGATGGTTTGGAGAAACTTCCCAGAAACCTGCTGCTATACTTACGCAGATAGGAACAAAGCGGTACTTTAATTCTAGTATTTTCTCTTATGCTGGATGCAAACCTGCCTTAGGTATCTTCCTGGGGGTGGACAGTGATTGGCAGAGCAGGATTTGAGCACTCCTGGGTCCTTGTCCAGAATAGCATCCACACCAACGTTATCCTCCCTTCATTTACCATCCCCAAAGGTAACTAGGAGTTTATCCCAACTAACCTGGATTCTTTAATTGTCTAATTACCTGACCCCCATCAGAGAAACACCAAAGATACAATAAAAAGATACAATGGAGCTTGAAATCCCAGTCAAGCTTGAAGGAGTATTTGCCTAAAGATACAGCCAATGAGTTCTCCCTACACCTCCTCCCCTCAGGCTCCTAAAAGTTGCCATGGCTCATGGTAACGGTCAGGAGCCTTTATCCTAATCTCCCAAGCGGCCACATCAGACACGGATTTGCCCCTGAAAAGATAACAGCACCGTTCTTTGCAAGAGGTTCTAGCCTCTCTCCCTAACTAAAATGAGTCTTCTCTGAAATCGGAGGCGAGAGTCTGGCAGAAGAAGCATGAGCTTTGAGGACCAGAAGATTAGGGTTTGCATCCCAGCTCTGTCCCATGTGCTTGAGCGAAGCACCCAAGCTCTCCGAGGCTCATTTTCCTCCCCAGTGATGTGCCCCAGGGTTGTTGGGAGGGTTAAATGAAATGCTTTCTGTATGTGCTGGCCCAGGATAAATGCTCCACATTCATGGGTTCAACCTTCCCTTCTTTTAACAGCACAACCTCAGTGAAGTCTCCTGGAAGGCTCCTGAGGTCTTAGAGCTCTGTTTGGCACATTCACCATCATTTGCTCACAAGTAAGTAAGCACAAAGCCTTCCCTGTTGACAGTTTTCTAAGGAGAAGAACAAAGCAGAAAGGTATTCCATTTTTTGACTCATAGGAAGCGGGTTTGTAGCTTTTATATATAACCAAGACAATTTCATTCTATCCCTCCTCCTTTGGGAATCCCAGGCCCCTGTTCGTCCATCTTTGTTAGCCCTGACCCTGTAGCTAATATCCATCTGCAGGCCTCGGTCCTCCCCGCTAGCCTGTGGGCTCCTGGGAACCGGCATGTGTCTAGGTGATCGGGGAGGAAGAAACTTTTCTTCCACCTGTGTAGGGTCTTCTGGCTGGGCTAAGAATTAAGTTGACATGAGACAAATTAGCAGGAGAAAATTGAATTTAATTTTGTAAGTACAAGAACCCCACATCCGTGAGAGGTGCTGAGGTACATACGCCACCCGGAGATACGGAATGGGATAAGGGCTGGGGCTTCCAAGGACAGAAGGGTCATTCACTAATGATGATAATAATTGATGTCATCTTAATGATAAAAAGAAGAGCAGATGTTTGGTAATTAGTTGTTTGCCCTGCTATACAGACGGTGGCTTAGATAAAATTTATCTTTGGGACTAACTCTTTTTCTGGGGAAAAAAAAAATTCCCGATTTAAATTATTCTAAATAGTTAAAGAAGAGACAGTAGTTTCTCTTGAGCCCAAAGGGTCTCAATTGCCTTTAGCTCAAAATAATCTCCATGTCAAGGTGGCACCTCTCAGGGAGAACTGTTCTGAGCCCCTGCAAAATCATCCTCACATTCCCAGCTTCTGGCACAGAACAGAAAAGTGTGCAAGTTTGTTAAGGGAATGAGGGAACGCCTGGGACACAGCTACAGCTATCTGACCTGGAAAGATTTTGATTCGTGTCATCTCTGGCTGACAGTTGGCCACCTTGAATTTTACGCTGCGTTTAGACATGTCTTTTGCCTTGGTTTTCCAGGAAGAAATAACATCAGTTGCAAGAAACGGATATACCCAATTTATCTGCAAGTCCCTGGGGGAAAAAACATTCACCACAATCGACAGAAAATTCTGTTGATTTGATCAGATCAGGTCTTCCTATTTAGAGGGCAAAGGCAGAGAGAAAATCTACGCCCATTGCTTGCCACGCTGGTCTTCCAGAAGGTTTGACACATTGTGAAATCTTTCTAGGTGACTGCATGCTAAGGCACCCTGTAATCCTAACCAAAAAAAAAAAATCAAGAAACAAACAAACAAAAAACAAATTTTGTTCCAAGACAGAACCCAGAAATGAAGATAAATCTTCTAATCACTCAAGTTTCCACTCAGCAAGATTAAAGTTCATTGCATCCCCAGACAGGGCTCCAAGTTTAGCTATAACAGGAGATGAAACAGTATACCTGACGTCCAACTTGGAAAGACGTGGCTAAAAACTCAAGGAAATGTTTGTGGAAAGGAGAGCGCTAATCCGTTGCAGATTGAAAGGGGATGTCATATAACTTGACCTCTAAACAAAACCCAGTGCCTCTTTTGCCCCATTTGGACAGCTCCTCACCCTTCAAGGCCCACCTCAAAATCTACTTCTCATGGCTGTTTGCACCTTTCCTATTCCGAGCAGGAGCAGGCTCAGTCCTTCCCTCTCCTGTGACCCTGCAGCCCCCTGCCTGTGCAGTGGCTTTATTAGAGCAATTCCTCCCTGTGTTAGGAGCATCTGCAACTCTTTCCCCCTCATTCCTCTTGGGTCCTCCTCCACTACGTAGCACATTTGAGAGAAAATGACACCAGCAGTTTGCGTTTACTGAATCCTCTAGCGCTCCAAGCACCCCTGTGATGTACATTACAAATGCTGTATCCTTTCATCCTGAAAACAAACCTGCAAGGTTGTTTGGCTTTGCTCTGCTTTTCTACCCCAATATTTCACTATGAAAAAGTTCAAACATGCAGAAAAATTGAAAATTTTGTAGCAAGGACCCGTATACCCACCACCTAGATTCCACCATTAAGATTTTATGACACTCCCTTGATCACATACTCTCCATCTGTCTGTCCCTCTCTACATCTATCAGTCCACCTTATTTCTGGATGCACTCTGAAGTAGGGACAAGAGTATTTTGAATCCCTGTTTAACAGATTCACAATTTTAGAGAGGTTAGACATCTTGCAGGAGGCAACACAGCAAAGTATTAGAGACAGGATTTTATTCCCCATCTGCTTACTGCAGAACCCACGTTCTTCCTACCTTTCCATCCTGTATCTGATCAACATTTGCTGAATGAACGAATGAGTGATGTCATTTATGAAGAGCGTCAGTAAGAAGATGCTAATTTATTGGCAAATGAAAAGCTGCGTTGAAGTTCGCTGTGTCCATATTTTGAAGAAGGTTTCCTTTGGTAATTAAATAAATGTTATTTACTGGGTGTGAATTTATACTAAGGTTTACATTAGTGTGATGGAGATAGACAGTTTTAAAACATTTAAAAATTGGAAAAATTCAGATAGTGATGATACTATGAAAGAAATCAGACAGGATGAGGGTCTAGGGGGGTTCTGCGTGCTGGGCTGGCATTGGCTGGGCAGGAAGGAGAGGGGAGGGCCCAGGAAGGTAAAAGTAACTCTGGGGTGAACCCGAGTACTGAGAAGATACCAGCCTCGGGGGAGAGCCTTCGGGGAGATGCCAGCCTGGAGGAGGCGTGTTTCACCCAAAAGGAACAGCAGGTGCAAGGTCACCGAGGTGGGAATAACTTCTGGCGTGCTTGGGGGATAGAAAGAAGGCCAGAAGGGCTGAGCAAACAAGAGTCATAACAGGTGAGGTTGCAGAGGGTAGGGGTATCCTCAGAGGCCGAGACGGAAATCTTGAATGTAAATATAAGTGCCACGGGAAGCCATCAGAGGGTTTTAAGAAGAGAGGAATGGCAAGGTGTTTAGATTCCTCTTGCTGACTGTGGAAACTAGACTTTAGGAGACAAGAAGGAAAGCAGGGAGACGAGCGGAACGGGCTGAACTGTGTCCTCCCAAAATTCACATGTTGAAACCCTAACCCCCAGTTCCTCAGAAGGTGACTGTATTTGGAAATAGGGTCTTTACAATGGTATATAGTTAAATTGAGGTGCTTAGGGTGGGCCCTAATTCAATATGACCTGTGTCCATATAAGATGAGGAGATTAGGACACAGACACACAGGGAAGATTATATGAAAACACAAGGAAAATATAGTTCTCTGCAAGCCAAGGAGCGAGGCCTCAGAAGAAGTGAACCCTGTGGACAATTTGATCTCGGACTTCTTGCCTTCCAGAATTATAAAAAAAATTAATTTTTGTTGTTATAAACACCTGGTCTGTGATATTTTATTATAGCAGCCTTAGCAAACACATACAGCCAGTTCAGAGGCTGTTGCCACGGTCTATTTGAGAGATGATGGTTTAGGATCTATTGGAAGCAGAGCCAGCAGAATTTGCTGATAGATTGGATGTGAAGGAGAGGGAAGGAGAAGAGTCAAAGTCAGGGATGACTGTTAAGGTTGGGCTGGAGCCCAACTGGGTTGAGTGGAGGTAGGGAGGTAGGTTTGGGAAAGAACTCATTGGCAGTGGAAATCCAGAGTTCTGTTTTGGACAAGCTAAGTCGAGCAATTGAGCAGGAAATGGCATATGAGCTTTCCTGAGCCCTCATGGTACAGAAATACCTATTTCCACTGAGCATCTGACAGGTACCAAGCACCACAGTGGGCACTTCTGCAAAAAGAGAGGAATAAAATGTAGACCTTGTGATCCAGGAAGCCAATATCTTGGTTTACAGCCTCAACAATGTATGTCCCCTAAGATTGCAATTTTCTCGTGGGCAAAGTCAGAGACACAAAAGTCTTGACCAGAGCAGCAAGGTTGTGATAAATCTGTGGGCATTTCTGGGGCAGGTGTATGTTAACACTTGTCTGAGCAGGAATCCAGGATGTGACACTGCCTACATAGTCGTGTTAAATGATCAGAAATTCACTGAACATGTTTTTGTTAAGATGATTTCATTTGTCTAGGAAGCCAAATTCTTAGAACAAAGAGAGTCAGGGACAGAAATGTATTATGAGATACGTTCCACCTTCAGACTCAGCCCACGCGAGTCAAAAGCAAAAAAGTTGCGTTATCCCTGAGTCGATGAACAAGTGATGCTTGACATCCATAGAAATGAGAGGGAATACAGGAGGAGCCCTCTTTTTGTCTTCTCTGGAGTGGAGAAGCAGAGATCCACACGGCCTTGACTTCTTGCTCTAGGCTACAGAAGCTTGGCCAAAATGTTTACTCCCAGGTTTGGAGCTGGGTTTGGGGCAAGGTCCCAGCTTGGCCCCTGATGGCAACCCTGGGGCTTAGCTCCATTTTTGCTCTCCATGGTAACATTTGGTATACTTTTTCCAGTCTTTTCCTTTTAGTTAGATCATGATGAATATAGTATTTTCACTCTGACTTTTTTTTTAACTTACCATTGTATTATGAATACTTTTCATGTCATTAAAAATTGTTTGACATTACATGTCAGTGGTCATTTGATATTTCATCATCTGGACACCCACTGATCTAAGCGAGTCCTTAGAGCCGAGCATGCAGATCGTAACAAATCATTTCCTTTCAAAGGTAATGATGCAATTAGTGATTCCAGTGCAAACTGGGGTACTTTGGACTCTCCTAAACATTGATGTTTTCATGGATATAGCAATGTCTTTGGGCCACATGTTTGAATCCTGTTCACTTGTTGGTTCTGTCTGTAACTCTTCCCTCCTTCAACCCTTCTCCCATGCTTGATATTCTCACTAGAGCTCCCTAGGTTCCCTCTTTATTATTAAGTATCTGCAACTCCTCTTCAACATCCCCACTTTTCACCCCTCAAAACATAGTGCTGCCATGGACCCAGCCTGAGGAGGCATCGGAGGGACTCCCTGAAGTTGCATATGGAAAGACTTGAAGCCAAAGGCAAGACCACGGCTCCAGGTGGGTGGGGAAAGAAACCAAATTTTGTCAAAAACTTAGAATCCCCAACCAAGAGTGGTTTTCCTGAAAGCTCAACTTAGGGGAGCAAAACCCTGCAGGGAAGTGTAGAATCACAGTGGGCCAGCTGCTGCAGTGCCCAGAGAAGGACTGACATTCCAGAAAACAGCAGAACTGGTAACAGCTAATGGTTTATATTAGAATTATAATGGATGTAGTATTTTTATAGATGTTCTGGCTTCATGTTTTGAAATGCAGATAAACTTTATGTGAATTATAGTAAACGTTTTTTATTGCGTTGATTCATTTTTACTTCCAGTGAAATCCAGTCTTAACATTAATAATTAAATTAAGTAGACAAATCAGATGAAAAGAAAATACAGCTTGGTATTAAACAAAATAAATACAGAAATACCGGTATTTTCATTGTATGCCAGGATTGAGATCACTAGCTTCATGAAGCATCTTTGCATATAAATCTTTACGCAAAATTATATAGCGTTCCATGCCCCAGTGTAGAGGGTCATGTGACACATTCTCTCAGGACTCAGGGCTGTGATTCTGAATAATCCATATCTGTCCTTCCACCAGACTGTAAGAACTGTGTCAGCCTTAACGTTTCCCTCTTGACCAAAGTTGTCATCGGCAGTGGAAGCCCAGAGTTCTGTTTTGGACAAGCTAAGTCGAGCAATTGAGCAGGAAATGGCATATGAGCTTTCCTGAGCCCTCATGGTACAGAAATACCTATTTCCACTGAGCATCTGACAGGTACCAAGCACCACAGTGGGCACTTCTGCAAAAAGAGAGGAATAAAATGTAGACCTTGTGATCCAGGAAGCCAATATCTTGGTTTACAGGACTAAATTTTGCATGCAAATGCTATCGCCTTTCTAAACTACGATGTACTTTCCCCATATATTTTCCTAGTCCTTCCCATTAGGTCCTTTATCCTGTTACGGTGTTTTATCTTATTTTGTCTTTGATTTTATTGTAAACCACTTCATGTCTTTTTTTTTTTTTTTTTTTTTTAAGTGGTAATGTTGACTCAAGAATGCAATCAGAATCTTTGGTTTAAATGACAGGAGCCTAGAGTTAAATCATCTCTGGTCAATTCACCAGGCAATGGCAGAGTCTCCTCTTATTTCCTGAGTCTTTGCATTTTATCTTTCAAAAAACAAAAAAGCCACTGCATACTAAGCCTGCACCAAGACCCCATGGTCGCAGACCTTGCCTCACCTCTCCCCTATTTGACGTGTAAAGTTTATGCTGTTTGGATATTGATCTCATCCGTTCATGATGGAGGACCACGCCCTCCTTCAGTGCCACGACGTCAGCAGATCTCATCTGTGAACTGCTCAGTGGTCAGAGACTAGAGCTGCAGAGGTTTCCACTGGTCTTATGAGTTTCCTCCTCTTCCCATCATTTTTAGTAACTTCCCAGTTACTTAGCATGCGATGGAGTTGTTATTGTGACACAAGGGACATTGAAGGGATTTTGTAATGTCGTAAAAATTGCAATATACACATATGAGCACTAGTTCTTTGAGCTAAGTTCTGGTACATAATAACCTGGTACATAATGGGTTGTTCAACAAACATATGGAAGGAAGGAAGGGAGGGAGGAAGAAAAAATTCCTGCAGGTATCATATTGTCAATAAACAGTCTTGACATTCTGGGATCTAGATAACTTCACATCTTCCTCATAGTTTCTTTACATCCCTGGGAGCCTAAGGTATTAAACTTGGAGCTGAGGGCCATAAAACCGGAGAAAGACCCTTACTCCCATAAACACTAGTGGGGGAAAGAGAAGGAAAGAAAAGTTACATAAAATGGGTAAACAAGGTCCTACTGTCTAGCACAGGGAACGATACTCAATACCTTGTAAAGGCCCATAATAAAAAATATGAAAAGGAATATATATGTCTGCGTAAATGAATCACTCACTATGCTGCGCACCAGAAAGTAACACAACATTGTAAACTGACTATAATTCAATAAAAAAAGTAAACTTGATGTCTTCCTTTGGTCTATAAATGTATTATTGGTTCTAGAGATTTCTCATATTGCTTGCATATGATGTGCCTAGAAATGTTTAGAAGCCTGAACAAGCAGTGCCCTCTCCTTGCCCTCTTTGTACCCAAACCTTACAAGGAGCCCTAATACTGTGTTTCAGAAGCAATAGTGAAAAACTTCACAATAGTCAAATCATCTACGGATGCTAAGCATCACCCCCTCAGTCCTTCTCCTCTCTCATGCGGGCAGAGCACGTCCAGTGACTGGTCTTTTCTGTCCCCCCAAGCTCTCTGAAGTGCGTGCTCCCATGGCTGGCTGGGATCTGGCCTCTGGCTCTCTCTTTTCCTGGGTCTTGGCACCTGTGCCTTCACACACCTGAGAACCTACACTAACTCTTCTTCTATCCAACATACCCTTGGCTCTGTGCTCTTTCCAGTTCATAATCCTGAAATCTGCAGTTCACAACCCCTCCCCATGCAATACACACACACACACACACACACACACACACACACAACCCACGGTCTTAGAAGAGGAGAGAGAACACCTCTCTGCAACTTTGACTTTTCCATCTATTTTTCTCTTCTTTAAACCTTCTCACAAAAACCACAGGAGAAAAAGAAAAGGCTGAGTCTCATATCTGATGAAGTGATCAAAAATAATAACCATGCTATGTCCTTCTGCCTCCAAAGTTTAGCCAACATTAAAGTAAGCAGAAACAGGGCAGGCAAAAATCGAACCTTTGCAAACTGAGTGGACACGGAAAGTTCTTTCCCAGAGCTCTCCTTTCTTGCTTGACAGAATGGAATATTGATACCTCCTGCACGGGGTTGCTGTGTGGACGCCAGATAATGTATGCAAAGGGCCTGGGGTACACCAGGCTTTCAAGAACTGGAGCTGTTGTTAACACACATGCCTCACTCATGGCTCCCATCTGTCCTGAGTTGGAGAAGGGCCTTGGTGGTTGTCAAACAAGAGAGCACACTTCCTCAACCCAGGAGAGCAAACAGAACTGCTACAAAGGAAAACTGTATTGACACAGTGCCATTACCAGAACCAACAAACATTCTCCGGAAAGTCCCCTGGTGCCCATAAGCCATTACAAACGTACCAACCTTGAGTCTGTCGAAGCACATTTTTAAGCAATTTATGTTTTTCAGCTCGTAAAACCTACTGTGATAACAAGTTCCACCTGTTAGTCAGAGCCCATAAATCTTCACCAACCCCACAGCCTTCAGGGGAGGTGAGGAGACCCAGGGGAAGGAGCTCAGATGCTGTTATCAGTTGTGGGTTGAATCTGCCATTTTCTGCCATTTTCTGCCATTATGCAGGCAGCGAACCTCTGTGACCCTCGGTCTCTTCACTAGGCAGTGGGATAACAGTGCCTAAGCCACACACAGCTCAGCCTCAGAGATTTGGACTCACTCTTCCTTCTGCCACGAAAGCTCTTCCCATGGATGGGTATCCACATAGCTTGTTTGCTCATTTCATTAAGTTTTTATCCAAAGCACAACGATAAGAAATGTCCCATGCCTACACCACAAACACCTAAAATACAAGACAAGCTTTTTTTCTTAAGACAATGGACAATGAGCAGAAAAGAACTATGATTCCAGCAGATAGTTATTGAGAGTAGGGAGGTAAATAAGATGAGCTTTATAATTGCATTGACTTTCTGTCTGGAGTTAATTTCTGGAGTTTAGAATAAGGAGAAGAAGCCCAAACTGAGACTGAAATCTTGCCAAGTTGACTAAGTTATGAAAACTATAAGACAGAGGTAACTGGAATTTGTGGGGAAGAGTATCCAAAAAGAGAGAGCTAAGCAGAGATAGCCCTCCAAAACACAGTAGGAGGTTCCCTTCCCCATCTTTGGATGGACTGAAACACTCAACATAGTAAAGATACAACTCTTCTTAAACTCATACACAAGTTTAATGCGGTTAATGAAGATTTTGAAAATAAAGACAAGGTTATTCCAAACCTTTCTAAGGACTAGAAAATCTAAAACAATCCTGGAAAAGAATGAAGTGGGAGAAATCGTTCTACCTGATTTCAAGACTTATTGTGCAGTTACAGGAATCAAGACTGTGTGGTGTTGACCAAAGACACATGGATCAATGGAACAGAACAGAGGTTCCAGAAATAGCCCCACGCAAGTACCGACAACTGATGCTGACAACGGGGAAAAGTGATCCCCATGGAGAAAGCATGGTCTTTTCCAAAAATGGTGACGAAACAGATACCCATAACAAAAATAAATAAAGTAACCCTTAATCTAACTGTCACCTCTTACACAAAATCTAACTCAAAGTTGGCTATAGATGGATATGTTAAGCATAAAACTATAACACTTCCAGGAAAAAGAAAAAAAAACCTACAGGAGAAAATCTTTGGGACCTAGGGATTGGTGAAGAGTTCTTAGATATAACACCAAAAACATGATCCATAGAAGGAAAAACATCAATAAATTGGACATGATCAAAATTAAAAGCTTTTGCTTTGGGAAAGACCCTGTGAAGACAATAAGAAGACAAGCTACAGACTTGGAGGAAATATTTGCAAACCACTTATCTGATGTAGGACTCACATCTAGAACACATAAAGAATTTCCCAAACTCAGGATTAAAAAAAATCAGTTCAATTAGAAAATGGGTAAAAGGCATGAAGAGACATTACACAGAAGAGAATAAACAGATGGCAAATTGTTATATAAATGAGCCAAAAATGGCCTTTGTGCATCGGCCCCTAGGTTGCTTCCTTCTTCATTGCAGGCTGAGATGCATTAGCCTAAAAGCCTGCTGGCACCAGACTCAAATTTTTATACATCCAGCTGTTTTAAAGATAGCCCAACTAAGCAGATTTTTAGCCATTTAGAGCTTGGCTGCTTTACATTCCCTGAAAAGCCTCACCCTCTATCTGCTGACCATTAATGAGCTAGAGCCTTGTGGTTGTAAAATCCCAAGCTACCACGGCCCTTGGGAGTTCTGGGACCCGGAGGCTCCCAGCCGTGCTGCTGAATGATGTCACGTAAACAGGTAAGCGTCCTCTCTGGTCCTCCCCTTCCCTTGACCTCCTCCCCTTCTGAGCAGCAACTCCTCAAGCCACAGTCGCTGAACAGACTGCTGCTAAGAGAGCCTTCCCCTCCCATGCAACCCTGTCCAAGCATCACCCAATAAAACTTGCTGTGTATTACTACTTCTTCTGGTACTAAGTTTTTCTTTGATCTG
Source organism: Camelus ferus (assembly GCF_009834535.1). Classification (NCBI taxonomy): domain Eukaryota; kingdom Metazoa; phylum Chordata; class Mammalia; order Artiodactyla; family Camelidae; genus Camelus; species Camelus ferus. The sequence continues at coordinate 4,301,317 of NC_045717.1, read as the reverse complement.
TCCAAAATCTCTCAAACCTCAAAAACAAGCAAACACATGGAAAAATGTTCTATAGGATGAAAAATGCAAATTAAGGCCATGATGAGATATCACCAGATACCTTTTAGAACAGCTAAAATTTAAAATATAGACAATGCTAAATGCTGGTGAGAATGTGGAGAAACCGGATCTCTCATGTATTACTGGTAGGAATGCAAAATGTACAACCACTCAGGAAGGTAGTTTGGCACACATGTACCAAAAGAGCCAAGGAATTGCACTCTGGGACATTTATCCCTGAGAAGTGAAGGTGTATGTCCACATAAAAGCCTGCATGTGATTGTTTATAACAGCTTTGTTTGTAACAGCCCAAACTGCAAGCAACTAAAATGTCCTTCAATAGGTGAATGCTTAAACCAACTGTGATCCATCCATACCAAGAAATACTGCTCAGCAATAAAAGAAGTGAATTGTTGCAACAATTGCAACAACTTGGATGGATCTAAAGGGCATTATACTGAGTGAAAAAAACCTCAATCTCAAAAGGGCACATACTGTAAGAGTCCATTGAAATAACACTCTGAAAATGACAAAATTACAGAGACGTGAACTGGAGTGGTTGCTGCCGTGGGTCAGGGATGTTGGAGGAGGAGGAGGATGTGGGTGTTACTATAAGGATCCAGCCCTAGGGAGATACTTGTGGTGGAATAGTTCTGAAATTAATTCCAGGTGCAGTTGCACAAGTCCACGTGACGTAGAACTATACGCACACATTGTACCAATGTCAAATTCACGGTGTTCACATTGTATCATTATCATGTAAGATGGAAAGGGCTCATTTCAACCGGCACAGCAGAATTTCTCCAGAACAACTCCACGTAGCCAATTCAGCATTCCCCCTGCAAAGCGTGCAGACTGACACCCACGGAGATGCCATCACTCGCCGCCGTGGTCTGCCCTGCGGTACTCTGTGTTCTTTCTAATGCTCCTGCCAGTTGAGCTGTCTGTTTACCGAGAGTGAGTTGTATTTGCTCTCAAGCCTGTTGCGACCACTTGAACTGTTCTTCTAATTACTTAATTAAAATAAACATAATAAAAACCAATTAAATATGAGTGGGATAAGGAAGTTTCATTGCTGCTTCAATGAAAGCTAAATTGAAGGCTTTGGAAAGGCTCAGAAATAAGAGCAAACCACACACGGCAAAATTATGGATGTTGAACTAGGCATGGGTGAGCCAACTGTAAAAGATTCAGAGGGGGTAAGAATCTTAAAAGTCTTAAAAACCCAGAAGGATGCTGCATTCATATGGTCTCGAAAGATCTGCAGTTCTTGCTCTCTTTTACAGAATCCTAAAGGGGAACTTTTTTTTTAAGTCAAGCTTTGCTTGTTCAACATATCGGTTAAACACACTGGTTTTATTGATGGATGAATCAATACACACCAAAATCAAAATCCAATCCATTTTATTGATGGCCAGCCAGGCCTGCGCTCTAGGACAGGGCCCAGTTTTTGTCATCACAGTATTCCCAACACTTAGTACAACACCTCACCCCTTCTCCTGCTTCTCATTGGCCAAGACTGACTCCACAAGGAGATGACCCCATACACACACTTCCTGACGCATCCCTTGGCCCCTTGGTGGCTACTCAGGAAGCCAGGTCCCAAGGTCCCACACCATGTGGCATGGTGTCACATCCAAATTCACAAGCAGAGAGGTGAGAGGTGAGAGAGCAAGGATAAGGTGTCATCAAGAGAAAAAGGAAGAAGCAGAGAAAGGTGTCTAAGAAAGTTAGAGTTTGTATCTCAAGGCACATTAATTTTAAGGAATGAATAAAAACAGAAGAAACGGAGGGTGGTGGAGGGTATAGCTCATTGGTAAAGTGCATGCCAGGGTTCAATCCCCACTACCTCCATTAACAAAATAAATAAATCTAATTACTATCCCGCAAAAAAATTCTAATTAAAGAAAAGAAACAGTGAGAAAAGGTGATGAGAGTTGAATGCTGTTCCTCTTTGTAAGTGCCTATATGGAGACTTTGAAGAGAGATTTTAGCTTCCCAAGGGTTGGGGAAAACAGCTCTGAAGTCAGATGAGTCAGAGTTTAAATACAAGCCCTGGCCCTTTGCGGCTGTGTCCCTGGGCCTCTTCATCTGTCCATCTGCAAATCCAGGAGAATGCTGCCTACATCCTAGGCTGTGATGAGAATTAAACAAAATCATGTCTCTAAATTAGCACACAGAAATGCTCAATGAGGGCAAGATTTCTTCCTTTTCCTTCTCATTTATCCAGCATTCTTCATCCTCCCTAACAGTAAGACATGCAAGGGAGGAGTTTAAGACCTGAATAACTATCCAGGATCCCTTTAAAATCTCATCAATGTGTACATTTCAGGTAAAAAGAAATATACGAACACTGGAAAGGAGCTATTAGCCACGTGGTATGAATTTTAACAACGTTTAATTTTAGAACAGTCTTCTGAACATGTTCTTAGCTTTCATCACTCAACAAACACTTGTGAAGCATCCATGTGTCAGGCGCAGATTCATACATAGGCTGTGTTTTGGTGAATTTGTGCCGTTGGAGGTGGACATGTTTAGAATCCAGTGTTACAAGCAGAACAATTATTTTGATCATTGCAAACCGTTAAAGCAAATCCATTGGTCTTTTTGCAGCTCGAGAAGAGGGCCCGGGGATGTTGTCTGCAGGGGGCCACCACATGGTAATTGCTTTAGCTGCTTTAACCGAAGTGGTGGCTCCAGACACACAGAGGGACTAGCTCTCGTTCAGTTGTGCCTTGCTGTTCCCACTAAATGGATTTCTCTTCCTCATCCTTAAAAAAATTCTCTATGCAGCCTTCCATTCCCTTCCTCTACCATTGCCCCAGTCCAGACACTCGTCCTCTGCCCTGCTCCATCACAGCACCCATCATGCTCTACACTAATTGCTGATTTTCTGGCCTATATTTACCACATTGGACAAAGGGCTCCTTGTGGGCAGAATCATGCTCACTCATCTGGCTAAGTCCAGGGCTTGACACAGTGCTTGGCACATAACAGGCATCCGATGGAGGAAGAGAGGGAGGCAAATGAGGAAGGAAACCTACTACATTAATACATAATACATACTTAATCCATATGCATAAATAAATAAGTTAGAATATAAATACATACATAACTGGGTCAATGTATGGAAGAGTAGGCATTATATGCATTTACATAGGAGCACATAGAACATGAAATTTGATAAAGTAATTTGTAAGTATTTTAGTTTTAATTTTATAGTTTTAGCACCTCACTTTGTTGGCCAAAGAATCCTAATTTTTTGTTCTTACTGAAGAAACTGAAAAAGAGAGCAAGAAAGTTATTCTAGTCAATTTACTTATTAGTCACAACTTATAAATGGACAGAAACCCCATTCAAACTGAGTTCAGGGAATTTATGGGCTCTGGTATTTGAAAGTCCAGGAAGCATATTAGCTTCAGGAATAGCTGGATCTGGGTGCTCTTTCCACTTCTCAGCTCTTTTTTTCTTTAGGGTTGGCTTTGTCAGATTCAGATTTACCTCATCGGTACCTCTAGAAGCTCCAATGAACAAAAGTTCAGCTTTCCAACAACAGTCTCAGAACTGAGTCCCATTCGTTGCCTTGGGTCATGTGCCCAGCTCTGAACCAATCACTGTAGTAAGGCAGATGATCACACAGACCTGGGCCATAGCTCACCCCTGGAGTTCGGGGCAGTGGCAGAGCCCCCTGCACACTAGAAGAGCAGGAGAGGCGCCACTCTCCGAAAGGACAAGAAGGTGCCATCCGCAGAGGAGGGAATGCTTGCTGGATGGCAGAACAGCATGCGAGCAGAGTAAAGTGATAATAGGAGCCACGAGTGGAATTGTGCCTTTCTATGAGACAAAACTTTTAAAGTTCTCGAGGGACTGGGGGTTGACCATGACCCTGTGTTTCTCAGGTTCCCTCCTTTTTTCTTTCCACTCCTGCCTTTTCTTCTATTTCCCCTCCTCTCCCAGAGAGGGAGGCAAGCAAGACAGCCAAGTGACATGGGAACTGGACAAGTGGCGTGAAGACCAGTGCTTCGAGAATGTCTCCCATGCATGGGCGCCACCCTAAAAGCCAATCCATTTCCACTGGACTTCATTAAAATCCTGCAATCACATTTCTTAGTTTAAGGAAACTTCCTTCTTCTCTTTGTTTATTCCAAAGGAGCCTGGTCTTCGGAATCTGGCTTCCAGTAAACAAGCCGATTTTATTATTATTATCATGATTAATTTCCTGATTGAAGAGAGAGATCATGGGATTAGCGGTCCAACAGACCTTGTCAAATCCCTGCTTTGCCACTTGACATCTGTACGAATTTGAACAAGTTGCTTCCCTCTTGGAGCCTCAGTTTCCAGGGCTGTAAAATGGGTGGTAATCAGAACTACCTCACACGATGTTGTAATACACAGCAGCCACTAGCCAAGTCTGGGAATATAGCAAGTGCTCAACTCCTGTTGGCCGCTCTCACAGTTACTCATGGTGCTGTAAAGTCTGGAGGTCTAAAAAAGCCCAGCAGTGAGTTCTTTTTAACAAGATCATAACTAATGGCAGCAGGACAAGCCCCAGATGTGTATGCAACCTATGCTTCCACTTTCTGAAGATCAACATTAACCCAGGGATTTCTTTTTTCTTTTTTTCTGCACCAACATTAGGCTCTGCTCAGGATTCCCAGAGGGAGTAGTACTTAGATAATTCATTTTTAATCATCTGAGCTGTACAAGGAAAGTTTCCATCTTCTCAAAAGATTAAATAGCAGAAATAAGGGCAGGAATAGGCTGGGAAGGGAGCTTTGCTGGATTTGAACTTGAGCTGTGGCCTGCACTTTTGCAGAAAAGTCAGTGACTTGCTGGCTTTCACATTGGGTGGGTCCACCCTCTACCAAATGAGCCTGCATCATATTCATTTATTCATCCATCCAGGTGTTCATCCACCAACATCCACTGACTACTCTGCACCAGGCTTGTGGTTGGGCACCAGGAACAGTACTAAATAAGGCCCGTCTTTTGCCCTAAGTAGCTCATAATCCACAGCTTTTACTGTTTTAATAAGAGCCAGAGAGTAAATAGTTTAGAATTTGCAAGCCATACAGTTTCTGTCACAACTACTTATTGGGACACACCAGGTAAATGAATGGGCAGGGCTATGTTCCCATAACACTTTACAAGCATCCTTAGTTTGCCTACCCCTGGTCTAGGGGCAGAGGAGGCCACAGGTAAATAAACACAAGTTCTTTCATTGTCCCAAGGACAGGGAGGCAAGGCAAGCCCTGGGAGTGAAGGGGAGAGGGAAGAGTGGCTTGGGACGAGTCTGGACATGAAACTGGGAAAGATGATTAAAACTGGGGATCTATTCTGGGACCTTTGAGACTTGTTGGAGAAAAGAGTCATCAAGGATGACACTAAGATTTCTGGGTGGTGTCACTTACTGAGGCTACCCCAAAGGGAGGGTCATCCAAATCAGTGTCTTGCAGCCTTTCTCTAAAAGTATCCAATGAAATACTACTCAGCCATAAAGAAGAATAAAATAATGCCATTTGCAGCAACATGGATGGACCTTGAGATGATCATATTAAGTGAAGTAAGTCAGACAGAGAAAGACAAATATCATATGATGTCACTTATATGTGGAATCTAAAAAAAAAAAAATTTATTTACAAACTGGAAATAGACTCACGGACATAGAAAACAAACTGTATATAAAATAGATAAACCAAAAGGACCTACAGTATAGCATGGGGAACTATAGTCAATTTCTTATAATGAGCCGTAATGGAAAAGAAACTGAAAATGTGTCTATGTATGTATGTATGTATATGTATAACTGAATTACTTTGCTGTACGACTGAAACTAATACTGTATGTTGACTACATTTCAATTAAAAATAAGAATAATTATTTTTAGAAAAGCAAGCAACATATGGAATAGGAGAAAATATTTGCAAACCATATAAAAAAAATTATCACCCCTCATCTAGAGCCTTTTTAGACATTATTACTTAACCACTCCCCCATAAAATTCTAATACCACCAATGTACCATACATATATATATGTGTGTGTGTATATATATATATATATATATATATATATATATATATATATATATTTGTTCACTGATGTATATCTCTGCTTTATACATAAAAAGAGTAAGAAGACTTTTCCCTCCCTCCAAGACCTAATTTTCATTCCCTTGGAGTAAGACTGCACCTGCTGAGAATACATGGCCTGGACCTAGGAGAAGTGAATCTATCCCCTGCCGATCTAAGGCCTTCTGAGGGTCACGGCCAGAACCTCCAGGCCTGCAAAGGAGGACCAGGTCACAGCACAGCCAGGCAATGCCACGTTCCAGGGCTTTTGCAACTTTCTCAACTTTCTGAACCTTCTGCGATTACTTTGCCCCAGATTTTCACATGACTTTGAACCCACAGTCACAAGGTGATTAAAAAAAAAGGGGGGGGGATACTCACACAACATTGTAAATCAACTATACTTCAATTTAAAAAAAAAAAAAAGGATTATCAAAGTTGGCATCAGAACTCTTCTTAGGAAGGGGACCCTAATTGGGTGTGAAGAAAACACCTAAAGAAATGCTTTGGCGATCCCACACCTGGGCATATATCCAGAGAAAACTCTAATTCAAGAAGATTCACGCACCCCAATGTTCACAGCAGCACTATTTACAATAGCCAAGATATGGGAGCAACCTAAATGTCCATTGACAGATGACTGGATAAAGAAGTTGTAGTGTATATACTACAGGTGATTCAGATGCACTCTGAAGTCTGAGAACTAACCACTTGGCTTAGACTAATAAACATTCGGCCCTGTGGACTTGCGTGTCCTGCAGGTGGCTACCTGAGCATGAGAGAAGCTAACTGGAGAGTCAGAAGAGTGGAGACCCAGCATGCCATGCTCATCACTTGGCAGGGAAGAGACAAGTGAATTCCTCATGAATCAAGTAGACTCATGAAAACACCTAGGCTTAAGCCTCTCACCAGAGGCAAGACAACACAAAACTGTGAAGGAAAGACCTGGACTCCATATCTAAGCTTAGCAACAATGTATACCCACATGCTACAAAGAAAAATAAAATGCTTCAGACATGTTTATGTAACTTTTGGTCGCTTGTTTTACATGACCAATTACCTATTTAAAATGACTAATTTCCCTATTGCTTTGAATAATAAAAGAAACTTAAGCACCTCATTCAATAACTGAAAGAATAAGCAATGCACAAAAAAAAAAAAAAAAAAAAAAACATAAAAATGTAGACTACCTAAACAACATGTTTAACAAATTTGACCCAGACTGATCATGTACTTGGGCACAAAAGAAGCCTCAACAATTTTAAGAAGATAGAAATTATCTCAAGCATCTTTACTGACCACAATGCCATGAAACTAGAAATCAACTACAGAGAAACAAAGGAGGAAAAAATGGAGATTAAACAACATGCTATTAAAAAACCAGTGGGTCAATGATGAAATCAAAGTTGAAATTAAAAAATGCCTTGAGACAAATGAAAATGAAAACACAACCACACAAAACTTATGGGACACAGCAAAGGCAGTGCTAAGAGGGAAGTTTATACTGACTCAGGCCTTCCTCAAAAAAGAAGAACAATCTCAAATAAACAATCTAACCCACCAGCTAAAAGAACTAGAAAAAGAAGAGGAAAAACACCCAAAAATCAGCAGAAGAAAGGAAATAATAAAGATCAGGGAGGAAATAAATAAAATAGAGATTAAAAAAAAAATAGAAAAAATCAATCAAACCAAAAGCTGGACATTTGAAAGAGTAAATAAAATTGACAAACCTCTGGCCAAACTCACAAAGAAGAAAAAAGAGAGAGCACAAATAAGCAAAATAAGGAAGGAAAATGGAGAAATTACAACAAATAACACAGAGATACAGAATATCATATGAGAATATTATGAAAAACTATATGGAACCAAAATGGATAACCTAGAGGAGATGGACAAGTTTCTGGAAACATACAGTCCACCAAGACTGAACCAAGATGAAACTGACCACTTGAACAAACCGATCACCAGAAATGAAACCGAATTAGCAGTAAAAAACCTCCCTACAAATAAAAGTCCAGGACTGGACAGCTTCACCGGGGAATTCTACCAAACATACAAAGAAGAACTCATACCAGTCCTTCTCAAACTCTTCCAGAAGATTTAAAAAGAGGGAATACTCCCAAACTCATTCTATGAAGCCACTATCACCCTGATACCAAAACCAGGCAAAGACACTACCAAAAAAAAGAATTACAGACCAGTATCACTGATGAACATAAATGCAAAAATCCTTACCAAAATACTAGCAAATAGAATCCAACATCACATAAAAAAGATTATACATCATGATCAAGTGAGGTTCATCCCAGGGACACAAGGGTGGTTCAACATATGCAAATCAATCAATGTAATACACCACATCAACAAGAGAAAGGACAAAAACCACATGATCATCTCAATAGATGCAGAAAAAGCATTTCATAAAATTCAACACCCATTTATGATAAAAACTCTCACCAAAGCGGGTATAGAGGGAACATATCTCAACATAATAAAAGCTATATATGACAAACCTACAGCCAGCAGAGTACTCAATGGTGAAAAAGTCAAAAGCTTCCCACTAAAATCTGGGACAAGACAAGGCTACCCACTATCACCACTCCTATTCAATATAGTCTTGGAAGACCTAGCCACAGCAATCAGGCAAGAGAGGGAAATAAAAGGGATCTAAATTGGAAAAGAAGAGGAAAAATGTGTCACTATATGCAGATGACATGATACTATATATAGAAAACCCTAAAAGGTCCACACAAAAACTACTAGAAATAATCGAAGAATTCAGCAAGGTAGCAGGTTACAAGATGAACATACAAAAATCAGTTGCATTTCTTTACACTAATGATGAATCAACAGCAAAAGAAAGTAAAGAAATAATCCCCTTTAAAATAGCACCCAAAGTAATAAAATACCTAGGAGTCAATCTAACCAAGGAGGTGAAAGACTTATACATGGAAAACTATAAAACACTGATGAAGGAAATTAAAGAAGACTTTAAAAATGAAAAACTATCCCATGCTCTTGGATTGGAAGAATCAATATTGTTAAAATCGTCACACTGCCCAAGGCAATCTAAAGATTTAATACAATCCCTATCAAATTACCCAGGATATATTTCACAGAACTAGAGCAAATCATAATAAAATGTATATGGAACCACAAAAGACCTAGAATTGCCAAAGCATTACTGAAGAAAAAGAAAGAGGCTGGAGGAATAACTCTCCCAGACTTCAGACAATACTACAGAGCTACAGTCATCAAGACAGCATGGTATTGGTACAAAAACAGACATATAGACCAATAGAACAGAATAGAGAGCCCAGAAATGAACCCACAAACTTTTGGTCAACTCATCTTCGACAAAGGAGGCAAGAATATACAATGGAATAAAGACAGCCTCTTCAGCAAATGGTGTTGGGAAAACTGGACAGCAGCATGGAAATCAATGAAGCTAGGACACTCCCTTACACCACACACAAAAATAAACTCAAAATGGATCAAAGACTTAAACATAAGACAAGATGCAATAAACCTCCTAGAAGAAAATATAGGCAAAACATTATCTGACATACATCTCAAAAATGTTCTCCTAGGGCAGTCTACCCAAGCAATAGAAATAAAAGCAAGAATAAACAAATGGGACCTAATGAAACTTACAAGCTTCTGCACAGCAAAGGAAACCATAAGCAAAACAAAACAACAACCTACGTCTGGGAGAAAATTTTTGCAAATGATGAAACTGACAAAGGCTTGATCTCCAGAATATATAAGCAGCTCATATGACTTAACAAGAAAAAAAAAAACAACCCAATCCAAAAATGGGCAGACCTAAAAAAGCAATTCTCCAAGGAAGAAATACAAATGATCAATAGGCACATGAAAAAATGCTCAATATCACTAATTATCAGAGAAATGCAAATCAAAACTACAATGAGGTATCACCTCACACCAGTCAGAATGGCCATCATTCAAAAGTCCACAAATGACAAATGCTGGAGAGGCTGTGGAGAAAAGGGACCCCTCCTATACTGCTGGTGGGAATGCAGTTTGGTGCAGCCACTGTGGGAAACAGTATGGAGATTCCTCAAAAGACTAGGAATAGACTTATCGTATGACCCAGGAATCCCACTCTTGGGCATGTATCCAGAAGGAACCCTACTCCAAAATGACACCTGCACCCTAATGTTCATAGCAGCACTATTTACAAGAGCCAAGACATGGAAACAGCCTAAATGTCCATCAACAGAGGAATGGATAAAGAAGAAATGGTATATTTATACAATGGAATACTACTCAGCCATAAAAACTGACAACATAACGCCATTTACAGCAACATGGATGCTCCTGGAGAATGTCATTCTAAGTGAAGTAAGCCAGAAAGAGAGAGAAAAATACTATATGAGATCACTCATATGTGGAATCTAAAATAAATAAATAAATAAATAAATAAATAAATAAATAAATAAATAAATAAATAAATAAAACAGACTCATGGACATAGAATATAAACTTGTGGTTGCCAGGGGGATGGAGGTTGGGAAGGGACAGACTGGGATTTCAAAATATAGAATAGATAAACAAGATTGTACTGTGTAGCATTGGGGAAATATATACAAGATCTTGTGGTAGCTCACAGCAAAAGAAAATGTGACAATGAATGTCTGTATGTTCATGTATAACTGAAAAATTGTGCTCTACACTGGAATTTGACACAACATTTTAAAATGACTGTAACTCAATAAAAAAAGTTTAAAAAAAATTTGACCCAATTGACATACATAGAAACCTGTGCCAAATCATCGAAAAATATGTCTTTTGACTGCACATGGATTTACCAAAACTAGCCACATTGCAGGGTTATGAAGGAAATGTTCACAGATTCCAAAGGAGTGAAATTATCCCTAGTATGTTCTCTGACTATAATGGGATTAACCTAGTTATCAATAACCAAAAAAATTTTTTCAACATTTGGAGACATTTAGAAGTTAAGCAACATGCTTCTAAATAACCCACTGGTCAAAGAAGAAATAAAAAATGGAAATAAGAAATCTTGACCTAAATGCTAAGGAATATATTACATGGTTATGGACCACAGCTAAAACTGTGCCTAGAAGGAAATGTATAACTTTAAATGAAGGTATTTAAAGAGAAAAATGCTTGAAAATCAATAATTTAAGAATCTCCCAAAAGAAGTTAGAAAAAGAGGAGCAAATTAAGCCCAAAGGAAGTAAAGGAAACGAGAAACAGTAGAAATTTACTAAATAAAATGTGAGGTCTTACATGGAAAATGTCTAATGGGTAATCGACCCTCCAGGAATGAGTAGCCTTCTTTGACTTGAGTCGGGATGCTGCCTGTGTTTCCCCATTCGGCAGAACGCTGGCTCTGGAGCTAAGATATTTTATCTTGTTAAGGAAGAATCCATTGATCTCTATTTTATTAATAAGCATTGAATTATTATGTCAAACGCCTTTGCGGCAATCATAGACAATATCAGGTGATTTTTCTCTTTAAATCATTAATTTAATCCATTTCCTAATATGAAATTATTCTTGAATTCCTGAAATAATTCTTGTCCTTATATTATTTATGTGAAGATTTCTTTCACTTGTGAGAGTTCAAGTCTTTTGCTTTTACTACGATGTTGCACTGTGGTCTTTAACGCTTTAAGACTTTTGCGTTCTAATATTTCGATATGAGAATTTTGATATTCACAGGTGACATGAGTCTGTAGTTTTCTTTTCATCTCAATCTTGATCAGGTTTTACTAATGTTAATGTCATTTTTTTAAAAAAAAGAAGAAAAATGTGTTTCTCTTCTTGTTTCTTCTCGATTAGTTTAAATAAAATTGGAATTACCAGTTATTTAACATGTTGGTTTGAAGAATTACGGATTTATAGTAAAATTGTTTTTAGAAAAGTACAAATTTACCATACCCCCAGATTCCCTAAAACTATATGCCATTTTTTCTGAATCATTTAAAAGTAAGTTATAGACACATCCCTTAACCCTAGATACTTCAGTGTGTATTTTCTGAACAGAAGGACATACTCTTATATAACCACAATACAATTGTCAAAATCAGGAAATTAACATCATTAACATTGATACAATACAATCATCTAATCTATTGGCCTTTGTTAAATTTTATCAGTTTTCCCAAAAGCATCTCTCATCAAAATTTTTTTTCTCTAGTTATGACCCAATCTAACATCACACATGTCTCTCCAGTCTCTTAACCTGGAGCAATTCTTCAGTCTTTGTCTTTAAAAATCGGTATTTTTGTAGTGTGCTGGTTATTTGTTTTGTGCACTATCCCTCAACTGGAATTTTCTGATGTTTTTCATGTGTAGATTCGAGTTATGATTTTTTTGTCAGAAATGCCACAAAGGTGAAATCGCGTCCTTCTTAGTGCATCATGTCAGGAGACACACATATCCTTGTCCTGCTACAAATGTTAACTTTGATCGTTTGGCTAATGTGGCAGCTGCCAGAATCTCTGCTGTGAGGAATATCTGTGCTTTAATCGTTTGGTTAAAATTCCCGTAGAAACTTTATAGCACTTTGTTCTTCATGGGAGATTAGTAGCTCTTTCAAGACTTTCTTCATAATTAATTTATTTAGACTGTAATCTCTTCTTTAAGATCAGACGTGATAAATTACATTTTCCTAGAAAACCATTTATTTCATCCGGGTTTTAAATTTTATTTTCAGGGAGTTGTAGGAAGTCTTCTGCCGATGGATGGTACTTCCTTACTTCTTGGCTTCAGATTTGACCATGCAGTTTGCTTTGGCTAATGGGCTATTAGTGTGTATGCCATGAACAAAGCATGAAATGTGCCTGTGTAGTTCGATTTACCTTCTTGACTCTTGCTTTTCATCCTAAGAAGAACATGCCTCAGGTTGTCACTGGATTAAGTAGGTTGAGATACACCTGGAGCCAACTAGCACCCAGCCCTCAGACTGGAGCCAAGCCTGGCTGAGACCAGCCCAGATACATCAGCCCTAACCATCCTGAAGACACATGAAAAGGAAAAAATATTTATTGAGTTTGGAGATGTTTGTTATGTAGCAAAAACTGACGGATACTTCCAACCTCCTCACCTCTCTGAATCCAACCAAGTTTGGGGGAACTTCTACTTCTCAGCTTACCATATGTCCTCATCCTCTTTTTCAAAGGATATAGATTTTCTCCCTCAGAATGGCTCCCCCAGCATCAAGAAAGTTTGATTTTTTTTCTCTGTTTGTTTTGGGGGGCTCAAATACTTTACTGAGCTCTCTCCTGCTTTTGGCTATGTCCTCTCATGCATCTACTGTGTGTTCTTCACAGCCATCACACAATATTTTTCAGCCTGTCTCCTAGCTTCACTAAAAAAAAGGAGTTTGGAATTTTGTTCTCCATTCTCCTTATTGCTTTGGATGGTTTCCAGGAGGAGATGGGAAGAATATCAGTTGGCACACCCATTTTCAAATGGAAGTCTCTGCCTTGCTTCTAGAATAAGAAGGTAGCATGGAATCCGGGAAATGACATCAGCTTTGGAAACAGGCAGGCCTGGATTAAATCCAGGCTCTGCTGCTAATTTCCTGAAGGAATCTGAAACCCTGACATCAACCTCCTTGAGCTTCAATTTGTTTTCTCATCTACAAAGCCAATCTAGTAACACTTACCGCAGAGAGCTATTTATTGGGGGGGGGGGGGGGCGGGGAGGCATCAGAGAACCAAGAGTCAAAGCTAAAAGATCATAGTACAAACAGTAGATGCAGCAAAAAGAGAGAGAGAGAGAGAAACGTCATTATTATACTTTTTTGTTGCATCATTGGTGGTTGTTGAATAAATGATGTAGGAATGCACTTTTAAAAGCAACTAAGTCACGAGGCAATTAAAGTATAGAGCTATGCCTCCCATTCTCTCAAACCTGCATAGCAGTCATGAGAGCTGCTGATTCTTTACAAAGTCAGAAAACAGTTTCTTTCCTAGTACCCCCACCCCCGCCATTTCAGTATTTGGATGATCTTGGCCGTCCACTGCAGAACACATGCTTTGGTTCTAGGGATGGAGCAGGTGGCTCAAGCCAAATCAGTCAGCACAAACTCATTCCCTGAACACTATCCAGCAGTTCGTTGATGGATATGTGATTCATTCAAGGCCAAGAAGATTGGAGTTATTTGCTGGTGGCTTCAAGAAAGCAAGGTTTCAGTCTTCTAAGAGAGTTTCTAGAAGCAACCCTGTCCCTCTTCCTGGGCATGGTCCTCAAATCCCCAAAAATTGGCAGCCCTCTTACAGCAACACCAAGAAAGAAGATGGCCTTAGGATGAAGGTGGTAGAGCATAGAGAAAAAGACCCTGGGCCGCTGATAATATCACTGAGCAGCTGAGTCAAACCAGCACTGAAGCCCACCCAACCTTGTTTCTGTCTAGTTACATAAGCAATTAACCTTTTTAAAAAAAATTGCTTAAGCCTATTTGGGTTGGATTTTCATTTCCTTGCAACTGAACACACCCTACCACGCTATCAGAAGTCACATCTTCCCCACAATTTCCATCACCATTGTTAACATACACTCTCAGAAGAGTACCGTCTTCTATCATGTGTCCCTGGTGGTTTCCAGCATCAAAAGAGCATTATTCAGTATCCCTTTTATGATTCTTTTTCTCCATAGACCGTGCTATGCTGTGTGTTCAACAAAGACTTAATAACAATAAAAGCTACCATCTTTTAAGTTCTTACCGCACGCCTAGCCTTGTGCCAAGCCTTTTTGCTGTGGTCCTTCATCTCATCCTCAGAACATCCTTATGGACAGCACCATTGCCTCTACTGTACAGAGAGTGGAACTAAGGCTTAGCCATCTTCCCTGCCTGACAGACCAACAAACTGGAGAGTCCAAGACTCAAACCCAGATCCAATTTGAGTCAAATTTTTTAAACACTCGGCTGAACTGCCATGTTAAAAAACATGTATTGAGCACCATCTCTATGCCAGTTACTAGAGGTACAGGGAATCGGACAGGTTTTGCTCACGAGTGGGATACACAAATGTGTGCCCAGATTGTTACAGCACGAGCAGGAGCTGAATCAGACACAAGTTGAGGCCAGCTTGGAAAAAGTCAGTTCATTGTGCAAAGCAGCTAGGACTCTCCCCTCGGTGGGGGAGCGTGGGGATCAGACAGGGGTGTGCAAGCTGTGGATGTGCCTGTGATGTGAAGGTGACTGACCAGAGTGAGACTGGAGTCAGGCAGGTGGTGAGGGAGGTGTGCGGTCCTCCAGGTGGATGCAGAGGAACATTCAAGTGACTGTCCCTTAAGCGGAAGAAAGAGAAGCGTAAGGTGCTTCTCCCAGGTTCTCCTGGAAGCCCACGTTCTTCCCAGGACACGCAGCCCATGGGTACTGCACGTCCTATGTTAGTAAAGTGCCTCATTACATAGGAGTCTTGTCTCCCTCTGACCAAGAATGAAATCCACCCTCTCAGAGTCCTGCTGAGCTGCCCTGGCGAGCACTTAAAATATCTGGATCGCAGGGAATCCGGCCAGAGTCAGCCAAGAAGGGGGCATGGCTTCCAGAAGGAGAAAACGTTTCATGCTGTTTTCAGCTGTTGTAAAGACTAAATTGAGTCCATGACTCATCCAATTCTCACCATGGAAATTCGTCATTAACCATGCTAGAGTACACACACAGATGTAAACACACACACACACACACACACGCACACAAGGAATAAAAAGAACATTAAATTGCACAATCAACGGTTTGAACCATTTCTTCATTTCTTCCCATGTCCTGTCCTCTGTGGCATCACTTCTGAGCCAGGGGTCACAATCAAGTATAATTCCCTGGGGGTGGGGTGTAGCTCCATGGTAAAGCATGTGCTTAGCGTGTGCTTAGCATGTGCGAGGTCCTAGGTTCAATGCCCAGTATCGACATTAAAGTAATAATAATAATTAAAATTTTCTTATAAGTGTAATTGCCTAGCACTCTTGAGCACTAACTGTGTAAGGCGTTACGCCAAACATTTTATGCACATTAACCTCACTGAATCCTAAAAAAAACTGTTGTCCGAAAATTACTATCCCTCTTTTGGAGATGAAATAACCAAGGCTCAGCAAAAGAGTGCCTGAGCAAAGACGCAACCCAGCTTTGCCAGATTTCAGACCCCCGTGACTTCCAAAAATGAGCACCTTCCCTTCCATTTATTTATCTAGTACTTCAGATTTACAGTAACATAATTATTAACATGATCCTGTTTGATCATCACAGCAACTCTCCACAAAACCATTCCCATTTTTCAGGTGAAGAAACTGAGGCTTGGAGAGGGACAATGACAAGCCTAGGGTCACACAGCAAGGATGGAAGCCAGGTTTGCATCCAGCCTCCCGAGACAATGGTCCTAACCATTGAGACCCACTGCCTGCATCGTTTCGGGGGCTTCATTCCTGCCTGCATTGACAGGCATCTTCTCTTTTCGATTCTCAGCAGCTGAGCAATCATCTCATGATCATATATCTACCGAAAGTATAGTAGAAAAGATTCTAAAGTTGATCACCACCCTGTGTCTCTCTCCCATACATGCACAGAAAATTATAATAACAGTATCATAATAATCCTAACGCTGAACATTGCCCTTGACATGCTTTTTAAAAAAGCCATTTTCTTCTTACTTTGTTCTAAAGTGCCTGTGCACCCAAATTGCAAAGCAGTTCGCAGACTGTCTTAAAATGCATTTGGAAAGAGATGTGTTTCTTTTCCTTAACAAAGCCTTTCCTTACCTGAGGTAAGGGAAATTGATTTGACTCCTAAGGATCTTGAAATCTACGTCTCCCACTTTTTTTTAATTTTATTTTTTACTGAAGTGTGGTTGATTTACAATGTTAGTTTCAGGTGTACAGCAAAACGATTCAGTTATCCATGTACATACAGATTTTTTTTTTTTTCAGATCTTTCTACGTCTTCCCCGTTTCGAGAATCAGGCTTAAAAGGGTAAAAAGAAAAGTCCTAGTTGAGGGGCTTGGCATGACTGGCCAAGGCTGAATTCACAGCTGTCTCTCCAGGCTCCTAACAGCTCTGACCACAGGGGACAGGCTACCATGCCATCTCAGAGCAACTAATGCACCAAGAGGAAAGGCATTGCCCCTTTAGGGAAGACCCACCACATGCCAGGGGCTGTGCTAAGCACGTTATACATTCAAGAGGATGCAGGGCAGACGGCTAAATGTACGTGCTCTAGAACCAGCCTGTCAGGGTTTGAAGCCCAGATCTGCCTTCCTAGCTGAAGGCCTTGGTCAAATCTCTTCACTTCTCTGCCTCAGTTTCTTCTCTGTAAAATAGCGACTATAACAGTACCTACCTCATCGGATTGTGGCGCGTTGGTATAAGCCAAGCACTAAAAACTGTTCCTGTCGTATAGTAACAGTTCTCTGTAAGCACCAGCGAGGCTGATGTCTGCTGTCTTATTTAATTGTCACTTCCATCCTGTAAGACAGAGGTTCTCATCCTCTTCTGAGAGACAAGGAAACGGAGGCTCAGAGCCAAGAAGTGATTGCGGCTGGGAAGGGACTGGAAAAGGTGGATTTAGCCCAGCTATGTTCACTTCCAGCTGGTGGGCTCCAGGCTCACATTTGCCTTTGAAATTCACAGTCCAGTTGAATAATCACATGGAGAAACCCAGAAGTGCCCATCACCCTAGGACAGTGTTGACAGGCTGCTGACAACAAGACACACAACAGCCTGGTCGTTTCCATTCCACGACTGACACAGTCTCAGAAATTCTAGTGACACTGCTCTATCCATCATTCTAGCCACTCACTCACGCATTCACCACCCACCCACCTACCCACCCATCCATCCATCCATCCATCCATCCACTCACCCACACATCTACCCACCCCTCCATACATTCATTTAGTCACCCGTTCTCCCTCCCATCAGCAAATATTTACAGAGATCATTCTCTTTGCTTCTTCCTGGTGAAGCTGCCAAAATCTCTAAAATAGTTACCACACTGAACTGCAGACTGAATTCTGTGCCAGGTGCTAGAGGGGCATAAAAGGATTATCTGGCAGGTCTTAACACAAATGCATTCTTTATCTTTGGTATCCAGAATACATTTACCATCTACATTCTCTGCCCCCACACACCGCGGCCCCACCGCCAACAGCAAAAGGATTACTCCTGAGACATTTCTCAATCCGCATGCAAGGCAAATTGACTCATTATTTGTGTGGCCGACACATCCAACCTCACTAGCTTGAGGGGTGTATTTTTCTTTATTTCCAAGTGGAACCACTCCAGCCTCCTCCCCTACTTATCAGGGAATGTTGTTTTTCTCCCTCTGAGTGACCCCATGTATCTGCAGGGTGAGATTCAGTCTCAGGAGGCAGGTCTGTTAGCATCAAAAGGTCAGAACAACAAAGCCCCTGTTTGGCTCCACATCTGGCCTAGGGGACTTGAGTCTTCAGGCTTTTGTGGCTGATGGGAACCCCACTACTGCAACTCTGAGTGTTTATAGCAGCAAGGCCATCTCTACCTGGGACATGCATCCCCACTGTTGCTCCTGTGTTATTTTCTCCAGATGCAGAATAAGAAGGTCATAGGGTTTTGGGAAATTAAAAAGAAAAAATCCCTTGATCCTAAGCAGCTAGGGTTGCTGCACCAAACCCCTGCCTTCCAGCGTGAAGCTCCTTGGGGACTCAGTTCTCTCAAAACACACCACACACATGCACACTTCCTTGCATTATCTGTGATCCAGAGAGTCTCTGTTAGAAAGAATTCAGGCATGGAGCTATGCGCTCTGCCTAGACTTGGTCCTCCCCTAAATTCTTGGGAAGTTTATCCGAAGAGGTTGGTGAGTCAGAGCAGTGAGCTCAGTGGTGCCTCACAAGGTGGAGGGACTCATTCTACCACCAGAACCCTGGCTTGGCCTGCACGCACACTCCTGCCTGATCCAGAGGAAGTCCCTCCCTCCCCCACCCTGTCCCAGGACCCACCCGCATCTGGCCCCATGATGACTGGCAGTCAGAATGCCCATACTCTGGCCGCACGTCTTCCCAAAGACTGAGAATAGCACGTTTCCCTTGGTCAGGGATACCCACTCACCATCCTATATTCCTTTCCAAATTTTCCACCACTTTATTTTCTGGGATCCTTCTCTTGTCCCCTAGGAAGCATCATTATGCAGTGGGCCAGGGGTGGGAGGGACAATCTCCAGGCTGCGGAGACATTCCACAAGCTTGCCCTGGGCATTAAGGGAGGAAATGGATGTAAAAGTGCCCAGCACAATGTCTAACACAAGGAAGCACCAATAAACTTCAGCTCTCTTCCCCTTTCCTCAAACTATGTAAGTTTCTTTGAAACGAAAACTTATTTCCTAATTGCCCTTGACTTCAAATGTCACATTCCTTAGCCCGTCCCCTATTACTAATCCATTCTTGCCTAGTTCCTCCTACATTCCTTTTGTTCATGTTAAAGATGACTTCTTTCCTCACCTGTATAAGTCTTGCTGCCTCCTACACTAATTCAGCTAGATTGAGAAGGAGGACTGGCTCCTCCTCCATAAAACTCCAATTAATCAATCATCCTAGGACCAGAGCAACTTGGTGCCCTGATATCTGGTAGAAAGAGCAGCAAAGTTGTTCTCAGACCTGCGACATGGTGCTTAAGAGCAGAAAGATCTTAGGCAAGTGACTTTACCCTTGTAAGCCTCAGTTTGCTCATCTGTAGTAACCTTAACCCATAAGGTTGTTGAGGAATTTACAAACAATCTCCAAGGCAAAGCCAGACTTATAGGTGCAACATAACACGAATTTACAGCACCCAGACAGACAGATCTGGTTTGGGCCTGTTTATGCCTCTTAGCCTACTTTTTATGTATAGAATGTACAGAAAATTCCATCAAACAAGAGCAGAATACACACTCTTCTCAAGCTCACCTGGAACATTCACCAAGATAGACTACATTCTGGGCCACCGAACATAATCTTTAAAAATGCTGAAGAATAGAAACGTACAAAATATGTTCTCAAACCATGATGGAATTAACCTACAGCTCAGTAGCCGAAAGATAACTCCCAAGCATCTGTAAATTAAATAGCACATTTCTAAATAACACACGGGTCAAAGAAGAAGTCCCAGGCGAAGTTAAAAAAATTATTTTGAACCAAGTAAAAATGAAAATGCAGTTATCCAAGTATACAGGATGCAGCAAAACCAGTTCTTCAAGGGAAATTTATAACATTCAATGCATATATCAAAAAACAAAAGAAATCTAAAATCATAGCCTTAGCTTCTACTTTAGGAAACTGGAGAAATAAGAGTAACTTGAGCCTAAAGGAAACAAAAGACAACATATTATTTTTTTTAAGAGCAGAAGTCAATGTCAATGAAATGCAAAACAGAAAAACATTAAAGAAAATGAACAAAACCAAAGCAGTGGACTCTTTGAAAGAATCAGTAAAATTGATTTAAAATTTGATAAGCCAAAAAAAAGGAGACACAAATTACAATACCATCGATGAAAGAAAGATCGTCACTGAGTTCACAGACACTAAAAGAATGATAAAGGGGCACCATGACTAATTTCATGCCCTATTTGACAGCCTACATGAAAGGGACCAGTTTCTTGAAAGACACAAACTACCAAACTCACACACAAAGAGATAACCTGCATATCAATAATTAGTAGCTTTCCAGAATAGACAGTGCCAGGCCCAGATCATTTTACTAGTAAATTCTGTCAAATATTTAAGGGAGAAATAATGCCACTCCCCCACAATCTCTTTCCAGAAAATGCAAGCAGGGAACCAATTCCTCACTCATTTGATGAGGCCAGCACTGCTCCAAAACCAAGCAAAGATATTTCAAAAAAGGAAACTTTGAGACCAGCATCGCTCATGAACCTAGACGCAAAAATGCTCAAAAACATCAACAAATCAAATCCAAAATTTTATACAGAGAGGATTTCACACTACAGCCACGTGAGATTTATTCTAGGGTGTAACCCTGGTTCAACAGTCAAAAATCAGTCAGCGTAACCCACCACATGATCAGGCTAAAGAAAAAAAATCACAGTATCAGTTAATGCAGCCAAAGCATTAATAAATTCTAGCAGCCATTCATGGTTTTAAAAACTCTTAGCCAACTAGGAAGACAGGTGAACTTAATAATGAATATCTCAACAAGTGCCTTCTGTAGAGCACAGGGAGCTACATTCAATTCCTTGTAGTCACCTATAATGAAAAGGATTATGAAAAGGAACATATGTATGCATACGTATGACTGAAGCATTATGCTGTACACCAGAAATTGACACAACATTGTAAACTGACTACACTTCAATAAAAAAATAAAATGAAATGAAAAGAATCTGACTCTAAAAATGTTTTTAATAAAAAATAAAAGCAAATTCATAATTTCTAACCTTAAGAAAATAATAAATAATAATGAATGGCTCCAAAAATCTTCCAGCTAACGTCATTTTTTAATAGTGAGAGGCTGGGTGTTTTCCCCTTAAGATAAGGAGCCAGGGGAGCATTTCCTCTTTCATCACTCCTATTCCACAACATACCTGATTCTAGAGCTGGGGCAGGAGATACAGGAGATGAGTCTGGAGCATCTTGTAGTTCCAGAAAGGAAGGACTGGGAGAAAAAAAAAACAAAAAAACCTCATAATGATGGAGAAATGTCAAAGGGACACAGAAGCCAACTGAAACAGCTCCCAGTGGCCAAAGGGGGGAAATTTTTTTTTTTTTTTGGTTGGTTATGGGGAGTGTATAAGTAAATGAGTGCGTGCTTTGCATTCACAAGGTCCTGGGTTCAATCCCCAGTACCTCCATTGCTAAATAAATAAGTAAACAAACAAACAAACAAACCTAATTACCTCCCCCACAAAAAAAGAAAAATTGTAAAGAAAAAAGAGGGAGGGAAATAGCTCAGTGGTAGAGCGCATGCTTAGCATGAGGTCCTTGGTTCAATGCCCAGTACCTCTACTTAAAAAGAAATTTTTTCCCCAAAGGTGGAAAATTTGAGCAGCAAAATAAACAAAGTAGTATTGAATTATATAACTCAGAGTAAAATATGACACCCATGAGCCATACTGATATAAATAAATAGCTAGGTAAATGAATAAACAAACAAGCATGGGAGAATGGACACATTTCCCATGCGGAAGAATTCCAAATAATTTATGTAGGATATCCCCACTCCTTAAGTGCAGGCTGCTCATAATCACATACCTCCGAAGAGCACCGTACGAAAGAGAGGGAAGAGATTACTTTACAGTGGAGAGACCTAATGAACACAACTTCAGCCAGGTGATCGGGGTGATAAATCACGTTGGTGGTTTATACCCTTGACATGACGGGATGAAAAAACGGCACTTTACCTCTGGGGGTGTCCTCCCACAGCCCCAGAACCCCAGTCTAAGTATAAGAAAAGCAGAGCAATCACCAGGTGAGGGATGGTCTACAAAATGCCTCGCCAGTCTTCCTTAAGACGGTCAAGGTCATCAAAACCAGCAAAAGTCTGGGAGGCTGTCACAGCCAAGGGCAGCCTAAAGAGACATAGTGACTAAATGTCACATGGTCACGTGGATGCGACCCTGAAAGAGAAAGCGAATATTAGATAAAAACTCAAGAAATATGAATTAACTACATGTCAATTTTAGTAAATAACAGTATATCAATATTAGTTCGTTAATGATGACCATGCTAGCGAAAGAGGTTAACAATGAGGAAAACTGAGTGCAGGGTATGTAAGAATTCTCTGTATCATGCACTTAAGTTCTTGACAAACTACAAGTCCCCTCCTCTGCCAGCTCCCCTCCCTCCTCCAACCGCCCTCCCCCCACCCCCGTCTCTTTGCTATGGACCGTGGCATCTCTGTGAAATGCATGCCTGTAATATAATAACTGTCAGGGTGAAAACAAGAGAAATAAAGCTAGCTACCTACTCCTCACTGCTCTCTACTGTGAAGCCAGAGGGAGTCTGAGCAGAGGTCATGTGGCATGCAACATTCATCTCCCCAAAGCAATCAGCCATTAACGTGAACTGATGCTCGGACCAGGTCCCCAAAGACCCTCCCCTACACAAAGCTGTGTCTCAAGTAACTCAGTCCTCGTATGACAATTAGCTGCTCTCCCTAACCCGTATCTGGCCTCTGCATCCCCTCTACCTGTGATTCGCTGTTCTAGTCTCTTACGGGTTATAGAATCTGAGGCCTCACACGTAAGTTTATTCCTCCTTTTAGAACGAAAGATCAAATAAGGAAGCCTGCCTTTTCCTTCAATCCAGCCCTCAGTGCTTTTCTCCTCACACATTACATTTACCACCTGAAGCCTTCATAGCTATTCTCTGGAAATGTCTCCAATAAGCCTGTGGGAGCATTTAGCACCAAAATATCACTGAAACATTTCATGTCTATGTCAGTGATGAGAAAAATCGAATTTGAAAACCTCCCAAAAGGTTAAACCTCTGAACAAACGCTAGGGTGTTTTTTGGTTCCGAAATAATCCAAAGTGGTTTGTGTCACTGTGGTAGACGGCATTTTAGAAGAGGCTCTTAACACACCGGGGCAGTGACTACCTAGCTAGGGAACAAGAGAGATTCCAACGGGGAAACGGTAGTGGCCTCTCTTGCTGTGCCTAATAGCACACGGCATTTTCACTCTCCAAACTCGGAGAAAACTCTGGCTGTAGCTTGCTCAGGGATGAGGGACTAGAGGTCCCTGGGGCTCTGAGCTTTTCTAGAGCACCCTGAAATGTTTGAGACTGGAGGAGGGAAATGTATTGGTTCCAAAACATGACAAAGGAACTGCAAAACTGGAATTATGGATAATTTCAAGACACTTAAAAATCTTTTTTTTGTAGTAAGAAACTTGTATGTAAGAGGGTGTGAGAACATTTAATACGTGTGATGTGATGGGCATTGAAACCATGCAAATAAGAGTATGTAGGATCTACACTGGTCTTATGACAGTCCAGGCCGCTGAGAGGGGGTGCTTCTCATCAGATGTGAAGACATCAGATGGGTTCTCATAAGTGAACCCCAACCTGCAGTCCCCAAGGATTCCAGCATGAGTGCTTTCCATCATTCCTCAAAAGCTGAACAGAGAAAATGCTCGAATCTATCAAAAGGCCATGGAAACGACTGTTCTCTAAATGAGATGCTTTTGATCTAGAAAATTATTCCAAATATGGGCTTTGTGGGAAGGATCTTTTGTGTGGGAGACTAACACACTCCCACCATGTGATGGAGGAGGGTCTGCCTGGTGGAAAAGAGAAGGGCTTTGGAGCAGGGAGGCCAGAAGTGCTGGTTCTCCACTGGCCTGCTGAGTGTCTGCAAGCCAGTCCTGAACCTCCCCCAGCCTCAGCCAGATCGAGCTCTGACTTACCATCAAGAACACGTGAGTGGTATATTTATACAATGGAATATTACTCAGCCATTAAAAAGGAATAAAATAATGCCATTTGCAGCAACATGAATGGACCCAGAGATCGTCATTCTAAAGTGAAGTAAGACAGAAAGAGAAAGAAAAATACTATATGATAGCACTCATATGTGGAACCTAAAAAAAGAAAAAAGAAGACACTAACGAACTCATCTACAAAACAGAAACAGACTCTCAGACATAGTCAACAGTCTTATGGTTACCAAGGGAAAGGGGGTGGGAAGGGATAAATTTGGGAGTTTGAGATTTGCAAATGTTAGCCACTATATATAAAAATAGAATACTATACTGCAATTTTTTAAAAAGAGCATGTAAGGTGTTCAATTACTGCTCCTTCTGAGTATGTGTCCAAGCCCTCCCCAGCAACCACAGCTAGAACTCTACTTGCCTCATTTCTGGGTCAGTATGCTTTTTTTTTTTTTTTTGAAGTATACTCAGTTACAGTGTGTCAATTTCTGGTGTACAGCATTATGTCCCAGTCATGTGTATACATACATACATTCATTCTCATATTCTTTTTCATTAAAGGTTATTACAAGATACTGAATATAGTTCCCTGTGCTATACAGAATAACTTTGTTTTTTATCTATTTTTATATATAGTGGTTATCATTTGCAAATCTCAAGGCATGCTTCCTTACAAAAAATTGTTAATTACACATGATGTAAACACAGGCTTATTGTAAAAAATTGAGAAATACACAAAGGAAAGTGAAAGCTGCCCCCTTTGGTCTCCCCAGAGATACCACTGTTTTCAGGTAGGTGGGCATTTTTCTTACATCTTTTTCTACGTATGGACATAAGAAGTATATACTTCTGACACCGTTTTAAACATAAAGGACCATATTGTCCGTATTGTTTTGCAACTTGCTTTTTCGCTTCATGAATGTCCTTTCATAACAGTGCATACGGATCCACCTTTCTTGTTAACTACACCTACCAGGGGCATCCTACATCTTAGTTATTTGTTCCACTGAGGTTGTCTCCAGCGGGCTTTTAAAGCAAGGCTGCATCCTTTACACAAGCATCTCTGAGCACAGAGGTGAGGATGTGCATAAGCCAGACTCCTAGCCATGGAACTGCTGAATCAAGATCTGACTACTGTGTATAAAAGAGATAAACAACAAGGTCCTACTGTACAGCACAGGGAACCACATTCAGTAACTTGTAGTAACCTATAATGGAAATGAATGTGAAAAAGCGTATATATATGTATAAGTGAATCACTATTCTGTACACTTGAAACTAACACAATGTTGCAAATCAACTATACTTCAATTTTGAAAATTCTATGCATGGTTAAAGTTTGGTTGTTACTTTCAAATCTCCCTTCAATGCCAGATCAGTTACATTCCCGCGAGCAGGGCAGGAAAGTGGCTGCTTCCCCTCCCTAACCCAGACTGAGCCGCATCCGAGTGTGACATCCTAAATTGTGTGGTCCCAGGAGACGCAAATAAGCTTTAATGTCAGTATGGGTGCAATGAATGCTTTCTGTAAATGGCCTGAAATTTTACTTTTGTGTTGAAAGTATTCTCACCAGGCTATCTAAATAAACTGTCCCCTTCTTGCCCCCGGTCCCCTCTCAGAGTGGATCCTCTGTAATCTTCCTCTGTAACAGTCAGGAACACGCTGTTTCGAAGAGACCCCACATTCAACCGAGGAAAATCCCACAGCTGTTTGGGCAGAATTAGCAAGGCGCTCCCTCTCTCCCCCCGAGTTTAACAGTCAACAGCAGTGGGAGTTAAAGCAGCATCTTACCAGTGGGGCTGGACATTATCTTAATTACAGTCAACGTGTTTATAATGCTAAATACATCTGACCTAAAAACTCAGTCTCAAAGCAGCATGCATGCGGTTAGATAATCTCAGGACACATTGGTGACATTTGGTTGACATTTCCTCTCTCTCTCCTATGTGAAAGGGTTGATCACTCGCTCTCCATGCACAGCGACCTGAGAGAGGGCCCTAGTTTGCCATTTAAACACTGTTCCAATGATTTTCCTGCGACTGTATCTGTATTGGAGAAATGTAACTTAGCAGGGCATCAGCCCTTATCACCTCAGCAGAGTCCACCCCCCGGTGAAAAGTAAGGTATGTGTATAAGCAGTTCTTCATTTTCATAAAGTCATTAATCCACCCATTCATTAAAAAAATGTATTAACGTGGGCACTCTTGTGTACCAGCTGTGCGGGGCCCCGGGAGGGGAGTGTTGAACAGGACACACTCCATGCCTCCCAGAGCTCCCCCGAGAAACATCAGACACAGACAGCACATGACAGGATGCATGCCCTGCAGTGGACCACCAGCCAGGGGAGGAAGGGCTGGAGAATGGCTCCCAGTGAGGTGGCAACTGAGATGAGGCTCTAACCGATGAAGAGGACAGGAGGAAGGGTGTCCCAATTGGAAGGAGAGCCAAAGGGTGTCACCAGAGTCTATTTGAGAGCAGACAACAGGTGAGTGAGGCTGCAGGGAGCGGGGGAGGGAAGGAGGGGCTCATGTCACAACCAGCCGTTATCACTTGACCATCTGGTTAGTTATCCAGACACACTGAACAGGCCCCTGTACCCGGCGGAGATCACCCCCGAAGCAATTAATTTGACAGCCCGTGGGACCTTGTTTGGACCAAACCTGCTAGTGAGTTTAAATTCATCTCTGCTCCACGTCCTGTATCCAGAAAATCCACCCAGCGCCCCTTCCTCAGCCCCCCGTTTGCTGGAACCCAAGTTCCAACCTAGGCTGTTCTCACCTCCTGTCTGTTGCTGCCAAGGTCCTGTCCACCCCTCAGGCCCACCTCCTTCCCAGCCCCGCCCTGTCCCCACGTCCCTGCAGCAGCACTGTCTCCCTCGCTAAGCACCTTCCCCCTTCCTGTCCTGTCCTGTCATCCCTCCCTCCCTGCTCCCCCTCCCAGAGCAGCACTGAGCACCATGCAGGTGTGGATAGATGTTTGCTGAATTAAACTGAGCAAGTGTGCCCTCATCAAATTGATCTCTGAACATAGCGTTTCGACCTTCGAATAAGCCATCTCCTCATTCTGTTATCTTTGAGCTCCATGAGGTCATGTTTTTGAAATTTAAATGTCCTCTGGACACCACCAACTTCAGACTTGCTAACGTTTCAATCTGGGTACTAGGATGGGTGCACGGGGATTTATCATCTTCTTTACAACCTTCTCTGTTTGTGGTGCCTAACTGGCAATGTCAATAATAAAAAGTGTTTTTTAAGCCACCAGTGTTTGAGGCGATGTGGAAGCCCCCTTAACAAGTTACTTGCTGGGTTAGGGCTAGTGGCTGGTAAACAGAACACGTTCCTAATTAAAAGAATAAGCTTTGATGTCAGATAGCCCTGAATTTCAACCTGTCCCATCGTCCGCTAGCTGTGTGACCTTGAGCACGTCACATGCCCTTTCTGAAGCTTCATCATTTTGACCTGTAAAATGGGGACGTTGATGATGGTGCCCACCTCCCAGGATGAACGTGCAAATGGAACGAGATAATGAACACGGCACACAGCATGATGCCAGGCAGATGGGTGGTCCCTGGGGCTCCATCGAATGGAGCTAGTGACGTGACCTGAAAGAAAACACTTTCCGTCTTCTTACATTTCATTTCTAAAATATTCCTTGGTGATGGCTTATTTGCATACATATCACTTCTTTCAGCTCCTCAAACACTGGGAAAGTGTCTGATTCGCTTTTAGCATCAAGCACATGGCCTGAGTCACAGAAGGTGCTCACAAAAGGTTACTGATTGCAGATGGCACCAATTATCTACATAAAGACATATAAAAGCGTGGCGGGGGTGGGGTGGGAGTTTGTGCATGTGTGTATGCAAAATTACTTCTATACAGCCACTCAGACCCCAGGGCACTGCAGGCCTCAGAGACCACGCGGGGACTGTACCCAAGGATGTTAGAGAGAGCTTAGCAGAACGATGCACAGACACCAAGCACTCCAGAAATAAACTTCACTAGAGTCGTGGCTCCAACATTTCCTGTTTTGACTTGCTCATTCTTTCATTCATTCAACAAAGGTCTAATGAGCAATTTCTATAAGCCAAGCCATGTGTTGGATGCTTAGAAATATAGAGAGAAATATACAGAAAAGGGGAACCAAAAGAAGGCAGCTTTTGCTCTCAATAAACTCATAATCTGGGGAGAGAGAGAGAAGGAAGTTCAGAGATTATTTCATTACAGCACGGTAAAGCCTTTAAAAGAAATAAAAGGAGTGGTAGAGTCAGGAACAAGGGCCAAGGGAGGCCTTCTGCCATTATGCTTGACTGAATCTTAAAAGGTGGGTAGGATCAGCAATTTAAAAAAGAATAAAATAATATCATTTGCAGCAACGTGGGTGGACCTGGAGATCATCATTCTAAGTGAAGTAAGCCAGAAAGAGAAAGAAAAATACCATATGATATCAATCATACATGAAATCTAAAAAAAAAAAAAAAAAAAAAATCCAGAAAAAAGGAATCTACAAAACAGAAATAGACTCACAGACGTAGTAAACAATCTTATGGTTGTTGGGGGAAAGGGGGTGAGAAGGGATAAATTGGGGAGTTTGAGATTTGCAAATGATAACTATATATAAAAATAGATTAAAAAAAACAAATTTCTTCCCTAGTGCCCAGGGAACTATATTCAATATCTTGTAATGACCTTTAATGAAAAAGAATGTGAAAATGAATATATGTATGCATGACTGGGACACTGTGCTGTACCCCAGAAACTGACACACTGTAACTGACTATACTTCAATTACAAAAAATAAAAAGAGGGGTGAGAGCAGGCAGAGGCAACAGGGAAGGGTGTTCCAGGCAGAGGGAACAGCATACACGAAGCATAGTGACAAGAAAGGACTTTGCACATTTCACCAGCAGTACGAAGTTCAGAACGTCTTTAGAGGTAGTGCTTAGTGAGGTTGTGGCAATAGATGAAGCCACAGAGAGCACCAGGGGTCTGCCCCTGAAGGGCCTTGCATGAGTGTTTTGTTTTTCCTGAAAGCAACTGTAAGTCACTGAAGAGTGATGAGCAAGGGCATAACCTAGTATTTGCATTTTGGAAATATCACTCTGTTAGATTCCTAAGAGCACAGAGAACAGATTTGGAAAACCTGCCGGACTCATGTTTTGCCAGTTATGGAGCGCGTATCTAGAATTGTCAAGCCAAAAAATATCTTAGAGATGGTAACCAAGCAGGACCCTATGGGGCCTTCTTGGGACAGACCCTGTCCCCAAATCCGCTGCTGTAGCTCCTCTCTGAAGTATTTAGATGATAGTATCTGATGCATATTTTCTGAGTTTTTCAGATGTCAAAACCACCAGGGAATGAAATGAAGAAATTAACTACTTGATGACATGAACACGTAGCCCCTGCAGGTGCCTAAAGACTGATAATGTGAACCCATCAACCAGAGACTTGTGCATGAGCTGATCACACACCCAGGGCTACCTCACCTTGCCTTTAAAAATGCCTCACTGAAACCCAGTGGAGAGTTGGGGGTTTTTGAGTGTTAGCTGCTTGAACTCCTTGCCCGGTGCTCTGCAATAAACACTGCACTTGCCTTCACCACAACCCAGGGTCAGTAAGTTGGCTTTACTGCACGGGGGCGAGAAGACCCACGTTTGGTTCAGCAAAACCGTATCTTCTAACCCCTTTATGTTAGAGATGAAAAAACTTATTTTCAAGGGTTATAAGATACTTTATCCAAACTCCTTATCTTTTAAAAAAATTTTTTAACAAAATTAAAACCTCTGCCCTACAGTTCAGTCCTTCTTGGTCCCGCCCCCACCGGTCACTTTGCTGGCGTTTCTGCTGGTGGGCTCACTTCTGCGCACATCGCTCAGGGAAGAGCCTTTTCAACGGCTGAAAACGTTTTCCGATTCCGAGAGCTGGCAGGATGTATGTTTTATGAGCATGAGAAAAAAATTTAACTGGTTTTGGATATGTTCTCATAGTGATTAAAAAGTTAAACCCTTTTAAACCAGAGATTATTCTTGAGCTTCTAATACTATTTAAATTACAACTCCCAAATCTTGAATGATGTAACCGACTCAGGTCCAAATGCTGCTTCTTTTTTTCTTTTTTTTTTTTTTAATTCAGGACATCGTGTGGAAGTTACTTAACATGACAGAAGGCAAGCGGACTAGACTGGCCCAGTAGCAAGATCTCAGAGGGGTTTCTCTGAGCTGTAATGCCTGTCGTTCCCTCAACCCCCTGTAAAAACAAACAGGTTGATTATGTCATGTTTCTATTCAGGAAATCTCAAGGAAATCCACAGAGGTGCATCTAATCTATATAATGCTCCCATCTCATGACCCACTGGGTTAGTCCCTTCAAATGACCACAGTAACCAGATCGTGCAGAACAGCAGGTCTCAGTTTCAACAGCCCAGAGCTGACCTGCCATCAGCTCATTATCCCTGAAACAAATTCTGCAAGGTAAGCAGGCTTCCCAGACTAAAACACCGCAGACAGATTGATGTAGTCAGTATCTAGCGGAAAATTAATGCAATTGTTTTAACCACACAGATGTAAAAAGCTACTTGCTTCCACAATACCAGATAAACACAGCAAAAGAGAGTGGTGTCGGAGAGAACTGCAAACCACATGCCCTCTAAACGTTGTCTCTATCTGCTTCAAGCAAACATGTAAGAATACAAATGCCTAACAGCTCCATTATTAGTAATGCAATAAATATTGGAGTCAACTCCTGCGAAGTACAGATCCTGCCAATTATCAGTGGGCCCAACATCTCAGGACTCAGGGCGTTTATAGACATTAGCTTCATTTAAACACCTCACAAGGACCTGCATGTTTATTTCCATTTCACAAATGGGCATACAGGCTCAGAGAGGTACAGACATTTGTTTACTTTCACACAGCTTGAAAGTGGTAGCTGTAATGTGAACCCACGGTCATCTGAAACAAAGCCTGGGCTTTCTGCATTCCAGGTCCGCATGGTTGGACTGGCTCCTAGTGAATGGAAGGATCAAGCTGAAATGTTGCTGGTTCAGACCTGGGGGAGGAAGTCGTGATGGAGCCCCCGGAGAGTGCAGAATTCAGAAAAGTCCCTGAGATTGGACTGCATATCAGTTTGTTCAAGGGACTCCTTCCATTGAAGAAGTTAATGCAGAGGGTTTGTTCTTCCCATTTAATGGATCAGGACAACTGAGACTCAGAGACCATGACTTGCTTAAAACCTGAGGAAAGCCAATGGCTTTCCTGCATAAACTCTAAATCTACCAACTGGAGCCCAGAGCTCAGTGTCCCTTCCTTAACACTTCCTGTTACTCCATCACCGTTAAGAGTTGTGCATCTGTGGGACCAGGAAAGGCGTCTTCTTAGATGGAAAAGGAAAAGAACACCTCTTTTAAATGGTCTCTGTCTTGCTAAAGTGTCTCACGTATATTTAGCATTACGAAGGCTCTTACTGATAGTTAAATGAAATGTCATAACTTTAATTTTGCTTTCATAGTTGTAAATTATATTCTCAGAAAGAGTCTGTCAGTAAAATCAACATTGCATAAGATACCCTTTATCCATCCAACATGCCAGGAACCCGAAATACCTTCTCATTCCCAGTGGACTGAATTTGACAATTATTTAATAGGATTCTAGACGTGTCTTTATTTTTCACTCTGCCAGGGAAATAAATGGTGAAGGCTTTTGTGCCTTGTTTCGTTGGTTGGACAATGACAACCCTGCGCATCGCAGCTGATGTTGCCGGACTGTTAATTAAAGAACAAAATTAAACTGAAGAGAATAAAGATGTGCAGAAAGTTAGGCAGCAGAAAGAAAAGGCATGATGCTTTATGGGAGCTCATTCTAGATATGTTCATTATATGCCAAAGCCTGGGGAAGGCAAATATGGAATTTAAAAAGACACCATCTGTTGTGTGATATTCCACATGATAAACTTAACCCTTAATTTCTACATCACCTGCTGTTCAGTCATTCTCCTTCTTTGAGATGAACAACAACAACAACAAAAAAAGAAAAAACACAGGACGGGGGAGGGAGGTTAGCACATGAAGTAAGCAGGTTTGGCAGAATTGACAGATGTGCCCTGTAAGAGTTTTTGCTAAGCCCAGCAATCACACCCTATATATTTCCTCCAGAAATTAATTCTCGTTATAGTTTACTCTTAAATACTACACATACCGTGGTTGCCATAAATGTGCACAACAACACACAGCAAGCTACAGTCTTTTCTGTCATTTTTTTTATGTTATTTAAAAATCTCTGGGCTCTTTGAAAGAAAAAGCAAGGATTTTAGAAATCTTTCAAATCTGTGAAATGAAATGTAGAGTAATTCCTGAAGCAAAGAAGGATTTCGTTTTAAAAAATATATTTTTTTGAGACAGAAGGAAAACAAGAGTATGTTTCAAACAAGCCCAAATCAACTCCCTGTTTAAATATTCAAAGGCAACACAACACGTGGCATATTTAACAGGAGAAACTGCCACTAACAAGAAAAAAAAAAAAAAGCAACGTATCC
Organism: Camelus ferus; assembly: GCF_009834535.1. NCBI lineage: Eukaryota > Metazoa > Chordata > Mammalia > Artiodactyla > Camelidae > Camelus > Camelus ferus. The sequence goes on along the minus strand of NC_045717.1, from coordinate 4,268,289 downwards.
TTGAAAATGCCCATGTTTTCTTACGTGTAGATCTGAAGTATTGTAGTTTTTAAAGCCCATTAACAAATGCAGCACAGTTCATTCAGGGTTGATTTGAGTTCACAAAATAATTTTATTATATGTAAGAAAGCATACAGGCAATAAAATTAAGAAAACATTCACAATGCATAAATAACACAGACCTGATGCAGGAGATCGTTTTCAGTAAATATCTTTCTTGTTACCAATTTCATCTAAATGTTAAGTAAATTGCTTATCAACAAGAATACTTTGTAAACATTTCCAAACAATTATCTTGAAATGCCCCGCATGAATTAGCATTTGGTGACGGAGACTTATGATAGTTTTTACAGTCCGGGTGATGACACAGGAACTTGATGCCAAAGCACAGAGGAGGGCTAGCGTTTGTCAAGAGATGCTGATGGCTCTGGGTTGCTTAGCACACCCTGGGAGAAGGGGGTCTCCTGTTTCCTCCACCAACAGAAGTGTCTTACTGAAGGATGATAATGAGGCACTGTCTGTTAGTTAATATGCCAATAACATTTAGACTTTAAAAAAAAATCAATTCTAAGTTCAGATTAAAGAACTAAACAAAGTAGCCCCACTGAGCGTTTTGCTTTGACCTCTTAAGGTGGAGATGCAGGATTGGACCTCCATCCATTGGTGAGACTGTTGTGACACAAAAGTTAAGGAAACTCACTGTCTTCACCACACATATCTAACCAGGACAGCCATGTATTTGGTTCAGAAAAGCTCTGTGGCACAGGAAATGAGAAAAGACGGTGAGGATTAATTATTTTACATAAATACAAAGTGGCATATTCTTTTTATTACCATCTAAGATCATAAATTTCAAGTTGCTTTCTTCTTAGGCTGTCTTGTATTTCAGATATTTACAGAACTACAAATCATCCTCCTGGAAAAGTCTTTGCCACTTAAAAAGTCTTGAACACAACAGTAGTTATGCTTTTTTAAATCTTTCCAAATCTTTTTAGGGAAAAAAAAAAAAAACCAATCACAGAATTTGTCAATTCTCACCTCGTATTTATTTGTGCCAATGAATTTTAAGGAATCATCACAACTTCACTTTCTATTAGGCTTTGCTGTTTCTGGAAGTGATGCATGAGCATTTAGAATCTCAGAAAGTCTGTGTGTTTGTTTCATTGGCTTATAAAGTGCTAGTTAAATGGATGAAAATGCAATTGTAAGATCTCAGATAACTCACTAGTTTAACCTATTAAATATGATAAATATAGATTTATTTTAATAAATTAAAAATATCCATATAATGCAATAAATAAATAAAACCAATATCCACAAAGCATCAGTTCTGGGGGGGAAAAAATCCCATTCTTACTGTAAGGCTCAATTATGTTTTAGGAATAATTTATGAAGGCATGCACCTACCTTTACACTCTGAAACCTTTGCTTGGACCAGGGTTAGCACCTGTTTGTACACAGCAAACTCAACCCTTCTCATTTCCTTCCCGAAAATGTTTAATTTTTAAGTGAAGCTGCTCATTTGTTGAGTCTTTGCCCTATTTTTTAAGTCCTAAGATAAGAATCAGTTTCTAAAAATAATTTCAGAGCCAAAGACACGTCCCTTATGAATGTTCTTTTCACATGTGTCCTTTGATTCACTACGGACAACACAGAAAACACACTGGAATGTATTTTTGAACGTAGTTAGTTGTGTGTTGAGGGAAGGCAGCCGAGGATGGCTCCTTTGACGTCTCAGTCTCACCACACTTTAGTTTCTTCACCGCGAGCCCCTCCTCTAGCTTTTGGGATGAGCGTGTCTGTCAGGATTGCCCTCGGAGCTCAGGTCGGGTGCTGTCCATTTTGTGTGATGGGCTGGATCTTCTCTAGGGAGACGTCAGTGTCATAGTCCAAAATGACAGACAGGGCTGGGGACAGCTTCTCCAAGGGCTTGGCTATCCCACCTGCCTCCTCCTTCTTCAGGTCCTCAGAGGAGCCCACGGCATGCGGGATCAGATAAACCAGATTGCAGTCCTTGGAGATGGAGCCTCGAGGCTCGTGATGGCTGGAAAACACCACGGCCCCATTGTTATTAATGCTAACCGTCTCTATGGCGTTGCTCGTCGTCGGGCAAAGCCTGTAGCATCCTAGGAGGGTGGAAAATGCCTTCCTAAAATCAGCATTAAAGGCGTAAATGATGGGGTTCAAGGAGGAATTAGCCCACCCAAACCACACAAACACATCGAAGGTGATGGAATCGATGCAGAAGGGCTTGGTCTCCCCAGACCCACAGAAGGGCACCACGCAGTTCAAGATGAAGAAGGGAAGCCAGCAGCACACAAACACCCCCATGATCACGGACAGAGTCTTCAGAACTTTAGTCTCTCTTTTGAAGGACATCTTAAAGGAGCTCTCCGGCTGAGGACACTCCACGGGGTTTCCGTTACCTGCAGTGGTCTGGCAATTCTTGGCATGGACTGCTGCCCTCTCCAAGGCCGAGATGCGCCGTATTTGTTTCTGGGCAATCCTGTAGATCCTGGTGTAGGTGACAATCATGATGGCCACGGGGATATAAAAGCTTATTAAAGAGGATGAAATGGCGTAGGTTCTGCTCAAGCTGGAATCACAGTTGTTTGCCGTCTTGCCCAGGGAAGTGGCATTCCCATCAGAGAGGCTTGTGGGTTTTGCCTTGTGCCAGCTGAACTGCACTGGGATGAAGGAGATGAGGACCGACAAAGTCCACGCCACGCCGATGAGAATGAAGGCTGCCTTGGGGGTCATCTTTCTCTCATACCGGAAGGGACTAGAGATGGCCCAGTACCTGTCCACGCTGATCACACAGAGATTGAGGATGGATGCAGTGGAGCACATGATGTCAAAGGCCACCCAGATGTTACAGAAGGACCCGAAGGGCCAGAAGCCAGCAATCTCAGCCACCGCTTTCCAGGGCATGACCAAGACGGCCACCAAGAGGTCCGACACAGCCAAGGAGATGACGAAGAAGTTGGTCACCTTGGACCGCAGGTGTCGGAACCTGATGACAGCGGCACAGACCAGCGTGTTCCCCAGGAGTGTGGACAGGATGAGCAGTGACAGGAAACAGGCTGTGAGGATGCGGAAGGAGAAGTCCCTCTCCACCACTAGCCCGGCCCCGTCCATGGTAGAGGTGTTCAGAGTCCTCATCTTCCGGAGGGAGAGCACAGAAGGTGCTTGGACACCTGTCAAGTTCCTAAGCAGGGATCAGGGGTCAGTCAGACCTGGAGGAGTCCTGGTTAGCCAGGCAGCCCCCTGGAAGTCCCACTTGCTCCCCTGGGTGGAAGAGCTCACCAGCATTCCATCAGAGGGCTGCGACAATTGTGTGGCAGGAGCCTGCCCTCCGCAGTCCAAGTCGGCCCCTTGGAAGGTCCCTCTTGCTCTCTGCGACTGTCTTCTGACTCCTTTGCTCCAGGTCACTGTCACGGGGACCAGCTGGCCCTTCAATTCCCCGTGGAAAGCACTGACTTTTTAGCATATTCTAAGCTATCGACCCAGAGACTCCCAGGCCTCTGCCAAGCTAGTCAGCTGTAGTCACACTTCAGGGCTGTTGCCTCTCTGGTGATGGCAGAATTCTCCTCTTCTGAGGCGCAGCTGAAAATACATGCCTTGCTCCTCCAAGCCCCTGGCTCCGCCGCCGCAGCTCCCCTAGAAAGCAAAGAGAAAGGAAAGGACGTTTGCCAAGACTTGAGTCGATCGTATCTTTACTGTCAAGCCCAATCCAGTTCCATGAGAGCCACCTACCTTGCCTTGGGGTGGTCTCTCTCAAAGCCCCGGGGGCTCGGGGAGCCGGCTTCGCGAGGCGCCGCGGCTGCGCAACGCCCAGGAGGCGCGCCTGAGTGCTGCCCGGCGCGCGCAGCCCGGGGTCCGCTCCCGATGCGCACAAATCACCGGGGCGGGTTTGGGGGAAGGATCCTGGGGCAATTCCACAGAGAGCTGGCGCTGCCCCACTGCCTGGAATGGCCAGAGATGGTTCAAAGCGGAGGAAACCCGGGAAAAGGGCTCCCGGGCGCTCGGCGCATCCTGGGGAGAGGGCGCTCTCAGGACCAGTCACTGGGGCCGCTTCTTTCCTTTGCTTCCCTTCTTCTGGAACCAAGTGCCCGGGCGCCCCTCGAGAGGCCTCTAGTCCTTCGGGGAAGAGTCCTGCGCCTCCCTGCGGGGCTGCCCGCTGCCTCCCAGGACCCCGTGGGAACACCAGGCAGAGAGAGCCGAGCTGGCACCGGCAGGCGCACGGGCCAGCCCGGTTCCCGCGGGGCACAGCCCACCCCGCCCCCGCGTCCCCTCCCCTGCCCTGGAGGCGGGCTTCGCTTGACAGGCAGAGTTGCGAGCGACAGCCGCACGTGGTTCCCCTGGATGGTGTCGCGGGCGAAAGGAGTGGGGGACGCCCAGGTGAGCACTCGCCCGCGCTGGCTTACCCCCGCCAAACCCCGGGCCCCCGGGCCCCGGGGCAGCACGCGACAGGGGCCCGCGAGAAAAAATCCGATGTTAGAACCTCAAGTGAGCCCGAGCCGCCTGAAAGCAAAGCTCTGCTCATCATCCGACGCCTCCTGGGGTCCATCCACCCCAAGCCCTTCCCACACACCAAACAGAAAAGGGACCTTGCCCACTCTCCCACGCCCGCCCCGGCCGGATCTGCGCTGCCTCCAAGTGCCCCCAACTAGGGTGCGACGTGCCCCGCGGGCGCGCATACTCACCGCTCACCGGGAGGGCTCCGAGCAGCCGCGCGCCTGGCCGGTGCGCCCCGCTGCGCCCCGAAGGCGCTCACTTGGCGCTCCGCGTGGGTAGCGGGCGCGTCCACGGCTGCGGTCAACGCCGGACTGCGGCCGGTGCCCGGCCCCGGGCGAGCGCCCCAACCCCGGCGCCACGCGCTCGGCAGTCCCGGGGCGCCCTCTGCCGGCGGCTTTGGCTTCCAGCGCCCCAACTGTGCCCTCGCAGGCACCGACCTCACCGGGACTGGCTTCCGCATCCACGCGGGACCCGCGCCTGGCCCCCCTCTCTTTCCCTGTCCCTGAATGCCAGAACCTGGGAAAGGGGGCTCCTCTGCTCGAAATTCCCTAAAAACTGACGAGGGTGAAAAATCCCTTTTGCTGCCACTGCATTCATTGAACCAGTGTATTTTCCTGAGCGCTCACTACATACCGAGGGACAGAATTATTAGCAAGATGCAAGGCGGACTCTCAAAGAGTAAACCGGCGAAAACTGGCGTCTACTGAGCAACGTCTGTGTCCCAAGCCCACGTCTTCTGTCGTCCACCCCTTAAAGAATTCCTCCTCTTCAGCCTGCGCGTCTCCACTTTGCCCGAGTGGAAAATTAGGATCGGAAAGGTGCTCAAAGTTACAGGGCTAATGCGGGTGCCGGCTGCCTGACTCCCACCTGCGTGTTCTTTTCACCTCCACGTCACTGCCTCCTGGGAATTCAAGAGTCTATCGCGGGAGCCAAGGAACTAAATAATTACCCCCAGAGCTAACATAGAGGAAAGGACAAAATGGAAGCAAGAGGGCTGGGTGGAGATTGCCCCGACCCCCTCCCCTGCTGCCTCGGGTGATACCTGACAGGTCAGACTTCTAGCGAATTTTATGTAAGTGACATCATCCTGCCTTGCAGTGAATTCCAAAACCTGGAGGAATTAAGCACGCAGTTTCTATGTCAGACTGCCCGGCTTCCCGTCCCTACCCTGCCCACTGCTGCGTGTGCCTTCTCTCCTCTCTGCGCTGGCTTCTCCCTCTGTAAAATGGTGATGACGTAACAGGATTGTTGTAGGCATTAAATGAGATGATGTTTGCAGAGGGCTTGGCACCCAGCTAGGTAGGACCCAGTTAGCCCTTTCCAGGCAGACACCTTGAGGGCTCATTAGAAAACCAATCATCTTATCTCCTTGAGAACCTCACACCACATTGGAAGCCTGAACCTAAAAAATACTTCCATTCAGTTATCCGGTTCTAACTGCACCTTGGTTTTTAATGTAAGGACCACCTTACTGATGGCAGACCCTCCCGAGCCTCTGCTCCCAGCTCTGTCCTCCCGCTTCTTTTCCTCCCTGTCACACATAGTGATGCCGTGTGTCCTGAGTCATGGTCGCAGACACACTTTTTTGCCACAAACATGCCCCAGGAACCACATTCTTGCAGAGTCTTAAGCCACACTTAACATAATACTTCCAGATCATTTTCCACAAGGTAGTCATTCCCCAAGCTTCTTGACTTTATTTCATCTTTCTCTCCCTTTTACTAACAAACGCAAGGGAAAGGCTCTGCTTCTGGTTCAAGACAGTCACCTGAGCCTGAACGTTTAACTCCCCATGTTCTACCCACCCACCCTGAAGTGTTGCCGCTGAAATTACCCAGAAATACACAGGGAGGGGAAATTCAGCATTAACCCTGGAAGGCAGGGAGTAAAGGGGCGTGGGGATCTTTTTCTCCAGGGTAAAGGGCAGAGAGGATTGGACTGGAGGATAGGGGACTCCCTGGGGCTTTTCATACAGGAAGAAACCCAAAAAGAACACAACTACAAGACTGAGGTAACAGGGGCTGGAAGTCAGGATAAGGCCAAGGTCAGGAGTAAAATTTCTGTCTAGCGATTTATCTGAGAAGTGCTCCCAGTGCCCAGGTCCTCCCAGAGCCAGTAACCTTGGCAATGCCCACAGCTCTTTACGTTAAAGCCCAGGTATCGACTGGTCTGCTCTCAGGTGGGGTCACATTCAATGAAACACCAACTCCACAGCCAAATAAAGTTTGACAGGAAATTTACATATTAACCAAAACCTTGCTGGAAGAAAATCACATTTCTAACACAAATCATTTCCTTGTTTCTCTCAAGCTCAGCAGCTAAAAAAAAAAAAAGCCTTTTTTTCTTTGCTTGAAACATTTCCTAAATTCTTTCCACATTCTCCCACACTGACCTATGTCTTTTTCTCTCAATTCATTCACCTGAAATATCGAGGTGATTAAATCAACGTGTATCGATTTTATGGTGATTGAGAACTATTTCTTGTACCAGTAAATTTCAGCCATTTTTATTGTCAGATCACCCACTCCCCTCCTTTCCGATAACATACCAAAAAAAAAAAGCTCAGAAATGCAGTTACAAAGAAGGGAAGACTCTAGGAACAGAATCATTTTGTTTCCTGTCACCAGGAAAACAGGAGTTGAACAATTTCTCACCATTCCAGGGCAGACCCCTGAGATCTCTTTCTGGCAAGCTTGAGTCACGGATTTTTGAACGTCATTGCTGATAAAACAGGAAAGGGTAAAATGTAGCTGAAATCTCAGGGGGTTTTTTCTTTTTTTTTTTCTTTTCTTTTTTTTTTTTTTCTTTTCTTTTTTTTTTTTCACTTTTCAGAGAGTGTGAATTTCAGAGGAACTTACAATTTGGCTAGAGGTTTGGGTTTTTTCCATATTTTCTCTCTTGAAGCCAAGGTGAAACAAAACCTTCCGTTTTGTTCTATAAAAGTCTCTCTCACAAACATTAAGAACCAAATATAAATGCAAGCAGGTATTAGCATTAGATCATGCTGGGAATGTAAACCCTAGCACAAAAGCACCTTTGTTTCCCAAATTGGCACGTCTTTTTAAACTCTGCGGGTGATTTATGCACTGCAAGGGGGAGGGAATTCAAATAATGCTTTTGAACAAATATTTTTTATTGGGAGTTTGTAAGAGTAAGTGAATAGAGAAGGCACACTATCCCTAGGGGAGCTTAAGTTCATAAAAGACTAAATAAAACGACTGAACTGCCAGGTATAACAAATGATACCTTCGGGAAGCTTCAGGATTATTAAAGGTAATTTTATACCAAAAAATGACTGTTTGTAATGTTGGTGAAAAGAGAGAAGCTTGGCTGAACTTGACTAAGTAACTCGGATGCTTGTTTCAGATCATAAATACAACTTCTCTGAAATTCTTCGTCCCGTGTCGGAGTTTCCTCTCTTGTAGTTTATTATACGATTCAAACATCAATTTGTTTGTCGTTTTGCATGTTTGCTGTTGTTGCCTCTGTTCTTGGCCCTCTTTTTTTCCTTTTCCTCTTTTTTTGGCTTCTGTAGGCTAATCTGAGTAGTTTTGTGATTGCTTTTGTTTTCCTTTTTTGCCTTATTTTCTGTCATTCTTTGTTTTGCGATTTTCATGGTCGCTTGAGGGTTGACATCCTATTAATGATAAGACGTGTGATATAAGATGTAGATTGACAGGCACACCTCATTTTACGGTGCTTCACAGATGCTGCATTTTTTACAAATTGAAGGTCTGTGGCACCTCTGCATCGAGCAAGTCTACCAGTGCCATTTTTCCAACTGTGTTTCTGTATCACGTTTTGGTAATTCTCGTAATATTTCAAAGCTTGGCATCATTATTATATTTGTTATGGTAATCTGTCATCAGTGATCGTTGATGTGACTATTACCGAGGCAGGAGGGAAGGGGGCAGGGCACAACCACTGAAGGAATGACACAGCCATTGAGGACAGGACAAACTGGTTAGAACCAAGTTGGCAGAAGGTTTGACTTCCAGCAGACCTTGAGCCTCAGGCACACCCATAGGCACCATGACAGTTCCTAGAGTGACCATAAAAGGTCAAAGAGTGGGCTGGTGCTCGATTCCTAGAAATCCCTGCCCCTTTCCCAAACTAGCTGAAGTAATCCTCCCACTCGTTAGCATATGAAATTACTGAGCCCTTAAAAACTAACAACCCCGCACCTCGTGGCCACCCTCTCTTGCTTTCTGAGACACGCAGCACGCTGTCTATGAAGTGTGTGTCTACTTTTACCAAACACTCCCACACCTCTCAGTCTTTCTCCCACTCACCTTTCGAGATGGCTCGAATTCTGCCTGGGGACTGTGTATCTCCTAAGCCGCCCTCCCCTCTGAGTGAGACGGGCTGCACTCTGTTTATAGAATGTGTCCATCCCTGAATAGACTTACTTTCACTTTACTAAATCTCACTCTTGAGTTCTTTCCTGCTGGAGACAAGAACCTATTCTCCGGCAACACTAGGACTCGCTGAAGGCTCAGATGATGGTTAGCATTTTTTTTAAAATAAAGTTTTAATTAAAGTCTATACATTGTATTTTTAGACACGAGGCTATTGCACACTTAATAGACTACAGTAGAGTGTAAACACGGCTTTTATGTGCTCTGGGAAACCAAAATACTTCGTGTGACTCATTCGTTAGTGTGAAACTCACTTTGTGGTGGCGATCTGGAACTGAACCCAAAATATCTCTGAAGTATGCCTGCATATATCTTATATCAGACATGTGGATGCTGTAATTATATATCTATATAAGACACAGAGGTCTGTCTTGCATCCTTCTCACAGCCTGTCTTCAAAGGATATGATTCCATTTTGTGTATAGTTAAAAGTCTTACAGTAGCATTTGTCTATGTTTTCTCTCCCAGTCATTAGGCTCCTGTTGTCACACATTTTACTTCTTCACATGGTCCAAATCCCACAATAGATGGTTATATTTTTCTTTAAATAGTTATCTCAGAATGATATTTAAATTAATAAGAAAGAACTATTAAATATTTACCTATGTAGTTACCTATGTACCATTTCTGATGCCCTTTCTTCTGTGAATAGACCCATCTTTCCATCTGGTATCACTTTTCTGCTTGAAGGAAGACCTTTAACTTTTCTCACTGTACAGATCATCTGGGGTTGACTCTTTAAGCTGTCATATCTCTGGAAAGTCTTTATTTTGCCTTCATTTTTTTTTTTTTTTTCCGCTAAGGATAGAATTGCTATTGACAGATTTTCACTTTTAGCGCTTTAAGTGGTTGGTCCACTGTTGCCTTATTTGCATTGTTTCCAGTGAGAAATTTGATGTCAATCTTACCTTCATCTTTCAGTACCGAACATGTCTTTTTTCCTCTGGCTGCTTTTAAGATTCTTTTCTTTATCATTGATTTTGATCAGTTTAATTAAGATAAACCTTAGTGTAGTTTTCTTCAAACCCTTGGTGTACTACGGCTTTGTTGAGTTTCTTAGACCTGTGGGTTTATGGTTTTTGTCAAATTCGGGGGGGAAAACGGCCATTTTTTTTTTAAATATTTTTTCTGCCTATTTTTAAAAAATATTTTATCTGCCTCTTCTTTTCTTTGGGCTCTTCAATTATATGTATACTAGACTGCTGGAAGTTGGCCTACAATGCACTGGTGCTAATTCTCTTTTATTTGCTCTCTTTTCTCTGTGTTTTCATTCTGGATGGTTTCTGTGGCTTTATCCTCTAGCTCACTAAAATTTTTCTTCTTCACTGTCTAGTCTATTGTTAATCCCATCCAGTGTATTTTCTATCTTAGGTTTTGTCATTTACTATTATTATTGTTGTTGTTGTTGTTATTTTTGCTGGGGGTTGTAATTAGGTTTGTTTATTTTTAGAGGAGGTGCCGGAGATTGAACCCAGGACCTCGTGCTTGCTAAGCACGCGCTCTACCACTTGAGCTGTACCCTTCCCCTAGGTTTTGTAGTTTTCATCTCCAGAAGTTCATCTGGTCTGTTTCACATCTGCTGTCTCTACTCAGCATTCTGAATGTATGAAATATACAGATAATAACCATTTCACTGCCCTTCTTTGCTAATTTCAACCTCTGTGTCAGTTCAGCTGGTTGCTTTTACTCCTTATTGCGGGCTGCATTTTTCTAATTCTTTTCATGCCTGGCAATTTGAGGCTGGATGATATACATCGTGAATTTTATCTTGTTGGGTCTTGGATCTCTTTATAGTCTTACAACTATTCTTGAGCCTTGTTCTAGGACACATTTAGATTACTTAAAAACAGTTTGGTCCACTCAGATATTGCTTTGAAGGCTTGTTAGGTAAAACCAAACAATGTTTATTCTGGGGCTAATTATCCCCCATGATTGAGGCAAGACTCTTCTGTGTGCTCTGCTCAATGTGCTGTGAATTTTGAGGGTTTTTTTCCAGTCTGGCTGGTGGCAACAAGCACTGTTCCTGGCCCTGTGTGAGTTCCCGATACTTTTCCCTATAATCTTTACCCTCTCATTTCCTCACATCATTTACTGATGAGTTTCCTGGTGAATGCTCCAGGGGACTGCGAAGATCTCTGGAGCCCTCTCTCTCTCTCCAGATCTCTCCTCTCCAGTACTCTGTTCTACTCATGATCAGGGTTCTGTCTCTGGGTGTAGTGACACCTCTTTTTTGTTCACTAACACTTTCATCCCCCGCCTGTCATGGCACTCAACTCCCCTGACCACACAGGACAAGCACAGGACCTATACAACCCTGTTCAGACTCTCCTTGGGCATCTGAAATTTACGTTGGAAACACAGAGGAACAAAAAGTGGTCAGAACTGTCTTTTCAGCAAATCTTGTTGGGAAATCTGGATCTCTACATGCAAAAAGACCTAGCGCCATCACCTATGGACCATCACCTAGCGCCATATGTAAAAACTAACTCCAAATGGATAAAAAACCTAAAAGCAAGAGCTAAAACTATAAAACTCTTAGAAGAAACTACAGGGTGTAAACTTCATGACAATGAATTGGCCATGGACACCAAAAGGAAAAGTAGATAAATCTGAATACATCACAAGTAAAATTTGTGTGCATCAAAGGACACTATCAACAGATTGTAAAGGCAACCCACAGAATAGAGGAAACTATTCACAAATCATATCTGACAAGGGATTAATAACCAGAATCTGTAAAGAACTCCAAGCAACTCAAATTTTAAAATAGGCAAGAAACCTAATTAGATATTTCTCTGAAGAAGGTATACAAATGGCCAATAAGTACTTGAAGAGATATTTATCAATAATCTTTAGGGGAATGCAAAACAAAACCTCAAGGAGATACCACTTTATATCCATTGAGATGGCTATTATCAAAAAAGCAGAAAATATCAAGTATTGGCAAGGAGATGGAGAAACTGGATCCTTCATGCTCTGCATTGCTGGTGGAAATGTAAAATGGTGCAGCCAATATGGAAAACATTGTGGCAGTTCCTCAAAAAATTAAAAATAGAATTACCACATGATCCAACAATTTCATCTCTAGGCATATACCCCCCCCAAAAAATTGAAAACAGATATTTTCACACTCCTTAAAAATGAACTCAGACAGGTATATTCACACTTCTGTTCATAATAGCGTTATTCACAATGGCTAAAAGGTGAAAGTAACCCAAGTGTCCATTGATGGATGAATGGGTAAACAAAATGTATATACATACAGTGGAATATTATACAGCCTTGAAAAAGGAAAGATTCTGACATACACTTGATCCTTGAGGAGATTATGCTAAGTGAAATAAGCCAGTTAACAAAAGGACAAATTATTGTATGATTCCACTTCCGTGAGACACTTAGAATAGTCAAATTCATACAGACAGAAAGTAGAATGGTGGTTGTCAGGGGCTGGGGGAAGGGAGAATGAAGAGTTGTTTAATTGGTACAGAGCTTCAGTTTAACTGAGGAAGAGGAAAAAAGTCCTAGAGATGGATGGTGGTGACAGTTGCCCAACAATGTGAACGTGCTTAATGCCACTGAACTTCACAGTTAAAATCGTTAAAATGGCGTATTTTACGTTATGTATATTTCACCACAATAAAGAGAACAGGAGATTAGAGCTGAGCCATTAGACGGCAGCCTCAGGAGGGTGGTCTGTGCGTTCCTGCTGTCAGAGTGCTTCCCCAGACCCTCCATGGAAAGGTGGACCCACTCTTTTCCGGTGTGTGAGCTCCCCATTATCCTCACCATCAAGTCCTCTTTCAGCCTAAGGCATCCAGGATAGATCTCTTTTGGCCAAAGGATATTAGTTGAAATTCTGACATTCTACAAAAAAAAAAAAAAAAAAAAAAAAAAAAAACAGCTGCAGCAATCCGTCTATGAGGTAGCATCCCAAACTTACTCCATGGCACAAAGAAAATCTGCCATTTGCTGAGCATCCTTCATGTACCGTGTTTTCACCTGTGCCTGACACTTCATCCCAGGGTCACCTTGCATATCCAGGCCCTTCAAGTTGAAGATTTCTTTGACAGTACACTCATTTTTATACCAGTTTCTCGCTAATATTTTCCCCTCTTCCCCCACTAAGTGACACGCACCACATAGCCCACGGGTCAGAAAAAGCTACCAACTTGTGCTGGTCCTCATTCCCGGACATGACGTAATTCTCATCACCAATCCTGCCTGGTAATTATTCAGACATAGTCTCTATTTTACTCGAGATAACTGGGGGCTCAGAGAGGGGAAGAGATTTGTTCAAACCCACAAAATGAAAAAGATGGAAGGGCGGGAGTCTTGCGGGTCCTGTCTGACTCCAAAGACCGTAATCTCTGTATGCTGGCTGGAGGATGGCTGGTGTTCTGTATGTCAGCAGCAATCGTTGCATTAAACACAAAAGAGCCAGGGAGCATTCTCCAAAATCACATGCATTGCTTTGGGACTAGGACTCATTATCATTATTAAAAAAAAAAAATTAGATTTCTTTACTTGAAGGCATGAAAAACAAATTCATCCATTGAAACATAACACTCATATCAACAGAGAGCAGTTTATAAAAGCCAGATTTAGCAGGTTAATTAAGGAATATGAGACACGGTGGCATAGCCAGAGGTCGCTACTGTCCTCCTGGGTTACATTGTCACGAAACATAGCCAATGCCAAATAAATGAGTTTTCTGAATCAACACCAGCCCAAACATGCTTTTTTCCTAATTGGTGCAATGCAGTAAATACCATGTCCATGCTCACATGTGCTGAAATGAAACCCACACCAAAAGACGAATAGCTCGTGAAGAAACAAAGTGGGGAAAAAATACTACCGTTTTTGAGTGCCACCTATGGGCCAACTCCAGTGAAAGTTTTTATCAGCCTTATTTTAAATATGAAGAAATTGAAGCTTGGTTAATATTTGTTCTCTTATCTGAGATCACATAGAAATAAGAGGTCAGGCTGGGATTCACACCTAATCCTATTTGATTGAAAAGCCTGCTCTTTTTCCAGGTTTCTTCACATTCATGTATTCATTCATTCAGTGATAATTTATCAAAAGCCTACCATGGTCCAGGGCTTCATCACAAACACACACACACACACACACAGAGGTTTTCAAAAAGTATGGATTTGTTTGCAATTTACAACTGTAGTAATTGCTACCAAAAAAAAAAAGCAATAAGAGGAAATAAAAGAGAATGCAGATTGGGGATGAACTTTTTGGTAGGTTATACTGTTGTTCCAAATATTTGCTGCTCTCGCCAGGGAGAATATTATATTTCCCTAGCTCACTGACTTCAGGCTTGCCTGTGGGACTTACAGCGCCCTCCCTATTACGTCCCCACCCTGTTGCACTCAGGAGTGTCCATGTGACTTGTTTTGGCCAGTAGAATGCGGCTGGAAGCCATATGTGTGTTTATCAGGCAGATACCTAAAGACCAGTTCAGGGTTCACTGTCTCTCTTTTCCCTCCCCTGAGTCCAGCAGTGTTCGAGGTAGAGGCTGTGATCAGTCTGTCCCAGAGTGAAGCTATTGTGGATCAGGGCTGCAGCTGACCCGTGATGGACATGTCTTTGTTGTAAGTCACTGAGGTCTGGGGTCCATCTGTTAGCACAGCAAAACACAAACTTATCCTGACTTACATACCACACTTACAGGAGGGTGATCAGGGAAGACCTCTTTGAGGAAGTAACATCGGCGCTGAGGCTGAATGCAGGACCCCACTAGGTAAACAGCAGGAGAGGAGGGCTTCCCAGCAAAGGCAAAACAGCCAGTGCCCACACCGTGAGGTGGGAGGGAAATGGCGTGGCCTGGGTGTCTGGAACTGATAAGAAATGAAGCTGAGGAGATGTCTGGGCTGAGTGTGAAGATGCCAGGAGCCAAGTGAGGAGGTTGGATTGCGTTCTGTGTGTGAGAGGAAGCCTCTGAAGGATTCCAGGCAGAAGGATGAAGTGATCAGATTCAAGTGTTCAAAAGATTGCCCTGAATTCTGTAAAGCAGGAAAGGAAGCAGGAAGGCCAATTAAGAGGCTCTTGCATCCTCTTGCGAGAGGCTGAACTGTGTCTCCGCTGTGGGGACAATTGGCACCCTTCAAAGTCCAACGACCCCCTCTCAGATGTCTGCCTGCGATCCCTCAAAAGATAAAGTACATTCTTTACTGGGCATGTTTCCCCTAACAAACTAATAGCCTTAAGTAACGACTAATCGTACAATAGCTCAGGCTGGTTTGTTTCAGCCCACGTCTCCGCCTTGACAGAGTCATAAACCTCACTGCCCCTTCACGGACCCCAAACTTCTTACCTCACCTACAAGCAATCAGAGATTTGTGCACAAGCCGATCATGTACCTTGTGACCCCTGGGTACCTGTTGTAACCCTCCCGAATGAAAGACCTTAGCAACTGACCCTCAGGGCTCTCACGGGCACGTCTCATCCATGCGGCCCACTGTTGTCTGTGACAGTGTCCCTAATAAACTCCTTTTCTATTTTCGCCATTTGTCTTTGGTAAATTCTTTTAAAACCTGTGCACGAGCCCATCAGACCCCACGACACCCCCCCCCAAAAAAAATCATATGTTGAAGTCCAAATCCCCGTACCTCAGAATGTGACCTTATATAGAAAAGGGGTCATTGCAAATCTAATTAGTCAGGTTTAGATGAGGTCATACTGGAGAAGGGTGGACCCTTGTCCAATATGACTTGGTATCCTTATAAAACGGGGAAATTTGGACACAGATTTGCCATGTGAAGAAGGCAGATGTTGGGGTGATGCTTCTACAGGTAAAGTCATGCCCAAGGCTGCCTGAAAACCTCCGTGAGCTGGGGAGAGACGTGGAACATAATAACCTCATAACCTTCAGAAGGAACCAGACTTGCTAACACCTAGATCTTGCACTTCTAGTTTCCAGAACCTTCAGGCAATAAATTTCTGTTGCTTAAGCCATCCAGTCAGTGGTGTGTTGCTATGACAGCCCCAGAAAACAAACACAAGGCCAGAGACAATGGTACCTGGGACTAGAGTAATAGCTTTGCAGATGGTAAAGCAGCAGGTAAATTCAACATATAATTTTGTTTTTTTTACTTTCTTTTTTAATTGAGGTATAGTCAGTTACAATGTGTCAGTTTCTGGTGTACAGAACAATGTCCCAGTCATGCATATATATATATGCATATGTTCGTTTTCATATTCTTATTCATTAAAGATTATTACAAGGTATTGAATATATAGCTCCCTGTGCCATACAGAAGAAATTTGTTTTTTATCTATTTTTATATATAGTGGTTTTTAACATTTGCAAACCTCAAGCTCCCAAATTTATCCCTTCTCACCCCCTTTCCCCTGGTAACTGTAAGATTGTTTACTATGTCTGCGAGTCTGTTTCCGTTTTGTAAGTGAGTTCGTCGTGTTCTCTTTTTTTCTTTTTCTTTTTCTTCTTCTTCTTTTTTTTTAGATTCCACATATGAGTGATATCATATGGTATTTTTCTCTTTCTGGCTTACTTCACTTAGAATGATGATCTCCAGGTCCCTCCACGTTGGTGAAAATGGCATTATTTTATTCTTTTTTTTAATCACTGAGTAGCATTCCATTGCATAAATATACCACAACGTTTTTATCCAGTCATCTGTCGATAGATTCAAGATACATTTTTGAAGGTGGAAAGGACATATTTTTTTTTTTTGGAAAAAGCATAGATTAAAATGGAAAGGGAGAAACAAAGAGGAAATCACTGAAATTGTGTATCCAGCACTCTACCCAATGCTTTCATGACCTATTGCCTCGTTTCCTCTTCATAAGAGTCCTGTGTATCAGTCCGGTCCCCTGGGGAGCAGGCACCGAGATGGGATTAGGAATACAAGGGGTTTAATGGGAGGCAATGTCCGTGGAAGGAAGTTAAAAATAGAAGAAAGCAGAATTGGACACAGAAAGGACTGTGATGCAGATCTGGCAGCATTTCAGCACACTCAACCCAATGGGGAGTTCCAGAGCAAAGACTTCCCAGCACGGGAGTCCTGCACTGGGCAGAAACAGACAGGCCCTTGTATTCCCATCATGGCTGGTCATTGACCTAGAAAGAGTGTAGCTCCTGCTTGAAAATGAAGGCAGATCCTAAAGGCGCTAACTAGCGTTTGTCTATTACATTCACTCCTTGAAGGGAGACCCAAGCAGTGCATCACACCCTGTAAGGTCGGATTTTTAGTCATATCTGACAAATTAAGAAATAGAGGCTCAAAACTCTGCTTTGGATGAGACCACATAGACTCTGGCTCCCATCCCATCCTCTGTTGCCATGGTCTCTGCCAAGTTCAAGTTAGTACTTGTGGCAGACACTGCCGGCAGCCACCCCAAGCCCCTCCTAGCTTGCCTCTCTGTGGATGAAGAGCTAAAAGCCGCATTTCCCAGACTCCTTTGCTGCCAGGGCACAGGTGTGTGAAGTGGTTTCAACCTGCCTGATACATCCCTAGATGTGGATGTGGCACTGAAGCGAGGGAAGATATGCTGCCAGCAGATGAGAGGACCACTGGGTGAGCCCTGGGGCAAAGATTTTTTCTAGAACAATCCTTGATCTGTTTTCTCCCAACTGTGTTTTTTTCCGGAACATGCATAACCACGCCTGATTCTCCAAACACCCTGGAGGTTTGCAAACTATCTGCAATCCCTTAACAAATCCCCTTCTGTTTAAATAAGAAGAGAGGCCTCTGTTGTCTGCAACTGGGAATCCTCGGGGAGCTGGTACTGGATAGAGTGCACTAGACGGTAAGGGCACAGATGCCCCATTCAGCGGGGAAAAGGAACTTAGATCCAAAGGCATTTCCCACGCTCTGGCACCCTTCAGTGTGGCATCCATCCCAAAGGAATCATACACAATTTTGGCCTTTGTAGCATATAAACAATATTTTGAAAATCAAATACACACCTGGCAGTGTTTTGGTTCAGAAAGTCTAGATACTTTCAGATCTGCTAGAAATTGCCTTGCAAGAGCCAGAATTTCTTGCCAGCTCTATGCAAATGAACTTCAGCATCTCTCAACAAAGCAAAATAGCAGTGCTGAGGAGTCTGACTCAGCTACCACACAGAAAAAGCTGCTCAAAAGACTTTTTTTATATTCAAGACCCTTTTAAAAACATCCCTTTTCAGTCTTTGATGTAAATCAGAGAACAAGTGTGATCATCTTTCTTTAGCTGTCCACCACAAGCAAATCCTACGCAATTTTCTTCAAGTGATTTTCCATATTACGCAGCAGCCAAGAACGTTAAGGACTGACCTGTGAGCCCATCACAGTAAGGACCTCTTCCTATGCTGGTGTGGATGTTGTGTGGGACAGTGAAAAAAGCAATGAAAAGGAAAGACATTTGCCAATGGGGTGGGGGGGAAATTAGGACTGCCACCCCTCCCAGAACCTTCATGTCCTCCTTCCCACCTCCCAGGGTCAGTGTCAGGGCCACAGTGAAAAAATGACGAAATAGGAAGCTAAGATGAGACGGTCTAGAGGGCCACTGAATTGAGGCAAAGAAGCTCAGAGGCCATCCCCTCCCTGGAGGAGCCATATGAGCAGAACCATGCCCAGCACACCAGTAGGAACCACACCACCCTCAGGACATCCCATGAACAACAGTCCTGCCCCCAAGGTCTCGTGATCAAAAGCCCCACTCCAGTACGGCTGCAGCTGTAGAATTTCCTGAAGCTATTCTCAAAAATCCTGTTCACCGGATTAAAAAAACCACAGGATATTTGCACAACGGAACCCTACCCAGCAATAAAAAGGGATGAAACACTGATACACCCAACACCGTGGATGGATCCCAAAGCCGAAGAAGCCAGAGACAAAAGACTCCAAGTCTATGACTTCCCTTATTTGACATCCTAGAAGAGGCGGAACTAATATCTAGTTACAGAAGGCAGATGAGTGGTTGTCGAGGTGAGGGCTTGATTGCCAAGGGGCACAAAGGGAATTTTTTTCAGGCAATAGAAATATTCTCTCTCTGGATTGCGCTGGTAGATACATGTGTGCGTATACCTCTGCCAAGACTCAGTGAGCTACACAACTTCCTGTGAGCTGTGTGTTTTATTTTGTATAAATTGTACCTCAATAAAATCCACCAAAAATTCCTATCAGGATGACTGGGACTGTGTTAGCTATAGGAAATCTATGTGAATCTGTGTGAAAACCCCTTTGCTACTTGGTTCACTCAAAACATGCCCCTTCACCTCTCTGAGGGTAGAGAGAGTTCTGCGGTCAGCTGAATCTCACCACCTGATGAAATCATTCCCAGCCTCGGGGAGGAGTAAACACCACACTCCTTAAATCCCCTGGTGCACAGATGAGTAGACAGTGCAATGAAAACTGGCTCATTCTTTGGAGAAAAATAAAATTGAATCCCTACCTCACACCATATAGAAAAGTAGGTGCTAGGTGGATTAAAGACCTGAATGTGATGTATAAGACTACACAGCTAGAGAATTAAATACTGGGGACTATCTTTACAAGCTAGCATTCGGGGCACCTTCTAACACAAGACCTCAAAAGCTCAAAATGCAAGGCCACAAGTGAATGCCTTTAATGACATCAACAACACTGGAATTTGACACAACATTGTAAAATGATTATAAATCAATAAAAAATGTTAAAAAAAAAAGATTTCTTTTCAGCCAAACACTGTAGACAACATTAACAGGAGGATGACAGGTTGGAAGAAGAGATTTGCAATAGACACGGGACATCTGCAAAGGAACAAAGCTAGAAAACCTGACTTCAAAAAAAACCAAACAAACAGGCAATGAATATGATCAAGCAAGTGTTAATAAGCAGATGAGAAGATTCTCAAAATCACTGATAACCAAAGGGCTGCAAATCAGAACGACAATCTAGAAGTCTACTCCCTTCGAAGATCAGAGAGGTGAATAACCCCAGTTCTTGGTGAGATGTGAGGAACAGGAGACTTTCTGTGCACTGCTGGGGACTGTTGAGATATTGCTGCCATTTTGGAGAGTTCTGTGGCAAGACGTATCTAAATTAAGTATGCTTGCCTGGGCGGAAATCTCACCGAGGGTCTTTATGAAACAGGACCCTCACTAGACATATGAGAAGGCATTCAGCACAAAGCAATTTATGGCACTGAGAAGTAGAAGGCACCTTGGTGGTCATCCTGGAGAATGTAGTCACTGCTCTGTTCCAAGGGGTTGGATCAGCAGTTGCAGGGAACAAAAAAGATATGCAGAAGACCATGAAAACAGATCCCCAAAACTTAGCGGTGAGTGAAAAAGTAAGAAACCAAAGGAGAACTACAACAGAATAACATTTCTGTAATTTAAAAATCATGCACCCAAAACAACATGGAACATGTGGAATGAAATTACATGTTCTATGAGGGTACGGAATACTAAGTTAGCGCTGTTGCCTGTGGAGGGGAGGAAAACAGACATGGAGAATGTGGATTCAGGGAGTAAATAAATATAAGGGGGATATTTCTTTCAAATATATTGTCTCACTCCCCGCCCTCCATAGACTCAGATGTGTTCATGACCAGAGTCTAACAACTTTCTCTCTGTCCCGTAGCTACTTTCCACCAAGAAAGTTGGCCCAGGACACCTTGATCACTTGAAAGGGAAGGAGGGGGACCAGAAAAGGGGTTGAGGAAAGAGACCAGTTAATCAGATAACCAGCTAATCTCTCAAAATATTATCCCACCACAACTGTTTCAGGCTTCTTGCTGAGAGTTCTCAAACCCATAAAAATTCACCAGCAAAAGAAAGTCTATTCCATCTCATTATTTTCCTGTGACTTAGGTGAGTCTGTTTTAAATGAACCTCAGTGAGGGCTGCTGCATACAGTTGGACAGGCTGTGCACTGCACAAAGACGCCCTGGGCCAAGGGAGTGAGGGTGAGCTGGAATCTATTAGGGGCTCTGCTTACAGTCTGGGCCAACCTAGAGCTGCTCCAATCACAGGTAAGGGTGACTTTTTGTAATCTGTCTGCCAGAGAGGGTGAACTTTTGTAACTTCTACCAAGGCATTGTATGTGCCAGCTGGAGCCCTGGGTCTGATTAACAGTCTGATCAGAAATTCACGCATCAACTCAAAATTATCAGTAGCCTCTGCTTTTAGGACAGCCCGAGGCTATTCCGCTGGGTCCTCTGCCTGGTTCTTTCCCTCCTTCATTCAGGTCTCTGCAGAGAAGCCTTCCCTGAACATCCCCTCTAAAGTCGGCCCCCTCCCCATTCTTATATTGCTCTGTCCTCTTACCCAGCTTTCTTCACGCCACTTTTCACTCCCTGAAATTCTGTATGTGTTGCTTTATTGTCTGTCCCCCAAGGGAGGGATTCAGCCTCACTCACTGGTCTAGTCATGGCATAGAATAGATGCTCAGTAGATACACATTGGATGGATGGATGGATTGGACCTAAAGAGCGAGTGAGGTACCATATTCTTCCCAGAAGAAAGGGAACAGCAAGCACTTACCCAGAGCAAAAAGTAACGTGGTCTTATTTCTTCCTTATTTCTGCCCTGTTACGTTAAGATTAATTTGCCTAATGAACCAGTTCCTTAAAACCCATACTGGAGTGACTCAGCTTTCTCCACATAATCAACATTGTGTTTAGCCTCCAGGACATAATTAGCTTCCAAGTGATATTTAGCATTGCTTTATTTTTAAACAAAGGGTCAATTCATGATGTGTTTTTCAGATGCTTTGTATGCGAGACACACTGAGTTTTCAGCCCGAAACAAGAATGCTTTTAGGACAATTGTCTCCATATTTGAGGAACAAAAGCCTAAGGCTTGTCTGCCTGCTGCCCACAGTCCAGCCCCCATCCTGGGCAGATGGCAGGTCAACTCTGCTGTTCCCACGAAGATCCTGCAGCCCCACCCCCGCATCTCAAGAAGCGGAGGGGCCGCTTTGAATCAAAGTGGAGGAGGAGTCTGTCTGTTCCCTGGTGTTCGCTCCGTCCCTTTATTGTCGTGGCCCCCATCCCTGGCTGTACATGGAAGCTTTAGAAATCCAGATTCCAGATCCTGCTTTTAAGATTCTGAGGTAATTGTTCCGGGCTGTGGCCTGGGAAATTGGGTAAAATTGCAAAAGTTTAAAAGCTCTCCAAGTGATTCCAAAGTTCAGCCAAGTTTGAGTCACTATTTTCAAAGGTGCCTGGTAGAACTTAGGCAAACAGCCTGAAATCCCAATGCGGCCTGCGCCCTGCTTCCAGAAACGCCCTAGGCTGCCCCTTGGTCCTCTCTGCTCTGCTGGCCCCTTGATTTTCGCCTCCTGCGTCCTGGCCCTCGCCCTGGCCCTACCTTTTCCTAAGCTCTCCAGTGGAGGAACCCGTGAGGATGCTCCTTCCAGCTTTGACCTCACCCCCTCCCAGGGAGAATGCCCTCTAGCTGTATGCAGCCCCCTCTTGTCTGGGTGCCAGAGGGCTACACCTGCCCCCTCTCCACCTATCCCCATCCCTTGAGATCTGCAGCCAAGCCCACCCCATACCCATCATTCCACACGTGGGCCACAGCTCCCAGATCCAGCCTAACTGGTTGGGCCTCGATGCTGCAGAGCGTACTGTTGCCCCTGCAAAGAATGTCCTTTCCCGCCTCTTTACTTCACTTTCTCCTACTTGCCCCTTAAGGCCTGGCTCATCTATTACCTCTGCCAGGAGCCCTGCCCTGACACGGACTCAGGGCAGGTCAGCTGGTCCTTCCTCCAGGCCCCATGTCTGCCGCTTAGACCACCTGCCCCTGCCTGTGCTGGGACCAGAGTTTCTTCTTTGGGGGAGAAAGGGTTTCAGATCATATCCCCTGATTTTCATCCCAACTCCACCTTCCTGGAGAGAGAAGTTTTTGTCTTTATTTCATCTGGACCGGAAGTGTCATGGTGTCGGTGCGTGATGGGTACTTCTAATCTGCAAGGCTAATTTTATTGAAATGAGGGCATAATGAGCAAAAGATTACATTCAGACACTGGAGATTCCTGCTTTTTCCCATCTTTCGTTGTCGGCCTCTAGGCCGCTTGTTACCCCGAAATGTGTGACCCCTTTTGCACCCAGAGGTTTCTGCTTTTCTTTGTCTGCCCAGGAACCCCTGTTGTTTACATAATGTATGGTTTCCTGTGTTTGGCCCGTGCCCCTTCCTTTTTGCTCAATTCCTGCCTTTGGCCTGCGTCCCCCTTTCTCTGCTCATGTCGAGCTATCTGCCTGCTCTAATAGCCACAGGACCCTCATGGGGCTTAACCCAAGCGACATCAGAGACGTGGTGAGTAAACCAGCAAACAAATGGCACATCAGAGACAACCAGGAGATTTGCCTTGGTTTTCAGGTGCATCTCTGTCTGGACTACAAGCAGTCATCGATCATTCTTAATTTTAACATGTTCCCTTCCCATCATCAGAATGCAGATACTGCCTGACAAAGCTTGGGGCACCAAGAGCGGATCAGTGAACAATGGCCTGAACCCAGCCCACAGATGTTTTTTTGATTGTCTAACGTTGTATTTAACATACTAACTTATCAACATTCAAAAACTAGGAAAATCTACATATTCTGTGGATTTCTGGTTCTCTTGAAAGAAGTCACAAGATGTGGCCCCTCGGAACTCATATTCCCATGGCAACAATTTGCCGGGGTGGGTGGGCTCTGCACCCTCTGGTGGGTGCGCCCTGACCACTTGGCCCCAGATCCACACTCCGCTGCTGTCATCACCAAGACCTGCTGACCCTCAGGGCCTTAGAGCTCCAGCCCCTGGTCTCCATTAACCTTGTGCATGGCAATTAGCATGCAATCCACCATGTGCTGTAGTGTTAAGAGTATTTAACCTGGAATCAGGCAGACCAGGAGTCACAGAAGCTGTGTGGCATTAAGCACTTCACGTCACAGCTCTGAGCCTTCTCTTCTGCTCATAGAGGTCCCAGACAAGAAAAGGAGACAGCCCATGATCACAGTGATTTATGTGATGAAATAAGTTCTCTAATAACATGAATATCAAATGTTATTGTACCCAATGAAGGGCACAACAAAGTGCCTGGCAAAGTGAAGGACAACTTCCTGGAGGAGGTGTCTTCCAACTAGGTTTTGAGGGATGTGTATCAGTTCGTCCAGGAATCAAGACTCTCTGGGTAAAGATACTCCAGACAAAATTTGTTCAAAGGCAAAGAGGAATAAAGCAAACTGGTGCGTCCTGGAAACAGTGAGCTGGTCAATGTGCCTGCATCAGGGTGCAAGGAAGGACTTGAAACTGCTTGGAGGGTAAATCAGTATCAGAAAGCCTTGAATGCCATACCACAGAGGTTGGACTTTATCTGGTGGCAAAAACCAGCTTTCATGTGGGGACTGACATAAAACATCAGATCTTGGGAAGATCACTCTGGAGGCAAAAATTAGGTCAAAGCACATGCCCCAAACATTGCAAGCTAAATGTAAAAAAAAAAAAAAACAAAAAAAAAACAAAAAGACAAAACTCCTCTTACATTCATAAAAAGTTTGAATGTCCATATCACAGCCACTTTATTCATAATAACCCTAAATGGGAAACATCGTAAAGGGTCATCAGTTCGGAAATGGACACAAAAAGTGTGGTATTTTCATATAAACCAGAATTCTACATGACGCGGAAAAACAAACTGCAACTACATCCAACAACATGGATAAATCTCAGAAACATGCTGAGTGAAGGAAGCCAGACACACATTCAAAGACGTACGCACCATAACTGAATCGCCATGCTGTACACCAGAAACTAATACAGCGCTGTAAGTCAGTACTATACTTCAACCAAGAGAAAGCATATACTGTATGATTCCCTTTAGAGAAATTTCCAGAAGAGATAAAGCTAATTAGAAGTTAGTGTTAGATCACAGAAAGCAGGTGATAGAGATCAGGACAGTGTTACCCCTGGAGGCATCAAGGAATCAAGGCATGTACTGACTGAGGAACAGAGTGAGGGAAGTTCCTGGGGTGATTCAATTCTCCATCCTATGTGAGTGGGGACATAGATCATCAGCCTCTACAGAAAAGACTTGGTGTGGCCCTCGCACGTGACCTCAGCTCAGCCGGTCGGACGCACGTGCCCAGACAGTGGAGCATCCATTCCAGCGGTGGCTGCAAGATGCAGCTCCGGGAGCAGCAGTGGCTCTTGTGCAAGTTGCAGAGTCTGACATTCGGGGGTGGAGGCCACAAGGTCCTCGCCCGCCTGAGTGACGCGTGTGCAAAGAGTCTCCCGGCCCAGCTGAGTGGAGGATGACACGGCTGCTCCTTGGACTGCTCCACAGCCGCTGAAATGAGAGAGGACGCTTGCCCCAGAGCTTTGCCCTGACCACCCTTCCTGCCACCCCTCCCTGCTCAAGTTGTGCACACCACCACTACGTACTGTGCACATTCCCTGTGTTGACCGTCCATCTCTCCTTTCCAGAATGTCAGCTGCAGGAGGGCAGGGGGTTAAATCTGTCCCTTTGGATGTAGAATCCCCAGTGCCTGGAACAATTATTAATGGAGAATTGGTGAGCAATAAGCATTTACTGAATAAAAGCATGAATGAATGAATGAATGAATGATGAGGATTATAATGCCACCCGAGAGAATGTTTAGGAATCATACCTTTAAGTGAAGAAAGCAGATCATAAAATACGTGCATCACAGCTCTAACATATTTAGCAAACAAATACAGAATCCACCACCCATCCTGCACTGTATTGTGCTAGACACCAGGAAAATTGAGTAAGGTTGAGTTTCTTTTTTTAAATCGTTCACAGTCTAGAGAGAAGACAGGACTATAAAGCAATGGTTCAGTACCACGAGGTAAGTACCCACAGAGAGACTTCTGAAGTGCTGTAGGAGCCATGAAGCTAGAACCCCAATAACAACAGTTCTCAATTATCCAGGCTCGCACGGCACCAGGCGCCCTGCTAATCTCGCCACGTCCGTCATTTCAGGTAATCTCCACAAAAGCCCCAGGAGGAAGGGTGTTGGCCTTATCCCTACTTTAGAGATAAAGAAGCGAAGGCACAAGAGAGGTTAAGGAACTCATTTGTCTAGGATCTCACAGGCGATCAGGGCAGAGATTGAATCAAAAGCCAGGCTGGTCTGCCTCCCAAGACCCGTGTTCTTAAGCACAGGTCCACATGCTTCTGTTCATACATAAGAGGGCAGAAACTCAAGCACAGGAGAAACAGAAGTTTGATTGGGTCAGAAAAGAAAAGAAAATCCTAGAAAGAAACATACTAAAAAATCTCTCAGCGACAGTGCTGGCGAATAGCACGGAGTGTGCCCGTGAACTTTTCCTTACATTTCAAATGCATCTGATTATGTATTTATTTTATCTTCATATATAGCATTGCTAATAGAATCTAGAATTTAAGGCTTTGATTTCACTGTGTCGACTGAAATAAATGCGCAGCCTAGAAGTTGAGAGTTATGTTTTATTTGGCGGGAGGACTCGAGCCGGGATGACAGCCTCTCAGATGGCTCTGAGGGACTGCTCCGAAGAGGTAGGGGAGGAGCTAGGATATATAGGAGCTTTACATCAAAGCTTTAGTTGGAACAATAAAAGATTCCTTGTTATCTAAAGAAAACCAGGCATCTCAAGTTAAAGAATTTAGTGCTTTTCTATGTATGAGAGGAAGCAAACATTTGGGCTCATTGAATTCATTCCTTTGACAAGCACCTAGCTATCTAGGGCCAGCATCTTGTCCTTTCTTATTCTGAGTCCCCTCAGAGGGAACCATTGTGAGTGGCTGCAGAGGCTGGGCTGCAGGCTTGTCTTCACTGGGGGTTGGTGGCAGCTGCTAATGACTTGATGGCTTCAGCATTCTTTGTTGACTGATATGACTTGCAGTATTTTTCATCCACAAATGTTAACTTAAAAGAAAAATATTGTCTCACTGAATTTCCTGTTGGACCCTGAGGAAACCTGCACCTTGTGGTATATTGTCTGCAAGATCTTTGCTCAGACCACTGAACTTTCACTATGCTCAGAAATGTGCCCCCATCTTTGCTGACTTAAGTGTTGTTTTGTTTTTTGCCATGCCCTGAACAGTTCAAAGTCCATATGAGAATGCCAGGGTTTTGCAACCTTGGTGCACACAAGCTTAGCAAGAATTCCCAAGCCTTTAGTTTCCTTATCAACGAAGCTGCAAAATGTTGTTTTAGCAACCCTGGAAGCTGTTTCTGAAAGATGTTTATTTAAGTACAATGGTGGGAACATGTGGACATTGGCTTTTTATTCTGAAAACCTTAGCTCATTTCTCTTCCTTCATCTGACTTCTTTTCCTGATTTGTCAAATTTGGTTTCATGTAGTTCTGATGTCACCACTTCTGTGAACATCCCAGTCAGTCAGAGATAGAAATCCAACTCAAAAGAGCTTATGATTTTTTTTTAAAAAAGAAATGTGTGTGTGGTTGGATTTATGAGTTCCTATAACTGGAAGCCTGGGAGGTAGATCTAGCTTCAGGACTGGATGAGTCAGGGGCCTGCAGTGACCTCATCAGAATTCTTCTCTCTCTCTTGCAATTTTCAGGTCAGTTTCAATTCTGCTGACAGGCAAAAAGAGTAGCCCTGGCAGCCCCTGATCCACATTCTCCCAGCTTAGCAGCCCCAGTAGGGGTGGAAGAAGGGCATGACTTCCTATTTTCTCAGTGTCTGAATATAAATTCAGGGCAGGATTCTGTTTGGCTCAGCTTGGGACACATACCCGTGACAGTGGCAGGCATGAGAGGATATAGTCCCATGATTGACAATCTGACCAGGGCGAAATGAAGTGAGAGTGGGGAGCTCCCCAAAAGAAACTGGGATGCTAGGAAAGCAAAATACACACAAGAAGGAATTTGTGAAAAATCATGTTCCCAATTCCCCACCTGTCTGTATACCACATCTATTTATAATGTCACTTTGAAGCTCCTCCCATCAAGAGATAAAGAATCTAGGTCGGTCTTGTGACTTGGTTTGACCAATAGGATAAAGCAAAAATGAGTAGTCTCTCTGTCTCTCTCTCTCTCTCTCATTTCCCCTCCCTCCCTCCCTCCCTCAGACTTTGCCATGTAAACAAGCCCAGGTTGGTTTGCCAGAGGAATGAGATTTGGAACAGAGCCAAGTCATTCCACTCCTCCTAGCTATGGCTTCAAGCAGTGAGACAGCCTTGCCAAGACCCTCAAAGCCAACAACTGACACACACGTGAGTAAACCTTGCAGAGCCCATCTCAGATCCGCAGAACTGCCAGCCAGTGCGCACGCGCGCGCACGAACAAAAACCAATGTTTATTTTTGTATCCTTCTGAGGCTTTGTGGTTCTGCTGCAGCATTACCATGGCAACAGATAACGGCGACACTGTGTATCAACTATACCTCTCTTGCATCCGCATCCTGCTAGTCAGTCCCTCCTCTGTGCTCTCACAGCACTTACACAGTCCACATTATACTGCGGCAATTTTTATATTGAAATGTAATCATTCTTTTAAATTACTTGTTCTTATGTTTTTCTCCTTGTCACTAAGCTCTTTGAAAGAGGAATTTGTTTTTAAATCTTTGTGAGCCCAACAGTTGGCACAGGGGTGGTAGAGAACAGAAACTGGTTAAACATTCAGAATTCCAAGGATAAGAAGTGTCACCAAAAAAAACTATCTAGAAAAACTATGCAGGCAGAGTCCCCAATCTCCAGTCGGTTCCAATATTTTTTTTTTATGTATCAGGGCCATATTTTTTTTTCTTCTCTGTGAATTGCATGTTCCCTGGGGTTATTTTTGTTTTTGTTCTGTATGTTTTTTTTATTGGATTGCCCCCTCTTCCTTCTCATTCATTTCTAAATGTTTTTTACATTTTTCTCCATATGTAATCTTTGCCAGATCCATGAATTGAAAATATTTCCTGCCGATGTGAACGGAGAGACGCGAACTCTTTCACTTCTATTACGGTATCATTGGCGAGCATGGATTTTTTTTTAGTTTTAATGAGATTTAACTTTTTAATCTTCCCTTTATATTCCATACACTTCGTGTTTATTTAAGAATGTCTCCATATACCCAGGTCAGAAACATACCCTCCTGTATTGTCTGCTAAAATTGGGGGAATTTTGTTTTTTCATATTTGGGTCTTAAATCGGTCTGGAGTTGAGTTTTGAATATGGTAGAAGGCAGGGATTCAATTGCCCCAGTATCATTTAATGAATATCCAATCTCCCCCTTCACCTGGGATGCAGCTAATAGCAGGTTTCTCTGTGTGCAGTGTCCATGTCTGGTGCATCGATTTGGCTGCACTAAGCTAATTAATTGGTGATCCCTGCACAAACACAAACTCTCAGTGTTTATAGCATGTTTACTCCACCTTGCTCTTTTTCTTCTTAGTTGTTCTGGCTGTTTCCAGCTCTTTATTTTTCCAAATGCATGTTAACAGTCTCCTTGTCAAGTTAGGCACCCACTCTTATACCCACTAGAGTTGTCAGAATTTTATTTGGAATTGAATTATGTTTTAAAGTTAATGTGGGAATATACAGCTTTAGAAATAGAATCTTCCTATCCATGAACAGGATGTAATTTCACCATTTATTAGATTTCATCTGCCTCCAAAAGATACCCAGAATCCAATGATTCTCATCATCTCCCCTGTTACCAACCTGGTCCAAGCCAGCATCATCTCTCCGCTGGTTAAGCACCATTGCCTCCCTACTGGCCTCTCTGCCTCCACGTCACCTCCTCAATAGCCTATTCACCCAGCAGCCAGGATGATTCCCATGGCCTTTGCACCACCGAAAATCGCCTTGTAGCCCCAGTGGCGGCAAATGCCACACTTTGGGAAACAATGGTTTAAATACGTGAGTGAGTGGATGCTGACTCTATGTAAGACCCTGGGGATAGAGAAATGAGCGAGTAAGGGGTCGTCCCTCGGGGAAACCAAAACGGAAAACGTGGCGCCAGCCCCACACCACGGTGAGGATGAGCTCGGGAGCTCATGATGGAGCCAGACTCAAAGGCGGCGCGCGCAGGCGCTCGCGCCCGGACCGGCGGGTGGCGGGGCCCAGAGCGCAGCGACTGCGAGGCCGTGTCCCCGGGCCCGCGCGCGCGCCGCCGCCTGGCCCGGCCTAGCGGCTCCGCACGGGGACGCGCTCCGGGGGCGCGCTCCGGGCGGCGGCGGCGGCGGCGGCGGCGCGCGGGGCAGCCGTGGCGGGACAAGCGCTTCCGGTGGCGGCGGAGGCGGCGCCGAGCGGGTCCTGAGAGCGGCGCGGGCGGCGGCCCGGGGGGAGCGGTGAGTGGCGGGTAGCGGGCCCGGGCGCGGGGGGCGGGAAAGACACTGGGGGCCCGGCGGAGGGGCGCGGGCTGGAGCCGGGCGCGCGCGGCCGCCGGCAGGTTGCGAAGAGCACCCCCCCCGCACCTCCCCCGGCTGGGAGGTCGGACGCCCCCTGGCCATACCTGGGACTCCCAGTGCCAGGGGTGCCTGCACCTTGGGGACCCCTGGCATCCCGCTGCCTGAGCTCCCCACCTCCAGCAGCCTGACCTCCCCTGGGGTCCCCCGGAACCCCCGAGGTGAAGTGGGTCCCCCCGGATGGGAGGGGGCTCAGCCATCCACGCCCGCACGCGCTCCGCCACGCTGTCCCCGCGGCCGCGTGACGAAACTCGCCGCGGGGAGGACACCCAAGATGGCTGCCGCGGGGACAGGCCACGGCAGGGGACGCGCGCGAGCGACTGCTGGGTGGCCCGGTGGCACCGACCCCCCCCCCCCCCACCGCCCCTCAAGCTCCGAGCTCCCGGATTCTGCCCCTGGCGCAGAGCGGGGCTGCGGGGCCAGAGCAGATCACCTGTTCCCTGCCCTGCAGCTAACTCCCAACCTGGTAGGGAAGGGACAGGCAAGTGGTTGGCATAGCAGTGACCCGGCTCGGACCCTGCATATCTGTGCTGCCTAACTTGTCACAGGCCTCCAACCTTCTCAGAATGACAGTAGCCACGATGCCTACTAAGTGTGTGCAGAATATTCAGGTCCAGTTTACTTCTGCATTCGTCCAGCCCCATGAGGTGCTTGGCCTTGCCTTCCTAATCCAGATGGGAAAGCTGGGGCTCAGAGAGGTTGAGTAAACCGCCTAAGGTTACACAGTGGTCTGTAGTCTCAGCTTCAGTGTTACTTCCTCAAAAATGTTCTCCCTTGGCCGAGTTGTCTGAAATTGCCCCCTCAAGCACACATCCTTTGTTAGATTACCCCAGTGTTTTTTCTTTAATAGCATTTGTTTACTTGCTCTTCTGATTCTCTGCTTGTGATCAGGGCTCATGTTTTGTGTTTGTCTTGCTCATCCATCTATCACCTGCACCACGTAGACCCTCGCTGAGTGTTTGTTGAGTGCCTGAGTGGAAGAGCTCAGCCGGATTGACTTCAGTGCTCGGGCACTTAACCACTCCATGGGCAACTGCCTTCTGAACGCCCCCCGGCATTTTATTTGTACTTCTCTCAGAGTTGTGATCTCTCTTCTATCTCATCTTCTACATTTTCACTCGGGTGCCTCTAGATTTTTTCATCCTTTGCCCATCCCCAGTTTTCTGAACTCTTTCCATGTTCCAGGCATTGTAATAAGTGCAAGGTGGGTATCCAGACGAGTAAGGAGGCTTTGCAGCTTTTACAGTGCTGAGCTCAGTCTTGCCAAATAAGATCTGTAAGATGGGCGGGAAGTCTCTGGGAGGATGAGTGGAAGCTTTACCAAGAGGTTTAGGGACCTCGGGCATCTAGCTTGTTAAAATGATGGTGTTTGGAGAGGAGTATCAGTTCCTATGCAGTTCTAATATGTAATTGCTCTAAGTATGTATTCAAGGGTTAGACTGAGGGTGCAGGCATTTAATTTAGATCTCATGGGCTTTCAGGAAAGGGATGTTATCTGTGGTCGAAGCTCTCAGAGAAGAAGCTGTATAGCAAGGGGTAGCTGTCATTCAGGCTTAGTAAAATATTTAGAATGCTTTTAATATTCTGTAAAAGTTTTCTGAAGTCCCATGTGGATGGGTATAGTAAGGTGTTACCTGAGGATGGGGGGGTGGGGAATATCCCTGGGGGGGTGGGGAATATCCCTTCACCCTCTTCACTTCCTGCAAAGGATGCTGAGAGGACACTCAGAGCAGCAGTGACCCTTAGAGCAGATCCATCATCCAACTTCTTTGCTCTCTGATGCCTTAGAATGAAATATGGCATCTGCATCCTACCATGCAAGCAGTGGTTAGGTTCATGTGGTTGGAATATAATCATGAGTGGAACCAACCTTTTGCTTGAGGTTAAAGTAACAAATCAGTAGCAGTAAGTCACTTTTTTAAAGGCTGACTGTTTTCAATTAATTATTAAGTTAGAATTAATTAACAATTATTAAATTATAAAGTTAGAATACATGTCAAACCTACACTTCAGGATACAAAGTTGAAAGTTATTATTTTTAGTTAATTGCTGTTGGTAAAATACTTTCAGAGACAGTATATATCATCTGTGATTTGATTCTTTAAAGTAGGTGGCAAAATGTGGAACTGAATGTATCCAAAGTACTGCAGTTGGTAATATTTTATTATTTTTACAGGCTTATGCCACCATCTCAAGTATAAACCAATAGAAAAAAAATTTTTTGAAGTGAATAAGAACTTCTCTCATCATAAGAAATTAAGTAACCAAACCCAAAGTTGATCTTGAGGACCACCGAAACAATGATTGTACTGTCACCTGGGAGTTTTGAGGTTAACATAAGAGTGGGATCTGCCTTGTAGGGTGGGAGGTGGGGGCAGAAAAGATGGTGAGACAGACAGAAGGCAGTAATTCCCCATGTCTTCCTGATTCTCTAGGTCTCCATCTAGACCTATCCTAGGAATAGAGGAGGGTATGCAACAGAAAGCCAGTGCTGAGTGGAAATGCCCTTTGAAAGAATCTACTTCCTAGCATGGGATTCGACTTTCTGATTTATCATTTGATCTTCTGGGTGGCCACGCCCATAAGAAAGGAACGCTGCGTACAGATAACCAGCTTAAAGGCAAATTAGGAAACTAATGCTGTTTAATGCTGTTAATGCTGTTTAGCAATCCTCCTTGAGTGATTGGATCGTTCTTGCTGGATGTCACCTCTGGCCCTGGGAGGGTCAGGAGTGGGCTATAAAGTCAGATAGAACCTGCCACTTCTGGGCTGGGTCATCTTGGGCGTGACACTTGATTTCTCTGCATAACAACAAAATAGGGGGAAATTTCACTAGAGATCTGCAGTGAGAATTTAGCCATCTAGTCACACATGGAGAGCCCAGTGCCCGGCACACAGTGGACTCTCGGCCACATGACTTTGCAGTGACGTTGGCAGGGCATTTCACACCTCCAGCCCTTAACTAAATAAACCAGGGCGACCAGAGTCTTAACTCTTTCAAACTGCAGTTCTTTTAAGTAACAATAAGTTTCCAGTTTAATCACTGAATTATCATTGTTAATGTTTAGCCAGGGTTAAAGGTCTTTCTTACCAAGTCCCTAATAAAGCATGTTGCCTGCTAGTGTGTTTTCTGTGAAATTTTGGAAAATTCTTTTTTTTTTTTCCCCAGTAGTTAAGCATTTTCTTGGCATGCAGCTGAAAGTTTGCAATGAAGTTTATCTTAGAGAAGAGTTCTTTTTCTTAGACGTTTCTGATCATCCTCGGGCTGCTCAGGCAGCCAAGCACCATTCCATTCCCCCCGTCTGAGCCCACCAGCACCACCTGCCACTGCGTTCATGGGCAGAACATCAGCCAGCGAGGACAGGAGCCCCCACACGTGGAGAACGGCTGGTTAGTAATGATCCTGTATTGGTTAGCCGTTTACACTTAATAAAGGTTAATAAAGCACAGCTTCTTGTTCACCTTAGTTTGCTAATGCTTCCAACTCTGTCAGCCAGCTCTTGCCTCCATCTTATAGATGAGAAAGTTGAGGCTCAGAGATGTCAAGCGACTCACCCACTGACTTGCCTGGAAAGGACGGGCAGAATCATGCCTCTAGTCCAGATTGCAAAGTGCTCTGAGTCCAGTTCTCATGCCGTGGGCTGTCAGGGTGGGTGCTCAGGGGACCGGGCCTCAGGGCATGGGAGCCTTCCTCAACTGGAACCCCGGCCAGAAGGAACAGGCCCAGCCACCACCGTGAGTGGCCCTGGAGTCATTTAACATTTCTGTTTCCCCCAAAAGAGGGCAGGAATCATCCCTTAACTGGTAGGACATTTTATGATCTATTTATAAGCTTTATGTTCTTGGCAGCGTAGTGTTACCCAAACTTACCTAATCATAGGATAACCCTGGTATATTTCTTTTTTCTTACTTTTTTTTTTAAATTGAAATGTAGTTGATTTATAATGTTGTGTTAGTTTCTGGTGTACAACATAGTGATTCAGTCTATATATATATATACACGTACATACACACACACATACATACATTCTTTTTCATTACAAGTTACTCTAAGCCACTGAATATAGTTCCCTGCGATATATAGTAGGACATTGTTGTTTATCTGTTCTGTACATAGTAGTTTGTACCAGCCAATCCCAAACTCCTAATTTATCCATCTCCCCCCCGAATGTGTAACCATAAATTTGTTTTCTATGGCTGTGAGTCTCTTTCTGTTTTGTAAATCAGTTTATTTGTGTCATTTTTTTAGATTCCAGATACAAGTGATATCATACGATATTTGTCTTTCTCTGACTGACTGACTTCACTTAGCTTGATCATCTCTAGGTCCATCCATGCTGCTGCCAATGACATTATTTCACTCCTTTTTACAGTTGAGTCGTATTCCATCGTATACATATCTCTCCTGGCATATTTCTTAAATATCAAATTCCTAGGCTTCTCCTCAGCTTTACTGAATCAGGATGTCCGGGATGAAGTTTTCTGGGTCAGAACCACCTCTCTAAGGAGCAGGGATTCTGGAGCCAGACAATATAACATCACATTCTGGCACCACCACTGACTTGAGCAAGCTAGCTTACTGCCCTTATAACCCAACTGCTATGATGATTAGACAGGATATTTAAAAGGAAAGCTCTTAAAATATGTGTTTTTTAAACACTAGTGTTGTTATTAAGTGACATCCTAATTTTGTTGATGAACAGGCAGAAACTTGAAGCAGTGGGATAATGTGTACAAGGTCACAGAGTCATCGGTTGGAGCTGGGATTGGAGCTCAGATCTAGTGCCTCCCCAGGTATAAACTCCTGCCCACGACACATCCCTTCCCTTATCACCCCCATCTGAGGAGTCCAAGTTACAGGACATTTAGGGAAGGTGTGGCGTAGAGCCAGGAATTCAAGTTCAGTTAGCCAGCTGGTTCAGTAAACTTACTTGGAAACGAATCTGATGCCCATTGTCTAGTTGGAGCGGACTGTTCACCTGCCACAAAGGTTCATACGTGGCGGGAGGTGGTCCTGGCCTCGGACTCCTGGAATGGTCCTCACCTTTGTGTAGCTATGCGCTGGCTGTGTACCATCTGACCAAACAGGGAGGCAGTGTTGCCCTCCCAGAATTGTTCACGAAGGTTGTGATGCAGCTTAAGCAGAAAGAAGATGGAGTGAACTGCCATTTCCGGTAGGCCTGTAATGTGTAAGGTATGAGTGCCTTGTGAAGAGAGAATCTTTGTCATGGCACTCATTTTGGCCCTCAGAGCTTATAAATTCTGTGGCTGAGTTACTGTGAATTTTAAAGCAGGTTTACTCCATGGAAATAGTGAGTATTTCTGAAAAGTGTGTACAGTTAGGGATGTCAGAGTCATTCATACTCTGGTGTTCTGTAGGATTTACCCAGGCTAGTAATCTGATAACTCAGATGAAGCTTCATCCGCAGAGGACGGTGATGTCCAGACACAGCTAGCTCTGCATGGGAAGCGTGTCTCTCAGCGTGTTTGGGGGGATTTAGGCTGTATTCGTTAGGGTGTTTGTTTTTCAGCTTACTGGTTACTGTGTGTTGGGTCTTTCCAAATCCAGGGCCAAGCCATTGGTGGGTGCAGGAGAGGCCTACGGTGCATGTTTAATGAGTAAATTAATTTTGTTTATAAATGAATGAATGAAAAGACTTGGAGAAATTCATTTTGATGAGACTTCAAGATACTATATTTAACCAAAACCTTAGCCAAGAGGTTGAATTTCAAGGTTTTTTTTGTTTTTGTTTTTATTTTTTTGCTTCCTCTAAGAGATTATTTCTGTCCTCTTGGAGGGGTTAATTAATGTTTTAACATGTGTAGCAGGTATAAGATGCTATCTTTAGGAATGACTCATTTAAATGCAGTGTAATGCTATATTAATGGTCCCAGGTACTTAAAATACTCAGGTTATTAATTTTGTCTCCAAGTGACAAAACTTGGACTTTCTTTCTTTGCACAAGTGGTGTCAGTTGCCACAGAAGATTTTTTTTAAATCTCACTTTTTTTTCTCGTACAAAAAATTTTTTTTATATCTTTAAAATCCTAGTTTTTCTTCAAAATCATTCATGAAGAAGATTCTTTTTGGAGGGGGTGGATAATTAGGTTTATTTATTTATTTTTAGAGGAGGTCCTGGGGCTTGAACCCAGGACCTCATGCGTGCTAAGCATGTGCTCTTGAACTCTTGAGTTACACCCTCCTCCCTGGAAAATATTCTTAAGGCAGAACTAACACCCCAATTGGTCAAGTGTCAGGACGCCCCGTTATAACCATTTAAATATACAGAGACCTCCTTTCACTAGTCGGTTCCTCTTAATTTCTCTGTTCCAGACCTTCCAGCGTCCTTTGCTTCTCTACAACCCCGGTTCCATCATTTCTTCAAATCATGGATACTGAATTTGTTGCCATCAGAAGCCCGCTGGTAGGATTTTGTCAGCCGTAACATTTTGCAGTTGACCACCTGCGGTGGTTAAACCAGCTGGTACCTGGTTAGTAAAGTTCTCCTGGGGAGCTCCTCATTTAGTCCGTCAGTATCTGTGATGTTTCCACCCTTCCTGCCTCTCCTTCCGTGGCCTCTCTGAATTTCTGAAGCTGTTTCAGCCATTCTGCTTAACCGTCAAAGCCTCAGGTAGATGTGTCAAAGAGAAGATCCTCCCACTGGTGTCTTCGGAGTCCCTCCAGGGCACCTTCCACTTGTTTGGGTTGTAAAGCTGATAAACTCACCTTCTAGCACACACTCTTTGGCGTCCCATGCAGTCTGTCCCCTTGAGATGTAGCATTTTCCCTTATCCCTGCCACCTCTGCAATTGGAAGATGTATCTTGTTCTCTGAAACTGTCTTTTGAGCCATCATGGCTTTGCAATCCTTCGTGCTGTCCTCAGTGTCATCCTGAGGGCTGCACAGCAGAATGACTTCCTCAGTGTCCTCTGCAGAAATTCCTTGTTGAGAAGCACTTGAAAAACTGTCACCATCCCCTGTCTTGAAATCTGTCAGAACCGCGTGGTTAGCGGTGCTTAAGAACGCTCTGAAAAGGTGTCTGGTCTCTGACCAGTTTCACCCTTAATGGGGACAGAGGGAGGAAAGTTCATGGCCAGCAAGTTCAAGGATGGCTGCGCTTTTTCTGCATAAACCCGACCATGGGGACGCCAAATCCATTCTTCCCCTACCATCCTGGGGACGTGGCTTTCTTGCCAAGAAGGTGCCGGCTGCGGCCCTTTCCTCACAGCCCGGCTCACCCCTCGATCCGTCGGTTGGGGTCGGTTGGTACCGAGTGTGCAGGGTGGAAACCCTTAAGCACAGACTGCAGCATCCAAGGCCGCCCGCCAACCGATGGGCTCCCGGGATGCTGCAGACCTCCGACCAAGTGACCAGGACCCCCAAGCCCCAGCGGTCAGGGGGGCGGAAAGGGGACAGGCCCCAGGGACCCGGGCATGGCAGCCAATAAAACTAGGACTCCTAATGGTTAGAAACTGGTTACTGGGAGTGGAAAAAAGTAAAAACTGTTCTTGTGCTTGAAGGTTCACGTGTGAAAATGCTTGTCTAATTGGAACATGGGATTCATAGTTAATAATTAGAATTGTATCTGCTTTGGGATCAGCTGTCTCTGTAAGTGTTGTTGCGGCATTCCTGATTAGCCTTTATAAAGGTTTTTAAATTGGCGGGGGCGGGCACAGGCTGTCCCGTCTTAGTTGGTATTTCTTACGTCCATGTCTAGTTCCATTAAGGTCCTTTTTAAGTACGGAAAACAGTGCTGTGTTAACATCCTATTGCTACTTAACGTATCGCCACAAATGTCATACCTTAGAATAAATGTATATTGTCTTACAGCTCTGGGGGTCAGAAGTCCAAAAACTGGTTCTGTGTTGCTTTTGGAAGCTCCAGGGAGAACCTGTTTCCGCTCTGTTTCCACTCTGTTTCCAGCTTCCAGAGGGCATGGCCTTCCTTGGCTGGTGGCCCCGCACCGGCCCAACCTGTCCTTGTCCTCCCCTCTGCTTCTCTGACTGCCTCTCCTGCCTCCCTCTTTTCTCTTGTAGGGACCCTTGTGCTGGTATCAGGCCCACCTGAATAATCCAGGCTAGTCTCCTAGTCTCAAGACCCTTAACCTAATCACACTAGCCAAGTCCCTTTGCCACGTGAGGTGACATATTGAGGGTCTGTGGGCACTGGGGCCTGGACGTCTTTGGGGAGCCATAATTCTGCCCACCACAGGTCTATACAGAATTGGGGTTTTGGTGGGCTTCGCCTGGAGTCTGAAGGTAAGCTGGTTTCCTCCCTAGCTGGGCAGACAAAGGAGTGCTTGTGAGTGACATCTCAGAATCGCACTTCCCACTCCTGTAAAAGGTGCATAGTAGGCAAAAAGCACGCCGTTGTGAATACTGACATAGAATGTGCTGCCTCTGGCACATAGTAGGAGCTTGCACTTTTGGCAAGCGTCTAGCCCAGTTCCTTGTATGTAACAAGAAACTCCAGAAACATCGGGGTTCCTTTCCTGTCTGTCTGCTTTTGCTTCTCCTGCCGGAGGAGACCTTGTGAGGCCTCCACAGTCCACGTGTGCTATGGAGTCACCATAGGGTTATCTTGGTGCAGAACTTCATAATGTGAGGACACTTCTCCATTTAAAAGGAAAAAGGAGGGCCTTAAAGCTACTGATTCTGTGCAGACATCAATTGATATACTTTGCTGGGGGAGAGGGAAGTAGCTAAAAGGGACTAATGTAGTCAAGAGTGAACTGGCTGACCAGTGCCCAGGAATCCAGTCTGGCTTTGGGTCCTCCCCAACTTCCTACTGCTGCCAGCGCCCGTGGCCCAACCCGGACAAGATACCTCCCTGCTCTGTGCCTCTGTTTCCTCATCTATGTGATCAGCACAGTGGGTAGATCGATTTTAAGGCCCTACCCAGCTCTTATGCAATTAGAACATTTTTATTTTTTAAAGTACTGTGTTATAAAACCAGATCATGTTTTGATGACCTGACCTAAAGTTTGCCTTCTGTTTAACAAATTGGAGATGGTTTGTTATTAAGAACTCTATGAGGAGGTGGGTACAGCTCAGTGGTAGGGTGCCTGCTTAGCATGCACAAGGTCCTGGGTTCAATCCCCAGTACCTCCATTAAGAAAAAAAAAATTAAAACTAAATAAGTAAACCTAATTACCATCCCCCTAAGGGGAAGAACTCTATGAAAGCTACATTAAAAAAGTTTTTTGTTACATACATTAAGTATAAAGGGGGAATGAATGGTGAGAGTGAGAATTATACCTTAAAGGGAAGAAAGATACTTGGTACTGAATTTTATGAGAAAAAAAATCAGTATCAGATATCCCCTGGGGGGCACTGCGGATTGCCCAGGCCCGAGGGAAGGCATAGGCAGAGCAGGGAGAGATGCAGGGAGGGAAACAGCCCCCAGCTTCATGCAGAGTGACAGCCTGGTGCCCGGGGAGCTGGAGCTCTGCACCCAGGGCGCCTGCAGAATCCCATGCTAGACCTGCTGGATCCGAGTTGCTAGAAGAAGGACAGTGTGTGTCTTTTTCAGACGCTTTCCAGGTGATTGCAGTGTGTTCCGTTGGTTGGAACCACCAGTCTATGCCAGCAGCTTTGCGGGAAGGGACAGTGTCCCGAGGAGGGAAGTGTAGTGAAGCAGTATTTCGATGGGCTCAAAGCAGGGCTGGGTGTAAAGGTCTGGACTGCGAGGTGGCCCTGTGGCCCTGTTTCCTTGGAAACTGCAAAGTTAACAAGACTTGTAATGTTGTATCCAGAAACTCCCTCATCAGGTACTCCGCGCCTGGCCTGGAAACGGAGGCGCCTTTGCTGTGTCAAGAGTGGGATGTTCCACTCTTCCTGGCATGATTTCAGACAGCAGAGTTTCTGACAGTCTGC
This sequence comes from Camelus ferus, assembly GCF_009834535.1. NCBI lineage: Eukaryota > Metazoa > Chordata > Mammalia > Artiodactyla > Camelidae > Camelus > Camelus ferus. The sequence goes on along the minus strand of NC_045717.1, from coordinate 4,228,129 downwards.
AGTTGTGGAGAACCAGGTTTCTCAGTGAGATGAGAAAGCGGTGGTCACCCGGAGAAGGGGGTTGTCCTGACGCTTGACAGCTGCATCGTGACGCTGGGAGAAACATGGGTTCCCACTGACTTCACAGCTGAGTTTGTGTTCATGTTCCCAGCCTGCTTTATGAGTGCTGGGGCTGAGTTTTGACTTTCTCACTCGCACTGACCAGCTGCTGCACATTCGCATAGGAATCTCGTTTCCTCACGTCTGTGGACCTGACACTCGACTTTGACCCAGTGGGCCATGACGTGTGTTAATTTGAGATTCTGATGAAGTACAGGTGACAGGCCTCTGTCATCTAACATACCTAAGAACTAGTGAAGCACTGAAAGATAATGAAAAATGACCTGGAAAAGAAAGCCACTATTAGAACCATTATTAGAACTGGAAGAAAAGGGGACAGGTACAAGAAAGCAATGGTTTGAAGCCTTAAGAGAGAGAAGATCCTTTGACCTGCTAATAGCATGTAGAGAGATTATAGTTTAAGGAAGTCACCAATCTACAAGGAAAAAGATTAGTAGACAAGGATACAGCTTTCGTTATCATGGCGACAAATTGAAAGGAACATAAACATTGTAGGTGTTGCTAAATACCCAAAATGAATATTCTGTGCCGTGGGGAATGCTCTTGAAATACATGCAAGAAACAATCAGGATATTAAAGTACAGAGTATGATGGCAACTTTATTTTTTTAATTAAATGATAATATGTATAGAAAAGGAAATATACCAAAATGTCAACAATGGTTATTTCAAGCGTGGCTAAATTATAGCAGATTTTGTTTCTTCTTTATTTCCTACAATAAGCTTATATTATTCAAAATACTACAATAAACGTGCGTTACAGCAATACAGAGCAATTCTAAAAATAAGCGTGTGTTACTCAGAGAAAGATATTAGTTACTTTTGGGGAAAAAGTCATGGTTCTTAGCCAGAAAATAAGTATTTTGTAAGGAAAATTACATGCACCATGCTATTACTGTTCATGGGGTTGTCAAAATGTGTTTTTCCCACTATGACCCCATTAGATTAAAGAACAGAATTTTTCATTTTTGATTGGTAGTTTATATGCCGAATAAGGCTGAATGAATCTGCATCTTTTTTTAATTATAGAATTTTTAGCGTGTGAGCCTTTTTTGCATAATGAGTCACTTCTACTTGTAGGAATAACAAATTTAGTAAACCAGAATGCGGCAGTAGTTTGACGTTGGTTGGTTATTTCATCCAGAAAAAGGGTTTCAAACTTCAGACCCTCTTACTATGAATGTTATTTTTAACTTTTTACATTGTTATTTTTTTCCTAAAGTATTTATAGATTTCCAAAAGTAAGGGATGATGAAATACTATGTATTTATAAAAAGAAGTGCATGAGACAATTACTGAAATTTGATTAAGCTTAATTGAGATTTACAGACAAATGTAGCTTTGGACTTAGAACGTCTTTCTGCCGTTTATAGCAAAGTTATTTTTGTAACTAGGAATGTACATAACTCTTTCTTTGAAGATTAGTGTGAATACAGAGTTTCTAAATGTACAGTGACATCGTAAGTTTTGAGCAGGCTTTTCTGTTTGACCCTCCACAGTCCAGGACGATGTCTGGAGAACTCCCACCAAACATTAACATCAGAGAGCCCCGATGGGATCAAAGCACTTTTGTTGGACGAGCCAATCATTTCTTCACTGTGACTGACCCCAGGAATATTCTCTTAACCAATGAGCAGCTAGAGGATGCAAGAAAAGTGGTGCATGATTACAGGTAACATTAGCAATTATGCTTTTTTGACTTAACACAGTAATGGGTCATCATGTTAGCCTGTTGCCTTTAAACCTTCCCTTAGTGATTTTTCAACATTTTTTTTTGCAATTATTTTTACAAAAAAAAAGTAAAAAATAGGAAGACATGTTTTATCCCCCATTGCTGACCCTTAACACAAATATCCAGGGTTTTTCTTTTTGGGGGTTTTGTTTTGTTTTGTTTTGTGGGGGAGGTACATAGGTTTATTAATTTTAATGGAGATTGGTGCCCAGGACCTCATGCATGCTAAGCACACACTCTACCACCGAGCTCTATGCTCCCCCCCCCAGGGTTTGTAATAACCTGAAAACAAGACAACCACCCCTCCAATTCATGGGTACCAATCTGTGAGGTCCCCTTTCCTAGCTCCCTGCCTCCTGCTCTCCAGTACAACCACCCTTGCATCCACATCTTTCTGTCTCCAGATGGAGACAACATCATGCAAAAAGCAAGTTGTCACAAATTAGGGTAGGTTGGTTGCTTCTGATATAAAACCCCAATGAATAAACCCCACAGATGGGATCTCAGATGGAAAGAATGCTGATGGCAGGATTTACGGGTTTGTGATGGACTCCTTCAGCTCAAAGGGCCAGGCGTGAGGCGGGAGAAAAAATATGCTCTAAGACAGTGGTGCCGACTTTTTTTTTTTTTTTTTCAATTAAAAAGAAAATTTGTATACAATTTTTAAAAGTTACACTCCATTTACAGTTATTACAAAATATTGGCTCTATTACTCATGTTATACAGCACATCCTCGTAACCTGTCTTACACCCTGTAGTTTATACCTTCCACTCCCCCACCTCTGTAATGCCCACCCCTCCACTAGTACCACTAGTTTGTTCTTTATATCTGTGAGTTTGCTTTTTTTGTTATCTTCACTAGTTTGTCATATTTTTTAGATTCCACATATAAGTAGTATCATCCAGTATTTGTCTGTGTCTGACTTACAGCACTCAGCATAATGCCCTCCAAGTCCATCCATGTGGTTGCAAATGGCGAAATTTCATTCTTTTTTGTGGCTGAGTAGTATTCCATTGTGTATCTATACCACATCTTCTTTATCCCTTCATCTGTTGGTGGACGCACAGCTTTCTTGATAGAAGACCATGTAAGAAATAGTCCAGGCTTTTGTGGACCATAAAGGGTTTCTGTCTTATTCTGCAGAACACAGCATATTCTTCCTAGTTTCTTGGGGGTTTTTTGTTTGTTTCCCAGGGCTTTTTGTTTGTTTTACAATCCTTTAAGAAATATAAAAAGCACTCTTAGCTAACAGAGTGTACAGGCCACAGCCAGTTTGCTGATTCCTGCTCTTGCGGAGAGTTGGGCAAAAGCTGAGAACCGGGTTAAGTGGGAGCCCTGAGCCTAAACGTGCCGCGAATGATCCGTGTTTACATGTTTGACTGTCGCGTGGGGAGTCAGGGAGGACACCCAGGGCGGTCTGTAAACTTTGCTGCCGGACACTGGGAAATGCCCATTTTAAGTGTTTATTGTCTAGTATTGGCTCTTAAAATTTCACTGACTCTACATAATAGTTAGATTGATCACACCATCCGGACACAGATGTTCGAGGTAAATTTAAACTTGAAAACCTTCTAGCTGCCTGTTCCTGGAGCACTGGTGAGGTCTCCGAAATGGACACCTGCCATGTTGTTTGCTGTTGTCTTCCTAGACAGGGAATCGTTCCTCCAGGCCTTACAGAAAATGAATTGTGGAGAGCGAAGTACATCTACGATTCAGCTTTTCATCCCGACACCGGAGAAAAGATGATTTTGATTGGAAGGATGTCAGCCCAGGTCCCGATGAACATGACCATCACAGGCTGCATGATGACCTTTTACAGGCAAGTTATGGCAACGGGACAGCAGTCAGTTTGTTTTACGTTACAGAAGCTTAAAGTACATCTTTGTATGTGAGTTGTTTTCTTGAAATAAGTATCATTTCGTGGGGAGTTTCATTTTGTATAAATGTAGGTCTAGGGGCTTATTTTCCTGTTTCCTTCTGATGAAAGCTACTCTCCTTGTGCCTCAAAGGAGGTTGAGTTTTTCCCTAAACCTTAGAGCCAAAAGAAAATGAGAAAGAAAATAAAAAGAGCCACTAAGCAAATTCTCCTTTTAATCCATTCATATGATGCAGGTGTAAGTATAGGTGTGGGTGCAGACATCTAGGCTTCCACATGCGGTGAGGAGGGACCAGAACGACTTAGGCTGCAAATGGCTTTTTTCCCCAAGAGAAGGGACCTGACGTTAATTGAGTGCCTACTCTCTGCCAGGCTCTCTAGAGACTGAAGATAAAATTTAACTGAATTAACTCCATTCTCCCCGTAACCCGCTGAGTTTGTTGCTGCCCGCATCTGACAAATGAGGGAACTAAGAATCAGACAGCTTTAAATTCTGCCCAGCCCCAGCGATCCTAAGCCTTGGACCCAGCGTTCTCCCTTCTCTGACCCTCTGGTTACTGGTGCTGCCCTTCCCTGTTGTGTGCGGTGCCGGGGTCACAGTGGCGGTGGGTGTGTGACGGGTCGCTCTGTTCTAGGACCACGCCGGCCGTGCTGTTCTGGCAGTGGATTAACCAGTCCTTCAACGCCGTGGTCAACTACACCAACAGGAGCGGAGACGCCCCCCTCACTGTAAAGTATGACCGTACAATGTGACCATCCTCTGCTCATTTGATTCGGTGGCCGTGCTCTCCTGTTTAAAATAGTCTCTCTGTACCAATTGTTCACATTGTTCAGAGCCTTAGGGAGCATATTTTTCAGGAGTGTTTCTTTTCCTCCCTTTCTATCAAGATGGCAGTTTTTTTGCAGCCTGCCTGCTCAGGGGTTGTCCGTTACACTGTTGGTGGTGCTGGTAGGGGGATCAGCCCCCCACACCCTGGGGCTCCTTCCCCACCATCCCCCGCAGAGCACACAGCGGGCAGCTCAGGGAATGTAGGGAACGGCCACCTGTAACCCCTGCAGTCTACGCTGTGCGTGTGGACAGATAAGCCGGCCGTCAGGAGTAGCGGCCGTGCAGTGTGATCTCTGCAGAAACCAAGGGGACTTTTGTATCTGATTTGTCTTTAAAATAGGTCATCTATGGAGCCCAAAAGAAAATGAATGGATTTAAAATGTTACTTCTCGTTTAAAAAAAAAAAGTTTATACAGTCTAGAGAGATCAGTTCACCAAACCTTTTAGCCTAACTTGTGTAACACTTCAAAGTGTTTTCCTTTTCGTTTTAGCTCTCAAAGTGCTTTTGACCGCCCGTGTTTGTCTGTTATCATCCTAGGGAACAGAGGGTGTTGACATCTGCAACCCAGCCACGCCTGTCACACCTTCATTTCGCCCGATCCTTGAATTAAAATTTATTTTGAAACAAGAGAGGACTGCTTGGGCTTCGCTGCCTTTTCAGAATGAGACAGTATTTTTATACAATAAGATGTCGTTTAAAGAAGGACAGCACTGCATTTTTACTTTCAGTATTGATATTTTGAGAATAATGATTATTTGAGCAAATACGCTCCAGACATTTAGACCAATAAGCATTTCCCCTCGTTTGCAGCTTCCTGCGATCTGGCCCCCCTCCTTCCCCACCCCACCCCACCATACATATTCTAGTATGTCTACTTGTTTGGCACTGTAGTTAGGATACATGTGAAGAATGCCATTTTTGAACAGCTCTGCTTGCTTTTTCTATGAGTATCTCTACTTGTGGAGTGATAATGAATGTTGTTTTGTGGAATCTCCATTTTTCTTAAATTTTTTTTTAATGGAGGTGCTGGGGATTGAACCCAGGACCTCGTGCATGCTAAGCATGGGCTCTACCACTGAGCTGTACCCACTCCCTTGAATCTCCATTCTTAATCATGCTCTTTCCCAGTTCCCCTTCGTTTCTTCCCAGAGTGTTGCACTTGGGTGTCCTGAGATTCCCTCGTTGTTCACGTACTGTTTTCCTTCTTTTCAGCGAATTGGGGACAGCGTACGTCTCTGCCACCACAGGTGCAGTGGCAACGGCTCTAGGACTCAACGCGCTAACCAAGGTACTCAGGCTTCTGCTTCCATAGCAAAGCTTCTTAGTTCTCACCTGCCTGACTCTTTAAGTCCCTCTGTTATTTCTCAAAATAGTTCAAGTCCTGTGATGGTCTTCTTACCGTCATTATCTTCAACTGCATATTTTAAGTATATCTTCCATAAGCCTGGGGGAGGGGGGGGTCACTAATAAGATCAGCCAGAGCCCTGGTCTGTACGTGGCCCTGTGTGTGATGGGCTAAATGCTCACCCACGCGAACAGCCCACTGGGGGCTGTGTGCTGGGCTGCGTGCCTCCGGCCACATCTCTGAGAGGTGGAGGAGTCAGCCTCTGAAACCAAGACTCAGGGACTGCAAAGCCCCCCTTTCCATCATCCACACGAAGCCATCAAAATATCTTGGAAGTCTGCCTTGTCCCCATGTGGCCATGCTGGAAATATAAAAATACCTCCAGGAAACAAGTTTTGAAAGTGCTCTTGGCCCCGAGGTTCTGCCCAAATGGGACTCTGCCTGGTCAGCCGTTTTGGAGAAGAAAGAAGTATTTCCATTTAGTCCTGCGGGAAAAATAAGATGTTGCTCTTGGAATTGTCTTTTCTGCAGCACGTCTCTCCGCTCATAGGACGTTTTGTTCCCTTCGCTGCGGTAGCTGCTGCTAATTGCATTAATATTCCGTTAATGAGGCAAAGGTAAGGTTAATACACAGTCTAAGAGAGGACTCGCCCTTGACAGTAGGGGGCCCTTATAATACTTTGCTTTGTTGAAACTTTAATTTTTTTTTTAATTTTAATATTTGCAGATGAAATTATATGAGATCTGGGATCTGCTTCCAGATAATCTGATGTTGGGGGTGAGGCTGGGTCTACTGATAAAACAAGCTTAGCCATGAGTTACAATTTTTTTTTTTAATTGAAGTATAGTCAGTTACAATGTGTCAGTTTCTGTTGTAGCGCACAATGTCCCAGTCATGCGTATGTACATATATTCGTTTTCATATTCTTTTCCATTAAAGAATATTACAAGATATTAAATATAGTTCCATGTGCTATACAGAAGAAATTTTTTGAATCAATTTTTATATATAGTGGTTAACATTTACAAATCTCAAACTGCCAAGTTTAATCCCTTCCCGCCCCTTTTCTCCGAGTAACTGTAAGATTGTTTACTATGTCTGAGAGTCTGTTTCTGTTTTGTAGATGAGGCCATTAGTGTCCCATGAGTTACTAGTTATTAAAGCAGGCTGATGGGCCCACGGGGGTTAGAATGCTCTTATAATAAAACGTTTTAAAAAATACATCTCAAACTTAACGGCTACGTACGACTTTTTCTTTAAAGAGGTTTTTTTTCCCCTTCCCCCCAAATTTTCTTTCGGGGTTTAAAATAATATTAATCTATATCTTTGGAAGTATTTTTTTAGAACTGGCAAAAATTAAAGGAGAAGAAAGAATGAGAAAAAGCATTTTGGAATGGATAACGAAAAACAGGGTAACAGTAGGAGCTGTAATTATAGTGTTAGTGACCATAGTTAAAAATCCAGTAGCACCGTGTACTTGTGACCCCTGTGTCAGTATCGTGTCAGTATCATGAGCTTGCTTAATGATGCCACGTATGATATCCATCTCGCATTTGGAAAATTGCTCAAGTTTGCACACGAGTGTAGACATTAGCCTTATCTGGCCTCTGCACTCATTAAGTCATAGTGTTATTGAAAATGCTACGCCCTTTTCTGACCAAGTTTACTAGTGTCCTTCTACTTTCGTGTCTATCGCATGAGGATTAAACTCGTCCGTGGTATCTAAAAATAGACTTGTTTCTTGCCAGAAATGTCACCGGAGTGGATTTTTGGATCAGGGAAGGACTCAGTCTTTTATAGCTGTTTCCAGCTGTTTGCTGAAGGCACCTGTGGACTTCTTTGCACGTTGTCTTGCTCTCTAGGGAACTCAAAGTTGGCATTCCCGTCACCGATGAAAACGGGAACCGCGTGGGCGAGTCGGCAAACGCTGCCAAACAAGCCATCACACAAGTGGTCGTGTCCAGGATCCTCATGGCTGCCCCTGGCATGGGTGTGTAGAACCGTGTCATCTACTCATGTAGCCGGTACATTTCCATCAAGCAAGCATTTGCGCAGCAGTGAGCAACTGCAGTGAGAATCACTCCCCTTGGTGGAAGCTGCTTTGGTGGTAGGGGAGTCAGTGGGGGGAGGCAGAAAACTAACAAATTAAGTAAAACATGTGAGATGGTAATAGGGCTAAGGGGGACAAGAGAGTAGGGGACCTGGGGGTGGAAGTAGACTGGACCGATGGGAGGGAGGGAGCCAGGTGGTTACGGGGCAGAGGGAACAGCAGGAGAGCAGGGAGCGTGCCTGGGGTGCTGAAAACGTCACAGGGAGGCAGATGCAGCTGGAGGAGAGAGAAGGAGGTGGGAACAGTAGGATGGAGTAGATGGATGTGGGTGGCCCCGCAGGCATTTGGATGGAACCCTGCCTTTTAGTCTGAGGAGTAGGAGGCCATGGAGGGCTTTGAGCAGGGAAGTGGAACAATCCAGCCTAGGTTTTAACTGCATGACTCCGGGTGCTGTGTTGAGAGCAGAGTGAAGAGAAAACAAGAACGCTGGTTGGTGATTGGTCAGGAAGCTGTCAGGTACCGCAGTCAAGAGATGATGGTGGTTGGACCAGGGCGGTGACAGTGGAGGTGATGAGAATCAGAAGGGAAAGAATCTGGTCCTTGTAAATCCCGAAAAGAAATTTCCAAAAGTTCTTCAATGGATATCATTTCTGCTAAAGATATATTTGTATCCATTGGCAGCCCTTGAAACACGAACCAAGTCGAGTTGGTTAGAGCAGCTCTTAAGAAGATGTGTGCCAAGCTACCTCTCAGCCATAGGGCTTGGAGTCAGCACGACCAAAAGCAGGAAATCTGTGCTGTTACTCAGGTCCTCAGAGAATCTCTGGTCCACTCCTAAGGCTCCTTAAGCTACACTGAGACCAGGGCTCTCAAGAAGGTTCTCAGACTTACTCAGAAACCAGAGGGCCTGAGAAATACATCACTCTTTGCAGAAAAAAAATGAAAATTAGTATGTTTAATTTCTTCATCTAAATTGAATGCACTTGGCTGTCAACTAGGCTCTCGGAGGAAAAGCATACTTCATCAAGTGCTGTCAAGTTTCCCCACTAATATTTTTTGTTGTCCTTAAATGCCTTTCGTCACTGTGAATACTCATCTGCAGGCAGGTAGGAGTGGGCAAATGAGTTGAAGAAAACGGCATGAAAGGAAAGTTTGAGGAGGCTTCCAGCTCCCCAGTTACATGATTTAACTGCCATTAAATGATTTAACAAAGAAACACCCTGGTGCCCCTGTGAGGTAGTGATGTGCCCTGTGGAGGGTGGGTGAACCATGGAAACCACAGTTGTGAAGTGCAGGTCCCAAGTCCTCTTAGTCCGGGACCAGCACGTCGTCACGCCTGCTGAGCCCAGCTTTCCAGACTTGCTGAAATCCAGGTGGCAATCCTTGCATCTCCCCTGGGCTGGCTTTTGGTTTTGTTCTTTCCCATTTTGAAAAACGAGGCTCCTCTTGGGAGTTCAGCAAGCCCAATGCGTGTGTGTCCAGTGGCTTGGTTATTTTAAACATTTATCTAGCCCCTGAAGAAGAAACAGTCTTTCAGTCCCAGTGAAATCCACAAGGTAACTGACATACTGAAGCAGTCGATGTGACAGTTGAGTCTGAGTCATGAGTAAATGAGCTAATGCTGCCTACGTGCATTATTGTATCTACTCATCCTGGCCAGTTTGATAACAATTACCCCTGTTTTATAGACGAGGAAAACAGAAAACTGAGGCTCAGCGAGGTGAGGGAGCTTTTCCAGGATCACCCAGCTAGCAGGTCATCTGCCTGACTCAACGCAGGAATCTTTATACTCTGCCCCACGCAGGATGGACACCCGGGCAAGGTTGCATTTGTTTCATAGGTTTAGGTGGGGAAAGTCCCCAATGTTTGTACTGTTGCACATTTAATGTTAAATGTAAAGTTCTCTCCAGGATTATAAAATTTTCTGGCCAGCAAAAAGCACCGCATTCTTCTTCCAAAATCTAGAGAGTAGAAACAGTGGATTTTTTTTTAATACAAAGATATTTTAAGGAATAATTGCAATTAATTTTACCCTGCCAGTGTGAAAATAACCTAAAAGTAATAGGATCCTTTTGTGAAATTGTTGAGGGAAAAAGAAAATCTGAGCTGAAAATAGACATTAATGAGGAATTAAGTGGATCTTTCTTTCCTTCCAGCCATCCCACCATTTATCATGAACACTTTGGAAAAGAAAGCCTTTCTCAAGGTAAGTCCCAGTTCTGTTTATCAGGGTCTCCATGCTTCCCATCCGTTTTCAGACTTCTAACTATGTAGAGTGTTTCCCACGTAAAAAGTGAGCGAAGGATGGAAAGGCCAGTGGCAGTTGGGCACTTCATGGAAGACTTCATTTCTAATACCAGGCATTTGATAAAGCTCTCATAAACCTTCATTTACTGAATGCTGCCCTGCTTCTCTTCAGAGGTTAATGCTCAGGTACACACTCATCTCAGTCACCAGTCGGATCCCTAGCTGGGTAATAATGAAGAGATGGGGCGTGTTGGGAATGATTCGTTTGTAAGTCACTATACATACTATCAGAAAGGAAAAAGTAATTTGGAGTGGTAGCCTCCGAGAGCACGGAATTTAGTGCCCCGATGTATCTTTCTGTGGTGATCATATCTAATAATCCATTAATCTATCAGCCGTCTCCCCTCGAGGTCTGAAAAATATTACAGGATGAAGCTGTGATGTTAAGACTAAGACATCTCTGTGCACTGTCTGTATTCTTTTTGTAGCTTCTGTGATTCAGTGCAATAGTGTTTATGCTTCACCTTCATTCTCCAGCTTTTATAGCAAGTAGGAAGCGGCAGGGATAGGGCTCAGTGCTGGGTTTGGAAACAGACACCGTTACATCCACCGGGGGAATGGGTCCGGCTCCGGCTGGAGGAGCGTGTGGGGGTGAACGCTGCAGCTCTCCTGGGGTGAATTGTTTTGGGTCTTAGAAATCAAACTGTAACACTGAGGGGACACAATGAGACTTTGAATAACAAAGGACATGGGTCACAGCCCTGCGCTTTCTGAATGATTTCAGGGATTAGGAAAGTTCTGAATGTCCAACAGGCATGTTCATGGGCTTGTCTGCTCGCTGTGGGCTCCAGAAGGAAGATTAAGGCTCACCCTGAATACTTCCAGCACAATTACATTCTTAGAAGAATAAGCCAAGAAAGGGTGCTTTGAAGAAGCAGTAAATGTTGAGAGCCTTGATTGACCAGCGTGCCCAGGTGGTTTCGTGTTGATGCACCAACCCCGTGTGGGTGGGAGAAGACCCCCCCTTACATCACCCCCTCGTGCTCTCCCTCGGGAGCTTTGGGTGTGTGAATGAATTCTATTCCCTGAGCTTCTTCCTCCAGCAGTTTTACATGGTGATGTGACTTGTGCGATCGGGCGTCACAGTAGCACTGTGGTGACTGAACTGCCCCATCGCACGGTAGAGCGTTCTCGGGGGAATCCACAGACCCCTGGGCCACCCCAGGAAGCTGCACCCTCAAAAGCTCTCTGAGTCCCCATCCAACTCCCGGGTGGCTTCCTAGAGCCTTAGCTGTAAGATTAAACAGAACTATGAAACAGTTACATACAGTTAATCAGTACAGCTATTCCTGAAGACCAAAATGTCATGGTGACCTCATTTGACATTTCACCTACTTGGATAAGCTCTTATTTTGAGGATCCAGGAAAAGATCTTGCCGACGTCTCTTTCTGCTGCAAAGTTCAGAAAAGATGAGCTCTTTAAAGCTGCCAAGGAATTCGCTTATGTGCTGGGATGGTGATGAGATCGTAAGACTACCGTATTACATAAACATCTAGAACTCACCCACTTTGACATCTCAGTGGTTTTCAGACAATCTGAAAATAGTAAGGATGATAACGCTCCTTCCTCTGTCCGTCGCTGCTTTCCTCGTGGGAAGTGATTTAGGCTTTGAGGGAGAAAACCTGTCAAGTGAACTTCCAATGAGGACCATCAGCGTGACACTAGGAGGAGGTGGCCCATCCGGTAAACCTGCAACTTCACAGGCATTGAACTGATGCTCTGTGCTCTTCTCTGCTGGCCCTTGAGAAGTCACTGGGGTGGCAGTACTTCTGCCAGGGCGTCTGTTGTTGCACAGGTTGTCCTTTAATACCTTGGTGACAAACACTTGGTGACAGAAGACGTAGTTGGGCGTATTGCATCATTTTCTTGCGGAGACACAGACAGAAATTGCTACAAATACAGCCTGGCATTTTCTTACATGAAGCAACCAGCAGATGATCCAAGCAGCTGGCCTGCCATCGCCACACTGCCCTTGGCTTTTTCACAATCGTAAATGAGTAAATACTGTGTTTTCCTCCCTCGGCTTAGTTGGTGACTTTCAGCTTTGCTTTGGAACCAGACCCATGAATAATAATTTGGAGGTGTGCTACCTCACTCCCCCTCTGCCCTCACCCCACTCCCCGAAGGGTCTCACGTGGAGCCTGAAGGGGCCACTGGCATCAGAAGCCCCGTGTCAAGGTCGGGAGAGGCAGGCAGAGCAGCCCACCAGGCAGTCCCAGCAGCCTTGCTAGCGCCAAAGGGTCCTGGCTACAGTTGAACTCGTTCCAGCCTCCAGTGGAGGATGCTGCTTTGAAAAAGCAACAGCTGAATGTGGTTGAGCTCCTCAGACGTACATCCCACTGCCATGTTCATGGTTGCTGTCAGACTGAAATACTGCATTTTGCCCATGAAGAGAAGACTTTCAGACTTAATCGGTAGTGTGGCCGTGACGAAAACCCAGGCAGAGGCTGCTTAGATGTGCATCCTGCATGCATTTCCACCTGCAAAGCACTGTCACGTGCTATTTTGAAAGGCAGGCTTTTTCCTGGCTCCTTTGACAGAAGCTCAGAGATCATCTCCTCAGTAGCTCATAAGGTCCATGTGGGTGGCATCTGCCTCGGTGGTCGGCCCTCTGTCCCTAGCTCCAGCACCCAGATGCACCTCTGTGCAAGGATGCACTGATCTGGGCTTTTACCTTGGACAAGACCAAACTCCTCTGCAAACATGAAATGAATTGAATGTTCTTGGCTTTTTTTCAACGGTGCACTTGGGGAGGCCTTGGCATGACTCATCCTTCCCCCCTACGCCTTGTCTTTTCCCAAATGGAGCCCTGGGAAGTGGCATTAGCTGGGGGCAGGTGACTCACAGAAATCTGTGCAGTCAACCAGAAAGTTCCCTGCTTAAAATCTGATGCTTCGCCCAGCAGTTTTCTTGAAGAATAGCTTCCGTGTTCTCTTTACCTTACTGGCATTTTCATTGAGAACAAAGCTGATGTGGTTTGGGTCAGATAAGGGCCCCTTATTTCTTAACCCCTGGTTCTTTTCATATTTTCCTTAATAAAGGTGGACGGCTCTGACTACTCAGTAGATTTCCAGGATTGTCTGCTGACTGAGTGTAGAGGTGGCGTTTATTTGTTCATTTATATATTTTATTCAGTAGCCCTCTGCCGAATGCCTGTTGCATGCCAAGCAACGTGCTAGGTACTAGAATCATAGAAATAGGGCGTGAGCCCTGCTCTCAGGGACCGTGAAGCACGGTGGTGGGGAGAGGCACAGGGCAAGTGGTTCCAGGACACAGTGAGTACAGTGTGGGGCGCAGAGGAAGCGTACAGGAGGCTTCTCCCTCAGTTGCAGTTGGTGGGCAGAGGCTGGAAGAGGACTGGCCAGGGGCACATGCTCTGCAGAGGCTCCGAGAGGACACAGAGTGTGACTTACGGGGAGACTTGTGGATGGTCAGGTCGCCTGGGATGCTGGCCGAGTGTCAGGAACTGAAGGTGCCATATATAAAAATCAACTCCCAATGGTTCATAAAATCTCAATATAAAAAAAAACTACAACTGTCTAACTCCTAAAAGGAAAATATAATAGAACCTCTTTGAGACCTAGAGTTGGGCAAAGATTTTTTTTTGACACAACACTGAAAGCACCGTCCATAAAAAGAAAAACTGACAAATTGACTAAAATATATAAATGAACAAATAAACACCACCTCTGTACTCAATCCAAATGGTAAAATTCTGTTCTTGGAAAGCTATGAAGAAAATGAACATTCACACAACAGACTGGGAGAAAATTTATGCAAAGAATATATCTGATAAATGACTTGTATCCAGAATACATAAAGAACTCTCAACACTTGTTCAAGAAAACAACCCAATTAAAAAAAAATGGGCAAAAGGTTTGAACAGACATTTCACCAAATATATACAGATGTCAAATATGCACGTGGAAAGATGCTCAGCGTCTTTAGTCATTGGGGAAATTCAAATTAAAACCATGTTAGCTGCCACTAAATGCTTGTCAGAATGACTAAAATTTAAAAGACTGACCATAACAAGTGTTAATGAGGATGTGGAGGAACTGGAACTCTCATCCCCTGCTGGTGAGAATGTCAAATCTTATAGTTTGGCAGTTTCTTAAAAAGTGAAACATAAGCTTACCATGTGACCCAGCCATTTCACTCCTAGGTATCTGCCTAGAAGAAATGAGAACACATGTCCATAAAAGCCAGATGTTCACAGCGGCTTTATTTGCAGTTGCCAAAGACTGGAAATAACCCAGATGTTCATCAACAAGAGGATGGATTGATCTGATTGTCATGAATCCACGTAAGGGAACAGCTAACTCAGCAATAAGAAGTGCTGAGCTCTGGATGCACACAACCACAGGAATGAATCTCAGAATAATTACCCAAGACCGTAGCTACTATACATGTAATCCTAGAAAATAGGAACTAATACATAGTGACAGAAAGTAGATGAGAGGTTGCCAGGGAGCGGGTGACCCTGCGGTGTAGGGAAGACGGCGGAATTGCCCAGGACACGAGGAAGGAGGAAGACATTAGGGATGATGGATATGTTCATTATTTTGATTGTGGTGATGGCTTCACAGCTGAAGACGTATGTCAAAACTTGTACACAGTGAATCTGTGCAGTTTATTGTATGTTGGAAAGCTATTCGCGGAAAGATCATCAGGAGGAGAAAGAATCGAGAGTCAAGTTAACTTCTTGTAGTTTTTACCTCTTTGAAGATACGTCTTTTAAACTTACGATTCCTGTCTTTAATTCATTTAAACTTTTCATTTCAAATACCCTCCGTTTGCACGAGTCTGTAAGGTCCCTACTTGAAGGAGCTCTGAGGTTATCTAGGGGGAAACCACACATCGTCAGCTCACTCGTGTATTCTCAGACTCAGTCCTGTTGAAGAAGTCGGGAAAGATGAGGCAGGATGCGGTGCTGGGGAGGGAGTCGGGAGGAGGGATGACGTGCAGGTTGGGGCTCACGGGAGACGTCAGAATTCTGTAGGATCCCAGTCATTGCCGAGAGCCTTTCCAGCAAAGCCGCCGCCAGCCTTTCGTTTGGACACGTCCATCGTTGAGATCACACACAGCTGTTCGAGAGTCCACTTGAAATGAGGGGCCGCTCTCACGGGCTCTCGTGGTCTCATCTTCCCACAAGATCTCATCAGTACCCGTCACCAAGTCTGTGGACCCACGCAGAGGGCGCACAGGGAGGTGCTGGGAGGAGCATTTCCCATCTCCTTGTGAAAATCCTTCATCATCGGTCGGAGCCAGTTGCCCCAGATACAGGTTTCCTCTCCTTGCTGTCCTTTGAGGGGTGAACACTGTGTGTGTCTCTGCTCATCAACGTTTCTCCCTTCCTCTCTAGTCCATGCCTCCCTCCCCTCACATTAACCTGCGCGACGTACCCTTTCGCCAGAGGAGTCTCCTCGGGGACCAGGGTACGCCTCTGACGTGAGCCGCCGTGAAATTGTGGTTTTTTTCACAGCTTGTGTTGACTCTTAACTAAGTTGGCTGATTTCCTTACAACCGATTCACAGCTTGGTCGCAGCTAGTTCAGTGGCCTGATTTAGAATAATCTAGAGACCTCATCCCTCTTTCAATTGTGTATTACACCTTTTTAAAACTCCTTTTTGAAAACTAAAAATCTAATGCACGTATTCTCCAAAACACCAAAGAACTCATTCATTTCCATTAAAAAAAAAAGTGATCGGCAAAAATGTGTTACGCCAGCAAGAGTTTTAACCATGCCGACAGCAACTAAAACCACGAAAGGAGAGGCACAGAGGAGGGCAGGTGGGCGGGGTGCTCGTTGGGCATCTGCTAAGGTCCAGGCACGGTGCTAGGGGCTGTGTGAATGTTATCTGGTGCATTTTCACTTGCAAGCTTTGAGGATGCTGTGGTGATCCCCACCCTACAGAGAAGGAGACCAAAGCCTGGAGAGGTTGGGCTCCGTCTGCCCTTTCCCCACGGTCGGGATGAGCTGGTAGGACAGAGAGCTGCGTGCGGGTTCGTTAGTCTTCCAGCCTTGGAACCAGACTGCCCTGCCTCCCCGGCTACGAGAGAAACGATCGCGAAGCGATAATGGTTTCTCCAGCTCCCAGAGACAGCCAGGCAGCTCTCAGATGATACGTGCAGGGGAACGAAAGGAGAAGCCACCTAAGCTTTGCATGTGCGTCCAGCGACAGATCAAGGAGGGGACCGGGAAGTCAGGACTAACAGGCTTGTTGGCGTGTTACCCCCACATCTCACTAATCGCATTCCAGCTGGATCTTGTAATGGGGCGTGGCTCCTTCCCGTTTCCCAGCAGAAGAGGCGGTCTCTCAGAGCCTGTATGTGAATTATTCAAAATCATTTCTCTCTCAACACAGAGGTTTCCGTGGATGAGCGCCCCCATCCAAGTTGGATTGGTTGGTTTCTGGTGAGTAGAGTGACTTTGCTGTCATTAATTTCTCTGTCAAAGAGAAATACACGGTATATGAAAGGTGAGGGAAAGGGTGGATGACATGGGACACAAGCTTTTTTCTAATATTCATTTATTTAGTCGTTTATTTTACTTCTTTTTTTTTTAATGGAGGTGCTGGGGATTGAACCCAAGACCTTGTGCGTACTAAGCACGTGCTCTACCACTGAGCTGTACCCTCCCTGGGATACATTTGAAAAGTGTCAGACCATCCCCAGAACATCTGGAACTCATGGTCCCGGTAACTCAGCTGGAAGTAAACTGTCTTTAGAGAAACCTACAACATTTTAGGGCGATTGGCGTGATTCTTTTTTGAAGTCCTTTTATCTCTTTGATTTTTTAAAAAATTATTTTGGCTGTCATTGGTAATAAAATCACAAACAGGACATATTTTTGTGAAGCAGTGTAACACTCGAAGGAAAGAAAAGGAAGGAAGAGAATTGTTATAAAAGTAAGATGGTGAAAGAATCTGAAAATCAGCCATTTCAAAATGCTCTGATTTGTCTTTTGTTTGTTTGTTTTTAAGTTTGGTATTCGCTACGCCTCTGTGCTGCGCTCTGTTTCCTCAGAAAAGGTATGTATTTGTTACTCTTTAGAATAATCGTGAGTTCTGATCTTAAAATCCAGTTGAAGGTGCAGGTCCGTTTCACTACTGGGAAAGTTGACTCTCAAAACGGTAATTGAAACCAAGTCTCTAGAAGGCAGAGACAGAGGCAGAAATCAAACGCACGTCTGTTGAATTTCAAAACCCTCTTTGCCTGGCTCTTCTCTGCTACTGATACCTTCAAAAATGCTTTGTTCTTGTGTTAAGACTCAGGTTAGCTCGGGTGCAAATTTGCTTTTATAAAAATTTAAGTATGGTTCGTTTGTTGTCCGGTCCACTGGCCAAGGCATACTATCGTGCAGATGTATTAGAACTTCAGCTCCACCCCCAGGGACGGCAGTTACACACGCTTAGCTTCAGTGGTTGGTCTATTTGCTTCCCCACTTCTCCTACGCGGAGTTTTTGTTTTGCTTTGTTTTGCCTCAAAAGCTTTATTGTACACATGTCTTTCATCACCAGCTGCCTTTGAATCCTGCCTTTGATGTAGAACTGGATGGACGGGCACTAAATCAGCATCCTATAAACAGAGGGCTTCCGCCACCTTCCAGTCTAACATCACGGCGCAGAGAAGCAGCATTCTGTTGCCTTGCTGTGGTTTGTGTCACCAGGCCCCTGCCTCTGTAACACCCTCCGTGGCCGGTGGGTCCCCAGCGTGTGGCCTTCCATGCCCTGGGCTTTTATGCAGGTTTGAGATGAGGCGTTCTGCTCCAGAACTAGCTCCATCAGGTCCCTCTGAATGCCATCTTTTATCTGATCTTTCACTTGATAGATTTCAAAGAGAAGGAGCCTTTATCACTTTGATGCCTGTAGCCAAGCCCCGCCCTTGGGGAGGGCAGGACCCTCAGAATCTGTTTTCAGGCCCAGCACAGATGAATTTCCTCATCTAAAGAGGAGCACGCCTACCCATCTCATTGTGCAAACCCCAGAATCTCGGGGCTTCATAACAGAAAAACTTATTTCTTGAGTGCATAACTTTGGAATATCTGCATTTAGCACTTGACTTTGAACTCGGTGACAGAGATAGTGTCTGTGAAGTCCTGAGGAGCACGCCTGATAGCGAAGGAACTCTTCATAAATGTGGCTGTTCTTATTTTGAGATTAAAAGAATTTGAAAATCGTGGGAAGGGATAAAGCAGGAGTTCGAAATTTGCACCCCTTGGGGAGTGATGGAAATGTGAGCTATCTTGATTGTGGTGGTGGTTTCATGGCCTTGATTTTGTTTAAGTGTTAGGAGAAAAACCAATATATTCATTCTGATATTTGTTTTACGGAGTGAACTCTAGGTCTAGAAATTTAAAGATCTCTGTACCTGCTAGTGCCATGAAGTCACATGGTTTTACGTTTCGGAGACCAAGGACCCTCTCTCATCTTCCTCTATTTAAAAACAAAGGCTATGAGTCTGGATATTTCATGTACACATTTGTTTGTACGTTTGTTTATCTTTCTGTCCCTCACTAGTTAGGCAGAGTAATCATATCCCTTGGTTTGTAACACGCTGTCCTCATTGGTCCAGAAAGGACCCTCTTTTATTTTATTGATCTAAATGAAATAATGACCATTCAGGAATCCGCTGCCCAACCCATAAATAAAAATGTTGCCAATAGGTTATTTCTATCCCTGAGTTCTTCC
Source organism: Camelus ferus (assembly GCF_009834535.1). Taxonomy (NCBI): domain Eukaryota; kingdom Metazoa; phylum Chordata; class Mammalia; order Artiodactyla; family Camelidae; genus Camelus; species Camelus ferus. The sequence goes on along the minus strand of NC_045717.1, from coordinate 4,209,174 downwards.
AGCCCTTCTCCCTGCCTCCCCTGCAGATTTAATCACGGGGATGAATTTCATGCTGGTTATGCAGTTGCACTGAAAACTTACCATCATCGTATATAAGCATGAGCCTTATGGTGGTGTTTAGTTTTGCCTCCGTGGGAACCTTTCAGAGAAGACTGTCATATTCCTTTTGTTCAACATCATGTGACTAAGATCCCTCCCCATTATTGCATGGAGTTGCAGCTCATTCACTGCTGTGTGTTAGCCACTGTATGAATACACCACAATTATCCATTCTCCTACGTGAATGAGACGAAACGAAAACACTCTTAGCAAAACCCGTAGGAAGCAGCAAAAGGGTTGCTTTGAGAGAAGTTTGTAGATTTAAATGTTCCTATTAGAAAGAAAAAATGGCTGAAAATCAATGCAGTAAATGTCCAACTTAATTTTAAAAAGATAAATAAAAATAAACTCCAGAGACAGAAAAAAGAAGGAGTGAAGACCATAAACAAGTCAAATAGATAATAAAGAAACAATTGAGGGTCCACACAGTCGAAGTTGATCCTTTGAAAATAGAAACAAAGTAGACAATAATCTTACAACGTCAATCAAAACCAAAAGGCACAATGATAATTATAAATGAAAAAAAGGCGAAACTACATAGATCCAACAGAGTAAAAAGATAAGAGCGTGTTATCAACATTATCACACAGTAGATGTGAAAACGGGCAAAATGGATGAATTCCTAGAAATGTATTGTCAACGCTGAAAAATTAGAAAATCTGCATTGGCCTCCAGCCGTGAAGGAAGTTGCAGTGATCGTTAAACTTCTCCCCACAAGGAAAACACAAGAACCCGGTGGTTTTACAGGGGAGGGTTACCCAAGTGTCAAGAAACAGATTATTCCAATTTTTTAAAACTCTCCTAGAAGATAAAAAAAAGAGACCACTGCCATCATCCATTAGGGTTTGAGTAACTTTAATTCCAAAATCGGATTTGTCCTTTAAATTGTATCAGTAGTAATTGTACATACTTACAGATCAGTGGAAATTCCTGCAAGGACAGAGACACAGTGTAGCCCGTTGGTTTGGGGCATGGCTTCTGGGTCGAGCTAGACTGGACTTCACATCTCAGGTGTAACTCCGGTTTCCTTATCTGTAAAACTAGGTTAATACCTGACTTTCAGAGTCTTTGTAAGAACTAAAATGCGTAATGTCTGGCCCCCAAAATGAGCAACAAGTCACAGCCATTATCATTCTCATATTATTTTTAAATTACCCAAGGAACCACTCCATAGGGGAAAAAAATAGCCAATGTGGGTTTTTTTTCTAGTTTCTTTCTATAGTCAATAATTTTTCCTTTTTTTGACATATGTTTATAAATCTGTAGCTGACCTTCTTTACCTCGTAGTTCACCACGTCTCAACTATCTTAAAGAACAATTCTTTTCAAAAGACAAATTACATGTCAGAATGTCAGCAGTTTCTCTGGGCAATTTCTCCTCATCCTTTTATAGAACATGTATGTATTAATAACCAAAAAAAAGAAAAAATAAGCTTTCATACACATACCCCTATAATACCTTCAAGTACATTTTTTTAAATCCCTAAAAGCAAAGACTCACAGTGGCCATTCTCAGTGGTGTGACTAAAGAGATGGTTTTTCTCGCACCTTCTAGCATTTTCTAGAAGTTTTAGCATTAGTTGCATTATTATTTATTAGACAGTGGACAGAAAACACATTAGTACAAGTGAATTTTTAGTGCTAAAAACTCCACTGAGTGCATCTGTCTTTTTTCGTTAGTGGTGAACGTTTATATTGTTTCCCTTGGGAAGTGGCGTGACCGCAGATTGTTTTCCGATGCCGTCAGTGCCTGAACGTACTACGACCATACTTCCTTGCCAACGATGAGTGCTTAAGCCTTTTAATAATGGGAGAGGTCAAGAGGGTCTCTCAGTGCACTTCTTGGGTCCTTAGCGACAATTTTCTGATAGGCACAGGGTGCTCATTTTCTGGGCACACGAAGCGGTTTTCCAACAGGACTCTGACTGCACCAGTCATAGGGGCGGTGGGGGTCCCCTCTCTCCTCCCTTCACGTCCTAATGCCCACCCCCACCCGTGAAATAACCATGTCATCTGTCCCTTATCCCAGTTCCATGTCCGTGACAAGCCTGGAGGAGGAGCTGCGAGCCAAGATTCGAGAGACCCGTCCTGACTTACAGCGCGTGTACTTTAACAAGGGATTGTGAAGCAGGGGCAGAAACGCCTTCAGCCGGTCCCGCCAACCGCAAGCCCGGTGGTAGCCGAGGTGGCGAGGAATACCAGCCCGGGTCCTCCCAGTGACACAAACCTTTGAAAGATCCACGTTAGCCTTTTAGAGTCAAGCTGCTACATACAGCACAGCACCTGGTGTGGGCCGGGTGCCCCCACCTGTTGGCCCCCTTCCATTTGAATCACGGTCTGATTTACAGAGGCACCCTTCCTGCAGCTTTTTCCAAGGCCACTGTCCCAGCCCTCCCCCGGAGTTTTCGAAAGCCCCGCTAGGCATACAGTAGACGTTCACTAGCTGCTCCACAAATAACTTGATTATCAGTCGGCAGAAAGGAAATCTGTTTGAAACACTGAACTGTTATTCCCACTTTTGTTTCCAATCAAAGCGGTCTCAGTAGTGAGTTGGGGAAACGCAAAAGCTCTGAGGCCATACTGTGAAAAATGACTTGTACGTATTCAGGGCAGTTGGCCCCCAGTCTGAGCAGGAAGCATCGCAAAGTAGATGATGGGTTTCTTGGATTCATAGACAAAAGCTCCTTCAGATCAGATACCTCCTGAAAGTCATAGGAACAGGCAGTCGCGAGGCAAGCTCCCTGCTGTCAGCAGCTGTGTGCTTTCGTATTGCTGGTGGGTTTTCTTTGCCTGACTTTTAAATGTATCCTGTTTCACATTCCTGCGAAGGTGTTAATCTTCCCTTTACCTGTTGGCTTTATATTCAGTGATTTAAGCCAACGAGTCAACTAACTGAAATGTTAGTTAGAAAGGCAAATTTTGGAAGTCTTTCCAAAACCAGTGCAGTATGACTAGTTTGAATCTGGTTGTTTGCTGTTTTCTTGTTTTGTTTTGTTTTGTCTGTTTTGTTGTGTAGAAGCTCGTGTGCAGTTCGTTCACCTACAGGTCTTTCCGTGACATTGTAGCTCTGTTTGGCTTTCAGAAAGATACAGACACAGTGTGTGCGTGTGAATCCGTGACTAAGTGACATTTACTTGAATGTTGTATATTACATTCCACCCCCTGTGAGAATAACCAACGCCCGGACCACTGTTTTCATCACCCAGGTTAGCTTCACAAATAATACATTTAACGAAACAGAGATGATGTTTCAGTTCTGTCGAGGTTCAAAGGCATATGCAGAATAGTTATTTTATCAAGTGTAGGCCACTCGATTCAACTTGTAATTCAGAGACTTAATAAGTGAAAAAACAAAAATGTAGAAACTAATCTTGGCAGATTTTTTCCTGACAGTGTGACCAGCCTGAATTTCCTCACAAAGCAAGAATGGTGTGCCTCATGTCTGTGTTTCTGTTTTGTCTAAAAGGATTAATGGACCCAAAGCTTTGGGCCACTCTGAGCCTTTCTTTATGCTGCCAGAATTTCCTCGTTGAGAGTTTCTCTATTAAACCATCCCATGACATTCCGGCCTTGGATGTATTTTGTTGCTATAGAGGCGTCTCTTTAGAAATTGGTAAAAGCCGGAAATTCCAGGCACACCTCCACAAGGTGCTTCAAGGGCACTTTTAACAAGAAACTAAAGCCCGTGAGGCCTGCCCTGCTCACCCCAGCTAATCTCAGAATCCCTCTCCCTTGTCCACTGGTGGCCCCATCTCAGAATCTTAACCTTCATTGAAAAATTTATGACCAGTTGGAAGATTGACAAAATAACCGAAATTTGAATACACACCAGGAGGACAGGACCAAAGCATCATGACACAAGGGATGACAAGCCTGGAAGTGTGTCTTTTTAAACACTATTTACTGAAGTTTCCGACTCCTGATGCTTTTATAGAGAAATATGAACTGTAGCGTCGAATTGTGGTTTATAAAAAGGAACAAATTGAGCCAAGATTGGCAGTCTTTGCTGATCTCTTTGAAATAAATAACCTTTTTTTGGAGGAAAGTTCACGTGAGGTGCAATCCGCTGGTAACCGCAAATAGTTATTAACATTGCTATGAACACGACATAAAGAATTATGACTGTAAGTGTTAACTGACTGGCAGTTTTGATTTCAGTATTAGCACCGTGTCTTGCCAGAGTTGGAGTCAATGTATTATTTCAGTTCGACTGGATGAAATGTTAAATAAACTTGGAATGAAAATAAATCCTCTCTCTGGTTTGTATGGAGTGGATGATGCAGTTTGTATGTTACGACCGATGGTACGTTTCATGTAAACTGAATCTCTCGGTACCATCAGTAACTCCTAATAGATGTTTTTGTAGTACACCTTAAGTGGGAAACAGATTCTAGTTCTGGCCACCAGCCTTCCACCTTCTCAAAGACTACGTGCACAGAGACGCACAGACCCCCCCACCAGCCCCACACAGCGCAACCCCAGGACCATTAGTTGTGCCCACAGCGGGAGTGAGATTCTGCATCAGACCTGGATGACTAACACCATTGCACAAGGTGGTGAGGTCACTCCGCTTTTATATCGTTTGTTGGATTCTAATGTGGAACTGGCATTTGCTGTGGTTCACAGAAAATATAAATTAACCCAAGATTGGGAAATGCCTTATTAACAGACTTCTTAAAGAGCTGTGAGCATTTTAACCTTCTTGGTCACATCTCTGCATCTGTTTCGCTACTGGAACTCAGTTTGTCACTAAAATTATGTAAATAAATCCAAGAGCTTGGGTCTAGGAGTCAGACGGAGCTGATGCAATCTTGGTTGTACCCACTTTTAAATATATGTATTTGGGCTACGGACATCCTCTGTGACCTTCAGTCTTGTTCATTTGGGTGATTTGAGAAAATGATTGAATCTACATCATAGAGTTGTAACCAAGGTACTTCCTGTACAGCTGTTCACATAGTGAACAGTCTGGGGAGGGTCACCCATCATGTATTTGTCTAGAGACACTGCCCATGAATTCAAAACGCCAGTGTATCAGTGCTAGCAGTAAGATTTCAGAACCCCGGCAACTTCCCCAGAGATAACCCACCACCTCACTAAAAATAGCAGATTAAAATGGTCATAGGGAGACACCTGAATCCATCCTTTTAAGATGTCTAACAATGAAGGATTTTGCCCAAACGAGATAGAGGTGGGAAAAGTCTCTGCTCACGGCTGAGAAAGCGGGGGCTTCCATAGTGAAATGCAAGTTCAAAGCTGCCTCTGGTGGCTTGAAAACTAGAATGGGAGCCAAAGTCTGACCCCCCAAACCGACAGCCCTGTCCAAAACTACAAACAACTGGGACACTAAGAAAATTAGTGTTTCCCTTGTGGATTCAGAATTTCACTGGGAACTGAGGAAATACAAAGTTACATTGGGTAGCTATGCTAGAAGGTATCACTTCAACCCCCGATGTTCAAAGTATGGTCCACAGCCCAGCGACATCCAGGTTTGCTAGAAATGTAAGTTCTCAGGGCCCAGCCCGGACCTACTGAGACAGCATATGTAAACATCGCAGCTGGAGAAGTTCCGGCTGTGCCCCGTCTCCCGTGCTCCATCAGGTCCATTTCAGATCAGCTTGTGATACTCTATGAATGTGCATATTTACCACTCCTCCCCCCCCCCCCAGAGTCCAAGGAAGCATTTAGGTTCAATGTGGACATACCGAGGGACACAGGATCAACAGGCATCTGAGGGCAGGGATGTCCATGTGGTCCACTGCCAGAGCTCCAGCACCCAGAGCAGCCGGTCCTGGCCACAGGTCCACATGGTCATCGGGTTTAACCCGGGCTCTTGCTGGGGATCTGAAGCCATGTCCCTGTATTTCCAATTTCCAATTGTGGAAAAGAATCCACTTGGCATTGTGCAGAGAGGTCATCACCAGGATGCAGAAAGAACAGGGACCATGAGAGTTTCTGGGAACAGAGCTGGAAAGGAGCAGCGTCCCTAGGCATCCAGAGGCAAAGTGGCCGCAAGCAACCAAGTTGTGACCAGGGTTTGTCTGGAACCAGCCGGTTTGTCACTCAGGGCACCACTGGCCCTGGAGCTCCTGGAGCAAAAGGAGCATTGGTGATGAAACTCACAGGGGCTTGTTTCACACTCAGGGAGCCCATGGTCTGCCCAGTTTTAAAGAGATGGGATCTGAGGCTCAGACAGGTGGACTGACTTGTGTAATGTCACATGGTGATCCAACCACCATCTCAGTCCACGCCTGTCAAACTCCAAAAAGTGTCCTCCACTGTATTTCATGGCCTCTCCATCAATTAGAATAGTTAGAACTAGCTCTGGTACAGCATTTTACAATCCTCAAAGTGGTTTCACGTCTGCATACATTACTCATTGTTTTACCGAGTCCAAACTCATTCGGCTCACCATACAACAGGCCAGTAAATCTGGAGATGAGGTGCTGGGGCAAGGAATAGCGACTTTATTCGGAAAGCTGGCAAACCAAGAATATGGCAGACGAATGTCCTGGAGAACCACCTCCCCCAAATCAGAATCCAGGCTCCTTTTATACTAAAAAGGAGAGGGGGTGTGGTTGGTTGTTGCAAACTTCTTGGTGTAGGAATCCTTTGTTCTCGCAGCTGTCCAGGTGGGTCAGATCATGGTGCCCCTATAAAACCTCTAAGAAAACAAAGGTTATTTTCCATCCTGCAACTTGTTATCTTTATAGGAGTGCAAAAGTGTTAATATCCTTAAAGGTCAGAGCCCTGAGAACAGGCTCTCCTGTATATTTCAGGCTAAAGGCAAGTTTGTTTTACGAAAGGTGCAGAGCCAGCAAGACTAAGCCTGGAAAACAGGGCACAGGGTTAAAGCCAACAGAACAGGTCTCATATGGAGTCAGGTTTGTTGCATTACTCTTGTAATACCGCCAAGGGTTCCTCTGAGCATCTCTTCATTAAAAAGGTGGGGGAAACAGTCTTGAAGAAGTGAAATCACTTACCACAAACCTAACTTGGTGAATTCAAAGGCTATATAAAAGAATGTATTCACATTCCTTCATATACACCAGCAAACAAAAGGTTTGTAGAACGTACAGTATTCAAATAAGCACCCAACGGTCAAAGGCAGGTCGGCAAGGTCATTGCCAGATGGGGTCCCCTATTACAGTAACAGGAGCAACAGTTCTCACAGTGTGGTACCAGGACCAGCAGTTATAGCATCAGTGGGAATGAGAAATGCGTGCTCTCAGGGCCTTTCTCCTTGTACTGAATCAGAAACTCTAAGGTGGGACCCAGCCAACTTTTAACAAGCCCTCTGAATGATTCTGACACCAGAAATTCAAAAAGTATGGAGGGATAAATTAGGGGTTGGGGATTAACAGAAGCACATCCCTATATATAAAATCGATAAATAACAAAGACCTACGGTATAACACAGGGAACTATATTCACTTTCTTCGGAGAGAGCCGCAGGGCGCAGAAGCGCCGCCAGGCAGCAGCATTGCCTGCAAGACGCGCGGCTGGAGCCTGCCGATCCCTGGAGCTGCCGGCAGGTGGCGCAAGGCAACGGACTTCGGCCTGCCAACGTGGGTCTCTGGATTTCTGATGCTAAGTCCGGAAGAGGGTGCAGGAAGCTATGAGAAGGACCAATGTGATCTCTTCAGCTGCAGCAAGTTGGAAAGATGCCCTGGTTTGGCGTCCGACGGGCAGGAATGGAGTCATCCACTGGGGCTCATTTTCCAGGGTACCGGATTCCCAGTGGGAGCGGGACAGAGCGGAACCAGAACCAGACCAGAGTCAGTTCCCGCCCTCGGGACTATCAGTGCTGTGACGCAGGCCAGTCACACCTGGAATCACACCTGGACAATGAACCCTGAGCCCGGCTGGCTGGATGAGGGGAGCTGGCAAGCAGGGTCGGCTTGAAGGAGCAGGAATTTTCTCAGTGGCAGGAGGCAGGGGGCAGGAAGAAAATTGGGGCTCCTCGAGGGCAGGGGAGAGTCCATGTGACAGACCTGGAAACCAGGGAGACAGTGGCTGAAGGTTGTGTGCACCAAGGGAAGTTTGGGGAAGATGCTGCCAGGTTCTCAGGGCCAAGTCGTGGGGGCCCTTCGGTGCCCAGTGAAGGAACATGGACTTCATCCTGAAAGCAGGGGGTCCTTCTCAGGGTGGTTTGTGCAGGGGAGGAACAGCAGTCAGGTCCTAGCTCTGTCTCTTACTGTTTCTTGCTAAGAGACAAGCCAGATCCCCTCTCTGAGCCTCAGTGTTCTCATCTGTAAGATGGAGACAATAAAACCCACCTTAGGTCTTGCGGTGAAGGTTAAAATGGACAGGTGGCAAGCCGGAAGTCATGACTTTCCTTCCCCTGCCGTTTAATTTCTCTGTAATAACGTCCAAACGGGAAAGGCAGGCAGGCCATTTCCAGTACGGCCCCGAGCCAGCTTGGTAAACATCAGTAGTGCGGGGAGTCGTCCCAGCCAGCTTCCCGGGGTGGGAAACCGGTTCATCGTGTGTGATTGCAATCAAGAGCAAGTTCTTTCCTTTTATAATGAAAATGTATTTTAATCATGTGCAATCTCCAGGAAAGATGGTCGCCTGAGAGAACAAGTTTTTTTAAATAAGAAAAAGCTAAAAATAGAGACAAAGATGTGGATGCTATTGAAATTCCAAAGGATGCAACCTCGCGTTACAAACTCTGAATAATAATTTCGGTCTGGAGGAGGGGAGATGCCTGGGACCCGTTTACCCAGTAGAGCGGTGACAGGTGAAGCAAGAGACTAAGGGCTGGGCAGCTTTCCCCCTGGATGGCGCGGGTGCTGGCGACTGAAACGCGGAAGAAGCAAAAGATTTCCTTCCAACACGGCCTCCTCACCGAGAAGGCTAAGTTCACGTCGGAAAATCCAGTAGTGATGACCCGATGAGGAGGAAGAGGGTGCTGTCACCGTGGGAGAAGCTGGGTCTGGATCCCACTTCCGAGGGGAAATTTCAGCTTCCCAGGAGCAATGAGGGGCTGGGGAGCAAAGGGCAAAGGAAGCCCCAGCTGCTGGCTAGGGCCTGATAATTAAATTAAAAAAAAAAAAGAGTAGAAAAGAAAAATGGAGGGAGGAAGAGGAGGCGGCTGGACCGAAAAGCCGCCTGGACCAGGGACCAGCTGTGGCTGCAGTTCTCAAGTCTGGGAGTTGAGATTAGGGAACAGAGGGTCTGAGGGAAGGGGACCCTATCCTTGAAACTGGGCACCCCTGTTTGGGTGTAGGGCGGGATTTCTCACCCTGGCTGCACCCCCAAAATCTCTGGGAGAGAGTGTCACCGGTCCTGTTGCTCAGGCCCCATCCAAACCAATGGCTTCCCAATATGCGGGTGTGGCCTGGGAATCAGCATTTGGGGCTCCCAGGACTCAGGTTCTGAGGTGCAACCAGGGGTGAGAACTGCTGTCCTAGAGCTCAAGGAGTACTTTGAGGTGGTGTAAAGACTTTGGAGGTGCTGCGGGGGGCGGGGAGAACGGTTAATGCACTGCAGTGACACGAATGCCCAGCGGTCAGCTGCAAGTATGGGCGTGAATTACCATTTAAATCCACTAGGCCACCGGGGAGCCCCCATTCCAGGCGGTGATGGCCAACAGTCACCGAGCAGTCATCTTACCCTGTCACCACCTCGTGTAACCTCACAACACCCTCTAAAATAACTACCACCTCGGTTGCTCCCATTTCACAGATGCAATTACAGGGTTTCTGGGTCTTGCCAGAGGTCATCCAGCCCGTATGCGGCAGGGGGCGGCAGAAGCCCGGCGGCAGAAGCCCGGCGTCGGGTGTTAGCGCTTCCTGGCTAATCCGCCAGCTACCCTTGGGGTCCTGCCCAGGCCCTCCCGCAGCCTGGCTTCCCTCCACGGGAGGGGACGGAGCCAGCCTCCTGACCCCAAGGAAACAGTATCCAGGACTCCATGCCCACGGGCCTGGGAGAAGGGACCCGGACCTTTGCGGAAAGCAAACAGCAGATGTCCCTGGGGCCGCAGCTCGTTAGCTCTGGGGAGCGTGGCTCTGAAGAGAGTCCAGTGTGAGTGGAGTTTGCAACTGGACAGATGGTGCATGCGGAACACCGGAGGGTGCCCTATTCTGGATGCGCGCCTGCTTCTCCCGTCCTTTGCCTTCGTCCAGGCTCCGCCTCACGCTCCTCCTCCAGTGCCCCGCCTTCTTTCATGCCTCAACCTCTCTGACCTAAGAAGCTCTTCATTTTTACTACCAAAATAACGCATGCTCATAAGAATAAGCTAAGATGGCGCAGAAGTGTATAAAGTGATAACTTCCTTCTCCTAACCCCAGCCCCAACACTACCATCTCCAGGGGTAACTGGTGTAACTGGGTCTATGTTCATCTGGACACTGTCTATGCTCGTGCAAACGCATATGCTCACCTGCGAGTATATTTGATTTGACTTTATAGAAATGAAATATATATGTTATACTCTAATCTTTCCTATTTCCCCTTAAAACATAAGCTGTGGATGTTTTTAAAGGTAATATATAGAGATTGATGTGGGAGGCCCCATGAAAAGACTGGCAGGACTCACAGGCAGGGACACTACTTTCCCACCAATGCCATCCGGTTCCCTGGTCCAGCAGTATTCTCTCGCTCTAATGCTTCTGTAAAACCGCTTGCTTCTAGGAAAGCAGAACTTACCCCTAAGATTCTGTTGGTCCCTGAAGCTCACTCCTGATTGGTCCATTTCTAATACCTCATTTGCATAAAGCTCACTCCTGATTGGTCCATCTCTATCACTCCTGATTGGTCCATTTCTAACACCTACTCTGCATATGATGTTGCAAGATGTTGTAAAATGTTGCAAATTCTTGACTTGTAGCCTATAAAAGCCTGTGTAAACCTACAGATGGGGTCCAGAGCTTGGAATGTTAACTCCTCTGGGCCCGCTGGCTTAATAAACTTGAGTTCTCCAGCTCTCTGAGTGCTGCTTGGTCTCTTGCCAGGATCCAGGTTGCTGTTAACACTGAGCTGTAACACACTTTGCTCTAACAAGATCTTCCTCATTATTCTTAAGAGTGTCATAGAATTCTGAAACATTCATTCCTATAATTTTTTTGTTTTGCTTTTTTTTTTTTTTTTGATGGGGGTACTGGGGATTGAACCCAGGACCTCATGCATGTTAAGCATGTGCTCTACCACTAAGCTATACCCCTAATTTATTAATTATTCTTCTATTAGTGGACATTTCTGTTTTTTTCCACGTTTTTGCTCCTATAAAAAAAAATTCTGTTGTGAATATCCTTGTGCAAAGCTTTATAATTTCATGATGTTATTTCTTTAATGGAGGTTCTTAGAAATGAGATGAGCTGGGTCCTAGGATGCAAGCATTTGCAAGTTGGATATGAAGATGCAGGATGATGATGAAAGCTAACTGTATTTAGCGTTTATTTTGACGTACCAGGCATTGTAAGTGCAATTTATTCATTAGCTCACTTAAGCCTCTTATCAACTCTATAAAAGAAATTATAAGACTATTATCCTCATTTTTCACACAATAAAATTGAAGCTTAGAGAGGTTGAAACCCTTCCCCCAAATCACACAAACAGTAAATGGACTCTCCTCCAAAGAAGTTCCACTCTAGCACCAGTGCCCATTTCCTCATACCTTCCCCAGCATAAGACACAATTGTCTCTGTAAGAACTGAAAATCTTAAGGTAACTTTTCGAAGTTTACTTCTTACCCTTTGAGGTTGAGCATCTTCTGGGTGTCCATTCTTTTGGACCATTGTCTCCTCGACTTGAACCAGAGCCTCCACTGGCTCCTCCTGCCAGGCTTCCCTGTATTAGCCCATCCTCCACATTGCCTGAGCAGGCACTCCCTCTCCTGAAGCCCTTTGACAAAGTCCTTGGTCTGACATGTGAGACTCTCCATGACCTCATCCCTGCCAACCTGTCCAAGTGAATATCCTCTCTCTGGCCCTCCTGTCTCTTTCCCATTGGCTTTTGCAAGCCATGTCCACGTGCTTTTGCATCTCTGAGCCTGCACACATGCCACTTCCTTTCTTCCTAGAAGGCTTTTCCATCTTGGATATGCCTGGCAAACTCCTACTCATCCTTCAAAGCCCAGGGGAAATGGTGGGCTTCCTTCTTGAAACCAAGAAGAACACCAAAATATTAATGGTGATAGTGAGACTGCAAGTGATATTTACTTCTGTTTTAGACTTTTTTTTTGCTTTCTAAATGCTTTGAAATAAGTAACTATCACTTTTATAATTAGAAAAAAATAAAATAGTTAATTTTTTAGTGTTTTTCAGTTGAAATGTCTTCATCTGTACTTTATAAAGTAGTGCTTTAGGGCCCTGACCTACATAATTCTAAATTAGTCTTTCAGAGGAAATTTGGCCTTGCCTCTGTTCATTTGGGTCCAAGTGGGTATCTTCCTCTGAGAAATTTCCAGGTACCTGGCATATAGTTGACACTTAAAAAGTAAGTGTCTGCTGCTAAATGCATTAATTAATAAGTAACTAACAAAAAAGTCAAGCACGTGCACGAACACACACACACACACACACACACACACACACACACCCCTTGGCTGACTTCTAAAGTGTAAGTTTCTCATGCATCCAAAAATTTCCTTCCTGGGCTCCTCTCCCAGACTCAGGGACGGGCATGAACTTCAAGCAAGTTCCTACACAGGATTGCTTCCAGTTCCTCTGAGCCTTCAGTGGCTAAAAGAGCAGATGTTACATATCTGGCTCAGTGATGGCCTCTGTCTCATTCCCCAAAGCTGGGAGGCACAGCTTGAGCACAGAGGGATAGAGGAGGGGGACGGGGTGCCCAGACCTGCCTGTTTCTGTCCGATGCTGATTCTTCTAAAAACAATCTTTCCTCTAGGATTTGATGCTGCGTTGGCTGAATGTCAGAGCTGCACCAAAACCTGAAGATTTCCCCTGCCTCCTCCCCCTTTTATCTTTGACGGGCATTGTGCCCTGCGAATGTTTACTGAGCACTTAGTATTTATCAGGCACTCTGCTCCGTGTTCTCTGTGAGTTGCCATTTTATCCCCACAGCAATTTTACGAGGTAGGAACTGATATCCCCATTCGATAGAAGAGGAAACTGAGAGCAGAAAGACTATGTGGCTCACCTGGGGGCCAGAGCCAGTGGGAGGCGGAGCCAGGCTTGGACTGGGAGACCGGTCTCCTCCCATCCGAAAGGGAGGCTGCGAGGCAGCTTTCCAGCACTCCCACTCCTCCGTCCTCTCCCCTGGGTGTTTGCCAGAATCTCATTACCTCCAAATTTTAAAACAACACACTTTCCTTCTTGGAATTAGTCCAACTGGGAAATGAAGTTTCCTGGTCACCTGGTCAGAAATTCCTTACTAAGAGCTGAAATAAAAGGCTTGTTCTCAGTGATGTTTGCAGCAGAGGTGACTGTGACAGTGGAGAGGGGATCCCTTGATGTGTACAGAGCAGGGAGGAACCGCCTCAGTCTCCCAAGGTCGGCAGCCCTCAAAGGCCTGAGACCTGAGCGCAGGAGATGCTGTAGGTGATGGGAAGAGCAGGGTTGGCTGACCCCTGGCGTCAGATGTGTGCCTCCAACCTCCGCCGCTGGTGGGAATGTAAACTGGTGCAGCCATGGAAAACAGCATGGCAGTTTCTCAAAAAACTAAACATACAACTACTATATGACCCAGCAATCCAGTGGGATTATATTCACCCAAGCACACCTCTGAAAAAGCAAAAGCACTAATTCAAAAAGATACATGCACCCCAATGTTCACAGCAGCAGTATTTACAGATACAGAAGCAACTTAAGTGTCCATCAGCTGACCACTGGATAAGAAGATATCGTTTATACATATACACAGTGGAATAAGAGACAATGCCAAGAGAAAGCCTTAAGAAGGAATGAAATGTTGCCATTTGCAGCGACATAGTTGGACTTGGAGGGCACTATGCAAAGTGAGAAAAAAAATCAGAGAGAGACAGATACTGTATGATATCACTTATATGTGTTATCTAAAAAATATAACAAACTGGTGAATAAAATAAAAAAGAAGCAGACTCATGAAAGAAGGAAGGAAGGAAGGAAGGGAAGGAAGGGAAGGAAGGAAGGGAGGGAGAAAAGAAAGAAAGGAAAGAAAGAAAGAGAAAGGAAGGAAGGAAGAGAGAGAGAAGAAAGGAAAGAAAGAAAGAAGGAAAGGAAAGGAAGAAAGAAAGGAAGAAAGGAAGAAAGAAAGGAAGAAAGGAAGAAAGAAAGGAAGAAAGAAAGAAAGAAAGAAAGAAAGAAAGAAAGAAAGAAAGAAAGAAAGAAAGAAAGGAAGGAAGGAAGGAAGGAAGGAAGGAAGGAAGGAAGGAAGGAGGAAAGAAAGAAATGTGCATCCAAGGGTGACACACGTGGCTCCCAGCGTGGCGGCTGCCCCACTGCAGAGGCAATGAGCTGGCTGCCCGTCTTGTTCCGGGAGGACCACCTCCTCCCCAGGAGTCAAGCAGACAGAGAACAGTGGAGAGCACTTACTCCTTGATGCCTCAGTAATATCATCAAAACAAGGGGACGGCCTCTCCCTAAGGCTCAGCTAAGCTCTTCTACGGCTCAGAACCCCGGTCTCTTCAGCACCCCATGATGCATAGATCTTTCTGGATATTCTGCACCCACCAGCTGCCCCACAGAGGTGGTCTCTAAAGTCCCCTTTGAATAAGATTCCTCACCTCAAATCAATGAAGTCATCAAACAGAATCAACAAGCCCATCCTTGGCTTCTGGCCCAGGTACTCTGTCCTGGAAAACTACTAAGTCACCGGGGGAACTTGGGCAAGCCACTGGCTCTCTGTGAAATGCAACTAGCGTTAGGACCTGCCCCTGGGGTTTTACGAGGGTCACGTACGGTGATGCTTATGGAGCGCCCAGCGCAGGACCCACTCACAGCCAGCACTTAAGGGTTAGGCACTGTCTCAACCCGACGGGGCTGCTATAATGAAACTGCGATAGACTGGGTGGCTTACAAACAACAGGCATTTGGATCTCACAGTTCTGGAGGCTGGGGAGTCCAAATCGCAGAGCTGGCAGACTCGATGTCTCGTGCGAGCTTGCTTCCCCGCTGACATCCACTCCTCACTATAACCTCCCCGCGCGGAGGGGACCCCCTGTCGGGGGGGTCTCTTTTATAAGAAAACTTATTCTGATCATGAGGGTTCTGCCCACGTGGCCCAGTCACCTCCCAAATCCCCACCTCCTATAGCATCACCTCGAGGGTTAATTTCAACATGTGAATTAGGCGGGAGGGGTGGGGGTGGGGGGACTACAAACATTCAGACTCCAGCAGCCACTGTCTCCTTTTGGGTTCGTCAAAGACTAGGACTTGGATTCATGGTTTACTTATGAGTCGATGCCAGGAAACACCATGCGAACAGGGATCAATGAAAGGAGCTGGTACTGGCTGTCATTTTGGGTGAGTTCCTGCTGTGGGCACCTGGGGCTCAGGTCCTTATGGGACCCTCCAAGGAAGCGTGTGGATTCACGTCCATATCATCTCCCCAGAGGACAGGAGGCTGGGACGTTTATCTGGACGCTCACCCCCAGCACGTAGGGGTTGCCCCGGGAGGCGGTGACCAGCCCCACCGCATGTCTGGGCACAGCTGTCCAAGGAGAGAAGCCCTCGGCAGAGAAGAGAGATGCAGAAGCTTGAGGTGGGAGGGGCTCCGCTTTCAGGCCAACTCTGGAGGGCCAGGGGCACATGCCGAGGGGTCTCCATCACCTCTGCTCCAGTTACCATTAGTATTCGCTTGCAACAAGAAGTACCTGTAATAGGGTATTTTTTCTTGCACGACTCACTTAAATCTAACAGTCTGCTGCAACCAACTCAATCTAATTGTCATCGTCCTCCGTGATGCTGGGATTTCAATAAACACTCAGACAATCTCATGGTTCATGCGAAGGGAAAAAGGGAAACTACTTGTTACTGAGGGCTTCCATGTGCCGGGGACCGTGCTAAGCACCCAGTGCTCCCACAACTCATGCACTTGGGGATTCATGGACCCATTTTGCAGGAAACAAAACTGAGGCACAGAGAGGTTACACATCTTGTCCAAGATCATACAGCCTGTAAGAGATACAAATACACAACATAAGACGCTGGCGCCAATCATCCTAACCATTGCTGTGTTAAACCAGAAACGGCTCCATTCTATGAAGTAGCCCAGAGAGCTGGTGAGTGGGGAGGACAGAGCAAGGTACTCAAAGTCAGGTGCCTAGAAGGCTGAGTTAATCACCTTAAGAATGCTTCCCTGGGTTCCTTCTGCAGGATTTCTCTTCCAGTCTCAGGGAGGCCAGGAGACAGTGTGCACACTGAGGAGAATGGTCCGGCATTCAGGCTGACTGGATGCCATTCAGTTCTCGATCTTCCTGGTTTGGACAATAAATTGTCTATCTCTATCTCCAAAATGGCATCAAGTTAACAAAGAGCTTCCCTTGGATCATTTTACTTTATCCTCCCCGCAACCTTGAGAGGGAGCTGTTTCTACCACCATTTGACAGATGAACAAAGTGAGACCCAGAGAGGGAACTTCACTTGGGAAAAGCCACACTGCCAGCCCCTGGCGTGGCTGAGACTGAAAGCCAGATGTCGGACCCCAAAGCCCACGTTCCCTCCGCTCGACTGAGACAGGAAGGGAGGCGGCAGGGCACTGCCATTCAGGGAGTGACACAGCAGTTAGCACCCAGGTGGCAGGAAAACCAGCTCCCAGTAGACGTGGCAGCCCAAGATGGCAGGAGATATGACCTCCAGTAGACCTTGAGCTTCAGTATGCGTTCATTAGAATATATTAGCATGGGAAATGACACACCCATCGGCGCTGTGACCGGTCTGAGGCTGACCATAAAAGGTCAAAAACGGGCAGTGGCCCCGTTCCTGGGAATCCCCACCCCTTCCCCAAAGCAGTTGGGATAATCCTCCTACTCTTTAGCATATGAAATCCCCAAGCCCATAAAACCTAACAACCCCACACTTCTGGGTTGCTCTCCCTCTTGCCTTCTGAGACGGGCCAGCACTCTGTCTCTGGAATGTGTATTGTCAACTGAAATAAATGCACAACCTAAAAGTTGGGAGTTATGTTTTACTTGGTGGACAATTCTGAGGACTTAAGCCTGGGATGACAGCCTCTCAGATGGCTCTAAGGGGGCTGCTCCAAAGAGGTAGGGAAGGATCCAAGATATATAGGAGTTTTGCAACAAAGACCAGGTAGTCAGAACATTAAAGATTGCTGTTATTAAAGAAAACCAGGCATCTCAAGTTAAAGAATTTAGCGCTTTTCTATGTATGGGAGGGAGCAAATGTCTCGGCTCATTGAATTCATTCCTTTGACAAGCACCTAGCTATCTAGGGCCAGTATCCCGTCCTTTCTTATTCTGAGTCCCCTCGGAGTGTGTCACCGCCGTGGCTGCAGAGGCTGGGCTGCAGGCTTGTCTTCACTGTGGGGTGGTGGCAGCCGCTGATGACTTGATGGCTTCAGTGTTCTTTGTTTACTGACATGGCTTTGCAGTATTTTTCATTCACAGTATCTACTTTTACTTTAACCACCACTCCCCGCCACTGCCAAGCCTCTCACGTCTCCGGCCTTCGGAGACCACCTACACTTGGTCTGTGGAATGTGCATCTCTCTCAGTAAATCTGCTTTTACTCAACTGTGGCTCATTCTTGAATTCTTTCCGGCAAGAAGCCAAGGACCCTCACTCGATGGGGCACATCCCAGGGAGTCATCTGGGACACTGGCATTCTCTCGAGCCCCATTTTTCCCTGTATCATTTCTTTCTTTTTCCTTTGAGCACACTGTGCCAATCCTCCTGTTTGGCTCTGCTTTCAGAAGCTCAGGGTCCAGAATGACACAAACCCCAAGCTTGCACCCCTGTCCCAAAGCCCAGAGGATTCTGGGCATGATGGCCATCGGTTCCAATTCTGTGAAGCTGCCTCTGGGTTTCAGTCCTGGTTTCAGTGTTTACTAGCTGAGTGGCTCCACCTGGGTGAGTCCGGGCCCTCTCTCTGCAAAACGAGATAATCCAAGCAAATGCCCACCTCACGCGGCTGTTGGGAGGATGCAGAGAGAAAATGGATGGAGAGAGGGCTTGGCACCGTGCCTGGCACATAGGAAGCGGTCAGGAACAAAATGTGAGCCATTCTTTCCTCTCTCAGGCAGGAAACACCACCCAGATCTGAACCTGGATGGAGTCTCCAGAAAACCAGAGAATTGGGGTTCTGTTTTTGTTTTTAGCACATAGCTGGGAACAGTCATTCAAAATTTATTCCCCCAGGGAACAAAGACTACTTTCCAAAGAAAACAACTGGGGCCGTGGAGAAGAGAGTTATTTGGCTTGTGAGGAAAAGGGACTTGAGAAATGTGGATCCTTTATTGCCACATCTGCACTCCATTTATCCTAAGAGACTTTCCATTTAATCGCACATGGAAGGCAGGACCCAAGGGGGCGCATTTGCATAATAAAAGAGGTGACTGAATTCAAGCACGTGGAGTCTCCACCTGTCAGAGGCTCCAATCCTTTTGTTCTCTGTTCTAATCATTTCTGGCAGCTTTTTTAAAAGGCTAAAACATGTGGCCTGGGGAGATATCAATTCAGGAGAAAAAAATATGGTCATAAAAGGGGTTAATTTGAATCATGGGCAGAAAGCCTTTTTTCTTTTTTCTTTTTCTTCCTTCTTTTTTTTTTTTTCCTGCGAGGGGCCCTGATCCAGAAGGGAGAGCAGTGATTGACAGAGGCAGAGGAAAAGCAACTGAATTCCTGGTTTCTTTTTCTTCTTTTTTCCCCCTCCTCAGCAGGGGTAGGGGTTGGGATTTCTTCAAAGTGGAATTTTAAAACCTTCTGAATACACATCTATTTTTTAAAACAAAACTATTCAATGAATGCAAATAAAATGCTGGAAAATGTGTTTGAGTTTTCAATGTTATAACCAGTTAGAGAGGCAGAAAGGCACTATTTGAGGCCCTACCATAGTCTTCATCTTCTCAAAGTCTTTGATATGTTCATATCATTTCCATTTTACAGATGAGGAAATTGAAGTTCAGACGGTTAAGTTCTAAGAAAGTGCCTGAGGGAAGCATTGAACCTCATTCTTTTTGCTACAAAGCAAAAAATGCAATACAGAAAAAGACAAGAAGGGATGCCCACCCCCAAAGAAAGGAAACAAAGAGAGAGAGGAATGACTTTTAGCTATTAGAAAGAGAGAAAATATAAAGAAAATATAAAGAAAAACATAAGCAGGTAGATGCTCACACACACCCTGAGATTCAGAAGTAGTCCCAGAAAAATAAATGTTATGTGGAAATAAACCTCTGGGGGCCAGAGGGGCAATACGTCCTGAGTAAGGAAGCAAAGCCACCCGGTGGGCACCCTGGCACTGTGGACAGCACGCATCCACATGTCCCGTCTAAAAGGGCTCAATCAAGGGTGGTGGAGATAGTGGCTGTCTCACTCCTTAATCTCCCCAGCTCCTCTTGCAAACACGCATGAGCAAGGGAAAAGAAGCCACAGACAACGCATTTAATAAAACCAGGTGACCGAGTGTCCCAGAGCACAGGAGGCCGCCGCAAAGCCACCGATGGCGCTGAGCTCACCTGGGCTGCAGCGTGCGGGGGCAGGGGGAGGGAAACCCAGGACTTCCAGAGGTCCTACGAGCTGAGAGCTGCAGAGACTGGCAACAGTGAGTCATTGAGAAGGTGACCGGCAGGACTGGGCATAAATCCGAACACGGAACTGGGAGGGACCTGCAGGACTCTGATTGGCAGGTGAGTGCACAGGGAAGGAGAGGGTCTGGGTGCTGGTGAGACAGGAGGGAAGGGGGCAGGGCACAGCCATTAAAAGAATGACACAGCAGTTAGCGCCGAGATGGAGGAAGATTCAGCTCCCAGTAGACCTTGAGCTTCAATATACGCTCACTGAAATACAAGAGCGTGCTAAGTGGTCCTCCCACAGGTGCCAGGACAGTTTCAAGCCTGACCATAAAAAGTCAAAAGAGGGTGAATGGCCCAATTCCTGGGAACCCCAGCCCCTTCCCAGCAGTAGCTGGAATGATCCTTCCACTTGTTAGCACATGAAGTTACCAAGCCCATGAAAACTAACAACCCCTCACCTCATGGCCTTTCTCTTGCCTTTTGAGACAGCCCGCATTCTGTCTATGGAGCGTGCATCTCTCTGAATAAATCTGTTTTTACTCAACTGTGGCTCGCTCTTAAATTCTTCCCTGCAAGGAAGCCAAGGACCCTCACTTGATGGCTTGATGAGGCACATCCGGGAGACTTGCCTGGGACCTGGGACATGGCCATCCTCTGGGACCTCAAGGCTCTCCAAAGCATCCAGGAAAGAGAGCCACTCGGGAGACTGCTGGGAAGAGCATGCAGTCCGACCAGGGCAGGAAGTTTGTGGGTCAAAGTGAAAAAGGGTTAGATACTTCAGCAGGAAGAGAGAGATCCCTGAAAATCAAGAGAGGGCTGGCTGCCCTGAAAGATTTTTTTTTTTTAAATACTTTGTGGAAGCAGTTGAAGAGAGAGAATTGTGAAGTGGCAGAGAGAAACAGGACGAGACACGGGTTAAAGGCAGGCAAGACAGATTTTATTCAGATGAGGGCAGCAGGGCAGAGAGATTCAGGTACAAAGTGAGCTCAGCTCTGACTAAGACAAAGATGACTGAGGTTTTTAAAGGGAGAACAGAAAGGGGCTGTGAGGAAATGGACATTTACAGAAGGGAGATAAATGGAGAATTACCGGAAGTGGTTTGACAGTGTGGAGTAAGGTACGAGGTGCATTTTTTTGTTTGGTTGTATTGTTTTCTTGAGCAAAGACTCAGCACAGGGGCTGGGGTCAGATTTCGAGACCTGGCCTTGTACAGGTGAAAGCAGGCTAACATTTTGATATAAGAGAACAGGTCGTAAGAGGAGGGCCGTGTCCCAGGTCCCAGGCGAGTCCCTGAGATGCGCCCCATCAAGTGCAGGGTCCTTGGCTTCACACAGGGAAGAATTCAAGAGTGAGCCATAGATGAATAAAAGTAGATTTATTCAGAGAGATGCACTCTCCACGGACCAAGTATTGGCCATCTTAGAAGGCCAGAGAGGCCACAAGGTGTGGGTTGGGTGTTTAAAGCAAAAGTAGATTTACACACTCCATAGACTTGTTAGAGCAGGCAGAGAGCTAGATATGGGCAGAGAAAGGGGGACACAGGCCAAATGGCAGGAATTGGGCAGAAAAGAGGGGTCCAGGCCAAACGTAGCAGACCGTACCTCGTGTAGGCACCAGCTGTCCCTGGCCAGAGAAAGTAAAGCAGGCACCTCTGGGCTGATAAGTGGTCAAACCTTCCGGGGTGATGAGCCACCCAGGCCGACAAAGGAAGGTGGGAAAAGGCAGGACTCTCCAGTGTCCAAAAGTAACCTTTTGCTCATTATGCCTCATTACAATAAAATTAGCCTTGCGGATTAGAAGTACCCATCATGCTCTCATGCTGCAACGCTTCTGATCCAGACTAAATGAGGACAAAAATCCTTCCTCCCTTCGGGAAGGTGGAGTTGGGATGAAAATCAGGGAATACGACCCCAGACTGTTCCCTCCCTCATGAATATTCTGCCCTGTTATGTTTACACTCTGTAACCAACTTGCCAATGAAAGTCAGGGCAGCTGCTCACCCGAGCCTGCCTGCTCTCCCTTTGACAGTGTACTCTCCATCCCTTAATAAATCCTCACTTCACTTTCTTAATCTCTGCATCTTGTCTCTGAATTCTTTCTGGGGCAGGACAGGAAGCTGGACACTGGTTACATTTACCAGCAGCAGGCTGAGTGCAGGCTGTCTCAAAAGGCAAGAGAAAGGTCATGAGTTGTTAGTTTTTATGGGCTTGGTAACTTCATATGCTAACAAGTGAGAGGATCATTCCAGCTATGCGGGGAAGGGGCTGGGGTTCCCAGGAACTGGGCCATCACCTCCTTTTTGACCTTTCACCATCAGCCTTGAAACTGTCCTGGCACCTGTGGGAGGACCACTTAGCACGCTCTTGTATTTCAGTGAGCGTATATTGAAGCTCAAGGTCTACTGGGAGCTGAATCTTCCTCCATCTCGGCGCTAACTGCTGTGTCATTCTTTTAATGGCGTGCCCTGCCCCCTTCCCTCCTGTCTTAGTTTGGTCAAGTCCCTTAGCGCGGTCTGGGCGTGGGCAAATCCCTTGTGCTATGGGGGAGTCCACAATTCACAGCAGCCAGGAGAGCTGGCCCACCCTTACCGCCTGCACAGGGTAGAAAAAAGTCTCAGACTTTACTGGAAAATTATGCATGTTCTTTGTTGTTGTTGCTGTTGGGGGGAGGTAATCAGTGCATTTATTTAATTTTTTTTTTTAATGGAGGTACTGTGGATTGAACCAAGGACCTTGTGAATGCTAGGCATGCACTCTACCACTGAGCTATACCCTCTCCTTGAAAATGATGCATATTCTATAGCACAGGTGGATTCTGTCCTGTCTCATACCCCTCTACACACATGCAAAAAGTTTACCGTCATTTACAATTCAACACTTAGCATTAATTTGTGCTTTTCTGACTTTTCCTTTGAACAGGTTGAAACATCCACCTGGTTCCCTTGTTGATTAACAAATAGAATAAAAAATTTAACATGCGCTCGTATGTACACCTGTTCTGAGAGTCATGAGTTTACATGTTTCTGAAAATGAGCTTTTAACAACAGGAACTTCCTACAAAAAGCATGGAAAAACCCAACCCCCTTAAATATGAGTAAACAGAGAAAGATTGTGGTCAAAGAGTCAGAAAAACAGGATAATTATCACAGCAGTGTATCTATGGAAAACAGCAACACATTAGAAATAGATGCTCTAGTGAGAGGAAAATTATAACCTGATATTTCAAAATGAGCTAGAAAACTGGGGTGGGGTGGGTGGAGAGCAGTAAAGAAAGAACACTGTAAGGCAGTGTTGGAAAATCTCAAGAATGAATTGGAAATCAAGTTAATAGGCACTACAGAAAATTACTGTTAGAGAAATGTAGGGTGAAAAGAGAAAAAAAGAAAGAAAAAGAATGGAACAGACATGAGGAAGTTAAAAAGATAAGATTGGCGAGAAAGTAACAGACATAGAAAATAGATTAGAATGTCCAACATGTGTACAATGGTTCCAAATCTAAGATTTTCCACCAAAAAAAAAAAAAAAAAAAAAAAAAGCTTGAATTATATAATCTGGGAAAAGCAACCCCAAATGGTCAACACCATGCCATATTTTAGTAAAATTTTTAGACTTCATAAGGAAAAGTACGTTGGGTATCCAGACAAGATGAACAAATTACTTAAGACATACTGATTTTGGAATCAAACTTGTCATCAGAGACACTATGTCAGAATTCTAAAGTAATGTTTTAAGAAATTCAAGAAAAGAAGCTGAAAGTCAAGGACTTTATATCCAGTCATAATGGATCAAGTGAAAAGACCACAGCTCAGATTGTTATGAATAGCTGAGAACTCTAATAATTGTATTCCCATGATGCTTTCCTGAGAAATCTACTAAAGAACAAGCTTCAGACAATGAGAAAATAAGGGGACAAGACCCAGTGTAAGGGCTGGTAGGGGGCACTGAGTAGGTTTACCAATGGAAATAAGACTAAGTGACGGGGTGAGAGGAATAAACTAGTATCTAATCATTACATGCTTTTGACAATGAGGTATAAGACAATTCAAAATATAGGGAAAGCAGGAGGAGGGTATAGCTCATTAGCAGTGTGCATGACTAGCAGGCACGAGGTCCTGGGCTCAACCCCCAGTACCTCCACTAAATAAATGAATAGATACAAATAAATATAAATATATGTAAATATAATAATAAATACAAAACATAAATATAAAAATATATAATAATAATAAATAACAAATATAATAGATATATATAAATAAATGGACAGATATAAACTAAATAAACAGATAAATCCAATTACCTCACCCTCCCCCTCAAAAAACATATAGGAAAAGAAAGGAGAAAATATATGAAAAGTAGAATCATTTCATCGACTGCCCATTTGTAGTAATAAGAAGTAAAAAGATACTACTTTAAAATATATGCTGAGAAAGAGGGAGAAGAGGATGAAAAAATTCTCAGTTAATTTCAACATTAAGGGAAAGGACATCCTGTCATGTGTGACAATGTGGATGGATCTTGAGTGTATTATACCAAGTGGAATCAGCCAGAGAGAGAAAGATAAATACTGCGTCATGTCACTGATATGTGACATGAAAATGAAAAAAAAAAGTCATACTCATAGAAACGGAGAGTAGAGAAGTGGTTGCCAGGAGTTGGGAACAAGAGAAATAGGAAGAGATTAGTAAACGGGCACAAACTTCAGCTATAAGATGAATAAGGTGTTGGGATCTAGTGTAAACATGGTTATAGCTGATAGCTGAAATTTCCTAGGAGAGTGAAACTTAATGTCCTCATCAAAAAAAAAAAAAGATAAATATATACGTGAGGTGATGGTTCATTAACTCACTTGATGGCGAGAATCATTTCACAATGTGTACATCTGTCAAATCATCATGATGTGCACTTTAAATGTCGTACAATTGTGCATGTCAATTATACCTCAGTAAAGCTGAAATAAAAAATAAAATTCAAGGCATGTTGAGGAAGAAAGAGAGGAAGGTGAAAAAATTCTTGGTTAAGTCCAATATTTCTTATAGTAGGAAACCAGGAGATACAAACTAATGAAAAAAGGACTAAGTATTACAGAAAGTTGTTACTATGGAGGTAACCATTGGAATGAAAACGCAACACTTTCCAAATACCAGAAGAAATAGATAGGGATGGAAGCTAGACTTCTCTGAATGTATCCTGTTTTATAGTTTTTATTTTAAAACCGTGTAGATGAAGGAATTAATGATCTAACTACACACAGAAGGATTGTTTCAAGTTACTTTTTTAAAGTAACAGAAGAAACAGAGCTTTTTTAAACTGAATTCAGTAGTCAAATATTTAGTAAAAAGATTAATATTGTTATATAAAGCATATATATGTGTGTGTTTATATATAGGTACATAATTATATCTTATATATGTAAGTGTAGTAGGAGAAAGTCAACATGTAATTAATTTTATTAGAAACCAAGATAATTAGCATAAAAGAAAAAACAAAAATGTATCAAAACTGTTAACCACAAATTCTAATTTTTCGTTTGAGTTGGAAATAGCTGTATGCATTCATTATTTTTTCCCTTTTTAAAAATGCTTACTTCCTCTTTCTGTCCACTGAAAGCAACCAGGAGCACTGACAACCAGGTAACAATGAGCACCCCGAGCACTCGTGGTCTCTAAATAGCATTTCTCTCTGAAAAGAACCAGTGCTCCTCCGAGAAATGGGTGTTTGAAGATCTGGTGCAAGACACATCAAAGGTAAATCTGGGCCATCTTGTCATGACTGGGAAGCAAGAATCTATGAGACTATTGGGAGCCTATTCAAAGGGGCTCTCATTGGCCAAAGTGAGATTCATTTGAGCATCAAGAGTATTCACTGAAATATCAGGGGGGAAGTGGGTAGGAAGGGCTAAACTGGGAGTTCAAGATTTGCAGATACTAACTAATACATATACAGTGGATAAGCAACAAGTGTATACTGTACAGCACAGGGAACTCTATTCAATATCTTGTAGTAATTTATGGTGAAAAAGAATATGAAAACGAATATATGTATGTTCCTATATGACTGAAGCCTTGTGCTGTACACCAGAAACTGACCCAACATTGTAAACTGACTATACTTCAATAAAAATATATTCAAAAAAGAATATTCATTGAAATAGATTGAAAAAAGGCACAAAGTATATGACATCTCTAAGTTCTCAATGATAATTTTTTTAAAAATCTCATTGATAAAGAAAGAATGGAGGCTTCTAAGCACCAAACTCATTGTGCTGAAAACTGATAAAGAATAATATTTAAGCATTTATCTTGCTTTATCTGCACGGATTAGGTTTCAGGGAAACCAATGAGTTGATAAGGACAATTTTCTCATTTATAGAAGAACCATAGCTTTAGAAAAGCACCAATTTGCGATTCCTAATGAAATAATACATCTATGCCTGTGCACCTCAACCTTCTTTTCATTATCACACCCCCCACAAAAAGGAATCTTTTTAGACTTTTTTTCTCTCTGATCACACTGTCCTCCCATGAAATTTTAATACCACAAATATACTGTATATCTGTTTATGTAAAATATGTACATCTATGCTCTTTATACATAGAAAAATAAGATTTTTTCCTACTCTTGTTCAAGAACAAATGTTTGCCTCCTCAGAGGCATTATCACCCCTGTTGCAGTGCCTGATCCAGACAGTGATCATCAGTGGTGTGATAGTGAGCTTTATGACAGTGAGCTCCACTGATGCCATCTGAACTTGCTAATCATTCTTAAAAATGTGGGACAGCAGACGTTAGGGATGCCTTGATGCACAGCGATAAGAAATGAACAGCACGACCCATGGGTAACACTTGCCAAAAAAGAAAAGAATGAATTGGACTCTAACCAAGCCTCTAACTCTAACTGGTTTAGAGGAAACACAAAGATAGACCAGCACGTTAACTACAGCAGGAGGAAGCAACCCGTTAAACGTAGAATATGCAAAGTGCTGCTGGAGACATGACCCAGTTTCCCCAACCAACGGAGCAAAAGGAGAAGGAGAAGTGGGAGAAGGAAGTCTTGTGGAGTAAAAGGCATTCAGGAGAGACATCAACCCAACGCGGTGCGTGGGTCTCACCGAACGTAGGTTGGACGTTGGATGATATCAAGGGATTCTGAGTAATTTGGTTGAGTGCGATTTTCTGAAAGTCTTCATCTCATAGGACGTCACACTGTTGTATTTATGGGCAGAGTCACATGATGTCTCCAATTTGACTTAAAATAGTCCAGCTCTACCCTCCCCCACCAAAAAAAAAAAAATGCCAGTTTGAGAAAGCAAGAAAGGCAGATGTTAGTGACTGTCAAGCTGGGTGATGATGCACACAGTTACCCTTATATTATTCTCATCTCTACTTCTTAGGATGTTAGAAAGCTTTCACAATAAAAAAATTATTATTTGCTTAACCAAAACATTCAAAACTAAATATAAAGCAAAGTGACCGGGAAATTTATAGGAATGGAAATAGAAAGAGCCAAACCACAAATGAAAGAACGCTTGACCTCATTAGCTGTCGGGGAGATGTAAATTCTAAGATGCAAGATACTGATTCATAACCATCAGATTGGAAAAAATTAAAAATTCTGACCATACGAGTGTCTGGAAGATGTGAAGCAGCAGGAACTCGTAGACACAGGTGAGGAGTGCACGTTAATTCAGCCACTTTGGGAGAGATCGGCATTACCTAGAAAATTTGAAAATATGTGTGTCGTGTGAGCCAACAATTCTGCTCTTAGGTACACCCCAGAAAACCCTGAGCACCTATGCACCAAGAGAAAGGTGCATAAAATAATTATGATGACTCCAAACTGGAGAAGCCCTTAACTGTACATCAACTGCAGGAGGGAGGAGTTAGCAAACTGTTTTTTTGCAAAAGGCCAGATGGTAAATACCTCAGTATTTGGCAGGCCCTATGCTCTCCACCACAGCAACGCAGCTCTTCTTTAGGTAGTGAAACAGCCACAGACGATATGTAAATGAGTGGGCGTGGCTGTGTTCTAATAAAACTTTATTTGTAGACAACAGACATGGGCTTGGATTTGGCCCCCGGGCTGTCGTTGGCAGACCCCTAGTGGAATGATGGTATAAACTGTGGTTTAGTCATACAATGGAATGAAATTCACCAACAAAATTGTTACGCAACAATATGGATGAATCTTCAAAGCTTATTTTTGAGCTAAAGAAGTCAGATATAAGAGGTCACATATTTTTCATTGTATAATTATATATATATATATAGTTATTCATTTTCAAAACCAGGCAGAATTAAACTGGAGTGTTCAGGAATGCAAAGCTAGGTACCATTAGCATGAAAAACATTGATAACAGTGATTACTGTGAAAGTAACCAACAGTTACTTTTAGCAGGGATGGAGAGGAGTGTAATTGAAGGGGCACACAGAGGTTTCTAGGGCACTGACCGGTGTTTATTTCTTGGCCTGGGTGGTGGTTACATGGATTTTTATTTTAGAACAATTCATTAAACTGTACATTTGAATCGTATGTCCTTTTTTGAACATGTATTAATTTTCACCCCCCAAAAAGTTTTCAAAAATATGAGAACTTCTGAAGGGAGGGTATAGCTCAGTGGCAGAGTGTGTGCTTAGCATGCATGAGGTCCTGGGTTCAATCCCCAGTACCTCCATTAAAAGCAAGCCAAAAAAATTGCAGTATAATACAAAGCCATGTCAAAACTGGAAGAAAACAATAAATTTAAAAAAATGAGAACTTCGAATGTGAATTCTCACATTCTGGTATATTTTCCTGCACACTATGAGAGATGTTTCAGGTGCAAATTGCCCTGGTAAGGGTAGCTGCCTAGAGCCCAGCAGAGAGTTTCCTGGACAGGAAAGTATAGGACTGACATCGTCTCGTAAGCCATAAGGAACTTACCCTGGCACTTTGCACTGTGCAGGGAGGGAGAGAAGAAGGCAACCACATCTTAACTCATGGGGGAAACCGCAGGGCGCTAGCCAGAATCGAATGTCTGAGCCAGAATCGGAAAGATAAAGGCTACTGTCCAATCCGTTCCTATGTCAGCCTCTTTGGCTTCTTTTAACACTGAGCTAGGGTGGCCGGGTTTTGAAGGGCTGTTTCCCTGGTTGCATAGACCCCTGGTTCCTAGTCTTAGGGGTGATTCACGGCAAATGCTAAACATGTGTGCCCACCTGTGTATTTCTGCATGCACACACATTTGTGTACACCCCTAGCATTTGAAACAGGCCTTTCAGGTATCTACAAGATCGTATAGTGTTAAAAATTATTTTGAAAAACACGTTGGCAACCAAGAACTGGAAAACATGTTCCGACTCTTTCCCCAGTATTTCTACAATTCCCCTAGAATTTCTACAATTCCAGGATTGTATTCTTATGACGTTATCAGAAATGAGATATAAGTTTTCCCAGAAAATTTGTCTTCCCTACGTTAGCAACAGCAGTGAAAACGTGGAAAACTGCTAAGTGTTCAAAAATAGAAATGATTAAGTCAACCAATTCCAGACACATGATGAAAAACATTACGGTCATTAAGATTCTATTCAGGGAGAGCTGGTAATAACCGGGAAGGGACTAGGATACAAAATTGAAATTACAGGATGATAACAACTTTGACAACAACAAAATCTTATATATAGAAAAATATCATAAAATGAAATCCAATAAAATAGTAAAGAGTTATCTCCAGGGAGCAGAGATGAAATAAGATGATTTTTTTCTTTATAGTTTCCCTAGAAGAAATCTTCCTAAATTACCAAAACAGTTTGATTATCTTAAAAACTGTAGAAAAGGAGGTGAATACAACTATGTGTAAGGAAGACAAAAATTGTGAAGTTTGGTGTCATGAGACAGGAGAAACTGAGGCACTGAGTGGGCAAGGAGAGAAAGGTATCATTTGTTGAGTCCCTTTTTACGGCTTACGTATCTCAACATCAGACACAGAGTGGGTGCCAAAACCAGGGTTTCTGTGCAGTTTTGAAATCTCCAAATCTGTGCTCTTACCCACTGATCACCTGCTCCCAATCATCATCACCATCACCATCACCATCACCATCATCACCATCACCACCATCATCATCACCATCATTTTTGCCAACATCAACACCATTATCATCACCACCACCATCACCATCATCACCACCACTATCATCACCATCATCATAATCACGATCATCAACATTATCATCATCACCAACATCATCACTATTATCATCACCATCATCATCATCACCAACATCATCATCACCACCATCATCATCACCACCATCACCACCATCATCATAATCACAATCATCACCAACATTATCATCACCACCACCATCATCACCACCATCACCACCACCATCATCACCACCATCACCACCATCATCATTGTTGTCCATTTCCTCAATTCAGACACTTATTTTCACATTTTAACATTTCTGAAATCAGAATATTTCACACCATTGATATGGCAGCTTTTATTCCCTCTCCAAAAATTTATTAAATCAGTGATTCTTTTATAATCATCACTGTCTTAGAACCAAGGAAATATTGTAATTGCTGATTTTTATTGAGTAGGTATTATGTGCCAGGGTCTGTACATAAGATTATCAGCTCCCTACAAGCAACTGTCTAAAGAAAACATTTCATATACTACTTTAGGGAAGAAGAATGAGGCTCAGAGAGATGAGTAACATGCTCAAGACCACCCAGGAAATAAATGGCTGAGTCAGGACTTGACCTTCTAAGCATCGTGCACTCCAGTTTGTGTCCTCCAAAACTTTCCTCCTCTGCCACTCTGCTATCTCCACCTCACACCCTTCTGTTCCTTGGCCCTGGTTCCCTGAGCCACAGACAGGCTTCTACCTCTGCCTTTTCCAACTCCCAGCTAAGAACAGAGTGGTTCTCTGTAATACTGAGGAGTTCATTTAATTGATTCATCAAATCTCCTTCTGCAAGACAACTCATCCTCCATAGGCAGTCCCTTTGTTTCCAGTAGAGTTGACTTGACCCCTTCCATAGATGAGTGGCTTAAGCCTGACCAATCAGAATTTCATATTTCCTAAATCTTGGTGATTGAGTCAGAGATGGATACTTGACCCACTTGGAGCCAATGAGATAAGATACCTTTAGCCCATTTCTGTGAATTTAAGAAATATATTATGACTCTCCCTGCCTAGGGAGGAGTTACAGAGAGAGTTCAAGGGCTGGAACTGCTGTAGCCATGTTGTGCCATGAGGCCTGGTAATAAAGGAGAGCCAAGAGAAGGGGAGATAAAGAAACCAGGTACTGGATTGAGCCATACCAAACACTCATCATACCCTACCTGTGCTGCTTTAGGTGTGATGTTCTGTACTAAAAACTCTTCAACAAGTCCCTGGTGTCTGGTAATGATGTCCAAACTCCACCATTTGGCATGCATCCAAAGCTTTTAATTTCAGCTTCCAGGTTCTGCACAGCTTCCTGTCATCCAGTGCTTTACATCACTCACCCTTCAGCAACAATCTTCCTTCTTCTGTTTTTTAAAATCCTTCCAATATCCTGATACATTCAGTCATTTATTTTATTTTATTTTTTTTGCTACAAAATGTGCATCTGTAACACAAATCAGCACTATGGAATTGGCAAATAGAGGAACGATATCATCTTTAAAAAAAAAAAGCTCTTGTAAAGATTATACCTTCTACTACAAATGGCATTACACACACACACACACACACACACACACACACACACACACACACACACACAGAATAAAACTTTCCAACAGTCTGTAGTTTCCAAAGACAGTGAGTTCCCATCACAAGGTATCACAGGCAGGAAGAAGGATATTCAGAGGGTTTGTTACAGAGAGAATTCAAGGCATCAGATAGGGTTTGGTTTATTTCAGGGTTTCTCTGGCCTGGGGATTGATGACTTCCTAAGCCAGAATCACCAGGGAGTGATTGACGAAATAGAGCTTCACAGAACTAAATTAAACCCAGATTTAGAGTCAGAATCTCTGGGGATGGGCCCCAGGAATCTGCCCCTTTCTCCGGATCGCCATTCTAATGCCTGTTAACATTTGAGAACGTCTGGCCTCGAAGAACGTCAAGCGCCCTTTTCACCCTGCAATCTGACGAAGTCTGGATGTCTATCAAGGTCTCAATGTCCCCTCCCAACACTTTTCTTTTCCGGGGAATTTCTGATTTCCATCTTTGGTTCCCTGTGAACTCTGATTCTGGGAAACCATTTCTATTCTTCTGCTTTCTATTGTTCGTTGTAAAGAGTTTATCAG
The DNA here is from genome assembly GCF_009834535.1 of Camelus ferus. Lineage (NCBI taxonomy): Eukaryota > Metazoa > Chordata > Mammalia > Artiodactyla > Camelidae > Camelus > Camelus ferus. The sequence goes on along the minus strand of NC_045717.1, from coordinate 4,177,160 downwards.
ATGGAACTCAGTGGGCTCACTTCTTCCCCGCAACATGGCCTGTGTGTGCACGCAAACACTTCTGCACCGTAAAAAAAAGTTGGGCTCAACTTCTCCAAGAGCAGAGTATGTAAATCTGCTTGACACAAATCAAGCCTCCACAATTATCTTCATCCTGGACCCTCTGCCACGCATGCCACTTACTTCTGCATTCTTTCAACACACGTTCGTTGAAGGCCTACTATGTGTCAGCTAGCTACCGGGTGCTGGGGATCCTGAGATTAAAGACAGACCCGGTCCCTGTCCTCAAGGAGTGCAGTCTAGCAGGAGAGATGGCACAAGCAAAACCCCGAGCTCTGTGCTCCTCATTCATGGGTACATTCACTCACTCCTGTGTTTGCACAACACAAAGATTTGAGCACCTTCTGTAGGCAGGGTTACAGCAGTGCAGCGGCGGCTAAACAGACGAGTGCTTGCAGAGCTGGAGCCCTCATTCCAGGGGGGAAGACAGACACGAAACGAGCGAACGATGGAGCCCCTCAAGATGTGACAGCAATATGTGCAATGAGAAACACAAAACTGGATGGGTCCGCTTGGAGTGGGGAGTGAGGTGCCTAGCATACTCAAGCTGGGCTTCACCAAGGAGAGGGCCTTCGGGCAGAGACCCTGATCCAGCACGATGAGAAGGAGCCACCAGATGGAGATGGGGAGAAGCAGACCCAGACAGAGAGCCCCACCGGCGCAAAGCCCCTCGGAGCTCCGTGGGTGCCTGTAACAGGAAGACCAGTAGGTTGAGGGTTGGATGTGAGGGAAGAGGGGTAGGGGATGAGGACAGGGAAGCAGGAAGGAGCCAAATGGAGCAGGATGTGCCAGACCACAGTGGGAAATTTGAATCGTATCTCAAAAGCAGTAGGATGCCTTGGGAACATAGAATTGTAGAATTGCAGACTGGATTTAAGAAGCGATTCCAGAATCTAGAGGATCCTGAGAAGATGCCTTGACTGAGGTTTGGAGGGTCCACATAGAAAGAAAAGGACGGGTTCAACACGGAATTTATAGGGGAAGGATGGTAGAGCCAACAGGACTGGGCGGGGCATGGGACCGGGCAGGTAGAGAGAAAGCCAAGCAGACAGAGGACAACTAGCTTGAGCTCAGGGGTGGATGGTGATGCATTTACTGACAGGGAGAGAAAGCGGTTGTTTGCAGGGTAGGGGAGTGGGGATTGAGGTACGTGTTTTGGATGTGTGTTAGACATCCAACTGGCCATGTTCGTGGAACAGTTAGATACATAAGTCCCTAACTCCGTGGAGAAGTCAGGGATGGAGACTGAAATGTGGGTCCTGGGCACATGGTCCTGACAGAGGCATAGCATGGGCTGATGGTCTTGCCAGAAAGGAAGGAGCAATTCTTCCCCGGGGAGTGACAGAGTGGAGGGAAGGACCCTTAACACCCAGTGTGTCATTTCCGGACATTTGATTGTAAGCAACAGAAACCAAGCCTGGCTACTGAGTAGCTCAGAGACTGAGACTCAAGAAGGAAGCCACCCCGGTATCCCAGCAGCAGAAATTCAAGGACCATCTTGGGAAGTCTTGACTCCAGCCACCTTCTGCCCTTGTAAGACACTTTGGCAAATGGCAGGAGGAGGGTCTAAAGGATGCACATGTTGGCTGTGGGGTGGGGGTGGGGCACCCCTGGTTCCACTAGCACCTGATGGGAAGCACAATGCAGAAGCAAAATCTCAAAGAAAACCTGGATGCTGTTATCAAAGAAGGGATGGGGGAAGCCGGGCCGGCAAGAGCAGCAGACATCTACTGTATCCCACTTGCCTGGAAACTCCCGCACATCCTTCAAGAAACAGCTCAAAGGTCAAATTCTCTCTGAAGATTTCTTTGACCTTCACAGATGAATTTCTATGCTCTGAATTGTAAGCCCCTGTGGGCCTGTCTATCTAGCCCCTCCCCCATAGACTGTAAGCACACCAAGGTCAGAAACGCACTCCTATTCATCAGTGAAGCCCCAGCAAGTCACCTAGGGCCTGGCATAGAGCTGGAACTCAGTCTAAAAAAAAAAAATGCTGCACTGAATATGGTGCCATCAGCGAAAGATAATTAGGATCATGACCCTAGCTGTCTTTTCACATATCATTCTGCATTCATTTTAAAGTCCAGGGTGAGTTGAGTGACAAATTGCGGAGATCTCTCCCCAGAGCCTTTCAAGTCACCCAGCCACATCGGCTCAGCAAATTATATGTAATCAGCAAGGAAATCAATAAGTACTTGCAGGCGCATTAAAGAGTTTGGCAGATTCATTATGTATTTAGCACATTCAGTCCAATTTGCAGGAAGTTCAGAGAAAAACAGGCTTTAGCATCTAAACAGTGGCTCTGATTGGGTCTCTGGAGTGTCCCAGCCACCCTGCCCTTGGAGGTGAGAGCAGATCTGGAAACTCAGAGCCTCCCCACGCCGTGGAGCCCAGCCAGCCCAGGCCAGTGTCGTAAGTCAGGAATTTCACCTCCAAAGGCGGTGACCATGATCTCACAGGCCCTTTCTTCTTGGAAATTCAATTGGAGATGAAAGAAGAGAGGGGGGAAAGGAGGAGAAATAGAGGAAGAACAAAATTCTTTGGGATTTTGTCCTTTCCTTCAATCTCTCAGCTGCCTCCTGCCTCTGAAAAAGGGTCATTTATTAATTCATCATGGAACACTTGCTTTGTGACAGGTCATGGGCCAAGTTCTGGGGCATGAGCTGAATCAGACCTGGACCTGCCTTCACGCAACTCACAGCCCAACCACAACCCAAGTGGAGGCTCTGACCAGGGGGGAGGAGGAGGGGATATCTGAGCAGGGTACTAAGGAATGATGAGGAGTGCGTGAGGGCAGTATCTCCCAAGGAGAAAAAGATCTTCAAAGGCACAGAGGCAAAGCAATGTGTTTGTAGAATGACAAGTAGGTTGATGTCACCAGAGCATTAAGGCCAGGGAGAGGACGAGAGGGGCAGTGCCTCTTACACACATATCGTCGGGCCTCCTCCAGTCCTCCTGGTTCAAATCCCTCTCACTACTGCTGGGGGAGGGAAAATGGTTGCCCAGCATCACCCAGCAAGTGGCAGACATTAGATGTGGCTTCTGGCCACCACCCCAAGTTCTTTACAAATTCCCTCAGTCGCCTCTGGCCACACATCTTCCCGTGCTCCAATTTCTGAACTGGGCTGAGAAGTGGCCTCAGTTGGGGAAATATGGAGCACACAGCCACTAAAATTCACTTTTATTGATTGGAAACAACACCAGTAAAAGAATAATTCACACTGGCAAGACTATAACATGCACACCCACGCTAGATTGCAGCTCCCACAGCAGACATTGCTAATCAAGCCCTGCATTGTTTCCCACTGATTTCTTAACCCAACAGTCCAGGCAGCCAATCAGAAAAGAGTTGTCACTTACATGAAAGCTGCATGCCTTTTCCTGCACATGCATTTAACTCTGCCAGCTGTCACCATGGGTCAAGCACAAAGGAATGAAACAATAAAGGGGAAAAGAGCAAATATCTGGCACAAATGATTAGAAGCCAAAGAGGGTCCGAAACAGTGACCAAGTATTGATTGTGTGGTGTCAAATGCAATACTTAGCAGCAAACAAAGGCTTCAGATTTACTAGCTGCTGTTTGTTTGGGACCTTCTGTCATTCCCTCTGTAACAGAAAACCAGCTGAAGTTAACAGTAGCAGAAACGGAAATCCGCTGGCTGGAGTGGGCCTGGCTTTGAGGCAAGGGCTTCCAGGATGTCATCTGATGTTTTCTTGGCCTCTCTTCTCTCAGCCCAGCTTCCCCCTCCATTGGCTTCCTTCCCAGGCAGAATTGCCCTTTGAGGGGACAAGCTGGCACAGCCCACATCCCCACGGCTCCCTGGGGAAGACCGTCCCTCCCCTGTGGTTCCCACTCAAGTCCTAATTCTGGCTCACACTGGCCCGTCCTGGCCCAAATGGGGAAGGCTCCCCCAGGAAAGGGAAGGTGATGATAACAGAAAGGTAGGAAACAGATAACATAAGAACTGACAGCATTTAGATGACATAGAACAGCTATCGGCCATTTATCAGCCATTATGCTACTGACTGTCCACATACCGGGGTGGGGGGTGGGGGGTGGAAACAGCCCCAAAGAGTAAGCTGGCCCCAGCGGAGTGAGGAAGGGAACCTGGTGTGACCTCTGCATGTTGATTGCATAGTAACTTGCTCTTCTCCACGCTTCCCCACGCTTGCTGTCTGCCCCTCCGCCTTCCTTCTCCTAATTGAAATAGAAAATTAACAGGAGACTCCTCCCTGCAGCCCACGGTTAGCCTTTCGGGCAGGAGATGCCCCTGGCGGCCTCCAACTGCCTTTGGGACAAGAGCCCTGCAGGGGCCAGCAGCTTCCGGATAGAAGGGCTTCTACTGACTCCCTGCCTGCCTGGACAGTCGAAGGAAGCAGATCCCCTGCCCGTGCTCGGAATTCCCTGGGAGTCTGCTAAAATGTACAGTCCTTCGCCCCCACCCAGAGAGTCCGGTTCTGCAGTTCTGGAACACAGCCTAGAAGTCGACATTTAAATAGGCTCCTCAGGGGATGCTGGTGCAGAAAGCTTCTGTGTTACACTTTGAGGAACTCTGGTAAAATGGGATTTGGAGTCCCACAGATGCCACATTCAGTAGGGGCTCATAAAGGAGGTAGTTCAAGGCTCTGGCAGCTGGCCCGGTCTTGCAATTCCCCAGGATGCCAATGCAGATGGATTTTCATTTGTAACAGACACGCTACACCAGCCCGATCTGGAAAACTGCCCCATGGCCGCATCCCCCTCCCCAGGGGCCGGAACAACCAGGCCGTGAGTGGCTACTATTCCAGGTGATCTGGGCTCATTAGCTCCTCCCTTAGAAAGGCTGGAGTTCAAAGTCACAAGCCCTACGAACAACCTGAAGTGGTGTGGCAAACTGGACAGCAAAGCCCTGTCTAAAGGGGAGACCTCCCAAAGGTTCCCATGGGGAATGTAAGTTGTTTGTTTTTCTTTTAAGAGACTCCAAAAATCTGGATATTTTTAAAATATCTAATAGTATTGTATGGCCAGTAGAAGTGTGTGGAACTAGCTGGAAGTTTTCTTAAAAGGGACTTCCCTTCCTTTTTCCTGATGCCTAGAATATAGAAGTGATGGCTGGAGCCTCAGCAGTCATATTAGACACTGAGGTAACTTTCAGGATGGAAGTGTGCTGAGGACGACAGAGCAGAAAAATCCGAGTCTGAGTTTTCCATGACATGTCACACTAGCCCTGAGCTTCCAACTTCTGTATTCCTCCCATATATTTTATTTCAGTTATTTGCAGCCGAACAATAATCTCCCAGACCGTTCCTAGTTTAGATGAGGTCTGGCCATTCAGCCTACCCTTGGGTTTCATAAGAGGACCCTGGATCTTTCTAGCAAAATTCCCTTTAGCTGGACTAGTTTGGTTGGGATTTTTGTTCCTTGGAGACTAAACACTCTCTGTTTGCTCCCTATCCATTCCCACCCCCATTCCTTACTCACCACAGACCACACTGGCCTTCATTTTCAAATTAAGTAATTATTAATGGAGCATTTTTTTAACAAGGTAAAATTATGACTGTTATACCACTACAAAATGAGCTGGTGTCAAAGACCTGTTTTAGCTCATTCGTCATGAGGGAAGGAGGAAGATATTACAACAGATTCCAGGAGAATCCAAGGAAAAGACTCTTGAATCAGCAATTAGAACCGTCGCCATGAATTTGTGAGTGGATGCAAATCTGACCTTCCGCACAGCAGAAATCAATTGCATCTCCAGGGCGAAATTCACTTGCATCACTATGGACAGGAGCAGTTTGCCTGCAGTCAGTTTTCTACGGCTTACAGAGATGTAAAACAGCTCAAAGATCAGGAAGGGCGCAGACCCCTAGAGAGTCAGAAAATGCCAAAGCGTCTGCCAGACTTTGTTTTTAAACCTAATAATTCTTAGTCGTTCTCTGAGCATCCCTGGCAACTAACTGAAGGATGGAGAGTGTCTTATGTCTTTCCATGGGTACCCTCCCCTCACCCCCACGCCTGTGCCCTTGACTCTCCTGCCTCAAAAGATATCTACAGAAGTTGTCCAACTGAACTGGGCTTTGAAGGAGGAGCAGGCATTTGTCAGGCAGAGAAGGCTCTAGGTGAGTGGGGGTACTCATAGAATCACCAAAGGGGGTGTTAAAAAGGGGCCTGACCAGACCCTGAATTTCCTGAATTTCCTGTGTTTGCAGGGCAGGTCCAGTGTTTTCACTGGGACCACGTGTGGGACAAGGAGAAGTGAGCCGAGTCTTTGAGTTGATATGTCTGGGATGGAGTGGAGAGTCTGCTTGTCTAACAAGTTCCCCAGCAATGCTGCAGCTGGTCCGGGGACCTCGCATGGAGAATTGCTGGTGAGGCAGTGGGGACCACAGAGGGGCTTCCGTCAGGAGAGACAGAGCTCTGATTGCTTTGGAAAGGGCTGGGCGCAGGCTGGATGGGAGGTAAGGAACCCCCGCAGGGAAGAGACCAGGATGCAGCCTTAAGTGAGCAGAGGCTGGCCGGGCTGGAGAGCAGGTCAGGGTGGCTCCGTGTCCCCTCGGGCCCCCTCCTCCAGCTGATGAGTACAACTCCTTGGCAGAAGACGTGGACCTCCTGGCTCCTCACTGCCCTGAGGTTTTAATTATCTGCCAGAGCATGATTTTCACAGCCACCTCCACTAGAGGCGGCTGTGAGACAAGCCAAATCACTCCAAAAACACGTGATTTCAGCAAAAAGGAGTCACAGTCTCCCCAGTGGTGGTTGGGAGCTGTGGTGATGAATCCAGAGTCAGCGGAGGAAGATGCGGGCGGGGACCTTGCACAAGCCCCTGGAAGCAGTTTCCTCGACTGTCAAATCAGTTACCCAAGAACCACCCAGCAGCACCTGCTCTGCCCACATCCTGGATGCTGGGGACTCAGGCTGGGCCTTCCCTGCTGGCGTGGAAGGGACTGGATTTATCCGGCCTCCCAAGCTGTCAGGGGCACACCACAGTCTTCATGTTAATGGTCCTCTGTTTCTTCAGAAGTGAATGAGAAACATGTCTAACTAGCATATCCAACCCATGCTGTTATGGAGAAGTATTTCTTAGAGTGGAGCTGCACTTAAGCTTTTTTAAAGAAAATGTTGAAAGAAAGGAAGAAAGGAAGAAAGGAAGAAAGGAAGAAAGGAAGAAAGGAAGAAGGAAGAAAGAAAGAAAGAAAGAAAGAAAGAAAGAAAGAAAGAAAGAAAGAAAGGAAGGAAGGAAGGAAGGAAGGAAGGAAGAAAGAAAGAAAGAAAGAAAGAAAGAGAGAAGGAAAGAGAGAAAGAAAGAAAGAAAGAGAGAAAGAAAGAAAGAAAGAGAGAAAGAAAGAAAGAGAAAGAAAGAAAGAAGAAAGAAAGAAAGAAAGAAAGAAAGAAAGAAAATGTTAATTACACAACATGTATCCAGCAACTGTATAATCACTATTCATGGATTAATTTGTTAAAGCCTTACAACAAACCTATCGGGTAGGTTCCATGATTATACCCATTTTACAGATGGGGAAAACAGAGGCACAGAGTGGTTGAGTAATTTGCCTGTGGCCACATAGTAGAGAGTAGCGGGAGGATTTAAACCAAGGCAGCTCAGATCTAGATTCTGTGCTTTTCATGACATAGGCAGGACATGGCAAATATCAGACAATGGTCCCCCAAAGTGACGTTTTGGAAGCACTGAGCAAGTCACCCCTCTGTCTCAGCCATTCTCAGGCCCCAAAATGTCCCCAAAGTAGTGAGGCAAGAAGCATGATGTGAGGAGCTGCCTGGATCCTTCCAACCACTGACCCTCCCGACAGGGCAGACATGGGGCTGGTGCCTGGGTCTGTCTTCCCCAAATGTGACGTTCCCATGCTTTCTGTCTTAAATGACCCTCCTTGACTGTGGGTAAGCAGGGAGGGATCCCCGCATCCTGTCACTTCAGGGGTGGGGTGGGGCAGAGCAGGGGGATGTGTCCTGGGGGGGAGGACCCTGAGGCCACAATGTGAGTCTTCAATCCCCAGGGAATGAATGTAATTTGGACTCATCCAGATCTGAGGGTCTCCATCCTTGGACACACAATGCTCTCCTTTTTATAATAAATGTTTGAAAGTGAATCAGAAATACGGGTAACTGGCATAGCCAATCTGCGCTGTTACGAAGAGTGATCTCTTAGGGAGAAGCTAATTTTGCTTAACTTTTCTTAAAGTATTTCCTTTGCTCTTCTGAAATTTTAATCTAATGTAATGTATACATGATTTTAATATATATATATGAAATCTCTCACCCATAGTGTAAAAGGAAAAAGTTCATAATACAATAATATGTATTTCTATACGTAAGTGCTCTGGCAGGACTGTGTCAGAAGGTGTAGTGAAGTGATGACAGTCAGACACTGGCTCTTATTTATAACTTATAAATTTGGTTTAAAGGGGAACGAAGAGCTCAGTGTCTGATGGATAAAAGCATAAGAAGCGCAGGGAAATGAAGGACCAGAGGCAGAGTGGACCTTACATTAAAAACTAGCATCAGGGTTTAATTAATATAAATAGACTGGACATCTTGCTACGTGAGAAGAGAAAGGGAGATAATCTTAATTGAAGTTTGGTGACCAGACCAAGACAGGTAAAGGACAGGAGGACATGTGACAGCCTCACGGGGAAGTTTTACAAATGCAGCGTCCGGGTAATTCCCTGCCTTGCGACACAGGACAGGGCAGCCCAGCGCATCCCAGGAAACATACTTCCTGCCTTGAAATTTCAGTACCTATGGAGGCCTACGGCCAGGTTCAGAGACCTGCCGATCTGTGTCCTTGCAGAGGATACAGAACACAGCATATGGATGGAAAAGAAAAAGAATAATAAGAAAAGAGGCTTTAGAAAAGCTGCACAGACCACTGAGTAAAAATGGAAAAGAACAGGTAATCCCCAAATAAAAAATTGAATGTGGAACTTTCCAAACATAGATTTCTTATCATTGGGCCACAGGAAGATTTGAAACTATTTTGAATCGCAGTCATTTTGACTGTTCTGGAAATTTTTAGTAATGAAATTTAGTGAGAGTTCTCCTTTTTATGTATCGCCACTAATTCAACACAACTTCGTTCTAGGTCTTTTATAAAGAATGTGCAGGGAGTGACTGCTTTCACAGTAACTGTGCGGTGGCTGGAAGCCCTTTTTCAACCACAGCAATGGTAAAAGATGAGTTAGATGTGTATAAAAAAGAAATTGGCCAATCATCTCAAAACAAAATTTTTCTTGCATTGAATTCTCTCCAGAAGAAACTTCTGAATTACCAGGGTTTCATGTAGGCGTCTCACAGTTTTACTTTAAAAAATTGAAGTATTATTGATTATATTTGTACTGTTTAGCCTGGGGGAGGGGTGCATTTTAAAGTCTGGAGGAAGGCAGACAAGTCTTCCGGTGCCTTGCTGTATGGAGCTTTCATGTCCAGAGCAGGACTCAAGCATCCTGGTTGCCTCCTCCAATTGCCAGCAGCATCCACAATCCTTGTGACGGTAAAATTGCTGCCCTCCATTCCCATAATGCCCCCTAGGGGGCGTTATCATCCAAGATAGACTCCCAAATCTACACAGTAAAGAAAAGCCCTGACCTACTGCTTTATGGAGTCCCTACTGTGTGCCTGGTTCTCCATGAATCCTCACAGAGGACCGGAAAACCATTCTGTTATCCCCATTTTCACACATAAAGAAATGAAAGTCCAGAAGAGCAAAGTGGCTTGGCCAGGGTCACCCAGCTGGTAAGCCCTTGGCTCTGAACTCTGGGGTCCTCATTTGTGAAATGGCAGGGAGGCCAGCCCTCCATGCACAATGATGGGATGAGTGAATAAAGAAATGGACAGATTGCGAGAATCGTCTGGAAGGCTCTCTTTACTCTAGCACCCAATCCAGGATGTTTCTGGAATGCGTAAAATAAAAAAGGAGCTTCCAGAGTCTGATAAATCATGGCATAAGAATTCCTCCTTCAAGCAAGGGCTGTAGAGATGAAGTGAGATCCACGTTTCGAGAGGACTTGGCATATAATATTCTCATCCCTTTCCAAGTCCTTCACTCCTGCGTCACCCTCCAAGGTCAAGATAAAAAAAGCTTCACTCGACTGGAGCATTTCGCAGATGGCAAAAGCCCCTCTGTACACGTGATCTCACCTGATCTTCGGGTAATTCAAAGAGTTCAAAGAGCTGGTATCTAGAGACCAGCTCCGGGAGGAAGCCAGATCCCGGTTCTTAGACCCTCCCAGATTCTCACATTTCCTCCCTCCATGCCTCAAGGATTCTGCTTAATTAGCATTGCAAGCCAGGCTTTGGCTAAACCCAGCCCTGCACAATCTGGCTTTGTGGGATGATCGCCCTGCTACCAGCCCTGCAGGACTTTCTTCCAAATTTGCATTGGCTCTTAAAGGAGCTTTGCCTCTCCCCTCCTGAAAATACCTCTTTGGATGCTTGCCCCTAAAGTGTTTACTCAGCAGATTCTTTGGCAGCCTCCTCCCCTTGGGGTGACAGGTGGGAGCTGGGGGGTCCTATTTTTTTTTTAATTGAAGTGTAGTAGATTTACAATGTGTTAATTTCTGGTGTACAGCATAGTCATTCATTTATACATATATATTTATATATTTATTTTCATATTCTTTTTCATTACAGGCTATTACAGGCTATTGAATATAGTTCCCTGTGCTACATAGTAGGACCTTGTTGTTTATCTATTTTACGTATAGTAGTCAGTATCTGCACATCCCGAACTCCCAATTTATCCCTCCCCACCCCCTTTACCCCCTGGTAACCGTAAGTTTGTTCTCTATGTCTGTGAATCTGTCTCTGTTTTGTAAATGAGTTCATTTGTGTCCTTTTTTTAGATTCCACATGTAAGTGATATCATATGGTATTTTTCTTTCTCTTTCTGGCTTGCTTCGCTTAGTATGACGATCTCCGGGTCCATCCATGTTGCTGCAAATGGCATTCTTTTATTTTACTTTTTTTATGGCTGAGTCATTGGGGTCCTATTTTTAAGGAGAAGGCAACTGGCAAAAGCAGAGGGCAGGAGCTGGAGATAATTAGACCAGGATCAAAGCCATTCTTGTTTGGAGCTGAGCATGGAGTCTCCGCCCCTCTGGACCTGGCTCCCGGCATGGGAGATGGGGAAGGGGCAGGAAGTCAGAAGCGGTGAAAATCAGGACAAATCAGGGTCTCCAGCAGCTACTAGGCGATCCTGGGAGGACATCTGCATGGGAGGGACGTGGGGGGACAGAAGCCAGGGACTGCCCGTCCTTCCTTTCACGATAAACCACTGTCACTAATCCTGCTGAACTGAGCCGTGGTGCTGCAGGCAGGCAAGAGAGCCGACAGTGAGATGTTCAGACCAGCATCTGCAGGCGAGCAGGGGTCGGGGCGTGGTCCCCCTCAGCGAAGGAGACATCTGTTTCCCCCCCTGGTTCCCAACTGGACTCTTCTGGAAGCATGTCCCCGATCCCAGGCACAGCCAAGGGTGTGCTTTTGCTGTTTACGCCACAGAAAAAATCAGGGCAAGAGAAAAGACAGTTTGTGACTGAGCTGCAGGGAAGGGGTAGGTTCATTCTGCAAACATAAGCTCCCCACTCTGCACATCTCGAGTCCTGGATCCCAGGTGCCTCAGACAGGGTCCAGCACACGTAGCAGGTGCTTAGGATGGACTTGTAAATGGAGGCAAGACGGAAAAGAAAGCAGAAAGACAGGACTTTTCCGGTTGGTCATCCTTTTCCCTTGTGTTTGTTGAGGGCTACAAAATGCATGAATTTCCCGGATATTAGCTCACTGTCTTCCAAAAGCCAGAACGGAATGTTTAACTAGCGCCTTTGTGGGTTTTTTTTTTAATTAATTTATTCATTTTTATTGAGTTATAGTCAGTTTACAATGTTGTGTCAATTTCTGGTGTGCAGCACAATGCTTCAGTCATACATGAATATACATATATTCATTTTCATATTCTTTTTCACTGTGAGCTACTACAAGATATTGAATATATTTCCCTGTGCCATACAGTGTACACATGTTTACCTATTTTATATATACCAGTCAGTATCTGCAAATCTCGAACCTTTGTGTTTTAGATGAAGAGGGTTTACATGATCTTTGCAGGGAGTGCAACAGATAAACCCTGAAGAAAAGCTAAAATTTCTAGCCCTTTGAGGAATTCACTCTTAGAAACCTTTTTCTTAAAAGGGAGAGAAAATCCTAATAAATTAATGAATCCAGGTCTTGCTCAACACTGTCTGCTCCCATTTCAAAAAAAATCATCTTGCAAAAGAAAGAAAATAAAGATTAATCCCCATCTGACTGATTCAGCCTTGACTGGATCCAGCCAGCAAGGCCCAGGAAGTGCAGGGGACAGAGGACCACGGGAAGGGACGCCAGGAGGCTGCAGTTGGCAAATGCAGCCTGGGGGAAACACGACAAGACAAATGAGTATGTTTCCTCTACAACAAAAAATTGCTTTTAAAATTGAGAGAGAGAGAAAAAGAGATGGAAGGACAACCTTGCAAGGGTTCGAGGAGACACATCAACCAATCGTTCTGCTGTGATCCTTGCCATATTTGGACCACGTTAGAGCACAAAGTTTTAAAGGGGGAGGAGGGGGGCAGTCACCCCCTCAGGGAGCAAAACCCCTTTCTTAGCTCTTCCAATGGCTCATGGCCCTCCCAAGGGCCACAGTTTATACATAGAAATATATGCAGAAAAAAAAATCTCTTAGGGGGCCATGGTGAAAAAAAGGTTTGAAAACATTGAATTAGAACCCAGAAATGGTAACATATGTATATGTGAAATAAAATTCATATTTTATGGCAAGACAAGAAAAATTCCAACCTAAAAACTCTTCTCTGCCCTCTGGCCTCCTCTCTCACCCTGTTGTGCATGGCATGTCTGCATTATGCATGGACCAAAGCTCCACCATCAGCAGAAACCCCTGCTCAGCCATGAAGAGCAACATTCTCTTAGAATCAGCAAGACAACTCCTTAAAAGGTAACGGTCTTTCTGGATCTTGTAAGGGGTCACAGGACCCACCAGGATGCCGCTTAGATCTGGATTCTGTAAATTGTCAATAGTGCGTCATTTGACATAGAATACAGACTTGTGGTTGCCTGAGGGGGAGGGGGAGGGAGTGGTAAGGGATAAACCGGAGTTCAAGATTTGCAGATACTGACTGGTATATATAAAATAGATAAACAAGTTTACACTGTATAGCACAGGGAAATAAATTCAACATCTTGTAGTAGCTTATGGTGAAAAAGAATACAAAAACGAATACCTGTATATCCATGTATGCCTAAAGCATTGTGCAATACACCAGAAATTGACACAACATTGTAAACTGACTGTACCTCAATTTAAAAAAAAGACAAAAAAATAATAATACGTTATTTGATATACAGCCCCCGTCTCAAAAAAACTAACATATCTGTGCCTTGATTTTTAACCAACTGAACAGTTCTCAGGACTTTCTGAGATGCTTTTCCCGGGTTATAATCCTCAAATTTGACCCAAATAAAATTTTCCGTTTCTTTCTTAGACTGACTGATTAATTTTTCATTGACATATATAAGCAGCAACAGGGGAAATGCTGGCTCTTTACTGGGTATCGATGAAGTATTGTTAAATTTTAGGTATGATAATGGCACCGTGGTTATGCTTTTAGGGTCCTTGTCTTCCAGAGACAACAACTGACAGCGTGGCAGATAAAATAGAGAGGGAGAGGGAGAAAAAGACAGAGAACCGGAGACAAAGGGGAAGAGAGGCTCACTGATGCTTCTCAGAGCGGTGGACTTCCTTCTTGCTGTGTTTTGGGATCCATCATTTCTTCAACTATGGTTGCTCACTAGTGGCCCTTGGATCAAACTCAGCCCACAGTTTTGTTTTGTTTGACCCTCACAGTACTTTCAAACTATTTGAGTCAACATTTTCAAAGAAGAGATTTTACTTAAAACTCCTTATTTCCAGTTTCTTTGGAGACATCAGACTCTCTGAACTGGGACTGGAGCCCTTCAAGAGATCCTCTGTTCCTCTGGTCACCACGGCCACCTCGGATCAAACTGGAAATACTCAGGCTCACAGTCTGTTCTGGGCCTCCTGGTTTCCCCTTCTCTGCCAGCCCTCGGGGCATGAAAATTTTATCATTCACACTGGCCACCAATGCTTGTCCTCCAACTGTGAGCCAAGCAGAGTTTGGCCACACGATCTCATTGGACCCTCCAATGAGACCAGGAGGTATGTGCTGTGGTCATCTCTATTTCACAGATGACAACACTGAGGCTCAGAGAGGTGCAGTGACTTACACAAGGCCATACAGCTATAGAAGCCTGCCCTTTTAATGCCAAAGCCTGTGTTTTCATCTGTCATATCAACTGTTGCCTCCTTCATGTGACCACAACACACAGGCTCAGTGTCCCAGGCTCTTGGGCGGTTCTGATCTGAGGGGGGAAAGCCACTCCAGTTCCCCCTAGGCATCTGGCCTCAGTCTTGTTGGTTCCCTGGCAGGGGTGTACCTACCATATTTGACACCTGGATCATTTTTTAGCCTTCCCTCTATTTGAGGAAGGTATTAAATTATAATCTCTGGAAATAAAAGAACATTGACAGATTTCATGCATAAACTAAAATTGACACTATCAAACAAAAATACCACACCTCACTGATTGCGTTTTGTTCTACTGTTTTAAATTTTAAAGACAAACACAGACTCTAAGTAGCCACGCGGAATGATGGAACTGAAGAAACACAAGTTCGACTTCTTCGTCTTTGCAGTTCCTGTGCTTTCACACTTCTTTCAAATTGATTGTCCGAATGTGGGACTAGCCAGCATCTTGAATCCCTCCCCAAAGTGAACTTGAACAAGCCCAAATCGTTACAAACTTCCTCATAAAACAAGAGCTCACCGCTGAGTCTGAGTGTATCTGGGTCAAACTGTACAGTGGGGAGTTCTCAGAATTAATTTCCATGTGGAATAATATCTTTTTCAAGAATAAGTCATAAAAATGTGCCAATATGAAACTGACATATTAAAACTCTCAACAGTGACCAAAGCAATTATTCAGAACTTCCACCAGCAACCATTTTTTCAGGGAGGAATACTTTGCCACTGGCACTGTTTAGAATTGCAGGCACGCAAAGTGACCTTTAGTTCATTTTGCTATTGTTTTCAATTCACCAACAGTGTACTTCTTATTACCATCCCGGCCGCCCTCAGTCTCTCCAGAACATCTTTCCCTGAGCTCAGAAGCCCATGTGGGCTGCTCACCGAAGGAACAGTGTGGGGGAAAGCCCATTTTGGTATCCAATTTGGTACCCTAAGCGAAAGCTCTTCACAATCCTTGAGGCCGTGTGCAAAACCTAGTCCGTGTTTCCTTTTTAAAAATTTTATTATAGAAATATTGTTTTATTATTTTGTAACAGACGTTATGGCTGCGATGGGTTTTTTAAAGTCCATTTCTTTTTTTTTCCAAACGTACATACATATATATTTTTTTTTCAGTTGCTTTTCCATCACAAGTTATGACAAGAAATTGAATATCACAGACCACCCCATTTAAAACACCCATTGCAAGCCCCAGGATGCCACGCATACTTCTGACCAACCAGCTCTAAATTCAGGGGATTCCCACAACCTCCTCGTCAGGTTTAATCATTTCTAGAACAACCCACAGAATTCAGGAAAGCACTTTCCATACTTGTACCAGTTCCTTATAAAGGCTGCAGCTCAGGGCAGCCTGATGGAAGAGGTGCAGAGGGCGAGGTATCCGGGAGGGGCGGGGGCCTCCATGCCCTCGCTGGGCACACCAGCCTCCCAGTACCTCGATGTGTTCCCCAACCCAGAAGCTCTTTGGACTCCCTGGTTCAGGAGTTTTACGGAGGTTTCATTCCATAAGCATAAATCATTTGACCTACCCGTGATTAACCCAATCAGCCAGCCCCTCAATGCTCCCCAGAGGTTAGGGGTGGGGCTGAAAGATGGAACTCAATCACACCTTGGTCTTTTAGCAGCCAGCCCCCATCTGAAGCTATTTAGGGGCTCCCAGACACCAGTTATCTCATTATCATAGGAAAAACATTCTTCAGGAGGGAGGGTTCAGCTCAAGTGGTAGAGCTCATACTTAGCATGCATGAGGTCCTAGGTTCAATCCCCAGTACCTCCTCTAAAATTAAGTAAGCCTGATTACATCCCTACTGCCAAAATAAAGTAATTAAATAACATAGTAATAAATAAATTATTTAAAAAAAAGAAAAACCTTTTTTAATTGGAGTATAGTTGATTTGCGATATTGTGTTGGTTTCAGGTATACAGCATACTGTTTCAGGTTTTGGGGGTTTTTTTTGCAAATTATATTCCATTATAGGTTATTGCAAGACGTTGGGTGTCATTCCCTATGCTATACAGTAAGTCCTTTTTGTATGTCTATTTTATGTATCATAATTTGTATCTGTTAACCCCGTACTCCTCGTTTGTCCTTCCCCACACCTCCCGGTCCCCTTTGGTAACCATGAGTTTGTTTTCCATGTCTGTGAGTCTGTCTCTGTTTTTGTAGGTTTATTTGTATTTATTAAAATACCTTCTTGTCACTCCCAAGTATTCCAAGGGTTTTGGGAGCTCCGTGGCAGGAACTAGGGACAGAGAGCAAATCTACAGTGGACATAATCTGCCTACTTGGCATATACTATCTCATTTAATGTCTTCCTCTTTATAATTCTGTGAGATCAGTGCTGTCAATCCCATTTAAATGATTAAGAAAAGAAGCTCAGGTTGGTTAATGGACTTGCCTAAGGCATCGCAGCCAAGCCAGGACTCCAATTCAAGCTCTGGCCATTCCAGGATCTTCCAGACCAAGGAAGGAATGACTTTATCCTGTTTGGCATGGGGTGAAAAGGCAGCAGGTCCTCTCTGGGCATCTCCCTGAAGCCAGGGGCATAGGGATCCAGCCCCACTGACGGAGCTGGGGCTGCTGACGCTGGAAGAGAAGTTACCAGGACTCTGACTTCAGCGTCGAGGAGGAAAGATGGGTATGCTTGCATGTTTTGCTTATTTAACGGATGTGTTAGCAGCTGAGTGAAAGAGGGATCAAAATGACCTTGTGCTTTAGGTCAGGCAGCCTGGCAGCTTCCAGATCAAGTAAGAAGATGCCTTGGGGTTCCAGCTGGCAAACTACCAGAGAGCCTCAGCCCTGGAGGAGACAGAGCAGCAGGAGGACAGATCTGCCTTTCTATTTGAGGTTTTGGAAACTAAAGCAGAGAGAGGCAGAATGACTTGCCCAAGGTCACACAGCCCCCAAGTGACAGTCACATGCTGAACCCCAGGCCACGTGACCACGTGGTCTGTGACATGTCCGCAGCACGGGGCCTCCCCAAGAGGGGCGTCAGGCACCAGGGTCCGGATTTCTTCCTCCGAAGCCACAAACTCTTATCTCTCACAGCAAGAAGTTCCCACAGCAGTGCAGATTCTGCAGCCTCTGCCCACGACTTTTTCTATTCTGGGTGCCTGGGCGGGCAATTAGCATAAATCTGCATAAATTTCTCATTTTTAACAGAACGGAGAAAGGCATGAGGAAAGAGATTAAAAAGCTGGTGTTTATCAGTAAGATGGCGTGGCAGCCTTCGCCAGCTGCATCTGTCCCGCGTTCTCCCTTCTGCCTAAGAAGCCCATCCTTGGGAGCCACTTAGCACCATCCTCTTTCTCCTCCAGGCCCAGCTGCAAGGCCACGTCTTCTGCAGAACTTTCCTGGAGGCTCCGTGGCAGAGATGCTGGCAGTGTCCCCTCACATCTCCCTGGACCGTGTGTGTCCCCTTCTCGCCCCATCACCCTGTGCCCTAGCCTACAGAAGTGACCCACCTGGGGTGGTTCTGCCTCAAGTCTGTAGGCCTCCGGGGATCGGCTTGCCTGAAAGGCTCTAGAAAGTTCTCTCAGTGCTGCAGGTGCCTTGACGCTCTGTCTGCGACGCCCAGCTTCAAACGGAGGAAACCCACACCCCAGAATCTGCTGGGCTGGCTTCAGACTTGTTTGCAAAATTTCCTTCTGACTCTGTGGCATGCTCTGAGAGTCTGCCCAGCCCAGGGCCGTCCTCCCCCAGCGCAGAGAGTACACCATGCTGTCTCAACCTAGGCTAGGGGTTAGCCCCGGCTGCAAAGGGCCCTCCACTGAGTCCAGCATGATCCCAGATAAGCCCCAAATATAAGTCAGATGGCAGCTCCCTGGAGGTCCCTGGGCCTCTGGCAGGGCTGGGCTAGGTCTGCTCTTGGATATTTAAATAAAAATAGCTCACACCCCCATTTTAGGTATCTGTATTTCTCCCAGGCAGCCTTTGCTTTTTTGCGGGGGGAGGGGGGTTGGGGAGTAATTAGTTTTATTTATTTATTTATTTTATTATTATTATTTTAATGGAGGTACTGGGGGTTGAATCCAGGACCTCGTGCATGCTAAGCACCCACTCCACTCTGCACAAGCCCTCATTTTTATCTCCTGCTTCCTCCACATTCTCACTCTCGATGCCATCTTTGTTTCCCATGTCTCCCCACCCCCACCTCATCCCGAGCTGGACGTAGGTCTGAGTACTTCGCTCCCCAAATCGCCACGACCTCAATGTTCTGTGTGTAACAGATCTTCATTCCGAGACTATTTATGGCAATGGATGGAGGGTGGACAGTGCACGTTGCTCAGCACAAGCAACAGCTTTAACCTGAAGTTGATCCTAAAGTCCCACCAGGAAGGATCTTTCAATGGCCACATGGACCCTTAGATGCTGGCTTGTTGATTTTTTTTCCTGCTCTTTCCCTTCCAGGACAGTCTGGCGGCCTCTCTCAGGTCCCTCTCTTTGCATTTTAAATCTCCCCTCAATTAGAAGATCTCGGCTCTCTGGTCCCCACTCTGCTCAAAGCCCCGGGCACACCCGCAGCCCAGCCAAGGGCTCTCCATTCCTGGTCGCTATCCTTGAGCTGCATGGAGAACCGGCAAGGCACTGAGTTAACCATTTCCCTCCCTGTGACCAAATTCTAGGTCAGGGATCTGTCCCTGGGAACAGAGGAGGTCCAGGGGTTGTGTGTTGTTTCTCGGTCTGTGCTGTCTCCTGCACGGGCCTGGAAGCACCTAAAGGACAGAAACAATCTGATTCGTCTCGTCAGTCCCGTTTCTGCCCAGAACCAGGGAGGATGATGGGAGAGAGAAGAAATGAGTGAATGGATGATGACTTAGCACACAAACCAAGAGAAAGGCGGGAGGGAGCAGGGGGCACTTTGGAGTTGGGGTTGAATTTACTGGTTGTCACACATTCCTGGAGGGGTTCAATCAGATGGAAAAGCACATAGCTAGCTCTTTGCTGTGGATCAGACCATCTGAATGGTCATTATGGTAACCTGCATTCACTCCAGTCCTGTACCCCACGAACAGAATATATGCCCTCAACAGAATATACGGCCTTGGACTTGATCATATGACTTGCTTTGACCAATGGAACCTGAGTGGAGTGGACAGTGTGGCCACCCTGAGCAGAGAATTTAAGATGTGTGGCCTATTTCAGTTCGGGCTCTCCTGCTTGCAACACTGGCCATGAGAAGAGCTCACTTCAAGAAGACCAAGAATTGGAGACACATGGAGCAGATTCTAATCCAAGCCCAGCTGAGCCACAGACCAGTGAGTGAAAAATAACCATTTGTTGTAAGCCACAGAGTTTTGCAGGGTTGGGGGTGGGGATTGCTTGTTATCCAGTACATGCTGACTAATACAGTCCTCTAGTCCAATCTCTGTCCAATGCATAAAGCCACTCCTCACCATTTTGGCCCATTTGAAGTCAAGCCTTAGCTTGCACACCTCCAGTGATGGGGAGCTCACTACCTAACAAGGCTGCTTATTCCCGTCTCTGGAGAGTTAGATCCCAACCCACCCTGACCTGAGTTCATGAATTGATCCTAACTCCCTCTGTCCTTCCTTCCTGATCTCACAAGGCAAGTCCACCTCAGCACAGCCAGACAGAGACTGAAGCAGTGTGGTGTGGCAGCCCCATCCCCTGCCTCGTGGGACCTCCAGCAGCTCCTATACATGGTCGCCCATGCCTTCACCTCTCTACCTCCTCTCCTTGCCTACTGCCCTCCACCAAGGCAGAGTCTGGAACTGACCATTGCAGCTAATCAGCATGGCCAGTGGCCAGACCCTTGTCTCTGTTGGACTAGACAATATACCTCCACAGGAAATGCCAGGTTAGAAGCAGACTCTGGAGCTGGACAGACCCGGGGGCAAATCCCAGCCCTGCCACCACCTGCTGTGTCACCTTGGACAGGCCACTTCATTCTTGGAACCTCAATTTTCTCATCAGTAAAATGAAGACAGTAATTACCTCTACTTTACAAAAGCAATAATATGGGGGGGAGGTGGATTTAGCTCAGAGGTAGAGCACATGCTTAGCATGTGGGAGGTCCTGAGTTCAATCCGCAGTACCTCCATTAAAAAAAAAGGGGCAACAACTCAAGACCTACCAATAAAGGGATGGGGAATTAAACTATAGACTGTATACAGCTCATGCAACTTAATAACAAAAAAACAAACAACCCAGTTTAAAAATGGGCAGAAGACCTAGACAAGCAATTCTCCAATGAAGACATACAAATGGCCAATAGGCACATGAAAAAATGCTCAATATCACTAATTATCAGAGAAATGCAAATCAAAACTACAGTGAGATATCACCTCGCACCAGTCAGAATGGCCATCATTCAAAAGTCCACTAACAATAAATGCTGGAGAGGGTGTGGAGAAAAGGGAACCCTCCTACACTGCTGGTGGGAGTGTAGTTTGGTGCAGCCATTAGGGAAAGCTGCATGGAGATTCCTCAAAAGACTAAAAATGGACTTACCATATGATCTAACAATCCCACTTCTGGGAATATATCCAGAGGGAACTCTAATTCAAAAACATACAGTGCACCCCAATGTTCATAACAGCACTATTTACAATAGCCAGGACATGGAAGCAACCTAAATGTCCATCAACAGATGACTTGATAAAGAAGCTGTGATATATTTATATAATGGAATACTACTCAGCCATAAAAAATAATAAAATAATGTCATTTGCAGCAACATGGATAGACCCAGAGATCATCATTCTAAGTGAAGTAAGCCAGAAAGAGAAAGAAAAATACCATATGAGATCACTCATATGTGGAATCAAAAGAAAAAAGAAGACACTAATGAAATCATTTACAAAACAGAAACAGACTTGCAGACATAGTAAACAATCTTATGGTTACCAGGGGAACGGGGGTGGGAAGGGATAAATTTGGGAGTTTGAGACTTGCAAATATTAACTACTATATATGAAAATAGATAAAAAAACAAATGTCTTCTGTAGAGCACAGGAACTATATTCACTATCTTATAATAACCTTTAATGAAAGAGAACATGAAAACAAATATGTGTATATATGTGTATGACTAGGACATTATGCTGTACACCAGAAATCAACACATTGTAACTGACTATACTTCAATTTTTAAAAAAAAAAAAAAAAAGAATAAATAAATAAATAACAAGTATTAGCATGGATGTGGAGAAATTGGAACCCTTGTGCACTGTTGGTGGGAGTGCAAAATGGTGCAACTGCTGTGGAAAACAGTGTGGCGGTTCCTCCAAGAATTAAAAATAGCGTTACTATGTGGTCTAGCAATTTCGCTTCTGAGTATACAACCACAGGAACTGAAAGCAGGTGCCTCAAAGGGCTGTTTGTACAGCCACAATCACAGCCGCAATATTTACAACAGCTGAAAAGTGGAAGCAACCCAAGTGTCCGTTGATGGGAGGCTGGATAAGCAAGATGTGGGGCATACATACAATGGAACATCATTCAGTCTTAAAAGGGAAAGAAATTCTGACACATGCTGCAACATGGACAAACTTTGAAAACATCACGCTCATTGAAATAAGCCAGTTACAGAAAGAAATACTGCATGATTCTACTTACAGGAGGCAGACTAAGAGCAGTCAACTTCATAGAGACAGAAAGTAGACTGGTGGTTTCCAGGGGCTGCGAGCAGGGAGAAACAGAGAGTTTTTGTTTAATGGGCACAGAGTTCCATTTTTCAAGATAGAAGAGTTCTGAGTGGATGGTGGTGATGGCCTCACAACAACATGAATAGACTTAATACCACTGAACTGCACACTTGAAAATGGTTAAGATGTTAAATGTTATATTATGTTAAAAGTATACATGAATGAATGAATGAAAATAAACCAGAGTCTTCTATGTTTTCTTAGGGGCCACAGTCCTGCAAACTCCAGGAATACCCCAATGTGTCCCGGAGCGGGGGTTCTGCTGCACCCCTCACCCTTTTGGTCCAGGCTTTGGTCCAGGGAAGGAAGGCAGTACAGGACAAGGGACAAACAGGAGCATCCCCATGCCCCCATCAGTACACAGAGCACTCATACTCACTCATCAGATTCATTTTCCCAAATGCTGCCCATGTAATAATTTTACAGATAAAGAAGAAGAGGCTCAGAGAGGTTGAGTCACCTGTGCAGGGTCACACAGCTGCAAAGTGCAAAGCCTCAGACACACATACCTTTCCCAAAGTCTGCACTCTTTCTTCAACCTCTCAGCAGCCTGGCCCAGAGCCTGAGTGATGCCACCAGCTATCTCTGCAAAGCTCTCAACATCATTTCTCTTCCCAGGCCTTCAACCTCCTCTCGGAGAAAATGAAAAGTTCAGGGCTATGGTGTTTGTGAATGTCACTCATTCCATTCTTCAGCAAGTACTATTACTGAGCACGTCCTACGCTCCAGGTATTGCCTTGGCCCCACAGATGCAGCAGGGACCAGACGGATGAGGCCCTGGGCCTCACAGAGCTCACAGACAATAAACACATAAACAAGCAGGGGACTCCCAGAGTCAAAGTGCCCCGAAAGGCAAGATCAAGGGTATCTGGGGAAGGCTGCTTTGAAAGGCAGCCAGGCAGGCCTCCAGGAAAAGGTGACATTCCAGCTGAGAATTAAAGACTGAAAAGGAGCCAGCCATTAAGGGAGCAGCAGAGAACATTTGAGGCAGAAATAACAGCAAAAGTGGTGGGAATCAACTTGGCTTCTCAGAAGAACAGCCAGGAGAGGAGGCCAGCGTGGCTGGAGGGTGGTGAGCGAGGAGTGGCAGGTAGGAGGTGGGTGGGGAGGCAGGTGCTGGGGGCAGGAAGCCAGCAATCAGGATTTGGATTTTGTTCCAACCGAAGAGGAGCATCTTGGAGGAAGTGACAAGAAGAAGGAAGCACTCTGGCCCTGAATGTGCTGTGCACGCTGTAGAGTGCTGTGCACCTGTGAGCTATGATGTCCTTGCTCTTGTGTCAAGTGAAGGAGTCATCTCCCAGGAGCTCTGTTTGCTCCCTTCCGGTTTGTCTTGATACTCTGGGCAAACGGACACACCCTGGGGCTTAGTAAGCAATACCTTGTTCTTCTCATTTCCCTCCCTGTTTACCTTTCCCAGCTCTGATAGGCTCTGGCCCTGGATTCTGACCTTTCTCAGGACCTCCTTATCTGAGCCTTCGGCAGGCAGGCAAGGGTGACCTTCACCACCTGGGCAGTGGAGCCCAAGGGTGAGCTCCACCCTGGGCAGGCCCTGAAGGAAAAAAAAGAGCCTTAGAAGGAAGAGAGCGGTGAGAAAGTTCCAGAAAAGGGTAAAATTAATGCTGAGTGGAACCTCAGTGATCAGCTGGGGAAACTGAGGCCTGGGGAGAGAAAGCAGCTTGTCTCAGGTCATACAGCAAGTTGATCCCGGTATGAAGTTCTTCACCACGCCTGGTAATCTGAGTGGTTCTCGGGCATAGTAATAATAACAACAAAAACAACAGCAATATAGCTAGTAATCACTAACCCTGTGCCGGACACTGTCCTAAGGCATTTACATATTTAACTTTTCTGCTTCTCACAGCACCCCTGTGAGGTATGGGCTATTAGAGCCCCGGTTCCGTAGAGGATGACAGAGGCCAAGAGACTTAGCTACTGGACAGGAGTCACACGTCTGCTGCCTCCAGAGCCCCACTCGTAGTGACTACACTAGCAAACGGAGGCTCAGAGTGGGGAGATCCCTTGCCCAGTTCACTCACGCTCATGCTGTAGTCACCGTCAGACACTGTGCCCCCGAAGAATATGTCATGTGCATCTTTATACTGATGGTGCCAAGTATAGCAAAGGCTTGGCGCAGAAAACACTGGTTGAATTAAGACTAATTGTGATATCAAGTTCTGCTCAAATGTGGCAGATTCTTTTGGCACACGTAGGGGGGAATGCAGGGAAATTGCAGGAAGGAAGCAGATCGAACACCCCAGCTGGTGGCGGTTGTAGTAGAAAGCACATGGGCTTTCTGAGAAGTCACAGATTGCTTGTTGGAAATCTGGGGGATCTTCAGCAAGTCATTTAGACACACTCAGCCTCAGTTGCCTTCTCTAAAAAAATCAGGATAGAATTCCCAGCCTCACAGGGCATGGATTAATTCAGCTGATGGATACAAAGTGGAAGTTGGCTAATTTTTTTTTTCCACAAAGGGCCAGATAATGAATGTTCTCAGCTTTGTGAGCCATAGGTCTTTGTTACATTTCCTCAACTGCTTCTGGAGGGCACAGGGAGCCATAAAAATTGCATATTTACAAAAACAGGCAGCAGGCTGATTTGGCCAACAGACCATTGTTTGCTGACCTTTGACACAAAGCACTAGCCAGAGCCGGGTGCCCACAGTGCTGTGTATGACTTTTGTGGACCCTAAGAAACTTTGCCTTTGTAGGTCTCTTCTACCATAACAGAATTTTGTGAGCCCTAGAAATTTCTTTTTTTCTATTAATGTGAAAAAAATCTTTTGGCTTACGATTTTAAAATAAATTAAACTGTTTTTTCGGGGCACTGAAATTATTGCAGGTCAGGCGCTGTGTCTATGTGCCTGATGAGTGGGTACTTGTCACACACAGGCAGTCAGTAAATGGGACTCCCCTTCCCAACCATTTTTCTCTGCTGGGTGGGACTGCCTTTGTTGTCATGAGATACAATAAGAGAATACCAGAAGCTGGGTAGCTTAGGCCATGAAAATTTACCTTCTTATGGTGGGGGAGGCTGGACATTCAAGCATCCAAGATCAAGGAGCCAGCTCGGTCAAGCTCTGGTGAGGCCTTTCTCCTGTCTTGCAGACAGCCACTGTCTCACTGTGTGCTCACATGACCTCTTTTTTGTTCAAAAGAGAAGGGGTAGGGAGGAGAGAGAGAAGCAGCAGCTTTCTGATGTCTCTTTTTATAAGGAAACTAATTTTGTCACATCAGGGCCCCACCCTTATTACCTCATTTAAACTTAATTCTTTCTTTAGAGGCCCCATCGCAAAATACAGCCACACTGGGGGTTAGGGCTTCAACATCTGAATTTGAGGGAGCAGGGGGAACACAAACGTTTTAGTCCATAACAGCCTGGAATCAGACAAGGAGATAGGACATCTTCTACATGGAGGTACCTATGAGCTCAGGTTTGCAACGAGGTGACCTGGGTGTTAGATCCTGGTGCATCCTCTCTGGCATTTATCAGAGAAATCATTTCAACTTTCCTGTCCCCGGGTTATTCTTCTATAAAATGGGGTAATTGTAATTTCTATGTCATTGGGCTTTCCTGGAACGTGTGGCAAGCATTCAGCTGAGACTTACATATGGAAAGCACATGATCAGTGTTAGCAATAGTGATGATGGTGATGATGGTGATGGTGATGATGGTGATGATGGTGATAGTGATGCTAGTGATGCTAGTGATGATGGTGATAGTGATGATAATGATGATGGTGATAGTGATGATAATGATGATGGTGATGGTGATCATGATGATAGTGATGATGATGGTGATGACAGTGATGATGGTGATGGTGATAGAGAGGATGATGAGATGAATATGATGATGGTGATGGTGATGATGACAATGGTGAGGATCATCTTGAGACAGGAAGGAAGGGGGCAGGGCAGAGCCGTTAAAGGAATGACACAGCAGATGGCACCAAGATGGCAAAAAAGTCAACTCCCAATAGACCTGAAGGCCTAAGATGGTGGGACATGTGACATCCAGTGGACCTTGAGCTTTATTATATGCATTGTAATATATTAGCATGGGAAATAGCACACTCACAGGTGCCATGACTGTTCTCAGGCTGACCATAAAAGGTCAAAAAGTAGGTGGTGGCCCAGTTCCTGGGAATCACCATCCCTTCCCCAAAGTAGTTGAAATAATCCTCCTACTCATTAGCATATGAAATCACCAAGCCCATAAAAACTAACAACCCTGCACCCTGGGGCCTCTCTCTCTCTCTCGCCTTCTGAGACGGCCCACACTCTGTCTGTGGAGTGTGTGTCTACTTTTAATTTAACTGCCCCCCTCTCTGGCTTTCTGAGCTGGCCTGCACTTGGTCTATGGAGTATGCCTCTCTCTGAATAAGTCTACCTTTACTCAACTATGGGTCGCTTTTGAATTCTTTCCTGCATGAAGCCAAGTACCCTTACTTGGACGAGGCGCATCCCAGGGACTCAACCAAGACCTGGGACATGGCCATCTTCTAGCATGCCCCCACCTCTTTCTTGTATCAATCTTATAAGAAGAACCAGAGACTCATTGGATGGACCCAGTGGCTGGGATCTTCTACTTCAGCTGAGCATAAATCCTTTCTATCACCAGTGCAAGGAAGACCCACCAGAAGGAGCTGATCCTAGCATCTCAGGGTGGGTACACTGACACACTGAATCCCTTTTTTTGGGTTCCTTGCACACAGTCCTTGTCTTCAGACTCTTCCTCCAGTGGACTAATACTTGTGGCTTCATTTATGCCCTGACACCAATTCTCTGAGAGCAGCTGGGTGTCCTGGCGCTGACATCACCCCCCCCCCCCCCCCCCGCCACAGGTCTAGGAGCTCCTCCACAAGACTGCCTCCACTTGAGATGCCAGCCACAAGTCTCAGGAGCCACCCACACTTCTGACTAGCTGACTATAAATTTCCAGGTTCCCATGGCTCCCATAGGTTTGCTAAATCTCCAGAATGACTCATAGATTCACCAAAAGTGCTATACTTACGACTACAGTTTTATTTTAAAGGATCCAGATCAGCACCCTCCAAGTGAAGAGACACACGAGTTGAGGTCTGAAGAGAGAGATGTGGAGCTTCTGTCCCCTCTGTGGAATCCAGACACATCACGCTCCCAGCACATCCACGTGCTCACCCACCAGGAAGCTCCACCCGGCTGTGATGTCAGAGTTTTAACTGGGGTTTCGTTAGGTAGGCACGGTTGATTAAATCATTGGCCACATAACTGAACTCAATCTCCAACCCCCTGCCTTCCCTGAAAGTCAGGCTGGTCCAAGGTTCCAACCGTCTAATCACATGGTTGGTCTTTCTGCGACCAGCCCCCATCCTGAAGCTACCTAGGGTCCCACTGTGAGTCTCCTCATTAGCACAACAAAGACATTCCTATCAGTTGGGAAATTCCAAAGGTTTTTAGAGCTCTGGGCCAGGGTGAAAACCAGATACATTCTTGATACCACATCCCCCTTCAGAAGCCCTCCTTCTCTCCCTCCCCAAAGCCTTGATTGAATTTCCAGGCTCTGCATTTACTGTTTTTAACCTGGGAGACATCTTGCCCCTGGAAATGACCTCTACAGGGGCTGAGCTCATCCTCCCGCCACATGTAGACTCACTCTGTTCTCCTTTTGGTACCCACAGACCCTCCCTAAATCTCCTTCTGACCTGGATCCTGAGCTTCAGGCGTGAACCCCACTTCCTAGGCTCCTCACTTGCTTATACCATCTCCTGGATCTGCCCAGATCCCCCATCTTACCCAGCCACTGCCTGAGAACTCTTGCTGTGTTTTACATTATTTTCTTTAATTTAAATTCTTTTCTGAATTAGTTTATGTTTATAAAATTTTTTAAAGTTACACTCCATTTACAGTTATTACAAAATATTGGCACACTGTACAATTCATCCTTGTAACCTATCTTACAACCAACAGTTTGCAACTTCCGCTCCCCACCCCCTATATCTGCTGTGCATTCTTAACTCATCCCAACTTCAGATGCTGAGATTTCCTGGCCTTCAAGAGAAGCCTAGAATCCTGGCTTGAAGTGGGTCTTAAAAAGACATAAGTCCAATTGCCAATGGCACATTCCCAGCCTTGCCATTTCTTCATTGAATGGCCTTCAGCAAGTCACTTCAAGTCCAGAAGGTTACATTTCCTAATCTGGAAAAGAGAAAAACAATCCTCCATTAGTCAGGATTTGTCTAGGATTTGCTGCAGTAACAAATGCATCCTAACATAGCAGAAGTTCTTTCTCACTCACACCCTCACTCACCACACTGCTCTGTCCTTCACTTACATCCTCTAGAGCACATGTTCTCCAGGGTCACCAGGACAGAGAGAAGAGAAGGGCTGGAGGAGGTACACTGGCTGTCAGTTGCATTGGCCCAGAAGTGACCCATACTACCTGCATTCACAAGCTACTGGCCCCCAGTCATCACTTGGCTCCCACATGCCTGCAAGGATTGCTGAGGGATGACTGTATGCTATTTGGCAAGGGCCAAGTCTGTCTGCAGGTTCTTTGACTCACTGGGAGGTGGGGGAAACCCAGGAAGCTTGTGTATGTGAGAACTCCAGCCACAGAGCAGGTGGTTGTTAATCAGTTTCCTGATTCCACAAAGGGCCTCTGTTTTGCTTGGGAAGCCCTTTAGTCTTGATAAGAGAGATGGGTCCCGTTTGTGCTCTCCGTCTGCCGGGGCAGGGCAGGTCCTAGTGGTCTGGCCATTGGGGCTGTTCAGACTGGGCTGAGATGACCAGGTTATTTCTCCCAACTTCCCCCGGGGATCAGAGATCCTACCTTCCCAGCCCTCAAATCAAAGCTGGAGGCAGAGTTTATGTCAAATGTCACTGACCTTTACCTTGGCCGTCAAAGGTCAAAAGCAATCTGACTTCACACTATGGCTTTCTACTTTCTGCCGAAGTTGACTCCACGTAGCTGTAACCGAGTTGGATAGCGGAATGGAGCCATGAGATGTGGAATCAAAATAATGAGATCATGGTCCCGGGTACCATTAATTCCCTGGACCATGTGAAAAAGAGTCTGTGGTAGAGTGGAATAGAGGAAACTGGACCTTGGAGACAAGGCAAGAAAAGGTCAGGAAAGGACTGAGACCAGATGGATAAACAGCAGAGAGTCAGGAAGCCAAGAAAGGACAGAAAATGGCACGTGCAAAGGCGAAGAGGCACAGAACCACATCCTCAGGAGCAGCGTGTGGTTGGAAAAGGAAATCCAGGATGGGGCAGGGTGGGGACACTGTCAGGAGATGTGGCTGGATGTGTAGCCGAGGCGACATCGTTCCTTCTTTCCTTCATTTCAGGACTATCCACTGAGCACCAAGAGACTCCAGGTGCCGTGCGAGGCACAGCAGATTCAACCGAGAGCCGGGGCAGAGCTTGGAGTGCGCCACGGGGGGCTGGGCAAGAGGCAAGTAGGCAAGGAAATGAGAGGGTTTCGGAGAGATGGGAGGAAGGAGAAGGAGCACCCCTTGAATGCCAGGCCCAGGGATCAGGGTGGTGGGGAGCCCTGGGAGAGCTGTAGGCAGAGGAGAGATGAGGTTAGATCTGGATTTTAGAAGCTCACTCCATGCAGGAGGGGAGGTGGGTGTCCCAGCCTGAACAGGCGCCCTCAGCACAGGGCGGGGCACACAGTGGGTGCTCAGCTGATGCTAGAGTTCTGACTCTCAGTGTGATGTGTGTTTCCTGATCTGGAGCCTGTTCCCCTCCCCTCGCAGCCTCTCTGTCCCCAAGGACATCTGCAAGCAGGGCTAGATGCCTCCTAATCGCTCAGCTGGCTCTGTGCCCAGGGAGGAATGCAGGAAGGGACACCCTGATAACCATCAAAGCTCCAGCATTGACTCCAGGGGAGAAGACAGCCCGAGTCCCTCGCGCTCCGCCGCTGAGGACTCAGCCAGCTTTCCCCAGGGCCTCATCCGTTACCTGAGTGGATGGGGGACGGAGACCTGGAAGCGCAGAGCCTTCAGCTTGACTCCTGCCTCCACCCCAGCCTGCCGCATGCCCCAGGCAGGCTGCTCCCTCACTCTGTGCCTCCGTTTTCTTCCTGGCAAAACAAGCGTAATAATCCAGGCTTCCACCTCACAGGACTATGATGGGGGCGAGGGCGGAGACGCATTCTCTCCTCAACCAGCAGGTTCTCACTGAGCCTGTACCACTCCCCCCGGCCTCTCTGTCCCCAAAGACACCTGCATGCAGGACTAGATGCCTGGGGGGCGTCAGCAGGGAGGGATGGTGGGGGTGACAGAACAGAAGAAGGAGTTCCCTGCACTGATGGAGCAGAGCCGAGGACCCAAGCTCTGCTTTAATAATGTCACATGGATTTGGCTCATTTAATTTTCATGACAACTCAGTGAGATGGGTCCAGTCCTCACCCCTCTTTCTACAGATGAGGAAAATAAGGCAGAAAGAAGGTAGAGGACTTGCCCGCGGAACAAGCCCAGGAGGAGCAGCTCACGGGGATATGAACTGGGTCTGAGTCCAGAGCCCGTCCTCCCAACCACGAGTCCGCACTGCCCAGGTGAGGGGAGACACGGCTTGAAAGTATTCAAAAATCCAATGTTCTGTGGTGCAAAGTTTTGGGACAGGAGACAGAGGCAGGAGTCAGGGGAAGAGACCTGAAGGTGGCGGGATGCGCAGCTCAGGGGAAGACAGAGGGGTTCTGGGCAGGGGGGGGGGGGCAAGGCTTGGACCGCAGTGAGAGTGGTCCACGGAGCTCAGTAGGCGGCTGCAGGCCTGGGGAGCATCATCTGGAGTTTGCACTTTCCTCCAAGAGTGATGAGAAACCACTGGAGGGATTAAACTGATTGATGTTTTAGAAAGAATCCCCCGGACTAGGGGCCACGATAAGACATGGGAAGACCACGCAAAGGACGCTGCAGTCAGTGACCCCAGTGAGAAGGGGTGGTGGCCAGGACCAGGTGGCGGCCTTGTGGGTGGGGAGAAGGCAGCTCGGAGGATCTAGCCGAGTAGAATTGACAGGAGTGGGTACGTGAGAGAGGGTGACCCTGGGACATGTGGATCATGGGCCTCAGAGAGCGTCTCAATGGGCTGGTTCTCCAGGGAAGTAAAGACTGAGTAAGAGTCTTTATGAAACCCCTAGGGGAAGGTATAGCTTGGTGGTAGGCTGCGTGCTTAGGACGCATCAGGTCCTGGGTTCAATCCCCCGTACCTCCATCAAAAATAAATAAATACGCCTAATTACCTCACCTCCCCAACAAAAAAATATATATTTTTTTAAAAGAAGACCTAAAATAAATGGAAAGGCATTTCATCTTCATGGATCAAAAAATTTTATATATATGAAACACCCAACTGGAGAAGGCTCAGACTGATTCAGGCAGACCTGGAAACCCTGGCTCCACCCCCGACCAACCACGTGACTTACAGCCAGTCACTTCCCCTTCCTGAGCCTCGCTCTCCCTCTCTCAAAAGCAGAGGTGTAAACACCCACCTGACAGAACTGTGGGGATAATGGAGGTGACAGCTCCTGCCACTTGGGTTTCAAATCGCTGCATCTCCTTAGTTACAATTTACTGAGCAGGCACTATGTGTCAGATTCTGTGTTGTGTGTTATGTACGTGATCTCGGCAATCCTCACAACATCTCAATGAGGTAGGCAGAATTATTCCCTTCATTTTTCAGTAAGAAAATAAAGGCTCAGAGAGGTGAGGTGGTTTGCCCATGGCCACATAGTGACTAAATGCAGAACTAGAATTTAAGCCCAGAAAGGTCTTGTGTCAAAACCTGGGTATTTCATTACCACACTAGTCAGTAGTAGTTAGGATGTGGTCAGTGGCCAGTAACAGAAGGTACAGGCAAATGTTCATGGTTCCTATAGAGCAGAAGTTAATTACTTTTACATGCCAAGGTGTCTGGTCATAAATGATTCCAAGGTAGAGGCAGTAGCTCAACCAAGTCATCAAGGACACACATGCTTCCTAATATCCCAATCTATTCCTATCATTCTATCAGCAGTATTTTGCCTCATGCTTGCAATATGGCTGCCACAGCTCCAAGCATCGCAGCTACATCCCAAGAAAGAAAAATAGAGATATCATAAAGGGAGTATCCTCTCTTATCATTCATGAAAAAGTTTCCCCCTAAACTTCCAGTAGATTTTCTTTTATGTCACATTGGCCAGAAATAAGTCACATAACCAATCCTAAACCAATCAGTGGCAAAAGAGAGTAGGGGTGACATGACGTGGCAGTTTTCAAGGATATCTGGCTATTCTTGTCACTCTTCTCATCAAGAGGTGGGCTGTCCTTGAATTTAGGCCCACCTTAGGAACTTGTTGACAAAGAGAACTTGGCATAAATGACACCATGTGACTTCCAAGGCTAGGTTATAAAAGAGAAGGAGATTCTGCTTCTACCCATTTCACTGGAGCACATGTGCTGGAACCCTTAGCTGTCACATCAGTCCTACCAGTCCGAGGCCGCCATATTGTGAGGAGGCCCAACTAGCCCACGTAGCAATTCCACTTGGAGAAGGTCTAAGTGAAGAGAGAGAGAGGTGCCTGGCCAGCCCCAAGTACTCCAACCCCCTGATGTTCTAGCTCCAGTCACATCTGGACTGCAACTGGGAGAACAACCCAGCCAAGCCTCTTCTGAATTCCTGACCCCCAGAAATTGTGTGACATATGATGATCATTGCTGTTTCAAGCTGCAGAGGTTTGGGGTAAATTGTTACACAGCAGTACATTGCCAAATCACATGATCAGCTTAGAACAATCATGCTTCATCTTCTGGGGTTAGACAGTTTTCCAGCTGCATAAAGCTGGGGTTTCATTAGCAAGGAAGAGGGGCAATGACTGTGGGACAGGCAATCCCCCACAGGGTTCTATTGTATTGCCAGAAGTTTCTGACATGGAGAATTTGATAGCCAAACTCAGAGAAACTATAGTAACATGAGGAGATTTCTCTTAAGCCACACATATCCTGATGCTCTGATTGCTTGGGTGGTACAAGGTTCACATTCGAGCTGGAAACATTAGTTCTCGATACAGATTCCTACATCATGAACACGCTTTGCCTGGCTGTAGCAACTGGTTCAGTCGTTCAGCCAATCCTGAGAACTTTTTTGTGCCAAACTTTCTTTGAGCCCTGAGACCCCAAGATGAAAACATCATCCTGTTTGTGCCCTTTGGGGGCTCTGAGAGTCAGGGGAGACCAGAAATAACTTCCAGATCAGACAGAAAGTATGCGGTGCTCGTGAGAGAGTGCAACTCACACGCAGAAGGAATTCAGAGCCACACAGTCTCTTCTGAATTGGGGGAGGTGGAAGCCGGGGCTCTGTGGTAGTGACAGCCCACTTACCCTCCTGTTCTCTCCCTCCCCTACTGCTTTCCCACCACGTGACCTTCTTTCTGTGCCTGAAACACCTCAAGCTCATTCCTGCCCCAGGGCCTTTGCACTTGCTGTTCATGTTTGGGGAACAACAAATCCACACCTAAGGAATATAGAAATAAGGGAGAGAAAGGAGTGGGCACTAGAGTTGCCCTCCCAGTGGGCAATGGGCTTCCTGCCTACCCTCAAGTGTTTGAGTTCAGGCCAGTGGCCAGGGCTTCTGCACAAGGCAGCAGATCTACCTGTGGCCCAAATGGCAGAGCAAACAAAGGCCGTGTGAATGCCGAGTACTACGCGAGGGGTTTTATAAATCATCACTGTTTCATCCTCACAGTAATCCTGTGAGGTGAGTGACAACATCCCCACTGAACAGACGAGAAGATGGAGGCCCAGGGACATCGATGAGCACCTTGCCCACCACCCCACAGCTTCCAAGCAGAGGTGGGCCAACTCCAAGGCCCGCAAGCTTCCTTCTGCCAGGCTTATCAGAAATAAGGGGCATCCTACAACTACGGGTCCCAGAGTCAAAAAGAGAGTCTGCCACCCGCTTTGATTGGAATATCCACGGTGACAAGGAACTCAGCCCACGACGTTGCCAGAAGTTCCCACTTGGCAGGTTCCGGGAAGAGTGGAAATTGGCGAGTCCAGGAAAAAGATCCTAGCAAAAGGCTGAAAGACCTCGGGCGGCTCGAAAAGGAGACAGAATAGATGTGATCTGAGCTTGGGGAGACTCTCCAGGGACGAGAGGAAAGGCTGCAGCGGAGCCTGGGGGCCTGGAGGCCAGGGCGAGCCGGGCGGATGCGCTGCCGTCGCAGACACTGGGTATGGGGCATTGCTGGGAGATGATCAGGACAGACAGGGACTGGACTGGGGGGAGTCTTCTGGCTGTACTGGGCTCTAAGACTGCACTTTGCACGTATCCCAGAGGAAATGCCAGGTGTGGGTGGTGACCTCCTCCTCCCGATAAAACCAGTGGGGAAGGTCAAAGGGAGGCCTGTTCGTCTGGGGCCCGGGCAGCTGCGTCAATCATTAGCTGGCGATTAGAGGCCTCCAGCCGTGTCCTTCTGCAGGACATGTGCACAGCTGCCTCCCAGCAGCTGTCCGAACCCCACCCCACCTCTCCTGCAGGAATCTTGGATCTGCTAGGCTCCCAGCAAGGGGGCTGGAGCAACTTTCTCCCCACATGCTTGTGTGAAGGTGAGAGCTCAGTAGATCATCTTCCTTATCATGTTTCTGTTGACCCTTATTATCCAAAAGAAAGGCAGTAAGGTTTTCGAAAGAGGCAAAACCTCACCCCGCGGGAAGTCCTTCTCTTCTAAGGTGACAGAGGGAGATTTCAGGGCAGAGAGATCATTATGTGTCCACCCATAGGATACATGCAGGCCTGGGAACTCCATCAGGCAACCTGGGTTCTTCTTTTATTACTCAGCAAACCCCTCCAGAGGGCCCATGCTACGTGCTAAGAACTGGCTACCCCAGGTGAAGCTATATGACCCCTGCCAACAGAGAGGCAACAAAGTAAGCAATTTCAACCGACCGGACAATCGCTGTCACTGACGTGTGGGCCACGTTCAGTGGGAGCACTGGAGAGGGAGCCACTAATGCTGCCCAGGGGAGGTAAGCCGGGCTCCCCAGAACAAACAGGAACAGCAACTTGGGAGACCAAGGGACTAAGTCTGCTGTGCTTTCCCCTCCCCTGCCTCCTCGAGATGTCCTGCCCCTGGGAACTCCTGACATCGGCTCCCAGCCTGCGCACTTCCTTGCCTCTGCTCTCCCCTGGCCTCTTCCCCACTTCTGTTCCAGGGGGACCTCCCATGCTGGACCCTCCTGTCACTTCCCAAGGGGTCCACTGGCATGAAGCCAGTTTCAGGCTTCCTGGAAGGTGGGACCAAGACAAGTTCTTTGCCCTTGGAGCTTTTTTTTTTTTTTTTTTTTTGGAAAAGGTACTTCTTTGGCTTCTCTCTGTCTGC
The DNA here is from genome assembly GCF_009834535.1 of Camelus ferus. Taxonomy (NCBI): domain Eukaryota; kingdom Metazoa; phylum Chordata; class Mammalia; order Artiodactyla; family Camelidae; genus Camelus; species Camelus ferus. The sequence goes on along the minus strand of NC_045717.1, from coordinate 4,141,718 downwards.
TTCTGAAAACTGCTAACTCACCCTCCAGATTTCACAAACACACCCAAAGTTGACTTACATTCCCCCTAAAAATGAGCTCATAGTCTGTATGGTTAACTCATTACACACCTTTTAGAGAAGAGAAAATGCTCAAAGCATTCTGATTTAAAAAAAAAAAAAAATGGCTGAGCTGGGGTGATCTCCACGTTCAGGGCTCCATCCAGGACAGCACAGCCGCCATGCCTCCTGCTCCAGGTCAATCAGGGTCAGGGGAGGCTGTGAACCGGCCTTCAGTGAAAGGTCTAAAGTAATTGCTGTTTATTCAACACATAGTTATGGAGTCGCTACTACATGCCAGGCACTGTTCTATACACTGACAGTTTGGTGATGGGCAAGCCAGACAAACACGGAGCTTGGATTCCAGCAAAAAAAAAGGATAAACAATAAATGAGCAAATTAATGAGTAAATAGGACCATTTCAGAGAATAATATTTACTATAAGAAAATAAAATAGGGTAATGGGGCAGAGAGTGATGGGTGAAGAGAGGGATTTCTCATTTAAATAGAGAGGTCAGGGAAAGCCTGAATGATGAGAAGTATCCAGCCCCATGAAGAGCTCAAGCTGAGAAAGCAGCAAGTGCAAAGGCCCTGAGGTAGGAATGAGCATAACGTGTTCCTGGCACAGCCGGTGTGGCTGGAGCAGAGTGAGGAAAAGGCCAAGTGCTATGAGATGAAGTTAGAGAGGGAGGTGAGGACCAGTCGTGTAAAGACTTCTCATTTAGGAAAAAGACGAAGACTAACCACACCAGGGAAAAGCTAACCGGGCACTGGTCACAGAACTTCAGTGGGTTGTCCACTTGCTGGGGCTGGAGGGAAGCCTGCGAGTCCTGAGGCCCCAGCTGCGCACTTAGTCTCATGGGGTCTGCTTCCTGGAGGCTGCCTGGCCTCCTGATGCGGCCTTTTCTACTGTTGTGCCTGGTAATCCTTACTTAAACAGCTTAAAGCCTCTCCCGTTTGTTCTTCCACTATGCACATGAACACCAGCTTGACCTTAGAGGTCTTCCCTCACTCCTTGAGTTGTCCAAGAACTCTGAAGTCTTTCTTAGTCCAAAGATGGGGTGGAGTTCTGCTTCTAAACGTCATGGAAAGTGGGATGATTTATTTAATCCTCCACCACTGCTGCTGCTTCTGTTATTGCCACAAGGTGTCGCTGTGGAGCACTGGTCTCACACAGCCCTGTGGACACCCTGGCTGGTCTGACCCTCCCTGGTGATGCTGCAGGTGTGTCCCGTGCTGGGCACCAAATTTCAGCTCCCTTGGGGAACACCCTATACTCAGCTCTTCTTTCCGAACACCATCTCAAGCCAAGGGTAGTTGGGTCCAGAGGAGTTTTCAGCCATATGAACTCAGCTCCTCCCAGACTACCCTTTCCTTACTGAGAACTTCTCCGGGGGATGGCTGGCACATTCAGATCAGGACCATCCCAAATACATTTCTTAATTTGAAATATCAGAGAGCAGGGCTTGGGGATTCCAATACCTTTCTTTCCAAAAGACTCTGGTATAATTTGTTTTAGAAAAGAAATTCGTTTAAGCTCATTGTTGCCAAATCTTCCCATTTTTTTTTTTCAGTAGAAGCCAGAATTTTCTTATTTTTATGTGAAGTTTCCAGACCTTAAAAATACCACAGGACCTGTCAACTACAAAAAAAGCACTATTAATAAATCATTTTTTTTATTTCTGTCATACAAATACATCATATTTATGTATATATTTGTGTGTGTACTTTTCCAAATTTAGATATCAGGTTTTTTTTTTCTGTTATCAGTGAGAAAGTAAAAAATGGCTCTGCTGTCAGCCAGACCGTGATGTTCCCAGCTGAACATAAATGATACGCGGTGCTCACAGAATACAAACTGAGTCCCAGCGGTGTGGGGGCTCAGACTGGGCCAGGCTGCATCCGTGTCTCAAAGATGGCAGAGAAAAAGCCACTCAGAGGCCACAAAAATAACTGAACACCCTCTCCTTTGACTAATGTGAACGATTCCTGCTTTTTTTTTTTAACTGCCTCCAAGACAAAGTGCTTTAAGATATCCCGTGACCAAACTGCCCCTGCTCCCTGACAGCAGCCCATCCAGAACCTGCTTCCTGAATCCCTCCTTAGAATCAACCAAGTCAAGTCTAAAATCTCTAGGAAACTCTCTCAACCCAGCCCCGCCTGGTAGCCCCTCTCAGCACATTCTCTTTTGCTGCAGCAAGACACATAAACTTGACTTTGGATTACTGGTGCGCTCCTGGTGGTCTTTGGAGGAGGGCCCTAGACAACAGCATATTTTCAGCATCTTTCCATCCAGTCACAGGGGCCACCAACACCCTCTTTAATGACCGCTTCTTCGCAGGGCATTGTGCAGATGGCAACATCCATATTCATTCCATTTTCTCGATAGTCCCCATCACCCATTCCCTTACAGTATCTCTTCACACGCGGTAATTGTCTTGCTTTATTATATTAATGGGTGTTTATTTATTTGCTTTATGGGTAACTCCCTGCTAGTTTTCTGTTTTTCCCCACAGGTCCATCAGCTCTGGGAGGGCAGGGTCCCCACCCCACCCCCAACCACAAGTCTGATAAGAGACCAGTGGACAATAAACAGAATCAGATGGGGACCAGAAGACTGCTCATCACCAGAGGAAAACGGATGAGAGGGGGAGTGCCAGCTGCAGTCTGGAGCGCCTCCTGATCGCTGGGAACGTGGAAGGCGCTGGCCCTGGGAGGAAGTGGGGGCCCAGGCAGGGAGGGTTTGAGTGCTGCAGGACTTGGCCGGCTGCCTGTGAGCCAGGACCTCTCGGGGTCTATGAATAGCCCTCACACAGGGGAGCTCAGCAGTGCTTGAGGTCCTGGGACCAGAACCAGTGCTTCACTAATAAGGGCAGCAATGCGCTTGGGCCAGAGGCAACACCAGCCCTGGAACTGAGTTTCTCCTCCACATTCCTGTCAGCAACTGGGAAATAAATTAAGACAGATGGCATCCTGTGTTTTAGCTCAGAGAACTGCAAAATGCCCGTAGTCCCCTACCATCCATGGTTGGCCAGCTATGTCATTAGATGTCCTGGAAATCCAGAGATACTCCCTGACTCTTCTAGGAAATAGAACTTCAGAGGATTGTCACCAACTGCTTAGCAGGTGCTGCCCCCTCCATGTGGAGTTGGACCTGAGGACCCTCTGGGGAAGAAGAGTTCTCTGTTCTGAGTTTGGAAGAGAAAATCCTGCTCTCTGGAGTGGGGATGGGTAGAATCAGACAGGGGAGCTCACACTTCTGCTATGCGCAAGACACGAGCTGGAATTCAAATGTAGAAAAAGGGATGGGGGCCCTAGACTAGGAGCTAGAAGACCAACTGGGGGGCCTTGAGCCAGCGGCTGCTCCCCTCCACCTGCCATTCTGGTTAACAAGGGAGCAGGAATGTGTGGTCGCCAAGGGCTCTCTCTGCCCTACGAATGATCTGCGTTGTGTGCTCTGGGACCAGTCACACGTCCTTTCTGATCCTCAGTTTTTCTGCCTGTGGGGAGAAGACAGGGACAGAGACAGAGGGGAATACATGCTGATTAGTGTCGTGTAGACTCTGGGCCAGACATCCCGCTGGGCACTGGGGATGCAGAGATCAAAGACACGTTCCGAGTCCTCAGGAAGCCCATCATCCGGAAAGGGGACAAGCAAGTAGCTCACTGTAATGCTTGAGGGGCAATCAGAGGCGCTGATGGAAGGAGGCACTGTCACAGAGTGACAGCCAAACCTCCAGGAGTGACTAGGAGTTTCTCGGAGGAGAAGGACACCGGGAGAGGAAGCTGCCCAAGTGACAGCAGGGAGGCATGCTTTGTTTAGTGAGCACCTAGCAGGCAAGGACTCATGTATGTATGTCAGATATTTGCAGCAAAAGTCACGTGGTCCAGTGCCTGCAGGGCCCAGGGCAAATGATGTACATGAGTGAGGTGGGCAGGTGTCTGAGCCCAAAGGAGGTGTGTGGTGAAGTAGAGAACTCATATCCTCTGGAAAGAGAGAGACACTGCTCAGTTCCCACGGAATGCTGCCTCGTGAGAATTAGCCCGGTGTCTGACTTTTTAGGAGAAGACAAACATCTGGGTTTCGGGGGGGTGAAATCTTCTAATTTGTAAATATCAACTCTGATGTGCCAGACAAATAAAACAGGCTGGACACAAGTCTTGACTCCCCTATTTCCAACCTCTGGGCAAGGTCGTCTCTGAGGTTCCTGAGAGCATTTCCTTTCTAAAAAGGCATGTGGCCTAGTGATTGAGAGCATGGGCTGGGAGCTAGTAAGAGCTTAGTTCAAATCTTGGCACTGGCTCTTACCAGCTAATTCACAGAGTTTATGAAAATCATCACCTGGAGTTGTGCAGTGCACAGCCTGAGCAGCTGTATATGGTTGCCTTGTATGTAACTATAGGACAGGGCTTTCTCTTTTCCAAGCCCCAAATTCCTCACTCGTAAATCAGTGATGATTACCTCTGAGTGTGAAATGGATTTATATCGGTATAAATGCTTAGCTCAATGTTGGGCATATAGTAAATATTCAAAATATGACATTTTTTGCCCTAGTGTCTTTCTTAGGAACCCAGCTAAAACCCCATGGGCCCTCAGGCGAGAAGCATTCTTTTGTGCTGGAGAATTTAGGCTGAAGGTTGGAAGGGAAGAACCCCCTCTCTTTGGAGGTGGGTTGGAACAGAATCAGGGGAGTTCACGCTTATTCCAGCAGGACATGAGTCAGGATTAGAGCGTGGGAACAGAGATTTTGAAAAACCCTGGCAGCAGATCCAGGTTTTTTGTAGGGTTTTTTTCTTTCTTTTTTTTTTTTTTTTTTTTTTTTGAGAGGAGGAAGGTAATTAGGCTTATTTATTTTTTAATTTTAATTTTAATTTTTTTAACGGAGGTCCCGGGGATTGAACCCAGGACCTCATGCACGCTAAGCATGCACTCTACCATTGAGCTATACCCTCCCCGACAAGATTCAGGTTTTGAGACACTTTCTGAATGTATCAGGAAATTTGTTTGGAAGTCTTATTTTTTTTTTAAAGCTTCCTGTTCAATAAGGAAAAAAGAAGCTCCCCACCCCCCTCTCCAACATTCCATGCCCCAAATGCCTGGCAAATGTGAGACCAGTGATTTGGACTAGAAATGCAAATAGATTTGCTGAAGGTTTGTTTATACAGGGCTTAGAACAGGGTCCTGAGAACAACCAGAACTATTTTCAGCATCCCTTCCCCCCCCCCCGCTGCCCTCTCTCCTGCCACCTACCCCTCTTATTTCTTCCCTCCTGTTACCTGTTTATGAGTTTGCCTCTCTGGGCTGTGAGCTTCTTGATAACAGGAAACCAGCTCTCAATGTCTTTGCCTCCCCAGCATCCAGGGTGTGGTACACATTAGATGCTCAGTTAGAGGTATGAAGGGAGTGAATGAAGGACTGAATAAATGTCTCAGCTGTCAAGGTGGCTGGGATGACAATGTTATCGGTTGAATTGTGTCCCCCCCAAAAGATGCTGTGAACCCCCAGTTCTTGTGAATGGGACCTCATTTGGAAATAGAGTCTTTGCAGATGATCAAGATTGAGGTTGTTAGAAGGGCATCGAATCCACTGTGACTGGTGTCCTTATAAAAAGGGGAAATTTGGACACAGAGAAGCTCTTACAGAGGGAAGAAGACACAGGAAGACCACCATCTACAAGCCAACGAATGCCCAGAAGCAAGGAGAGTGGCCTGAACAGATTCTCCTTCGCCGCGTTCAGAAGGAGCCAATCCTGCCAACACCTTGATCTCCAGCTTTCAGCTCCCAAACTGCAGAATAAATGTCTGTTATTTAAGCCAGCCAGTCTTGGGTATTTTGTTACGGTCGCCCAGACCCAGCTGGTACGTGACGGAGCTGGGTCTCACACCCAGGGAAGCTGGCCTCCCGTCTGGCCTGGAGATACGGGATGACTTTACAGGGATCCGGAGCTGAAATGTTGATTTAAACACACACATGCAGGCCAGCAGCTGATGCAGACAGCCAGATTGCTCTTTTCATTTGCTGCCGGCCTGTGACTTTGCCATCGGCTCATCACTGAGTAAAGTTCTTGAGTGTGAACCTGTCTTACTGGGGGTCCTGCCTTCATGTCTGGGTCAACCCCAACCGTGGTGCATTTCACAGCGCAGAGCCACGTGGGAAGGCAGCTGCCCTGGGGTCTCTGACATGGGACTCAGGGGACAATGCAGCGCAGCATCTGAGACCTCACTCAGACTCTGGGGTAGGCTGCCTGGATCCAGGCCCCAGCTCTGCCTCTCCAAAGCTGGGTGACCCCGGGCAAGTGCCTAACCTCTCTGAGCCTCAGCTTTATTATGAGAAATGCTGACAACAGTGGCACCACCTCAGAGGGTTGTCGCGGGGATTAAATACGTTCATACAAATGAAGTTCTGGCAAAGCGGCTGGCAGGCGAGCAGGGCTGTGTGTGTTTGTCCTTACTCTCCTGGCGACCCATGTGTGGCTCTCGGCCGTGGTGGACATCTCCCTGGCCATCCACACCCTCCCTCCTCCCCAAAGGCCCACCTTATCAAAGAGCTCCCTTGCCCTCTGGCTTCTCATTGTGTTCATCCTACCAGCAGTGCAGCCAGGAAGGCGGTGGTGGGGGGAGAATAGGGTTGGGTCTGTGTTCCCCCCTCCTCCACCACTGGGCCCCGAGGGCATTGGTGCTGCCCTCCTCCCAAGGATGCAGCGCCTTCTAGACAGTTCATCCACCTGCCACCTCCTCCCCCAGACCCTCTGTGTCCCCTGGAACCTGCTAGCTCTCTTGTCCCTTCAGCCCTGGAGGTAAAGGTGCCCAGCTGTGGCCAGCTGAGGGCGCCACTCCACCTTCCAAGGCTTCCCTGCACACTGCCCGCCCCTTGGTAAAAAGCCCCTCTGCTACACCCCTCAGTTTACCCAATCCGTGTGCCATCTGTTTCCTGCCAGGACACTTCCTAATGCCTGTGCCCTGTAGGAGTCAGGAAACTCACTTGGGGCCCCAACAATAAGAGAATACAATTATTAATACATGGTGTTAGTAGGTAATACACTGTCATCAGAGGGTCTTTTTTTTAACATTTTTTATTGATTTATAATCATTTTACAATGTTGTGTCAAATTCCAGTGTTCAGCACAATTTTTCAGTCATACATGGACATATACACACTCATTTTCACATTTTTTTCTCTGTGAGCTACCATAACATTTTGTGTATATTTCCCTGTGCTATACAGTATAATCTTGTTTATCTTTTCTACAATTTTGAGATCCCAGTCTATCCCTTCCCACCCTCCGCACCCCTGGCAACCACAAGTCTGTATTCTCTGTCTATGAGTCTAATTCTCTCCTGTATTTACACTTTGTTTTTGTTTGTTTGTTTTTGTTTTTGTTTTTTAGATTCCACATATGAGCGATCTCATATGGTATTTTTCTTTCTCTTTCTGGCTTACTTCACTTAGAATGACATTCTCCAGGAGCATCCATGTTGCTGCAAATGGTGTTATGTTGTCGGTTTTTATGGCTGAGTGTATTCCACTGTATAAATATACCACATCTTCTTTACCCAGTCACCTGTTGATGGACATTTAGGCTGTTTCCATGTCTTGGCTGTTGTAAATAGTGCTGCTATGAACATTGGGGTGCAGGTGTCATCCTGAAGTAGGTTCCTTCTGGATACAAGCCCAGGAGTGGGATTCCTGGGTCATACGGTAATCTATAGATTTAATGCAATCCCTATCAAATTACCCAGGACATATTTCACAGAACTAGAACAAATCATAATAAAATTTATATGGAACCACAAAAGACCTAGAATTGCCACAGCACTACTGAAGAGAAAGAAAGAGGCGGGAGGAATAACTCTCCCAGACTTCAGACAATACTATAGAGCTATGGTCATCAAGACAGCATGGTATTGGTACAAAAACAGACATATAGACCAATGGAACAGAATAGAGAGCCCAGAAATGAACCCACAAACTTTTGGTCAACTCATCTTCGACAAAGGAGGCAAGAATATACAATGGAATAAAGACAGTCTCTTCAGCAAATGGTGTTGGGAAAACTGGACAGCAGCATGCAAAACAATGAAGCTAGAACACTCCCTTACACCATATACAAAAATAAACTCAAAATGGATCAAAGACTAAACATAAGACAAGATACAATAAACCTCCTAGAGGAAAACATAGGCAAAACATTATCTGACATACATTTCAAAAATTTTCTCCTAGAAGAAATAAAAGCAAGAATAAACAAATGGGACCCAATGAAATTTACAAGCTTCTGCACAGCAAAGGACACCATAAGTAAAACAAGAAGACAACCTACATCTGGGAGAAAATTTTTGCAAATGAAACCAACAAAGGCTTGATCTCCAGAATATATAAGCAGCTCATATGACTTAACAAGAAAAAAAAAAACAACCCAATCCAAAAATGGGCAGAAGACTTAAACAAGCAATTCTCCAAGGAAGACATACAAATGATCAATAGGCACATGAAAAAATGCTCAGTATCACTAATTATCAGAGAAATACAAATCAAAACTACAATGAGGTATCACCTCACACCAGTCAGAATGGCTGTCATTCAAAAATCCACAAATGACAAATGCTGGAGAGGCTGTGGAGAAAGGGGAACCCTCCTACACTGCTGGTGGGAATGCAGTTTGGTGCAGCCACTGTGGAAAACATCAGAGGGTCTTGATGCTGAACTTCAGACTGGTGGTCAAGAGGGGGAGAGGGGAGGGGTGAGGATGGAGGAGCAGGGAGTGGGTGGTGGTGGTGATGAATTTCTTCCAGCCTTGGTAAGCTCACTGAGCTGGAGAAGTGGTGCCCAGCCGGCAGGAGCAGCCAGTGGGGAGGGCTCTGGGGCAGGGAGCCAGCCTCTGGCCTACCCCTCTCCCAGCCCCCTACACCAGGCCTGCAGGGTTATAGGTCCCCCAGGCCCGGGACGCTGCAGGCAGGCCAGGCCAGGCCCAGCAGCACCAGTGAGCTAGTTCCCCACTCCCTTTGCCCCGCCCACGCCCCCGGCTGGAGTGGGAGGAAGGTGCATGGCTTCCTGGTGGGCTCCGATCTCTGCAGGGCCCGGGGCCTCCCTGGACCCACTGCAGGCAAGTGCAGCTCAGAAGGAGATCCAGTTGCTCCGTCTGGGGGCTCAGGGATCTAGGCCAGGGAGAGGCAGGCTTAGAACTTCCTTGCCTGGCCTTTATGATATTGTGATTTATAATAAAAAAAATTTTTTTTGGTCTTTTTCCCCACTTCCGGCAAAAAGCTCACCAAAACCCTTGGAATTTCCTAAGCGTTAAGAGCAATAAAAGTGTCCTGATACTCATAAGAAACCCTTTCAGCCACACACCTGAATTTACATTAGTGAGGTGATGGGTGGAAACCCCCTTGGATGGAGGCTGGTTGCCAGGGGAACCAACCACCTGATTAAAGATTGGAACTTCCGGTGTCGCCCACCTCCAGGAAAGGAAGACCGACTGGAGGTTGAATCAATCACCAACCGCCAAAGATTTAATCAAACATGCCTGTGTGATGAGGCCCTCATAAAAGGCCAAAAGGACGGGTTTGTAGAGCCTCTGGGTTGTGAACTCATGGAGAGTGGTGAACCTGGAGACCGGGTGAAGCTCCGCCCCCTTTCCCCATACATTGCCTTGTGCATCTCTTCCATCTGGCTGTTTCTGAGTTAACATCCTTTTATAATTACCTGGTGATCTAATAAGTTAAATATTTCTCTGACTTCTGTGAGCTGCTCTATGAAATTAATCAAACCCAACAAGGGGCTCATGGGAACCTCTGATCTATAGCCAATCCGTCAGAAGCAGGAGTGACAACCTGGACTTGTGACTGGCATCAGAGTGGGGCAGCGGGACAGTCTTGTAGGACTGACGTGGGATCTGATGCTGTCTCCAGGAAGATACTGTCAGAACTGAGTTGAATTGTAGGACTCCCAGCTGGTGTCAGAGAATTGCTTGGTGGTGGTGGAGAAAAACACACCTGCAGCCATGAAGGTGCATAGGAGTGGAGGAGCTAGGAAGATGTGGGACTTCCCTCCCATACCTCCCCCTTGACATGTGACACTTCTCTGCCCTCCTCTCCCATTCCGTGGTCTCTCACTCCCCAGAATCTTCCTCCATAACCGCTTCATCCCTCCCAAGATTTCCTGTCCCCCAGCTCTAGTCTCAATCTGGTCTCAGGCAGAGTAATTTCACTCTTTGAGCATCCCCACACCCAACATCAGCATTGCCTTCAAGAATCTGAAAGGTCATTAGACCATCAGACTGAGTACTCGACGCATGTACTTAGGGAACGGAAAGGACTCCCAGCTACCAAAGAGATGGGTCGGGGGGAGGACTTGCAAATATCTTTTGCATATAGTAATAATAAGACACGCAGCATGATAGTACATTGCTAAGAGTTATAAAATATTTATGTCATTAAAATTACTAAGTAATCATAATGGCTGACTTTTATTACACATTTGCACAGTACCAAGCAACATCCTAAAAGCTTTACCTAAGATCTCTTACTTAATGTTCACAGCGAGCCCTTGGAGCATCTTCTCTGTCGTAGCCTGGGGAACTGAGATTCAGGGCGCTTGGGTGATTTCTCAAGGTCACATGCTTATTAAGTAGATTCGCATCCAGATCTGCTGGCCTCCAGAGGCCGACCTCTAAACCACTGATGCCATCAGGACAGAATCCAACCGAAGATCCAGGGGCTCAGTCACTATAATAGAGACGAGATGCCTTCAGAAGAGCAAGAAAAATGTCAGAAATACGCAGGAATAAACGTACGGGCAAGCAGGCAAGGCCGAGGCGGCTTACCAAAGCTCAGCTCACAAGGAAGTGTGGGCGGAGGGAGCACAGATCATGTTCCTAAGGTTGTAAGGTTCATGCTCCTCAAATTACCCCATTAATTTGTTGTCATGCCACTAAAAATCCCATTAGTGCTTGGGAGATCTTGGCAAATTAACTAAAATTAATTTGGAGGAAAAAAATACTCAAGAGGAGCCAAGAAAATGTTCAGGAAATGCAAGGAGCAGGGGAGCTCACACTAGCCACTCATTCTTTCAGTGGATATATACTGAGCACCTATAATATACCAGATGCTGGAGATAGAGGTACCATCTCTGTCCTCAAGAAGCTTACAGTCTAGTGGATCCTAAAATATGCTATAGACTAGGGGCATGTAAATGGTGGGGCTCTGGGGCAGAAACAGACAGAAATGGTGAAGGCCCAGACATAGGCTCTGAAAAGCAGGGGGCGGGGACCCAGAAAATAATCACCATGACGGTGTTTACTGAGTGCTCTGTGTGTGCCGCATCATTGCATCCCCTCTGCAGTGCTGTGAACCAGGAGCCCTGATGATCCCCACTTTACACATAAACCCAGAGGTGTTAGCCTGCTCAAGGCTACGTAGCAAAATCCAGACCCAAGTCTGCCCAACTCCGACGTCCCAGCTTGGAAGCAGTACAGGGATGTGATAGGACCCCCAAGACACCTCAGATCAGTAGGGAAGTGGCTGAGTCAATCAGTTGTGTGGGGATAATTATTTGAGAGATGCTTAACTTGATTTTATTTATTTATTTTTAATTGAAGTATAGTCAGTTACAATGTGTCAATTTCTGGTGTATAGCATCATGTCCCAGTCATACATATACACACATATGTTTGTTTTCATACTCTTTTTCATTTAATGTTATTACAAGAGTTCCCTGTTCTATACAAAAGAAATTTGTTTTTTACCTATTTTTACATAGAGTAGTTAATATTTGCAAATCTCAAACTCCCAAATTTATCCCTTCTCACCCCCTTTCCCCTGGTAACCAGCAGATCTGTTACCAGGTCTGTGAGATTGTTTCTGTTTTGTAGGTAAGTTCATTATTGCCTTCTTCTTCTTCTTTTTTTTTTTTTAGATTTCACATATGAGTGCTATCATATGGTATTTTTCTTTCTCTTTCTGGCTTACTTCACTTAGAATGAGGATCTCCAGGTCCATTTACTTTGCTGCAAATAGCATTGGTTTTTCTTTTTTATGGCTGAGTAGTATTCCATTATATAAACATACCGCAACTTCTTTATCCAGTCATCTGTTGATGGACATTTAGGTTGTTTCCATGTCTTGGCTATTGTAAATAGTGCTGTTATGAACATTGGGGGTATATGTATCTTTTTGAATTAGAGTTCCCTCTGGATATATACCTAGGAGTGGGATTGCTGGATCATATGGTACATCTATTTTTAGTTTTTTGAGGAATCTCCATGCTGTTTTCCATAATGGCTGCACCAAACTGCACTCCCACCAGCAGTGTAGGAGGGTTCCCTTTTCTCCACACCCTCTCCAGCATTTATTGTTAGTGGACTTTTGAATGATGGCCATTCTGACTGGTGTGAGGTGATACCTCATTGTAGTTTTGATCTGTATTTCTCTGGTAATTATTGATACTGAGCAGTTTTTTCATATGCCTATTGGCCATTTGTATGCCTCCATTGGAGAATTGCTTGTCTAGGTCTTCTGCCCATTTTTGGATTGGGTTGTTTGCTTTTTTGTTAGTAAGTTGTATGAGTTGTTTATATATTCTGGAAATTAAGCTTTTGTCCATCACATCATTTGGAAATATTTTCTCCCATTCCATGGTTGTCATTTTTGTTTGTGCATGATTTCATCTGCTGTGCAAAAGCTTATAAATTTAATAGGGTCCTATTTGCTTATTTTTACTTTTATTTAGGTAGACTGCCCTAAGAGAACATTGCTAAGATTTATGTCAGAGAATGTTATGCCTATGTTTTCTTCTAGGAGGTTTATAGTGTCTTGTCTTATATTTAAGTCTTTAAGTCATTCTGAGTTTATTTTTGTGTATGTTGTGAAGGGTATTCTAACTTCATTGATTTACATGCTGCTGTCCAGTTTTCCCAATTAACTTGAATTTAAAGACAAATTTGAAACAGATTTGAGATTTAAGTGTAAGACAAAACCCATAAAAGTAATAGAGAAAACAAAGGGGAAAATTATTTATAATTTTGAGTTGAGAAAGGTATTTCCAACAGGACAGTAATGATAAAAGAAAAGATCAGTAGATGTAACAAATTGCAACTTAAAGCTTCTATTATATATAAAATGGATAAACAATAATTTTCTTCAGTATAGCATAGGGAACTATATTCAATATCTTGTAGTAACCTATAATGAAAAAGAATATAAAAACCAATATATGTATGTATATGCATGACTGGGACATTGTGCTGTACACCAGAAATCGACACATTGTAAACTGACTATATTTCAGTAAAAAAATAAAAATTTAAAAATTAAAAAAAAACCTTCTTTATAGCCCAAGTCATGGAGACCAAGAACAAAATGAGAAAATATATTCACAACATAGATGGTAGACAAAGCTCCTTGGTTTTCAAGGTGGTCTTAGAAGCCCATAAGGATAAGAAAATCACCTAATTAAAAAATGGGCAAATGGCATGAACAGGTAACTCTGGAAAGAGAGACAATCAAAGAATGACGAGCAGGTTGTTGCCCACACATTGCCCCTTCCGTACAATAGAATATAATTTGGGAATTAGTCAGAATGAGGTTCAAATTTTATTGACATGAAAAAAAAAGCAGGAAGTTAAGTGAAACTTTTAAGCTACATTTTAAAACTATAGTTTAAAAATTTTTTATTTATTGTGTGTGTGTGTGTGTGTGTGTGTGTGTGTGTTTAAGATTCAAATTGCCTGGGTTAGAATTGGGCAAATTCTTCAACCTGGTTTCCTCTTCTAGAAAATGAGGAATAACTGTATCATCTTCAAATAGTTGTCTTTTGAGTATTAAAACATGTGCCATCTTAGAACAATGCTAGGGACATACAAAATGCTCAGTAACTGGGAGCTCTCACCATCATTATCCATAGAGAAAAAGCAAAAAACAAAAAACCCCAAAACTTAGAAGAATACACATCAAGTTGTTCATTGTCCACACCTCTGCGGGAAGGGGTCGGGGTGGGGATGACACTATTACATTGGACTTCAGGCACATCTACGTTAATTTAAATGTTCATAACAAGTGTGTTTTCTTTGGAAACTAAAAGACAGCTGTGGGGAAGATTTCTCCTCTAAGTGGAGGACCTATCAGTCAAGAAGGAGAAGAAAGTGGAGCTGATGGTCAGAGCGAAGCAGAGATGCCTCCCGGTCCCCAGAGGGAGAGCAGCGACAGAAGCAGCTGCAGGGAGTGGGAATGGTTGGCAGTCAGCTTCCCTTAAGGCAAGGCAGTGATTTGTTTATGGAATTGCTCTGTATTTTTACCAAAAACACCCTGTTCCTTTTTTTTTTTTAACTTAAGTTAGTTTAAATAGCTTTTTGTTCCTGGTAACCAAAAAATTCTGACCCAAACAAGTAGCTGATAAGAAAATATACTCAACCTTACTCCTTACTGAGAAACAAAGAATTGCAAACTAGAACACAGTGATATCCTTTTTTGCCTATCATGTGGAAAAGTATTTAACAGACTGTTAAACAGTCAGGGAGGGGGGGATGAAAAGAGCCAAGATGCACACACAGCTGCCACTGAAAGCAGACATTTGGTCAGTCTTCGGGAGAGCACTTAGCCATGAATCTATTTGCTCTTAGATCTAGAGATTTCACCTTGAAAAATTTTCTAAGGAAAATCTTGGACCAGTTCATGAAAATGCAAGTTCAAGGGTGATGACATTGTTTATATTGGTGAGAAAACTGAAATCAACGTAGGTGTTCATCAGAGGAAGAACTGTTAAACAAGTGGGACACCAGGTCAGATGGTGGCCAGACGATCTCTGGTACTCACACCCGTGTTCAATGCCTTCCCCTTGAGCGTGGGCGGGACCCATATCTTGCTTCCAACCAATGGAATACCTCAGTGCTAAGTGGATATCACTCTGTGATTGGATTACAAAAGATCCTGACTTCTGTTCCACTAGTAGGTGCTCTGCCTTGCCAGCTTTGATGAAGCAACTTGCCGTGTTGAGGAGGACCACCTAGCAAGGAAGTGAGAGTGGCCTCTGGCTAACAGTCCCTGAGGAGCTCAGGCTAGCAACCCAGAAGGGACTGAACCCTGTTAGCGAATACGTAAGTAAAATTGAAAGTAGATCCTTCCCCACTCAAGCTTTCAGAAGAGAACACAACCCAGGCGACAACTTGGTTACAGTCTAGTAAGAAACCCCGAACAGACCACCCAGCTAAGCCGCACCCAGACTCCTGACTCACAGAAGCTGTGAGATAATAAATGAGAGTTGTTTTGAGACATCAAGGTTTATAGTAATTTGTGCTGCAGCGATAGATCACAGATACAGAAACTGCGTCACTGTTCAGAAGGGTTGCGTTAGATCTATTTGCATAAATATAAGGAAATGTCTGTGCTACTCCTGTCTTTAAAAAAAAAAAAAGTAGGTGGCAGAAGAGTATATGTGAGATGATCCCATTTTTACATACAAATGTCTAAAAACATTTTCATGAGTAGCTAAAAATCTGGAATGAGATATAGGTCAGATTATTCATAAGCTTATCCCCGGGGGAGTAGGATTTTGGGAAACTCACTTGACCCAAATGGTTTGAATTTTTACAACAAGCTTTATTGCTTTGAGAAGCAAAAGACAATAATAATGAAAGATTTCCGCCTAGAAAAAAAAACAGTAATAATAATAATCTATGGTTAAAACATCAAAGAACTTGATAAAAGACTTTGTCATTTGTGGCAGAGGCTACTTAGTGGCCAGTCCAGCACCTCCGTTCCCTTTGCCTGCCGTACACATAGAGGCTGGACGGGTCCCACTGTCACTTTGCAAGTCTCCCTTGCAGCTAGGGGTGACCACGTGGTAGGTCTGGGCAAATGAGACGTAAGTTGAAGTCCGAAAGGGGGACAGATGTCACCGGCTCCCTCCCGCCTCCCTTTCTTCTGGCCCCCCACAGAGACCCCCTGGTGGGAAGTGGCCAACAGCAGAGCACGCGCCCCGTGCTATGAAAGCGGAAGAGCACCAGGCAAAGATGTTTCCAAGAAATTCAGTGGGATCCAGCCTGGGAACTTAAAGTGGAACTTCTGGAGAAAGTAATATCGAAGCTTGGCAGCCAAGTGTGTGGAGAGGAAAAAGGAGAAATGTCCCAAACAAGAGAAAAATGGAGTCACCACCTTCCAGAAGGGCAGCAAATTGAGGATGGGGTTATATTGTCTGCACATTTGTATATTTCCTCCTTGAAGCAAGATGTGCTCAGCTGTGAATTATAAAAAACCTGACTCACAGTGTATTGCATTATTCCACAAGTGAAAAAGATGGGAGACTGGTGGTCTCCAGGGCTGGTCCAAGAGCCCGACAGTCTGTGGGTTCTGAGCTCATCTCTTTCTTTCATGTTTCGTTCCCTCCTGGTCCCAACACGGCTGTCTCAGCTGGAGGATCTAAAGAAGGAGGCAGCAGATCAAGCAGGCCAGGTAGCAGGCCAGGTTGCTTCCTGTCTCTCCTTCCTGTCACAGGAGGGAAATTTCCCACCCCACTGCACCAGGCCCCACGCCAAGACTTCCTCGTGGTCTCATTGGCCAAACTGGGTCACGTCCACCTCTAATGGAGACTGGAAAAGTGAGTATCTAACCCTGCAGCCTTTAAGGTGGATAAAGACAGGACAAAAAGGGGTGGAAACCACTGTGTAGACAACAGCCATGCTCCCTGCACCTGCCTGGACCAGGGACAAGATGCCCAAGACTTCTTAGGCTGGACCCCAGGCTCGCCTTTAAACTCCCTGTCTCCCAAGACTCTGATTAATGAGCCAGCCCAGCATGATCCCCAGACCTGGCTCTTCTTTTGTTCCAGGATATTGTCCTCTTACTGGAGTCCCCAATTCTGGGCTGCCCGTGTCTGTCAACATGTCCTCCAGCTGCTCGGAATATTCTATCCCAGCCTTGCTTTCAGACATGCTGATAGCTCTTCTTCTGTGCATTAGTCAGGGTTCTCCAGGGAACAGAACCAGTAGAATATGGAGAGAGAAAGAATTATTTTAAGGAATTGGCTCATGCCATTATGGAGGCTGCCAAGTCCAAAATCCTTAGGGTGGGCTGGCTGGCAGAGACTCAGACTGAATGCATCATCTCCTACTCCAGATTCCCACATAAGAGTCTATTTTGCTAGTGGAGTGGGCCAGGAGAGCAAACTGGTTAAAAGCAGGGGCTTTGGAGGTGGTCCAGTGCATCCCCCAGCTAGTTGTGGAAACTTGGAGAAAACGCTGACATTCTGAGCCTCAGTTTCCTCATCTGCAGCCTGGGGGACCTAGCATGGACCTCACAGGACTGTAGTGACAATTACTTGAGATGATGCTCTATGTAATGAACACAGCATCCAGTATACAGAGGATGGTAGGTACTCAACAAATTGTGTTTCTTCCTATCCTTTGAGCTGTAACTGGGGCATCACACAATCTTAGAGGGACATAGCCAAGTCCAGGCTCCTTGGAGTAGCCCTGGTGGGGCAGGAACCTGCTGTGTCAGTCTGGTGACTCCCAGTCCTGAGATGTTTCCAACACGTCTCTCAAGACTCAGAGCATGGGGTGGCCAGGAAACTCTGCACCCCACATCACCTAACCACAGTCTCAGGTACCCTACCACAAACCCAGAGCCATCCCAGCGCTCAAGAGAGAGACAAAAAATAACTGATGGCAAAAACCAGGGGGTTTCATTGGAATTTTCCGCAGACCACTTCGGTAAATGTTATCACCATGCCGTGTCATTCGTTATCTTAATTGTTGCAGTGTTTTTTTTTTTTGTTTTTTTTTTGTTTTTTTAGTTTAAAGCTGTCAGACTTCACAGAGATTACTCATCCAAAGAGAGCCTTTTTTTTTTTTTTTTTTTCTGTTCTGGTCAAAGAGTGCTTTGGGTTTCCTCAGAATGAGAAGTTTCTTCCGGCTTCTTTTGAAAGATGGTTCTTACACAATCAGAGCAAGAAGGAACTGGAGGCCATCAGATCCCAAAGCCCTCTTGCAAGGTGGGGAGACTATTAGTGAGAATGATGACTTCTTAGATGATCAAAGGGTTTAGTTTCCAGCTCTCGTACAGAACTGGTAACTTGTGAGCTGGAAGGGGTTACAAATGACATCCCAATCTGTTGGGTTGCCAACTGTAAATGCCTCACTTTACAAATATGAAAGGTATCACTTCCCTATTCAGACCCTCCAGTGGCTCCGTATCTTTGAGGATGAAACTGGCACGCCTCACCACGGCCTTGCACCAATACCATCTCCAACCATCATCCTTCTTTCTCATACTCTCAGCCAGGATGGACGTCTTCCCTGCCGAGGCCAAGCCTGTCCGTACCTTGGGGCATTTGCACCTACTGCTCCTTCTACACGAGACACTGGTCCCCCTTAACTTCAGATACCTGGCTCAGCTCAAATGTCACATGCTCAGAAAAACCTTCTCCAACTGTCTTAAAGAAAGTACCACCCCCGGTCACTCGCAATTACATTACCCTTCTTTGCTTCTCTCACAGCAATTCTCTCTAGCTAAAATTATCTGCCTTGCTCATCATCTTTTTGCTCCTTCCAGCACGTCAGATCCTTGTCTATCTTGTTCATCACTGTGTCCCAGAGTTAACCCAATGCCTGACACATAGTGGGTCCAATGTCGTGTGTTCAAGGAAGGAATGAATGAATGTAATGTCCATTTCTTCTTTCACGTGGGCTTCATCCAAACTCTTTGAGGCAGACATTACTGTCATGCTTATTTACTGGTCAAGGAAATGGGCTCAGAGATGCAAACCGCTTCCCAAGCCCCGTATCTACTTACTCATTGCTTTGCAGCAAACCACCCTAGAGTTTACTGGCATAAAACAACGAGAAAGCATCATTTCTCTCAGTTCTGGGGGCTGGCTGGGTGGTTCTTCTGCTAGGCTTGTCTGAGTTCACCTGTACGGCTGTGAGAGCTGGGGCAGCTGGCCGTCCCCCTCTGTGTAGCCATTCAGATGTCTTCACAGTCTGGTGGTCTCAGGGCATCATCCCGAGAGAGTAAAAGTTGAAGGACCAAGACCTCTTAAAGGCCTAGCCTTGGAAATGGCACAGCATCTCTTCCACTGGGTTCTATCCATCATAGCAAGTGACGAGGCTGGCCCAGATTAGGGGAAGGGATATAGACTCCAGTCTTGATGGGAGGTGCTGTCACACGGCCAAGGAGCCGGGGCCATGCTGTGGCCACCTCTGAAAATCTATCACAGACAGTAAGTGCTGGAACCAGCCTGAACGAACCTCTGACTCAACAAGGAACACCTAGGGACCCCGATGATCTGTGACTCCAGAAATCTAAATGGCCAACATCACTCATATTACATGTCCACTGGGGCTGGCTGGGGTTCTGAGACTTCATTCTGGAACTCAAAGTTTGGGAGCAACCTCTCTCTTGAACACTTCCTGAGCAGAGCCAGTCTCGTGACAGAGAGGAAAGAGACCAAGACGTACTGGCCCAGAGCCCCTGCACAGAAGTGACACAAATCATATCCATCAATGTGTCAGTGGCTTATTAGGCACAGACAGTTCATCCTCTCCCTGGGAGGGACACAGAATAATCTCATCCACATGGAGTCCATTTTTCTCTTCAGATCCTTAAAAAAAACCAAAACACCCTTCACAAAGACCAAATCTGTCTCATTCTATTTCAACTGTTGGTCCAAGTACTGCTGTCACATTTCTCCCTCTGCCCACAGAGCCCTGCAGAGAGACAAAGGTCACTGGAGCCCTCTCTTCTCCAGGGTGCAATACATCCCAGTCTTTCAGGCCACCCAGTGTGAAAATCTGCCATAATCCTTCACTGGTCACAGGATCAAGTTCAAAGTCCTACCTGTGTCCTTAGAAGCTCCCCCACAATCTGATTCCTGCCAGCACGCCAGTCTGCATTCCCTGGACGTCCCAGGCTGTGTGATGCCCCGTGCCTCTCTCTACGCTGTTTCCTCTGCCTCCGTGGCCCTTCTGCTGTTCTCCACCTTGTGAAATGTCATTTTCCTTTTAAGATCTGCCTCCAAAACCACTTCCCTCTGAAGTAGATTTCTGTTGCCTTTGACAGGGTCAATCAATTTTTCCTTTCTCCCAACTTCTTCATCATAGCATCTGTTCATTCACTCATTCATATTTATTGAGCATTTATTACTGCTTCAGGCTCTGGGGAGACACAGGGAGTAATATATGCAAGTTTCCTGCTCCCTTTTGCGTTATATTCTGGAGTGCTAAAACAGGCAATAAGCGCAAAAACAAATAAATAAACAAAATAATTTTAGATAGTGGTGTTTTTGTTACAATGAAAGAGGGATGGTATATGAAAAACCCTGTGGCAAGGAGGTGACTGCGCTAGGTAGGATGATCAGGCCTCATGGCGTCTGACACTGGAGCAGCTGTGGGAAGATGTGGGGGAAGAGCATTCCTGGCAGAGGAAACAGTCCGTGCAAATGGCCTGTGGTCTGCCAGCTTGGCCTGTTCCCAGCACAAGGAGAAAGATGCTGTGGTGGCAGAGGCACACAGAGGGAGGCAGCGAGTGGTGACACATGAGATTAGAGAGGTCATGTTGATGGTGATAGGGAGCTTGGACTTTATTCTAACTGCAGCAGGAAGTCATAGGAGGGTTTTCAGCAGAGGAGTAGGCAGGTGTGATCTGATTTATACTTTCCTGAGATGACCTATGCTGATTTGTGAATTGCTGGAGAGCCAGAGCAGTCTGTGAGATGAGCTTGGAGGCTCTGTGTTTCCAGGATGCTGGTGACTTGGATGCACTGCCTCCAACAGCCTCCCCCAGAGGCTGTAACCTCAGAGCTCTAGGGGACTGTGACATTGGTCTCTGCATGTCAGAACACGGATAGCATAGAGGAGCCCACAGAGACAAAATGACTCGAGGTGGTGTGTCAATCAGCAGCAGCACACGCCTGAACCTTACACTCAGTGGAACCAGCTATCTTTCCCTCTCCTTTGTCAAGTTTCTGCAGAAACTGCCCTCCATGTATCAGGTTCCCCGGGGAATCAGGGGCAGCCCATCTGACTGCCTACCTCTCCTGCACTGGGTTAGCAACCCCAGCCTGGCACAATGCCCTTGGCCATCCTGCCTACCTAGGCTCCCCACACTGAGGTCTGCGTGGTTAGCACAGTAGCCTTGACATCTTGACATGTAAGAGGTAAGTTCTCCCATCTGAGCCTCTTTTTTCTCATCTGGAAGGTGGGCATAATTTTTCTTACTCAAAGAGCCCCTTTTCCCAAAACTCCCCTCCCTACCTCTTCTCTCTCTCTTCTGCTGTCAAGTAGAACAAATCCATTCTGGGGTTTTCTGAAGCTCCACTGATCTTTTTTTGAGAATTAATAACTCTGAACTCAATGATTTTTCTGGGCCCTTGAGCATCCGGCCCTCTGTTTCCAGACACAGATCCCAGAATTGTCCAGACAGTCACTTTGAAACCAGTTCTTTCTCCCTGTCTAGCTTGATCCCAGGTGGCTGGGAGCTGGACACCCAGGTAAGGAGTGCCACCTGATCCCGTGGGTCTAGCCCTCCCTGGGCAGGCCCTCCAGTTGTGCGTGGAAGCGGTGCTGGGCCACAGCTGGAAGTCCCCTTCCACTCAGCCAGTTACCCACATCTGGGTCCCAGGCCAGGCAGTGGGGGCAGTGGGCGGGGTGGGGGGGGGAGGGAAGCGAGAGAAAGAGAAGGCAGTGTGACCGAAAGAGAGTCAAATGAGGAAGCGTTAGAGCCAGAGAGAGAGAGGGAAAGAAGGTCCAGGAGAAAGAAAAAGAAAGTGTTGGAGACTGTGGGAGAGAGTGCGGAGAGGGAGTGTGAGTGTGTGCGCGCCGCGCACGGAGCGCGGGGGGGAGAGAGGAGAGAGGGAGAGGGAGGGCGAGGAGGGAGAGAAAGACTTGGAGAGAGAAGGAAGGGAAGGAGCTGTTGGGAGCCAGGAGGAGCGAGTTGGGGGCGGAGACGAGGAAGTGGGTGCGAGGCGCAGGGCGCGGGCGGGGCGCGCCGCCCGCTGCATCCCTGCCCGGGGCCGAGCCGGCGCGGGCGCAGGACGGAGGCGAGCCCGAGCGGAGCCACCGCGGCCGCCGCAGCAGCTCCAGGTAACGCGGCCGCCGCCCCGCGGGGCCCGGGCTCGGGATGGGGTCCACCGGCGGCCGCCGGCTGGGCCGCCCCGAGCGGCTGCTCCCGGTTCCCCGCGGCGGTCGTGACCCTGACCCCGGGATCCAGCCCTGACCCCGCTGTGCGCTGGCTGTGCCTGACCTTGGGCGAGTCCCGCCGCCGGCGAACCTCACTCTCCTTCTGTGACCCGCGGGGGTGGTGCCCGCACCCTGGGATGCAGCCCTGCTCCGTCCGCCGTGGTGCTCGGGCGTGGGGTCGGGTGGAGGTCCCCTCTGCCCCCGTGGGGGTGGATTTGGAAAATCCACTTTCGCCGAAACAGCCCCTGTTTTGTCCCTGGGTCTGGGCGCTGGCGCTTTCTCAGGGTGGTGTGTCTGTGGGAGCATGGAACGACTTTCTGCTTAAGGAAAGCCGGAGAAGGGCCGAGGGCTGGCGGGGAGGGGGCTCCCAGCTCCTCAGGGAGCCTCGGTCCTCCTGGGCTGCCGCCTCCGCCTGCCCGGATGCTTGGGAGCGAGGACCCGGCAGCCCTCGGCCAGGCGGGAGTCTTCCCCGAGCATCTGGAGAGCGAGGCTCTGGGATGAGCCAGGCAAGTGGTCCAGGCTTGGAGGCTGGGAAACCCACTTCTGCCGCTTAAGTAGCGCTGTTGACCTTGAGCATGGGAGCCTCAGTTTCCTCCCCCAGGAAAGGGGGCCTGCTAACGCTGCCTTTGCGATGGCTGTGAGGATAATGAGGTTAGACAGGAAAGTACTGCGGGTTGTGGTATTCCCGAAGGGCGGCTGTTACACCCCACTCGGGGTGACCAGAGTCCTGGAGCTGGTTACCTTCTGGAAACTCGTTTGTATGTGGCAGGTCCTCTCTGGTCTACTTTGCCAGAGATGGTCAGTGGCTCAGCTGGGCACGAATCAGGGCCCAGTGAATCTGGGGGGCCCAAGACCCCCACCCCCCAGCCCAGACACACATCCTGATGGTTCTTTTAGACATGAAATCTGTTAAGATGACAGCTTATGTCCTCATGAAGACTCCTGGCGGAACCTCTCCAAGCCTCAGTTTCCCAGTTTGTAATAGAAAGTTAAGAGCTACTCCTTATTCATGAGATTGCTGTTGCTTGAGGTTATGAAAGACTATTAGATAGATTACATTTATTGACACCTCTGACCCTGAGACATGAGGAGAATCGAACAAAACAAGGAAAGAATATTTCTCCAGCACCTGCCCCGTGCAGGCCTGGTACTCGGTGTGTTATGTATACAGTATTGGTGATAGCCATCAACCATAGCGATCAGAATCATCATGGAAATGCCATTAAACCCCAATTTACAAACAAAAACCAAGACCCACAGGAGTCCGTGATTTCCACAGAGTCACACTGGTGGGAAGTGCCTGCACAGGGATTGGCCCTAGTTCCGTCTGACTCTGGAGTGTTTCTACTGATACCAAACCACCTCCAAAATATGGCTGTGGATGGTGTCCGGCATGAGGCCTGGGGTCTAGTTAGCTGGTTTCTTGATGACTGTTTCTTGTTAAATACGTAACAGAAGGAGCTGCGACACCATCACTGGAGAAAGTGATTCTGAAGATGGGCAGCGGGGTCGGGGTGCCTTGACCACATGGCAGGGGGTCTGGAAGGAAGGAAGGTCACTACTCAATACCAAGGAAGCAGATACCGGGCTGACTCATTCCAGCCCACCAACCTCCCTTCCCACCTCTGCCACCATGTCCCGGCTCACCTCGCCTCCGTTAACCCCAGCCTCGGCTGCTTCCTTGGCCTTCAAGGGCACTTGTCCTTCTGCATCCCCCCCTAATGACTAACAGAACAGACCCTCCTGGCTGATGTGTCTGAGCAGAAAGCAGAGCCAGCTGTGGTCCATCTCCACTAATGCCCCGGAGAAGGAGAAACAGGATTAAGTCCCGAGCCCAAGGATTTAGCTCAGCTTGGGGAGGAAATCTCCGGGGATGGGAAAGTGAGCGTCCTGCTATGGGAAGATGGGCGTCCCGGCAGGCTGGAGAGGTTCCTTTGCCAAAAATGTTTTCAAAGAAGTGGAGGACATCCAAAGGAAATGATGGGAGTCTGAGCAAGGTTCTTTCAAATGGAAATAGTCATCCACAGTCAGAGAGCTCCTAAATGTCCAACAATTGGGGATTGATTAAGTAAATCATGGGATGACCGTGTGCTACTAAAAGTGGACAGTTATAATGAATGCAGACACACTTATGCATATGCATGTATATGGCACGGTCTCAAATTGGTAGCAAGCACTTAGAAAAAAGACTGGAAGGAAATAAGTCAAAGAGTGTTCACGACGTTTGCCAGGGGGAGATTTATGCCCTCTTTATAATTTCTGAACTTTCCAGATTGTATGCAATGGGCATGTACTATCATAATTAGCAGACACAGACCCGTCTGGCTTCTAATGGCAATAGAACCCACCCACTCCCACTCCCACTCCCACTCGCACTCCCACCACCTCCTCCCAGCAGCCAGGACAGGGCTGGTGCATCGATGCTTGTCAGTAATAGGGACACCTCTGTGTTGAGGCCTGGCAGGCACCTTAGAAGGAAGAAGGAGTGCCAAATTATCGATACCATGAATATCTGACATTGTTTATGCTCTTACTGTGTGCTCCTGGTGGCCCCTTTGAGGCGGCTACAATCAATACCCCATTGTACAGAGAAGAACCCAGGAGTCAGATCCCACCAGCCACTCGCCCAGCATCACACAGGATGTAAGCACAAGCCATCTAAACTCAAAGCCTGTGCTCCTAACCAGAGTCAGGAAGGGTCAACAGAGTCCACTGGCTGACTTTGCAGCACGTATCACAGAAACCCTGGGGGGAGTGATGCATATTTGCACGGCACAGGGGAGGAAAGGACTCAGCAGGGACCTCCAAAGTGCCAGGCTTTGTGCTGAATGCTGGAGACCCGAAGGTATATAATGTGCCTCCCCTGCCCAGGTGTGAGGGGGAGCGACATGTAAACGGTGTCCGCAGGGCTTCGATGGTGGGGGGGTTCTTTCAGAAACTTGAGAAGACAAAGCGATAAGGTTCCCCCAGAAGAGATGGCATCTGAAATGGTTCTGGAAGGTTAAGCAGGAATTCATCAGGTGAGCAAGAGAGGTCTGAGCAGTGGTTCTCAACTGGAGACAGTTTGGTTCCCCAGGGGACATTTGTCAATGTCTGGAGATGTTTTTGATTGGCACAACTGGGGTGGGGGGCAGGGCACGTGCGGACGTCTCGTGGGTAGAAGGCAGGGATGCTGCTAAGAACCCCACCATGCACAGGATGGCATCCACAATGAAGAATTAATTAACCTGTCCAAAACGTCACCAGGACTGAGCTGAGAAACCCTGGGTCAGAAGAGAAGGGCATTCCTGAATCGGGATCAGCCTGCCCAAGGCATCCAGAGACATTTGCTAGGTACCTCCTTTCAGCCTGTGATTGCACTGCTAGCCCTCTTACTTCCCTGCTGCTGCTCTGCCCTCGTCACCAGCCACCAACCAGAACGGTCTCTTTTTTTAAAAAACATAAAAGCTTTATAGACATACAACTCCCATGCCATAAAATTCACCCGTTTACCCATTGCACCCTCTTCTAAGGAGTCACCGCATCATAACCCTACCTGTGTTAAGCCTAACATTTGACCAACCCGTGATACAAATGGACCAAGAAACCGTAACACGATTTGAGCGGTGCTTTTCCCTGCTTTGTTAGCCATCACGTGCACTAGTCTACCGCACAACTTTTCTTTTAACAAAGCTGGAATAGTCCTGGCTTCTTAAACTTCATATTTGGGTGTGCTAAGCTGCTATACGTGTTCAGTATGAATAGTATTTAAGTTGAAACTATTGTTTAAAAAATTATATTTTTTTCCAAAAACATTAAAAAAAATAAATAACAGTAGAACTGAAAAAAAAAAAATTTGGTCAGTTGCTTTTGGTCTATTCAGAGAGTTGTGTAACCATCGCTGCTACCTAAGTCCAGAACATTTTCATCTGCCCAAGAAGAAACTGTACGTATTGGCTGTCACTCCCTCAGTCCCACCCAGCCACTGGCCGGTCTTCTGTCTCTGTAGACATGCTTGCCATCTCATGCCATCTCATGCCAATGGAATCACACAGTGTCTGGCCTTTTGTGACTGGCTTATTTCGCTTGGCATCCTGTCTTCCAGGTTCTTCGATGTTGTAGCGCGTGTCCGTATTTCATTCCTTTTTATGGCCGAAATAATATTCCGTTATTCGTAGAGCGCATTTTGTTTATCCATTCATCAGTTGATGGGTGTTGGGGTTGGGTATTTTTTGGCTCTTATGAATGATATTGTTCTGAACATTTGTGTCCAGGATTTTATGAGGACATAAACTTTCACTTCTTTGGGGTATATACCTAAAAGTCAAATTACTGGGTCACATGGTAATACTGCATTTAATCGTTTGAGGAACCATCAGAGTGTTTTCCAAAGCAGCCGCATCATTTAACATTCCCATCAGCAGCAGTGTCTGCCGATTCCAGTTTCTCCACATCCTCACCCATGCTTATGAGCTGACTTTTGGATTCTAGCCATCCTGGTGGGTGTGAAATGGTATCACAGTGGTTTTGATTTGCATTCCGCTGATGGCTAATGAATTTGAACATCTTTGTGGGTGCTTGTTGGCCACTTGTGTATCTTGTTTGCAGATCAGTCATCTTTTAACACGTGGTTGCATCCTTCCCTTACTGAGACTGAAGGGCAAAGCCTGCAGAGGTATATAAGCCCCACACGCCTGGGTCATGCCCCGGCTTTTGACTGCATCTCCCCTCGCTCACTGCTCTGGCCACCCTGGCCTCCAAGCAGCAAGCTGGGCCCCTTGCAAGTCCCTTGCCAGGCTGGTTCCTCTGCCTGCATCACCAGGGAGCTCTGGGGACAGCCTCAGAATGGTCTTCCCTGTTCTCTCAGTTCAAGAGCCTCCTCTTATTCCCAGGCCCTTTCTAATACATCTCAAGGTTTCTTTTGATCATTCTTTTTATGATCTGATAAGATCCAGATGAACTGGTCTCCTGTGTGGCCTCAGGCAAGCAGCTGCCCCTCTCAGGGCCCCAGCTGCCCCACCTGAAAACCAGACTGGGAGCATAGTCTGATTTTGTAGGGGCTTTTCAACTTTGCCCTTCTTTGATATCGGCTTCCCTGTGACAGTGCTGCCAAGAGGGCTCAGGTCTGGCACCGCAGCAGTGAGAGAAATGTGGCTGGAGCCAAGTTGGTCATGGCTCGGAGCAGGCGGCATGGCTGATGAGTGCCAGCCCCGTGGGGACGGTCTCCAGGAGCACGTGGCAGCCTTGACCTGGCGCCCAGCCTCCAGCAACAGCAGGAAGAATTGTCAGCAGCTTCAGCAAAGACTGGACTCTTTGGCCATTTGTAGCTCTGGCATCACCCACTTCTCCTGTGAGAATAATCTTCTAAGCTTCAAACCCTCTCTGAGCACTATAGAGCCATTCAGTCCCTCACTCAGTCACTCAACAAACTCTTCCCAGGAGCCCACTTGTGCCTAGTCCTGGGCAGTGTAGTGAAGACACAGAGATGGATAAATGTGACACCTGCCAAAAGATTTGGGTGTAGTGGCGAAGGCAGACACTTGCAACAGTGGGACAGGTACAGCCCTAAAGCCATGAGCAAATCTCAAAGAGTCAAGTACACGTTGCCCCAGGGAGAATCAGGGAAGGATTCACAGAGCTGGGTATGGAGGTGGATGAGACGGAGCAGGTAGACAAAGAGTGTTGGGGTATTTCAGATGGAGAAGGAGGTGGGCAGAGACCCAGAACTGCAAAGCCTCCAGGTGTGCTCAGGGCATTCAGAACCACTAGGTTTTGCCTGAGGGGCCAGGGACAGGGGAAGGAGGTAAGAGAGGATTCGATTCCTGGGGGCCCAGATCATGGAAAGCTTGCAAGGGCAAGCTGAGGAGTTTGGACTTTGTCCCGTAGGCGGTGGGAGCCATGCAAGGATTTTAGGCTAAGGATGGAGGTGATCAGGTTGCCCTTTCTAGAATGTCCTTTCTCCAGACAGTGCCGAGGCAGGTGGGGCTGAGGAGAGGGCGGGAGACCAGGGCCCTAGTCAGGATGTCCGTGTTCTGGCCCAGTCCAGGGAAGCAGCGATAGGGGAGGCTGGAATGCTGCAGCTGGAGAGAAGGGAACAGATTCAAAAGCTGTCTGGGAAGTAAAAGCACATGAAGGAGACAGGGGAGTCTAAATAATGAACCACACCAGAAGAGCTGATGCCAGCCTCCTGGGGTCCCGGCTACGACAAGGAGGCACAGGAGCTGTGGGAGCTGGCGTTTGAGTGTGACATCTTCCAGGTGGCTGAGAGATGGAGGATAGAGGTGGCAGGAGAGGATGATCCAGACCCAGGGATTGGGATGTGCAAAGGCTCGAAGGGGCAAGAATGTGGAAAGTTAGAGGAAGGTGAGGCTTTCTGGGTGGCCGGAGCACAGAGGGCGTGATGGGTGGAGAGGAGGGGAAACGGAGTCTGGAGAAGGCAAGACGGGCAGAGATTGTGACATCAGAGGACAGTTAGAGCCCAGAGCAGGAGTCCCAGCTACAGCATCGCTGACGTCACTGCCAGACACGGAGCACTCGGTACCCACGGGAAAGCCCACCACTAGGGTCAATCAGTCCTCTCCTGGACCCCTTTCCACACTCCCAGGGCAAAGATGGATAAATGTCAGCCTAGTTTTCAACCAGGAGGAAGGCAGACTCCCCTGAGCCCATGGATCAATTCGTTTGATGCAAACTGGGGCAAAATTCTCAAAGCCATAATGAAAAGTGGGAGGATGGTTAGAAAAGCAAGTAAATCTCAGGGGCTGACCTTGCTCTCTGAGACCACCAGGAACGTGCTGAGGTCATAGATGGCAGCTGGTAGAGGGCTTCCACATACGACATTTAAAACAAACAAACAAACAAACAAACGAAAGAGCCAACATTTAAAAATGAGATTTCATTGAAAATCTTGGATATTTTGTTTTAAAGCCAGAAGAATTCACTTAAAATGCAGATTTCCAGCCTTTCTCGAAGAATGTGGTGATCTGGTGGCACTGAGGACACAGTGACCACAGTGGCCACCCCTCTGGCCCGGGCATGCATCCTCTCTGTGGGTCACCATGCCTGCACCCCCACAGTTCCCACAGAGGGTGGAGATGGTTCACACACAGCCTGCCTGGGTCAGGAGGCGCTCAGACCTGGGAGGCAGCACCAGCTTCCTAGCGTTCTCTGTCCTGGAGCCTGGTCCTTGCTCTGTGTTCCCTAAACTGGTCCTGGCAGCAGCATTCTCAGGGGAAGCTCTATCGGAAAAATAGGGCCGGGGGTGCGGGACAGTGGAGGTTCTGGGACCTTATTTGGCTTGTTGGAAGCCCTGCCTCTTTGGGGCACAGTGCACACTGGCAGGCTCAGTCAAGTCCCCGGTTAAGACCCCAGCTGACCTGATTCACCCCTGATTCATTCCCAGCAGAGATTCCTTTTTTTTAAGAGCACGCTTAACCGATGTCCCCATTTGGAGAAATAGCGCCTTTTTTATAAATGTTTATTACATAGTTATGTCTTTTCTTTCCACTTTTTGATTAGATAAAACACTGATGTGGTTCAGAAGTACCATATACAGAAGTGCATGGGGAGAGGCCCCTGCACACTGGCCCCGTCTGCCCCGTCCTCTGCCCAAAGGAGGGGGTCAGGTTTTTTTTTTATTTTGTTGTGACGTATCCTTTCAGATTTTCTTTATGCAAAAACAGATACACTTAGGCAAACACATATATGCCTTGGGCATAAGTGAGTGTATGATACACACGTCTGCATTTTATGTTGTTGTATAGTGCCTGGAGAATTAATTCTCCATAAGAAAATTTTGAATAAGGAAATGTGGAGGAAGACAGTAATAAATCATTGTTTCTCCATCCAAAGAAAACCACTGGTACCCTCCAGTCTGCCCCTGTGGGCATAAATTGTAGCTGTTTTTCTCCCCAGGAGGCTGACAGGGTAGGAGTTCATAGTCGCAGTCCTCCTCTATATACAATCGGAACCCTGCTATTTTATTACCTCAATATAAGCATTTTCCCTTTTTATTTCATAGTTTCCAAAATGTGATAGTAACAGCTAGAGTAATTCCATTTGTGGCGTAATCGACTCAGCCATCCTTCCAATTTCGAACATATAAAAGTCATTTGCAATATCCACCGGCCATAAATAATACAGTTAAACCTACCGTTTTGTATGTATTTGGAATTGAGTTGAGTGAGCATCTTCAGAAAGCCTGGCATCTGGACCAGCAGCTGAGTTGCCATGAGTAGCTGGTCCCCCAGGGCTGGGACCCGGGTTGGGGGCGGTGTTGGGAGAGCATAGTTCAAAGAGAGGACACGGGTGGGGGCTTGGCAGGTGAAGGGACCAGGAGGCCAGTGGGCAGCTGGAGGAAGGCAGGTTCTGGGTCAAGCATCATACCAAGCGCTTGTGTGTCCGACCCGTAGAGCATTCACACTGGCTGAGCGATTAGTAAGTGCTGGGGCTTCACGCACATCATACGTCTGCCCCGTGATTCCTCACAGCAGTCAGACGATGCGAGGACTGTTATTCCCATCCTGCCAGGTGAGGAATCTGAGGCAGCAAGGCTCCAAGTTGTTCAGAGAGAGGCAGTGGGGCCAGAATGTGACCTGGGAGGCTGATTCCAGAATCCCCTTGCTCCTAACCCCCACGAGCCTCTGGACACGCTCATGTGGTTGGAATTAGTACCCCTGTTTCGCAGGAAGGGAAATTACGGCTCAAAGCAAAGCCCTCTGGCTCACATCGCCTCCCTGGGAAGTAGCAGAGCTGGGATTAGAACCCGCTGCTGGGGAAGACCTTATTTTCATCAGGGGTCTGGAGGCTGAGATGCGGGTGGTGTGAGGGGCGGGCTCGGAGGAGAAGCCTTGGGACCCAAACACGTTCCCAGGTGGCTCACAGACGGCGTAGTGCAGCCGCCCTGTGCTCAGACTCTTCCAAATGAAGATGTGTTTACTTGGATGCCTTCCCTCGGCGGCGAGGCGGAATTGGAAGTCCAGCACTTCCCAAAGAAGAGCAGAGGATGGGCGTGGGGAGAGGAGGGGCGTTTACCCGGGAGCCATCGGGCCTCTAGCGCCATCCCCCCGTCTTCACCTTTCATCCCCCCAGCAGTGCACGCTGCCGTTTTATGCCCATTTGCAGATGGGAGAACTGAGTCTCAGGCTCCTGGCTCCTTTCCACCACACGGTGTGGGGGTCCTGAGGCGGACGTGGGTGGTCAGTTGTTCAGATGATAGCAAACATCCAGTATTACCAGTGAACGGATTCCTTTTTCGGTTCTCCTTCAAACTCTCCTCTTTGTGTCAAAGGAAGTATCAGTTAGTTGCTAATCTATCTTTAACACCTTTGTAGCACAGGCAGGTCTGCCTTTCTAACAAGGAGAGGGTTAGGCTGGCTTTTCGGGCAGCAGCAGCTGCACCACATCGCTCTCACTTCCACTGCATTTATCTTCAGAGTAACCGATTTGAGGGAAAGTGATCCTG
Organism: Camelus ferus; assembly: GCF_009834535.1. Taxonomy (NCBI): domain Eukaryota; kingdom Metazoa; phylum Chordata; class Mammalia; order Artiodactyla; family Camelidae; genus Camelus; species Camelus ferus. The sequence goes on along the minus strand of NC_045717.1, from coordinate 4,110,074 downwards.
GCGGTTATTGTCATGAGAAAACAATTCCTTTGGCAAGTAACTCCATCACTTTAAAGAAAAATGTTAAAATGCAAAATGGAAGTGGTATTTTGTGGGTTTGGCAAACATCCTGGAGGTGGTACAGGAACTCATGAGGTTTGGGAAACACGGGAAGCTGAGGACACGGGGCACTGTTGGGAAGTAGAAACTGAGAGGGCTGCTCCCGGCCTCTGCCCAGCTGTGTGGCCTCAGCCCGGGCGTTCGGCCTCTCTGTGACACCTTTGCAGAGGGGAGTGATAGTGACTGCCATGACGGCTTCACAGAGCGCTCCTGCAGGACGCGAGATGAGGTAATGGGCATGTGGAGGGGCTGTGGAAAGTGGGGGAGGGCGGAGGGGACTGCATAAGATAACCGGTGTGTGTACATGTTCCTGGCAAGCCTTAGCTGTTTGCTGTTGATATCTTTAAGGTGACCCAGCTGGCTGCAGGACTTTTGCTTTGTAGGAGCAAGTTGTTCCCTGCTGGAAGGGCAACACCTTCCTGGAGTGAGGGGTGGGGAGAGAAGGGCAGAGAGGAAGAAGACAGTGCTGGAGGGGGCGTTCTGGTGCCCAGCTCGTGTGGCCGCAGCTGCTGATGGTGGCGCTGATGCTGGCGGTGGTGGTGATGGTGGCGCTGATGCTGGCGGTGGTGGTGATGGTGGGGCTGATAGTGGTGGAAGTGGTCCTGATGGTGGTGCTGATGCTGTGGTAGCAGTGGTGACGACGGTGGTGATGACAAAGGCAGTGACTATGATGAGGGCAGTGGCGGTGATGATGACTGTGATGACGATGATGGTGGTCACATGTCCAGCTGGAGGGCCGGAGGGCTTTTTTTATCACAGAGAAGCAAAAACTCAGGAAAACAAGGGGCTCTGTTGGGCTGCCCGAGGAAAGGGACTTAGATTTGTTCTCTGGGGCTTCAGAGCTTTTCAGGAGCCTACAGAAACATCTGCAGACTCACGTAGACCACCCCCCACACACACACAAAATACTGGATCTAATACACAAAAACCCCACAAAACTGCAAGTAATGATTGTTTAATTGATAATCTATGACAGCTAGTCAGTGGCAGCTCATTATACTAAACAGCTGAATATAAATTCTATGTCTGTGGAAGGTGCACATATTACAATGCACTTATTACACAGTGGGGTCCGTCTCCAAAAGAAAGGGTATGTAGGGCTCCATGAGGGTTTTAAATAGCCGTGACTGATAGGCAAACGATTTGTAAGCTAGTGAGCCCCCTGTCGCTGGAAGTATGCAAGGCAATCAGGGATGACGGTCTCTCCGGGATGCTGTAGAAAGGGTTCCTAAATACCAGATGATCACTTAGTTTTGTCTCTACCCAGAGCCCTCCTATTTTACTGTTTTGGGGGCTCATTATTTCTTCCCTTCCATCCCTTCCACATGTGCACAAAGATACTTACTGGAAGAAACCTTTGAGATACTCTAAGCCCGTCTCCCCACTTTTCTGCTAAGGAAACGAGGGGTATGAAACTTGTGGGCAGTAGCGCAGCAAGTCGGAGTCACACCAGGGACTCAAACTCAGGGTCCAAATCCCCAGCCCAGTGCCTTCTGGCAGTTTTGCCCCTTGGGGGCCCCCTTGCAGACACTGGCAATCTGGGGTCTCACCTGCCCCAGAAGAACAAGGCGGAATTTTCATTTGGCCCAGTCTAACGCCTGCCCTGAAAAGCTCCTCCCCAGGCCTTTCCCACACTTGCAAACCCACTGAGGGCTGTGGGCTTTGGCCAAGTCACAAAGTACCATGAACCTCAATTTCCTTGTCTAGAAAATGGAAGTAAATAATGGCCACCATGTAACAGGGTTGTTGCAGAGAGATTAAGCGGATTAAAAGTATGTAAGATGCTTAGAAACTTGCCTGTGCTTTCAAAGTGCCCCGTGAAAAAGATGCTATAATGTTAGGGCAGCTGTTTTCGATATGCATCTAGTCAGTCCAGTAAGTGTTCCTTGAGCTTCCATTAAGCACCTGTCAGGGAACAAGGCAGAAGGAATCTGGCCCTCAAAGGTGCCTACCTTTCAGCGGGGAGAAAGAAATAGTGAACAAATAGGGAAACAAAAAAATGCCAAGAGAAAAAAATGTGCCAAGAGGGGATGAGATGGACGGTCAAGGGAGCTGCTTCCAGGGTCTAGGAGGTGGGGCGCAGGTCCCGTGGGGCCTTGTGAGCCCGGGGGAGGGTGTAACGGGCCAGCGTGGGGAAGACAGAAGCAGGTGGGTGGTGGTGAGGCTTGAAGACGTAGCGGGAAGGCCCGGCAAGAGCAGTGACAGAAGTCCAGGCAAGAGGCTGGACTGGCTGGGACTGAGGACCAGGATGGCAGCAACCCAGGGAAGTGGCCGCATCCGAGATGCGTGTATTTCAGAGGCAAAATCCGCCAGGCGTGCTGACGGCTTGACTGCTGGGGATGAAGGAAGGATGAGAGTCAAGGGTGATTCCCAAATACGTAGGCTGAGCCTGTAGTTAGATGAAGTGGAGGCAGGGGCTGGATCCTCCCTCGGTCCCACCCTTCCCAGTTTACATGGGCTCTGTGGCCACAATGTCCAGAATAAGTCCATGGAGTCAGAAGGCAGGTTGCCCGTTGTAGGGACCAGGGAGAGGGAGTGACTGCCTTATGGGTGTGGAGTTTCCTTTTGGGGCAATGAAAACGTTTTAAAGCCAGATAGCAATGGTGGTTGCACAGCCTGGGGAACGTACAGGATGCTACTGAACGATGGTATGCTGTGTGCTTTTCACCTTAACTGAACCAAAAAAAAAATTGAAGGAAAAATAAAGACTTTCTTAGACAAGCCAAGGGAATTTGTTGTCACCAGAGGTGGCTTCAGGGTCCCACATCAACCGCTGGCAGAGGCCAGGACAATGGCGTGGGGTCTCTCGCTGGTAAGAAAACACCATAGCAAGAGCCCGTCACACACGTCGTCAGGGGATGACCTGGACCGGATGCAGGTCTCACGTGTCCATGGGGTGGTTGGCTATGGGCACTCAGACTGGAGTCAGGCCTGGTTCAAAGCCCTGCCTGCCTCTTTGCTGTGGTTGTGTGGCCTCAGACAAGTAACCTGACCTCTCTGAACCTGAGTTTCACTGTCTGTCAAATGGGAATAATAATAGTCTCCGCCCCACAGAGATATTAACGTTATCTGTCGGTGCTCGGCAAACGGAAGTGGTCAGGGTCCTGGCTTCTGGTCCTGGTTGCCTTCCTCCTCACCGTGATGCCCAAGTGATGGCTGTCATCATAATAAAATGTCCACTTTGATCCCACCATCCCATTCTGGGCTGCTCGATGCACGTCTGAGGGATGGATGGGGCTCTTTCGCTGCCCCGAATTCCAGACGATATTTGTGTCCCTTCACCTCTCGGCCTGGGCAGAGGGGGCCGCAGTGCTTAGGACAACATGCCCTTGAGGACAGACGCGCAATCCTGGCTCTGGGCCCCTGGCGGCTCAGGAGAAACGAAAGGGTGTGACCAGCACTCAGACCATCAGGGGGCCGGGGCCCTTCTCGCTAATGAGCAGCCTCAACCAGGAGTCTTTTTATTGCCTGAAGAGGCTTTTACTAAATGTCCAGCCCACTGCAGGGAAGGACTTAGACATCTGCAGCCATAAAGATCAAAGGCACACTGAAATGCTACTGCAAATGAGGAAGTGTTTTCTGTGGCAAATGCCCAGGCAATTATCCCATCCCTCTGAAGATCGCAGAGGGTGGGTCCTTTCTCCATAGGAAAAGCTAAACAGTAGCGGCTGAGAGCAGGGATTTTTGGAGTCAGGCAGACCTGGGTTCAAATCCTGACTTTCCCATTTGGTGATGTTGGGACTCTGGGCAACTTGACTTCTCTGAGCCTCGGCTTCTGCATTTATAAAATGAAGAAAAGATCTCTTGCTTCAGGATGTTGCGGTAAAGCGTGAGTGAGAGGATGTGCAGACAGCAGAGAGCCCCAGAGTGTCGTGACATAGCATGGGACGTGAGCTAATGAGTCAGAGAAACCTCATTGAATGATGGCTGACTGGGTTCAGGACAGCTGGGCTCCCAGGCCTGCTGCCAGAATCTCCAGCCTGTTGACTGAAACTTCAGGGCTCCTGTTTGCCTTAAGAACTAAGGCCAAACTTCTTAGCACTTTATCCGCAGCTACAGTCTCCCCACCCCTGAGAATCAGCTGGAGAGGCTGACGGGGGCCAGATCACGCAGAGTGTGGCGGGCATTGGCATCCTGATGCCAGCAACAGGGGAAGCACTGGAGGGGCAGGTCCGACCAGCCCTAGTCCAAAGCCTGTGCAGTGACCGCGGGGAGAGAGGGCCCTGAGGGGGACGTGCTTGGAGTGGAGGACTTAACGCTTACGGGGCTTCTGGTTGAGCGGCCAAGAGCCAGCCCTGGCCTGGAGCCCTGAATCCCCAGGTCCCGCTCCAAAGCGTGGCCTGATCTCCCAGCTACCCTTCCTTTACTATTGTTGCCTCTGCCCAGCACACCCTTCCCGCCCCCTGCTCCACTGGCCAAACTGTTTGGCTGTAAGGTTTGGAGTAGGTGACATGTACCCAAGGTGAAAAGACTCAAAATGTCCCAAAGAGCGTATAGTCAAAGACGTCTTCCTCCCACTCTTGGCCCAGCCCCCAGTTCCCCCCTTGGAAGCAGTCAGTTCCTTTTCACACGTGCCCTTCCTGGAGGAAGTCCGAGTGTCGATTCCAGGGCACGTGCACGGGTGTGCGCACGCACACACTCCCCGTTTCACCTGTCACACTCGGCGCCCGTGTGGAGACCATCCCACACCTGCCGGCAGCCTGCTTCAGCCGTTCGGTGAGTGCGGTGCGGGCTGTCACACCATTTCCAGGTCACATGTTCCTAGAAGTACATCTGTGGGTCAGTGAGCAGTCTGAGTGTTTTAACGTTCATGGGGTTTTCCAGCCCCGATGAAGCGTTGCCTGCTGCACACACGCACACGCACACGCACACACACACACAGCTGCCACCTGCCACCACCCAGTGTCCAACTTCATTCCTCCAGTTCCCACAGCCTCTTGCTGCCCCTCCCAAGGCCCCTGCTGCCCATTGCTGGGCTGGGTCTGAATGGCCTGGGTCTGGGACCCACCCTGTCCTTTGGTTAGTCCCCCGGCCCCTGCCCCGCAGCTTGCCTCGGGCGCCCGGGTGAAGGCAAGAAGCAGCCGCAAAGTGCCGTCAGCCTTTCTTGAGCGGCGCTGCACCTCGGTCCGGCAGCGCCTGTGTGTGGGAAGAAAGGGCCCCCTGGGAAGGCCGCAGGCCATTTCGGTCCCCTCCGTCTGGGCCTCAGTCGCGTTGCTCAGCATCCCGTGTGGCACGGCCCCTCTGGGCCTTGGGCTCCTCCTCCCTCCTTAAAGGATGCAAGTTACCCCGCTGACCTCACTGCCGCTTCTGGGCCACTCTGGGACTCCTGACGGCGGCAGAGCCCAGCACCAGGCCCCCAGAACACCTGAAACGGCCAATGACAGGGGCAACATTCTGAGAAATTCCAGCTCGTGAAAATGAGGAACTGCCTGCCAGGCCCCTGGCACATCACATCTCATTACCTGCGGTGATAACGGCCTGGTCAGTGGGGCCCAGCTAGTCCCACACCAGCTGCCACCCTCCCCCAATGCCTGATGTCCCAGCAGGACAGCTGGACAGTGGAGCCACCTCCCGCCTCCCAGCCACGTCACCCTCCACTCACACGCCCCCTCCACCCCCAAGGCTTCCCACGGCTCTGCAGTTAAAATCCACCATCTCTCAGCCTCCAAGCTGTTACAGGGGCTGTTCTGTATGGAATCTGTTTGTTCCCCATTTTCACTGCATTACCTTTTTCCTGTCTGTACAGATGTCAACTCAGATATCCCCCAGACCTGGTCAGAAGCCCCCGTGATACAGTCCCGTGGCTTCCTATACTGTCCCTTTATGTAACTGTTAAGACACTGCGATTAGATGAGCGCTCTGCTGTGAGTTACTTCTTGTTTGTTCCCCTATCCCCCCACCCCCCTGCCCTGCAGCTGCCATGGAAGCTCCAAGATACGCCTGCCATGCTCAGCCCGGAACCCACGCACGGCGTCTGCATCTGGAAGGCACTCAGTAAATATATGGGGTGTGCATGAATGCTATTTCCTTGCTGTGCAGCTTTAGATAATAATACAAAAATCACATTTTTTATGGTTATGAAATTGTTACCAAAAACAAGTTCACATGCCCCACGCACCGTGAGGCCAGACAAACAGAAACCACGGCGTTCGGAGCAGAGAAAGGTTTATCGCAGGGCCGAGCAAACAGAACGTGTGGCTCGTGCTCAAAAAACCCCGAACTTCCTGAAGGGTTTCAGCAAAGCATTTTTAAAGGCAAAGTGATGGAGGGGCGTCCCTGGCAGATTGGTTAATGATGATTGATCCTTAGGCACCAGAAGGTCTAGGGGCCACGTGCTCATGATAGTCAAGTAGCTAATTTCTTCCTTTCCCTGGTGGTTTTGGCATCTGAAAAACTCAGGAAATAGGCATCAGATACCATCACCTGGGTACATCAGAGAGGAGCTCCAGCAGAGGATATGGGGGGCGGGTTCTGACCCAGGAAGGCCCCACAGGGTCCTGTTCAGCTACAAAGTAATGATCTTACACTATTATTACGTATAACGTAACCTGCCACGTGCCAGGCACTAAGTGTTTCACAGCCCTTCACTCTGTGCACTTTCACATCCACCAAGTGAAGAAGGACATCTCATTACCCCCATTTTACAAAGGAGAAAACTAAGGCTCGGAGAGGTGGCAGTCACGTGCCCAAGGTGACAAAGCTATTAAGTGACAGCCCTGAAATTAGAACCCAGATCTGCCCAATGTCGAAGTCCTTGCTTTTCAGCCCCCGGGGCTCCCTTCACTTGTCTGAGTGTCAGTTTTTGCAGAGTAAGGATCAAATTACCTACTTGCCCCGCTTGTCCACTGGCTCACGCAGAAGGTGCCCGGCACACAGCGGCCTCCTGCTGAGTGTCGTTGTCTTTCCCCTTGGTCAGTGGTTGCTGGGGAAATCAGACTCATCTTCCAGGCTGAGTGAGAGACCCAAAGGCGCCTGAACTGACTCCCCCAGACTGCGGCTCTGCCTGGGGATTGGGTCCTTACACTGCAAACGGGGAGCTTCATCTGACTTCCTAATGAGAAGAGAAAAGTGTTAGACTCGGTTTGATAAAGTTTGATAGGAGAAGACCCCAGCCCCCAGACTGGTAAACAGCATGTACCACCAGTGGCATCTCTTCTGGGATTTTGGGGTTGAGGAGTAGTGAGAGGGGACCTGGTTTGCCTCTGGGCTATACCTCTGCTGGTGGGGCGATCCTCAGCCTTTCAAGCCCCCATTTTCTTTGCTGCCACAGAGGGGGATTGAGAAGGAAATGGTATTCCGGATTCCACCCACCACAGCTCAGTTCCGGGGGAGACACATTCTGATGGGGAATCACCAAAGGCCACATTGAGAGGAGAGTTTTCCTGGGGCCCTGAAAACTCAGAATTCTACCCGGAGGGGTAAAAGAACCCCTCCTTCCTGTGCCTCTGCCAGAGGCGGGTAGAAGTGGGAGGGAGAAGTGAAAGAGGATGGAGCAAGTACCTCTGGAGGACTCCCTGGAGGAGGTGGCAGAGGAAGCCAGGTCTTCAAGAAAGAGTGGGGGCTCACCAGGCATGGAAGGGAGGAAGGGAATTCAGGCAGGGGGAACAGCATGTGTAAAAGCAGAGTCAGATCAGGCCCAGGACTTTCAAAATCAGGAGGAATTAAATGCCACCAGAGATGTTTCTCAAAGTGTTGCCCAGCGAAAGGTCACTCGGCAGGCAGGAGCTAAGGCTTAAGAGAGAAGAAAGAAGCAAGTCACAGAGAACCTTGAATGCCGTGCCAAAGGTTTATACTTGGAGACAACCAAGGCTGGTAATGGGAAGTGATGGAAGCTGGCTCCCCAGCCCAGAGCCCAGCACAGGGGATTCAACACACACCTGGGAGCACAATGAGTGCGTTGAACACACTCGGCGGTGGCTGCTCTTAGGGGCTAACTGGCCAGTGTGGCCTCACAGGGGCACCTGATGTGATGAGTCAGACTCTGAGCTGGGCCCTGCCTTTTGTCATGTTCGCATTTGCTGGGTGATGACTGTAGGGAAAGATGAGACGCCTCCCCGGGGGGGTCGTGAGGGGCGCTGCAACCCATGAGCAAATTCTTCAGAAAGTGGCTTTTCAGAGGCTCTTGAGGCAAAGATGAGGTGAGGTAGGAGGAAGCGGTGGGACGGTGCATAGCTGCAGCGTCTGGGGCCAGCCTGAGGCAAAGGGGGAGGAAGTGGCCGAAGCGGCTTTAGTGACTTTTCACACACTCACACACACAGAGAGAGAACCCATCATTATTTAATCTGCATGAACAGGGGGGCAAGAGCTAACATACACTGTATTGTTTCTTCAGCTTTTTGTGTGTTTGACAATTTTCACTCTAAAATGTTGGGGGAAACGGGCCCATTCTCACATATCCTTTCAGACGTACAAATAGGGCCAATCAAATGCCGAGATGAGTGCCCTTAGGTTTTCACAGTGGAGAAACCACACACACACACACACACACACACACTCACACACACTCCATGTACCCTGGACCTCTCCCTTAGATAGACAACCAGAAACGTTTGCTGGATGGGTGGATGGATGGATGGATGGATAGAAGGACGGAAGGGTGGGTGGATGGAAGGCCCGAAGAGGTGGTCCAGATCCAGCCCCTGCTGGGGGACAGACCCAGAGCCATATGAACAACCTAAGGCGGCAGGTGCCACCAGTATAGCTCCATACAAAGTGCAGGGGAGGGTGCCCCTGCTCGCGGGCGTTCAGGATGGCTTCAGGGAGCTGGAGCTACAGGCATCCCCTGCTTTTTGAAGGTTCGCTTTATGAAACACCTGCATTAGTACCTGTTTCTGCTAACCAGAAGAAGTCCAGGGATTTTCGCTTTTACGAAAAAAGGTGAAAATAGCGTTCAGGTTTGTTTTGCATCCAAGTCGTTATAAAGGCAACCTGCACCCCGAGTGTGGGGTGACCCCACCAGGCTCTTTCCCCGGGAAGTGCACTCAGCATCGGCTCCAGGCCGCCAGAGCCGTGAACTATCTGAGCATCTGTGCTTTAGCTCCATTCCCCGTGCGCATCCATTAGCAAGAGGTGTCCTAAGGTAACCGCTTCTTCGCTTTCTGCCGTTTCGGCTTTTGAAGGGTTTCGTAGGGATGCTCGACTTTCGGCTAGTGGGGGAACCCTGTGTTTGAGCTGGGCCTTGAAAGGGCAGTAGCTGAGAAAGCGGGACTCCGGGAGGTGGAGACCTGCTGCTTTTGAGCAAAGGCCCGGTTGCCTGAACAGCGCGGTTAGGGGACAATTACAGGGCTATTGGGCGAGATCCACTTGGAGGGACAAGTTGACGTCTGATCCAAGGACCGGCGTTGAGGCAGACCGAAGGAGTGTGAGCTGAGTGTGCATCCAGGCTCTCTGGCTACTTACTAGGGCTGTGACATCGCTCGGCCTCCCCGAGCCTCGCTCTCCTCGACTGTTAAATGGAGACGGTGATTCCCCTCACTCGCGTGCAGGACGTCACCTGGCCCTGGTCCACCCGACAGTTCCGATGCGCCATTGTTCGTAGCACCCTTCCCGGGCTGGTGGACTTTCATGTGGTTTCTTTTATGTGCTTGCCCCTGGCAAACCGCTCACACCGACCTCCTTCTTCGTGGGTCCTCTCATCCTGGTGGTTGTATTGCCAACACTAGGTGCCCAAAAGAATGAGTCAGATCTGAGTGATCTAGAGAGGCGTCCAATATATAACGGGAATTTTAAAAGAAAACAGGAAAGGAACTAGTGGGGTAATATCTACAGATGTATTAAATAGCATCTGCCTGTGTCTGGCACACAGAGGCCCAAAGAATGGAAGGTCCCCACCACACCAAACAGCCAGCGACAGTCCCCTCCCCATCTTGAGGCCATGGGTATGCCATGGCCCAAACAGTTGGCCCGTCCTGTATACCTTGGTTTGCTGCAATCAGCTTGTCATTGCTTTTGAAGTTAGAAAGGAAAGTTCCAGAAAGTGTTTTTTAGATTAGCTGTGACAGTGACCTTGGGGTCCCGTGATCCTCTAGAACCATCCTTCTTCTCCCCACAAGGGACAAGATGAACTGAGCTCCGTGCAGAAGCTCCTGCCTTCACCAAAAGGTCACTGGAAACTTCTGGGGCCGAGGCTGTAAAATAGAAACGTAACAGAAGTGATCCTTCTTTTGAAACTCTCTGAAAAAGGAAGCCACCACTGTTCTGTTAATCATGGGCCCCCCAGCGCATGGAACCATGTTTGGCACATTGTAGGTTCTGCAAGAAATAGTTGCTGAAGAGAACAGAGGGAGGCAGGAGGAAGAGGAAGGAGGGAGGGAGAGAAGAAATTAATTTTTAATTATGTGAGAGGCTGGTTTGTGCAAATTTGAAAACCACCAAGCATCAACTAAAATGTCAGTTCAAAATACCTAAACCTGGCTGTTAAGGAAACACAGAGAAAATTTTGATCAGAAATAGATAGCGATTCTCAAAAATAGAAAAACAAAAAACCACACTCTGGCTGCTACCCCCCTCCAAAGTTAATTAAGTGTGGCGGTAAGAGCCATCCTGTTTGGGCTATTTATGTAATGAAAAGATCGTCTGAAAAGAAACCCCAGAGGCCCAGTCCGCTAGGCTAGGTGGCTGAGCCAGCTGGAGTGGCAGAAGGTGACCAGGAGCCGTGATCCCTGCACCAACAGACTGGTTATGATTAAATGATGCTTCTCATATTCAGATTGCAAAACCGCTCCAGGCAAGAGTCTGGGAGAGGCTTAAATTATGTCACACAGTAACGAGCTTGTTTCTGAGAGAGTTTCCGCTGTCAACTTGATTTTCTGCACACTCCCAGATCCCAGGAGGTGGCCTGCTGGCTGCTCTCTGGAAAGCCAGGATCAGCTTGAGAGCAAGGGTCCGGGAATCAAGCAGGCCCTTCCCTGGTTTTGCATCAATTAGAATCGTAGCTCATCACCGCTAGGAGGGGGTTAAACCTTCTGCTGAAGTGATGTCCGCAGCGGGACAAGAAGGAGGAAGGAAGAGAGGGCAGTTGGAGAGAAGGAACTAGAAACCACCCAAATACTTGTGATGGGGTGATGATGGACTGATGTACAGCCATTAGAAAGGTGGAGTGAGGAGGGAGGGCGTAGCTCAAGAGGTAGGGCATGTGCTTAGCATGCATGAGGTCCTGAGTTCAATTCCCTGTACCTCCATCAAAATAAATAAATTAGTAAAAAAAAAAAAAAAAAACTTAATTACCTCCCCCACAAAAAAATATTTTAAAAGAAAGATAGAGTGAGTTCTGTACCAGCTGACCTGAAAAGTGAGGTTCACAGAGACATCTGAGGCAGATGTGGGGTGGGGCTGCCGTTGGCAAACTATGATAGCAAGCTAAATCTGGTGTCCTCTCCCTGGCTTCCTGCAGCCCGCAAGCTAAGAATAACTTTTACATTTTTAGCTCAGAAATGGTTTTAAAGAGTTTGGGGGGAAAATTCCAAAGAAGGAGACTATGTTATGACACGTGAAAACGATGTGAAATTCCCGTTTCAGCAGCCGTGGTCTGTCTTCCTGGCACACTGCCACCGTCACTCATCTGCCCGTTGTCTTGTGGAGGTGTCCTCATGCTGAACGACAGAGCTGAGTCGTGGCCGCAGAGACGAGGCTTGGGACGCCAAGCAGAAAATGTCCTCTACCTGGCCCCTCCCTGAAAAAGTCTTTTGGTTTCTGGTTTAGAGTGTGATGACATTCTGTGACACAGCAGTGTGAGATGCTGTTCCCCTTGCTTTGCCAGAGGAAATGTATTGCCTTTGCTTATTTTTCATTCATTTTATCATTTATTCATCAGACGCTTAGTGCCTACCTGCAAGGCCAGGCACTGGGACCCAGCAGGGGACAAGCAGAGGCGGAGCTTACAGTCTGAGTCCTTTCCCCTCTCTTCCTCCCCCTAGGAACCCTGATGGCCTTGGTCCCTTCTAAGGAGAGGTACGGGACTGGCTCCATGCCTCCTGGTGTCTTGCAGGGAGGTCAGGGTCCAGGAGGGTTCGTCGTGAATCGGGCCACACTCTCGGTTTGGTTTCCGGATGCTCAATACTCAATCTTTGCATTTCCAGCGCGTGCTCCCCAGCGCACCCCACAGGGAGAGGCAGGAGTGCCCGACCCCCGTACATGTGGGCGGGAGCAGCTGTCTGCGATGGAGAAGGCTGCAGCCCCATCTCCGCCTGACGCCTCCCGCGTGAGGCCAAAGCCACCTTCAGACTCATGCCCCAGGGCCTCAGCCTCTATGCAAAACCTGGACAGTGGAAATCAGCTCCAGTCCCGGGAAGAATCCAGCTCTGCAGGGGCCGATGTGAGGAATGGGGTTTGAACTGGGAACCTCGCTTCAGAGACTAGCTTTCCTTCTTCATTCATTCTCATGCCTACCACCTCCTCACAGACTGCTTTATTAACTTCTAGGAAAACAGCACCCAGGTCAGTCATTGTAGCCTCCCCACATTTGGACACTCCTTTTGGCTCTTTTGGGCAGCCTGGAGCCCAGTGGTGACATAACTTACACGTTGGGGACCTGCAGGAGGAGCAGCCCCGGGGCCGAGGGCAGGAGGAGGAGCCATAGGGCCCCAGCATGGCATCCAACAGCACGGACCCCTCCTCCTGTCTGAACCATACCGCGTTCAGGGTCACCGTCAGCTTGGTCCTCACCGCCCTCATCCTCATCACCATCGCCGGCAACGTGGTCGTCTGCCTGGCGGTGGGCTTGACCCGGCGGCTGCGGAGTCTGACCAACTGCTTCATCGTGTCCCTGGCCATCACTGACCTGCTCCTCGGCCTGCTGGTGCTGCCCTTCTCGGCCTTCCACGAGCTGTCTTGCCAGTGGGGCTTCGGTGAGGCCTTCTGCAATATCTACACCAGCCTGGATGTCATGCTCTGCACGGCCTCCATCCTCAACCTCTTCATGATCAGCCTGGACCGGTACTGCGCCGTCACGGACCCCCTGCGCTACCCCGTGCTGGTAACCCCTGTCCGGGTCGCCATCTCCCTGGTCTTAATTTGGGTCATCTCCATCACACTGTCCTTCCTGTCTATCCACCTGGGGTGGAACAGCAGGGCGGAGACCAACAGCACCAATCACACCATCTCCAAGTGCAAAGTCCAGGTCAACTTGGTGTACGGCCTGGTGGACGGGCTGGTCACCTTCTACCTGCCCCTGCTGGTCATGTGCATCACCTACTACCGCATCTTCAAGATCGCCCGGGATCAGGCCAAGAGGGTCCATCATATCAACTCCTGGAGGACAGCCACCCTCCGGGAGCACAAAGCCACAGTGACTCTGGCCGCCGTCATGGGAGCCTTCATCGTCTGCTGGTTCCCCTACTTCACTGTGTTTGTTTACCGTGGGCTGAGAGGGGACGATGCCATCAACGAGACCTTCGAAGCCATTGTTCTGTGGCTGGGCTATGCCAACTCGGCCCTGAACCCCATCCTGTACGCCACACTGAGCAGAGACTTCCGCACGGCGTACCAGCGCCTCTTCCGCTGCCGGCCCGCCGGCCACGTCGCCGACAGAACTTCGCTGAGGGACAGCAGCTCTCAGCTGAAGAGGAATCAAAGCCAAGAACCCAGGTGGCAGGAAGAGAGGCCCCTGAGGCTCCAGGTGTGGAGTGGGACAGAGGTCACGGCCCCCCAGGGAGCCACAGACAGGTAACTGCTAGGGTTGTTTGTGTGTGGGATGGGGACCCGAGGGGGTCCCACTCATGGAAACCATTCAAGTGGCAGCTGTCCCCAAGGTGCTGGCTGGAACATTATGGGTTGGAAATGCCTCATGAGCACTTTCCAAATCTCGTATTGTTCCTTCCCCCAAACAGAACTTTTTACCTCCATTCTAAAAGAGGCAAGTCCAGACTCAGAGAACTTGGCCAGGGTCACACAGCTGGGATGTGACTAGAGTTCCCTCGACTCCAGAACTTGTGGGCCCTTTTTTCTAGCTACCTGGTCCTTATAGTCAGGAACCCTAACTTTGAGACCCAACCCTGCCACTTACTTACTGGTCCTAAGTGTTCATCTGAACTGGCCAGGACAGCCCTCCAATGGCCATGCATTAATGCTACCTCCTGCAGGTTCAGTCAGAGACCCCACTCGGCCCACATTCATTGAGCATCAGCTCTTACTTTGGGGGTGCTCCAGTGCAGGGAGGAAGGCAGAGCCTTGAAAGCCAGGCTTGGACATTGTAGTGTAGGTCTTAGGGGAAGATGAGAGGATTAGAAGCAAGGAGGGGGTAACCCAGGCACCTCTGTGCCTTGGAAAGAGGGCTCTGGTTGCCCCATAAGATGTGGACCACAAGGATAAGATGAGGACGTCAGTGAAGGGGAATGCGGCTCTGGTCCATGACAGAGGAGAGCAGAGAGGAGAGAACAGAGCAAAATCTAGGAGGCTATTGAAAAAACAAACAGACAAAAAGGCTTGGAGACCATTGACTCTCCAGGATGCAGGAAATGCAAGAGACAATGCCCTAGGATTCAGCCTCCAAAGAGATGCCCAGGCTGAACAGATAAACAGGATCAGAATGAGATTTAGATCAATTCACTGGTGACAAAGCCCATGCAAAGTATTAAGGGGAACCCCACCAAAGACTTGAGTGGCCCCAGGGAGCTCGCCCGCGGGGAGGAGGGTTACAGGTGGGAGGGAGCCCCAGCTGTTGAGATGAGTAAATGAAAGGGTGCTGGCAGGACAGCAGACATGCGGGTGTTCAATATTACTTTCCTTTCTCTTCCCACAGACCATGCCTTTGCCCCCCCCCCCCAGAATGCTGGTCCATGTGACAAACCCACTCATTCATTCATTCATTTATTCACTCATTCATTCCCTGATTCATTCATTTGCAAACATTTGTCAGCTTCCCATCCCATGCCGGGAACTGTGCTGAGTGCCAGGGATGTAGAGGTGACGTTTTCGGCATCTGCTGTGGTGCACTGGGATGGAAAGGCAACTGCCCAGCCCTGATCTCAGCTCTGCCCTCCTCGCTCTGTGGCTTGAGCGAGTCCCTGCCCGTCTTGGGCCTCAGTTTCCTCATCTCGTAGAGGGTGAGGTCTGTCCTCAGGCAGCCTGTCCGGCTCACCTCCCAGAGTCGCCTGAAGTACACGTGAGCCAGGGGATGCAAACAGGTTTTAGGACCTGCAGTGGGGTACTTGTCTGCTCTCGAGTACTGAGCGTCAGACTCCAGAAAGGCTTGGATGGGCACTGCACACCCATCCGCTCTGGGTGCCAGTCCCTGTGGAGCACTTTGGGGCTGAAACTGACCAAATGGTCCCCTAGGCCTCGTGTAACTCTGGTCCTTGCATCGGCCAGGTGTGGAGTGTCCCCATGTAGACTTGGGTCCCGGACCCTCCCCCTCCACTGCTATGCTTCTGGAACAAGCTTCATGGCTCCTGCATCCAGCCTCCTCCTGGCCTTCCAGCCTCTAGGCTGTCTCCCTCACATCCACCCTCCAAGTCACCCAAAGGCGCCTCTCCAGAACGCCTGTCTGGAGGCTTCCGCGTCTGGCCCTGATCGCTAAGATGACCTTGTCCTTCCACGCTCCCTCACTCAGGAAGCAGCCTCTGGTACAAAGCTAATTTTGTTCACAAAGCAAACAAAGGGCAGAGCACGGCGGGTGTGGACTCTGCAGAAGGCAGTTACACATTCAGTCTAGTCATCAAACCACTTCCTACCGCTCTTACCTGTGCGACCTCAGGTTAATAGGCCACCTTGACCCCTAATCCTTAGGGAGACATCCAGCGAGCACTCACCTGCACCGACTAGGTGCCAGTTTCACGTCTGTCACTGTTTCTATGTATTAATCTTTCTGTGGCGGCATCCTTCACCCACCCCCGTGCTGGGTGCAAAGGGAGAGACAGCCAGCCCCCCACCCCACGCCATCACTCTCACCACCTGCAATTGCTCACAGGTGGAGGTGATGGTCTGGTTAAGGAGCAAACTGGTGATGGTTTGGTGCAGCACATGCCAAGGCTTGAAACCCAGTTCCTGAGGCCCCCAGAGGAGGCCGTGCCGGGAGCAGACCTCTGAGCTGAGCCTTAGATGCAGCTGGGAAAGACTCGTTCCTCCAGGGTGGTGCTGGACCCTTTAGACCCGTGGCCCCGTTTCATTCTCTACACCACCTTGTCAGGTAGCTGCTTGCTTAGTTTCCACTTTGCAGATGGGGAGACTGAGGCTCAGAGGAGTTAAGTAAATTGGTCAAAGGACACATGCTAGTGACTCTCCCGAAGCCAAGATCTGAGCAAAAACAGAAATAGCAGCCCCCGCTACCGACTGCCCTCTGGGGGCCAGACCACCAGCTCTTCTGACTGTTACGGCCACCCTGACCAGCAAGGCCAGCTGGGAGGCCGTGCCTGCCTGGGTCACACACAGCAGCTGCAGAGCAGAGAGGTTCGGCAGAGACGCATGGGGAACCAGCTGAAGGGCTTCACGCTATGGTTGTGGGTGTCGGGGTCCAGGAAGCCAAGAACAGCCAGAGGTTGATTTTCCAAAGGAGGCCACCAGGGCACCCAGGGACTCGTGTGGCCTCCACAAGGTTGGCTCCCAGCCCCCCTGATGACCGATAGTGTGTCCTTCCTGCTCCCCATCTGAGGACAAAAGCCAGCAATGACCTGACAAAGAGCCCTTATCACAACCAAGGAGGCGGGGGTGTCTGCCTGTGCCAAGAATTCCAAGGGACGGACCCTACCTGCCCTTGGCTGCTGGTGATGGAGGTGAGGGGCGGGTGGGAGACAGTCAGCCCAGGAAAGAGTGGCAGAGCTGGCTGGTCCTCCCTTCCCGGAGGCCAGTCAGCAGCCACCGCCCCACCACCCCCTCCCGCCAGCAGGATGCTCTGTCTGCCCTGCCCTGACCCAGACTGGCCGTCACGTCTCCCCCTCTCTGATCCCAGGTGGCCAGCCTCACCCTCTCTGCTCCACTGACCCTACTCAGTAGGCCCACAGCTTCCACCAGACACAGGCCTGCATTAGGTTCCCAGGTGGGGCTCCTGTAACCAATGACCGTGAACCTGGTGACAGAAAACAACACAGATTCCTACCCTTACAGTCGAAGGGGTCAGAGATCTGAGATCCAGGTGTTGGTAGGGCTGGTTCCGGAGGCTTCAGAGGACAATCCGTTTCCTTGGCTTTTCCAGCTGCCGGGGGCCACCCTCACTCCTTGGCTGGTGGCCTGGTCCTCGCCTCACCCCCACCTCTTGGTCACATCTCCATCCCCTCCTTTGTAGCCAAGTCTCCCTCTGCCTCCTTCTTTATTTATTTATTTTTAATTTTTTTTTAATTTCTTTTCCTTTTTTAAAAAGGAAAAGCTGCAGTTTTCTTTTTCTGGTGGGAGAGGTAATTAGGTTTATTTATTTAAATAGAGGTACTGGGGATTGAACCCAGGACCTCGTGCGTGTGCCAAGCACATTCTCTACCACTGAGCTACACCCTCCCTCTGCCTCCCTCATCTAATAAGGGCACTTGTCATTATGTTCAGGGCCCTCTGGGATATTCCAGGATAACCTACCCCTCCCAGATTCCTTAACGGAACCACATCTGCAAAGCCCTTTTCGCCATATAAAGTAACACTCCCAGTTTCCAGCGATGAGGATGCGGGTGTCTGGGGCCATGTTCAGCCCCTACAGGTCCCAGCTCCCTGAACTGGCATTAGAGGCCCTTCATGATTTGGTCCCTGACCACCTCCGGACACCATCCCCAGGCCCACGCCCACCCTCCAGCCCCACCCAAACAAGCCACTCAGAGTTCATTCATTCACTGGCACTCACCAAGGACCTGCCCGAAGCCGGCGCTGTTTGGGGGGCTAGCAGTGAGCAAAGCAGGGGTCTTCGTCCCTAAGGGAGGTTATTCCAAGGCCGTAGTTCTCAAAATGTGGGCCCCCGGCCAGCAGCCGGGGCTTCTGGAAGCAGCCCAAGCCCGTCTGCCCCCGAAGCCAGGCTCGTTCCATGCTGACATGCCGGACTTGAATTTAGCCCAGACTCAGAGCTAATCCCATAGCCCACAGATGGGGGAACTGAGGCAGGTGACCTCTCTGAGGCCCTCAGCAAGCTGGGCAGGGGCTAGGAGTAGACCCCGTCTCTCTGGATCCCTGCCTGGGCCTCTTGGGTCCTTTTCCCAGACCCTGGCTGGCCCTGCTAATCTCCCGAGGCAGGGGGACAAGATTCCCGGGGACCTGGAGTGTCGGCAGTCTCCCTCAGGGCGGGGCACTTCCTTGTTCCTGTGGAGCCCTGGTACCCATGGTGGTGATTCTCCCCAGGCCTGGAGGTTGGAGTCAGAGCTCAGGAAAGCCCTCAGGAGAAGATGCCCAAAGGGAGGCAAGGAGCCACAGCTGCCCCGCTCCTGCCAGGTCCTATCAGCTCTCTCCCCTCACAGGCCTCTGGCCAGCACTCCCAGGCCCCTTCCATCTGCCCTCCTTCCTTCTGCTGCCAGAGGGACCATTTTCTCCAGATGGGAACAGGCTTCTGCTCTGCCCCACAAGGTCCTGACCTACAAGGTCCTGCCCTGCCTGACTCTTGTCACTTCCCTGACCCCTCCCTCCCTCCGTCTGGGCCCCTAGGTCATCTCCCCAGGCCATGACTTGTCCCACCCCATGCACCCTCCTCTCAGCCTGGACAGTCTTCTTTCCCCTCCTGGTACCTCCCATCTGTTCTACTCCCCTAGACCGTAGCTCCCTGAGGGCAGGCCC
Organism: Camelus ferus; assembly: GCF_009834535.1. Classification (NCBI taxonomy): domain Eukaryota; kingdom Metazoa; phylum Chordata; class Mammalia; order Artiodactyla; family Camelidae; genus Camelus; species Camelus ferus. The sequence goes on along the minus strand of NC_045717.1, from coordinate 4,091,303 downwards.
ACATCTGTATCCATCACTGCTTAACATCTAACACTCTGCCTGGAGCCCCAGTAATATCCATTGAGTGGATAAGTGAATGAATGAATGAATGAATGAATGAATATCTTGTTCTAGGTCCCCAAGAGCCCCAAGAAGTGACTCACACCATCCCCCCTTTAGAGATCAGAGAAACGAGTTTCCCAGAGGAAAGTTCCAGGAAACTCCTGGGAGCTCAGAAATTCCTGGTTCCCTTTACTAACTTTGGCATCACCCCAGGCCTCCCTCCAAAGCGCAGTGTCAGCCTCGGGCCTCACAGTGGCCTCCGCAGCTCCGAATCACAGAGTCTGCTGGTGGAGGGAGCCTCGCCTCTACCCCCGCCCCCAGGAAAGGGGCAGGGATCCCCGGATGCAAATCCAGAGTTCAGGCAGCTGGGATGCGGTCCTCTGTGGCTCCAGCCCGCCGAGCCTAGCCGTGGGTTGGCCAGCGGTGGGAGGCCCCAGGGGGAGGGTGGGGCTGGCTTTATCTTTTGCTCCAAGTTCAATGTCTTCTGGCTGAGGAGATAAAAATTTGCATGATTGACGATGTATACATACTTCTTAAGAAGGAGCTGTTTGCTCAGAAAGAAAGTTTTGCATAATTTAGTCCTTCAAGAGCCCCAACTTTTTTGCTTGCATCATTTGGGCTCTAAAAGTCTAACTTTGTGGCTCATGGATTCCAGGATTTCTGAACAGGTCTTACTTAACAAGGACTCTTTGCAGAGGCGCCTGGAGCCGCTGCCCCCACCGCACCTCCCACCCGGGACCCTGGCTGCCCCCTGCACGCTGGCCTCCTGCTGGCTGCTGCTTGTCCCCTCTGCCCTCTGTACCTGGCGGTCACACCACAAGGCTCCTGGGGGGTTCTCCTGCTCCCGTGGGGAAGCTGGGGAGCCCGGTGTTTGAATCCTGGCCCCACCACTAGTAAGGGGTTGAGTGATGTTAGACAGGCCGTGGATAGTCTGAGCTGCAGTTTCCTTACCCAGAGAACTATGATAATTATCAGACCTCCCTTGCAGAGCAGTAAAAATAAAACCAGAATAAAGGAGGCGGGCACTGAGCACAGTTCCCTGCACGTAGCAGGGACTGGAACAGACGTGACCCTTCCTTCTCAGCCACCCCTCTCTTTCTCTTTTACTTTCTTCTCATTTTGTCTCTTTTCTGTCATGTTCTTTCTTTTATGTAACAGGTGTACTGAGATATCCTTCACGTGCTCTGTGCATCATTCGTTTCAAGTGTACAAGTCACAGGTTTTTAGAATATTCACAGAGTCGTGCAGCCACCACCACAGTCCGTTTAGAACATTTTCATCACCCCCAGAGAAATGTTGTAGCTTTCAGCTGTCGCCTCCCAACCCCGCATTCCCCAGACAGCCACTAATCTGCTTTCTATCTCTGTAGACTTGCCTCTTCTGGACATCTCAGATGACCCTTGGGCTTTTGCGGCTGGCTGTTCCACTTAGCGTAATGTTTTCCCAGTTCTTTCTTTATTTTCTGCCTCTTCTTCCTTCCTTGCGTTCTCCCCCTCTGTCGTGTGTTTTCTTTCCCTCCGGCTGTTTCTCCCTCCCCGCTCCCCTTTCCCCCCGTGGCTCCTTCACCGTGTGCTTGGGCTTTCTGGCAGCTCTTGGCCATCGGGAGGCCCTGGGTGGGGAGTTCCAGGCGGGAGGCTGCATCCCGGACCCCCAGGCGGTCCACGTCCCTCCCGCCTGGCCTGCTCCGATGGGTTCCGAGCACCCGTTCGCAGCTCCTGCGGGGCCCGCACTCCAGCACCGCCGTGGGCAGAGCAGATGGGCTACAGCGAGGAATTAATCCTTTTCATCTTCTGTCTCTTCAGAGAGTTTGGGGAATGAGACCCCCTCCCAGCCCAGGAGAGGAAGTCAGGGAGAGAGGAGGTGGGAAGCCTTTTCCAGCCTCAAAAGTCAAGGAGAATAAATCGTGGCCCCCCCAGGAGTCACTTGAAAGGTAGAGAACCCCTCATTCCCCTCCGCCCTGGTGCCTGTGCCTTTGAAGCCGGCTGGAGGCCCCCGCTGATGCCCAGCCATGCCCCTCCGTCCCTCTGGCTCTGCACAGACCCCTGCCCTTTCCCTTCCTTCCCTTCCGGTTCCTTCTGACGCACATCTGACAGGTCTGCCGCTGGGCTGCTTCCCCAGGGCTGTGATGGGAAGGAAAGGGGTCGCGTGCCTTCAGGGCCCCCGCTAGTAGCTCTGTACCCATAAGAAAAAGGTGAACACTCTGGGTAAAAAAATTAGGAGAAGGCCCTTTCTCCAGGGGACCCAGCCCCGGGGCGCACAGCCCTGCAAGCAGGAGGAGGTTTGGATATCAGCCCTGAGACCGCGGGTGCAGAGAACAGCCTGCACAGCCGCGGGGAGGCCCCACAAACCTTCCCGGCTCACAGGAGACGGCCCGGCGTAGGGCAGGGCTCGGCAAGCCTCTTCGGCCAAGGGCCAGATAGCAAATACATTAGGCTTTGTTATGTTCTCAGTCCCCACTGCTTAACCCTACTGGTGTAGTCCAGAAGTCATCGCAGACAATACAGAAATGGATCGGGGTGGCTGGTTTGCAGTCCAACTTTATTTATGGGCACCAAAATTTGAATTCCATATCATTTTTGCGAGTCACAAAATGTTATTCTGCTATTCTTTTTTTTTTTTTTCCCCAACCATTTCTACAAAATAGATGGTGGGCTGGATTTGGCCCACAGGCCATCTAGTCTGCCAACCCCTGGTGCAGGGGAAAGAAAAGGGTGTCAGTTCCCGGCCCAGCACTTGCTGGCTTTGTGACTTTGGGCAGGTGGCTTGCCCTCTCTGAGCCTCAGCTTGCTTATCTGCAAAATGAGGATACAAATATCTCCCTGGGAGGACTGGATGAGGCTTAGCATCGATTTATGCAAAGCGCCTGATACAAGGTAGATGCTTGTAAGTGGTAGTCCCTTCCTCCCTTCCTTCCTCTCTTCCTTTCTTTTTTTCTTTCTCTCTTTTTTCCCCTGTGGCCCTTCTGTAAAGGAGCAGCTGAGAAGCCCAGGGCAGACTTTGTGGATGTGTGTATCAGTTGTGCCACTGAGTTGTTCAACTCAGGCCTTAACCCTGAGCCTCGTGTCTGTCCTGAAAATGGGGACTGTCTCAGGGGTCCAACATTAATCACACGTAAATACTTAACAAGAGAGAGCAGTTGGGCCAAACCCTCCACTGTGTTTGTGTCGAGAATCTTCTGCCAAGGGCAAGAAGGAACCTGTTTTTCAGACTAATGAAATCTCTCCGAGGGTGAAGGCAGATTCAGTGAAACGTGTCCTTGTCACGGCCTGAGCTTTGTGCGCCAGGGCCACGGGCAGACGGGGGTGCAGGCTGGGTGCAGGATGGGGCTTCTGGGAGATGGGGGACCCAGGTTTCTCACTGCCTCTGCCCTGGCTGGCTGTGTGGCCTTGAGAAGATCACGTCCCTCTCTGAGCCCCCGTTTCCTCATCTGTCAGAGAGAGCTAAAGCTTCTAGCAGCCGGTGCTGCTCCCGGGAAAACGTCAGTGAGTCACAGGGCTCTCTGTTTTGGGGTGATGCTGTGTGTTCATTAAACCTATAGCTGCTCTTTGTGGCTTTGTCAGGGGACAGGGATGGGGTGTGCCTGAGACCTGCTGGGCATTTTAGGGTGTCTACAGCCACCCTGAGGCTCTCCTGGAGTGTGAGGACCATTTGCTCCCTGTCCAGAGACGGGCAGGGAGGAGGGGGAGTTTGTCCCACCTGCCAAAAAGTGGCAGGTGGCTCTCCTTGCCTGCATCTGATCTTACAGGAGGGTGCAGCCTTCGGGGAAGACCACAGGTTTTAGGACTCACTGGTCCGTGGATGAGTCACAGGCCTTCCTCACTCCACTGCATGTCACTGTCACCCTGGGACAGATACTCTGGGTGGGCGGCAGGGTGGTGCCGGGTGCCCAGAGGGTTCTAGGAACTTGTCTTTTCCTCACTGACTTGGGAAACGCAGAAAATTTATAAGGATTTTATTAGCATTGAAATGGAGCATTAAAATTGAATGTCAAAGAGAAACTCCATTCCTGTTTCATCTCACATGACCCCTGAAGGCACGCTCTGCCTGCCCTTTCTGTCTCCCGTGAGCAGATGTGGTCTTAATATCATAGCAACCAGAGCACCCACACGTGGAGTTCCTCAGCAGGTCTCTGTTTCAGGAGCTGCTGAGTCCTACTGATTCATTCATTCATTCATCCCTTAGCGCCACTTCCCTGCGGGAGGTGGGAGCAGGAGTGGAGGGGGCCGCTAACAGAGCTGTCGGATGAGCAGGGAGGGGATGAACCCAAAGCCTCATTGAAGGGGTGATGTCTCAGCTGACTCTGGAGGGACAAGCAGGAATTTTCTAAGCCAAAGGGCAGAGGTTGGAGGCACCATTCTCATCAGAGGAGTAGCCTGTGTGGACACTGGAGGTGGAGGAGGCGAGGAGGGGGAGGAGGGACCCACAGGCAGTGGTGGCCGTGGTCTGTTGAGAGAACGCTGGGGGCTGACCTCCCCATTTTGTTGGCCAGCTGACCGTGGGCAGGTACTTCCTTTTCTAAAACTTTGTCACCATCTGCAAAGTAGGACTGATCATTCCAGCCCCTCCCTCCCAGGGCAGGGGAGAGGACCAAGGGCATTAATGCCTGTGCTGGGGTGGAAGCTCAGGGCACAGGGCTGAGTCCACTCAGGTGCTCAGGTGTCAGGTTTTTGTTTCATTTTGCTCTGGGCGTCCACAGGCCACCATTTCACGGATGGCGGGAAAACGTATGTTTTCCAGGTCAGGGGATCGCAGTCACTTCCAGTTGTCAGCATGGTGACTTTGGAGTGTCTGAACAGCAGCCCCTGGCGGTTCACTGGTGGGGGAGGAGGTGCATGGGGAGCCTCAAGATTGACTGCAATGCTCCCCTATTGTTGTCTTGTGCCCTTGTCTCCACATTATTTTGACTATTTTCAGCAACCTTGTGATGAACATCTCCATGCGGAGAACATTTTGTTTCTTTCAGATTATGTCCCTAAAAACTGAATTTCTAGAACAAGAATGACTGGTGAAAGGGGAGGGATATTTTAGGCTTTTTGTTACAAGTTGCTTAATTGTTTGTTAGATTGGCTGGACGGGCTCTGGTGACGCCAGCCACATCTGAAGGCACCACTTCCTGGGAGTCACACCGGGGGAGGGTCCTGGAAATGTCGTGAGAGGGGCTGATCAAGGCAGAGGGTATAGTCGGCAAGGAGAAGGGGTCCCTGGCATTTAGGGATGGACAGAGGGGCAGGGAAGAGGGGAGAAGAGTCTTTGATGGGGCTGAGGACTAACCCTCGGAGAGGCGAGCCTCCGTCCAGGGCATGAGCTGTTCAGAGACTACAGAGCAAATTAAGTCTCAAATCAAAAGGACCAGTCTGGGGATGCCAGGCCCTGAGCCCAGGATACAGTGCCGGACCAGGATGACCTGGGGCAAACGGCAGTCTTTGACCCTCAATTTCTTATCTATGAAATGGGCGTGACCCTTCGCCTGCCTCCCGGGGGTGGGACGGAATGAGTGATGGGAAGTGACTGTGAGAGTTGCCTCCAGTATGTGGGTTCTTTTCCCATGAGTACCCACTCGTGTGAGTTGGCAGGAGCTATGGGGTTGCCTTCGGTTTTAAAACGACATTCCAGAGTCTCAGGGAGAGGATTGCGCGAGCCAGCTAGTCTCCAATGGAGGTTCCTGGAGGGTGGGAGCAGCGAGCGCAGGATCTCCTTGGGACTGGGGACATCTGAGCATGACCCAGATTCCACGTGTATTGGACAGGGAAGGCGGGCCGGGAATCTCCGTCTCTGCAGGTGGGCCAGGCTGGGGTCTTTCAAGACCCCACCACTTATTTGCTGTGAGTTCCTGGGCAAGTGACTAAAGTTTTCTGGGCTCAGATTTCCTCATTCATTGGAAATAAGAGTATCAGAAGTCTATCGTCCGTGTCACATGGATAGTGTGGAAGTTCAGTGTTAAGCACCCTACCCATGATGACTCTCATCATGTTATCATTCTGCCGTCTTGGTCATGAAGCATTTAAAATATATATGATCGATAAAATGAGCAATGGCTTCTGCGCCACTCAGTGCTCCCCATGCACACCCACTGACACTCAGATGCACACAACCCCATGCACACTCAGGCACTGGCACACACAATCTTGGGTGTTCACACACACACACACACACACACACACACACACACACTCATACCCTGAGCTTTGAGACCAGCTACCCGGCCCTGACTATTAGCCCTCGGTCCTGCTCTGTTGTATTCATTTAGCCTGGCTCCCAGGAAGGAGCATGCTGCCATGGGAGGGGAGCAGACCTCGGAGTCAGCTGTGGATTCACATTTGAGCTTTGTTACTGAGTGACCCAGGGGCATCGCTTACTCGCCCAGAGCCTGGGTTTCCTGGTCTGTGAACTGGGACCCCTGCACTTGCTTTAGCGTGCAACTAACTAGAAAAAGGATGCCGAACAACCCCACGCGTGAGCGCTCAGTAAATGCGCCCTTGTCAATCAGTTGCTCTTCATTCAGGACAATTCACAGATGCCAGTTCTTTGCCAGGCCCCACGGGACTGCTGGAGTCACAGACAAGCCTCCCTTCGAGCTCTGGGTTGTGGTCCCAGGTTGTGACCCACCAGTGTTCCGGGGTGTGTGCCCTGGGAGGCTCCTAGTAAAGATCCCTTTCAGGAGCCTAAACCCTGACCCTCGCCATCTCTTTCCCATGCCAGGAGGAAAAAACAAAACGGGACAATTGTTTGTGGCTGTCACCTATTAACCAAGTCCCAGGGGGCTCTGCGAGTGCCTTTCTTGGATACATTTCACCTTATTTGGCATGAAAATGAACTTTGTTTTTGCAAAGCTCCTTCAAGAAGTCTTTGCCTTGCTCTTGAAGCTTGAAGGACAGAAGGAGAGCTCCGTCTATGGACTTAGGATTGGGCGCCCATCATCTTGCCCTGGCCCTCCACACTTCAAAGCAGACGCTGGTGCTGGCAAACCTTCTGTGCTTACTTCCAGAAAATTATGAGAATGCCACTAAAAGATCAAAAAGATCACTTTTCTCATGAGCGGAGGGTGGAAGTTTGGTCATTTCAGCCAAATTCTAGGTTAAGACTGGTTTGTGGTAGAAAACAAACTTCTGTGAAGATGTTACCAGTGTAAGTTTGTGTGTTTGATGCTGCCTGAGGCCAAACAAACCGAAACGTTGGCATTTGGAGCAGAGAATGGTTTATTGCAGGGCCAAGCAAGGAGAATGGGAGGCTCCTCCTCAAAACACCCCAAACTTCCTGAAGGGTTTCAGCAAAGCATTTTTGAAGGCAAAGTGATGGAGGGGTGCCCCAGGGTATGTGATTGGCTAGTGCACAATTCTCTGATTGGTTGATGGTGATCAATCCTTAGGCGCCAGAAAGTCTGAGGGGCCACGTGCTCATGATCATCAAGTAGTTTATTTCTTCCTTTCATTCCCTGGTGGTTTTAGCAGCTGAAAAGCTCAGGAAATAGACATCAGATACTGGCATCTGGGTACATCAGATAGGAGCTCCAGCAGAGAGTATGGGGGAGGGGTCTGTCCCTGGAAGGCCCCCTAGGGTCCTGCTTAGTTACAAAGATAGCACCCCCAAGAGTGGGCTATAGGTAACTTGGCATCCTGAAATTTCCACCTCGTAGCTTATTTTAGGACAGCTGGAAATTAGAAGACACTCACCCCTGATTTTGGCAAAAGTTGAAGGGAAGGTGATGACACGTGGTGGGTTCTGTCTGGCTCCCAGGGCACTAGAGAGCCACTTCCCCTTTCTAAGCATCTCCACTTCCCTTTCCTCAAAAAGGAGAGCAGAACAGTAACCCAGTTCCCAGGATGTCAGAGAAACTGCCCATCTGGGGGGTGGCGGTCCTCCCAGGTGGTTGGCTGCGGGATTCGCGAAGGCCCGGGTTCAGCAATAAGCCGCGACTTCAATACAGAGTTCCTCAAGTTAATGGCTGTACCCATTGTGGGAAACAGATGGGGAGAGAGCGGAGGAGAATCTTCTGGAATCTCTAAACCTTTCACTTCCTCCTATCTCTTTTCATGGCTTCCACAACTTTGAACCTGGCTCATGACCATTTGTCAGATGAGGAAGTGGGATTCTGTAGGGAGGCGGAGTTGTCTGAGACCCAACAGCAGGGGAGTGAGGGAGCCTCAAACTGAGAACAGGACTCCTGGTTCCAAATCTCACATTTTTTGTTACTGAGTCCAAGCTTGCACTGCTCTCCACAGGACAGACTAATAAATAGACAAGTTATTGGGGCAAGGAATAGTGACTTTATTCAAAAAGCCAGCAGACCAAGAAGATGGTGGACTGGTGTCCCAAAGAACCATCTTCCCCGAATTAAAAATTCAGGCTTCTTTTATACTAAAAGGGGGGGGGGGGGGGTTGGTTGTTGCAAACTTCTTGGTGTCAGAATCCTTTGTTCTTGCAGCTGCTCAGATAGATCAGGTCATGATGTTCCTGTAAATTTCCAATAAGACAAACACTATTTTCTGTTCTGCAACTCTTTATCTCTATATTTATGGAAAAGAGTTATACCTTTAAAGGTCAGAGCTTTGAGAATGGGCCATCCTGTGTATTTCAGGACATAGGCAACATTCTTAACTTGTAACAGAAGCAATAGGATACAAAGTTTAAATTAAAAGGAACAGCTCCAATATGAAGTCATATTTGTTCTTTCCTGTTACACTTTGTCCCAATCATCCTAGCACAGGGCTGGTGCTCAGGAGGTATTGGCTGAAGTGGTAAACATCCCTCACTGTCCTGCAGTTACTGCCCACAAGACTCTTTGGGGCTAGTAGCAGTGGGAAGGTAAATATAGAAATAAAGCTAGAATGAGACACCACACATGGGGTAAGGGCTGCCCAGCAGCCAGGGAAAGGGCTTCTGCTTCCAATGATCTGTGAGCTTGGGAAGCTGGAAGACGGGAGAATCACGATCTACATTGAGACGTACTAGGTTGTTCATTCATTAGCTCACACACACTATTGAACACCTGCTATAAAGTTGGACGGTGGGGTGGATGAGGAAAGATACAACTCCTGCCTTTAGTCTGGGAGACAGACAGACAGGTAAATTGATGGTTAATCCAAGGAAGTAAGTGCCTCCGCAGAGGGGTTGTGGGAGCCGGGAGAGAATCAGTAATCCTGGGAGACCTCAGAGACAGCTGCCCAGAGGAGGTGATGCCTGAACGGAACCTTGAAATGGAAGTAGATGTTGCACAGCAAAGAAGAAAATAAAGGAATTCAAACAACGGGAATGACACGTGGAAAGGTGCAGATACGAGAAACAGCAGAGTAATGTGCTGTGGTGATTCTGTGTGATCATTTGTACTATAAGCCATAGAGGGTGATGGAAAGGGCACTGGCAGTCACTATGTAGTCCTGTGAGGTAGCTGTTATTCATATATTTCACAGATGAGAAAACCAGGGTTCAGAGAGGACCTGAGCAGGGCTTCTCATACAAGAGTAGCGCTGAAACTGGGTCCTGACCCCTGGTGGCTGATCATATTATAGCATCCCCCATGTGGAAAGACTGAGATTCAGATTCAAAGAACATTTATTTAGGAATGTTGTTAGTCAGGACAGCTGTTAACGGTCAGTAGTAAAAACCCAGTTAAAAGAGTCTGGGCTTGGTGGAGGTATAGAATTGGCTTATAGAACCGAAGAAACTAAGTGTAGCTTTAAGCTGGATTCAAGTGCTCAGACGCCGTCATAAATTTGTCTTTCTCCAGTTTTCAACCCAGTTTCACCCTGTGTTGCCTTCATTTTCAGTTAGTCTTGCCATGGTGCCACCAGCAGAACATCTTACCATCTTAGCAGCCCTCATGGAAAATACATCCCTCTCTTCCTGTTCCAACAGAAAATTCCAGGCTTAAGTTTGATTGGCTGGATTGGGTCATGTGTCTGCCTCTGTACCCAGACCCAGAGGCGGGCCAGTGAATAAGAGGTCAACCCCACTTCACCCACATGGACAAAGAGTGGGGAACTTTGGATCCCAAAGAAAAGTCAAGGTGCTATTACTCAGAGAAGGGGGGTTGATGATGGGAGGGTGGAAATGAGATGTTTACCATAAGCACTTACTGAGTGACAGACACTGTATTACGTGCTCTCCTGGAGCCCCATTAACACCTCCTAGCCTTAAGTGTCAGGGCTCAGGGACAACGTGTGCCATGGGGCCGTGAAGGGAGTCAAGGAATATTGAACCTACTAGTATCCCTAAATGTGTGTAATGTAATAGATTCTACAGAGTGTGGGAATCCAGCTTAGTCTCTCAACCCAACGTACACTTGGTATGGATGGCAAGCTAGAAAAGGAGGAAGGGCTTCATGCCTGTGGACGTTATTAAGTTAAGTATGCATGGTAAAAAATTTTTATAAGGGGACTGACATTCCAGATGGTAAGAAGGAAAGAAAATGAGAGAAAAGGCAGTTTAAAACAGAGCAAGAAAAGACAGAGGGGAATTTTATAAAAGATGGATCAAATATAAAACACAGGATCACGCTGAAGAAATTAGTCAACATACATTGGTAATCACTGTACCTGTAGGTAGGATAAGCTGATCAATTTTTTTTAAATGCAGATGGTTAGATTTGATGTTTTAAATCCAAAGAAATATTTTTACAAGAGCTAGACTTAAGGAAACAAAAATGTTGAAAGTATAAGGAAAGAAAAATAAAACATTCTGGACAAATGCCAACCAAAAGAAATCTAAGTAGCTATATTAATAGTAGACAAAGTGAACTGTAAGCAAAAAGTATTACTGAAAATAAAGCTGGCCACCATATTTTCAAAAAAAGACTCAATTCACTGGAAAAACTCTAAACTTGTATGTACCAAATAAACTTGCTTCAAAAAGTAAAACTGATGAAGTATAATTGACAGAACTACAAAGAGTAATTAATCATTAACATCATAAACAAACAGTATTAAGAATGAAAGGGAATATTAATATAGATTTTGCAGCAATTAAGAAAGATAATAAGAACATTGTGATCAGTTTTATGCCAAAAACAAGGGAAAACTCAGATGCAGTCAACAAATGCCTAGCAAAGCGGAACTTGCCAAAACTGACTTGGGAAGAAACAGAAAACCTAAAGGGTCCTATAACCATTAAAAATAAATAAAATGGACGAAGCACCAGTGCTGCTTGGTTTTGCCAATGAGTTCTACCAAACACTCAAGGAACAGATCCTTCCAGTCCTCCACAAAATCCTTCACAGGAGAGAAAAAGGGAAAACACTCCTATTTATATGATGAGACCAGAATAGTGTAGATTCAAAAATAAGTATGAGAAGGGAGATGATAAAAATGAGAAACAACTCAGTGTCCATCAACCGGTGAACAGATAAATAAACTGGAGTACCTTCCATGGTAGGACACTTTATGTCAACGAACGTGAGCTGCAGATACGTGTATCAACACAGTTTAATCTCAAAAACATAATGTGAACCAGCAACTAAAACAAGGAAGCTACAGGGGGAAAAAAATCTTAAAACATGAGCCCATTTATATAAAAATAAAATGCAGGCAGAATAATACAATATATTGTTTAGGGACACATACATATTTGCTGAAACAAGTCCGATCCTGGTAAATTCTGTTTCTTAACCTAGAGGTGGTTACACTGGTGTCCATTCATATTCTTTAGTATTTTAAGCCACGCATATGTGGTTTTTGATGTAGTCTCTCTGATGTCTTTCATTTAAAAATACTTAATGACAGCATCGACATGTAGCAGAGAGATGTCTGAGAAGGGGGGGTGCCTGAGATGTTTATTTTCTTTGTTTTGTTGGTCTGTATGTTCTGAATCTTTTACTAAGCACATGTGATACTTCCATAATAATACTATTTCAAGTGATTTTTAGAAGAAGGGAAGTCGGTATTTCCTAGCCTAGGGCTAGCTTTTCTTCACTAATTTCACTAATTTCAGCGCAAGTCATTTTATCAGACTTCCATCTGGAGTGACAATCCAAGGGTAGCTACCTGCCTGCTCGGTCAAATATGTACACTGCTGGCACGGAGAAGGACCGGAGCCTCTGACGTGCCCGGGCTGCGACCTTGAGGTCCAGGTGAGGGTGGGGATTCTGGGGAGGGAGGCGCTGGCCAAACCCACAGGGGGAGCATTGGCTCAGCCAGAACATAACACGCTTCGGCATTGGCTGTGGCTGCTGGCTGTGTCCTTGTTCACAAAGACCTACAAAGTCAGGCACCCAAATCTGCATCTCCCATCTGATAGACTCTTCAGGGGAAGCACAAGGCTCTTTCCTCTCTCCGTGGAGAAATAAGCTTGAGTCTTCTGGTGGCCAGATGACCTTAGCAGATGAGCAGAGGCCAGACACGAGCTTCACGGGACACCCAGAGGACCCGCGATGGGTCTCAGGACCACAAGGAGGGGTGGCTCCTCTCTTGAAGCTGGAAGAGGAAAGCTACCACTCCAGTCTAGACAGGGAAGTGAGAAACTAGGTAGCGTCTGTGGTCTTAGAACTGAAGCCAGATTTTGTCCTGTCATGGAGATGACCTGGGGCAGAGTTCCCAGGGACAGCATGCGGTGCTCAGCTTTTCCCTGCTTTGTGGCAACGGTGAGCGGGAATGGGCGGGGCTCACCACAACACTTCCCAAGCCACAGCTGCTTGCAAACCCCGTTCCCCATGCAACCCATTTGCATTCTGTGCGCTTAAATCTCTACACCACCTGGCTGTTTTCACTGAAATACATTTATAAGAAAACTTTATATCATCACCATAAATGGAAATGCAGTATCACTCGTGGCAAATGGAAAACACTTCTGAACACAAATACACTGACACAAAGCCATGCCATCCAAGTCTGGTCAGATCCCATTGCCTGATTAAAGCTCTGAGCCTGCTCCCACTCCCAGATATAAAGGCAGACTTGCGTGCTGGATGCTGAAAACACAGGTGCACCACGCTGCCTTTCCCTCTGACCTCAGAAAGGCTTGAGAAAAAAAAAAAAAACCAAAACAATAAAAGAACTCTCACTCACTGAAAGTAGTAGAAGAGGAAAGCAGGTCAACCATCCACATCTTAAGCAGAGGCAACAGGGCAGAGAATTCTGTATACTTAGAAGTGGGAGGGAGCTTCATCTCTCTGAAAATATATGTCAAACACTGGGCACTTGGCTAACTTACCTTCAGTGACCTTCAAGCAGATTGACTCAACAGCCATTAACTTGAGGACCTGCTATGTGCCGGCCACATGGTAGGGGTTTGAAAGGCAAGCGCCATGTCTTCAGGGACCACACCTTCTCATGGAGAGACAGGCGTGTTCACAACTGGTATTAATGCAGGGCTGAATAAATCTTTGTATCGTCTTCTCCCAGGCTTCCCCCAACTGATGCGAAACACAATGTAGATGTTCAGGAATCATTTAATTAAGACTCAGAAATAGCAAATGTTAATTGGGCTCCTACTATGAGCCAGGCAATGTGTGGGATACTTTTAAACATATCTTATAAACTTAATCCTCTTAAGAATTGGAAGGGTGGTTATTTTTACCTCTATTTAAGGATCAGAGAGGTTAAGTAACTTGACCAAGGGCACACAGCATGTTAGAAGTTGACTGGGGATTTAAAAGCATCTCCCAAATACTCCCCTTGTGGGGTGAGGGAAGAAGTCCTTATTGCACGTGGGTGGTCCCCTGTCCCATCCCGCCGCACCTTTCCCAGGGCCTTGCTCAGTGGTCACCCCAGCCCTGACCTGCATTTGTGTCTCCCCAGGAGGCCGGCGCTGTCCTGCACCACGTGCTCAAGCAACCTTCTGAGCTGCTGCAAGAGCCTGTGGGGAATTAGGCTCCTCCAGAGACATGTGGGAGGCCCCTCGGAAGAGCAGCTGGGGGAGCCGCTGTCCAAGGAGCCCCCGAGAACGCTGCCTTCCGAGGCTGTCTAGCCTCGGCCCCAGGACACTGAACTTACTGCTCCTGGTCACCAACATTTGACTCCTGGAGCCACTAAGGACCCAGCAGCCCCCAAAACCATGGAGGACACACCCTGGCATGAGTCTGGGGACTCCCGGAGCACACGACGGGCGCTGGGGTCCTCCGGCCCGGGGTGGAGCAGCCTGTTCTGCGCTCAGCCTCCCCTGGGTCCAGGTCTGCTGAATCCCGCGGGTTCAGAGCTCACATTGGTGCTGGCCCTGGGTCATGAACAGAGACGCGGGGCTTTCGGGGTTGTGTGCACGGGCGTGTGCTCGGATGTGCGTGCGCAGGAGCACACGTGCCCTCTGAGCACGGCCGAGGGTGTTGCCATAAAGAGTTAGCCTCTCACTCCCTCGCGGGTTCTGTGGGATGAAGGGGAGGAAGGGAGGGGGAGACAAAGGAAGGGAAGGGCATTAGCCTTTAATGAACACCTGCCGTGTGCCAGGTACGCCCTCTGCATGAGCACACATAGTCCTTACCATGTGCGGCAGGGATCACTTTATAGGGAAACTGAGGCTCAGAGAAATACGGGGCCGTCCCTAAGGCCACTCAGCTAGAAAGTGTGCCTGGCACGAGGGAGGCACTTGAGAAACTGTTGTTGAAGGAAGGAAGGAAGGAAGGAAGGAAGGAAGGAAGGAAGGAAGGAAGGAAGGAACGAAGAAATGGACAGACAGGATGATGGGTGGAAAACCAGGCTTCAAGCCCATGCTCTTAACATGACATTAAAATGGCCTCTCAAGAGAGGCCACGATATTTCCTTGACTCAGGTGACCCTCTCGCTCTCACCGCCCAGACCCGGAGCCTGGGGCTGGGAGGGTCCCTTCATGCTGCAGTACAGATCCTCTCTGGTGCTTTCCATCCACAAGGAGTGGCGTGGGGCAGGCCTGCTGGGGAAAGTGTGCGGGCAGCAGGGAGGGACAGGTGGCAGCTGGAAGGGGGCAGGACAGGCGTGGGTGGGGAAGTTGGCCCCCAGCGCCCTCTGCTGGATGCGTGACGTTGGGCGCCGCAGGGAGCGCCCCTGAGCAGCTCTTTATTCCTCTGTGGGCGGGTGCGCTCCCCTTTCCCATCTACGGGGGTGGTGGAGAGACCCAAGGAGGTGGAGGAGATGACAGCCCCGGAGACATGAGGGTGTCCATGGGCCCCCTTGTCGACCACTGCCCCTCCCTGAGTCCACTCTTCCCTTGGTTCCAAGACCCCCTCGTGGTGGCCTCCTCCCCGCCCACCTGTACCTCTTCAGTGGCTCTTGCCGCCCACCTCCTCTCCCCAGCCATCGACGCGGCCGTTCCGAGGCTCGGTCCTGAGCCTCGTCCTCTCACTGCCACTTCTTGCCCTCTGCGGCCACGTCTACACTCTCGCATCTGAAGTTACAGGAGACTCACCTCTCAGGAGGTGACTCAGATCTGTACCTGGAGCCCAGGCTCCTTTGGGACGCTTTCGACCCACTCTCGACCTCACTGTTAGCAGGTCCACAGCTGCAGCTTGGCCATCTCCCTGCACCTGCTCCGCTCCTGAGGCCCCGCTCCTCAGACAGAAGCCCTGCCACTGGCTTCAAAGGCTGAGGGTCAGTTTTGACATCGCCCTTCTCCTGGCTCCTCATGATCCATCCTCTCGAGTCCAAGCTCCCACAAGTACCCACCGTTTACCTGGTTCTTTCCGGCTGCTCTGTCTTCACTCGGTCCCACTGCCATCCCCTCTGTCAGGACAATTCAAACAGCTTCATGACACCTCCCTGTGCTCCCCACTGGCCTCTTTCCTGTCTGGTCTCCACCCAGCAGCCACTGTGGGCTGTGCGGTGCAAACCCAGGGAGAAACCCATCTTCCACGTGGCCCACAGGTCCCACGTGGTCGGCCCGATGTGTCCCTCCAGCCTCCATTGGCCCCACACCCCCTCCGTCTCTTCACCCCACCCTGCTGGCCTTCTCCTTTGGTTTGTTTACCTCCCTGCTCCCTCCAGCAGCCAGGCCACACGTAGAGCTCTTTCCATGCCTTGGAATGCTCATCCTGCCCTTTCTGCCACGGGATCGCAGCTGAACCATCACTTCTTGAGGGAGCCTTCCTTGACCCTCCCTGTTGGGTCAGGCCTCCCCACACACATCCCCAGAGCCATCTTCAGAACCATGGGCATGGCTGTCATTTATAGTCATCTGTGTGATTCCTGCCCTGTCTGTCTCCCCCACTCAGGAGGTCGTGAGTCCTGCCTGTATCTGTTGACCTTTGTCTGTCTAGCCCCTGGAAGACTGTTCAGTCTACAGAGTAGGAGCTTTAAGCAGCTTATCTGCCAACATACACCTGAAGGCACGATTTGCCCCCATGACCTCCCCAGAGATGCTCAGTCTCTTGGCTTAATTCCTTCCCGAAACTCCAGAATCCCCTCCTTGGAAGTTTTCCTAAGAGTCTGAGACAGGTAGGTCTCCAAGTCATGGCCAAGTAGTTAGAGCACAAGACTAGCCTAGCTGATCACGCTCAGCAGGTCAGGGCAGAGGTCAGGATTCCCGCGTGCCACCTGCCACGGCAGGGACTCCTTCAGGTCTGTCTCTGAGCCCTGCCCCGCCTTCCTGGAGGCCTCCTGAAGCCCCGACTGGCTGCAGAAGTGGGGCGCATGCTGCTAGAAGAGGAGCGTCTGCGGTGGGCCCCCAAATCCGTGTTGCGTGTCACCATCGTGTTCCAATAAAGCTATCAAAACAGATGCTGCCTTGAGGGTTTCGTTTTTCACTTCCTGGTGAGGAAATGCTCCCCGAACTTCATCATCCGGCATGTCTCGGTTTAGATAAAGAACTATGATAAAATGTTGGGGTAAAGGCCAACTTGGAAACTGCCTTAAAAAGTGAAAGCGTTCTCAGGAAACTAGGTCTCACCTTGAAACATCCGATTGGAAATGAGGGACAGACTGATGGGAAGGATCAGGCCTTCGTCCTGCTCACCTGGTGAGCCAGGTACTCGATCGGCCCTCAGCAAGCGTTTGTGGAATGGAATATTTCTGAAATTGTCAGATCCAGAGATGCCTTTGTTAGGTGGGAGGAAAAGACATCTTTAAAATGGAAAACTTGTCCATCGAGGAAAGTCCAGTCAAAGAGGAGGTGGGTGAGGTGTAAGTGAAAAGACCACGTCAAAGAAAATATTCGCAGATTCGGTGCAAGGACGGAATCCCAGAGGCACCCGGAAAGGGTTTGGAAGGTGGAGGGAGGGAGCTGACCAGAGTCGAGGTCGCTGTGTGACAACTGCAGTGTCGGCAGTGAGCCGTGTCCCGGGGCGGGAGGAGGGGCTGGGGGAGGCTGTGGAGTCCTGAACTCGGAGCCTCCCCGAGGGATGCACAGAGACACACTTGGGTGTTTCCACAGGAGGCAGGGAGGAGACGTGAGTCGTCAGGAGCAAAGCTTACCGGAACTGACCTGCCCGAGACGGGAGGTCCCTGTTTCGGGGCCAAGAAGGCGAAGCATGTTCAGGGATACCCGGGAAGATGAAAGCAGCATTCAGAAGGAGTCGCTAGGTGATGTCAAGCGGTTCTATGCAGATGGTTTTAAAAGGACAGGGAACTGTCCCCCTGAATGACTACAGTGCACGCAGTGAATACTGGGCCACTTCATAGGCAACCAGCTAGGGCTGGAAGCCCGGGGACCGCAATTCCTGAGAATCCGTCCCAATAGGTTTAGATTCCACCAGTGAGAGGCGGGGGGGAGAAGCAAAGCCATTGTCGCTAAGTAGGCCAAGGGGAGGGGGTGGGAGGAGGGGAAGGGGGCCAGAGAGGCTAGGAGGGGCTGCTGCGGGCGTCCTGGAGCGGATCAGGCCGGGAGGGGGCTGCATCAGGGAACACTATCTCATCCTGGGAGGAATGGCTTTGAAAGGCCTCTAACAAGAGGGGACTAACCTGATGAGAGCTGGGCTCTGGCAAGCTCATTTGGAGTCCAGTTTGGAGAAATATACTGAGGGAGTGAGAGGGCAGAAGCTGGGTGATCAGGGCAGCCCCACTGCCGGGGAGGGTAGACCGTTGTGTCCTATTAGGATCGATTCCAGAACCCAGGCAGGCTGACTCAGGCTCCGTGCGGGGAACCCAAAGGCATCAGACCCTCCCCGCCCTCCAGAGAGACGGGCTGATAGCGAGACATTACCAGGGAATCCGAGAAGGAATGGGACTTGGGGGGCAGTGCCAGGGACACCCAGGGAGGAAAGTGTGTGTGTGTGTGTGTGTGTGTGTAAGGATACAGGTCAAGACAACCATGAACTTCTAAGGGGATGTGCTCCTGGTGCACATCGGGCTGTATTTCAGCTCAGGTTTGACGTGTGGGAGGTGGGAGGCCGTGCTTCCCATCCCAGCTGAGCAGCTGGCAGGTCACACTTGGCGCCATCTGGAGCTTTGGGGGAGAGTTTATCGTCTTCAGTGTCCACGTTAGGGGGCTCATTCCAGGTCACTCAAGCAGGGAGTGACAGCCTAGGACACACTTCTCTCACCATAATTCCCAAATCCCACCAGAATTCCAAGCATTCCAGTGATCATTTGGGAGCCCTCAAAGGTCACTAACATCCCCTGGGGTGACTAGGAAAAGGCCCCCTTCACCCCACCAGCAGCCCTATGGGGCACATAGTTTTGCTATTTTGGAGGTCATTGCAGATGTGGGCACCATGTCCCCAGTGTCTCCATCCAAGGTCACACAGAACATGTTTCTCACGCCCTGAGTTGCCACTGCATGAGCCAGAGCACGGGCCCGGCTGGACATCAGCCTTTGCTCTCTGGGACTTTGCCAAGGCTCTCACGTGCCCAGCGGGCCTGGCTGGACTCCCAAGGAAGGAAGGGTCCAGTGGGACACGCCCTCCGGGCTGTGTGACTCCCAGGTAAACCTGTCCTTCACTTTCAACTGACGTGTACAAGCCCCTTCATGCACCCAGTCATTATGTCAGCCCCTCGACAGGCACTGGTCCGATTTTCCCACTGGCCACAGCTAGAAGTTAGCATCCTCACCACCCGGGACCTGAAAAGGTACAGGACGCACCCAAAGTCAAAAATTGAAGCAACATAACTGGGGTTCCAACCCAGACCTGCTTGCCCCCAAAGTCTGGGTCTTTTTTTTTTTTTAATATATCATTCATATTGTGAAACTCACTTTTAAGGATTAAGTGACAGATACAACCTCTTTTGAAAATTGTGACGTGACAGAGAAAGCCAGAGATCCTTGGACCTCCCCACCCCATCTTTTTCCTCTAGAGATTTCCAAGGCAACCTCCACTACAAAGTTTGCTACATGGTGTTTGGTTCAGTTTTGTTTGGTTTTCAACACAAGTGCTCCTCAGGAACTGAACTCACTCATTTGTCTTCAAGGTTCAACTACATCATTGGTACATAAAGAGCTCCTTTCTTATTGTGTCCAAAAGGAATGGACACCCTACAGCTCATTTAGCTGTCCCCCTAGCCATGGACATCTGAATCTTTCTAAAATTTCTAGCTGTTGAAATAATAACACGCTTTTCCATTACAGGTTATTACAAGATACTGAGTATAGTTCCCTGTGCTGTACAGTAGGTCCTTGTTGTTTATCTGTTTTATGTTTAGTAGTGTGTATCTTTTAACCCTGAACTCCTTATTTATCCCTCCCCCCTAATGATAAATTTGTTTCCTAGGTCAGTGAGTCTGTTTCTGATTTATAAATGAGTTCGTTTGAATCTCTCTGCTGTACACCTGAAACTAACACAACATTGTGAATCAGCTATACGTCAATAAAAACATTAATAATAGTATGCTGATCATCTGAAACAGTGTTTCCTTGTGCACATCTGCAGGTGGGTTTTGTTGCCATTGTGTGTGTGTGTGTGTGTGTGTGTGTGTGTGTCTGCCTGTGCGCACATGTGTTTAGCATACCTAACAGTGTAACTCTGGATGTGGAGCCCATGTGTTGCTGAACAGCCCTCCAGAGAGGCACAGCTCATTCAAGCTCCCACCAACAACACTAAGGGGTCCCTACCACACACTTGTGCCCCTTCTACCATGCCCTGCAGCTCCCTTCATCCCTGAGAGGTTAGAATATTCCTCCTAGAGATGTCTTACCTCTAGTCAGTGCAGGCAGGTCATGTAGGTAGAAGAAATACCCAGAAACTCCCTTAGGCTCACCCCAGGTTTCCTGCAAGCTCTACAAAGCCTGACCTTCCTCCTTGGGGTGTCTGTAGAGGAGGGCCACCTTGCCCAATTTGTACCACTGGAGAGAAGCTGTATCACTTCACGACAGCCACAGGCATGCTGCGTAACAAATGTTCACAAACACTCTCAGTGTATGACAATTATTAAACATTTATGAAAAAAAAAGAAAAAAGAGGCCACTAATGAACTCATCTACAAAACAGAAACAGACTCGCAGACATAGTAAACAATCTTATGGCTGCCAGGGGAAAAGGGTGGGAATGGATAAATTCCGGAGTCTGAGATTTGCAAATGTTAACTGCTATATATAAAAAATAGATTAAAAAATAAATTTCTTCTGCATAGCACAGGGAACTATATTCAATACTGTGCAATAACCTTTAATGAAAAAGAATATGAAAATAAATATATGTATATATTTATGCACGACTGGGACATTATGCTGAATACCAGAAATTGACACATTATAACTGACTATACCTTAATAATAATTTTTTAAAAGACAGAAAAGAAAAACATTTATGTAGTTCATGATTCTGTAGGCTGACTAATTGAGGATGGGCTCTGCTGGGGTGGCTCATCATGGCTCCACAAGTCTCTCACCCTCTCTTGGCACCAGCAGGCCCACCCAGGCATGGCCTTCTTGCAGAAATGATTGGCATACAAGAGAGCAATCCCAGCAGTACAAGCATATTTCAGGTTCCTGAGCATCTTGCCTGCAAATACATCATTAGCCAAAGTAAGTCCCATGGCCAAGCCATGCTAGAGCAAGCATATCTACCCTTCCCATGGGGCTGAGATGGAGTGAGAGATGAATATTACTGGATGACCATCTCACCCACCACAGAGGCAGAGCCTGGATAGGAACTGAAGGCTGCCTGACTCCAGAGTTCTGCATCCTCAGGACGGAGGGGACCTGGGTTTCCCAAGTGACTGGAAATTCCCTGGCACTCTCTAAACCTCCCCACTCCTCAATATTATAGTTGCTTCCAGCCTCCTACATACCCTATGCTCATTCCCTACCCTGGCTTACAACAAAATCTTTGAGACTCAAACTCTGGGCCTTGGCACTCCCTGGCTGATGTCCTTTCGGTGGCCCTCACCACAATTTCCACTGTCCCCTCCATTTATCATCAATCGAGCAGGGAATTCAAGGCTGCACCATGGTCTGGCTCTGCTTAATGGTCCAGCCTCATCTCACATCCCTCTCTCCCTTTGCTCCATTTTCCCCATCCAGCCCAAGGGCCTGTACTCTCACACAATTTCACTCTACAGCTATATCCCATGTAGAATTTCCTTCTCAACCTACAGAGTTTCCCTTAGCCATCCTTCAAATCTCAAGTTGGGCGTCACCTCCACTTCAAAACCATCCCTGCCCCTTCCTAGAATAGCTCATCACTTCCTCCTGGGTACATTCCCTGTCAAAGAACGCATCTCACTCCTCCCAGGGGTTCCCAGACTCAAATGCCTACAGGGACCAGCAAAGCTCACTCGTGTAAGACAACAGAAAAAGACACACTGGTGGTTTATGACCAACATCCCTGCAGTTGGTCTATGCCCCTGCCACACTCATTATAAAATAGTCTGAGTAACACCTTAGCAACTCTGTATATAGTGAAGTTCCTTTATGGGGATGTGGGGCCAGATTCTGTTTTTTAGGAGAAACCATAAATCTGGATTTCTATTAGCCTTTTTCAATGAATTAATATTTGTAAAGATCTCAGAAAAGTGCTAGGCACATAATAAATGCTGTAGAAGCATTAAAATAAATGTATGAATGGGTGGATGTGTAGATGATGGTAGATAGATGGATGGATGGATGGATGGATGGATGGATAGATAGATAGATAGATAGATAGATAGATAGATAGATAGATAGATAGATAGACAGATAGATCTTTGAAAAGATGGCAAAAAATTTTAAAAACACTGCACCGACAAAACCAAGCCCTTTCACTGGCCACATTTGACCAGAAAGCCCGGTTTTTGGCCTCAGCTACAAATGCCCCTTTTCTCTGCAGGAGCCCTTGGAGAAGAGAGTGGGGATGTGGCATGTGGCCTCCCATCCAGAGCAGACACCACTGAAAATGTCCCTTGCCACTGACACAGCCAGCCCTCCCTGCTTCCCTTCCACTCTGACTGAGGTGGAGACAGTGAGGAGAGAGCAGAGAAGAAGAGTCATGGAGAAAGTGTAAATTGCTTCTGTCTTGACCAAGGTTTCTCTGCAGTACCCGAGAGGGATCTAGAAAGCCTCCTGGTTCTCAAAAAGGGTCTTACATGTGCCCCTTCCTCCCATCTCCAGGGCCAGCACCCTGAGTCAGTCTTTCCTGGGCTCCTAACTAGTTTTCCAGTCTTCATTCTCTCCTCCTCTAATATGTCCATCCACCTCTTACATCCTTAAAGCAGCCAGAGAGAGTAGATCATGGTCTCTGTCTGGCTTTGAAATCCAGCTGTGAGAACAAGTTACTTTACCTCCTGGCATAGAGTTTGCTCATCCGTAAAATGGAGATAATTACAGTATCTGCCTGGGTTGTTAGAAGATTCAATAAGATCATGCTTTCAGGGTGCTTAGAACAATGCAATAAAAGAACTTAGACGTTAGTACGTCCTCAATCAATGTCAACCATTGTTACTGCTAAAATGCAGGTCATTCTAAGCACTCTTGTGCTTAAACGCCTGTGTGGTTCCCACCACGTGTGGATACAGACCAGGCTCCTTGGCTCAGCACTCGCAGCCCTGCTTGATGGGGACCATGTTATCCCTTGGTGCTTCCATGTGGACGTAGTTTCCAGCCATGAGATGCACACTCCCTACTCTGAATGGCTGTGCATTCTTACTTTGTCAGTTCTGAGCCTCCCAGATGCTGTGACCAGTTAACACTTCCCCAAAGCTGGAGAAACCCCCACCACCCTTAGAGCTCAGTCCAGGATGTGAGACCAAGTCAGGGTTACCCTGGGCGTCCAACATCTCATAGAGATTTAGGGGTGGAGATCATCTTGAGTTTACTCCAATCTCTTCTCCCAGGGACCCAGCGTGCATCTGATCTAGTGAGCTTTGCCAGACAGGACAACTGGAGTGATGGACGCAGTCCTCTCTGATCCTCATTTTCTCATCCATGAACTGGTG
Source organism: Camelus ferus (assembly GCF_009834535.1). Classification (NCBI taxonomy): domain Eukaryota; kingdom Metazoa; phylum Chordata; class Mammalia; order Artiodactyla; family Camelidae; genus Camelus; species Camelus ferus. The sequence continues at coordinate 4,068,087 of NC_045717.1, read as the reverse complement.
GTGCTGCACACATTTCCCTTTATGCTATTTCTAACCTAAATGGCCTTTTCAAGAGACAATCTCTTTATTGTTAACTGGGTCTCCTTTGTTCCATGGACCACCTGGATGAATCTGAAAATGTATTTATCTATCCCCATAATGGAAGGAGAAGAATTTGGAGTTCCTCAGGCACAGTTTGGGGTGGCAGATGGTGAGGAGGAGGGATGGGAAAAGAGAAAAGAGACAAGAGCCACCAAGATGGGGACCATGCATATTCCCAAAACGACATTTTGAGGAAAAGGGAATGCCTAGTGTTCATTTTATTTTTGCAAGCTTTGATGTGATATAAATCCTTCTCCACCTTTTCTCCTATAAAAAGATCTCCAGGAGAATCCACTGTCCTTGTGCATATTTTGTATGAGTGGTTTTGGCAGACAGTCTAGGAAAGGGGTGGAGTTTCACATCTGGGTTCATGTAGAACATAACAGAAGGGACCCTAGAGGAGGTAGATACCCAGAGGCAGAGGAGATTATGAGACTCTGAGCCCCTTGGGAAGTCACCAGATTCTTGGGAAAGGCTTGTTGGACTTCCTAGAGGGTAGTGAATGTGTGGGGTCAAACCAACCTTGTCCAGATCTCAAAGCATCGGGAAGCCTCAGATGTCATTTTGGTTACAGAGTTTATAAAGTCTATCTTGTAGGCTGCAGTGAGAATTGAGAGATATGATGAATAAAGGCATCTGATGGATACACAAAGAAACAATTATTTGAGGTGGATTTTCCTCATGGTCATATCCTCTAGAAAATGCCTGCCTCACAGTGCCAGACACAACATGATGGGAATTTCCAATTTGAAGATCAGGTCTCCCACAGCATAAAATTATAAAGCACCAGATGGACATAAGCAGGTATTACAAATGATTCAAAACAGTTTAGGCTCATATTACATGTAAGAAGAGGAGGAAGGAGGATCTTCTCAATTCTTAGAGCCTGTCTCCACTGAAACAGATCATTAAGGACAAGCTCAGCCCAAGATGAATGATGGTTTGAGCCAGTCAGGCAGGGAAGGGAGCTCTGTAACATCATGGAATTAAGCCACAAATATGTTCACTCAGATTTCCAGACCATTCTTTTCTCTTAGCTGGTATAATATGCATTGACCCCTATGCTTGCAACAAAGTAAATGGTGCACTCTTTGGGAATTTTTCAAAAAGTTCTTGCAGTGCTGATCCTTCTCTGGGCTTTTTTAATTGATATATAATTCACATACCATAAAGTCTACCCTTTTAAAGTACACAATCCAGTATTTTTTAGTATATTCAGAAGGTTTTCATCACCACTGTCTAATTCCAGAACATTGTCATCATCCCAGAAGAAATCCCAGGCCCACTGGCAGACATTCCTCCACCTCTGACAACCACCAATCTCTTTTCTGTTCTCCATGGATCTGCCTACTCTGGACATTGTGCCAGTCACTTGTACAGTCAGAGAACTCTTGGAGTTCACAGTGATAGCTACTGAAACTCAGAAACCAAGTCATGTCTGCTGCTTACTAATAAAAATCACACTGCTCACCAATAAAAAATGTATTACCTTAAATTTAAACTCTTTCCTATACCTCTCCCTAAGTGATTTGATTTGGACACTCTCTCCCCAAAGGCAATCTAAGGAAGGAAATGTGACCACAAAAGCAAAAATGGGGAAGCGTTTTGCTGAATAATTTCAGAACTGACTCCGCTGGGACCATGACCATGAAGAAGTAAGAGACTTTCTGTCTATATACAGTTTTTACTAACAGAAAAATCCTCTTTCCCCTGACCCAGCTGCAAAAATGTGGAACAGAGGGTAAAAGACACAGATCTGAAGGGGAGCCAAAATATTTGCTTGTCTGGGCACCCATACCCCTAAGTCCAGCCCTGACCCTGGCAAAGACTTGCTCAGAACAGCCTTTTTCTGTTGTTAAGAAAATTAATTCAGAACTTGAGAATAAAGCTAAAGGGTGATGGCATGACCTCTGAGAGTCATGCTGGGGTGTCCCCAGCAGGCTTGACCAAGATCATCTGATTCTCTAAGTGAGTGTCCCTTTCTTTGATTTACTATTTACTACTGATAAGGGACCAAACTCTGCAAAGTTACATGGTAACTTGTATATGAGTGATAATTGGCAAATAATTCTTTTTTTTTGGCTCAGGAGAAATGCAAAGGATTTCTGTCCAGTAGGAAAGATAAAGCCAAAGGGTATGGTTTATTGTTCTGTAGGACACCAAACAGTTTTGTATCCAACTTGGCAATCGGATTTCAAGGTTCTTCCTTTGCAGATCTATAGCTGTCTCTCAGATACTTCTCTGAGCCTGCTCTCCCTTCCCTCCTTAGTGGGTTAAATTAGTCAGTCATGTGTTAGAGTACGCATTTGCATGAGCCATGTTTTTAATCTTTTGAAAATTACACTTGGACAAAATGTTGAGTTCCTAACCACAGCCAGTGAGCAACAATGCCTCTTGCTGGCAGGATCATTGTATCCACTGGACACCACGAGCACAAGCTTTTCCAAGACGTACAAAGATATTTGGGACCTAAAAAAAAAAGAACTTCAGAGCCTCCAAAATATGAAAAGAAAAATGTAAATGAAAGAATCAATAAATGTTTAGTTAAATATCTGCAAAATAGAATAGTTTAAATGTCTGTAAAGGGGACCGAGGATTTACTCCACATCTTACCAACATGTTAAGAGGTTTTCAGATTCCACCTTCAGTGACTCTATCAGTGTTGAATTCAGTTACAGCTCACCAGCTGGCATAATATGACTGCTCGCAGAATATGTTTAAATATAAACATTGATTGGCTTTGATTTTGCATCTTACTTTTATATTCTGGAATAATCCGCAGACAGAAGCTACACAGAGGGAGGGAGACAACCCAGTGAGAAGGGCAGGGAGTCCTGAGCTGAGGTCATGAGCAGCAGCAGCTACCAAAGGAGGGCTCACAGGGTTGTTTAAATATTTGCCCAACATTTAAATAGAATGTGACTGGCAAAGAATTGGAAAGGATTGAAATCCTTTATTTGGCAAGATCAGATCCATCCTTCTTCTTCTAACCAGTGGTCTGCAAAAGCAGAAGTGACACACCGATTAGAAGGGAATGCAGATGCTGCTCTGTGGGGCATTGCTGAGCGACGCTGCGGGGGTTACGCCTGCTCAGTTTCTTCTTCCGTCTGTTTAGTCTGTTTCTCGCCTGGGCGGGCAGCTGTCAGTCACGACGGCGGGCACCCTCTCACTTCTTCGTAGTTTCCTCTATTGCGAATCCCTCCTGCCCAACGTAGAAGGCAAGCATCTGCCTTTGCCAGCCTCCTCCCCTCGGGTGCAGACATGTGACTCCGAATTTCCTGATCAAAGGCAGTAAGCACCTCTGATTTAAAAAGAAGCTCTGTGCACAAAGCGGTGAGCTCTGTCAGGCTGGCGGGTGGGAGGCAGTAACTGCTCCTGCCAGCCAGTCAGCCACGAATCTGTGAGCTTTCTAATAACCCCTGTGCTGATCAATCCCTTCCTGCTTAATACCCGGTTCCTGGCATGTAATAGGTACTCAGTGACTTCTAATTGAATGAGGGACTGTTGAACCAAAACCGCTGCTGGGCACGGCTTTTCAAGAACCCATATGCATGCTTGGGGAGAAGGTCTAGGTTTGCTTCAAGGTATGTCTTCCCTGGTTAACTGGAAAAGCAGAGGCTGTGTCCTTCAAATCCAGGTTGCCAGGGCTTGGCAAGAGCTTGGCACAGAGTGGGCTCCAGTAAATATTGAATCAGGGAGGAGGGGACAGATATGGGGAACCAGCGCTGACCCTGGACTGGGATTTTTTCCACGCCCTCACTCTTTTCCTGCCTCTCGGGGGTGGCTTCTGCTCAGGCATATCACTGGGGACCTCTCACCCACCTGAGAAGTTTGGAACAAGGGGCTCTCCCAGGACCACCCTCAGACCCCAAGCAAGAGCGCCCCCGCCATGATTCCTGTGCTCTGGAAAATCCTTCCTGGGCCCTCCAGCTGCACCTCTTGGGGTCAGGAGTCTGTGAGGCCAAGAGGAGGTGCCCACAGGAGCCCCCTCCTCCCTTGTACAGCACACTTGGAGGAATCAGATCCCTGGATTTCCTCAGCCAGACGGTGCTAAAGCCCAGTTCTGGGGCCTCTTCAGGCCTCTGCCCAGGTCCAGCCTCGGGAGGGCAGACCACGCACCTTGTGCGGAGGGTATGCGCACGGCTGGGCCCCGGGGGGGGCTGTTTGCAGGGGCAGTTGTATGGAGGTGTAGCCCCTGAGCATGAACAAGCTGTGGGGCCCGCAGACATCTGGCAGATTCCTGCTCCAAGGCCTCTCAAGCGGCCAGTTGCTGCCTTTTAAAGATAACAAAGAACATTCCTTTCTTAATATCTACCTGCCTCAGCTGAACTAGCCGCTCTAGACAAAGATCAGCCTCACCGTGCCCAGAAGCCCGGCCACCAGGACTGGTCACAGTCCCCTACCAGAGTCCCTCGCCCTACCCTTTCACCATCCCCTCCCTTCCCTGTCACCTCAGCATCAGCCAATCGGAGAACTGTGCACTAGCGGACCACGCACCTTGTGACCCCTCGGCGCCTGAAGTCACGTCAGCACAAGGAGTTAAAGGTCACCCTCCCTCATTAAAAGACCTCAACAGCAGCTCTTGGGGCACTCGGTCACCTCTAGTCTGCATGGCCCGATGTGGCTATGACACCATACCTCATCAACGCCTTTCCTATTTTCATCCTTTGTCTTTGGTAAATTCTTTCATCACCATGCGCCGCCGGCTCACCGAATCCCACAACACAAGACCTGGGGCATAAGGGAGGGAGCCTGGGTGGGAAGAGAAGGCGGGTGGCCTCCAGCTAAGGTCCAGCTCTCCCCCTCCCACTGTGTTCTGGTTCAAGGAGTCCAAAGATTCCAGGTCTGAACCTGACCTTCCAGGTAGTTGCTAACGCAGACTTCGTCAAGGTCAAAGGAGAGAAGGTATTTGATTGTAATAGTTCCCCTGTGTCCTGGTTACCTACTGCTGTATAATGAATTGCACTCAAAAGCAGCAGCTGAAAACAGCACACGTGCATTACCTCCTAGCATCCAGGGGCAGGAATCTGGGACCTGCAAGGTCGTTTCCTGTTTCACAGTCTCAGGAGGCTTCAATCAAGGTGGGTCAGCCCAGGGTCTACGGTCTCATCTGAAGGCCCGACTGGGCTCACTCGGTGGCTGTGGACAGCTTTCTGCTCCTTGCCACCCCCCAACATGGCAGCTGACTTCATCAAACATGCAAACCAGAGGCAAGAGAGTCTGCCAGCAAGCCAGAAGTCACAATCTTTTATATTACAGAAGTGGCAGCCACCACCTTTGTCAAATTCTACTGGTTAGAAAAAGTCACTAGGCCAGCCCACACTCAAGGGGGGAACACAAAGCCCCAAATGTCCACCCGGAGGCTCCAGCAGGACCCAAATGCTTCCCTTTGAGCCAAGCCCTGGGCTGAGCATGCAGGGCTCCCACCACCGAGCCCAGCGCTCCCAGAGCACCACCCTGCACCCTGGACAGATGAGCAGAGTCCAATTCAGAGGGAGCTTCCGTGAAGGACGGAAATTACCACCTCCAGCTCCAATTACCAGCTGAGCTAATTGCAAAAGTAATTGCAATTGAAGGATCTAATTATCAGGCTGGGCCAGAGAAGCGCCTCCTGCCCGCCTTTGGGGAGACTCCTGCTGCCTCCTGGGGGCTCCAGACATGGTGGGAATCCCATTCTTGAGGAAACAGCAGGTCTGGCCTGTGTCCCCGAGACCAGATCTCCAGAGATAAGCTGTCCCCCGGATAAGGCTCCCCAGCCCTGAGAGGAGCCTCTCCCCATGGGTTTCTGCCCCAGCCCTGGATACTTCAGCCTCTTGACCTACTCCTGTGCTGCACACAAGCACCAGCTCTGAGCAGAGGGCGCTTTGTGCTGGCGTCTGGGTCTTGGCCGTCCCTCCCCCATGGGTGTCTACACCAGGCACCCTCAGCCCTGCAGCTCCATCTTCCCTGATGACTTGAAGCTGGTCCTCCCACTGGTGTGCAGCCCCCAGCCTCTGGCTTCCACGGTCCACCTGCAGGACCTATTCTTGGCACCTCCCACCAGCACTTCCCTGGGTTCCTCGGACCCAGGAAGCCCAGCCTGGGCTGGCCCTGGGTGACCCCAGCACAGAGCACAGTGTAGACGCTCATAAATCACTGTGGAGAGGATGAAGATCAACAGAGGTGGTGTCCTCCCCTACCTGACAGCAGCTCTAGCCGCCTGCCACCCTCCATTTGGCCCCTACTGGCTCCCTCTCCACACCCCAAAATAGCCATCCTTGAACCCAGCCATGCACATACTGTCAGCATGGCCCACCTTTTGGAGGCTGGACCTGGGGCAAGGCCTGCACAGATCCCAGACTCGGGACCAGCTCCCCAGGGTTTGTGATCTGGAAGAAGGGTTGGCTGTGAGCCCCCAGGTGGCCACATCCTCCTGAGCCCAGGGACTCCTCACCTGCGGGGAGCGGTCCAGCTGGAGGACCAGGACAGGGTCTTCTAAAGCATAAGTACCATGGCCACCGCCCCCTTGCCTGGGTCTGGGGGTTGCACAGGGAGAGCTTCTGCTTCTGCAGAAAATTTCCCAACTCAGAAACCTTTCCAACTCAGGAGTGGCCTGGCCGTTCTCCTGTTCAAATCTTTTAATGGGGCCCCTTCACTCTCAGGACAGAGTCTGCACTTGTCAGCTAAGCCAACCTGCAGCTCTCGGCCTCTATCACTTTATCCCCTGCCGCTCCCTCCCCACCTTGACTCCTCCAGGTATGGGGGAGCCCCTGATCTCACTCAATTTGGAGCAGGAGAAGGAAGAGAACACAAAATGATGAATGTAGCATGAATTCCAGAGCCCTGGAAAGCAAGATGCCCCGCCCCCCTCCCGAAGTTTTGGGCCATTGCTTCGCAGTTGACTTGCCTCTTCCTTCTGGACCCCTCTGACCCCAGCTCTCCTACGATGCTCACCCCTCCTGCTACCTTCCTTAACCAGCCTTCCTCTGGCCCCTCCCTCCACTCCCCATTCCTGCCCAGTTTGCAGCTCCCAGGATGCTCTGGGTGTGGCTTCATGGTGCCCACCTCTCCCTGCATCGTGGGTGTCTCTCTGGGGGACCTCCCTTCCCAGGAGGATGGAGGCTCCCTGAGGGCAAGGACTATGCCGAGTCATCACCATTTCAGCCTGAGGCATCCAAGTGTCTCTGGAGACCGATTAAAGAACCTAATGAATGAACACTTCTCCCACAAATAAATACCTGAACATCTGTGATCTGTTCTAGAAGGAATAAGCATTCAGCTGTCCAAAAGCAGGGGCTGCTCCACCAGGAAGATCTGGAACCCACCCACAGCTACAACCAGGCTGAAATTTCCAAGCTCAGGGCTCCCAGATCCCGGAGGCCAGGCATGGGGCGGCCACCAGGGGGCAGTGCGGGAACACAGAAGCCCATCCAGCAGCCCCTATGAGTAGCTGTCCTTCCCTCAGCCTTCTCCCTGCAGAAACCATCTCTGTGCCTCGCCACCCCATCCTGCAGCTCTGAGTTCCTGCTACTGGTCTGCACTGTTTAACAAGAAAGCCAGGGCTGCAGAGTCAGGGGATGGATCCAGGCTGTGTGAATTTAGGCAAGTTCCTTCCCTTCTCTGAGCTTCTAACATGCAGATCGGTTGCTCTGCCCTAGGGAGTCTCTGGAAGTGGTAAACTGCCAAATGCAGATTGATTCTTGGTGAATTGATCATCAACCAATAGTCTCAGTCCACTGTCTGATTCTCAAATGATGCCACATTAACCCAACTTTAGCTTTACAGGAAAAATGTTGAAAATGCCAACCCCATAACAAGGTTATAAAAAGCTCTGATTTAGTCTCTATTAAAGACACTGTGAACAGTTTATTGATTCTTTTTTAAGGGAAACAAACGGAAACAGAAGCAAACCCTTCTGGGTGCCAATTGAATAAGCAGTTGAGAGTGGATTACACAAGAGACAGCAGGGACAGCAGAGCAACGACCCTGGTCCCTGTCCCTCCTCCATCTCCCTCCCCTGCCCACGAACTGTGGGCTCTCCAGGCTTCAAAGGGGACTGACATCTCTCTGGAGCCCCAGGACCCAGCATGGGAGCTAGCACATAGTCGGTGCTCAATAAATGTGCCCTGTATTGCCTGCTCTGAGGGAGGCTTTGGGAAGTAGCTCCTCTCCCATGACCCGCTAGGGTTGCAGTCTGCAGCAGCAAGAGTGCTTGGCTGCAAGCCCCAAACCCTGACTTGAGGGAACTGAGTCTATTGGAAGGGTGTCAGGTAGCTCACAAAAATGAAGGGAACGCTGGGGGATCGAACTCAGCAAACGCTGGAGTGGCTCTGGGGGACCCAGAAGGAAGGAACTCTTCTCTCTGCCAGGCTGCCCCCACTGTGGTGAATGACCCCTGGGAGTTTCTCCTTATGATTCAAAACCCCTGGAGTAGGGCCACCCCACCCCCCCACCCCCCGTCTGGAGAACACACACATCTTGATAGGCAGCCCCAGGACCACCCCACACAGAGCCCGGGAGAGGCCAGCCCTCCAGTGAAGGGGGCAGGGGTGCTACAGACCAGCCAAAGTCCGCAACCAACCTGATACAGCAAGTCTGGGTCCCCGGAGCTCCCCCTCCTGTCCCTGGGCCCAGTCCTGCAGTGCGGAGCCTGGGAAGTTGGGGTGTCGAGGGGAGCAGGCAAGATTCCTCCTTTAGAAAGTCTGAGAGCCGGCTGAGGAGGCAAGGCTCAGAGATGACAGGGCAGAGAGAGAGAGAAGACCTTGGTGCAGACAATCTGAGGTGTTCATTGCAGCTTTCCTGCCATTTGTGGTGCAAAGTCAGGCAAGCCTCTGGCTTCTCTGGGCCTCAGTTGTATCATCAGTAAAAATCTTTCTGGGCAACACTCCTGGGCATATATCTAGAGGAAACTCTAATTTGAAAAGTTACATGCACCCCAGTGTTCACAGCAGCACTGTTTACAATAGCCACAACATGGAAACAACCTAAATGTCCATCAACAGATGACTGGATAAAGAAGCTGTGGTTTATTTATACAACGGAATACTACTCAGCCACAGAAAAGAATGAAATACTGCCATTTGCAGCAACATGGATGGACCTGGAGATTGTCATACCAAGTGAAGTAAGCCAGGAAGAGAAAGACATATATCATATGGTATCATTCATATGTGTAATCTAAAAAAAAAAGACATAAATGAACTTATTTACAAAACAGAAATAGATTCACAGACATAGAAAACAAACTTCTAGTTACCAGGGGGAAAGGGGCTGGGGAGGGACAAATTGGGAGTTTGGGATTTGCAGATATTAACCACTATATATAAAATAAACAGTAAGTTCCTACTGTAGAGCACAGGGAACTATATTCAATATCTTATAATAGCCTATAATGAAAAAGATTATGAAAAGGAATACATATATATATGTATGTCTAAATGAATCTCTGTGCGGTACACCAGAAATTAACACAACATTGTAAATTGACTATACTTCAATTTAAGAAAAAGATCTTTCCAGGCAAGCATACTGCTCGCCATGGTCCCTCTGTCCAGCAGTGACATGGGGTCACTGAGGTCTACAGAGGTGCAAGGACTCGGTTGTCATCTACCAGCATCGCTCACACACACACACACACACACACACAGGCACACTCACCAGGCCCCAGTGAAAAAGAGGTCCCTCCACATCTCAGTCATTAAGCAGCAAATTTCTAGAGACGGGAAACTGGCCTGGAATTAGCCCCCTTGCTCACTAGCTGTCACTAATCTTTAAGCTTCAGTTTCTTCATCTGAAAAATGTGACCAACACCTTACTCAGAGGTTTGGTGGAAGCATCCAATGAGAAACAGATGTGGGAGAATTTTGTAAATCATAGAACTAAGCAAATACAAGACATTCTCCAAGGTGTTCATTTCCATGTTGTTGTTTTTTATGCCTCTGCCTTTGGTGACACGGGAAGCGGTTTTTGTTTTCAGTGGGAAAAGCCCAGGGCCTCTTATTTGGGGGTAAACAGAGCCTTTTTGGTCTCTCTCTGGCTTTTGCGACTGGCTCATTGGTATTCGTGCAGTCATGAGTCCGGCCTCGTGCTTGCAGACCCATGCTGCAGATTCCTGGGCGAGCCACCCAGGGAGAAGGCTGGCTCGGCGTGTCCCGTCCTTACCACCGGAGACTCAGCCGGTGTATGTAGGCCAGGAGTCCCGTTTAGACCCAAAGGGGGTACTCCCCAACGCCACGTGTGTAGTCAGGGTCATGCTAGCAGCAAAAATAGAACCAGAGGCACAGGAAGACTCAGACACAGCAGAAGTTTATTTCTCATTCTCAACGTCCAAGTCAGAAAAATCCAACCATCTCAGAGAAGCCTTGTATTTCTGAACACTACATCCTTTCATTTTGGTTTACAGGCTGGACAATTCTTGCCTGAGCTCACGTCTCCCTTGTGATACCTTGTGATGCGCAGCAGGAAGAAACGAATTCTCGCTAGCTGTCAGGCTCTTTGCCCCGTCCCCTCGAACACCCCATCCACGGCCCGTTTTAGGCAATGGTTCTTCAGTTGTCTTCAACTACAGGACACGAGTCCCCAGCCTTCCTGCCCGTGACCTCTGTGTCCTCCCCACCCACAGTCACCACAAGTGCCACAGATTTTCGCTTTGTTGTTATGGCAACACCCTCACTTCAGGGTACCAATTTGTGTATTAATTAGAGCAATTCAAGCTGCTGAAACATAGATCCAAATAAAAAAGGGCTCAGCACATCAGAATGCGGTTTCCCCTTCTGCAGGGCAGTCCTGCGCCTGTATTCCTGGCCAGTAGGAGTTTCCTCTGATCAGGGAGCAGGTTTCACTTGCAGCCACATCCCCTTAAAAACAAGGACCTTGTCCCCATGTCTTTCCAGCTTGAGGAAGGAGAGAAAAGGAGGCTGTTCCTTAAAAGCTTTGGCCCCCAAAGGGAGCCCATCATTTCTGCCTGCATTTCATGGGCCAGAACTCAGAACTCAGCCCACGGTCACATCTAACCACAAGGGAGGCAAGAACCAGGAATGAGAGAGAGTGGATTTGGGGGACGGCAGGCAGCGGTCAAGTCCAACCCCATCTCTGGGGGAATTCCACTCCGACCCACCCCACGTGCCTAGTGGTGCTGCATTCATTCATTCATTCATTCATTCAACAAATATTTTCTTAGCACCTACTACGTGCAGGCCCTGTGAAGGGAATCAGCAATGCCTTGATGAATCGGATAACATCCGTGTCCTCAGTGAGCTCGCAGCTCAATGGAGAGGCTGCGAGAACATGCAGTCACACCCCAGTGTGATCGAGCTGATGGAGCGTGTGCCAGGGAAGGGCTGATAACGTATTGAAGCAGCACCTGGACGACCTCTTGGGGGAGATGACATTTCAGCTGGGACCTGCGAGTTGTGTGGCAGATGTCCCGATGGAGGATGACAGATCAGAGCACGGTGCAGCCTGCCGGGTGGGGTGGGGCTGGTTGAGAAGAACCGACCTGAATCTTAACTTTTCCTTCCGTGCTGAGCCTCTGGGAGATGGTTCTACCTTTGGGTGATGGCAGGAAACCAGTGTGGAGTATGAGATCCAAAACGTGAGATGCCAGGTACCAAGGGGCATATTGATTCTCTGTGAGTGCTGTAACAAGGAACCACAAGCTCAATGGCTTGTTTTGTGTTGTGTTAACACAAATGTATTATCTGACCGTTCTGGGGAGGTCAGAAGTCCAAAATGGGTCTCAAGGAGGCTCCAGAGCAGGGTCTGTTCCCCTGCTTTTCCAGCTTCTAGAGACAGCCTACATTTCATGGCCCACAGCCCTCAGCCTGCAATCATACCCCTCCCATCTCCGCTTCCACCCTCAGAGCCTCCACTCCTCCCGCCCTCTCCTGCTTCCTTTTTCCACGTATAAGCACACTGACGTGATCGTGTGATTACGTGGAGCCCACCCAGATAATCCAGGATCACCTCCTCGTCTCAAGATCCTTGACTCCATCACATCTGCCAAGTCCCTTTCACCACATACGGTCCCAGGGATTAGGATGCAGGCATCTTTGCGGGGCGTGATGATCACCAAGAGGATGCTCAGACAGGAAAAAAGGAGCGTCCGTGCAGGGGGCCAAAGCTCAGGAGCACTCAGAAGTCAGGAGGGAAGGTGGCAGGTGCTGGCAGCAGGAAGCCCACGGGCAGGATCACATTCCCCCCTTCCCCACCCCCGAAGGTCATCTGTTTTTGCCTTGCCTACATCCACTCTCCCCCTTCTGGTAACTGCATCCTAGCTGTCCTGACGGAAATGCCTCTGCACATTCTTAACGCAGGGGTTGGGCCATGAGCCAGCCGAAGCCAGCCAGAGCCTTCCATGCCTGCTTCAGGGGCAGGGATGGCCAAGGTGGGACAATGAGACCTTTCATGTAAGTTATTCCAGAGTGACTGGGGGGTAAATTGCTGCTGACGACCACCTTTGGCCAACTCTCTGAGACAATATATGGAGAAAGAAGACTTGAGTAATGGAAAGAGACCACAGCATTGTTTGAGAATCTGGAACTAGCTATGCCTGAAGCCAGCTCTGAAATTCTCAATTGTGTGAACAATAACAACCACCGAAAAACCTCATCTGGGTTTAATTCCATGTCTAGCAATGGCAGCCAAATTGATGTCTCTGGTCAAGTCCAGCCTCTGGCACTGGTCCCATGGAAGGTCTTGTTCCAGGGGCTGCATGCAGTGTCTCTCCCCTTCTCTCCAGTCTTCCCCGTCCTCCAAGATTGTGTTTCATGCCACCTTTCCAAGGAAGCCGTCCCTGATTCTCTACACTCCCTGCTTGCCTGGTCCTGCCTAGAATGCTTCCCATAAGATCTCGACCTCTCCAGGTGGCGCCCTTACCCAAGGGCCTTCCCAGAGCCCCCTTGACCTTCCTTGTCCTTTCGCCCTTAGGTAATGAGCTGCCCGTCTGCTCTCTGGCCACTTGCAGTTCTGGGAACATGAACTTCCATGAATCTGTCAGAACCAGATGCCAAGCCGCAGGAGAGTCAGCAGCTGCCATCCTTGGGATCAGGGAAAGGGAAGCACTCTGGCCCCTCGCCAAGGGTGGCTGAGCCTCTTCCTTGACGGGGCCCCAAAAGCCAGCGCAGGGCTTCTCGCCCTGGGATCTTCTCTGCAAGGCCAAGGTCACCCAGCAGAGGAGCAGTCAGGTTATCTGGCATCCCCTAGACAGAGACTCAGGAAGGGTCCTTGAGGTTCCTGGAGCCCTGGCCCTTCCGTGGCTCTGCCCGATGGTCATGGGTACTACTTGAACGCCTCCAGAGACAGGGAGCTTACCACTTCTCTGCAAATCATCCTCTTGCTGGACAATGGGTCCAAGTCTGCCATTAAGCTTACTTTCCCTCCAGTCCTCTGGGAAGGTCTGACTGGGTACCTCCCTCCGCTGCCCCTCCACTCCCTAGTGCTGGCCCTAGCCCCAGTCCTCGCTGGCTGTGCGCTGGGACTGTCTCTCAAGTTCCCCACCATTGCTGCCTCCCCGTATTTCCATTGCCCCTCCCTCTTACTCTCAGTATCACCAGCTCTTCCCCGATGGGTCCCTGACATGTCACACAGCTCTGAACGCAGGAAATAGCTTCCAGAACCTCCAGAGTTCCCAAGCTCACCCGGCTAAGTGCATGGCCAAGCCAGGAGAGAGATTGACGGTCCCCACCCTCAGACCTCCTTCTTTCCTTGAGTCCTAAGAGATTCCCATCCAGGGGACAAAGGAGGCAGACGGTCCCTCGTCTGGGGCCTCCAGGCTGAGGGAGACCAGGACAGTGCATTTCCTGGCAAGAGACATATTTTATATCCAGAGAAGGACACTGAGTCTGGGAGAGGTGAGCTCATATTAGAATCAGCATTGATCCTCGCATCCAGCTCCAAACACCGCGGCTCTCCCAGGCTTCTGAAGAACTTACGGTCCCTCTGCTGCACGTGGTTCCTGGCAGGCGCTCAGTAAACGTCTCAGGAAGGAAAGGGGGTGGGAGGAAGAAAGAAAACACATCTCTGAGCATCTACTGTGTGCTGGGGCTTTTTACTGATACCTCATTGACCTCACCCATCCAAACAGGGTGGTCCTTCTCCCACCCTCAGAGAGGAACTGTGACAAGGCCAAGGTCTCACAGCCAGTGAATGTCAGATCTGAGCCCCGCCGCTCAGTGCTGAGCCACCCCACGCTGCCCCCCCACCGCGCCCTTCCTTCCTTGACGGGAACGCGCACTATAAACAGTCCAGAAATGTCAGTGTCTGCTCCCCGAAGAACACATGCAGCCGCTCAGCTCTTCCTGCCGCGAAGAGGAAGATGTCAGGAAAATCTGGGATGGAGGAGGGGCCGCAGCGATTTCTCCAGATCAGGACGTCAGATTTTGTGAGCCCAGTAGCTTGTCAGGGCTGGCTGGGGTGGGCCTCCGCTCTGCCCCAAACCACCCTCCTTCCAGAAGCTGCCCCCAGCCTGGTGTGCAGAGCCGTGCTCTCCTCCCCAGCCCAGCCACAGCCCAGGGTCCTGCCCCAGGTGAGCCTGGTATTTAACAAGGGCCAAGGGGCCGCCGGCGGCAGGGGAGGCGGTGTGGAGCGCCTCCGCTCAGTCACTCCGTGAACATTTATCATCATTATAGAGCGCGCTCACCGAGTTCCCTGCGTGTGTGTTGCAGGTTCCAGCAGTGCGACTCCGGGCAAATCAGTTCTCCTCTCTCGGGCTCTCTCTTGTCTACAAAATATGCATGAATCTAGCATCTGCCTGAAAAGATTGTTGGATGAAACAGAATGAGCAATCCCTCAAATAATGCTGGTTCCTACTATTATGCTACTTCTATCCTGGCAGCAGCACAACTAAGAAGGTCCTGTCGTTCCCATTTCACAGAAGAGAAAAGTGAGGCTCAGTGAGGTTCAGGACCCTGCACAAGGTCCAACAGGGAGAGCTGGTGTGGTGCCAGAAGCTCTCTTTTTACCAGCTCCGTCTTCACTCCCAGCAGCACACCAAGGGCCAGGGGCTCCCAGGCACATCAGGCCTGACTCCTGGTCCAGTGGCAGAAGACAGACACCTAAGTAGACAGTTACAGCACCAGGGAATAAGAGCTGTGATGAATCCAGGGGAAGAGGGTGAGGGGGAACAGAGGAGAGCTCTTAGCCCAGCTGGGAGCCCCAGGGGGACCCCATGAGAGGTGATCTCTCAGCCAGGCCCTGAGGGGTGAGCACTATATTCAGGAAGCAACTGGAACAGCAGGAAGGACATGGGCTCAAAGCCTGGCTCTGCCCCACTGTGTGATCCTAGAGAAGTAAGTTTACCTCTCTGAGCCTCGGCTTCCTCACCTAAATAGCTTAGTGACGGAGAAATGGTGTTGATAAAAACACCTGGTACCTGGTAAACCTTATCATTTACAAAGTTCTCTCTCCCCCCAGTCTCCTGTTGTTTACTGAGTGCCTCCCACACGCCTTGTCCTGGATGCAGGGTTATTGTGATCTCATTCTATGGGCAAGGATGCTCAGCAACCTGAAGTGACTTGCCTGAGGTCACGTAGATTCAAGGTCAACCCTGCATTCACAGAGCACTTACTAAGAGCTCATCACCTCAGTGAAGCCTCCAAACATCTATGGGAGGATAAAGTGCTTTGCTTCCATTTCACAAACAAGGGAATGAAGACGCAGGACGGGGGTTCTGCACAAGATTGTTAAAAAGGCTGTATAATGGAATACTACTTAGCCATAAAAAAGAATGAAATCATGCTATTTGCAGCAACACGAATGTTCCTGGAGAATGTCATTCTAAGTGAAGTAAGCCAAAAAGAGAAAGAAAAATACCATATGATATCACTCATATGTGGAATCTAAAAAGAAAAAGAAAAAGAAAAAGAAAGGACACTAGACGCTCATCTACAAAACAGAAATAGACTCACAGACATAGAAAACAATCTTATGGTTACCGGGGAAAGAGGGTGGAAAGGGATAGATTTGGGAGTTTGAGATTTGCAAATGTTAGCCACTATATATAAAAATAGGTTTTAAAAAAGTGTTTCTTCTGTCAGCACAGGGAACTATATTCAATATCTTGTAATAACCTTTAATGAAAAAGAATATGAAAATGGATATATGCATGCACATGCATGACTGGGACATTATGCTGTGCACCAGAAATTGACACACTGCAACTGACTGTACTTCAATTTTAAAAAGTTGGGGGTCATATCAGTTGACTCTTTGATACTCAGCACCCATTTTTTGGAAGACATAAGCTTATCAGATGGGGTTGAGTTAGCTGCTAATGGACACAGGTTATTTCTTCACTTGGAAAATAGAAATTAAAATAATCCTACTTCTGTCCCCACTGCCCCAGAGCACAGAGCCCTGCCCTGATTTCCCTCTGGGACCCACCACATGCCTCTCACAGCCCATGAGGTTTGGAGAAGGCTGAGTCCCCACCCGCAGCTGCAGGCACGGGACCCAGCAGGGCTGGCCAGCATGTCACGGTCCCCCAGCTGCAGGGTTTGGACCCAAGACCCAAGACTCTTGGTGCCTCTAATGGGAAAGGAAAACTCCTTCAATGGAGTTGCTGAGAAAAGAGGATGGAAGCAAATGCTGCTCCACCCAAGAGTGAGGGCAACACAGGAGAGTGGAGCCAAGAACCAGAGCCTGCTTCCTGGGCTGCTGTCTGGTTGGACGCAGCCTTGTCTTTGGCTAAAGCGACCCTCTAGGAGGCGGGGCTTCAAGATGGAGGAATAGAAGGACGCGGAGCTCACCCCCTCCCACAAATACATCAGAAATACATGTACGTGCGGAGTAATTCTCACAGAATACCCACCAAACTCTGACGGAAGATCTTGTGCAACTGGAACTACAAGGAAAATCTTCATGAAACCAGATAAACCACAAGGTCCTACTGTCTAGCCCAGGGAACTACATTCAATACTTTGTATAGCCTGTAATGAAAAGAAACATGAAAAGGAATATATATATATATATATATATGTATATATATATATATATATATATATATATATATATACAACTGAATCACTATGTTGTACACCAGAAACTAACAAAACACAACATTGTAGACCGACTATACTTCAATAAAAAATAAAATAAAGCAATAATTTAATAAATATTAAATGGAATATTTAATTACAGAGACCAATAATGTCTCCTTTTCCTTAAGCCACATTGAATCAAGTTTCTGATACGAGCAACAGCAGAAACTTGACAAATAAAGCAACCCAAAGAGCTAAAATATCACATTTGCCATGAAAAAAAAATACAAGAAAGCACTAACGTCTTAATGTTAGTAATTAAACAAAGAGGGAAACAATCAAATTAAATAAGAGAGTTTTCTTTATCTAGAAGGCAGTACTTAAGGAGAAAATTATTTAGGGAAAAAAAATGGAGACTTCTGAAATTCAGAAGAAGACAACAGGGCACTGAGAGGGAGGAACCATCACGGACTGAGTGCTAACTACGTATCTGGTGCTTCTCCAACTGTGATCGCATTCCATCCTCACGCACCCAGCACAGATGGTAGTTCTACACCCATGTTCACAAATGAAGAAAGAAATTGATGTTCAGAGGGAATAGACACTTAGCCAAGCACACATCAGATTTGCACCAAGCTCCATCTTGCCCCAAGACCAAGGCTGTTTCCTCATCCAATAAAGCTTTCAGCAATACTTTGGTAAGGACCTGTGGAATGGCTCAGCGACCACAGTCTCTGTGGGTCATCATATGAGCATCACAAAAAGTACCCCAAAGTGGACGTTCGTGGTGGAAATCAGGGCCAGCACCCACGGGGACAGGGCCCCAGAGGCTGCCTCCATTCCCAACCATTCCTGGCGTCTCCAAAGGACAAGGTGAAGGCTCAAGACTGTCTCACTACAGAGCCTAATCACGCCCTACGGGCCAGCATGCCCCCAGCCCAAGGACCAGCACGACGCCTGTCTTTGAAACTGACCTTCTCTCTGCTCTTGAGAAAAGCACTGACGGACGCTCTTGCCTGAAAACCCCTGGACTCTTCCTTCCACAAACAAGAAGGAACCCCTTGCAGATAATGATACAACCTCTACCCACTGGTTCAAATGAAAAGTTAATCTTTCCAAAACCACGATCCAGAAACCCTGCACTGATGGGATGCTCAGAGAACTCAGAGCCCTGCAGAGTCAAGCCGGACCAGCTGAGCCAGGACAGAGCATGAGTCTCCCGTCGAATGCACGTCTGTCTGCTCTTGCGAGCCCACAGAGGTTACTGCTTTCCTGAACGCCCCAGTCCTCTGACAGTCCATTGCACAGATGAGAAAATGGTAACCCAAAAAGAAGCAAGCACGCCAGTGACCCAGGGCAGAGCAAGACTTGAACTCAGACCCCTTTTCCTCCAGAGACCATCCTACCCTCACCTCACCACCTTTGCCAGCACAGTGAGAAACAGTAGCCCGGTGCAAGCAGAACTGAGCTCCAAGAAAGACAGTTCTTCATTGCTTCAAAAAGAAGCTAAGTTGCTCCTCTTTCCTGGCATCTGCAAAGTAGGATGGCAGGGACGCTAAGGAACAAAGTCACTTACATTCTGCCCTGAAACCCTCAGAATATACTGCAGCTCTCTGGGAACGCGTCTCCTTAGCCACATAAATAATTGAGAGCCCGTGCGTCCCGTGGCATTTCTGCTGAGATCATCACTCACCCACACTGTCTGTGCTTCCTGCAGAGCCTAAGAAATTCTTTCTGATTTTTTTTTTTTTTTTTGTAATGCAGCCTTTTGTTGAAAGCAACGTTTGAATTCAGCATCCACGGAGCACCTGCTCAGTGCCATGCCCTGTCGTAAGCGGTGGAGACGCAGAGATGGTTTGGACACAGCCCTGCCCTCCGGGAGCTCAGATCCTGCGGAGAAGAGAGAATTCAACAGACTGTTAGAATGTCCACCCTGTAAATTATTTACCAGATTGAGGAGGAGGGGCCAGCAGGGAAGGAGGGAGCAGTGGTAGGTAAGTGCAGACTGGACTGGCAGGTCTGCACCTCTCAGGAGGGCAGGAGTAGTCAAGGCTAGGCCCAGGGGTGAGCCACACTGGGGAGAAAGGTGTTCTCAGAAGGGGGCAGGAGGAGCGGGGAGCCAGCCCAACAGCAGAAGGCTCTGCTAGGAGCCATGGGATTCCTCTGTAACATTTAGTTCTTCTGTCATTAAACTCACACAATCACAGGTGTGATGGGTTTTTTGTGGAGAGGAAGTGTGTACCAACGTGTGTACACCAGCAGTTGATCTGAGGGGATGTGCACAGATGCAGGAGTGGAGGACCACGTGGGAGGAAAGCCAGGGGCATGCAGAAATCAGGGAAGATGTGAACTCTGAAGCTGACCAGTTAGTGCACTCCAGCTCCCATAGCCATTGGCTTAATTAATAATGGACACGTGACCCCAATCAGCCAATGAGAGCCAGCCCTGGGACTTTTGCTGGAATGTCTAGAAAAGAGACTTTTGTCTTCCCCTGGAGCTGCTGCTGATCACTGTGAGGGGAGTACCTGCCTGAGAATGAAACCACACAGATGAAAACATATTCCAAAAGGCGTTATTTAAGCACCTCTGCACGACTGAATCTCCCTCCACCATGGGCTATCCAATGACCCAAGCCAAGAATTTCTCCTTTTTTGTTTAAAAGTATTTGAGATGGTCTATCACACTGGTGACCTCCAGGGTTGTGACAGTGGGTGCAAAGACGTAGAGGTGGAAGATGGCCAGTGTGTCCAGATGCTCACAGTCAGCAGGTTGTGGAAGGGAAGGTGGGTGGTGGCCAGGTCCCAGGGGGCCATGCTGTAAAGCCAAACGTGAGCTGTGGGAACCAGGAAAGGGCTTTAAGCAGGAGAGTGATATACGCACATATATATTTATGGACTCTCTCTGTTTATTCAAATCTGTTTAAAACCTAGAAAGAATTCCCCAAGTAGAATGCGAGCCAGACATTTTTCTTCTCCAGTTTTTCAGCACGAAGGTGCTATTCAAGGTACTAAGATCCCCAAGAGGACTCTTCCAGGAAAGGGAGCTTGCTGAGTCTTGTGGGAGGAGAGTGGCATGCCAGCTCATACAGTCGAAATGCCGGCGAGTTCTAGTCCCTTGTTTCTGCACAAATGGAGTCAGCCCTGTGCTCTCTGTCTTCCTGCTCCCACAGACGGGGAAGACAGTCTCCTTGCATATGACTGCTCGCTGAAATCGACCTCAGGATACACACAGATCTTTTGTCCTTGCCTCCGCCTGGGCTGATGGAGCAGGAGACTAATAAAACTCACAGCCAAGGGGCCCAGGTAATGAGGTCTTTGATACTGGGGGTATGCAAACAGCCAGAATGATCAACACACTCGTCTAGGGTTGGTGGTAGGTGGCATTATTGGCCCCAGTTCTTCAATTCTCCCTGCATGCAAGCCCTTTGTCATGTGATGAGTCCCTCTCATTAAAAGAACACGGTGTATTTTCCCCTTCTTTGACTTTGGGCTTCACCGTATGACTTGCTTTGGCCAAAAATAGGTGAACAGAAGTGATAATGAGCTTGTTCCAGGCTTAGACATGAACAGAACCAGACATTTCCGCTTAGCTTCTTGTAATGCTGCCATCACCATGAAAAGAGTGTGCACCAGTGAGGCCATGGTTGGGGAATAATTCTTCATGTCTCTACACATCTTGCGAGCAGAGTCATGACTGCCTACATAATTTGCAGGTCTCACTGCAAAATGGAAATGCAGGGTCTTTTATTCAAAAAGTATTGATAATTTCAAGATCTGTGATTTTATGTGCATGGCCCTGTGCAATTTCACAGGTCACACACCCAGGAAGCCAGCCCTGGCAGATGCAGTGATAGTTTTTGTTTTAGACCAGGGGCGAACAAACTCCGGTCTCCAGGTCAAATTCAGTCCATCATTTGTTTTGATTTTCCCCTGGAGCTCAGTGGTAGAGCAGGTGCTTAGCCCGCACAAGGTCCATGGTTCAATCCCCAGTACCTTATTCATTAAAAAAAAAAAAAGTTTTAAATAACTGATTAAAAAAAGAATGTTTTTACATTTTTAAACAGTTGAAAAAATCAAAAGAAGAATACTGTTTTGTGACATGTGAAAATTTTATGAAATTCAAATGTCAGTGTTCATAAACAAAGTTTTATTGAAACATACCCCCAGACATTCATTTACGTTGAGTCTGTTGCTTTCATGCCATGATGGCAGTGCTGAGTCATGGCAACAGAGATTGTGTGGTCCACAAAATCTAGAATGTTTACTTTTTAAAATAAGTAATTAACTTTTTATTGTCATACAGTCAGTTACAATGTGTCAATTTCTGGTGTACAACATAATGTCCCAGTCATGCATATACATACATACAATCATTTTCATATTCTTTTCCATTAAATGTTATTACAAGACATTGAATATAGTTCCCTGGGCTATACAGAAGAAATTTGTTTTTTATCTTTTTCTTTATATAGTGGTTAACATTTGCAAATCTCAAACTCCCATATGTATCCCTTCCCACCCGCTTTCCCCCAGTGGCCAAGGCTGTTTACTATGTCTGTGAGTTTGTTTCTGTTTTGTAGATGAGTTCATATGTCCTCTTTTTTCTTTCCTTTTTTCTTTTTATTTCTTTCTTTTCTTTTTTTTTTTTTTTTAAGATTCCACATATGAGTGACATATGATATTTTTCTTTCTCTTTCTGGTTTACTTCACTTAGAATGATGATCTCCAGTTCCATCCATGTTGCTGCAAATGGCATTATTTTATTCTTTTCTTTTTTACTACTGAATAGTATTCCATTGTATAAATATACCACAATTTCTTTATTCAGTCATCTGTCAATGGACACTTAGGTTGCTTCCATGTCTTGGCTATTGTAAATAGTGCTGTTATGAACACTGGGGTGCATGTATCTTTTTGAATTAAGAGTTACCTCTAGAGATTCCTCAAAAGACTAGGACTAGACTTACCATATGACCCAGTCATCCCACTCCTGGGCATATATCCAGAAGGAACCCTACTTCAAAAAGACACCTGCACCCCAATGTTCATAGCAGCACTATTTACAATAGCCAAGACATGGAAATAGCCTAAATGTCCATCAACAGATGACTGGATAAAGAAGATGTGGTATATTTATATGATGGAATCCTATTCAGCCATAAAAACCGACAACATAACGCCATTTGCAGCAACATGGATGTTCCTGGAGAATGTCATTCTAAGTGAAGTAAGCCAGAAAGAGAAAGAAAAATACCATATGAGATCGCTCATATGTGGAATCTGAAAAAAAAAAAAAAAAAAGAACTTAAACACAAAACAGAAACAGACTCACAGACATAGAATACAAACTTGTGGTTGCCAAGGGAGTGGGCACTGGGAAGCAACAGACTGGGATTTCAAAATGTAGAATAGATAAACAAGATTATGCTGTATAGCACAGGGAAACACATACAAGATCTTGTGGTAGCTCACAGAGAAAAAAATGTGACAATGAATATATGTATGTTCATGTGTGACTGAAAAATTTTGCTCTACACTGGAATTTGACACAACATTGTAAAATGACTATAACTCAATAAAAAAAAAGTTAAAAAAAAAAAAAAAGAAAAGAGTTCCCTCCAGATATATACCCAGGAGTGGGATCTGACTTGTTATAAAAATTAAAAAAAGTTTGCCTACCCTGCTTCCAACTAGACAGAAGAGTCACCTTCTCACTGCCTGCTTGGATCGGCTGAGTGCCAGCTGGACCACAGATCTCTGAGAATGGAAACTATTGCTGTATGCCCCCTGAGAGCTTGTCGTCCTGTGTAATGCAGCCATCGCTAACCCATCAGGCTTCAATCTAAGGTTTCTAAAAGGATGGTATGTGGGATGATTTCACAAGTACGTGGAGGAGCCTTACATAGCATTGAGTTGCTTCATAAGAAAGCACTGCTGTTTCCCATTCTCTTTACATCCTTATTTCCTCAAGGAGGGAGCCTCAGCTTGGTGATGCTAAGTCTTTAATTCTGTTCTCACTCCTGATCGTTCTTCAGAGCAGGGATCCAGCAGACCTTGAGCTCAGTCCCTCTATCAGGTAAGGCATCTCTAGAACAGACAAGACTGCTGTTTTCACTGTATTTCTTTCTAGGATTTACCTTCTATTTCTGGCAAGCAGTACTCACCTTCTATTTATGTCGGTATGTTAGCTTCCTTTTTAAATGCAATTGTTGGTGTAAAAATTGTGAGTTTACTTGAACAAGAATTATAAAGGTGATACTATTTAAATAAAACTACAAAGTAAATCATGGTGCAGATATAAAATAGCAGAAAAACATCGCAGAGTGATGGTGATGGACACATGGTTGAAGCTTGGGAAGCATGGATAGAGATGGCTTCTGAGGTCCCCTTTCTTCTCTGGTTGCAGAGCATGACGCTAAGCATGTTAAATCTGGGACCACTCTCCCTGGTTCAGGCTCTATCTCTGCTGCTCATTGGCTGTTTAACCTCAAACAAGTTACTTCACCTCTCTGAGCCTCTATCCCACTACTGCCGCAAGGAGATGAAGCTCTTGCCTCCGAGCTGTAGTGAACACTGGTGGCTGCCTCCCAGCATGCTTCTTCTTTTGGACTCTGCGAGCAGAACCCCAGTTTTGTTCAGGTACCCCTCCAGCAACCACACGCTTCAGGGAAGCTGAGCCCAGCTCTACGTGGGGCCTGATTGCCCTTCTCCTTTGCCAGTGGTTTGCCCAGAGGTAGGTTATGCTCCAATGCTGGCACTGAGGCACGGGAGACTTTTGAGAGCGTCTCACAGCTCCTAAGAGAGAGTCACCGGAAATAATGTTCTCTTATCTTTGCCTGGATATTATTGGGTCTGGATGTGATTCCTGGAGCCAGTGTAGCCAGTGTAGCCAGTTGCCTCTGATGAAGCCAACACCAGCACAAGAGAACAAATGGGTGGACAGACCCCAGGCTTGGTGATACCATTAGGTTGCTGCACCAGCCAACCCTGAAGCTAATCCTACCTCTGGAAGTATAAGATGTGGGCTTATAAATGTCCTTATTGTTTAAGTTGGATTGGGGTTTCTCTTACAACCAAAGGAATCCTAACTGACACAAACATTGGTGTTTTATATTCCAGGTTCAAATTGCTACATTCACACATCCTCCAAATGGTCTACTTGGTCTGTGATTATACAGATAGTCCTTTCACGAAGGCATTTGTAGCAGAAACTCCAGTTTTCCAGCCAGTGTTCCTTACGAACAGAATCCACATTTTACTCAGGGTAGCAACGTGCCCAGTTAAAAGACTACATTTCCCATCCTCCCCATGCAGGTAGTTATGACCACATGACTGAGTTCTGGCCAATGGCATGCAAATAGAAGTGAATTATGTGCATTCCAGGAAGACTGCCTAAAAGGAGCTGATTCAGCTGGAAGTATACCTTTCTGCCCACCGTCTCCTGCTCTTCCTTCTGCCTCCGGTGAAGCTGTGATGGTTGGAGCTCCAGAGCCTTCTTGGAGCACGTGGTGACCTTGAGGATGGAAGTTTTGTGCATCAGAGTGCAAAGATGGAAGGAACCTGGGTCCTTGATGAATTTCTGGAGCTTCCATAACAACGCTACACTGTAACTTTCTATTTTATGTAATAAAGTAAACCCTTGCCTGTTTAAGCCCCTGTTACTTTGGGATTTCTGTTACACACAGCAGCACCCAATCCTAACTGATACATATCTAATTGGAAATTCCTTGTTCTTTTTTAAGATGCTGATGTCTGCAAATATGTAGTAGTGTGGCTGGAATAATTTTCAGATACACAAAAGATCAAAGATTTAATATGATCTTTATTGACACTCAGAGTCTCCAAATCAACTTAAGAGTTGTTGGGAGAGTGAAAACGAATCATTTATGTAATACACTTAACTCAGAGTTCAGTGCACACAAACCACCCAAGCAAAGACGACTTCTAGATTATTATTGTTGTCAGCTAGTCCAACCATCTGATTTGATATGTGAGGCAATGGATGTCCAGAAAGAGGAAGCATCTTGTCCAAATCATGTAACCACTCAGCAGTGCAGGCAAGACTAGGACTCGTATTCCTTCACTCTTGCTTCAGAGGTCTTTCCCTTCTGCTGAGCACTTTTGCAAAGCAATGAGCTCCACCACCAAAGAAGGATGCAAGGGGACCTGTAGGCCCACATCCCTCCAGGGACCCTTCTTGTAGTGATCTCAGTCCATTAAACCTGCTATAACAAAATGCCACAGACTGAGTGGCTTATGAACAGCAGAAATGTATTTCCCACAGTACCTGAGGCTGGAAGTCTGAGATCAGGGTGCCTGCATGGTCAGGTGAGGGGCCTCTTCCAGGTCATAGACTTCTCATTGTGTCCTCACATGGCAGAAGGGAAGGGAGCTCTCTGGGGCTTCTTTTATAAGGGCACTAGTCTCAATCATCAGGGCTCCACCCTCACGACCTAATCACCTCCCAAAGACCCCATCTCCAATACTATCATCTTAGGGATTAGGATTTAAACAGAAGAAGTTAAGGGGGAAGCACACTCAAACCAGAGCACCCCCCTCTTAGGGAGCCAGCTCAGTTGCATGGTCTCTTAGTTTCTTCCAAGTACAGGATTCCACAACTTGTTCAGGACCAGAATGAAAGGGAAGGATGGAGAGTCCTTTCCGCTCCCATCCGTGTGCTCCCCTCTCTCTGTTTCCATAATGCCTGTGAGTGAGTATAACAACGTATTATGGAAATGAGAACAACAGTGGGGAAAGTAAATAGTCTAAACCTCAAATTTGATCCAAACCTGGAAACAAGTGGGGTGGGTTTAAGGCCAACTTTCTTCTTTCTCTGGGGTCTTTGCTTGCCTTCTTCTCAATTGCCCTGTCTTCTGTAGGGAAGGTGGGAGCCACATGACATCGGGGTGGCTCACACAACCGTGGAAGAGGGTCTAGAGATGTCGGACCCACTCCGAGACCTAAAGGGAAGCCTGGAAATCTCCGGAGGCTGTTTTGATGCTGTCTTCCTGCCAGAGGAGTAGCTGTTATTGGCAGAACTTTATCAACATTTCCTTCGTGCTGTTATTAAGGCAGGCAGCTTGCCCCAAGCTGATGAATTTTAAAAGGAGCATAAAATAATTTTTTTGAAAAAAAAAAAAAACCTCGAAGCTGAAAGAGCAATGAATGTTTAAAAGCTTTTGGTGCATTGGAAGCATCGCTCTGGAGCAGACAAACCCACTGGAAGCATCGCTCTGCAGCAGACGAACCCACTGGAGGCATCGCTCTGGAGCAGACGAACCCACTGGAAGCATCTCTCTGGAGCAGACTAACCCATTCAGCGATTATGAGCTCCCCCCCAAAATGATTATTAGCAGATTTCAAAAACCGTGTTCAACATTAAAACATCTACAACCGTTTAATTCTTAGAAGAACCCGATGAGGCAGGGAACTGTTCTCACAGTGCCCCCCCACCCAACTCAGTCATAACTAAGGGAGTTGGACTCACTCCTGGGCCCACACTCTGGTCTCCACCCTGGGCTGTGCCCCTGTTCTGGTCCTCCACCGGTGACCAGTCCACCCTGGGATTCAGCCAGGACAGATGGCCACTTAGCCTGCCCAAGGACAAGCTCTCGTATTTGCCTGCCAGCTCTCAGACCTTCTAGCATGGCCAACAAGGTCAGAAAGCCCTTCGGGGACGGGGGAGGCAAGAGAAGGGGATGCCGTGTAGCGTCTGTTT
Organism: Camelus ferus; assembly: GCF_009834535.1. NCBI lineage: Eukaryota > Metazoa > Chordata > Mammalia > Artiodactyla > Camelidae > Camelus > Camelus ferus. The sequence goes on along the minus strand of NC_045717.1, from coordinate 4,041,334 downwards.
GGACCCTCCTCCTCCACTCTCGTTGGCTCGGAGAAGCAGAATGCCAACTCCCCAAGAGAGTGGAGGGAGAGCCGGTCTTGGTATCCCCAAGGGCAGAGCTAGAGAGTTCAGAGAGGAGGCCCACACAGAGGCAGTGGACCGCCAGCTTCCAGCAGAGCTGTCCAGCCAGACAGGATGGAGCTTCCCGTCACTAGAGGTATGCAAGCAGGGCCATGCTGCCACCTTCCAGGAATGCAGTAGGAGGAATCCCGGCCTTGGGTGATCTTGGCACTCAATGACATCAAAATAACGCTTGTTCCAGGAGAACTTAGGACAATCAGCATCACGCTAGCGTGTACCGAGCCCCTGCCCTGCCAGGCTCTGCTCCAGGTGTACAGCCCATCCCCACGGCTCCGCAGGTGGGGATCATTGGCCCCATTTTACAGAAGATAGATGGCTTGTCCGAGGTCACACAGTTCAACCCACATCCTCCTGTCTCCCTCACCTGTGCTTTGGCCTTTCTGCATCCTGCCTGAGGCCAGTCCCATTGGCAGAAAGCAACCATTCTACAGGGGAGAGAGATCTTGTCCTCATAATATTGAAAACCACTACTATTTATTGAAAGCCTGCTCCGTGCCAGGCACACTTCCATGCACAACGCAGATATTATGTAGCTTAATCCATCCGCTAAATCATCTTTCTCCTTTGATATATGAAGGAACTGACTTCCCAAGTTGAAGTCACTTGTCCAAGGCTACAGCCAGCTAGTCAGTGGCAGAGCGAGCCTGACTGTGAGCTTGGGCTCTGCTTTGTTTTGATACTCACTGTTCAGGCAGAGGGCAGACTCAGCTGCAAGGCGTGTGAAACAAGAAGAGGGCACTGAGAAAGAGGAGGAAACAAGGACGGTCTGGGGCCATAGGAGGCTGGGGAGGACCTTCCACACAGGCGCCTGGCTGCGGGATGAGGGAGGCTGCCCAGGCTCCAGTGGCTAATGCGGTCAGCTGTGCAGCCTTAGTCAAGTCACTGCCCCTCTCTGGGCTTGGGATGGCCCCATGGTTTAAAGCAGAGCTCCAAGCCCAGCAGGAGTAAGAGGACAATTTAGGAAACTGAAGCAATTAGGCAGTTACAAAAAGCTAGATGTCCACAAGCCCAGAGCCTCCCAGGTCCCCTTGCCAGCTCCCCAGCCGGGAGTGCCCACTTACTCTCCCCGTCCTGGGGGCGCTTGGGAATGGAGACCCCTCCACTTGCAAAGCACTGGGTCCCAGATATTCAGAGAAGGAACTGGGGTGGCCCTTGGAAGATGCCATCTCAGCCTCCCGTACTCTCAGATCCTGGATGTTCACACACTTTGCCTTTTTCCAATAAGGACCTGCAAGGGGCACCATTTCCAACCATCTTCTAGGGAGTTGATCCTCTGGGTCTCTTTTATCCTTTTGTTTATTCACTCAACAAACGTTTACTGGGCACCAACAATGTACCCATTTCAGAGCCAGGTATGTTCAGGCCCATTCCTTTGCTGCTCTGAGGTGAGGCTAATTATCCCCCATGGTCATGTGACTAGAAGGGGCAGGGTCCGAACTTGAACCCATGACCTCGCTGTCACAAGGGCCAGCCCTGACTCCCTGTGTCTGAGATAAACCCACAACCAGGGGCCTGCTGCCGGAGCCATGTGCCTGCGTGTCTGAAGGTCCCGGATTTCCCACAGTCCTGGCACCTGTCACAGTTTAGCAGGTTACCATGGTATCGCTCCCCAGCACCCCGGGCAGCAGGGACCACCATCTGTTTACACGGCTGTCAGAGGAATTGATGTCATACGAAATTGTCAGCTCAGCAGGATGGAAGGAGGAAGAGTGGGCGGCTCTGAGAGCTTCCAAGCCATCAACACTCATCTCAATCAAATCCATGGGCAAGTTGCTGCTCCCCTGGGGGTGGGGGGAGGAGAGGAGAAGGGGTTAGGCAGAGAAAAAAATGTTCCCGAGAGGAAGAAGCAGTAACGCTAGTAATGGTGAGTATTATTCTTTCCATTTTTATACTGGTTTACAAATTGCAAGCTCATGTCAGCTTCTCACAGCCCCGGGAGGTGAGCATCACCATGAGCTCCATTTTACAGATGTTCCGAAATACACAACTGAGACTCAGAGACTCAGTGAATAGCCTGCTCAAGGTCGTAGCAAACCGCATGGCAGGTCCAGGAGGAAACAGCTCCCTGATTCTCGGACTCAGAGGCTAGGAGTTGCTTTTGGCCAAGAAGAGAGGCAGGTGGCCCTGCCCAGGGATGCACAGGGTGGCTTTTCTGTTGACCACACCTGCAGAAACTGGGAGGGAACAGACGTGAAGAGCGTGGGCTGGGAGCCGGGAGTCCCGGGCTCTAATTACAGCTCTGACGCAGCCGATGCTGCAGTCAGGGACAGAGCAGCTGGTGGTTGCCCAGGGCTCAATTAAGACACATTCAATATCCCTGGAAATATAACTGGAGAGTGGAAATCCGTTACTTGCTGCTCACCATCCACCCCTCTTCCTCAGTAACAGCTTACTGATTCTCCCCTGGGAACCAAAGCTCCTCTAGTCTCGCTCCACTGGGGATTGGGGAGGCTGAGCCACCTCCAGACCACCCTGATCTAACCTAGCCGGTGTATCTCAACTCCAGGCCATGGTGATTGGCTCAGGCACAGGCCAATGAGAGCCAGGAAAGAGAATCTCTCCCTTCCCCTGAGCTGATAAAATGAGATGGTGTAGGACAGAACCGGGTCACCATCTTGCACCAGAGGGCGGAGGCTACCTGAGAACACAGCCAACATCAGGTAAAGCAAGGCCAGAAAGGAGAGGATGACAGATTTCCCCTGGATCCAACCAATCCTGAAGGAGAATCTGTTGGATTTACATCGACTGATACATTTCCTCTTTGGCTGAGATAACTGAGTTGGGTTTTCTGTCACTTGCCTCGCCCCTACTCATCTCAGCGAGAGAACCCTGTGGGGTTGGGAGGAATCATGGAAGAGGCTGCAGTAAGAGTGAGGCCTCAGGGAAAACAGTAACAGGTGGTCACTAAACTGCCTTCAAAGGAGTACGAGCAGGGTAACCACAGGGTTTGGTTCTGCTGGGTGGGCTGTGAAAGTTGGGACCAGAATGGGATTGCTAGAGTGAATGACAGGCTGAGGCAGCCACCAGCGACTCCTGTCCTCACCCTTCTCTGTAAAGCACCCAGCCTCACCTCTAAATAAACATTGACCAAGTATTTAGAAAATATTGATTTGAAGGAACCCAAAGTATTAAGCTGCTTATGTGACCCGCTTGTCTCCAGCTAGCCCAAATGCCGTAACACTTGGTAACCTTGGAAAGCTCCTGTTCCCTCCCTCAGTTTTTTCATCTGTAAAGTGGGGACTCTCATTTGCATCATTCTGATGGGGGAGGGGAAGCAATGAGGAGACAGGATTCGACTGACCTGCATCGTGGAAGGGTCGGGAAGCGCTTGGAATCTCTCATCACTTACTGGGGATCACGGCCTTCCAGTTTCAAATAAGCAAAGATTTTCAGCTGGGAAGTTTATCTTCCTTTAAAAATATATCTCCCCTGTTGCTTATTTATTTTATATATCTAAAACTAATATAATATTGTAAATCAACTATACTTCAATTAAAAATGTGTACGTGTACTGTCACCTCCTAAAGTAACAAACTGAAATACTTATGGGTGAAATGATACAATGTCTAGGATTTGCTCCAAGATCATGTGGAGGAGAGAATGCAGGCAGAGGTAGAGATTAACCAAGAATGACCAGGAGCTACTGAAGCTGCCATGATGGATACATGAGGATTTATTATGCTATGTTTCTACTTCTGTATAAGTTTGAAATGGCCATTATAAAATGTTAAAAAATAAAAATAAACTCCCTGACCATCTATTGGGCTGCTCTGACATGTTTCAACATGCTCCACCCAGAACCTGGGACAGGCCCAGCCCAAGGGAGGTGAAAGGAAGTGTTCCAGGGTCTTTGATGGAGATAGTCATTTGAGCTTTTCGCTTCTTGTAGTTCTTCTCTTCCTGCGTCTAAAGCAAGTTGGTGACTTTGTGCTCCCAGACTCACGACTCACAGGGAGGCCAAGGCAGAAAGTCAAGGCTGTTTGGGTCTTCAGTGACGGGCAGGGAGAATTTTCCTGAAGTTGGCAAGAGAGGAGTGGGAGAGGCTTCCCCAGCCCAGACAAGGTCCCACCTTGACAAAGCTCTTTGTGTCCCAAGAGCAGCAAAGAAAACACAGAACCACCAACGGTGACCAGTGGGCACTGCCAATGCCCATTGACAGAGGGGACCCCTGGGAAGTGCTGGCAAGGTTGAAGAATGTGTGGCCTTCACCTTGAGCCAGGGGTCAGGCTGCTCCCTGAACGGCTGACACTGACCTTCTGGTCTGTCTAATGGGTTGAGGGGTTGGGTTTTAATTTAAGCCAATTTAAAGAAAATAGAGGAATATAGAATGGTGGGCACATGCCAAGAACAGGAAAATAAAGCAAGAGGCTCTGAAGAGCAGAGAGTAGGATTCTGATCCTGGTTCTACTGCTTACAGGCTATGAGACTCTGGACAAGTCATTTCCCCTCCCGATACTCAGATTCTCCACCTGTAACAAGCTGACGATGGCAGACTGGACACCATGGGCTTGCTGGAAAAAGGAAGATGAGGGGATGCTCTGAACAGTGCAAGACACTTTCCATGCCTTCTTTCTCCCCTATCCTACCCCTCCCCCTGCCACTAGGAAGAAACTGTTTAAAATGGAACTGTAATCCATATGCAGTCAGCAGAGCCTAATTTGGAATTTATTTTTACTCCTGGATTAAATGATGTTTTAAAGTCTGGTATCTCATTTTCTTGGTTGGCTACACAGAGTCCTCTGGAGCCTTCTGTACATGGTGAGGAAGACCCAGTGAAATCCACACCCAATAATAGGTCATGTCTAGAGCTGACAGCTCAGTTTAGAATCATCTTGCCCTCCAGTACCCGTGCAGCAAGGAGGGTGAAACTCACACTGACAACCCTTGATTTCCTCCAAACTCGCTCCTCTCCTGGACTACCCCATCTCAGGAAATGGAACCCCATCCCCTCCAACCCTGAATCATCCTTGATCATCTCCATTCTTCACATGTTCCCATCCTACCCCTCACCAAGGCTGCTGGCTTCGTACCCCCACCCCCACCACCTGCTCACTTCGCTGCATTTCCACGCCACCTCCCAAGGCAAGCACCATCTCCTATGGTCCAGAGCCTCCTCATTGGTCTCCCTGCCTCCCATGCCCCCTCCTTCCTCCCTCCATGTGACAGCCCGAATTTTTCCAAATATAAATCAGAGTACTTAAAATATTAATCAAAACCCTCCAATGGCTTTGTACTGGGCTTGAAATAGAAATCCACTCCTTATCTCAGCAGATCAGTGTCTCCTAGCCTCTGCCTGTCTTCCCACCTTATATGTCATTGATCATGGCCCATCTTTTCTCACTCAAGTCCAGCCCCTCTGGCCTTGTTCTGTCTCTTGAACACACATGCTAAGCTGTTTCCTGCTTCCAAGGCCTTCGTATCTTCTCACAGCTGCCTTCTTTTCATTTCACAGATGTCAGCTCAAATGTCACCTCTTCCGAGAAGCTTTCCCTGACTGTCCCCTCACCTCTATAACTCTTTGTTATATAAATGAGCCAAAGGTGGCACTGTGTAGTGGCCCCTGGGTTATTTCTTCACAGTGGGCTGGGATCTGTTGACTCAAAAGCCCATCAGACTCAAAGTTTTATACACCTACTTGTTTTTAAAAAACCAACCAGCAGATGTCTAGTTATTTAGGGCCTTCCTGCTTTGCATACTCCACAAAGCTGCACCCAACATTTGCTGGCCATTGATAAGTTCGAGCCTGTGGTTATAAGACCCCAAGATACTATTTCTCTTCAGAGTTCTCTGACCCAGGGTCTCCCAAGTGTCCTGCCATCACCATGAGTGACACCACCTAGACATGCAAACCTCACCTCTGGCCCCCCAGGAGTCCCCTTCTGGATGCGGCCTCCTCGCCACAAGCCTCTGGACGGACTCCTGCAACGAGGGACATCCCCCTCCTCATGCAATCCTGTCCAAGTACCACCCGTTAAACCTTGTCATGTGTTATCAGCTCTCACGGTCTCTCTTTTTCCTCGATGAGGCCCAAATTTCTTGAACCCCCTGAACTCTCATCCACTACAGTGTTTTATTTTCTTTATAATACTTTTCACTCTCTGAAATTGCTTGGTTACGCTGCTTGCTTATTAGGATGTAAAAATCCATGTAATCGGTCAATAAGTCTATGAGAAGGAGATTTGCCCTCACTAGTCATCAAATAAATCACAGAGTAAAGTCATGAGGTGTTATTTTTCTCACATGAGTTGGTAAAATTTCTAAAGTTTGACAACAGTGCATATTGCAAGAATATGGGGGGAAAGGGGCAGCTGCCTACACTGCTAGTGGGAGTGCAAATGAGCACAGCGTGGAAACTTAAAACCCACACAGCTCTGAGCAAGGAATCCCACTTCTCAGTAGGTAGCTACCCTTAAAAAAAATCCTTAAGTCCGCGTAAGGAAGAACGTTAAGAAATAAATCAATAAAAGAAAGATGGAGCAGATGTAATTTCCCTATTCCTCCTGCTAAGGACAACTAAAAACCCCAGGCGTTATATATAAAGCAAACATTAAAAGACACTGAAAGGTGAGAGAAAAAGGTGAATTAGCTAGAAACCTCAGAATCCAATGATGAGCTCCCTGTTGTGTGTGTTTGTTTGTGTGTTTTGGGTTTTTTGGTTTTTGATTTTTTTTTTTTTTTTTTTTTTGGTCTCATACATTCCAGACTTAGAGCTGAAGATGCCAGCAACCAAGAAATGTCAAGCAAAACCCTGCTTTCTCTGACCAAAGGACAAGGCAAGGGGCAACCTAGAAACAAACCTTTTAGGTGATAACCACTCTACTCTAGAAAAACCATAGTCCCACCCTCACCCATAAGAGCAAAGGCAAAGTGGGGAGCCCAGAGCTCCATCCTCACCAGGCTATGAGAAGATGCCCCAAGCCCCACCTCACCAACCCCAGCTGATGTCAAAGAAAACCAAGCAGGGAGCACGAATGAGCCCCTCTTCCACCCACGGTGTCATGGAGGCCATGTGAGGAGCTGGGGGTCCCACACCCAGTCAGTGGTAATGAGGAGCTCCCCCCTACCTTGGGCATCAAAGGGGGTCAGATGGGAAATATGGACTTGCATCCCCATCTGGCAACAACACAGTAGCACCGACCTTCCCTTGCCAGAGAAGTTTCAAAAGAAGCCAGTTCAAATAGAAAAAAAATAAGATACAGGGTCTCCTAACATAATACCCAAAATGTCTAGGTTTCAACCAAATCATTTGTCAAACCAAGAACCAGAAAGATCTCAAACTCAATGAGAAAAGCCATCAACAGACATGCCAACACTAACACGATACAGATGTTAGAGATACATGACCAGGACCTTAAAGTATTCATCCTAAAATTGCTTCCAAAAGCAATCATGAGTAAACTTGAAGCAAGTGAAAAAATATATAAAAAGGTGAGCAAAGAAATAGGAAGCCTCAGCAAAGAGGTAGATAAGTATAAAAAAGAATCGAATGGAAATTTCATAACTGAAAAATACAACAACTGAAATCAAAAAAAAAAAAAAAAAAAAAAAACTCGGAATGGGCTCAGCAGTAGAATCAGAGAACAGAACAAAGAATCAGAGAAAACCTGATGAGGGGGGAAGGTATACCTCAGCGGTAGAGCACGTGCTTAGCGTGCACAAGGTCTTGGGTTCAATCCCCAGTACCTCCATTTAAAAAAAAAAAAAGAAGAAGAAGAAGAAGTAGAAGTAGAAGAACCAGAAGAGAACCTGAGAATAAAACAATAGAAATTACCAATCTGAATGACAGACAGAAAATATGAAAAATAATTAAAGGAACCTTGGGGACATACGGGAATATAACAAAGATCTAACATTCCCATCATTGGAGCACCAGAAAAAGATGAAAAAGAGGGCAGGGCTGAAAAGGTACTAGAAGAAATAATGGCGAGAAGCTACCTAAAGTTGGCAAGAGACATGAGCCCACAGACTCAAGAAGATGAGCCGACCCCAAGCACCGGAACAAAACCGAGGATATCACGTTACCTCCTTCAGGCATGAGAAGGAAATCAACATTCTCAGATTAAGGGGAACTAGGAGAAACCACTACCAGCACAGCTACCCTGAAAAATAAAGGCTGACAGGTTTTCTAAACAGATAGAAAATGATAAAAGAAAAAAGTCTTGAAAAGTCAGCAAGGGAGAACATGGTAAAGCAAAAACGTGGGTAAATACAATGTATTTTCCTCTCCTCTTGAGTTTTCAAAATTAATCAGGACTGGTGATAGTAATATCAGATACAGTGACTTCCAAACAAAGAAGACTACCAGAGATAGAAAGGGACATTATATAATGATAAAGGAGTCTGTCCACCCAGAAGACAGCAATTTTAAATGTGCATGCACAAAAAAAAAAAAAAAAAAAAAGAAAGAAAACCCACACAGCTGCAAAATACATGAAGCAAATCCTGACAGCACTGAAAGGGGAAGCAAAAAAAGACAAATCCAAATATATATTTAGAGGCTTCAACATCCTCTCTCAATAACTGAGAAAACTATTGGACGTAACAATTAGACAGAAAACCAGCAAGGGTACTGACGAGCTTACCAACAACACCACACAGGATCTCACTGACATTTACAGAACTCTCTTCCCCACAGCAGCAGAGCACACGTTCTATGCAAGGGCCCACAGGACGTAGGCTAAGGTAGACCATATCCTGGGCCGTTAAAAGCAAAACAAAGCAAGCAAACAAGCAGAAACGAATCTCAACAGATTTAAAACAGTTGAAATCACAGAGCATGCTCTTCAAACACAATGGAGTGAAACTAGGAATCAGTAACAGGAAGATAAAAGAAGAATATCTAAACATTTGGAAACTAAACAACATGCTTCCAAATAATTCATGAGTCAAAGAGGCAGTCATGGGGATATCAAAACGTGCACTGAGCTGAGTGAAGAGGGAATAGGGTATGTCAAAATCTGTGGCAGAACCAAGGCGGTGCTAAGAGAGGAAGTTGTAGCACTCAGTGCGTACATCAGGAAGGAAGAATAGTCTCGAATCAGTCATCCAAGCTTCCACCTCAAGGACTTAGAAAAAAGAAGCAGAGAAAGGGAAATCATAAAGAGGGGAAATAAATGAAATTGAAAGCAGCAGAACAATAGAGAAGAATCAGTGAAACAAAGAGCTGGGTCCTTGAAAAGACCAATGAAACTGACAAACCTCGGCATGGCTGAAAAGGAAAGAAGAGTGAATGAGGAAGGAAACCAGGGATGTCACTGCAGACCCTGCAGACGTTGGAAAGACAATAAAAGGACAGGACAGCAACTCTGCACACAGAAATCGACAATGCAGATAGAATGGATCAATTCCTTGAAAAAGACACACTACCCCCAACTCACCAGATATTAAAAAGAGCATTTGAATAGCCCTAAAACTATTCAGGTTATTAACTATATGATTCAATTTTAGAACTTCTGAAAAAGGAATCTCCAGGCCTGGATCGCTGGAGAAATTCGACTAAACTTTTAAAGAATTAACATTAATCTTCGCAATCCCTTCCAGAAAATAGAAAAAGAGTAAAGATATCTTAATTCATTTTATGAAACTACTAGTACCCTTATACCAAAATCAGATAAAGACAATATTTTTAAAAAGGAAAAAAAAAAAAAGAACCTGCTTACCAATATTCCTCATGAATGTAGACACAGAAAACTTAACAAAATATTAGCAAATAGAAGTTGCAGTACCTCAAAAGAAGTGTACACCATAACCAAACACTGGCCAATACTTGAAAAACAATTAATGAATGCATACTAACAGGCTAACGAAAAAAAATCACAGGTCACATCAATCGAGGCATGAAAGATATTTGACAAAATTCAACACCCATTCATGATCAGATCTCCCAGAAAAATAGGAATGTGGGGGGAACTTCCTCAATTTGATAAAAGTGTCTACACAAAATCTGCAGCCAACATTACACTTGATGATGAAAGGCCAGGGTATGTCTTCTCCCTAAGACCAGGACCAAGGCAAGGATGTCTGATCTCAACACTTTTCATATTCAGCACAGTGCTGTGAGTTCTAGCCAGCGTGATAAGGCAAGATAAGGGAATAAAAGGCATACAGGCCAGAAAGTAATAAATAAAACTGTCAGTACTTGCAGATGACATGATTATGATTTTATATGTAAAAAATTCCAAGGAATCTAAAACAAACAAAAAACTCACACCCAAAAAAAACCCTATACCTTATCGAGTATAGATGAGTTCAGCAAGATCATAGGATACAAGATAAATATACAAAAATCAATTGTATTTCTATCTACTAGCAATGCACACCTGGATGCAAAAATTAAAAACACAATACCATTTAGAAACACTCAAAAAATGAGAAATACTTAGGTAGAAATCTTATAAAACATGCATGGGACTTGTAATGCTGATGAAAGAAATCGAAGTAGATCTAAATAAATGGAAAGACATATTCTGTTCATGAACTGGAAGACTCAACATGATAAAGAGGTCAGTTTTTTCCCAAATTAATATACAGGTTTAACAAAATTACTAAAATCTAAGTGATGGTTTTTTTGTAGCTACAGATTAGATTATTCTAAAACTTATGTGGAAAGGCAGGGGAACTGAAATAGCTAATGTAATTTTTAAAAAGAAGAATAAAGTAGGAGAAATTATTCTACCTGATTTGAAGATTTAGAACTACAGTAATCAAGACTGTGTGGTATTGGTGGAGGCACAGACAATGGAGCAAAATACAGAACCCAGAATAAACCCACACAAGTACACCCAACTGATTTTTGACAAAGGTGCAAAAGCAATTCAATGGATTTCAACAAATGGTACTGAAGAAATGGGACATCCATGGGGGGGGAGGGGGACCCTTAATTAGACCTCACATCTTACATAAAAATTAACTCAAAATGGATCATGGAATTAAATCTTAACTGTAGAACTATATAACTTTTTGAAAAAAAAAAATAGGAGAAAATCTTCAGGGTCTAGAGCCAAGCAAAAAGTTCTTAGATTTGATGTCAAAAGTCAAATCCATAAAAGAAAAATTGGTAAATTGGATGGATAGCATTAAAATTTTAAAAGTGTTTATGAAAGACCCTGTTAATAGGATGAAAAGACAAGATGCACAATAGGAGAAAATATTGCAAACTGTGTATCCAACAAGAACTAGTATCTAAAAAAAAAATATATATATATATATATACACACATATATTATATGTATTATATACTGAGAAGTTCTGAGAGTGTGTATATTACATATAATACCATTATATATGCCATTATAATATTATACAACATATATACACATCACCCTATGGTGATGGAATGTTTTGTATCTCAGTTGTATCAATGTTAACATCCTGGCCTTTGGTGCTAAAATTTTGCAGAATGTTGCCATGGGGGAACCTGGGTAAAGGGTACACGGGATCTCTTCGTATTGTTTCTTACAAGTGTATGTCAAGCTACAATTATCTCAAAATCAACAGTTTAATTTAAAAATAATTGTTGGCAGCACTGCCTGTATTCAGGGGGGAGAATTGGAAACAGCCTACATGTTCTTATAGAGGGGGAATGGTTGTTGTATAACATCAGCTCCATAAAGTAGAATATTGTACAGAACCAAAAGGAAAAAGGGAAAAAAAGTACGTCTGACCTGAAAAGCTGTGTTGCAGAACTTTTTATATAGCGTGGTACCATTCGTATTAAAATGCACACACACGCGGACACTGTAGCTGCTGTGTGAATGCCCACACCCTGCGTTCTCAGTGATGGCAACAGTACCACCGAAGGGTGGAAAGTTAACTTTGGGGAGGCTCAGAATTCTTACCCTTCTTGTGTATAAAGCACAGACACACAGAGTACGTTGCAGATAAACAATCTCTCTACTGTATTAAAATACTTCATGGGGGAGGAGAGATGTTTTTAGCACAAAATAAAAATGCTTAGAAAAAAGAGAGAGAGAGAGACTTTAGGAGAGGAGTCGTGAAAGAACAAAGAGCTCCTAGCCTGGACCAGAATTTCTCAGCCTCAGCCCTAGTGACATTTTTTTTTGCCAGATAACTCTTCACTGCGCAGGGCTGTCCTGCCTTTGCAGGATGTTTAGCGGCATCCTCTACCCGCCAGATGCCAGGAGCTCCAACTCCCAGTTGTGACAATCAAAAATGTCTCCAGACGTTGCCAAATGTCCCTGGAAAGTGAAGTTGCCCCCGGTTGAGCCCTGCTAGACCAAGGGCTGGAAGTCACACACCAAACCCCAGCCGTGGGGCAGGCAGTACTTCCAGAGTGACAGATCCAATGCTTTCATTTTTGACAAGGAGACTATATTCAGGGCTTCCTTGTGTCATTAAAAATTAATTTTTCAAAAATTGCTCTGGCTGGGGAATGCAGGCCTGGAGGGGGGAAGAGACCTGGGCAGCCCCTGGGACTTGGATCTCATTCCAGCCCTTCCCCTCCCCGCTCTAGGACCACCAGCAAGTGTCCCCCACCCCCTGGGGGCCTCTGTTTGTTCCCCCTCCTCTTGCACACATACCCCCATGCTGACACACCCCACCATGCCCTCCACTCTCCATGATTTGTGCCCAAACCTCCATGCTCAGGCAGCACTCAGTCAGGAACACTGTCTGCCTCTCTTCTGCCTGGAAGACTGTTACTCATCCCTAGAACCCCGCGCCCGTCCTCCAGGAAGCCCTCATCACCTCTCACCAGCATTTAAGGGGCTCCCTGCTGTGATCCTACAGAATCATCCCTCCGTGCAAGACACACACCCCACACCTGGCTGTTTACAGAGCCTGGGGGATATTCCACACTGACTGCCCCTCCCCATCCACCCCTTTCCATCTTGCTTTCAGCTGGGCTCCTTCGCCCCCTGAATCTGCTTGGCTCAGTGAATGTCAGGCACCAGCAAGAGGTGGAGTCGGGGAGGTGAGTGAGGAGGAGGTTGAGTCTGCAGCCTCCTCCCTGCTGGGCACCCCTTCGGCAGTGCCTCAGTTTCTCTTCCTAGGGCCACAGCTCTGCCAGGGCTCCAGTACCTGCTCCTTCCTCTTGTCCTCTGTCCCCTGAGGGTGGTAATGACTTCCCTGGTGCCATCCCATCCCTTGTTAGCACCTTGACCAGGTCCCCACCCTGTAAATGCTCCCTTCACTGAGCCCTCTTCAGATGTCCTTCTCGAATTGTTCCTGACAGGGTCCTGATCTGATACACCCATCCATCCTCCACAACTCAAATAAGAGCTCCTGGGCCACAAAACCTGTGTGTTTTTATTCTGTTTTTGTTTTTGTTTTGTTTTTAATCTCAGAACCCCAGTGGTCAGCGTTGCTAAGACCTAGAACATGGACAGAGCTCAATGAAAGCTCACTGAATAAATGGATGAAAGAATGAATAGATGGATAGGAATTACCAATGGATGGAAAGACGGATGGGCGGATGGACAGATAAGCCAGCAGATGGACTCTACGTTTGCAAACCTTAATAACAGCTGAGATTCCTCGAGCGCTCACTGCTTGTCAGGCATGGCACCAAGTCTTTTATGAATATTCACCCAACCTCCGGGGCCAGAACACCTGCTTCCCGTGGGTTTGGAGCACCAGCTTTGGAGGCACGAGGTGTGGCCCACGACCCCAGTTCTGGGACGCTGCACTGGACCCTTCCCCCTGAGCCTCGGAAAACCGGGACTCCCAGTGCTCCCTGGCTGGACCACGGAGAGGAGCAGATGGAAGTTCATGTAACAAAACTGCGCAGGTAGTGAGCAGCCATCAGCCGCTTCACCTGCTCACATTTTCCCAAACGTTCCTGCAGAGCTGTTTGACTTGGCCGTCTCTGTGAGGATTGCCGAGAAGCCTTTCCTCCCCATTTGGCAAATTAGGAAATTGAAGCGCAGAGAGCTTAAGAGAACTGTCAGAGGTCACGCAGCTGGACGGAGGCAGAGTGGGGCTCAAACCCCAGGGAATTTCTGAGACCTTCCAGCACCCGGCGTCCCCCACCGCGCCCGGCCCGGGGCTCAGCTCTGTGGTGGAAGCAGCAGGAATTGTTTATTCCCTTCATTATTTATGCACGGCACATTTGGAACAGGGCCCTTGGTGATTATAGCGCCTCGGGACAGAAGAGCCGAGCTGAAACATGAGTGAAAATATTAAAAGGAAAACAAAAACACGTCGCATCAACAGGGATATCTCCAGGCAGAAGCGCAGGAGTGCCGCCGAGGACATGACCTCACCCCAGGCACCCTGGAGGGGCTTCACCTTGGTTCCCCCTTCCGGATTCCAGGCTTCCCAGGACCAGGTCAACCACCAACACCGTCTACAACAGTAACATCATCCCTGGAGTTCTGGGGTCAGACGCACCTGGTTTCCATCCCAGCTCTGCCAGATCTGGCTGTGTGACCTTGGACAGGTGAACTGGCCTCTCTGAGCCACAGCATGCTGGGCCCTGACTCCCAGGGCAGTTGGGGAGTATGTGAAAGGATGCAGGTGAAGCCGGAAGCAGAAGACCTGCTACATCATAGCCTTAATGAGTCATAGGGTTCTGTTTTTTTCCATTCAAAAAAAGCCCTTTCACGTACATTTTAGGGAAGGGCGGGCGTGCAGGCTCTGCAGCAGGCAGTCTGCGATGCGGCCTGGCTCCAACCCTGACTAACTCTGGGACTGGGGAGAAGGTTACATAACGTTCCAAAGCCTCGTTTTCCACGTTTTTCAGATGGAATTAACAGTAACTTCTACCTCTAGGTTTGCGTGCCGTTTAAATGGGATAATGCATGCAGGGACTTGTCACAGTGCCTGACGCAGGACAAGCACTCCGTAACTGTTATTAATATTTTCCATCTTCCCAACGTGCCTGCTTGGTACTCAGGCTACGTCTCATTGTCCCTTTTTTGCAGGCGATGGAAATGAGGCTCAGGGAGGTGAGATGGCTCGACCAGGTCACAAAGCCAGG
Source organism: Camelus ferus (assembly GCF_009834535.1). Lineage (NCBI taxonomy): Eukaryota > Metazoa > Chordata > Mammalia > Artiodactyla > Camelidae > Camelus > Camelus ferus. The sequence continues at coordinate 4,026,276 of NC_045717.1, read as the reverse complement.
AAGCAGCAGGGACCTCTGCACGGGGCCCCTGACTCTTAAGTCAGTGCTCGTTCCGTGACAAGACTCCTAAGGTGGTTTACTTCACCCACCCTGTGTTCTTGGTCAGCTCTGCTGAACAGAATGGACTGGAAGACACCTTGTAAAAAAGAAAACCGTAGTCCCCAGCTTCAGGCGAATCTGGTTTCGAATCCTCTTCCTAGCTGTGTGACCTTGGCTGGTACACTGAGACTCTCCAGGCTTCAGTTTCTCGTATTTAACTTGGCAATATAATTATTGCCTTACTCCTTGGGGCTGACATGAGCCATGAGAAATGAGGATGGGTGTAAAAGTGCCCAGCACTGTGCCAAAGACACAATGAGGTCTCAGAATATGCCATCCTTCCCTCCCCTGCTCCCATCAGTGCATCTGTCATTGCCTCCCCTGGGGCTCCTGGCACCAGCTTCATCTTCTGCCAGAGGGACCTGAGTGACTGAAGGAATCTGACGTTCTGGCTGACGGAGCAGCTTCATCTCCATCAGCCTGCCCCAGCATCCCAGGCATCTGCCACAGCATTGTCCTTCCACCTGGACCCCAGGAACTAATACAGCTACGAGGAGGGTGGGGCCAGCCAGCTCAGACGAGCCAGGTCCTGCCTCTCTCTCTCCCCCTGTCCTCCTCCCAACTCTGATTCTTCTCTCCTTCCCCTCAGCCCCTTTGAAACTTTCAAGCAAGCAGCCCCAAGGCCTCTGATGATGACCCCAAAATTATTAGCATCAAAGAAGTACAAGATGATTGAATTCTACAAACTCAGTGCATTCTCACGCGGATCGAGGGGCACTGAGAACACAAGGTTGAATAGGACACCATCCTGCCCTTTGGGATCTCCAGAGAAAACAGATGATTCAGCCGAAATGTACAAAACAAGAGGACGTCCCATAAGAAATAAGAATTGTAACAACGGCTATGTATTTATTTAGCACTTCATACGTGTTCCCGTTGAAGGTCACGGCTCAGGTTCAGAGGGGTCGTGAGTACTGCTCCAAGTCACACAGCCAGGAAGGGATAGCACTGACATTCAAACCCAGGTTTGCCTGGTCTCAAAACGTGGGCTCCTTCTACTTCATTAAGTTTATCTCCGAATGTCCCAAACACAATGTGGAACGTGAAATGGGACACCGATGACAGAGTGAGCGACTTTGCCTGGGGAGGGGGCAGGAAACACTTCACAGAGACTTCTGACGAGCTGGCTATGGAAGGATGGTGGTTGCGTGTGAATTTCTCTATACCAATGTCTTTAATTCCACTTTGCTATCTCTTTATCTATGCCTGTATCTATAATCTGATCTCCCAACTGCTAGGCTCCCTGAACAAAATTGTGACCTCACTCTACGCTATGTATGGTGGCTATAACCGAATTCACGCAGCCAGGGCTGGGAGCTGACTGGTTCATCAGAAAGGTCTATTAAAGCAGAAAGTAATTCCATAACAAAATGTATGCTGCCTATCTCAGTCTGTTCAGGTTGGTATAGCAAAACACCCCAAATCGGGCAGCTTATGAACAACGAAAACTTATTTCTCACGGTTCTGGAGGCTGGGAAGTCCAAGATCATGGTGTCAGCATGGTCATGTTCTGGTGAAGACTCCCTTCCTAGATCACAACGGCGCCTTCTCACTGTGTCCTTACCTGGCGGAAGGGGCTGGGGAGCTCTCTGGGGTCGCTTTTATAAGAACACTAATCCCATTTATAAAGACTCCACACTCATGACCTCATCACTGCCCCACGGCCCCACCTCCTAATACCATCACATTGGGCATTTAGATTTCAACATATGAATTAGGCGAGGGAGGGGGAAACAGACATTCAGACCACAGTACTACCTAAATATCTTATTTTAATTTAAAGCATATAAATGTACATGTATCTGAACAATATTTAGATGGCGGCCTCTGTGGCCTTTAAGAGCAGGACTGTTGATGGATTTCTGCGTCTCTTTTCTCCATAAACCATAGCCATAACATGCCTAACATTTACACTTCAGGCAGCCTCAAAATGAAACAAGGAAAAGCAGGCGGGGCGCAGAATCCTTCTGGATTGTCACGCTTATTTTCCTAGTACTTTACCGGTCTCTCACCCACACATAATTGGACAGAATTTTTTTTTTTTTAGCAGCTGACCTTTACAGAGTGTTTCCAAAGCATTCAACTTAGTTCTCAGAGAAATAGAACTTTCTTTCCTCTATTTTACTTGTATTGAACCCCTTATGGTAATCATGTAGTTAAATATGATGGGAACTGATAAAATCTGAGCACAAAAGGAAAAAGGAAAGAAAGGAGAAGGTGGTTGTTCCGATAAAAGCTAAATTGAATGCTTCGGGAACACTCCATAAAAATGAGTTATTTCAACTCATTCAAGTTATAACAAGTACGGCTTATTCCTGCTTCACTGCAACTCACCTGGCAGAGCGTAAAGACACGCCACGCACTGGCCTTGGTTTTCGGCCACTGGCTTCAGGGACCAGGGAAGAGTCATTTATCGAGGCAGACAGTTAAGTGAAAGCCAGATGGGGCCTATTTTATATTTCTGAGTCCCCTGCTCACAGTGTCCATGTGGGGTGGGGACCTGTCCTGGACAGGTCCATCATCCCCCTTCTGCTCCTCCCTAAAGGGAGGAATGAACTAAGTAGCCAGGTCCTGCAACACTGGACAGCCTAGTGGGCAGGGTCACAGTGCCAGAAAGGGACCACTCGTTGTCATCGCCATCTCCTCTTCTCTCACTTCCTGTCTCCCAGCTCTTGTCTCCTGTCTCACACTTGGTGACAGGAAGTCGTAAAAGCATATGTCATGAGAGGATGGCAAGAGAGGAGGACCTGGTGGAAGATGAGGCTGGGAGGTGGGCGGGTATCGCTGTGAAGATCGTGGATACCAGGCTAAGGCATTTGGACTTTATCCCCCAGGCAGTGAGGAGTGATTGAGGTTGGATCTGTGCCAAAGAAAGGTCACTTGAGCAGTTGACATGGACTGGAGAATGGATTGGAGGCAGGGAGGCCATTGGGGAGGCTGCTGCAGTCACCTGGGCAAGAGATGGTGAGGTTTAAACTAATACGGGGAGTCAAGTGGGGATGGGGGAGACCGTTCCGGACCTAGCAAAGGATTAGACACGAGGAACGAAAAAGTTTCTGATGATGTCTCGGTCTCTGTCTTGACCAGCTGTGTCCACTCTGCCTCCCATAAAATGGGGAAGACAGGAGGAGGGGCAGGTTTGGGGTCAGGAAGATGAAGCCTTCTGTGTTGGCCATTTAAGAATCTTGAGAGGCAGCCAGAATTCCAGAGACATTCAGACCTACTGAGGAGATGGCGTCTTAGAAACAGAGCCATTCTGGCTGCTTAAACCAAGTGAAAGCCGCCGTCTGCCTTGAGGATATTTGATTGCTCTTGCTCAAGTCAATAACTGGCAGCAGGACAGGTACAGTGGGAAAAGCCACGGTTGTGAGATCATCCTGGTTTGGGTAGAAATTCTGAGCTTTGTTGATACACATTCGTGAGCCTTTGGATATGTGATTTCATGTCTCTGAGCCCCTGGTTCTTCATCTGTCAAGTAGAAACACATAAAAATACATCTTCAGGGACTACATTGAGAATCAAATGAGATCGTGAATGTAGAGCTCCCAGCTAGTGCCTAGCACATAGTAGGTGTTTAAGAAATGGTGCTAACTATCAATTAATGGTGGTATTTTATTTGTAATCTAGAAAATGTCATCTACTATTTTCGTTAATCCTGCAGAAATCAAAGAGTTGTAATGCTGGTGGGTCTAGTGTAATTCTAGAGTGGTGGGCCTGGTGACTCCAAGGGATTTAAGAAACAGATATTCATTCATTTCATCTCAATGAGATTTTCCTGGCCTCCCCTGAGTGCCCAGACCTACGGCAGGTGCTGGGAATTTAAGGTGAGCTTCCAGAGTTTGCCAAGTTTCTTCCCACTACACACACACATCCAAGGAGGCATTCATGATCCCCAAGGGGGGTTCCCCCCAACTGGGTAAGAGCTCTCAAGGGCTGAGTTAAACAGACATTGCACACTGGGCACTGGGCACATGGAGAAGAGTCGCGCCAAACCTGCACCCTGGGGGCTTAGAGCCCCGTGCTGGGCATCGGTGAGTCTTGAATGAGCTTTTTCTCCAAGAACCAGTGTCCACCCCCGCCTCAGGCTCCCTGCCCAGGCACAAGGCTGCCAGCCCATCTGTGTCCTTGAGAACATGCTGGGCTCCTGACCCAGGCAGCAGCTGGTCCACTACCTGCTGCCCCCTACCCGGCACCCGTCCAACTTGGAGGCAGCAAGGACAGAGAAACAGACTCTGAGAGCGGGGAAGGAATGTGGAACTCATCCAGGGCATGGAATGTGCATCTCACTGAACCTGGAGCCAGAAAAAGGCTTGATTTTCAGTGAACCCGGCCCTTTACCAGCTCTGTGGGCTGAGGCAGGCACCTTTCACTCTGAGCTTCAGTTTCCTTATCTGTAAAAGAGACATGATAAATGGCTCCCTCACAGGGTTGTTGTGAGGATTGTGTAAGAGATACACTGTCAGGACTCTTGTTTGGAAACAACAGACATTCACTGAATTCCAACTTAAGGGGCAAAAATTAGGTGGTATTTAACTGAAAAGTTTAAGAGTAGATTTAACTTCAGAAAACAAGGTTCTCAAAAACCATCAACAGAAATCTTTGTCTCTATCTCTCTCTCTCTCCCCTACTGTCCTCCGAAGTTGCTTTATTTTCAGATACACTTTCCCTTGAAGCAGCCCTATATTCTACCAGCAGAAAGAGAGTGTTTCTTTATCAATGGTCTTAAAATTGACCCTCGTTGGGCTTTGCTTGGCTCTCCTTAGGTTAAATGTTCACTTCTCAGCCAATCACCATCTCCAGGGAGATACTATATTCCCATTGGCCAAGCTCAGGTCACATGTCCCATTGAATACCTTGAATCCCAGGTTGGCTCAACCCCACTCAGTTAACAAGGACTGAGCACGGAGAAAGATGTAGCCAAAGGAAAACCAGGATGCTATTATAGATAAAAGTGGGACAATACTGGGCATGTCAAAACAACAGACATTGACAAACATGTGTAGGGGTTAATTTTCAACAAATGCTACCGTCCTCATCAACATCATTGTCATTACTATTATCACTGCCACCATTATTAACATCATTGTCATCACCGTCATCCTCACGGGCAAGTAATAAGTCATTCTTGTGTGTTCCTGTGAGCCGCTGCTCCCCGTATGGCTCTTCTGCAACTATTCTGTACCTAGAAGAGGGCTCTTGGCACTCGGAAAGGGCTCCTGAGAGCCTGAGGCTCCCCCGCTTCCCTGGCCCCTGAAACCGTCCAGCCCCTGCCTTCATCCTTTCTCTGTGGACTGAGATGGATCTGCTCTAGGCGTGGTCTCTGCTCTCACCCAGCATCAGACCCCAGACTGTACTGTCCACACATTCTCATCGCTGAAGCCCACTGACCACCTCTCTACGGACCCAGCTCTGCTCCAATTCCGAACAAAACCAGGAAGTTTGAAAGAACCCCAGCCCCACTCCCTAAAGCACATCGAACCCAGTACCACACTTCCGCTCCTGACATTAGGGCCTGTTTTCATCACTGGAATTTATACTTGGCCCCACATCCTGAGTCCCTAACTGGCTATTCTATTACCACTAAGGAGGGATAAGATTTCTGGCCAACAGTCAAAAGATGTCCACTATTGGATATTTTAAAGAGTCATGCTCAGATTGTATCTGGAGGTGAGCCCAAGTCTTGCCTATATTCTCAAAGATAGGCAGCCTTCTCTTGTCACTTAAACTCTCTTTTGGAGTTGGGAGACAATTCTTCATCTTGAGTTTTAGTAAACAGATAAACAAGTTTATACTGTAGAGCACAGGAAGCTATATTCAATATCTTGTAGTAACTTACGGTGAAAAAGAAGGTGAAAATGAATATATGTATGTTCATGTATGACTGAAGCATTGTGCTGTACGCCAGAAATTGACACAACATTGCAAACTGACTATACTTCAGTAAAAATGTATATTATATATAAAAAGAGAGAAATCACCCACAAGATTGAAAAGGAGTATATTGGGTTCCTTTGTACTCCTCTTGTATTTTTCTATAAGCTGGAAATGATTTCCAAATAAAACTTTAAATAACCAATAGCATATGACTCCTATTCTTTGCCCCCATAGGTAAGATTCATGTAATTTTTATATTTGCTGTACCATTACTGCAGGGATATTAGAAAAAGGGGAGAATTCAACAAAATTGTTCAGAATGTTGAGAGCACTGGTCTGGAAAGAACTTCTGAGATTTGGTTGGCTGGATGTGCATAAAATAACCAAAAAAAAAAAAAACAGCCTTCCAAACAAAGATTAAAGCATGGGACCTCAATATTAAACACCTCCAAAATGGATCCAAATATTACTTTATCAGGATCACATCTCCTGTCTCAATCACCCCATCGCGTCACGTGGGATGTGAGTTGATGAAAAGGGACTGGCTTGCTCTCTCGCTTTCCCAATGGAAGTGTTTATAGCAATTATGCTGTGGTGCCTCGTTGTTCAGGTTGGGAAGAGGAGACATGAAACATGTCTGTTTAGTTCATCTGTCTTTAGGTCAAGAAGAATGACACTCCAGGAGCTGTGCAGAGATCCAGCCGCTGAGGAGCTTCTCCTCACGATGACACGATCCTAAACCTTGAGCCTGCACCTGACGTCACAGTAGATGAGGTCTGGGGGAAGTTCCAGTAGGAGTGAGTGTATTTTGCATGTGGGGAAAACATAAATAATTTCTGATCAGAGGAAGGGACCATGGTGGTTTTAAAACATGACCCCCAAATTCTTTGGCATTCCTCCCATCAAGAGGTCCATTTCCCTTGAATCAGGGCCAGACTTAGGGGCTGGTTAACCAACAAAGTATGGCAAAAGTGACACTATTTGACTTCTTGTGTCTAGGTTAGAAAACACCACACAGCTCCTGCCTGGTTCTCTTGGGGTGCTTGCTTTTGGAATTCAGACAAGAGGAGGGCTGGCCCGCCCGTGGCAAGGCCAAGTGGAGAGAGACTGAGACACCCTCAGTTCTCAGTCCAAGCTGAGCTCCCAGCTGACTGTCAGCACCAACTTGCTAGCCATGTGAGTGAGCAATCTCAGGGGTGAAGCCTCCAGCCCCAGTCAAGAATCCCCCGCTGATGTCACATGAAACAGAGACCAGCCTTCCCCACAAACCCTGTCCAAACTGCAGATTAGGGACCTAAGTGGATGCCTGTTGTCTTATCAAGCCACTAAGTTCTGCAGGGGCTTATTATGTAGCAAACATAACTGGAACACCACACAAATGAATGCCAAGCCACTTCCAAAGAAAATAATTTTGATATCAAAGTATTAAGAGACACCCTTTGCAAAATTTCTTTTTAATCCATGAATATTTGTTCAAAAATTAGCCTCTTGATACATGTACTGCAAAAGTCAAATGGAAGATAGAGTATGTTGTAACGAGCTGTCCGGTTTTACTGAAAAAAAAAAACAAACACCTTTAAATTCAACAGTTGATTCAATCCTTGTTTGTCCTTAAAATCAACACACAGCTTCAGTTATGACCTATGTTTTGTTAAGTATAGGCTATCATTATTTTATTTCATTTTTTAATTCTTGACAAAGTCCAAGTCAATTCTATTAGCCTACATTTACTACAAAATAATTGTCCCTACTTGAAGTGGTTCATATTGAATGGGATATTTTTTTCTGGTCCTCAGTGTTTGGGAAACCAAGATCCTCTTCTCATTGCTTTGACCATACTATGTTATTGTCGCGTCCTTTGGCTGCCAGACTTGCTTTTTCCTTAGCACTGTAAGAAGAGGCTGTTCCCCAGTCTTCCAGGATATCTTCCACCGCCAGCCTGCCCGCCCTTCAGTATATGCCCAGCCACTCCTCACATCCATTGAGAAAGGGCATCAGAGACAGCTGCCTCCTTCCACTGCCCCACCATGTCCTGCACTATCTCATACCCTACCTCCCACTCTACTTTTCCACTTGTCTCCATCTCCTTGGTTCTTCATCTTTCTTCACCCTCTTCCCTGTGCTGTCCTTGGCACTCCTCTTCATTCCAGATGTATACTTGGATAATACCAGCCTCTTCCAGGAAATAACCCAGACCAATTCTATCTAGTCCCCAACGCCAGTTCTCAATGCTGACATTCCTGCCAGATTGTCCACATTTGTCACCAAGAGAAAGAAGTAGCAATTAACCATGTATTTTCAAGAAAAACTGAAGTTGACAAACTTCACACTGCCTTGGGGTTGGGTCTTGAGGCAGAAAGCTTGTGGATGGGAATTCACATGAGGAAATTCCAAATCCAACCTTTTTTCCTCAAACTTTGGGGCCTCAGAACCCATTATATAGTGATTAGAAATCTTTATGTTGAAAGTATCAAAACACTCAACTGAAACTGGTTTAAACAATGAAGCAAAATTTTTGCCTCATATAACTGAAAAAGGCAGAGATAGGACTAGCTTCAGGTGAGGCTTGGTCCAGACTCTCACATGATGCCACCAAGTCTCAGAAATAAGTCTTTGTCGTTATATTAATTCAGCTCCATCAGAGAGACCGTAATCCTTCCTCCAACACTCTCCCTGTCCCCCTAATCCTCAACACACACATGTACACACACACACACACACACCCTGAAAAGCATAAAGGGATGTAAAGCAAAAAATAAACACTTGTCCCACCACTCAGATAATCCTGGACATAGTAGTATATGTTTATTCAGCTTTTTAAAATATCTATATATTTATATCTACATATGCTAGATACAGAGAGAGATTTCATGTATACATACATATATATGTTTGTATGTAACAAAAATGTTACACATAGTTTATGCTTTACAAAACAAGATGAGTGTTCTATATACACTCATCCTGAACTTTTCCCCATGTTAATTAATATTTTTTTACAATATGATTTCTAATGGTGGCATCTAATCCTGTCCCCAGTATCAGCGTTTCTTCGCAGGCTTCCTAACCACCAGTGTTTTTATTTGGAATCCCTAGCCAATGTTTCAGCTTGCTATTATTAGAAAAACTTTTATAAAATTATTGTTAATTTTATTAGTTGTGATAATGACATTATGGTTATTTTTAAAAGGAAGAAAAAATTCTTATTGGTAAAAGGTTCATACTAAGTTAAATGATAAGATTTGGGACTTGTTTTAAAATATTCCAGGAATAAATAAAAGTGGGGGTGGGGGAGGGGTGGAGGTTGCTGGACAAGAGGAAAAAAATTGATTCTTACTGGCCCGGTTGGCTGACTTTGATTATTTCATTGGCTGATCCTCATGTAATCTCTGTGACCAGGGAGATGAGAGACACTGATGAGAGATAAGAGGAGAAATGAAACCTACTCTTAGGAAGGGGGAAATGGATGTTGGAAGGCTAGAAATTGACTCCAGACGACAAGTCCCACATACTTCCCATGTCAAGGTACTTAACAATCCCCAAGAGAGCGATAACAGTCTGTGTCCTGCACACCTTTTCACATTTTACCAAGTTCCTTTTCATCCATTACTTCCCTGGAGCTTCATACTTTCTCTGAAAGGTAAGTACCAGTAACCCCATTGTCCAGATGAGCAAACTTGTATTCATGCCAAGAACACAACTGGTCAGCAGTGGAGTGGAGATAAGACTTGAACTTCTGAATTCTCTATTTCTTCATGACAATGCCACTGACTTTTTATGAGGTGAGTTTCTAGAAAACCAAATTCAAACCTGCCCTCAAATAGCAAAACATGGTTGGAGCCTAAGTTCTTGGTCCCCCACTCAGTACACAAATATACCCACCAGGACAGCCAGTTTTATGTTCATGATTCTGGAAACCCTGAATTCCACCAACTGTGACTCTAGGGGATGGTGTGGCCCACCCTGAGGCCCCCTGACAGCACTGTTGTTTCCCATTGGGCAGATTCCCTGCTTGTGTCCAAACCAGCTCCATCAGACTCCAAGTCCCTTCTTCTGTCCTTGCTTTTCTTCATCCCAGGTCTATCAAATATCTACTAAAACCCAAAGTCTGCACCATAGCAATCAAGCTTCCCCACCTCTATTTCTCTGACATCCCTTCCAGCGACTTTCCCCTTGCTCACCCCAGTTCAGCCAGCTGGCCTCTTCTCAATTCATCAGATATGCCAGGCACACTCCTTTGTTCTCTGCCCACATGGCTTGTTCCCTTGCTTTCTTCAGGCTTTTGTTTAAATATCATTTTATCAGCAAGGCCTTCCCTGATCCATCAGAAAAAAATGTCAACGTCCCCAGCACTCCTCAGTTCCATCTCTGTTTAAAATTTTTCCATAACAATTGTCACAAGTGTCTTACTCACTAAAAGGTTTATTGTGTGTCTCCCCGCCCATGAGGAGGTGAGCACCTCAGAGGCAAGAATTGTATCTATTTTGTTCTTGGATGAATTCTGAATATTTGGAACTGTTCTTGGCACATAGTAGGTGTTCAGTAAATATTTGTTGAAATAATGAATGTTATCGACACAGCCATCTAGCCTTTTTTTTTTTTTTTTTTTTTGCCTTTAGGGTTTTCCAGACATGGATGATACCAGCCTAAGTGCCTCCCAACATCAGAAGACCCAGATGAGGCTCTCCAGGGGAATCTCTGTAGAGCTCTTCTCACTGAGAAGGTGCTCCTCTCTCTCCCTCATGACAGTGGGAGGATGGGGTGCTACCCAGAACACCACTAACTCCAAAGAAACCCTCTCTCTTCTTTTATGCCCTTAAGGTTGGCCAAACTGGCTTCAAAATCGATTCGCATACCCTTTGTGGGTGGACTGGCACTTCACTTTGCCTAGGATTGCTTGGCACCTGTTTTTTATTTCTGGTCTTTGTGGCTTCAGCTGATACTGAGCTAGAAATGGGCTATTTTAACACCTCGTCACATACACAACATACCATTGAATTTCCACAAGGACCGTCAAAACAAATGTCTTTATCTCAATCTTCTCTGATCTCTCTGATCTCTGAGACTGGATAAATGCTCATCAAGTTCTTGTCTCTCAGTTGCCCCACAAAGCGGTGGATAAGGCTGTCCTCAGCTCCTGGAAGCCACCCCTACACAGTGAGTCAGGATCTAATTATCTGCTGTTTTCTCTGTAGGACTCTGCCTCCCACCTAGTCATTAGAACATTCTCTACTTCCAATCAGGCAGTGCCAGAAGAGCTGCTGACCCTGATCAGCTGGACCGCTTGTCCACTGCTGCAATAAGCAGCTTGGTGGGAAGATAAATGGAAGTGATTATTAGCCTCAAATGAGGCTTAGGGATTATCTCTGGATTTTCTCTATCCTCGTGGCAGACACAATGGAGAGGGGAGGGGCTGTGATTTCAGAAGCCAGGGGAGGGGACCAAGTACCTTTGTGACTTGAATTGTACCAAAGCTTGAGAGTCAAAAGGGTTTGGTTTGGATCCAAGCTCTGTGACCTTGGACAAGTCACTTCACCTCTCTGAGCCTCTTGCAGTTCTCTGTACAAGGAAGTGGAGACATGCTCAGATTGTTCTTCCGCATCAGAAGAGGATCGCTGTCAAAGTTCTGGTTTGAAGGAGTTTATATTCAACGGTGAAGTTCTAAATTAATTACCTCTAAGTATCTCACCTCCTACTGCAGCTCCTCAACAGCATCCTGAGAGAGCAAACTGAATTAGTGCACAAAGCAACAACCGTAGCAACACCGGCCGTTTAATCCTCTCAACACCCAAAAAACCAGATTCTATTCTGTTCTCACTTTACGTACGAGGAAATTTGGTTTCACGTGACTTGCCCACTGTCACAAATTTGACAAGGGGTAAGACTAGGCCTAGAACCCAAGTTTGATTCCCCAAAACTGATATTTCAACCCTCTGCTAAATGCCTCATTTGCATTTTCCATGAATCCTGTGGAGTATTCTGATCTGAGCTCGAACTGGCTTCATTAGAATAACCCTTATGCAGTCTGGTTGAACGGTTGTTATGAGCACTCACTCCACTTGCCTCTCTGAATCCCTGTTTCCTCAAACTGGAGGTGATAACACTTCCTTTCAGGTGGCTGTTTGGGATTGAATGAGATATAATGAATGTTCAAGAAATATCATTTTTCCTTCTTTTCCCCTCAAAAATTAGTATAAGTCGATTTGCTGAAATAATGATGGCTAGGATTTTAAGAACATCAGAAAAATAGGAATATAAGTCAGATGTGAAGTGGATAATGTCGGAAATTTTCAACCTACCTATTCAGTGTGTCACACAATGCTACAGCTTTTGAGATGCTGTACGTTGCACTGAAACAAGAGCTAGATGACATAGAAATAGAGCAGAGAATGTGTCACTCCCACTGAGTCAACACACATTCATTGATCCACTTTTCCCAGTATTGTGGGTTCAGATATAAACACAATGTACAAAGTCCTTGCTCTCATGGAGATTACATTCTGGTGAGAAAAACAGTGTGTCGGGGGGATGTTTTGAAGAGTAACAAATGTTACCAAAAACAAAACAAGATGATCGTATAGGGGGTAACTTGGCATGAGAAGGGGCTGTTTCTCATCCCATGAGAACGCAGGCAGGTAAACCGTCTCAGAGAAGACATTTGTACAAAGGCCTGAATATTGAGGAATAGTCAGCCATGAAAAGAGCTGAGGCCCTAAGCTCTGAATGAAAGGTGTGTATTCAAGGAATGTAAAGAAACTGTGTAGCTGGTGTGGAGTGAGCAACAGGGTAGGTGGTGGAACAATAGGATTTGAAAGTCAGGTGAGGCCAGATCATGTGAAAACTTAAAGGTCACGACAGGAAGTTTGGGTTTTATTCTGAGTTCAGTAGGAAATATGCATTAGAGGTGTAGGAGGCTAGTAACTTGGTCTGTTTCATACTGTTAAAAGCCACATTGGACCCAAACAAATATGAACACTCAATTTATGACAAAGATGTAGACATCAATAAATTGTGCCATATCAATAGGGTAGCCATACAGTCAAGAAAAATTAATCTTAACCCCTGCTTCATACCACACGTTAAAATCAATTCCATGTGGATTGTAAATCTAAATGTAAAAGGTAAACCAATAAAGATTCTGAAAGATAACAAGGAGAATGTTTTGATGAACTTGCATAGACAAAAATTTCTTGAACAGAACACAAAAAGCACTAACTATAAAGGGAAAAATTTGATACATTGAACTATGATAAAGTTAGCAACTTTTGTTCATCGAAAGACACCATCAACAGAGGAAAAAGGGCAAGCCACAGGCTGGAAGGAGATATTTACAATACATTTTGCAAGGATTCTTATCCAGAATATATAAAGAATTCCTACAAATCAATAATAAAATGACAGATATCACAGTAGAAAATTTGACAAAATATACAAACAAGCACTTCCCAAAAGATGTTTTCTAAATAGCTATTAAACCTGTGGATAAGTACGTCCCTGACCATCAGGTGAATTCAAAATAAGACCACTACATGCTCACTACATACACAGAATGGCTGAAAGTAAAAGTAGATTGACAATGCCGAGCGTGGTGGGGATGTGGAGCAACCAGAACTCTCATACACAGCTTGTGAGAGTGTCAATTGGTATTCCCACTTTAAAGAATTGTTTGGCAATATCTACTAAAGTTGAATATTTGCACACCATACCCATTTACTTCATTCATGGGAACATACCCCCCCCCAAAAAAAAAATTACGTATATGTATGAAAAGATCTATACAAAATTTGGAAACAATCCCAAAATCCATCAATAAGCTGAGATACAGTCCTACAGTGGAATACTCCACAGTAATGAAAAGTAACCCATTGCTGACAAAGGCAACAGCATGAGTGAATCTCACAAACGTGATATTGAGCAGAAGATGCCAAACACAAGACCCATACTGCATGTTTTCATAAGTCAGTAACACTCCTCTATAGCGTCAGAAATCAGAACTGTGGTGACTTTTGAGGAGGAGTAAGGGGGTAATAACTTGGGTGCCACGAAGGGGACATGCTCTGTTTAACTCTCTGGGTGCTGGTTGCACAGTTGTGCTCACTTTGGAATAATTAATCAAACTGTTTCATGATTTGTGTTTTAAGTATGCTTTAAAATCACTTTGAGGAGCAAGAGAGGCTCCAGAGAGACCAGTTAAGAAGATGCCATCGTAGTCCAGGCAGAAGATTATGATGGTGTGGATGAGATAGGGTGCGGTAGAGAAGGAGAGAAGGAGACTAAATTTAGGGTGTATTTTGGTGGAAGAGCTTAAATGATTTGCTGATGGATTGAGTGCTATGGGAAAGGACAGTGGCCCCTAGGTTTGGAACCCAAGCAGCTGGAAAAATACGGAAACACTGGTCCAGACGAGGAAGACCAGGAAGGGAATGAACACCATTTAGATGCCTTCATATGTTACTTCATTTATTTCCCCCAGAAAATTTCCTTAGTAGTTACCTTTATCCCCATTTTACAGAAGATGAAGCTGAGGCTCTCAGAGATACACAGGTCTAGGAGAAACAGAGTGAGAAAATTTGTATCTGGGAGGGAGTCAGACAAAGTGTTGGAGCCTACAGACTCAAGTTTGCCTCTGTCAGGATGCAACGTTGGGCAAGTCTCTCGACTTCTTGTTTCTTCATCTGTAAAGTGAGGGTGTCATATCTAACTCACAGGGTTAAGATATGTCAAGGGCTTTAAAGGGACCTGTTACAAGTCGGTCATCTGTAAGTTAGCCATTATTAGGGTCCATATGGACTTCCCAGAGGTGTGGAGAAACAGAAGGTAGATTTTAGTTATTGAGCCAAAACTGAGTTTCATTAGCATGGTGATTTCTCTTTTAAAACACTGAAACAAATGATGGCATGTAATTTTACTGCCACATAATAGAGACCATCAGGACCAAAATCCAGGAGCCAAAAGACATAAAATGCATACAACAGAGAAAATCCTGGTTTGGCTAGGTGTTGGCCGCCTAGGTGCCAATATGCTTTTCTGCATGTTAGAGAGGAAACTTGTTGCAATTATTTTGGACAACTACATTCCAGCCTCTTCAAGGTGTTTGTAGGCAGGAGGCCATAGATTTTACTTTCCAGAATCAGCAACTCAAAAAATTCTGCACTCTTGGATTAAGTGATGCTTCTCATCACTTCTCTCTTACTTGAATTATTGCAGCAGCCTCTAAACCAGATTCCTCCAATTTCTTCTTCTTCAGCAAACAATGAGCTCCTACATTGTACCAGGTTCTCTGCTAGGTGCCAGGGAACAAAAAGAAAAACTCCGAAGTTATGGTGTCCTCATGGAGCTTCAGGTCCACATCACTCTAGAGCAATATTTCTGTTAGTAGAAAGATCTTTGCACGTTGTAAAGGACTGATCCAATGTTGCTACTGTGAGATGATGGCAGGTGTTAAAGCAGGGCTCTTGACTTTCAATGGCTCTCCCCTGCCTGCATGATAAAGGCGTACAGCCAAGTCCAAACTGAATTCCAGTCTCATTCCCCACACCTCATCCCTTACCCCAGCCTTACTCTCCATCCACACCAAACCACTAACAGTCGCTTAATTTCCATACCCCATACCCCAAGGCTGTTGAATATTTGTTTCCTCTGCCTGAAATTCTCTTACCTTCTGTCTGCCTGGAAACTCCTACTGAACCTTTCAAGATCCAATTTCCACCTCCTGTAACTCCTCCCCACAGATAGCATTCATCCCTCCTTCCTTTTCTTCTGCAGCACTCTCTACATGAGAGCTTCTCAAAGAGGTTAGGATGTAATAGAATGACCTAAGAATCATCTTCAAATCCCAGGCCCATCCCTGCTCACCAGACATTCAGATTCAGTAGGTCTGGGTGAACATAATGGTTAAGAACTCAGGCTTTGAGTCAAAAAAAAAACTCAGGTTAAATCCCAGCTCAGCTGTTTACAAGCTTCGTGACCTTGGCCAATTACTTAACCTCCCTAAGGTTCTGTTCACTCTGAAAGATGGGGATAGGAATAGGCAGGAATGATTGGTTGAGACAACATGTTATAAAGCATTTAGTACAGTGTCTGACACCTGAGAATGGTTGAAAAAATTGAAATTGTTATTAAAAAGAATTTCAGTTTATTCTGACCCTGGCAGCCTATCCTTTTCTTTTCCAGCACTTTCCTGCCCAGGCTGAGAACCACTGCTGAGTATTTGTAAAATTGCATTATGGTCCATTGTTCCTGTGCCATGTCTCTTACTAATGTGAAATCCCGGGAGGCAGGAGCCGTGTCTTAGTTCTAGATCCCTAGCACATAGCCCAGTACCAGGAATAGCATCTTCGCTTACAAGCTCTGTGATCTTGGTCAAGTCAGTCTTGCCCTTCTGGCCTCAGATCTTTTTGATGTTGGGGAGAGCAATACCTACCAGATAAGGTTGTTATGAATATTGAGTGAGACTCTGGATGTGGAAGTGCTTTCTATGGTGTGGAGAAGTGAGTTGCTATGGTGAAAGGGGGTTATGTCATCTCACAGCCACATATCCCATCCACTTCCTCTTCTTCCCCACCCCATGGAATATCAACGTGACCCCCTTTCCTTAAACATTCTCAGTTAATTTACACCTAATGGAAGATTGCACAATGACCTGCACAGTAGCTCAAACCTTTCCAGGGAATGACCTACACTGGTGTGATGTAAGAACCCATCAGAATGCTGGCCACTGAGAATACTGCACAGCATAAGACAGACATGATCTTTGCCCTAGCAGAGTCTCAGTTCCAGTTGAGGGAAAGCCAATGAGAAGCAAGAAAACATATAAATAAAATAATTTCAAAGAGTAATAATTACTAAGAAATACAAAGTAGACAATGGTAGAAAGTAATTCAGGAAGCAAGCACTAGAGTGGTCAGAAAAGGCCTCTTTAGGAGGTGACGTTTGAGCAGAAACCCAAAGGACAAGACGGATTCAGACATGTGAAGATCAAGGTTATGAGGGTCCCAAGTAGAGAAAACAGAAACACTTTTTTTTTTTTTAAAGCACCTTGGTGCAAAATGAAAGTCACTGTAGGTGCAATTACTGAGCCAAGGGAGAGTTGGTGGTGATGAGGCAAGAAGGTTAGATGGGGATGCTGCCATGTTGGGCTTTTTTGTTAAGTATAGATATAGATCTTCCTTTACTTTATCCTTTATGTGATTGCTCATTTGAATATATATGTTGAAAGAATGATACATTGAATATATATTGAACATATGTATTCAAATGAGCAATCACATGAAGGAAAGGAAGTTACTTTGACCTCTGTTTCTCACATGTACATTCATTCAGCAGATATAGTTCAACAAGTCTCTTGTATGTCAGTTACCAGGCTAGGAGATGGAGACACAGAGAAAAATAAAACAGGGAACCAGTTCTTATGAGCCTGGTAGCAGGGGATATAAATACATAAGCAACTACAATGCAGTGGGACAAGGAGTCTGGAAGAGGGAAGTAAGGGCTGAGGGAGGTTAGAGAAGAGAGTGATTGTGCCATAGGGATCGGGGAAATTTTCATTGAGAATGAGGACACTTTAACTTGCAGATAAAGCATTAAGTAGCGAGGGGGAAGAACGTTCCAGCCAAAGGGAGCAGTAGGTGCTAAGGCACTGGGGTTAACCAGATCAGAAGGGGTGGTCATCTGTCCTGGTGGGAACACAGCTGGAGAGTAGGCCCTGGGTCTTCCTGATAAAGGATCTTAAATGCCATACCAAAAAGGGTGCGTTTATTATAGATGCACTATATATATGGAAGGTTTAGAAAGCTCTCTCTAGGGAATGGTAGATGATGAACTAAAGTGAGGTATTACAGGCAGTTGGACCTGTAAGTGGAGTTTGCAACAGAGCACTGCCCAGAGAAATGGAGAGGGAAGGAGAGCGATTTCCAAAGCAGAATACCCTTTGTCCCCTAAGTAACAGGACACTGTTAGTCCCCAACTTCAGGGCAGAAATGACTATTTAGGGAACTCCCCCATGTCTCCCTCTCGGTTTCAAACACCTCTGCTGGCGCCCTCTCTCGTCCCTGTCGCCAGCCCCCGCCTCCTTTCTCAGGAAGCTTGGGTCTCCCTGGGAGCGGGTCTGCCCTTGGGGGAGGCCTCTTGGCTCTGTGCCCTGCAGCTCGGCTGACATTCGGGGCGGACCGGAGAGGGGCTCGGCGCGCCCCGCGTGCACATGTGCTAGCCCGGGCAGGGGGGAGAGCCTCGGCGGAGGAGTCCAGGAAGAGGGGGAGGGAGAGGCGCGCCAGAATCTCGGTCCCGGGCGCCCTGGTCGGCCGCGGAGGAGCTGCAGCCTCCAACAGGTTCGTAGAACGCGCGCTCGTCTCTGCTGCTGAGCAGCCACCTCCTCCGCTGGAGCAGGTTCGCCAGAGAGACCCTAGCTATAGGCCCCGCGCCGCGGAGCTCCCTGAGGGCGGCTTCCTCCGCCCTCCTTCCTTCTCCCGGTAGCTCTCAGCTGCCACCGGCTCTTCCGGGGCGAGGCGGAGGGCGCCACGGGCTCCATCTCGCTTCAGCACCACCTCAGGGACAGCTCCCGCGCCCGGCAGGGTCCTCTCCCCGGGGCAGCACTTGCACAGGAGGCCAGTGGGCGCCCGGTCGGCTCCTCTCCTCGTTCGGCTCGGGTTCAGTACCACGGCCGCGGAGGACAGTCCCTCGCGCCCGCGGGCTCCGCTCCCCGCGTCAGCACCGTGGCGGCGGACAGCTCTTGCCGGGCGCCCGCTACTTAACCAGCAGCAAACAAAGACGAGGGGCTGGGGCCTCCCGCGTTCCTTGGGAATGGGTGGTTGCATCGATGGGGGATCTCGGCTTCCCCCAGAGCAGTGCCAGGGGCGAGCTGGGGAGGGGGGCCTAGTCACAGTCGCGCGTATCTGGTTTGGGTCTGCAGTTCGCCAAGGCCTGGCTGTGCAATGGCGGGTCCCAGCTGGAAGTCAGAAAGAGAGTGGGAGGGGAGACGGGTACTGAAGAGTCCCGGGCTGCAGCTGGGCTGGCCGGGCCTAGGCTAGGAGGAAGGAGTGCGCCGCCCCCTCTTTCCTCCAAATCCCCTACCTCCGCCCTAGCTCAGAACCTCGGACTTCCTTCGGAGAGCCTAACACAGATGCCTGAGGCTGGCAGCTGCGATCACTGACTCTGGCTGTCCCCGGAACATCCCTAGAAAGTGTGAGGCTGAGTTTCCGCGGGGGGAGGGGGCCGAGAAACAGCGGGGAAGACTCAAGAAGCCGGCGGCTGCATGTTCCCCCACCCTCCTGCCTAGGGTTCCGCCCCCACCTCCAGAGTGAAGCCTGCAAGGAAGGGTGAGGGACGAGGGGGGTCTGGGCTGCAGGTTGGGAACCCATCCTGGCTCTGGGAGGTTGCAATTAGCAAGAAAAGAGGTTGAGAAACTGGGAGGTTCCTATGCAGGGAAGCCAGTTCATCGGCAGGAGACCAAATGTGGAAGAGGAAATCTTTTCTCTGTTAGCTGAAGCTGGGAGGGCCCTTGAATCACGTGATCCTTTTGCTCACAGATAGTCTCACCGGGAGATGGGGAGACTTGGCTTAGGGGACAGAGGTGATTTGCCCAAGGTCACAGCAATTTTGTAGCAGAATTGAGCCTACAGCCCAGCCTCCCCAAATCCTAGGTCTGTTGTTTAAGGTTCATAGAGAAGTCTTAAAATCCCAGACGCAGGGAGAAGGGAAGAGTAGTTTCAGTTCTAAGTTTAAATCTCAGGTCTGTCATTTAGTGGCATGTGACCTTGGGACAGTGACCTTCTGAGAAGACAGGTCAATAGTACCCACTTGTAGTGAGGATTTAGTGAAGTACCTATACAGTGAGATTAGGGCAGTGCCTGGCACATAATAAGTGCTCAAAAAATGGCAGCTACCACTCCTGTTATTATTCCCTCTGTAAACATGTGCTGAGGACTCTTATGTGCACTGACTGTAAGGTGGGGTGGGTAGAGAAGTGTTCTGAGGAAGACACAGACCAGGACGGGAACCAGAAAGGAACACAAGTGCAATATGATATGATACGTGCTGTAACCAAGGTGGGTATACAGGGCTGTGGGACCACAGAGGCAAGAGTGGTGAGCTGTGGGAAAGTACCCTGGACAGATGGAACTGTGCGTAAAGGCTTTGAAGTGTGAAGTCCCAGCCACTAGATTGATGTCACTGCACCAGTGGTTCCTCGGGATGGAGATTGTGAAGTAAGAGTGGAGAGAAAGGCTGGAATCAGTCTTCAAAGGGTGCTTTATGATGAACTATTTCAAACATATTTTTTTAAATAGAAAGGAAATTACAATAAACCCCCACATACCCATTATCCAAATTCAACAGTTGGCCAATTTTGTTTCATCTATAATCACACCCACTCTTATCACAATACATAGTACACACGCACACACGCACACACACACACACTCACAGACTTATTTTGAAGCAAATCCAAGACATCATATCATTTCATGCAAAAGGATTTTAAGATTAATGACAACTTCCATCATTTGAATGTCGTTTCACCTTGGAAGTCACTAACTCAAATCATGACATTCTGTTCTCTGGGTGTTCTGAACATTCCTGTCCTTAGCAGAAAGTTATGAGAGAGGCCACACTATAGTGAAAAGACACATGCATTAGAGAAACTATTTCAGAAAAAGCAAGGGGGTACATCAACCCTCAACAGATTTTACCAAGCCAGAATGATCTCCATACCTACACTGTGGCCAGAGGCCAGTGACCACTGGCAAGGCTGGCTGACCAAAAGACAAATTGAACCCCTATAGAAAAAGAAAAGAGTGAGAGCTTCCCTTTCAAAGTAATCTGAACTGTAAGCTCATCAAAATAGAAGGCTTGAGGTCAGGGAAATCATTGATTTGGAAATCATTACACCCATCAACCACATTTTACACCGGAGGAAGGCAAGGGTCAGAGATGGGGAGGAATTTATGCAAATTTCCAAAGGGCTGAGACCAGACCCAAGACTTCTGAACCCATAATCAAGAGTTCTATTCAGTTCACCTGGAAGATCAGGCCTTAGACTTTCTCAGCCCCTAACCTTGGGGTGCCATTTCCTTCCCCATCTCAAAGAAGCCAGAAGGAAGAGGCAGAAGTGAGGCAAGAAAGGTCCTTTCTGGTTTTCAAGAGGCTGACAGTGTATGGCAGTCAGTCTCTGAGATGTCTTGACATATTTCCCTTCTATATCCTTCTGAAGAAAGTTGAGGATGGTGGTACCTATATTTTGGCTGCTGCACACCAGCAATGGCCCTGCAGTCAGACATCCAGACCTTATTTCTGTACATTTTTGCCCATCCTGCTTACTTAAGCCTCTTCTCTCCCGTTTGCCCTGAATTTGGCTGCACACCCCTCTCGGCTGCAGACCGCCACTCCTTTGAGGTGTTAAGTGAGTAGTGTTTGGCCCAGGCCCCAGCAGGACTCAGAGCTCTTTCCCCTTCCTGGAGCATGATGTCTCTCCCATGACTGAAGAAATGTGATGGCCGTGATGGGTGTGCGCGCTCTCACTGGGCCCTGGGCACTTCTCAAATCAGCATTTTCGCTTTTCAGGGATGTCCCTCCCTTCAAAATGGTGAGGGCAATCTCTCACGAGTTTCCTTGAGTCTTAGGTGGACAAACTAAAATACATGTAAGAAATTCTAAGCACCCCTGGTGAAGGGAAGTCAGCAGAGAATAGTCAATAAAATTGCCTTACTTCTGGGAGTATGATGGCAGGTAAGACGTAGGGAGGTGAAAAAGATAGTGAATTCAGCCTGTGAAATTAATCCAGCTTTTAGCCTGAGATGAGACCAATTTAGATATATTATATTATATTATCTGGGCCTAGTTGAACTGTAGCATCCCACAGGGACCTTGGTGAGCATCTACTCTTCCTTCAACATGTACTCACTGAGTGGCTATTTTGTGTCAGGCACTGTTCCAGGTACTGAAAAAGACATCCCAGATCCCTGCTCTCATGGGGCTTACAGACTTGCAGTAGACGCAGTCATTAATAACAATTAAAAGGTAAATATGAAAACATTTAAGCGTACAAACAAATGATAAGGGAGGTCTGTCTGCAATGGTGATGTGGAACTGAGGCCCAAATAATAAGTCAGTCATGTGAGGATGCAGGACAGAACATTCCAGGCGGAGGAAATAGCTCTGCCAGGGAGGCCCCACTGTGATCCTGGACTGTTTGGGGACAGGCAGGAGACCAGTGTAGAGGGAGCAGAGTAAGCAAGGGAGAGAGGGGCAGGGGACGAGGGTGGGGAGGAGGGCCGGGACCAGACCACGCGGAGCCTTCTAAATGCAATGCAGTGTCACTAGACGGTTTAAGCAGGGGCTTGATGAAGACTGGTTTTGTTTTTAAAAGCTGCCTCTGGTTGCTGCATGGAGAATGGATGATATAGGGACACTGGGCTGGGCAAGACGGGGCAGAGAGGGTGAGACACAAACTCCCAGGCTGATAAGCTCCGCATCCAGCAAAGGAGATAATACACAAACCAAAACAACAGTATTCCATGGGAAGGGCTGCTGTGGGGCAGGGTATGCAAGGCATTGAGGGAATAAAAAGACAAGAATTCATTCAGCCTGGGAGGCACCAGGGAAGGCTTCCTGGAAGTGGGCAATGGCTTTTGAGTTATATCTAGAAAAGGAGAGTGTAGTAGGGCTGGTGTCCAGGACAGAGAGACAGGCAATGCAACAGCAGAGGAGTGCGGGAAGCAGAAGCCAGGCTGCCTGGGTCCAAATCCCAGCCGTACCATTTAGCAGCTGTGTGCACTTAAGCAAGTTACCTACCTCTCTGTGTCTCAGTGCCCTCATTTTTAAAGTGGAGTTGCTGAGAATCACCACACTTATTTCAAGGGGTTTCTGTGAGGATCAAACAAGTTAAAATTTGTGAAGCATTTAGACAGTGCCTGGCACTTAGAAAGTGACAAATGAGTGTTGGTTAAATAAAAACGGAGCAAAATGGGGGTGGGAGGACAGGGAACATGGGCTGAAAAAGGTGGGCTAGAGCCCAACTCTGAGGGACCTCGAATATCAGGCCAGCACTACCCATCTTGCTCTATATGCAACAACGGACCATCAAAGGCTTTTAAGCAGGGGGTCTAGGGGTAGAGTATAAGCTAGAACCCAAAGGCCCAGAGAAGGAAAGGGTCTTACTCACAGTCACACAGCCAGTTCCTGGACCTGTCATCTGTCTCCCCCACTGATCCAATATTGTAGGGGAGCAAGGGAGTACATATATATTTTTCCCCCATTCAGCCTCAGGGTTAGAAGAATGCCTAGGAGATTCTCAATAAATATTTGTGGAGATGTTGCTGAATCAATGACCAAGTAGGGCAGAGAAAGTCAAAACTCTTGAATCCTCAAGAAGGTCAGTGCATTTTGGGAAGTGGCGAAACTATTCTCAAAAAAAATAGATCAAACTCCTAGAGATGTTGATTCGGGGGCTTCAAGCCCTTCCGAACCCCAGCTTCTCCTGTGACAGAGACACTGCCGCCCACACTCCTCCAGACACCCCCTCAAGCAGCTACAGGAGATGCTGCACAGGGTTCAGAAGTTAATCTTGGTAAAGTGCCTGGAAGATGAAAACCGTTCCCCAGGCATTCAGCATGGTAATTGCCAATGCGGAGAATATGCGTCTCTCCATTGGCAAGAGGCAGGCCTTTGTGTTCCACAAAAACCAGCCATTAGAATTCCTGTCTCTGACTCGTCAGGAAGCTGTGACAGCCGGGCGGGCGGGCAAGCAGGGTCTTGCAGTTCAAGGAGCAGATGGTAAGAGACTCAGAGGAACTCGGATCCAGCTCGCACATTGCTGACCCCCTACTCAGAGCCAAGCATGGCACTGGGCGCTTCTCCAAATGGGAGAGAACCCCAGCCCCAGGGCTTCCCAGCCAGGTCATCTTGGGCAAGTCCCGTCGTTTCTCTGAGCTTCAAATTCATCGGCTATAAAATGAGGATGACACTGCTGGCCCACCTGGGTCATTTTGCTTTTGATTCTGACAGTGTGGGATTCGGGTTGTTACCTCATTTCACAAATGTGGCAACTGAAACCCAGAGTATGGCTTGTTGAGTCCTCAGTGCTCACTGAGCACACATGATGGGCCAGAAACTATCGCGGGAGCTGGAGAGATGATGAGAAATAAGACAGACAAGACAGTGCAAGCTCTTTTAGAGTTCACATTCTGGTGGGG
Source organism: Camelus ferus (assembly GCF_009834535.1). NCBI lineage: Eukaryota > Metazoa > Chordata > Mammalia > Artiodactyla > Camelidae > Camelus > Camelus ferus. The sequence continues at coordinate 4,002,118 of NC_045717.1, read as the reverse complement.
AGACAGGCAATGAGCAAGTAAACAAATATAATTCCAAGTTACGTAAGTGCTAGGAAGGAAATAAAAGAGGAGGTGTGCCAAGGAGGTGGGAGCTGTTTACATGAGGCAGGCAGGGGAGACATGGAAGGAAGAGGCATTGAAGCTGACATTTGGATGGAGAGAAGCAGCTGGCCATGAAATAAGTGTCCAGGCAGAAAGTGCAAAGGTCCTGGGGTAGGAATAAGCCTGACAATGTTACAGGACAGAAACCTAGTGAGCGAGGGGGAGGGTGGTAGAGAAGAGGGCAGAGAGGTTGACCGGCCAGAGCAGGCAGTGCTCTGAAGACTGGTTGAGGCAGAGTGGTGGCAAAAATCTCAAATCAGAGTCATTTCCCTCCACCACCCCACAGATAAGGGGCCTGATGTAGCAAAGCCCACGTCAGAGTGATCCTCTGGAGCTCCTTCAGGCTCACAGTCCCTGCTGCCATCTCTATAACAGGTCAGCCAAAGGGCAAGCAAAGTGATGGATTCCCCTGCTGGGAAATAAATCCATCAGCTGGCTGGCTGCCGGGTGGGCCCTGCAGTGCCTCACAGGCAGCATCCTAATGCCATGAGGCGGGAGAGGGACAGAGAAGACACAGGGCCAGCCTGGACTGGGGTGAGGCAGGGAAGAGAGGCACCTACCCCAGGTGCAAAATGCAAGGAGATGCTGAAAACTTCAGTCATCAAGACAAATAATGTTCTGTCTAACAAATAAGATTAATGCAAAAAAATCCATGATGATAAAATACAACATTTTTCAAATAAAGACAGGATTCCAAAAGAGTCAGCTTGAAGGATGAGTCATATGTGTGCAGCATTCTGTCCTGACCCTGAGATGTTCACTCAGCTGCAGGGACACTTCCTGGGCCAGGGCCCTGTTCCCACTGGGAGCCAGCATCCAGGGGTAGTCTGCGCGTGACAAGCTGAAAGAAACAGTTCTAAGCAAGGGCCTCAGAGATCTCTGGCCACCTCAACTGCGGAGGCACACAAGTCCAAGCAAGGACCACGCCGCCAGGAGGCGACGCTTGGGCTGCACCCCGGGCCCTGTGTAATGTCAGGCAGTTCAGACGCACCCCTTGTATGTGGTGGGGCACATTGCTTCTCAAGCCTCTGTTTCCCCATCTGTAACCCTGCGGCTAATAAGACCTGGTCCCCAGGTTTCAAGAAGATAATATGTAAAGCCCTCTAGCAAAGTGTGGCCCCCAGACCAGTCATACCAGCATCTCCTGGGAGCTTGCTAGAAATGGAGACTCTCCGTTGCTTCCCAGACCCACTGAATCATAATCTGCATTTTAACAAGGCCCCCGGGGGATGGGTATATTCTTGAAAGCCTGAGAAGCTGGTCAACTCTTGGTATATTGAAGATGCTCAGTAAATGATAGGACAGCCCCTCTACCCACCAAACCCTGAGTTCCATCCTGACCTCAGACAAGAGGAAAAACTCAAGATGGAGAAAAGAGACCCAAGGTGGCCACCTCATTAAGTTTTAAATGGTCACTTTTTTTGTGGTGGGGGGTAGGTAATTGGGTTTATTTATCTATTTTGTTGTTCTTGCTGGTGGAGGAGGGTGTGATTTAATACATCATTAATTAATTTATAATTAATGCGCTGGGTTGCAGCACAGCCCATGTGACCAAATAGGGGACATTTGGGTAGCTCTTTGCCACTCATAAAGCACTTTTGTTCAGACCAGTTCATCTGACTCTCAGCCTTCTGGATGAGATAGCAAAGGATTTGTTTGCTTTACAGAGGAAAATGATCTAGGCTCAGAAACGTGGAATGACTTGGCCAAGCAAACCAGGATTTAAATCCCTGGAGCCTGACAATAAAATCCATGCCAGCAAAAGAGCTTCTGACCAATCACCATGGAAAAGATGGGGGGGAAAATGGAATAAGACAATATTAGACTCTGGAGATGGTGTTGTCCAGCCTCTTTGTTTTACAGAAGGGAAAACTGAGCCCTGCGGAGGGGAAGAGACTTGTCCGAGGTCACTCAAACAGAGCACCAGCCCTGAGGTCAGAACCCAGCTCACGAGGTCCCCGGTGGAATGTCATGTCCAGTATCCAGACCCACGTCCTTCATCTGACAGACCAGCCTCCACCTGATGGGCCCAGAGGCGCAGGCTGCAGGCGGCCGGGGCCAGTTCCCCGGGCGGGTCTAGTGGGCAGCAGGCACCCCAGTTCCTCTTTCCATTCCAGACCGATCTAAGGAGCTCAGAGGCTGGAGTTGCCAAGGTGAGGCCTGCGAGGCTGCTAGGACACAGTCAGGTGGCAGAGGAGGGCTAGGCTGGGGCTGGAACGGGAGCAGAGACCAGGACCTGCCGCTGTGAGCTTCTTGGGAGCTGGGGGAGGGGCTCTAACTCCATAGTGGGGGTCAGCAAACAGGGAGGTTCACTGTCACAGACCCCCACCCCCGACCATCTCCACCCTCCATGTATCACCCAAGCCAGGAGGCTGTCGATCCTCCCTTGACCCCCCACCTCATCAAGCACAAGTTCTGCCACTGACTCCTCCCACCCCCCTCACCCAGCCAACCTTGCCCCCAGAAGGAGCTCTCTGGAGCACCAAGCCAAGCCCTGCAGTGCCCTCCATCACTCTCGGGGTGACGCGGACTCAATTTCGCCCCTCCTAACTGGCCTCAGCCACCTCCCTGCCTCAGCCTTCTCCCCAAGGCTTTGACCGAACCAAATTCCTCCAGGTGCCTGGGTGGACCATGCTCCCTCCACGCCTTTGCAGATGCTGTTCCTCCTGCCTGGAAAGCCCTTCATGCTCCACTGTCCTCTAAGCCTCAGTGCCCAACTCACCCTCTCAGAGAAGCCCTCCCTGCTGCCTCCTGGCAGTGAGTCACCTCTGACAAACCTGCCTTTGGGTGGACTTCACATCACGTCTTAATGATCAGCTTTCCCGTCTGTGTCCCCGTTAGGCTGTGAGCTTTTTACATCTCACTCCTAGAGGAAACCCGGGCTCCCACCGTGCAAGAGCAAGACTTCTCTGAGCCTCCATGCGGGTGATGGGGAGGATGGCCTTGGCCTCGCCAGGCTATTGAGAGTACCAGGGATTGTGGATGTGAAGGGCTTGACACAACGCAGGTACTGAAACTGCTGGTGTCGCCCTGCTGTTTCCGTCAGCACCACTGGCGCCCCGCACCGAGGGCTCACAGGTCAATGTGTCCTGAACGGGTCCCTCACCTGCTCAGTGAGAGTAACCACCACGATGTGAAGGGGCTTCTGTAGACAGCGAAGCCCCATTCGAGTGTAAGTCATAATAATTCTGATGGTTAACACTCCGTATGCCCACAAGCCCTTAGACTTGTGTCATCTCAACATACCCTGCCCGCCGTTCATCCACTGAACAAAACTTATTAAGTACCAAGTTCGTGCCAGGCAACAGCTAGGTCTTTGGGACTCAGCAGTAGGTAGACAGGGAAGACTTAGTTGCGCCGCCTACCTGTCTTTCCCGGTCTTCTTAAAGGTCAGCTTCCAACCCAGCACACAGGTGGCCCTGCCTGAGGCCAGCGAGGCTGTCATTTGCTCAGAGATGTCAGCAGGCTCCACCCGCATCCCCTCCCCCCGCATTTCCCTACTTCACCAGTCAGAAAACTCTGCCCTGTTTCCAACCCAGCTGCTAGTTTAAAATTCAAATACTGTCAGCGCTCTGAGAGCAGGGAGCAGGCCTGCCCTTTCACTGTCGTGTCACCAGCGTTTAGAACATGGCCCGGCATAGCCGTTCGGCCTCTTATTTACTCGTTCATTCACTTGCTCGCTCTGCAGTTATTTATCAAGTCCTGCTAAGTGCCAGGCTCTGGGGGAGCAGCGGCAGGGGCCTGCCCCTCTGAGCTCCTAGCCCAGTAGAGGGATCCAGAGGGGGAGGCAATTGTGTTCGGAGGTGGCGGTGCGGGGGAGCAAGGTTAGGTGCTGTGGTACCCAGGGTGGTCCCGGAGACCCCCAGTCACACAAAGGGCCTCGAGTCAGCTGATCTGCTGGAATGCCCGCTCTGCTTTGCCGCATACCATCTCCGTGATCCGGGGCAAATCCCCGTCCCCACCTCTGTGGGTGAGACCGGAATCCCCGCTTCCTGGGTCACAGTGAGCAGGACCATGGTTAGGGGAGAAAGAGAAGACATTCCAGGAGGAGGTGCTCAGGCCCCCGGAGCGAACACTGCAGGTCCCCGCCCGTTGCGAGGCCTTGGCGCCCAGCCCGGGGAGGAGCGGACTGCAGCAGCGTGGAGGCAGCGAGGCTTATGGGCTCTCACCGGGCTCCACACTCGCTGTGTGAACGGAACAGATCGTTTCCTCTCTGGGCACCTGTGTCCTGATCTATAAGATGCGAGTGGGACAGCGACCTCATTGCTCCTGACTGTGGGAAAGCAAGTCTAGCAAGTGTGTTGAGCGATGCTCAGTCAGTGAACAATTACGGGGTATCCTTGGCCTTTTCAGGAGTGCTTGGTGCCTCCTAGGAGAAAGCAGAGGACGGTAACTAGGACCGGAGAGACTGCCATGTAGAAGATGACGTCCGTTATCTTACTTAACACCACCACCGATCATAACGACAAGCACTTATCAGCACTTGGTGTGTGAGGCTGGTGCTATTAGTAGCCCCACTTTATACATGAGGAAACTGAGGCTCAGAGAGATATAATGGATGTCCCTAAAGCCGAACTCAAACCCAGGTGTGACTGGCAATAAATCCGGCCCACTGACGTCGGTCAGAAATCACAGCTAAGCCAGAAAGCAGTGCAGTCAGTCAGTGGTGCCACACAAGTGTTGCCTGACCCCATGCTCGAGATGGGCAATTGCCGTCACGGGTAGGTGAGGTGCGGTCGGGGGGGATCTGTTGCCAGGCAGGGCCCCATCCCGCCCTGCGCCTTGCTGGAACCCAGAGGATTAGCGCGGCCTCAGCAGAGGCAAGGGCGTGCCCTCGGAGGTGTCCGGGGTCCGATGCCCGTCCAGGAAGCCAACTCCCCCTGAAGCTCTCTCCCCTCAGCTCTTAATACCCTCTCTCCTCCTCCAGGAAGTTGTGCACCCCTGGGATGCTACCTGCTCTGCTCGGTGACTGAAAGCTTCTGCACCACAGCTTGGCCAGGAAGCAAAGGTAAGGGTGCTGCCCAGGGTCACACTCACGGGCGGCGTTCAGAGTGCGCCACCCCCCTGCTGCTGAAGGGGGTCATGATGTCACTTCCCCTGTGCAGTCGCTGAGAGCACTCCTAACTGGGCATGAGATGGATCGATCTGGCAGTGTGTTAGAATGGTGTTAGCTCGTGTTACAACAGAGAAGCACTTCCTCACGTGCGCTACCGTATTCAATGATGCTCCCCAAAAACCTTAGGGCGGTATTATCCCCAGTTTACAGAGGAGACAACTGAAGAACAGAGAGAGAAAAGGGCTTGCCTGAAGTCATACAGTTAAACCTGAACTCCAACCCACTTATTCTTGTCTGTATCCCCACGTGGTCTCTGCACCTTATAGGCGGTTGGTACTTGTTTGATGAATGAATGAGTGAATTTTTGAATTGCCCAAGATCGACGGCCGGGCAGAGCAGGGCTGGAAGCTGCTCTCCTCTCATTCCCAGCTCCTGTGCTTTTCTGCTGATCTGTGGTTTTCTGCACTGAGGAACCAGCCCAGCACTCCTCTCACACCCCTACCCCGGGATCCAAGCATCTCGTGCGTGATGTTAGTTACCCTTTCCCCTGTGGCAGACAAAAAGATGAAAGGTGGACCAGTCAGCCTTGGTTCCTCTTCCAGGTGTCCCCCAAGCTTGGGTCATACCCAGCATCCTTTCATCCACATCGCCTCTTCCCCACCACCCACTACCAGTAATCCAACGTGCATAGTTGTAAACTCGTTTCTTTAAATAAACAGTCTTGAGTTTCATACCAAATAGTCTTTTAAGAGGAGGAACGTCTCCAGGCCACCTCGTATTTAGCATACAGTGAGCCACATATTTGCACAGAGAGAGAGTGTGTGGATACAGAGATCGCTCGATCGCTATAGATATCGCTGCTCATCCAGATGGGAGCTATTTACGACGCTGAGTCACTCGCAGAGAATGCCACAGAGGGATTCCAGGCTGGGCTCCCAGCCCCAGCATCACAGACCTCATGGCTCTTTGCCTCATCCTCACTGTTCACAAGTGAGAGAGACAGAGAGAGTGGTCTCCTTGCACAGCACAGGGACAGAAGGAGACATGGTGGCCACAATGTATGGAGACTTTCTCATAACCATAACTAATCCTATATCAAGTCATTGTCCTCCATCCAGAACACCACACCCTTAAAAATCATCCAGTCCAATTTTTTCATTGTATAGGAATAAAAACTGAGACCCAGAGAGGGAAGGGGCTTGCCCAGTGTCACACAGCAAGTCAGCGACAGCGCTGGTCCCAGAACTCAAATTTTCTGATTGCTGTCTGGGGCACTCTGCCATCCTGCAGCAACCTTCTTCAGTTTCTCTCCAATGTCCTGCCATTTCAGCCCTCAGGAGCGTCCTGTTCTCTGTAAACTTAAAGTTGTCACTGAGCACTTCCTTCCTTGGGATCCTCCGGTGGGGGTGGGGCTGACTCTGGCTTGTTTGGGCATCCCTCACGTTTACTGCAGGACCCGCACACACTGGGTGCTCACGCACGTGCACTGAGTGTTATGTAAGACCAAACTCAGTCCCAATTCCTGGGGAACACTAGTTCTCCGTTTGAAAAAGCACCCATTTATCTCCACCCTCCCTTTCTTGTCTCTAAGCCCGTTGTCTATCCGTGCAAAAATAGACTCCCTCCCACTCCCCACCCACCTCTGCCCAATTCTATAATGAATCAATTTTATTAATAGGCTTTGGGATGGAAACTCGACAAAGGCATTTTGTGAAAGTCGCCCTTTATCTCCGTATATAGTCCATTTCTCGAAGCAGTCTACTAAACTGGTCAAGTGGGATTTCGCCTTTCATAAAATACTCATGAATCCACTCTTTCCCTCCAAACAGCATGTGTTTGTTTAAGCATTCGGTGATCTCTATCCTTCATTATGGATTCCATTCAATTGTTCTAAGAGACAGTGGGATGAGGCGGGAAGAGCATGAGCTGTGGGATTTGGACTGGGTTACAACCTAGCTGACCTCTTAATAGTTCTTCACCCAAACTGATTGCTGAGAACTAGATGATATAATGTCTGTAAGGTGTCTTTCCCATATGAGCGCTCAATGAGGTTTGTGAATGAAAAAATGAATGAAGATGCTCAGGACCCATAAGAACCAGATCCTAAAGGGTGAGGGACCAACTGACTCTACATTCTGAAGTTTTGAAGTCATGCAAATCCAGGAGGGTCATTTGAGAAGCCTTGTGGGATTAAGGGCTTGGAAATGAAGCCAGGCTTTGGGATTAAGCCGCTGGTTGGGCTGTCTCCGGGCCAGAAAGAGAAGCTCTTCCTGTGGCCCCTGTAGAAGGGATTCCCTCAGCTCAAGGAAATTTTGAGTGTTGAATCTAGGCTCAGAGTAGGAAACACCTTGAGAGTAAAGGGTGCATCTTGCTGTCAGATTCCAACTTTCCCCCAACCAGAGCCTGGCTCGGAGTGGCAAGGAATAGACAGAAAGACAGGCAGTAAGCGTGCATCGAGTTGAGTTGAGTTGAGTAGAACTGACCTGAGTTGACTTGGCTTGTGTCACCTTGTGTTGTTTTGAGTTTGTGGGTGGACCTGACTCTAGGTCCTGGCAAGGGAGGAGCTTTCCGGAACCCAAGCTTAGCTTAGACCTGGTCCCAAAGCACAGGGGTGACTCCAAGCGTGATGTGCTGGGGACATTCAGAGCTTTCCGAAAATGGAGTCATCTCAGAGAGGACCAGAGCCATAGGAAGGAAAAGGGTGGCCTATTGGCTTGGTTAGGGAGCACCACAAGGCTGAACGTCCTTTAGGAGTCTCTAAAACTAACTGGAACTCTGTCAGGATTTTTCCATATTTTTACGTGAACAGATTCCTTTCTTCCTGACAGAGGAAGGCCCTTTGGTAGCATGCACTTCAGTGGGTCAAACAGACTTCCCCATGAGGGGAGAAGGCAGGCAAAGGCCAGGAGTTAGGCAGGGCCCCATATAGCAGATGCTGGCAAGGCTGTAAACTGGTCCTCCTGTTGGGATGAGGGTTTGGGGGCCTGAGTGAGGTATGAGTCTAACTCTAGACTTCCATCAGGCAGTGGTTGCTAAAGGGAACAGTGACCCAGGAATCACAGTGCAGAATCAGACAAGACCTCTGGCATCGCAATATGGAGGTCAGCCAGCACCACGGGGGTCCCCTTTTGCTGGCCCCATCTCAGGCACTACCCATCACAGGCTGCAACCAGGCCTCTGAGGGAGGGAGGCGCTGAGACAACAAAACAGATTCCTGTGAGTTGTGGCTTCTCAAAACCTTATCGTATTCAGCTGTGTCTGTGCTTATCCGTCTCCCACACTGGCTTGAGAAGCCATCAGAAACGCTACATCAATTCTGCTCAGTCCCTGCCTTGTGCCATCTAAAACTCTGGGTGCAGGTTAGACATCAGTGTTCAATGCATGAGTAATTAGGCCAGAGTGAGACTTACAATGCCAGTGGAAGATTTCAAGAGGGAAAGATGGAAATTTTCAGGATTTCAAGATGGCAAAAGTTCAGGGTAGAGACGTCCAGCCAGAAAGGGCAGCATAGACTCCAAGTTGCCCCTCAGGAGTATGGCTTACAGGAAAAATTGGACTAAATGGAATTAAGAGACACGGTGGTACAGCGTAGGTTAAAAATAATGTTCCTCAGAGTCCTGGACTTCTGAGACAGGCGCTCGTGGGGCATTGTAAGATGAGTTTGAGAAAGGGAAGTTCCCCCAAAACTTCCCCCAAAATCCCATTTAAATTTTAAAAAGCTCCAATATTATCTTCTTTATACATTGGATGTCCACACACATTTTCATGTTTAAAAGATTCTTTGGATGTAAAAAAAAAAAAATGCATTTATAAAGCACTAGTGTTGAAATAGCCTAGGCATTTTAAGTGAGGTGGTCTGGATTCAGATCTCAGCCCCAAGCCTTCCCACCTGTAGGATTCAGGGACTCCCTGAGCCTCCACATTCTTATGTGTAAACCCTCCTTGCAGGGATGTGTGAACATGAACTGAGATGCTGCAGTATTTCCCAGAGGCTGGCACGCGTGTGATTGATGGTGTGCACAGTGGTTTCAGGTGGGATATGGATGAACATTTATTATTTTAATAGCTCACAATTGATGCACGTTAGCAAAACATAAGCAGCGCGCTAGACTCCATGATTTATGGAAAGAATGTAGCATTTCCTTTTAAAATAAAATGCCGTGCTTTTTGAAAGGCAAATCGATTTAAAGGAAAATACTAAATGAATGAACAGTCGCAACACAGCAGAAATCATGAAGGTGGAACAAAAGTGACTGAAACGCAGGGAACATTGAGATAACCTATGAAAAACACCCATCGCCATATCTGTCATTTAGGAAGGGCTCCGTCTGGAATACAGCGCATGCTGGGCATGCGGCAGGCGGGCAGCAGGAATCCGTTTCAGGCAGACAGTAGGGACGAAGTCCAGGCAAACGGCAGAGATTGGGTCCCGGCAGCCAGCTGGCCACAGGCTCCTGAGGCAGGCAGGCTCCTGAGGCAGTGTCCACAAAGTGGGAGGCAACCATCAGTGGCCCATGAGATCACCTGAAGTGTCGTTCAGGCACAGTTAAATACCACCGGTGGGAGTTACCTCCTTTCCGGTTGATCCATTGGAGATCAGCATCTCCTTCAAGCCTCTCTCACAATTGTTTTTTGGTTTTTTTTTTTAATTTTCTTTCTCTTTTTTTTTTAACATTTTTTATTGAGTTATAGTCATTTTACAGTGTTGTGTCAATTTCCAGGGCAGAGCACAATTTTTCAGTTATACATGGACATACATATATTCATTGTCACTTTTTTTTTTGCTGTGAGCTACCACAAGATCTTGTATATATTTCCCTGTGCTACACAGTATAGTCTTGTTTATCTATTCTGCATATGCCTGTCAGTATCTGCAAATTTTGAACTTCCAGTCTGTCCCTTCCCACCCGCCTCCCTCACACTTGTTGATCTTCCTTTTCAACACAGAGGCTCAGCCTTCAGCTGGTAACAGTATCCAACTGAAAATGAATAACAGTATTGTATTTCCCATGTATATATTTTTTACCATTACCTTCCATTTATAGAACACAATGCGGTGTCCTGTTTCTGAGAATGAACTCGTGTTCCCTTTTCACATACATGAATTAAAGATTAAAAAGTGAGTGTGTTACTTTTGTTCAGTGTGAAGTGAAGAGCGGGTCAAGCAGGATGTATGCACAGAAGTAAGATAAAGGTGGTCCTTGACCAAGAGAAAACCCAGAGGTCCTGCAAGGAGTCCCTCAACTCCAGAGGCCATAATGAGCCCACAAGGTGGATGTCTCCCAACCCAGCCACAGACTTTGGGGCAAGCTTTGTCCTGGGGAGGGCAAAGGAGCCCCCAGACAGAGCCAGGGGTCCAGGGACCAGGGCAGCGGCAGCCAGCAGTCAGTACAGTGAGGGCTGCCCCTAGAGAGTGGTCTGGAAGGGATCTCTGCAGCTAGGTGCTCAGGGGAGTCTGATGACCCCAAACCATTCAAGCCAGCCTTTGAAGGGGGCTGTTTATGAGTTACGGTGTGTTGGTAGCAAGCAACAGAAACCAAATCTGCCTCACTCAAACAGAAGCAGGGGTCCTTAAGAGATGACCAGAGAGCACCCAGAACGAAAGGGCAGGCTGGTGGTCTGGGTCAGGAAAGGACAGGGACCAGCGTAGACAAGGGGCCTGGGAGCAGGAGCTGAGGCCATATTTTTCTAAAGTTCCTTTTTGGGACGCATCAGCCACAAGTGTTTTTACTTCCTTTCATCAGTCTGCTCGTGATTCCCAGCCCCTGGAGGGACACCAGCTGGTCTGGCGTGTGTCCTTTGTCCTCCTCTTGGCCAGCAGAGAGCTTGGAGGCTTGGTTAGACTCCCTCCAAGGCTGAACACTAAGGAGGGGATGGTTCCCCAAAAGAAAATCAAGGAGCTGTTACTAGAAGGAGGAGGAATGGGTTCTGGGCAGCAAATGTCTACTACAAGGATTCAAGGGGGGCCAGGCTATGTGGGACCATCACTGGGGCTTCCTTTCTCCCACCATGGCTGGGCCAGGGTCCACCCCATCTGGGGCCAGTGGTTGGCCAGGCAGGGGTCTCGCATGCTTACCATGAAGGGCTCTTGGATCCTCTGATGGTCTGGAGAGGGAGGTGGCTGGACAAGCCTGGCCCTGGGCCCCATGGCTGAAAAGGATCCACTGAGCTGAGGAAGTCTAACAAGAATTACTCACTCAGGGGTTGCAAACCCAACTGTCTGCTGGCTGGCAAGGAGAAAATGCATAAAGATTAACAGCAGTGGCATGCCTGTTGAAAGGGGCCACCCTTATTAGCCCCGGCCACCTGTTATCATACAAGCCCATGGACCCACCCAGGGTTAATATCCTGATTTTTTAAGTGAAGCCTCAAGTCCAGATCTTTGTGACACTCCTCATTTGTAAATATTGTGAACTACCAGGAAAAAAATTAAATATTGTGCTGACCAAACAGTACAAGCCATCAGTTTGTGGCCATTGGACTAACTTCTATTCATCCACTACAACTCAACTGAGAAATCACCTCCTCCAGGAAGCCTTCTGTGACTTGCCCCTCTTTCTACCTTGTTACCCTTTCTTTGGACTCCCACAGACCCTGGATGTCGTCCTATCACAGCACTGACGCTCTGCATTAGAGAAACTCTTTCATTTTCATCCACCGTCTCCTCGAGAGTCAGGGTACCCACCACATCTTATGTCTATGCCCAGCACAATACCTGACACATATGAGGGGCTGCGGCATTGCAAAAAGGGCAGGGGAGCTAAGGGACTGTATTTGTCAGGTTATTCAATGGTAACAAATTAATCCTGAAATCTCTGCAAATTTAATTAAATTAAGTAATCCTGAAATCTCTTAATATAGCAAAGGTTTGGTTCTCTCTCAAGTGAAGTCTGCTGTGGGGCCAGCCACTCTTCAGGCAGCTTCCTTCCAAGAAGTGGCTCAGGGATTCAGGGTAGCCCCATCATTAGGGGGCAGGGCAAGAGGGCCAGCAGAGAACTCACACCCACTCTTAAATACAAGTGACATCCACTGGCTCTTTCCAGAAGTAGTCCCGTGATCTTTCTCACTATAAGGGCTTGGAAATACAGGTGGAATGCATGGGGATTCAGAGTCCTTGTCTCTGTTGCACAGACCCTGGGCTGCAGCTCACGGTGTTGGAAAGACTCGGGGTCTAAGAGGTGGACTCAGGTTGCCGGTGGGGCTGCCAGGGCCTGTCATTCACAGGAAGCAATGGAAATCTTAAGGTCAGTGCATGGAGGTGCCTCCTAATTTGTGAGTTTAACTCAAGACATTCAGAAAAGTAGGGGAGGGAGAGAATTTCATTAGCTTGAGCTTTCCACCTTTCCTCATTTGTCCAATCAGTAAACACCAAGAAATGAAAATCAAATTGATGGAAAATAGAGGGCAAATGCCAATGAGTAAACTGTTTATAGTGAAATCACACTTAGCCCCTTGGCCTTTCGTTTGCAGTCCACGATGTACTGGGAGTGATTGCAGCTGCTCAGAGGGGCTCTCTTCCGTGATCAAATGCTGATGCGTTCAGGCTTCCTGGTCCTCGCCATCACCCTTGGCCCAAAACATGGCTGATGGTGGGTCAGTGGGCACCCCCAGGGACTCAGAGGCACACACCATGACTTCGACAGGCTGGGTACAATGCAACAGCAGGTGTTTCCTTGGAATGGAATCAAAAGGTCTTAGACATGCTCTAGAAAGAGGACATCCCTAGGAATCAGAAAGACCTGGGTTCAAACTCTAGGTCTTTCTTAATATGTCAAATTCCTAGCAAGACTCTTCGCTTCTCTGAGCCTCAGTTTCGTCATCTTTAAAATGGGGACAATGATAACACTTTCCTCCCAGAACAATGGCGCAAAGTCTACGAGGTGACGCATGGAAAGGGCTTGGTGCACAGCAGTACCTCAATTGACATTATTTTTCTTCCTTTACTCCACTGAATTGGAGGGACCAAATTGAACCTCCCACCAATAGCACTCCTGACTGCGTCAGCCAGTTCCTGTTTGCATGCCTCTGGTGACAAAAAGCTCCCCACAAACCCCCAAGCATCCTGTTCCGTTTTTGAACCACTCCCATGGTGTCTGTGATGGGAGGATCTGATGTCCTCAGGGACTGAGTTTGAGGGAAAGGTGCCTGGCCAAACTCCCCTCTCTGGACAACTAATCCGTACCTTGGCTCCCAGGAGCCATCTAGGGGAAGTGAGTGTGGTGAGAATGAAGGAGGGGAGGGGTCCAGAGTAGGGGAATCTGCGTCCATTTCCAGTTGACAGAGAGGAGACAGAGAAACCCATCACTTGGGAGATAGGATCCCAGAGAAGAGAAATCTCTGGAAGACTGTTGCAGGACAATGATGGGGATCCAGCTTGGGATGAAATGAGAGAAGCTACAGAGGAGTGAATAGGAGCTCAAAATAAGAAGGAGCATGCCTTCATTCATTTTGCAAACATTCACTGTTTGTCCACCGTGCCAGGCTTCATGCTGAGGACTAGGGTCAGAGATATGAATCCACTGCAGGTCCTGATCTTGGGGGAGTGGGACAGGCATATGATAAAGATATTAAAAACCATATGGGAATTGCTGAGATGAAAGGAAGTGTGGGATGGGGATGGTGAGACCTCAGAGGAGGGGTACCTGGCCCCGCTGGGCATGTGGTGTTCAGGAAAGGATGAGGAGGTGGACAAAAATGGGGAGAAAAGATGACAGACGGAGGAACCACAAGGGCAAAGACACAAAGATGAAAAACAGCCTGGCCTGTGGGAAGACCTGCCCACCGTCCTCTGTGGCTTAAGGTAGGGAGTGATGACAAGGGGACCAGAGCAGGCAGCGGAGGACCTTGAATGACAGCCACAGAGCTGGGACCTTGTCCCAGGCTAGGAGGGTGCCATGGAAGGGTGGGGCACTTTGCAGAAAATTTTTATTGAAATGCAATCTGCATTCATAAAAGTGGTTGTATAATATGTTTACAGCTCAATAAATTTTCACAAAGCGAACATACCCTTGTAACCAACCAAGAACCAGGAACTTACCAGCATCACACAAAGCCCCCTTTGCTCTCCTCCCCAGTCACCATCCTCCCAAAGGAACCACTGTCTTGACTTCTAACCCCAATGATTAGCTGGTTTGTTTTTGAACTTCATGTAAATGAAATCATGCAGTGGTTTGTATCTGACTTCTTTCACTCAACATTGTGTTTGAGATTCTTTCTTATTGTTATCATGTTGCATTCATTCACATTCACAGAGTTTGATCTCATTGCTAAATTGTATTCCATTGTGCAGTTGTACCAAAATCTATTCATCATTCTAGTGCTGATAAACACTTGGTTTGTGTTCAGCTTGGACCTCTTATGAAAAGTGCTGCCATGTAGATTCTTGCATGTGTCTTTGGATGAACATCTATCTACATTTCTGTCGGGTTTATGCCAAGGAGTAGAATCAGTGCATCACGGGGGATGCAGATTCCCCATGGAGTACCAGTGTTTTTTCCAAAATGGGAGTCCCAATGTATACTCCCCATTGTACTGCATGAAAGTTCCAGTAGCTCCATATCCTGACCGGTATTTGACATTTTCTGGCTTTTCCATTTTAACCACTCTAGTAAGCACGTGGTAGTTGTAATTTGCACTTCCCTGATGACTAGCGAGGTTGAATACCTTTTCATATGCTTACTGGCCATTTGGACATCATCTTTCCTGAAGTGCTTGTTCAAGTCCCTGGAAGGGGAGAGACAAGGTCTACCTTTCATTTCAGAGAGTCATCTTGGGTGGCCAAGGGGGGTGACTGGGATTGTGGAAATAGGTTCTCTGGATCCTCTGGCTAATACAGTGGCATCTCACTTAGGTGCCAGGCTTCCTCTACTTCCTCTGTCTCTTTAAGTGCTCACAGCCTCCCTGAGAGGTCAGAAATGTTACCAGCATCTCACGGAGGAAGTGTCTGGACCTACAGAGGGGAATGACTTGCCCAAGGTCTCATGGTTGGAGCTGGGAGTAGAGCCCAAGGGAGGGGGCCACAGACCCTGAGTTCATTTCCTCATCAATCTCAAACCACAGTGGGAAGATGTAAGAAGGGACAGAACAGAAAGAAACAGAAAGAAAAGTGAATAAACATTTACCAAGACATCTCTCTCATTCCTTATTTCACACAAGAGAAAATTCTCCTCTTCCTTCCTCTTCCCTCCCCCAAAGTCTAGCATCTCCCCAAAAGTCCAGCAGATGTGAGCAGGCATCAGAAGCCTAGTGCCTGACAACCCCAATATTTTGTTGGATGGCCAGTGATGTGAACGGAAGAACCGGGCCAACCCGAGCTGGATCCTGGCCTGCCAACACTCACTGCATGGCCCTGGATCAGTCACTTTACCTCCCTGGGCCTTAGGCTCTTCATCTGGTTCAATGATCCCTTCCGCAGAGCCTGGTGAAGAGGAGCCAGCTCTGTGCCTGGAATAAGGCGGCCCCTGGTTTAGGCGACACACGCTCATTCCTTCCCTCAACTGGCCCAGGACTGGAGGGGCTCCCCACCTTGCCCAGGGCCCAGTCCTCTGGCTCCCACCACCCTAAGTAGCATCCTTTTGTCTCTTGCAGCTATAACAGGTCCCTGGAAGTTTTCCTCACTGCTGGAGAGCAGGTGTGGCTGGGGCAGGAGGAGCATCCATCCCCCCGGGGCACCCTCTCCCCTCAGCAGCCCACACTCAGGCTGACAGCCACACAATTAGCCTCAGAAGGGCCTTTCTCTTCTCAAGGGCTCTCATCTCAGAGCCCAGACACCTTTACTTTAGGAGCCTTGCCTTGGTAAAGTGCTTTGTCAATGCCACCGCCAAACAAACCTCCCACCCCCGTCACACACAAACACACACACACACACACACAGAGACACACCCGCACAGTGCCATCCTGCTGTCCTTCCATTCATTAATCCACTCAGCATTTAGTGAGCATTCAAGACACCATTTTAGGCACCAGGACACCCCCATGGTCTCTGTCTCCATGGACTTTCCCCTGCAGGGGGAGAGATGGCTAATAAACAAGTAGGTTGGCACAGTAAACCGGCTCACTTCAGAAGGTGCTCAGGGCCATGGAGATGGGGAGGGGGAAAACTGTGACGCAGAGGGGCAGCTGGGCAACCACTGGGTCTCAGAGCAGAGCGGGGCAAGTCACAGGCCCGCTGCCCGCGAGGGTATGTCATGGCCTTCTCTGGTTTGGGCTCCAAACTCAGCTCCTGGAGGGGGGAGTCACGCAGCAGCCACCACTTGGGGGACGACCTAGGATGTGGCACTGGAAGGTCCTGGCTGCTGCTGACCTCCACAACTTTGCCTCCTTCCCTCCCTCATTGACAAGTCCGACCATCCCCTCTAAGGTCTGTCTGTTCCTCAAGATAACCTGGCTCTCCTGCCCCCAGGGACAGGGAGGGGGTCACAGGGGTTCTTCCTTGATCTGCCAGCTTCCTCTCCATCCATCACATAGCTTTATCCCTCCCACTCCACTGCATTCAGAGCAACCTGAGCCCTTTCCGGGTGGTTCCCCCAGCAAAGCTCCAGGAGCAAGGCCAACTGAGCCCCAGCCGAGACCAGCAGACCCTCCTGAACCACCACACCCAGGACTCTCTCTGTCTTTCCTTCTCGGCACCCCCACCCCCGTCTTTTACCCTCCTGCTGACTCATTCTTTCTCTGTGTGTCTGTCTCTGTGTCTCATTTCAATTTTGGCCTCTATCTCCCTGTCACTCTAATTCACATCCTAAATGTACTTCTTATCTGGACTTTCATTTGCTTCAAATACTGATTTTTTTTTTATTGCATTGAGCCCCTACTAGGTGCCAGGCGTGGGGCTAGGAGTTTGAATCTAATCAAAGATGAGTAAATCCTGGACTTCCTTGGAAGGGAGCTGAGTCATGGACTTAAAAAAGTAAAATGGGAGGTGCTAAAAGTGACTGATGTTATACCAGGAGACACCGATGGGGGCTGAGGAGCATCAAGGAGGGGGGTCCAGGTGATTTCTTGGAGGAGGTGACTTTTTAGTCAGATTTTGAAACATGGTCATGTTGTGGAATGTGGGCTGACTGCGGGGAGGAGGGTCATCTCCTGTGGGCTAGCTGCTTAGCTCCCTCTCCTCTCAGATCTAAGTCCTAGTCTCCAGCATCCTCCTTACTTAATCTCTAAGGTGTCCTGAATAAAGCATGGACTTCGTGTCCAAAAGACCTGGGTCTGAGTTGCACGGACTCAACATCCTGAGCTTCATTTCATCATCTGTAAACAGCCTCCTAGGGCTGTTGTGAAAAACAAACAAGACAGAGGATGTGAAAATGCTTTCCTGCTGTTAACGAGACTCTTTACTGTTAATGAGGGCCCTTTTGACTGCAAGTGATGGAAACCCAACTCAAAATGGCTCAAAGTGAAAAAAAAGAAAAATCTGACATGGCTAGCGTCAGGCACACCTGGATCCAGGGGTTCAAGTGGTGACCCTGAGACTCTTCCAACATCTTTCAGTTCTGTCTCCCATGCGTTGGCCTCACTCTGAAGCAGGCATTCCCTCTCGGAGTGACAACCACCCACCACCAGCTGAGTGACTCCAGTAGAAATAGGATATCCCATTCCTGGTGGTTCCAGCAAAGCTCCAAGATTGGAGCTCAATGAACTGACTCCAAATCCATCCCTATAGCCAGGGCTGGGTCACACACTTACCTCTGGAGCTAGTGATGACATGATCTTCCCACCCAGTTCAGAAGGACCACCAGTGGGAAGGGAGGTAAGTCCTCCCAAAGAGGTGCTGTTACATTGTTGTAAGAAGGAAGGCTAATGGGTGCTGGGTGCTAATCCACTTGGATAATGGAGACAAGGAACACAGAGGAAAAGGAGATTCATTCAGGTCTCAGCCTCGCTGTCATCTCCTCCAAAAAGTCCTCTCTAATCCCCCAGGGCTGTATTGGGTACCACTCACCCCCATGCTCCTTTAGCACCTTACGCTGCCCTTATTGTCACACTCATCACATTTATTAGAACTTCCTGTTTACTTGTCTGTCTCCTTCACAATAATCTAAGTATTGGGAGGAAAAACATGATGCCTGTCTTGTGTTTTGCTGTAGCCCTCATGGTGACAAATGCTAGACACTTAGTAAATGGTGGGTGGATGGGTGGATGGATGGATGGATGGATGGTTGAATGTAGGGATGATGGATGGATGATTAGGTGGTTAGATGAATGGGTAATGAATGGGTGGTGGAAATGAATGAATGAGTGGTCGGATGAATGGATGGGTGGATGGATGGGTGGATGGATGAGTGGTTAGATGGATAGATGAAAGGTTTGGGAGAAAACCGGTGAGACTAGTTTGATATGTGCTAAGCCTACGCTGCCTGTGAGCACAATGAGATGTCCCTCAAGCTGGTAACAGATGAACTTGGAATTCAGGAGAGGAGTCTGGGCTGGAAACAAGTATTTGAGAGCTATTATCATGGAGGCCATGGGAGAGGATCAGCATTACGAAGGAGTAGGCAAGTGGTGCACTCAAGGTCACACGTCACATAAGTGACACTTGAACCTGGGGCTGTGTGATATGTCTGCTCTCATTCCTTCTGTCCAAGGCAGCTTGGCCCCTACTTGAAGTGGCAGCACAGAGTTAACATCTCTCCCTTCTCCCCTCCCTCCCCCTCCTCAAACCACTCAGCCAGAAGGGAGCAGCTGCCTGGGAGGACAGAGAGACAGATTATGTAAACTGTGATTGCCACCCACAGGAGGAGGAGGAGAGAGAATAGGTATTGAAATGCGCTTTCAATAATGCATGTCCTCCTCCGCAGAGGCCTGGGGCTTAGTGGAGGGGAGAAGAGCCTTAAAGGGACCAAGCCTCTGGTCCCTAAGCGGCAGCGCCCACAGATCCCAGCCATGCAGGTCCTCTGTCCAAAGCTGGAGGGTTCCATGGACGTCCAGCCCGGGGCTTCTCAACCTTTCACAGTCAAGGACACTTGCTCCCCTCCTGTCCCCAGTATATTTGAGTTTTTAAAAGATTCTGTTTCCCAAACACACTGCATTTAAGTCATGATTAATTCATTTCCCCTATTTTTTTTTATTAATCAAAGACACTTAACTGCCAGTCAGAGCTTTGTTCAGCAAGAGGTAAGTCACTGGATGATATCACTCCAACCCAAAGCTGAGAAATATGCCAACATTGTTAGCCCAGCCTACCCTGATGCTTGGAACTGCCCTCCCTCCCCATCCCCCATTCATTACTGTCTTTGGAAAACCCCAGGTTGGGGTACAGGGAACCTGCCAAGCACTCCTATTTCACAGAGGAGAAAACTGAGACCCGAAAAGGTGAATGGACTTGCCTAAGGTCAGAGGATCGGTGGGGACTGAAGGCTGAGGCCTGACCTCTCCAGTTTCAGCTGACTTAGAACTTGGCAATGAGATAGATTGTCCAAGGGATCTGAAAATAAAGAGAATGTAGCCGGCACCTTCACTGCACCCCTACTATGCGCCTGCCCAGGAGATGTATTCTCCCACCTAGACCTCACACAGTGGCCCTGACAGAAGGGCTTACCACGCCCCATTGTGCATATGAGGAAATCGAGCCTCAAAGAGGCTCTGTGGGTTACATAATCCACTTGGCTGCAAAGAGCAAGATCAGGATTCCAGCAGGTTTGCCCACTGACTGTGAAACTCACGCTCTCTCCACCTCACTGGCCTAGCTGGGATGAAGGCGAGGCAGCCATGCCAACTAGATAGGAAGTTCTGCTCACCATTTACCAGCTGGGTGAATTTGACTAATGATCTTCCCTCTCTGAGCCTCCAATCCTTCACCTTCAGCATCTTGCTCCTTGAGTGATGGTGGAAGGTAAGCAGAGACAATGGGGATTCAAGCCCCCAGCACGGAGCTTGGGGCACAGAACTTGGAGGTGGGATCCCCTCCCTCCCTTCTCTTTTCTTGTTGAAGCCGGGCTGAGCGATCTGACTGCCTATGTCTTTGGGGACCTCCTGGGCTGGAGATTAGCAAAGCATTACCCTGTTCTCCCTCTGTTATCAATTCAACACACTGTCCTCCTCTGGTCCAATAATTCTCAGATGAGCCAAGGGTGGGTTGAGGCTCTCTCCCTCCCGTGTGAATGCCCTCCTGGTCATCACCATTTGCTTCCACGTCTGGTTTTGTTGGCATTGGGTCAAGATGGTTTGAAAATTCCCCCCACCCTCCTGGAAACCCCATTTATTTCCCCAAGGCAGCCTAATGAGTGTGAACTGGAAATCTCAGATCCCAGCAGCTGGAGAGGGTGACCTCCTGAGCCTGCCACAGTTGCTCCCCTGAGCAAGGTGGAGGTTGAATCATTGACTCTCTGGTCCCCCACTCCCTCAGAAATGGTTTAAATGATTAAGTTCAATAAACATAGTAAGTGGAATGAAGCACTAACAATTCCTTGGGCATTACGCAATGTATCAGAGGTCGGTAAGGCTCCTCTCTGTGCCAGCTATGAGCTGGGTGTCGAAGACTTGGGGATGAATGAGGCCTGGCTCTGCCCCAGAGGAGCTCCCAGCCTGGGGGGAGAGACAGACAGAAAGATAAGCTAGGACCACAGGGCAGCTTAGGGACTGAGATAAAAGAATGGGCACGATGCCGTGGGAGCCCGAGGATGGTGGGGCTGACTGAGTCGGGAGAGAAACATGGGGAAGCTTCACAAAAGATCAACCTGTATGCTGAACCTGGTGTGGAAGGCAATTTCAGACAGAGGGACAGTTGGAAAGACAGGACCACGTGTGAGCATTTAAAGGAGGATTCTATGTTGTCCGAAAGGAAGGGAATGGACTAAAGGAAAGGCTAGGTTGGGTCACATGGTGAAAGGACTTGAATGCCATTGCCAATGGTAATGGACTCCAGGCTTTGGAGAGCTGTGGCACAAGAGTTTCCCTGGTCGGACTGGCATTTAAGAAAGATCTCTCTGCTTGTAGAAAAAAGAGTCACAAGGGCATAACTGGAGGCAAATGTTCCAAAGCATGAGTGACAGTTCGTGAGAAAACCAGAGGGGCCCTGAACTGAGCTGGAGAGATTTTGTGAAGAATGAATGGATTGAACTTGGTGGCTGATTGGATGTGGGGATGAGAGGCAGGGTGGCTTCCTGGCTTTTGGGCCTTACCCTCCCCTCTGTTCTGTTTGGCCAACCAACGTTTAGGCCAACTCGGATTCCCAGGGAAGCTTGGAGAGCGATGGCTTCTCACCCGCTTCCTCAAAACTGAAGCGGAAGTTTACCTCTTGTACTCTCCTCCTGGTCAACACACTTCCAGCTGCAAGTGGAAGAAACTCAGTTCAAAGTTAGCAAAAAGGACATTTATCGGCACGGTGATGAGAAGTTCAAGGGATGACCGGTTCGCACCATGGCTGGATCAGGCAACTTAAATGATGAGAGCAGATCTCGGTTCTCCACGTCTTGGCTCTGCTTTCCTCTGTGTTCGCTTCATGCTCAGGCAAACTCTGGCCCCTGCAGCTCCAGACTCCGGTCCCACTAGCTTAGCAACCCACCACCAAAGGGGGCTCTCCAACAGCCCCAGCAAAAGCAGCAGAACTGAGTCTCGTTGGCCTCTCATGGGTCACGTGCCCATCCCTGAACCAATCACCGTAGCCCAGAGGGATGGGCCACACTGATTGGCCAAACCCTGGTCACCTGCCATCTCCTGGAGCCTCAGGCTGGGGGCTCAGCCCACCTAAACCACAGGGGAGGAGTTTGGGGGAAGAGCAGCTTCCCCAAAGGAAGTGGGGGGTGCCTCACCGAAAGAAAGGGAAATCAATGCTTAGAATGCAAAACCACCAGTTATGCTCTTGATTTCCTTGCCCCAGCAGCCTGGAGCTATCCAGGAGGGCGCCCTACCTTCCAGAGTTTGGCATCCGTGTTGTGGTCTTGC
Organism: Camelus ferus; assembly: GCF_009834535.1. Lineage (NCBI taxonomy): Eukaryota > Metazoa > Chordata > Mammalia > Artiodactyla > Camelidae > Camelus > Camelus ferus. The sequence goes on along the minus strand of NC_045717.1, from coordinate 3,980,082 downwards.
TCCCAGGGCTGTTCAACACATCTCTAAGGTCCAGGAGATGAATGAGCGGGGAGATGCACTTGACCTTTTCACATTCAAAATAACAACAAACTGAAACCATTCATTCATGTAATCATTGCCCACCTTTGTGCCCTGGCCAGCTCTGGCTGCCATGCATGATGGAAAGACCCAGACTCTTCCCCAAGGAGTTCCCAGTCTATTTTAGGTATAAGTCTCTGATCACTTAGTGGAGTCAGATTTACCCTCCAAAAAATTACATTTCACTGCATATTTTTTCCTGGCACTTGGATGCTTTTATTTGCTTTTGGATTAACTGCCTCACCTGGAAATCACAAATTGAAAAGGCCTTTAAAATTCCCCTTCTACTTCTGAGTCAACTTTGTCTTCACTAATAAAAGCATCTAATTGTTCATGCATTTATTGAACATCCTTACTGAGGCAGCCTTTGGTGTTTCCATGATTTATTCTTTGAAAATCTGGACCTGAGCCCTGAGAAGGTGTGGTGGTCCCATCACAGCCTGTCCTACCAGGAAAGGAGCAAAACTGGAGTCCAGACCACAGAAGACTGGTGGCCTGTGGTCTCTATTGTCAAGCAATGCATGTTGATCCTGAGGGAAGAGGTTGGAGTGACTGGGAATAAATTTTTAGCTCAATGTGAATGAGAAAATATCTAAGGACCAGAGCTATTACAAAATGTATAAGCTCGCTTATAAGGCAGTGAGCTCCTCGTCCCTGGAGACTTGTAAGTAGGACTCTCGGATGGGAAGCTGGACAGAGTGATCTCAGCCTCTTCCGGCCAGGAGATTCCTGAACCATGGGTTGAGTTCTGCCTCAGTCATTGTCTTGCTGTGTGGCCTTGGGTGAGGCCTAGCCCCTCTCTGAGCCTCAGTGACTTAGATAACCCAGCAGCTTCTTCCTCTTCTAAATGTCTCACCTCAGGCATTCACACCTGCCTCTGCAGACTCACGTGATTTCCGTCCGATGCATATTCCAAGGCCCCTAGTGCCTGCAAAAAGCAGCCCAGCAACCCTACAGGTGTGAGGCCCCTCCTGTTCCTAGAGATGCTGTGGTTCACAGTCATGGGGACCAGCAGGTCTTGGGGAGCGGACTAGCCACTGGCGGGATGCGTCCCCTACACTCCTGACTTTGCCTCTGTACCACATCGTCTCTCTGCCCCAGGACTGGCTGTCAATCCGCAGAGTCTTGGGAATTGGCCTCGCCCTATGAGGGCGGGTGAAGGGCAGCAGAAGCTGATGCAGAAACCAGCACCAGGGAGGTGAGAAGTTCATTCCACCTCTTCACGAGTGGCCTTAAGGCTTCTCTCATTTGATGTTCACAACAGCTCTGCAAGGGAGGCATTACCATTCCCAGCTTGTTGGGGATCTGAAGCTTAGAGAAGCTGGTGATTATCAGAGGCCAGCAGAGAAGCAGTGGAGATGGCATGGGATGAGGCCCAGCTGCCCCACACCATGCTGCCTCCCCAGGGGTGCTCATAGCTCACCTTCTGGAAGGAAGCCTCAGCCCCTCCTAGCAAGATGCCCCTTTGCCAGGAGAGTTGGCCAGAGCCAGACCAGAGCCTCAAATCCCTCTGTCAGCATTGGCCATTAAGTGGGCCTGGAGCAACACCTACCCTCTGAATTCTGCTGGGCCTTTTGGAGAGGCCACTTGCCTTCTCTGGGCCAATTCAGTCCCTCCAGCACTAACATTCTAGGACTCCACTGCCCAAAGTCTCCTCGCTCCTGGGTCTCCATCTGAGTGGGGATGATACCTTCTGGCCGTATACAGGCTGACAAGTATTTTCCACAGCCTGAGACGTGGACAATAGAGGTCTTCCTGTAAACCAGAGGCTGTACCTCGTACCCAGGGGCACACAGTCAGGGAGGCACAGAGCCGGGGATGAGGCCCAGACCCTTAACACTCTGATGGAGACCACCCAGCTCTCACAGAGACTTAGCCCAGGGCCAGCCACTACCAGGTTTCCAGGTTCGGCAGGTGGCCAGCTTTTCAGCCCTGGGCACCACCAGCCACCAGCTTCCCTTCCCCAGGGACACACTGAAGCCTGATTTCTGCACCATCTAACTACTGAGCCAGTCCCAGGTCACTGCCTAGTGGTGCCTGTGACCCCCTGACATGGCCGTATCCCCCACCGTGCTCTCTGGGGTTCTGTAGGCAGAAATGTGTGATGCCCTGTTATCTGGAGAGAAGCAACGTAAGCAGAGGAGACTGGGAAGAGGGACAAGAAGGGGGAGCAGGCCTGGGGATGCCCAAATGAACCAGACCTATCCCCCAACCCCGGGAGGGAAGCAGCCAAGCAGGGGAGAGATGACTGGACCTATGTTCTGTGGCTTAATTTTGAGACAGAGAGGTGATTCGCCCAATTTTCCTGTTGAAAACACTGCCACTCAGGGAACATTAAGCAATTTGCCCCAGGCTACAAAACCAGGGAGCGGGCAGAGCCCGGGTACAGACAGCAACGTCACGCCGCCTGCAGCAGGTGCATGATGTCCCCACCCAGGGTCGCTGAGTCAGCAGCCTTTCTCCAGGAGGGGACGGTTTAGCGCTGAAGCACACCCCGCCCCTGCCAGCCAGACACCCTCAGCCTCGGCCCCTTTGCCAAGGCCGCTGTGCATGACCAGGGAGACTGGGCGGCATGCTGGTGGGTGGTCTCTTGGGGGCACCCTTGCACACAGCACCACAGGCAGGCGGAGAACAAGTCACATCTAATCTCTAGAGTCCTCATTCCCCCGAGTTTTCCTGGAAACAGCAGGCAGCTATTTTTAAAAACTGCATCCGCAGGCAGTAACCCAGGAGATGCGTCCCCAGCCCCATCCTCACCCCTTGGGTGGAGGGCGGCATTGACTCTGCTCACCGCTCAGCCAAGAGGCCAGCAGCCCCCCCCACCTGGGAGAGAGGGCAGGGGGACATGTCCCCCGACAGAGGGGAGATGTATGTCAAATTCAAAGCATCCCCCCCATCAGTTGGAAGGGGCCTCCGATCCCCAGAGGGAATGTGTGTGCCCATACTCACACCCTGGTGGGTGTCGGTGAGGCCGTGTATCTGCTGAGTATTGTAAAGTCGAGCCTTGTGTATCTGGGAGCAATACGTGTCTGCAGCAACGCAAGTGGCACCGTATCCCATGCAAGTGTGACATTTAGGTACGTGGGTTTCTTTGTGCTTCTTAAAGTCAGTATGTTGAAGTGAACCTGTGTGTGTGTGTGTGTGTGTGTCTGGATAGGCTGTGTCTGTTTCTGTGTGTAGGTGTGTATACACATGAGTGTTTATGTCTGTCAGTCTCCAGGAAGCCCAGGAGATAAATGTACACGGTTTTAGACGCAGGAAGAACATCAGTTATCTCTAGAGCTCAGTCCCTTCACTTTCCATTCCTCATGTCACAGAAGGAGACATTGAAGCCCAGAAAGGGGAAAGAACTTTGCCTAAGGTTAGGCAGCAGCAGAGAAGATTAGAACTCGGTTTGCTTCTTGGTGCCAAAGCCCGTCTACCCAGTCACCCTATACAAGCCCCATTTCCAAGGTCAACAGCTGCTCCCTCGCTGCTCCCTGCAAGTAATGGCCAGATCAGCCCATCATCCCCACTAGGCGTTGAGTTGGCCGCCGAGAAGGAGGAGGGGTCCAGGCATAAGTGCATCCGTTCTAGGCTCTGAGTAGAACACTCACCAGTACAACACACCTTTGCTGGTGGGGAAGGAGCACAGGCTGAGCCTGCTGGCTCCTGACCCCTGGACTCACAGAGATCCAGAGAGAGGGAACGGATGGTGCCTGCCCTCAAAGGGTCTAGAGGAGGTCAGGCAGGTAAACCAAAAGCTATGACCTAGGGGTAAATGTGCCTACTTGAGGTATGAACAGATTTCTGAAGGATTCTGCACAGAAAGAGCAGCAATTGATTCAGCCCAGAGGGTTGAACAAACCTAGTGAGGAGTGACATTTAAGTTGGGATTTAAGAGAGGCAATGTGGTGTGTCAGTAAGTATGTCATACACTGAAGAGAAAGGGCATTCCAACTGGGTGCACAGATTATGCAAAAGCATCTTATCCACTTCCTGATTCTTCGTTCTAGCAAGATCCGGCTCCTTCCTGGTCTACCCTGACCCTCTGCTTAGTCTTCCTTCTGTGTCTCTTATCTGTGCTCCTGTTAGTCCTACCATCTGGAATTTTCTCATGCCTTCAGCAAATGTGTCCTCGGCACCAAAAAGGTACCCAGCCCCGAAAGTAGTACAGGAGATACAGATGGGAACTGAGCATAGTTTCAGTCTCTAAGAGCAAAAGATGGGAGTAGTTAGCACTCAACCAACCACAGCTCTTTATCTTCTTCCTGCCTGGTCCTGTGCTCAGCGTAGTGAAGGATGAGAAAATACGGGAAGAGGAAGAAAGCTCATTGAGGGCCTCGCTATGTGGGGTGTGGGTGCCCACAACCACACAGAAAGTTAGGTCCAGATGGCCCCATTTCTGGACAAGACAGTTGAGGCTCAGAGAGATGAACTGACTTATTTGAGGTTGCACACAGCGTGGAGTTACGCCAGGTGTGTGGGGCTCTGGAGTCTGGGTTCTTTCTGCCAGGCCCCGCTGATGGCCTGCACAACCAGGAACATGGGTTTGGGAACTGCTGTTTCTGCTGGTCTTTTGCCTACAGCCCATCTCTTTACTGGCTTTCAGTTATGCTCCTTTTGGAAATGCCAGCTAAGTGGGCAGTAGGGCCCTAGGCAGTAGGGGGCTTATTTACCTTTGGGCGCAAAGAAAGTGGGAGCGAACATCCCCCCTCTAAGGAGCCAATGTGGGCCCAGCAGGTTTGAGGTCAGAGCTGTGAGGGAGGACTCAGGGACACAGCTGCACCCTCTAGTCTTCCATGCCTTCCAAGAAAGCATCTCTGCCCTGAAATCACATCTGCTCAGACCAAAAGAAGGAAACATGGGAGGACCCAGTGAGGCTACACACACGAAACCCTCAGCATCTGCTTGCCCACAGTAAGCCCTCCATCACATTAGCTAAGAAAAAAATGACTAGTCCACGTTGCATGTCACCCATAGGCATTTTGGAGGCTTTCAAAAATCTCATTTCTGACCAAATCCTCACAATCCTCCCTGTGATTAGGAGCTGCCACTTTCATTTTACCGATGAGAGACATTGCCTATTAAGGATGTGGAGATGAACAGCACACAGTCCTCACCCTCAAAGAATCATAGACAAGAAACACAAACACACTGTGAGCCTCTAGGGTGCTCAATTCTATAAAAAAAAAAAGAAGCATGGAGGAGGGAAGTGGTAGGGACACATGAGAGATGCCATGATGGAAAAAACATGGAGAATGAGGGAAGGCTTCCTGGCGGAGGGGACATCTCAGCTGAGACCTGAAGATAAGTCAAAGTTAGGCAGACAAACGGGAATAGGGAGGGATGGTAAGTGATAGAATAAGGCTTCTAGCCCAAAGCCCAGATTCTACCCCGTGGTCCCTAGAAGACTTGGTTTAACATTCATTACATGGGTTTGTCTGGAAAGGTTTGGCAACAGGGATCTAGGGTGGGAATGGGAGGCTGAGAAGAGGATAGCTGATCCCACACCCAAAGTCAGCTGGTCCCCAGACTGGAGGGGACTGTCTCTACCCTGCCCCGTCATAGCCAGCCCCTTCTAGGGAAGCCCCCCGCCCCCAGACCCCGGGCTGGGCTGCTGCGTGCCCTCTACTGCCTGCTCCTGTTTTCCTTGCAGCTGGTTCCCCTTCCTGGTGAGTTGTGGACTCATCACACCTGGAAGCCCAGGCGTCTGCAGGGCACTTGGCTCCAGGTTCCATCATGGACCACTTCTCCCTGAAGTACCCTTGTTGGCCACAGTTTCAGCACGAGATTTCGCTTAGGGGTAAATCCTAGAACACTTTCCAAACCAACAGCATCTTGGCATGTGATTGAGATGGAGGGAACTCGGTGGACCTGGAGTCAGGAAGACCTGCTTCTGAATGCCAGCTTTGTCACTCCCATATCTTGGCAAGTTCTCTGAGCCTCAGTGTCCATGCAAATATAAAATCCAGCAATGACATTGACTACAGAGAAATACTGGGAAGACACAGATGTGACAACGCACATTAACACTGCTTATAAATTGTTCAGAGGCTGACACATGGAGGTGGGGTTTTTTTTTGCCGTGGTTGTGGTCATGAATAGCAATAAATGTTCATTCACTCAGCAAGTGTTTATCAAGGGCTCACGTGCCAAGCTCTGTGCTCAGAGCTGGAATCTGACAATGAACTGAGGAGACGTGGGGTCTGCCCTCAAGGACTTCACAGTCTGGGACAGGGACAGACATAGGCAAGTTCAACATAATATGATTCGTGCCTGGGTCAGGGGAAGCACAGGGGTTGAGGGTAGCCAGGACGGTCAGCTAGCTCAGCCTGGGAAGTCAAAAAAAGGTTTGCAGAAGTGAGATCCCGGTGGAGTGAGCTAGGGCAAGGTCAGGGGAGAGAGTTCCAAGTAGGGTCAACAACACCGGCAAAGAACAGGAGGCAGGACCTTGGGGTCGATTTGGGACACCACTGGACGGAGAGAAGTTGAAAATTAAGCAGGCGTATCAACTTTAAGGTAAACTCAAAGTTAACTGTATTATGTTAATGTCTTCCAAGCAGATTGCAGACAATTTGTTGGGTTTTTTTAAGTGGAAACACAAAACCGTAGCACATAAATTTAAATTGTACTACAGTTGTCAGAGCCTGGTGCAGCCAAAACAAGAATTCAGGTCCCGAGATGTAGCCACTGACACCAAGTGTTTGTCCATCAGCTCCAAGTCAACTGGAAAGGCAGGACCTCCCTCCTCTTAGCACCCACAAACATCCTAGGCTTCTCTGGGATAGGCTTGGTTTAGGTCACATGGCCTTCCTAAACTAGAAGGTAATGCAGTGGTCCGATGGGCTAGACTCAGGTGGACAGCAGGGCTATGGCAGCTCTCCAGACAAGATAGTAAGGGGTTGTTATCCGAAGAGGCATGGAAAATAGGGAGGTAAAAACAGTGGTAGGTCAAGACAAGGTACCAAGTTGGAAGTTCTTTCCCTTTCTATTCTGCTTTGAGAAAGCTCGCAGTCATCCTAGGAGGCATTCTGGCATTGGGTTCCATATTTTCTCTCATTTAACTTGATCCTTGCTGTGACCCTTCTATCTGGAAGAGAGGGGAGGTAATTAGGTTTATTCATTTAAAAAAATTTATGGAGGTACTGGGGATTGAACCCAGGACCTTATGAATGCTAAGCATGCGCTCTACCACTTGATCTATACCCTCCCCCTCTAGGAGGGTATTGTCATCCCCATTTTACAGATCAGGAAATGGAGGCTTAGACAGGTAAAAGCCCGGCCCCAGGGCCCCAGAGTTAAGATGCAGATTCTAGATTTGAACCCTGGTCTGCTTGACTCCAAAGTCCATTCTCATCACCAGGCTGCCCCGTTGGTCCCTCCGCTGACCAGCCCCGAGGAGAGCTTGACTGACACAGCTTTCTTGGCTGCACTGGTTTTCTTGTTCAGGTCACGCCTCTGCAACTAGGAATCCAGAGCCCACTTGTGATCACTTATGTTCTGGGTTCTGGTCTTTTAACTGAATAGGGGCAGGTGGAGAGGCAAGGGTGGAGCCCAGAATTGGGGTTCAGCCAGAGTGGTGACACACAGATTTTGTCCAAGCATCTTACCTCCTATTACTGTCCTCCAGAGCCCAAAAGACAGAGATCTGGGGCAGAAAACAGGAAGCAAATGGTAGCAATCATTCCCATCTATACTACCTTTTAGAGTTTACAAAGCCATCATCTCAGTTGATCTCCACCCTGCAAGGCAGTAGAGCGGGTGCCAGCATCCTGTGCATTTCACAGATAAGGAACATAAAGTCCAGGCTGGAGGAGATCACAGAAGTGGTGGAACCATGGCTTGTGTTCAGGTTTACAAGATTCTACGTCCCTGGGTTTTTCAATTCTCAGAAAACCTCTCCAGGGGAAACCAGGCTGAAGCTTAGGGTCCTAAAGGAGTCGAGGGGACGGGGCCCATGGTTCACTGAGCGCCTACATGGCCCCGGGTGCTGAGGCCAGCTCTTTCTCACATTGGGTCTCATTTACTCCCCACTCCAAACCTGATCTGACGTTTTGAGAGGGGCGTTGATCTGGTCAACGTCACACAGCTAGGAAGGGGAATTCAGACCCCAAGCCCTGCTTTCTCCTGACCTTCACTTGGCTTCTACAAGAAAGACCTCTCCACCACCCGCAGCGCATGGCCCGGGGCTCCCGCATCAGGCAGGGGCTAATTGGAAGGCAGAGCGCTGAGAACTTCCAGCTTGGTGCAGAGCAGCCCCGCCCTCCCCCTCTCCACCTGGAGCCAGGGCCATCTGTTCCCTTTTGTCGGGATGCAAGGGAAGATGAAACTAAATTTAAATACTAATAATACTTAACATTTGTCTGGAAAATGTTTTGCACACTAATTGCTGATTAGTCCTCCCCAGGCCCCAGAGAGATTGTGTCTTTGTGTCCCCATTCAGCAGACAGACTGATGGGACCTAGACCAGGAGGCTGGAAGGTGGATTTGTGGCTTACTGGTCTACCTCCATCTCGACTCAGCAGGATGAGGGTGGGTGGATAAATTCATCCAATTCATTGTTGCTCCACAGCTAACAATAAAGCTGGATCCAAATTGGCTTGGCTGTCTATGGACAGCCCCTTAACCCCTCTGAGCCTTGGTTCCCTTCTCTATAAAATGGGAATAATGTTCACTTTTGTTTCAGTCACTCACCAGTGTTTACATAGAGCATCCACTCTGTGCCAGCCATGGGACCAGGCCCTGAGAGCCCACACTGACCATGACAGAAAAGGTTCCTGATCCCTTATGCCTCACGGTCTGGGAACGGGGACAGAGCAAGCAAAATAATTACAGCCAGTGACAGCGAACTTGCTGGGAAGCAATTTGTGAACATGCTTTTTAGACACACCTCAGTTCTTCCAGGTGATCAAGTGACTCCTCTTCCTCTTGCTCCTCCTACTTTTCATTCATCTAGAAATCAGAACAATGGTCTCAAACCGGAGGACGAGACCACAGTGGACTGAATCACGGGCCCAGGAATTTTGCTGGGGTTGGGGACACCCTGACATCTCCTGGCAAATCCATTTTCCACATCTCCCCTCTTTTGTCACCCACCTTCACGCTTCCCAGGGCTTCCAGGCTGGTCTACCCCTCCAGGCTGCCAAGCCAGGCCTTTCTTCTGGAGGCAGTGGCTGGGGCCACGTGGTTTTCCAGCTGTGTTCTTTGAAACCCCAATATTCCACAAGACAGCTTGGGGCCACCTCAGGGGTGCAGGGCTCTCTAGGCCCACCACTTCCCCAGCCAGTATGTCTCCATTCTAACCTCTGGATCCATTTGCCTTCCACATCAAATTCATCTGAAAATAGGATTCCATTTCTTTAAAAGAGGGAGTCAGGAGACTGCAACTTAAGTCTGGATGCAATCAGTTAATAGGAAGTGACCCCGAGCAGGCTGGATGCTTCACCTATAAAATAGGGTTGTCATCTGACCAGAGGGATGAGACCAATGGAGACAAACCCAATGCAATGCTTGGCTCAGTGGCAGCTCTCGAAAAGCACATTTTTTTCCATTTTTTTAAATTGAAGTATAGTTTACAATGTGTCAATTTCTAGTGTACATCATGTATCAATCATACATACACATACATATATTTCTTTTCATATTTATTCCCATTATAGGTCACAAGATACTGGATATAGTTCCCTGTGCTTTACAATAGAAACTTGTTGTTTATCTATTTTATATATAGTAGTTAGTATCTGCAACTCTCAAACTCACAATTCACCCCTCCCAACCCTCTTTCCCCCCTATATCAATGTTTGTTTTCTATGTCTGTGAGTCTGTTTCTGTTTTGTAAGTAAGTTCATTTATGTCTTTTGTAAATAAGTTTGTCTTTCTTTTTAGATTCCACATATAAGCGATATCATATGGTATTTTTCTTTCTCTTTCTGACTTACTTCACATAGAATGACAGTCTCTGGGTCTATCCATGTTGCTGCAAGTGGTATTATTTCATTCCTTTTTATGGCTGTGTAGTTTTCCATTGTATAAATATACCATCACTTCTTTATCCAGTCATCTGTCAATGGACATTTAGGTTGTTTCCATGTCTTGGCTATTGTAAATAGTGCTGCTATGAACATTGGGGTGCATGTGTCTTTTCGAATTAGAGTTCCCTCTGGATATATGCTGGGGAGTGGGATTATTGGATCATATGTTAAGTCTATTTTTAGCTTCTTGAGGAATCTCCATACTGTTTTCCATAGTGGCTGCACCAAAGTGCATTCCCACCAACAGTGTAGGAGGGTTTCCTTTTCTTCACAGCCTCTCCAGCATTTATCATTTGTGGACTTTTTAATGATGGCCATTCTGACTGGTGTAAGGTGATACCTCATTGTAGTTTTTATATGCATTTCTCTGATAATTAGTGACACTGAGCAGTTTTTCATGTGCCTATTGGCCACTTGTATGTCTTCATTGGAGAACTGCTTGTCTAGGTCTCCTGCCTGTTTTTGGATTGGGTTGGTTTTTGTTGTTGTTATTAAGTTGTATGAGCTGTTTATATATTCTGGAAATCAAGCCCTTGTCAGTTGCACCATTTGCAAATATTTTCTCCCATTCTGTAGATTGTCTTTTCGTTTTGTTTATGGTTTCCTTTGCTGTGCAAAAGCTTGTAAGTTTAATTAGGTCCCATTTGTTTATTTTTGCTTTTATTTCTATTGTCTGGGTAGACTGCCCTAGGAGAACATTGCTAAGATTTATTTCAGAAAAGGTTTTGCCTATGCCTTCTTCTAGGAGGCTTATAGTGTTTTGTTTTGTGCTTTCAAAAATCATATTTTAATCTAAATCTTTTTCCCTGGGGATTTAACAGGCACCAATAGAGCTGGGTTGCAATGTCCAACTTCACCACCAGGTGGCCCCTGCCTGAGACGGTCATAAGATCTGCAAAACAAACCCACACCTTAGTTTATCAAACCTGTAGCTTCCACAATTCTATGTGTCCCATTCATTTTAAAATAGGAGATACTTCTCTCTTCAGTTTAAGAGCATCATGTCTGGCCTTCCATGGCGGGTGAAAAATTGGCACAATTCATGGCAGGGCTAAGTCAAGAAAGGCCACACAAGCCGCATTGTCCCAACGCCAAGGTGGGCAGCTATTCTGAGACAGCAGGTCTGAGGCGGTCTTGCCTTTTCTGCATTCGTTGGTGCCAGAGAAAAGGATAAGCATGGCCAGGAAGCAAGGAGACTGCCTTGCAAAGATGTGGCGGAAATATTCCCTGCCTCCACGCACGTGGGGAAGCAAGAGGGATTACATGTGGTGTGACAAGACTTCTTTCTATAGCACGTTCAGTTCAAAGAGCCGCCTCTGCACTGGGCACACAGGTGTCATCTCCGGTCGTCACATCACCACAGTCTGACAGAGGAAACCGGGGCCTGAGAAAGTAGGTAACTCACCAGCCTCCCGCACAGCAGATGGTAGAGCAGGGATTCGAACCCAAGAACTCTCTAACTAGAGAGGCCGTACTGTTTGAAGGGAGAGACGAGGAATGTATTGCATTTCATTAAGTCGATTTAAGAAGCAGGGTGCTTGAGGGAGAAGGTGGGGGTGCTCACACAGTGGCTGCTGGGAGTCCCTGTCCCTCTGGCAGCCTCCTCCCCTACATCCCACCCCCCCACATGGCTGAACAACCCACACACACACAAAATGCAAACTGGTACATGGATACAAACACTCAGATGCTCGGTCAGAACCCACAACGGCACAGGTGCGCTTTGTGCAAACACCCACACGTGCTTATGTGGGTACAAACACAGTGATGCCCAGAGGCCCACCCAGGGAGCAGCAACCCGCCTGCAGACGGCACGTCCACACCGGAGACACATGCCAGGAACACACAGCCTGAACCTACAGGTGGAGACCACCCAAGAAGGGAACCACTGCATGTCTGCTCGTGCTGCAGGCAACACCTCGACTTCTGATCTGCAGATTCCAGGGTCCCCAAGCCTCCTCCTCCCCACCCACCCCACCAGTCCCCTGCAGCACCAGAGGATTGAGGTCCTGGCTCAGCAGGGACACACGGGCACTTCAACTGCAGAGATGGCTCTCCAGCAGGTCCGAGGGCTCAGTTGCCTCTGGGGGTAGGGAAGGAGGAGGGCAAGGGGGGTCTTCCTTCTTTGCCTTAGACTAGAATGGCTCAGTGATTACAAACACAGAGTGTGAGTTCAGATCACCTCCTGTTCAGCTGTGTGTGACTCCAGATTCATCTCCCTTCTGTCTCAGCCTCAACTTTCTCATCAACAAAATGGGGATATGATACCTACCTTGCAAGGCTTTGGTGAGAAATGAGATGAAGTATGCAGAATACCTGGTAGAAACTGAACACATGTGTATTACCTTCCTCTTGACCTTGCCCTTCCTATGCTCACCGCTCGATGCAGCAGACTAATACCCCTCCGCCAGCTCTCCTCCCCATCCCCCTCCTCCAGGAGCTCTGAGAACTGTGGGGAAGGCAGACATGCAAACTGATGGCAATTGTCTAACAGGAGGTGCTGGGAACGAGGGGACAGAGGGCACTTGGGTGCCTGGAGGAGGAAGTGCCCAGAGAAGGGGAGGCTGGGGCTGCCTTGCAGGATGGGGCCATGGGGCCATATTATAATCAAGACTTCCTAGTGCCCCTCAGAATCCTTTCCTTGGCTCCACCCAATGTGTATGCTTACTGAGCACCTACTATGTGCTGGACACTTTGAATACATGTTCCTGTTCAACGAATCAATGCTCCCAACAATATAGCCAAGAAGCTTTTTTTTTAACATTAAAAAAAAAAATTTTCCCCCTTAATGAAGGCACTGGGGATTGAACCCAGGACCTCCTGGGCACCAAGCAAGCACTCTACCACTGTGCTGCACACCCTGCCCCTCCCCAGGGAGCTATTACTATCTCATCTTACAGAAAAGGAAACCAAGAGAAGGGGCATGACCTTCTAAAGGTCACAGAGACCTGGGCCAAGCCTGACTCCAAACGCCATGCTCTTTCCCTACGTTCCCCTCTCTCAGCTGCTGTCACAAAGGGCTGCCTACAGCCTGGCTGTCTTCCTCCCCGAGTTCACGGGAAGCCACACAGCATCCTCCTGACCCAGCATCTCCCCAGATGCTCAGCGCGTGTGGAAGGATGGTCATGGATGGGGTGGGTGCTTCCCGGCTCCCCGGCCCTGCTCCTCCGGCCCCGCCTGGCCTCTGCCTTGGTGGCCCACCTGCAATTGCAAGATGGCTCTTCAGTGTCCCCAGCATGGGCCTGGCCCTCCGGGGGCTGAGACAGCCTTTCCGAGCCAGGGCATCTGCTGGCTCTGCCCTTCTTAGACTCTCTCCCTGCACATCTGACTTGTGACAACCATTTCACAGAGGAGGAAAGTAGGACCAGAGGCCCCAGAGATGAGAGCCAGAGGCCCTGGGAAAATGGCGAGTCTGAGGGTTTTAAAGACCCTTCTCTTTACCACAACCAGGGAACCAGCAGTCAGAGCTCTAAACAGTGAATAGCCCACATGCTAAACTAGGGCTGACGCGGGCTTTCCAGAGAACAGGCTGCTGAGAGAGGCGGGCCTCCCAGCCCAGCAGGGTCAGCCAGCCAGCGACCCGGAGGGCCAGTGGGCCGGGCAGGCGGCATCGGTGACCGCTGTCTGGCAGGCAGTCTCTGAGTCAGCGGGGGCAGGGGCAGCTGGTCAGATTACAAGCCTGCCCTGGCTCTCACCCTCCTCCAAGTCTCCCTCTCCGTCTCCGCCTTCCCAGGAGCCTCAGGAGAACTTGCCAGGCTTGGGTGCATCGCTGTGACGACCTGACCTTCCTCAGCTCCTGATGAGGCCTCAGAATACCAGGCAGAGAGCCCCAAGCTGTGAACAGCGGCCCCCAGGAACACACACTGTGTTCTCTCTCCCTCCCTCCCTCCCTCCCTCCCTCTCTCTCTCTCTCTCTCACACACACACACAACACACACACACACACACACACACACACACACACACGTGTGCTTGCTGTGTAATGTCACACACATGCACTCATTCACAGACAGCCAAGAAGCTTCTGTTTCTTCAGCAGGAAAGTGAGTGTCTAGCTTGCAGAATCAGTCATTTATTCATTCAGCAAACCTTTATTGAGCTGCTATTGTGTACTAGGCAGTGGAGTTACAGCGCCACATAAGGGCTAGCCTGGGGGCTTCTGTCTAGTGGGAGAAGACCATCCACAAGCAGGCAGATGATGACCCCATGGAAAATAAGTGCTCAGAAATAATAAAATAGAGAAATTATCACCCATGACCAGGGAGGTGGGAAAAATCAGAAAAGGCCTCTTTGAGGAGGTGGCCTAAAATTGTCTTGCTGGCTCAATAAGAAGCCACCAGCCAGGTGAAGAAAAAGGAGAAGAACAGCCCAGGCAGGGAAAACAGTGAATGCAAAGGCCCTGAGGCAGGAATGAACTTGTTAGGCCTGGAGGAACAGATTGAAACCCCATGAGGCTGAAATATGAACATATTTCAGGGGGGACTAGAAAGTGCATTTGCAGAGTTGGGGACGGGACCAGATTATGTAGGACATGCCTTACACCCAAGTCTTTGATCTTCTAAGGCCAGAGATCTTCTCAGGGCTCCTGGACTGTACGAGCCCTTGGGATGAGTTGTCCCCATCACAGGAGAGGGGAGTCACTTGTGACTTCACCCTCAACAGGCAGGAGTGGCCCAGCACCCTGCCTCCCTATCCACCCCTGCCCCTCCTGGAAGCACTGGGACCAGACCTTAGCCGGGGACGGGGACGAGCAATCCTCCTGCCACGTGGCCCCTGTGGCTCTCTCCTGCCTTTACTTTGAGACTTGCCTTGCCTGGTGCCTGGCCAGTCCTCCCCAGGGCCGCGCACAGGGCCCAGCACTAGCCATTCCATGTCCCCAGAATCCCAATCCACGACTCCACAAGCACAACATGCCAATTCTGCAGGCCTGTGGGCTCCCAGGAGCCCCACGGCACACCTGGTCAGCAGCGCAGTGGGTAACGAGGCCCTGGGGCTGGTTCAGGAGCCCAGGGACCCAGGCTCCAGGCTTCTCTGACCCCTCTAGCTGCGTGACCTTGGGCGGGTCGTTCCCACCCCTGAAGCGCAACTCCCTCACCTGCAGAAGGAGAACAGGGTGGATTTAGTGATCTCTGAGGGATCTGCCAGCTCCAAAGAGAAAGAAAGCGCAAATGAAGTGGGTTCACCTCTCTGAGCCCTGGCTGGGGAGGAGACTTCTCCTCTAGGGGGACATCGAGATGAATCAAGGCGGCAGTGACGCCAAGGACACAGAAGGGAGACTCCAGACCCATGAGAATATAAACAGAGGGACGCAGGCTGCAGGGGGATTTGGCTGCGGCGGAGGAGGTGGGCTCATCCAAGGCGATGTGGGGCCACTGTAGGAAGCTTCTGAGCAGGGGAGGGATGTGATGTGAGGAGTATTTTAGGAAGATTCTTCTGGCAACCCAGCACAGGTTGGATTGGAAGAGCTGTGTGGAGGAGTGAGAGCCGCATTTATGCCTGGAAAACGCTTGGAAATGAGGCCCCTGTCTCTCCCCAGCCCTCCGGCATCTGAGGCAATTTGAGAAGCAGGGTTTGGGGCGGGGGGCTTCCTCTTCCCCCACCCAGATTGCGCCTATGACCCCAGGGCTGAAGGCACGCTCCAGGGAAACTCCAACTGGCTCCTTTTCTTTTGTTTTTTTTTAATTGAAGCACAGTTGAATTTACAACGTTGTGTCAGTTTCAGGTGTACAGCAGAGTGATTCAGTCATACACGTACATATATATTCTTTTTCATATTCTTTTCCATTAGAGGCTATTCCAAGATATTTGATGTAGTTCCCTGTGCTGTACAGTAGGATCTTGTTCTTTATCTATTTCATATACAGTAGCTTGTATCTGCAAATCCCAAACTCCTAATTTATCCCTCTTTTTACACCCCTTTTCCCTTTCCCCTTTGGTAACCATGAGTTTGCTTTCTATGTGAGTCTGTTTCTGGTTTGTAAATAAGTTCATTTGCATTATTTTTTAGGGTCTACATATAAGTGATATCATATGACATTTGTCTTTTACTTCACTTAGTATGAGAATCCCTAGGTCTATCCGTGTTGCTGCAGGTGGCATTAATTTATTCTTTTCTGTGGCTGAGTAGTATTCCATTGTATAAATACATCACAACTTCTTTATCCAGTCCTCTGCTGATGGACATTTAGGTTACTTCCATGCCTTGGCTCTTGTAAATAGTGCTGCTGTGAACACTGGGGTGCAGGTGTCTTTTCAAATCAGAGTGTTCTCTGGATAGATGCCCAGGAATGGGACTGCTGGATCATATGGCAACTCTGTTTTAGTCTCTAAGGGATCTCCATACTGTTTTCTATAGTGGCTGCACCTCTTCTGAGCTGCATTAGCCCCTTTGCAATGATAAAGCGTTTTCTCACACCCCTGCCTCTCGCCACACACGTCCAGCTCAGCACTGCAGCTGCAGCTGGGGAGCCAGGATTTGAACCCAGGTCTATAGGACACCAAGTCCAGTGACCTTCCCCTTAGAGTCGCAGAGACTCTGGGAAGCTAGTCCCCAGCGCCCCCTGAGCCTCAGATAGGCGTCCTCTGCCCTCACCTCGGTCCAGGGCAGGATTAGACAGAGTGGGAAGCCATGCTCAGCCTTAGACCCTCCACCCCAGGAGGGGCATGAGCCGGGGGCTGCACAACTTACCCAGATGCAGACAGGCTCCAATCACTCAGTACCAATCACTACAGAGGTAACCCCAGCGTCCCAAAGCCCAGCAAGTCAGCAGGGGAAAGAGAGGGTCGTGGGCAACGGCCGTGGAGGACGGGGTGCCTCCAGCCCTGCCTGGGACCCCCAGCCCCCTGGCTGGCAGTGCCCCACGAGGCTGGGCCATCTCACGGTCAGCGAGCTTTTCTGGCCACTGCTGCCAGCAGTGCTGCTCCCAATCTCTACCTGGCAACTGCCTTGCAGGGTTGATGATTACCGCTTATTCATTCAACAACCATCTTCAGTGCTTGCTTAGTGCCAGGTCCTGGGGCCAAAGAGACATTCAGGCAGGGCCCGCCCTCAAACAACCCACAGGCTGGCTGGGGCGGGGGCTTCGGGGAGTGAGACTCTAGAGGGCCGCAGGCACTGGACTTGCAGGGATCCTTGCCCCCGTGTGGAGGAGGTGGGACTTCACCTGGAAAGCTGGGAGAAGCTCTTGAGAGCTTCTGTGCAGTGAGGTGACACAGATCAGAGCCGAGGCTGGAGAGGGTGGGGGGAGGTACCAGAGGGACCAAAGTCCTGTTAGGGAGCTGGGACCACGTGGTGCAGATTCTGGTCCCCTGGGGGTGGGCTGGCGACATGTCCGATGGTGAGTAAAGGAGGCAGTGACTCAAGGGGGCTGCAGGCAGCAGGGTGAGGACATGGGCTTCAAACTCCCCAGGTCACCAGCTTCTACCCCAGTGCTGTCCAGGCCCCCCCAGCTAATGGGGCCTGAGACCCCAGGGCCACCTGAGTGCTTTGTGTGCCCCTGAGCAGTTACTTAACCTTCTCGTGACTCAGTTTCCTCATCTGTAAAGTGGGGGTGTAACATTCCAGTAAGTGGCAGGGCTGGGATTTGAACCCTGGCCGTCACCCCCAGAGCCTGAATTCTAAACCACCCTCTGACTGGTCTCCTTTTGCTGGCTGTGGCTGTTACGAGGACAGAACACAGCACTAAACAGAACCAAGGAGGTTCCTGCCCTCACAGAGATTTTATTCTAGTTGAAGAGACAAACCATACACCCGTGAACAAACATATATAAACAGAAAAAAGATAAAATCATTTCAGACCGTGGCGGGTGCTATGATGACCATTAAACCAAAATGTCTCATTAAATGAGATAGGGAATGACATCCTCATTTAATTAATTTTTTATTTATTTGTCTTTCTTTTAGAGGAGATACTGGGGATTGAACCCGGTACCTTGTGCATGCTAAGCATGCACGGTACCACTGAGATAGTCCCTCCCTTCTGACATCCTCATTTAAACAGAACTGAGATAGGGGGAAAGAGGGGCGGTCTCCTCGAGGAGGGGATGTTTGAGGTAGACATGAACACCAGGAAGGAGCTGGTCAGGTAAGGACGGCGGGGAAAGGTGTTTCAGGCAGAGGGAATGGCAAATGCAAAAGTCCTGGGGCAGCAACAAAGTTGGCAGCTCAAGGACAATGAGTCCGCATGGCCAGTGAGGGGAGAGTGGTGGGCAAGAGGGCAGAGGGAGGAGGGCCCGGTTCATGTGGGGCCTGGGAGCCCAGGAAACGATTGTGCACTCTATCTTAAGTGAGGTGGTTCTATTCCAAGCTACTGGGAGGTTTTAAACAGAGCTGTGCAATGATCTAATCTGCATTTTCTCAGGATTCCTCCGCATGCCAGGGAGACCATGCTGGTGTGTTTTCACACCAACTGATACTGCTGTGCAGAGTGTAAGCACATTCACCTTTCCGCAGGTATCAACAGAGAACGGCAGTTAGTCAGTGTGCTTGTTTCCGTAGGGCTGACCTGTCCGTTGTCACCAGCCACCCCCAGTTGGCTGTTTGCGGCTCGAAGTGGTGCCCTTAGTCATCTGGCCGGCCAGCCACCCTTGAACCAGGAAGAGAGGGATGGACTTGCTCATTCCATAGTAATGCACGATGGTGGGTGGGTTTCAGAGCACTGGACCTCAGCCTGCATCTTCCTAGGATATTCCCGCAAAAGCCCAGAATCTTCCTTGGCCCTCAAAATATTTATCCCTCACCTCATGCACACGACCCGCTGCATGCAGCCAAACTCTATGCTAGTGCGAAGACAAATAAAGCTTGACCTGGAGGGGCTCCCTGTCTTGGGGAGGAGGGGGTCTGGCTGAGTGTGGGAAGCCTCCTCCGAGAGATGAAGGGAGGCTCCCGGAAGAGAAGCCCATTGATGTGAATCGTGATCAGGGACCTTATCAGAGAAGCCAGGCGTTGGCACTGCCCTCGGCTGGGTTCACGTCTCCGAGTTGTCACTTTCTGCCTGTGTGAGCTCAGGCTGGTCCCTCAAACACTCCACGCCTCTGGTCCTCCGGGGAGCTCCCTCCTGGCACCATTCTGGCCATCAGGTGACATGACATGTGTAAAGCAGCAAAGACAGTGCCCTGCACCCAGTGGGCTCTCAGTAAACGGGAGTCCCCTCCTGGAATGTTAAATTCATCCCTTTAGGGAGAATGGATATGTGACTGAGCATCAGAAGCGAGGCTCTGCCTGCCTTCCATCTGCCGCATGAATCAAGGGCTCCCAGTGCCCCATGTACACGCATGTCGCCCTTGGGGGATGCGCTGTCTGCACGGCGGCCACAACCACCACAGCAAGCTGTGTCAGACACGCATCCTGAGTGAGGGGCGTGCACTACAGCTGATCCAAATACTCAAGTTTGCAAATGATTTTTCAGCAAAATTAGGGTGGCTTCAAAGATTCTCTTATAATCACGTCACACTCAGAATGACCCAAGGGCAGTGAGATTTCTGGGCCATGGGGTGAGAGGAGGGCCGGAGGTCTTCATGCTCCAGGCACTCGGGAAGGCTTGCGGAGAGCTGACATTCTGGCTGGGCCTTGAAGAAGAGGCAGCTCTGGACGGACGGAAAGAGTGAGCTGGCAGGAGGATGCGTGGGTGGCAGACAGAGGCAGGAAAGCCGCAGCAGGCACGGGGAGCATCTGGGGGTTCTCTTTGGCCGGGACTTTCTGGGTGTTAGTGGACTGGCCAGAGCAGCAGTTGGAAAGGTACACTTGGGCCATGCTGTGAAGGACCTTGACCGCCAAGGCAAGGCGCTTCAGCTCTGGTCAACAGACTGGCCTTTCCCGAAGCACATCCCTCAGAACACCCCTTCCCTGGATGGGCCACATCCACAGGTTCCACGATCAAATAAGCTCTAGAGGTGCCACACGTGATGTCGCCTCTCTGAGAGTCACAATCCAAATAGCACATCAAAGGCCCCGAACGTTCCTGTGGGGAAAGATCTGTTTGACTTCAATTAGCCCAGCAATCCCCACTCACTTGACCAGGGGCTCCCTTACTGACAGAACCCCCGTGAATACCTGCACAAACCACTAGAAAAATGCCAGCAGAGAAAGGAGTGAGTTGCTAACTGCTTGGAGCAGGGTCACCGCTGCGTGGTCAGAGCTGAGCTCACAGAGGATCTGTGAGTCAGCCCCAATCAAGGGGTGTGAATGAGGATGGCGCCCAGGGAGCCGGGTGGGGGTGGGGGAACATATTAGGAAGCTGGGCTGTGGTGCAGGGGGAGCTGGTGAGGCTTAAGGAATCCACAGGCAGCAGGGAGGGAGGGAGGGAGGCAAGAGATGGCACAGGTTGAGTAGTCTGGACTCCAATCTGGACATCCACCCTGACCAGGGCAGAGCCGACACCTATGACAGATCTGGTGAGAGATGAACGAGTCCAGTTTGGGGCATCTTGTGGGCAGGTGGCTGTACCACTCTGGAGCCATGAGCCAGTTTTCTTGTCTCCCCGAAGCCATCCTCAGGTTAGGGGGCCTCTATCCTCTCTTCCCTAATGGGGCACTCAGTTTGCCCCTGTGGTTTGAGTTGGGGAGCCCTCGATCAAACTCTCCCATGCCATTTATTCATTCAGTAAACAGTGCTGCAGAGATACCTCTGCCCTCTCTGAGACAAGCAGCTGTTTCAAGTCACCAGGCAGGCCACCTCAAAGCCCACATAAAGTCCCAACGAGGCAGGGACCAACTTTGCGCAGAGAAGGAGATGCGTGTCCTGAGTTGTGAACCATTGTAAGAGGGGGAAGGGCACCCCAGGCAGAGACAGCAGCATCTGGAGGTGCAGGGGAAGGCTTAGAGATGAGGATACAGGGGGCTGGAGTGAGATCTCATCACCAGAAGTCACTTCATGGCTGGGGCCTCAGCCTTCCCACCTGCAAAATGGGTATATCAATCCCCATTGCAGCCTCCTCTGTAAGGTCCACAGAAGAAGGGCTGTGGACACTCCCTCATCCAATTCCCAGGCCCTGCCAGGTCCTTTCCCAGCCCCAGGGACCACTGAGATAAATAAACCTTGAGACCCAGGTGGGTTCCTTCACGCCGCTGGCAGAAGAGATCTATTTTTTGTCCTCCAGTGCTTGGGAGGTGGTTATTGTTGGAAACAAAGCCAGGCCTGTCCCCAGCTCCCAGGGGCCTGGTTCCAGATGTACACGTCTGGCAGCCACGCTCTGGTCCTGGCGTGAGTCTGGGGATCTGTGGGCCGCTCAGGAAGAGGCAGATGTATTTTGACAAGCCTGCCACAGCTTCTACAGCATCCTGAGTCAAAATAAGCCCTTCTCATGGGCAGCCCCTGGGACGGGCTATTTCTGCCCCACGTTTCTTTTTTCCACATGGGGTTGGGGGGTGGGGACTCAGAGGCAACGGTTCCAGCTAAAAACAGAAGCCGCTTCAGCTGGAGCCCATGACATTCCCCTCAACAGAGACATCAGCTCACAGCCTGTGGTGAACTTAGGAAGTCTTTCATGTGCGCTCAACTCAGATCATTTCCCCTGAGGGTGTGGGCAGTTCAATCCCAGGAACATGCCAATAACCCTCCCATCCCAGAGGGTTACAAGTCATAAAACTCAATCTTTGCACGTGGACAAAACTTTACCAGAGACAGTGTTTTCTTGCCCATTCAGTAATTTGATGAGGTGGCCGCTACTGTTGCCATTTTAAAGACCAGCAAACTGAGGCTCAGAGAGGCGATCTGACCCTGGAGGGGATGAAGGAGAAAAGATCTGAGTCCAAGGCTGTCAGGGTTTCTAGGTGAAAAGAAAGAGCCTGCGAGAGAGGAAATGAAATTCAGGCAAAACTGAGGCAGAGTTCCTAATTTTGATTGGATCCGGATCCAAGGGCAGGAAGGGATGTTGGCTGCATCCCTGCTCATTGTGCCGGGCACAATGCAAAGTCATCCTGACACAGAGCATCTCATTTTAATCTCCCAAACAGCCCCAGAAATAGGAATTGTTATCCCCATTTTCTAGATAGGGACACTGAGAGTCAAAGAGACAAAGTGCCTTCCCACTTGGCTACAAGGAAAGCCATTTCAACCTGGGGTCTTGTGTCCTGCAACCTTGCTGCAAGGTCTTTGCTTCCTTGGTGCTGGAGGAGCTGAGGCCAAAGGGAGCTGAGGACGGAGGGGAAGTGAGAGTGGCCCCAGAGAAGACAGGGTGGGCAGTTAAGGTGTCTGCTGGCATCTTCCTGGGCACAGAAGCCTGGGGCCCATGGTGTCTGCAGGTGGTGTGGTGGGTACCACCTTAAAGAGTAAATCATGGGCATATGGGAGTTCATGATACTGTTCTCTCTAATTTTGTGTACGTTTAAATCTGTCATAGTTTTCATAAATGAATGCTGTATTTTCTCAATTTTATTATTTCCTAGAAAACAAGTTCAAAATGAACTTGACTGGTTTTGTGATCTTTGAGATAAAAATTAAAACTTCAAAAAAATCCAAAAGAATTAAAAAAGAACAAGTTGTTCGCTGAGGAGTTTACTCCTCCTTTTCGGTTCTCTTTCAATGTTTCAGTTGGCGTCTATGAGTAAGTCTCAGGCTGGGTGTCTAACAGTAGCTCCCTCCCTTTCATTGATGAGAGATTCAAGCCCCAGACTCAGGGCAGCGCCAAAGCCCCAGAGCACGGAGCTGGACGGAGCTGGACATCCGCATGCGTTTCCTTTCCATCACGTGCATGGGCACCTTTACCCTCCATTACAGCCAGTGACACTGGGATTCCGTTGTGAAGTGGCAAGATGAGGTTTCCTTTTTAAATAAATGCAATGAAGGGTTTTATGTTTGCAAGTGAGTGGAATTAGAGGGTGATGTTACGTAAACAGCAGAGGTGGTATGTAGCTGAGACAAGCCCATGGAGGTGCCACTCCAGCGAGCGAGGCTGGCACAGGCGGGCTCCTCACCTCTGGGCTATGCCTGGCACCAGCCCCACGTGGTGTCACCGGAAGTCACTGGTGGCACCCCTGAGAAACCAGGCCCAGCACCCCTCCTCCTGCTGAATGGGCTGGGCGCGGGGTCCTGCTTGTCTCTGGGCCCCAGCAGCAGCACAGGCCACCGCAGTTTTGCAGACGGATGTCTGTCTACTGCCCCTGAGACGCGCCAGGGAGAAGGAGAGTCAGAATCTTGAGGGTAAAAACCACGAAAACGGAAACTCAGAACCCCAAGGAGGCTACACTTCAAAGCAAACAACTGCCCACCTGACCCAACTCCCACCTCCCACTGATACCTAAGCTCAAACTCCTTGAGAAGAGCGGGGTGGTGTCTGGGGCCACACAGCCAGAGCTCAGATCCAGCTGCATCACACGTGCTGGGTGACCCCGAGCAAGTGGCTGCCCTGCCCACCCAGGCCCCTCCTCTGCAGAGCGAGGTCACCCTGGGCCCACTTCCCGGGGCTCGTGGGTGGGTCACTGAATTGACACAGATGAAGAGCTTACAGCAGCCCCGGTGCGTGGCTGGCACCCCATACCCGGTGCCTGCTACTCCATGTCAGGCCCTCGCTAGGCAAGTTCCAGGGTTACGTCAAGGTTGGCATCAGCCCTGCAGTGTGGGCTCAGAAAAGGGCAGTGCCTTGCCCCAGGCCACGCAGCCAGGCAGCGCTGGGGCCGGTGGGGAGGAACCCAGGCTCTCCAGCGTCATGCCTGGCGCCCTTTCTCCAACATCGCTAAGCTCTTCCCTCCAAGCCCTGCTCCTCTGCCCTTCACAGTGAAGACTCTCCCTTGCAGCGGAGTACAGCCAGGCCTCTGTCTGCTGGGTCGGCCTTTTAGTGCCCCTTCAGCCTCTGCTCCTCCTGCCGCCTTACAACCCAGCCCGCATTCCCCCATTAAAGTCAAGAGCAAGTTCTCTTTTGATTGCGTGAGACAGAACCTCAGCTCAAACTGGAGAAGCAAAAGAGGCCACACAACCTCTCTGAGCCTTAGTTTGCCCTTAAGTATAATGGGATCATAACAGTTCACACGCATTCAGTCGACATAAGGATGAAATGGGGCAATGCATGTGTGAACCTCAGCACTGTGCCTAGCAGATAGTAAGTGCTCATTATTATTCCTTAAGCTGTTGTTGTTGTTATTACTACTATTCAAGGGATGATGGTTGGAGACCCTACCGCAGAATTCAAGGAAGTCACTGTCTAGTATGTATACAAAGGTACATAAACATCTGAGATCACAGGTGCCCTACAGCAGAGCAGAGCACAAGCAAACTTTGCAGGGTCGCAGTGATACAACACTGGAGTCAAACAGGTGCACAGCGATCTCCGGTCACAGTGGGAGTGAAAAACTGCACGATTCATGTCTTCAGCAAACATTCACCAGGGGCCCACCACGGGCCAGGCACCGTGCCAGGCATCGGCGCTGCAGCAATGGCCAAGCAGACGTCATCTCTGCCCCCGTGGGACTCCCACCCAGTGGAGGAGATAAACCAGGAACAAATCATTACTGAAGTTCGGTGGAGCTAAGAAGAAAAAGTACATCGTGCCATAAAAATGCCCACCAGGAAACAGAGCTTAGTCTGAGGGTGTAGCCGGGGAAGGCTTCTTTCCCGGAGGAAGTGGGGATTAAAGGGAATCAGAGAAGAAGCAGGGAGAGCAGTTGGATGAGATCTGGGGAACAGAGATTACAGGAGATATTTAGGGGGTAAAACCAGTCTTCCACCATATGGCAGAGGGATCAGGGTGCAGTCTAGAGTCGAAATGCGTGAGGTCTAATCCCACGTACCAGCTAACACCTCAGCCAATATAATAAATCTCTCTGCGCCTCGATTCCCTCATCTGCATGATGGACACCATGTCAGCAATCTCATGAACTGGATGCAATGACATACATAGAGTAGTTGGCACAGTGCCAGTCAATCCTATTTTAGATGCAAGGGATAGAAAAATTCCTCAGAATGGCTTAAGGACCAAAAAGGGCTGTATGAGTTTGTGTAACTGAAAAATTCAAGGGCAGATTTCAGATTTCAGGAAGGGCTTGATCTAGGAATCAGGCACTCAGTCATGAGGCTGTCTCTCTCTCTCTCTCTCTCTCTCTCTGTCTATCAGTTCTGTTTTTCTCTGGCTTGGCTTCCCCCTTAGGCAAGCTCTTTCCGCAGCATGACCCTGCAGCTCCAGGCTCACACTTTTTCAGCCCAGTAACTCCAACGGAAGGAGCATTTTCCTAATATTTCCAAAACAAGCTGCAGGACTGAGTGTCCCCGGACCATCTTGAGTCGCAAATCCATCCCTAAATCCCAGGCCTGGGTTACATACCAATCCCTAGAGCTTGAGGGAAAGAAGACTGGAGGACTCCACTCAAACCACACTGCCAGAGAACAATGGAAGGGTGGTGGGTCCTCAAAGGAATACTCGGATGCTGTACAGGACAAAACAAGACAGATTCTGTCTACTGTAGCAACTACACAGAGACACGGGGCGACTGAGCCGCAGCAGTCAGTGACACGCTGGCCATGTGAATAATCACTCAGTGTCTCCTCAGCCGGCACCCAGCCCTGGCGTGAGCCCCATCTCCCGTGCAGACATCCTGGTGTCATAAGAGCAGAGGGATGAGTGCAGACTTCAGGACCAGACAGCCCGGATGCAAATCCTTAATGGCATCTTCTTGCTGTGTGACCTTGACAAATCTCCTGTCCTCTCTCTGCCTCTTTCCTCATCTGTGAGATGGGCATAACGGTAACATCCCATAAGGTGGCTGTGCAGCTTGAACAAGGTCATACATATAAATCTCACGGAACAGCAGCTGGCACGCAGTAGCTCAGCAAAGTCAGTGTCTGTTAGTGCCATCATCCCACAGACTCTGCACCTCAGGGGTCGTGCTGATTCCTCCCTTCCCACAGGTAAGGTCCCTTCCTGCTTCTTTCCAAACATCCACCGAAAGCCAGTGAAAGGTCACGTTTGACTTAGCCCTTCCACTTGGTGAAATTAGATGTAAATTTGCAAATTTGGGGTGGCAGGAAATCTAAGTAAGTAGATCCTGCAATCTAGGGGACGTGTGGTCAGCTGAGTTGGAGGGGGCTCTTAGGAGAGGGCATTAGAGACCCCTGGACCACCCAGGTCACGTCCTCCTGGTGACCAGCTCCCCCCAGGGGAAAGGCTCTGTGCAGGTTTGATCAGGAGGCCGGCTTCTTTCCAGGCCATTCCCAAGGAGCCCAGCAGCGCCCCCTGTCTGTCACCTGCCTGGCCCTGCAGGCGTTGGACACTGCCCTCCCCCCACCCCAACCCCAAAGCATCTAGGAGGAGAACTGACGAAAGAGGAAACTCGCTTTTATGAAGCGCCCTGAGTGTGTCCCACACTCAGCCAGGCCCTTATTTACAGGTCCTCATTTAATCTCCATCACGATATTAGTTACCGTCCCTGCCCCAGCTTCAGGTGGGGAAACTGAGGCTCAGAGAGGTGGCGCAACCTGCCCAAGGTCACCCAGCCAGTGAAGGAAGGAGCCGGGGCCCCGTCCCAGGCCTTCAGAGGCAACACTGTAGCTCCCGCCACACTCAGCAGTGAGCCACACTGGGAATCTAACAACCGGAGTCCAAAGAGAGAGCAGGTTTCCAAGGAGAAGGAGGAGAGGTGTCGGGAACATGCAGTTATTTACAGGATGTCGTGTGGGTTGTTGCAGGAGAGCGGGAGACATCCTGAGGTGAGGAGGGAGCGGGAGACGCTGGGTCCTCAGTTTCCTCATCTACAGATCAGAGATGATCTCAACAGGCTCTCTGGGAGATGGAGCCAGGAAAGGGAGTCACACTCGCGCAAGGCCGTACCGGTGCACAGCAGGCTCGTGGGGCTGGAGTCGGGCAGCGGTGACCTCCCTCTGGGGGACCAGGGCCTGGCCCAGGGACCATGGCCTTCAGTTTCCCTAGAAGTGAGGGAGGCATGTGCTTAGATCCTTAACAGAGGCCCTCAGTTTGTTAAAGAAATTGCCCGGACTAATGAGATCAGAAAACTTGGTACTGGGGACAGAAAAAAACCCACCAAAGACTCACTGTGGGTTTGATCTGCTGTTTGAAACCTCCCAGTGAATGGAGCCGTCCCAGTTCAGTATCATCCAGGCCCCTCAGTGTGGCTGACAAGGACCCAAAAGACTGGGACAGCCCATCTCTCTGACCTCAGGTCCTACTGCTCTGCCCCTCGCTCCCCACTCTCCCCTCCACATGGGCTCCATTCTGTCCGAGGAACAGACCACTTTCACACCATCTTGGGCTCTATCTTCTGCCCCAGATCTTTACACGTTCAGGTCAAGCTCCAGTGTCATCCCCAGAAGGCTTTCCCAGACACCCCCCACCCCATCTTTTTTTCCTCACATCGCCCAGTTTTGTTTCTTCAGAGCACTCACCACTCTCTGAATTATCTGTTTTCCCATGTACTTGTTAATTGCCTGTCCACTCCCACCAGAAACCCACGAAGCAGGGACCTTCTTCTGTTTTGTCCACCCCTATTCCAGCACCGAGATGTTCCCAGCCCTGAGCAGGTGCTCAAGAAACGGTGTTAAATGAGTGCATAGATGCTGATCTTTCCAAGGCAGGGGTGTGATGGTGAATTCTCGCTGTCATTTCCTGCATCCCTCCCTGGGCCAGGGCCATGTATGCACTATCTCAGCTCTGCAGTATGTCCGCAGAAAGAGGCACTACCCCACCTTGCAAATGAGGAAACGTAGGATCCGAGAGGGAGGCTGACTTGCCCGAAGTCCACGGTCAGGACAGCTCTTTCCATTCTGCTGTGCCCTGGGAGAGAAGATTTGAAAGAGCTGAGAAAGGTGATACACCCTAAGACGTGCGGGAACTCATCTGGAAAGACCTTACCAGGATCCCAGGGTGCTCGTGCCAAGGACTGGGAGCCATGTGCCTGAGGGGGGGATGGCCAGAGCACACCCACATCCTGCTTACTTTTCTCCTTAAGGGCAAGTAATCAGTGAGTCCAAGTGTACTAGGTCTGGCCAATGAGTGGTGAGCAGCAGTGTCGATTATCAGTGAGAATCTGGCAGGACACATGGAACCCTTCCTGTGGGCCATTGGAGGAGAGCTTCATGAAGGTGCAGGCAGAACAGGCAGGTCCCACAGGGACAGTGCAGCTCCCCAGGGCCAGGATTGGTGGGGAGCCACCACCACCTCTAAGCCCAAAGGGCAAGGAGGGAGTGGTTGCCAAGCTTGGAGAGGTTACAGAGATGGGAAGGACCACTTGACAGGAGCAGTGGCTTTCAGCCAAGGAACACTCTCATCTTGCTCTTCACCTGCCTCCAATCCTCCAGTTCTTGCCAGTAACTCCCAATGATAAAACCCAACCAGAAGCCCAGGGGCAAAGAGAGCCTGTCAGTTGGTCCATATGGATGGGCCTTCTGGGCCCAGAGCTGGGTGGGGAGTGGGGGGAGTGGATCTGGAGAAGCAAACAGAAGCTTGCCCACGAGATCACCTCCCAGCAGGGGCCATGGGGACCTGTGTGACATTCCAGGTCTCCCTTTCCGCCACAGTCACCCTGGAAGCCACGTGTTGAGGTGTCGGCATCGAGATGGTGGAGCCTTCTATGAGCCCCATCAACCTTGCACAGAACCTCCCTCCTCCAACCATAGCCCAGTGTGGTCTGACCATGGTGATGAGAAACAAAACAAGACAAAATCAAACAGCAAGCTGAAGAGGGATGTCCTGGGGGCTGTTGCAAGGAAAAGAACATCTTTCAGAAAACCCTTGAAAACTGGTGACTTAGAATCAGGAAGCTTACTTGGGGCAGTGAGCCCTTGAAATGATACAGTCCAAAGACATCCCAAAAGTCACCTTGAGAAGCACCGTGGGGCCAAGAGCCAGAGGTCTTTCAAACCCATCAAATGGAACGAGGTCAGACAAAGGACCGGCAAGACTCTCGACGAGCACCGCTCTGGGAGAGAGCTCAGAGATGAAAAGGAGGTGCCCGGAACGTCTGAGGCAGCCTCAGCCTCAGCCTCAGCCTTGACTGAGGAGGACCGCAGGGAAAGTCTTGCTCCCAAATTGCTCTTTAGAATTAGGGGCGCCAGAGGCACCGCTCTGACGGGCAAATGTTCCAACTCCAATTGACAAACGAGCTGCAGACAAATCGCCAGAAAGGGATGGCACCGGCCCAAGAATGCAGATGCCACTCAAGGGTGAGACTGCAGAGATCCTGGCCAAAAATATGTACATTTTTGAGGGGGTATGGATATATGAACTGGGATCTGTGGCTATGAAGTTTGAGCTTTGGCAAAGCTTTGAGCAAGGACCCACGATGTGAGCTCATTCTCTCACTTAAGTCAACATGACCACAGGGACCACGTTGCACAGATGAGAAGAGACAGGAAGACACATCAAGACAGAAAACTGGGACCAGGATGATCAGCTCCTTCTTGGAATGTGACAGTATTAAGCAGAGGGTCCTTTCAGCCCAGAGCCTGTGTGGTTAGAAGTTCACTGAAGGGGAGCCATACAGCCCCAGTGTCACAGATGTCAGCAGGTCCCTCACAGGTGACAAAGGCAGAAACCTCATTAAAGCCGCTTAAATAGAAAGACGGCATTTACTGGTCACATAATGGAAGAGTACACGAGCCGATGATGCTTAAAGGCACATCAGGATCTGGACACTCAAACGCTGTCATCAGGAATTTGCCTCCCTCCCTTCTCTTGGCTCTGCTCTTCTCTGTGTTGGCATCACTCTCAGGCAGGCTCTCTCTGGGTGGTGGCAAAAAGGTCCAGCTGCTCAGGCCCACATTCTGCCAGCCTTGCAAATCCCATAGAAATAAAAAGCCTCTTTCTTACTGGTTCCAGCTAAAGTCCCAGAGCTGACTCTCATTGGCTTAGTTTGTATCCCTTGCCAACCCTCAGCCAATCATGGTGGCCAGAGCTAACAGTGTGCTGATTGGCTGGCTGGGAGTCTAATGCCCACCCACCCATGGAAGTGGGGCATGGAGTCAGCCCCACCCAGACCATAAGGCCTGAAAGTAGGGGGAAACAAGATGCCAAAGAGACACCAAACAGGCCAAAATGTGTGTCACCATAGCAAATAACACCAAAAACATCCCCATGACAAAATACCATAGTGATGGGGCCAAAGTGTGGAAGGAACTCTTGGGGTTTGGTGTTTGGACTAAGAAATGCAAAAAAGGGGGCAAGCACAAGATTAAAATGAGACTGCCCGCACTGTTATTGTCATCTGTGGCCCAGCAAGGAGCCGAGGTCTGCAAGTCCCCCCACCTGCGATGGGGCCCTGACGGCCCATGTGCCAAGGACAAGCCATTTCAACCCCCAGGAGGCAGGGCAATGCCATGCACAGATTTTACCTCTGGAAATAGTTGTTGGACGTTCACAATGAGGAAGTCCTCGGGTTTGATGCTGGGGATTCAGGAATGAGGAAGACAAAGTCCTTGCTCTCAAACAGCTTACAATCCCAGTGGGAGGAGACAGCCAAGGATGCCTAAATTAATAGAGGAAGAAAATGAAGATCAGCGATGTTGAGGGCGCTACAGCGGGGAGCACCACATAGGAGACGAATCATGGTAAACAGGCTGGCAAAGGAGGCAGAAGGCAGAGCAAGGGGGGCCCTCGCAGGTCTGGACTTGACGCTGTCGGCCATAGTGAGTCATCGAAGGCCTTTGAGCATGGGAGTGACACAAGCAGGAAGAAGTGTCATCATCTTAATGGAGCCAGATAAAGCCCAGAGGAGAGTCACAGAGATGATCAAAGGGCTGGCGACAGGCCTGGGGAGGGAGATGGAAGAGTGAGGACTGGGAAGATCAAAGTCGGGCAGAGGAGCACACCGCTTCTTGAGGCTGGACCGAGACGGGGATGGAGCCGCACCGGGAAGTCAAAGAGAGTCTTGCTTTGTTCAGCTTCCATCGGGAAAGGTAAGCGTCTCACACATATACAAATATCATTTACGTAACAGTGACTCCGCCCCCCCAGGAGGGGGTGCAGGCTGGAAATGGGGACTAAATCACTAACAAAGAGGTTCTGGTAGCGTTTTGAGTGATAGTCACAAAGGAAGGCTGAGGGGCACCAGGGTGTCTGGGGATGTTCCCTGTTCATTCATGAAAAAGACACTTTCTGAGGGTCTGCCTTGAGCCTGGACCTTCTCTAGGCTCAGCCCAGAGGCAGGAGCAAGCTTCCCCAGGTCTTACTACACCACGGCCCCACCACCTTCTGAAATGATTGGGCCCACGTGTGTGTTTACTCGAGCAGCATCTGCTTCCCCATCAGACAAGATGGGAATTTGTGGAGTTATTTTTCTCTCTGTTGTGTCCCCAGGACCTAGTGGAGGCCCCAGCCTGTAGTAGACACTCAGTCCATATTTGCTGAGTGAATGAATCCCTCAGGCTCAATGACACCCTCCTCCCCAAAGAGTGCAAAATCTAGGGAGAAAGTCGGACGAGAAAACCAACGCCAAGCGTAAAGTTTCGTTTCGGGGATGCTGCAATGAAGCAGTCCATGTGGCAGTACACAGGACAGCCCTGACTCAGCCTTGCTTCCCAGGGGGGCTCCTCTCTGCTCCAGCTGAGCCATGATGGTCAAAATAAAAGTATGCCAACTGAACGGAGCAGACAAGGCCCCTCTGGGAGCAAACGGCGTGGGCAAAGGCACAGACACGCCAGGTGGCAGCGTATCCAGGGAGCATAGGTGGCTATTAATGGAATAGGAGAGCGTGGTTCAGATCATGCACGGCCTTAAGGGCCAATTTAAAGGATTTGTACCTTCTCCTGAAGGCAACCAGAAGACGCTAAAGGATTTTTGTGTCAGTTAGGAATCTTTAGGTTGCAAGGAAAAGAAAAAAACTAAAGCCACTTAAAGCGGCTTTAAGGAGAACAAAAAGGAAGGGGCGGTTATTGGCTAATAAAAAACGACAAGACCCGGGGGAGCTGTAGGCACAGCTTGATCCAAGGTGGAAACAATGTTACCAGGCTAGAGTTTCTCCCTCTCCTTTTCTTGGCTCTACCTGCTCTGAGCTGATCCCCATTCTGAGGCTCCATGTGGTTAACTCCCGAGAAGCCCAATTCATACCTCAGTAAAGCTTAAAAGAGAGTCCATTTCCCTTAGCTCAAGCAGAAGTCCCAGAGGTGAGTGTCTCTGGCCCGGACTGGTCCGATTTCGGTCGTGTGACTATCCCTGCACTGATCTGGAGGGGCCGGGGAGACCTACGCGCTGATTGGCTTAGCCCAGTCACGTGATCCGTCCGTGGCTCCAAGTGAAATACACAGGTTGGCTCCTCCAAAGCTGATGCCACTCGAGGGAGGAGTGGGTGCTAGCTGGCAAAATAAGCTGTGACCACCATGTGCTTTAAGGAGGGGGATGATGCAATCAGGCCCATGTTTTAGAAAGCTATGATTCTCCTGCGGATCTGGAAGCCAGTTAGAAAGTCAATCTGAAGGCAAGAGCAGAGGCAGGAGCGATGGTTAGACGGCTGGCGTTAAGAGCCAGGCTGAGCTGAACTGAGCAGAAGCGAGCAAAGGACAGCCACAGAGGGGTTTGCTGTGTTTTGGGTTTTTTTTAACTTTAAATTCTTAGGGCAGAAGTCCAGGGCCCTGACCTACAGCCCCCATCACTTTTGATCACCTTCAGACTTGGAACACTCAGCCCATTAAGGACCAGTTTATGACAAGGTCCCCATAGAGGTGCCCTGACAGGGTCACTCACACTTTGGACCAGTTGCCCTGCAGACCCCGGCTTGGCTGCCAGAAAGCCACCTAGTTCCCCTCTGAAAATGTGGCCCCCTGTAGAGACATACCAAGTTCCAGTACTGCTGATGCCGCCACCTCTCAGCTGTGTTACCCTGAACAAGGCGCTTAACCTCTCTGAGTGTGAGTATCGTGATCTGAATATAAAGTAAAGGTGAGGACATTTGAGGTAACAGAGGCACTGGGGTGGGGATTCAATCACATACCACAGTGAGAGACTCAGTACATGAAAATTCCTTCCTTGTCAACCCTTTCAGCTTTTCACTGGCTTCATCTTCCCAAGACCTCTCCAACCCCTTGTTTATTTGCCAAATGACATGTGGTTTTGTTTCATTTTGTTCTTCTGCCAGAAAAAAACAACTGGAGATGGAGTGGCCCAGAGCAGCCATTTTTAGATTTGCGGGTGGAAAATTCCTCCTGTCCTTGAGCTTGAACTCTAAGCCCCCTCTGGACATCATTCAGGGAATTCCCATTTAAGGACATGATACTCCTGGTCGTTGTGAGTCGGAGAAGAAGGGAGGAGGTAAAGAAGTAGAGGCAACATCTCTCTCATTTTCCTCTAAGCTTCGAAGTCTTTCTTCCCACTCCAACTTAAACCCAGGGGACTCATGAGGCAGAGTTCTCTGACCAAGAGATCATAAAAGGAGGCTTTGTTTAATGGTTGCATTGCCCCAAACTCCAGAAATCCTGCCTTGCTCGGCTGTCAAAAAGAAAGAGGATTAACACTTGCTGAAACTGTGCAGCTGTTTCCCAAACACTGTTTTATCTCTGCCTCACAATCGCCCTGGGAGGTGGGGATCATTCCCCCATTTCACTGAGGAGGAAACTGAGTCTCAGAGAGACGCCACACTATCTGGAAGGGGCCGAGAGCTGCTGAGATTTCATTCCTCTCTCTACGTGACCAGAGCCCGTCACTCTGTCCTCCATGGTGCCTCTGAGTTGACTCGGACAGCCCCGGAGCCAGCCACCCTGTCCGCCCCCCCCCCCCCCTGCTTTGGGCTTCCAGTCCCATCTGCCCTGCAAGCTGTGTGTTTTTGGTTCTCCTCCTCGGAGCTGCCTCTTCACTAGGACAGCACTTAGCGTGCTGTATTATCATTGACTGTCAGTGGGCTCGCTCCTGAGTGCTTCACATCAGAGGCTCTGATCTGAAAGGATCTTGAGCGTGTGAATTGGTCCGTGTGTTTTCTCTCTGTGGAGTATTTGCATCTCTCGCCGTGGAATAAAGAGAGGGAAGAGAAACGCCTAAAGTTCTTATATATTATTGCCTAGGAGAGTACCTGGTGAGTCCCAGACCCTCCATACAAGTTTGATAAATGAATAACTGAGTGAAAAAAGACTTACTACATGGGGTTGGCATGAGCTGAAAGGGCTGATGTCTGTACCATCCCTAGAATGGTGCTTCGCTTGCTGGAGGGTTTTAAGAAGTGTAGAGCTGTAATACTGAGTCACATCTGGGACCCAATACTTTATCTAGGAATTAGGAGTTTCATGAACTTGCTGTGTGGCATTGAGAAAGTTCCTTCCCTTTCTGGACCTCTGTTTCTCCAACTGTAAACTGAAGACACTGGGTCAGATGACCAGAAAAGTACCTTTTCAGTGCTGACTTTTTATGCGTGATTCATCTCCTGGACCAGAAGCTCCATGAGCTTATTAATGTCCCTGTTCCTCGGCTATGCCTGCTTTATTACAACAGCAATAATGTCCCCTCAGATTCATTTTATCAAAGAGCAAAATCTGCCTTATGGGCCAGGGTGTGCCAGTCCTAAATGGAAAGCAGAAGTCATCTCCAGCTCACTCACTCTGTAAATGCAGGGGTTCCACCAGTGGCCTTTGCACCAGGATGGAGAGAACATTTATCTTCACAAATACAGGCAAGACTGAGGAGGCAGCTCTGCAAGGGACGGGGGAAAAGGAGCGGCAAGGCTGAAAAGGAAAAATTCCTCCTGGAACAGGAACAAAATCACACTGCAGGATCACTTCCAGCTCCACGATTCTAGATGTTAAGATTCATAGATTTAAGATTTTAAAGCTGTGCGTGAATGTGTGTACTTTGTTGAATCTAAGCCTCTATTAATCCTAAAATAGCCTATGGTTCCATGATTCAATATTTTTTTCCTATAAGACTAGGACTCAGGATCATATGATTCTCAGATTCTCTTGACCCAAGGCAAGGGTTTTTCAACTAGTGGGTGTATCCAAAACACCTGGGGTCTCGGTGACCCGTGCAAATCCCTGGGCTCCCAGCTCCAAGATTTTTGATTCAGCCCACGTGAGAAAAGCCCCCCAAGAATCTGCAGTGTTTTTAACAGGTCCCCTCACCCCAGGGGATCTAAGTAGGAGGGGGCCACCCTTGGACAACAGTGTTTAGAGGGCTTGTCATTCTAGATTCTGTGATTCCAAATGTGATTCTAAAATGACCTTTTGCATATGATTCTAGTATTCTGGAACTCTTGTTCTGTTTCTGTGTGCCTAAGGACGAGATTCTAAGGTGTAAAGACTGTCTTTCTGAGCACGGATTTCACATGGGGGAAGGGAAAAGGGACCAAGTGTCATGAGGGTGGAGGGACGTTCTGGAAGGGGGAACTCCTGAAGGCACAGAGCAAACGGTGATGCTGAACTGATTGTGTCTGAGCAAGTCCAATGCTAGGACTCAAGTGAAGAGGCGTGACAGAGTGCACTGGCTGGCTCTGTGGTGACACAAGTATCTGGGGTCGTCAGGAGGAATCCCTGATGAACCGGGAGGTCCAACCATGTCCCAGAGTGCTGGAAGGGCTGAGGTTGGAGGAGGGGAGGCAAAAGCCATGGCAGAGAACTTGAAAAAGAACCAGTGGCAAGGGAGGAAGGATTTATCACCAAAATATCCTCCCTGTGCCTGTGCCGGATGGTGGGGGAGCTGCAGACTGGTGAGGCAGACATGAAAATGTGAGGTTTCAGGGAACCTCAGGATGAGAGGGAGCTAACTGTGTGGGGATATCCCAGGGTACAACGTGTGGGCTGGAAGAGGACTGCCTTGACATGCTAATGAGAGCCTGGATCTGGGAGGGTGGAAATGGGCTGAAGGGGAGCAGGGGACGTCTCAGGAGCTGGTGGGCAGATGCTGGGCTGTGGGAAGGGGCTCTGAGTTGGGGGCAGGCTCTGAAATAGAGAGGGGCTCCTCAAGGTGTACCCACACATACCCCCTGCACCACCAGTGAGTCAGGATTCAGAAGGGAAACCTGGGACCCTCTTTCCGAGAAACGAAAGTGGAGAATGGAGGATCCAAAGGTTTCTGCAGCTTCCCAGGTGGGGCAGGAGCTGCCAGGTTGGGTTACCAAGGGCTTCTCTGCTGGCAGGGAGAACGGAAGAGAAAGGATCAGTCACTCTCGGTGACACATTTAGCCTATATGTCTGCACAGTGATGATGACACCCTCCTGGCTGCACATACAAACGCCTCCTGGCCCACACAATGACAGTGACACATGTGCCAGCTCATTGTGACACACTTACACCTGCACCCTTGCCACCAATGGTGGCACCATCTCATACTAATGGTAACACTATCACCTGTGTCGTCTCCCATGGACAGCAACACTCAGGACATACACCATTACACAGAAATGGTGACATGTGCCCAGAACCTTCGCATCTGGCACAGTCTATGCACAACCACTGTGGCTGTGCACTGCACAAGCTGAATAGCTGTGTGTGGTGCCCATACCTTCACCCACACCATCACACTATGCTGTTGACATATTCCACTGTAAAACCACTTACTTAGCTCTACACCTGATAACACTGTCACACCAGAGTCACTTCAAATCAGGATGGATACACCACCATACTCTGAAAGTCTCATAGTGACAGACCCACACCTGCCCTCCTAGCATCTGTATCCCTCCACACGGAGGCTGCCCACTCTCACCTGCACGGTCCCCGGAGGTGGGCACACACACAAGTGCACCTTTGCACACCAGTGGGTTTACCTTCACACCACGTCACTCCGTGTTGAAGGAGGCAGACCGGGATCCTGACCTCACAACCTGACAGTGACGGCACCCTAGCCACTAGCCATTCCCTGTTCACCATCCTCATCGTTCTGTTTCTGCCTCTGCCACATGGCCACCCCCTCAAAGCAAGACCAACTCTGCCCCTCCAGGCTCAAGTTAGAATGACAGGTTGTGAAGTCAGCATCCAGGGGCATTCGGATGTCTCCCTGCAGCAACCAGCTTACCTCCTAGGTGAGGTCAGCCCCAGCCAGCAAGCTCTTCCTCATCTCTTGCATGGCATCCAGAGTGCCCTTTGGACTGAGGCGCGGAAGAAATGAGCTGACCTTTGGACGAGCGCCATTCTCACTGATCACATTTATAGTCTGCGACAGTTGTCATCCCTCACACACTGTTCCTCAGTCCTCACGCAGAGTACTGACATTAGCTCTCCTGATTGGCTTCTCGGTGAGCATTCAAGGCATGTACACATCATTTTAAAAATCTGTTCAAATCTGGCCCCCTGCCCCAGCCCACAGGGCTCATAAATAAAAGTGGAAATTCAGTACCAGCCAGGCTAAGACACCTTAAGCCCAGCCACATTTGTATTTCTCCAGGTGACTCTTAGAAACTGTCTACAGAGCGGGCTCTGCAAGGGCCGAGGCTGGAGTGGGGGCAGGGACTTGCAGCAGACTGGATTAGAGATGCAGGAGATGAAGGAAATGCTGACAAACCACATGACACTGAAGACCCCAATCTGAGTGTGAATTCATGGCAGGTTTTTTTTTAAAGTGCGAAGCTGGAGAACAGGGAAGATGATAAATGTCAATGTAAAAAATATATATATCGGCAGAGCAAAAGTTACATTTCCATAGGCTGTGGGATGTGTCAGAAGAGAAGCAGCCCAGCCTGGTGGAAAGACCTCGGAGCTCAGTGTCAGGCAGGCATGGGCTGGAATCCTGGCTCCAAAGACTCACTGTATGTCCCTGGGCCTTGCCCTCCTCATCTTGAGAATAAGGGGTTTATGTGAATTACAGGAGAAAATGGGGTTTATGCAAAGCACCAAAGTGAGCTCCTGAAACATAATGGGGGTCCGATGGTTGTATGATTAGTTATATTATGATCATTAAGAAAAGCTTACAATATTTAGTGGCATTTCCACAGTTATAAAAGAGTATTTGGAAACCATGTCCAGGCTGGTAACACTGAACAGGATCAAGTACTCCTCCCTCTACCATCTTCTTTTGACAGGAAGCATCGGTGGCTAAAGTGACATGATTTGCCCCCAGTCTTTCAAAGGATGAAGCCACCAAAACTTGGCTGAGCTGTCCTTTAATTCACCAGTAAGATTTTCTGCAGCTAAATATGATCCATGTCAGCTCATGCAGTTTTTAATAGGCTCATAGGAGCTGAAGATCTAAGGGGACTTTATCTGTCACCTGCCACCCAATTGCCATCTTCCAGGGATGGGGGACTCACCCCCTCACATGAGCAGTCCATACTATGGCTGGGCAGCTGCAATTGGTGGAAATGTTTTCCTCTTAGAGCTTCTGTCTGCCTTCCTTTACCTTTCCCCCATTGCCCCAGTTCTGTCTTGAGCACCAGTAAAAACGATAGTACTCCTCTTTCCCTGCAATGGTCATTTATTCATTCAACAAGCATTCTTTAGCCCCTGCTTTGCTAGGCACTGTGCTAAGTGCTGGAATTACAGATTGAGCAATACTTGTCCATCTTTCAAGGGCTAATCACTCTTCAGCATTCTCTCCTCCAGGTAAAACATGCTCAAATCCTTCAACCTTCCCTCATTTGACTGGACTTCCAGAACCCCACCACCAAACCACTCCCTTCTTTTCCAACCATACTCAAACCTACTACAGCCCATCTTAGAGTGTTGTGTCCAGAACTAAGCTTAGTATTATTCTAAAGGCTAAGTTGGATTTTTAGCCCAGCTTAGTCAAAGTCCATGTCAAAGGCAATGCCCATTGTGGAAAAACCCCAATGGTAATGAGAGTCCTGCCAGCCAGGTCCCATTCACTAAGCTTCTGTTCTAGGAGAACAGGGAAGGAGGGAGGAGGAGACAGGAGAACTAGGACTCTTGAAATGACAGGCTGTCAGCTCTCCCTTCCCAGATCTTCCCTCCAGCATTAGGGGTAGGTCTAAGTCACTCTACTCAAAAGCACCTCCCCCAACCCTGCGCCCCCTCCATTAGTATCTGCCTCTGGAAAGAGAAGAAAGATTTAAAGTGAGCCTGCTAATGGGTCAACCCAGAATGAAACAGAAAACTCAGCCGTAAATGAAGGGACTTCACTATACGCAGCCCCACAGCCTGTAAGGGGAAACCAGAGAAAAGCTTCAGAAGGTGACTCTCCAGGTGAGGAAGGTGGGTCCACCAATGGCTTCTGATTTGGGCGGGGTCCCCATTTTGAGGCCTCTGCTGTGAACATGTGTAAAGGAATAGTCCCCCCTTTTTAGAATAAAATCACGCCTCCTTCCTCTCCCAGATCCTGTCCTTCTGCAACTCTTGCTGCTCCCTTCTTGGAAGGAAGCCATCCCCTTACAGAAGCAGGAGTCATCTCCACTCTGACATAACACTGATTGATGCATAAACTCCTGCAAATCTTTCAGAGGCTTGGTGCAAGGCCCCTCCTCTCTGAAGCCATTTTCCTACACATCAAGATGGATTAAAGGAAGCATTTTAGGGCCAAAAGATGGTGAGCAGAATGGAGAGGCTCATTAGGAGTGAGTAATAAAAGGAAAAAATGAGTGTGAGGAAAGGGGGAGAGGATGGGGATGGGGACATATGTTGTCCTGCCTCTTGGTCATGCCTTTTCTTCCCTGGGCAAAGGAGAGCGTTCTAGAAAATGGCCTTCTAGAATAAAGTTTGCAAAAAATTCCTAATTCTTCACAGCATATCAGATCTAGAATGGACTGGCAAGTGACCTGCCCAAGGTCCACTGCAATTTTGCAAGTCTTCTCCCTCTGGGTCCACGGGGAAGATTCTTTACCCTTTATGGGGGCCTTACCCACGTTATCCATCAATGTTTTCTGAGTGTTCGTGTGGCAGGACAGCACGCTGAGGGGCTGCAAAGATGATCCGACAGTGGTCCTGTCATAGGAGCTCACAGGCCAGAGGTTTGCAAACAGAGGAGCAACAGAAGCCTCTGAAACAGGGGTGTGCCTAGGGGTGGTGGGAGATCTGAAGAAAGTGTAACCAGTTCCGCCTGGAGGAATCAAGGAGGGTTTTCCTGGGCAGGCGACCTTAGAGTTCTGCCTTAAAAAGCCCTCCCCTGACCCGCACTGCCCCCTTATAATATTGAAGAAGCAAGCTTGCGGTCCTAAGAGCTGTGGCCAGCATAGGTGGCTGCAGGGAGGATCGCTGGGGTGTCTGGAGGAGAAGGTGGAAGGAAAAGTGGAGGAGGAAGGGGAATGGAGATTTTTAAAAAGAGAGGTGGAGGGAAAGGAGGGAGAATGGGAAAGGGAGACTGAGGGGGAGGAGGAAGAGGGAAAGCTGGGGGAAAGGGAATGAGATGGGGGGAAAGAGGGAGAAAAAGAGCGAGGGGGAGGGAGGGGAGAAAAGGAGAGAGAGAGAGAGAGAGAGAGAGAGAGAGAGAGAGAGAGAGAGAGGAGAGAGAGAGATTTGAATTTCCCATCTGGAAGGGGAGCGGTAGCACGTCAGGGCCGGGCTGACGGGTGTGATTGGAGGGCGCCTCCGGCAGCCGCCCGCGGCAGTAGCCACGGCCCCAGCTCGCCGGGCGGAGTTGCACGAGGCGGCGGCGGGAGCTGAAACAGCAGAAGGAACCGCCTCGCTGAGTTCGGGCCGGAGCCCTGCAGTGGCTCAGACGGTTGCGGGGACCGCCAGGTCGGTGCTGGCCACAGGCCGGGAGGGCGGAGCCGGGCTGTGGGCAACAGGGTCCGGGCTGTCGTCTCGAAGCCGCAGCGCAGCCACGGAAGCTGCGGAGTTCGGCTTTCGGAGGGTTAGCTCCCCAAGTCCGCCCCGGCGCCAGGATGGGAGGCTGCGCGGCGGCAGCGGGGACCCTCCCGGGAGCGCTCGCCGTGGTGCTGAAAGGACAGCTCCCTGCGAGGGCGAAGCGAGCAGGCGGAGGGAAGGGAGGGAAACAGGCGCAAACTGGGAGGGTGAGGTGGGCCCCCGAGCCAGAGACCCCCGGGCAGAAGCCTGAAACTGCCCAGCTCCCGGGGAGCCAAGACCGCCCCGAGGACGGCGGGAGACTCAAGTGTGAACCTAGAGAACAACTTCGAGCTCTTGGGGTAGGGGTGGGGGACGTCGATCTAAGCTACTTCAGGCTCCGGTTAACCAGGAGCTGGCCAGGGTCTTCCTTCGCCCGGGAGGAGGGAGCCGCCCCCGAGGGGGTTCAGTTCGGGGTCCCGAAGTGAGTCAGAGGGCGGCGGGGGTGGGGCGGACAGACCGAAGGTGGAGTGGAGGAGAACCTAAACGTCGATTGGGAGTGGGGGGATCAAGAGGACTATTTGTCATGGAAGGAGGAGGAGGCGAGGTTTGGAGAGCAATTGTCCGCTGCCTGGGGTCATTAGGGACGATCTGTTCTACGCCTTCGCCGGTCCCACTCTGCCCCCTCCCTCAGCAAAGTTTGAGACCCGGCGGGGTCTTGGGGTTGGAGCCCTGAGTGTTGGAGGAGGGGCACTCTCAGGAGCCAACCGTGAGCTCGGGGCAGAGCTGCTGGCTACATCGATCTATGCGGGGGTCCCGATAGGGGCGCCAGAATTCCTGTCCCCTCTTCTTCGGAGGGGATGCGAAGCCCCCGCCACTTCCGCTTTTCTGCAGGAGCCAGTTCCCTACCCCCTCCCATCCTCCACTGCTCCTTCCCCTCCCCCCCGTGCTTCTAGGGGCGTGGGGTAGGGAATAGAGGGACATCCCCAGTCTCTGCCACCGCCATTAGCTTAGAGTCCCCCGCAAAAAAGCAAATGAGTGTTGAACTCAGTTGCGGTGAAAATGGCCCGGACTTAAGCCATTTAAACACACACACACACACACACACACACACACAGAAAAACAGCCACAAGGACAAACACTGCAGGTGCCCCAGTCTGCTTATCAGATGGCGGGCCCAGTCCCGAAAACCGCCTGGGGCTCAGAGGGCCGAACCTGAGGAAGTGCCTCAGCTGCCTTCGGGCCGGGATGGTTTGGAAGGGAGCCGGGGAGGGGAAGCTGAAGACGCGCCCTGGATCCCGGGCGCGCTAAAGGCACGGAAACCTGGTGCTGCAGCAGCATCCCTGCCCCACCCCCTCCCCGTTTTCCCTCCCCCTAGCCTAGCATCCCCACTACCACCACCACCGTCACCCTTCCCGCGCAGGGATAAACCGAGGCCTCCCGCAGACCCGCTGAGGAGCGCCTCCTGGCGGTCTGGCCAAAATCCTCAACTGCACACAACCTGCTGGACTTCAGCACTCCTACAGGCATATGACAAAATATCTCCACACATACACGCCTGCACACACGCTCACGCAGAATCACAATGCTGCCCAAGTTCAGAGTCAGACACGCAGGATCATACCTTGAACGAGTACACTCTCACACACTTTGCTGGCCCACATTAAATTCAATCCAGCAAACATGTCCTGAAGATATACCAAGAACCAGGAGATGCTGCAGATTCTGGGACAGGAGAAATGTGCAAGATACAGGTCCTGGCTTGGGAGGAGTTCAGAGTGACTGGGAAGGGAAAGACACAAAGTTGGACAGGGTGTATGAGCTGGAGACAGGTAAGGCTGCCCTTAGAAAGTGCCACGGGTCTCAAAAGAGAGTGATACCATCACATCTCACCCAGGAGATCTGGGAAGTTTTATGTGATGTATGACAGGGTCTTGAAAATTAATGCTGGTGCTGCTGCTAATGATGGAGATGATGGTGATAGCTAATATATACTGAGAATCTACTACGTGCCAAACACTGGGCTGAGCACTTTATTTGCATTATTTCATTTAATGCTCACAACATGCCTTGGGCATAAGTGTTATTGTCTCCACTTTACAGATAAGAAAAGATGAAGTCATTTGTTCAAGGTCACTTAGTAAGTAGTGGAGCCAGGATTTGAACTGGCAGAGATGAGGTTAAGAGATTCCAAGACTGTGGAAATAGCATAAACAGATGCCCAGGAGTTTTTGGAAAGAATGTGTGTGGAGGTATAGCTGACACAGAGCCACACGCAACGGACGGGAAGTGAATGGCGAGGTAGGCGGGTGCTAGACTATGCAGGACGTGAAGGTCAGCACAAGGACTCTACTTGTTTTAACGAGGCCGTGGGGAGCCGTTGCAGGGTGTGTTTGCATGAGCAGATCTGCCCTTTAGGAAGATTAATCGGACAGCCCTGCAGAGGATGGATAAGAGGAGGGATCCAGTTAGAGGTTATACACAAATTCAGAACCTTGAGGCCCTGAACCAAGGCATTAGCAGCTGTAGAAGAGGGGGCGTGTGGATGCAGGAAACACTGTGAAGTTATAGTCTCGAGACTTTTCCCTCAGCACCCTCTCCCAATTATAACTTGCCAATTCCTTGTGTGATTTCTTGTCCAATGTCTACCTCCCCAGCGGACTGACTGCTAGGAGAATAAATGCTGGGACTCCTTTGTTCCTTGCCATAACCCTAGCAGCCAGAACATTGCCTGGCAGAGAGTAGATGTCCAAAGAATAGTGTGCGAGTAGTGTGTGAGTGAATGAATGAATGAAGAATTCTCTGACTCTGGAGTTTTCTATTGAGGCAGTTGGAACAAGGCATGCTGGAGGAAAAGACAGTTGGGTGGGAGAGGCAAGGATGAGACTGATCTTTGGACAGATTGAATTTGAGACTATCCAGTACAGAGTTAAACGTGCAGGTTTGGGGAAAGAGAGATCTGTAGCTGAAGAAGGGCATAAGCCAAAAGGGTTAGGTGAGATTTCCAAGGGAGACAGAGTAGGGGGTGGAAGGGCAGTGGGAGGGGGAGTCAGCAAAAGAGAGAGAGAAGACAGTCTGAGAAGCAGGGTGATGACCACAGGAGTGCTGTGTCACAGATTCAGGAGATTCAAGAAGAAAGCTGAAAAAAAAAAAAAAAAAGCAGGGCAGGTGGAAGAGGGGTAAGAGGTCTTTATCAGCATCTGATGTTACAGAGGGAGAGGAGGGCTGTGGAAACACCCCTGGGTCTGCGGATTAAGAGGCCTCTGGCAGTTTCTTGGCAGCAGTGCAGGGGCTGCAGACTTCTGATCTCACAGAGCTGTAGGGTTTGACTGGGTGGCACCAAGTGGAGACCACTTGATCATGAAGTAAGAGGGCAGAGATTCAGAGAAGCGTGGGTTCACAGCAGGAGCTGGAGAAGGAAGGGGATAAAAGACACCTAAGGAGTAAAGATTGAAGATGTGAGGAAGAGGGAGTGATGAATGGATCAAGGAGGAGGTCTAAAGAGAGAAAAACTGGAGCTCAGACAGATGGACTGGCTTCAGTGGGACAGAGGGAGACCTCTTCCTTAAGAGCTACGAGG
This sequence comes from Camelus ferus, assembly GCF_009834535.1. Taxonomy (NCBI): domain Eukaryota; kingdom Metazoa; phylum Chordata; class Mammalia; order Artiodactyla; family Camelidae; genus Camelus; species Camelus ferus. Next base: position 3,935,887 of record NC_045717.1, on the reverse strand, counting down.
GGAGGTTGCAGGAGCTCACACCAGCTGGCATTAATTGTTTTGGTAATGATAGAAGCCACTATTGACTGAGCCCCCATCATATACAAAACACATTCCATAGATTATTTCTAACCCTTCAAAGTGGTATTATAATGTTCACTCTATAAAGAAAACGGAGACTCAGAGAGGTTAAGTCAATTACTCACTATCACGTAGCTAAAAAGTAGCAGATTCAGGATCCGAGTCAGATGTGCCTGACCTCAGCATTTGTGAGCCTTCAAGTGAACCACACAAGGAGTGGGAAGGAAATCACCTGCTGAGATGGATGGATGGGAGTAGGTTGGACCTGGAGAAACTGGTTAGGGGAGTCTCGACAGGGTGACAAAAAAATTGCTTAACAGCTGAAAGGACCACGCTGGGAGTCACCTAGAGTGACAGTGATGTAAGCACAGAGAGGGCTCAGCCCTTGAGTAGATGTACTCTGCTTGTCGCGAGTGGGGCTGGTAATCGATGTTTTCTGAGTGAACGCAGGAAACAGAGGAGTCTGGAGAAGAAGATGGTTTGGTGATACAGAGGTAGCATGTTGAGTTTGAGTGGTGCCCTGGGACATCCAAGGGGAGGCGGGCAAATGGGAGGCAAGTGTATTTCTTGACTTATTTATTGCCTATTTCCATATCTCTTTCTCTCTCTCTCTCTCTCTCTCTCTCACTCACACACACACAATACATACCCCAGAATGTAGTCTGCACGAGGACAGGACTTTGTCTCACTCACTGTTACATCCCTAGTGCCTAACACAGTGCTGGACACATAGTAGATGCTCAACTAACACTTAATGGACAAATGAAGATAGAGGTCTAGTGCCCAGGTAAGATGTCTAGGTGTCATCAGTGTTAGCAGTCATTAAAAGTCCCTGGGAAGGATGAGTTCCCCCGGGGAAAGGTTAGAGATGAAAAAAAGACAGGGGCTGAGGTCAGAGTCCTGGAGAACACACTTCTGAAGAGACAAGAGGAAGAAGAGGAGCCACAAAGGAAGGTAGGGGAGAAAGAACAGTAGGAGGGGAGGGAGAGTAGTGAAGATGGGGGAGAGGAAAGAACTGAGTCACAGAAACAAGAGAAGAGACGGGTTTGAGGACACAGTGGGATGGCCAGCAGTTCAACTGCTGCAGAACTGCTTCAACAGAAGCACTGGGAAAAGGGCCCAGAAGATCATCTGGTCCAGGAGAGAGACTTGCCAGGCAGCAAGTTAAGGATAAGGCTGGAACTGAAGCACAGGTGCCCTGTGGACCAATTTGAAACATCTCAGATTAGAGTCCTGCATCCTCCACCGCCACCTGGCAATTCCTTGAGCTGCATGTAAACACAGAGGGGGAACCCAAGGGTTCCTGAAATCATTTGATTATTAAATTGTTCATTTCCTGTTCTTAGAAATGCAGTCTCTTTACAACGTTTCGAGTCAAATGAAAACACCGTAATTGACTGAGCCGAGCTGCCTTTAAACTCAGAATTCTGGGTCAGGGTGGGTTCTCCTGCATTTCCTGGGAATCCTGTTCTTTTTTGACGTGTCCTCATAAACATGCAGTCAGAGTGGCTGACGTCACGACTGTAGTGCCTGCTACACGCCAGGCAACTGACCAGTAGCTTGCCTTCCCTTTCAAACATCAGTACAAGGGGGACTTAATACTCCCCAGATTTGCAGGGAACAAGCCAAAACTCTCCCAGGGAACCACAGCCAGTGAGTTTGGGGACCAGATTTCAAACTAGATGTGTCTGATACCAAAGTCCCTGGGGTTGGTTTTCTACACCATCATGACTTTCCTTTCTCGAAACAACCTATCAGGTGATCTGATCAGGCAGAAGCCCTCAAATGAACTCTCAGGGCCCATTTTGTGAAAAGATCTCAGTCTAGTGATATGTTTTCTCATCTTGAAAGAAATGAGGAAAATCCAACATCAACAAACAGCTGGTGACCTTGAACTCAACTTGGTTGCAATATTCAGTCTGACTTCCCGGCCACCATTTCCCAGGACCCCTTTTTTCTCCAAGCAAATCATAAAGACCCCAAGGTTTTGGGGGGTAGGGCTGGCTTCAGCTGACCATCAGGACACATGACACTTTGGAGAGCTCACGGATGTGCCCCTCCACACCTGAAAATGGGTTTGTGGTGGCTTTGCCTGTGAAAGCACCAGTGACACTGAATGGTTAAAACAAAAAGGAAATCTCCGGGGGAGGGTATAGCTCAGTGTTAGAGTGCATGCTTAGCACACATGAGATCATGGGCTCAATTCCCAGTACTTCCATTAAATAAAAATAATAATAAAATATATATATATAAACCTAAATACCTCTCCTCAGAAAAAAAATTTTTAAGTTAAAAAGAAAGAAAGAAAGAAATCTCTAAGAGTTAAAACATCCAGGTTCAAATTCTTAGGGAGGTTCGAAAAACAGGGTAAGAAGTAGGCCAAGGGTGGAGGGAGGCTCCAGACCCTTTCCCCCTCCCCCCACCACCATTGGAATAGTTGCATTTTTATGCATTTTGCATAATGAGATTCCCATGAAGATTTTATTTGGAGAAAATCTTCTGAGGCTAAAAAAAAAAAAAACAATGAAAATATAATAAAAACTGAAAGTCGGTGATTTAAGGAGAGGGAAAGGGGGGCTAACATAAGCTGAGTGCTTATGAGGCCCAGTGCTTGGTACTTGAAAGGCCCTAAGCCCCAAGAAGATTATCATGTCTCCAACTCCCTATGTGTAGTTCAAAATCAAAATCGATATTAAGCTATAAAACATGAAACTTACGTGTATGCTGCAATAAAAATAACTTATTTCTCCACTTACCTAATTTCAGAAGTCTGGATACGTTCAGCCAAGCTAGCTGGTCTCATTTTTCCACCCATCTCTGATTTGCTGGAGCCCTGAAGGCAAGCTCACGCCTCCTAGGGGTTGATTCAGTGGCCCAGGCTGGAATTCTCTCCAGTCTCCACAATAGCCCTGAGCAAGGAGGCACTGCCATCTCTCAGAGAAGGAAACCGGGGTTCCAGGAGGTTGAATAACCTGCATGAAAGTCACATGAAATTCACATGACAAGAGTTAGGGTGGCATTAGAACCCAGCTCTGCCTGAATCCAAATTCCAGATTCTTTCCAACGCTCCTGGCTTCAATCAAATTAAAGCAATAAGGTCAAGATGAAAGTTTTAAAATAGGGTTCAGAAGCCATTGGCAGCACATGTGTGCCTGGAACATAGCAAGTGCTCAGGAAATAGCCCCTTTCCATCTCCTATCCCCACGGTACCCGGCACTGGTTCTTGGCCTCAGACTGATGGTGCCAGATGCCTGAACCAGGGTGAGGCCCTTGTCTCACTCCACCGCCCTGCGTGTGCAGAAGGCTCTCCCATCTGACCCCCAGATCCTCTTTTGCAGGTTGCCACATCTCCCAGAGCCAGGCCTGCCTGGAGCGCTGCATGCAAATTCGGCTGCTGGCTAGGGCACACTAACCGCAGCAGTCGTAGGCATGGACTTCGTCATGAAGCAGGCCCTCGGAGGTGAGGCCCCGGCCCTGCACCCCTCACCCAGTCCAGACCCAGGTGGGAGGGGCCACAGCGCATCATGGCCCCCATCCCCATCCTTACCCCCATGACCCCGCCCTCTTCCTCTCCAACCCATTCCCCGCAGGGGCCACCAAGGACATGGGGAAGATGCTGGGGGGAGAGGAGGAGAAAGACCCCGACGCGCAGAAGAAGGAGGAGGAGCGGCAGGAGGCACTTCGGCAGCAGGAGGAGGAGCGCAAGGCCAAGCACGCGCGCATGGAGGCGGAGCGCGAGAAGGTCCGGCAGCAGATCCGGGACAAGGTCAGCACCGCCCTCCTGCCCACCCTGGAGCGTAGGGGTTAAAGGGTCCCCCCAAACCCCGGCTTCAACTTCGGGCTTCCCTGAATTCCAGCCATCGCCTTACACCTAGCTCTCTCTGAACCCGACTCATTGGAAAAATGCATGTCACAGGAACACCTCCCTCAAGGGCCGTTATGGGGATTAAATAAGATGATGCCCACGGTAGGTCCCCCATAATGTGTGCTGCTCCAGGTCCACGACCGTGTCCCCGAAATCCTGGAGACCAAACAAGTCTGGAACCCAGAATGTGGGGATATTTGGAAAGTGCCATAGTGAGCACTGTTATGTGTCACTCCCAGCGAGTCTGTAGCTGCCACCCTATGCCAGCAGTTCAATACTTGTCTGCTCACACTGCAGTAAATCAAGGCTATATGTAGCCTTCCATCAGTTCCAGTCAAGTTTTGTCACCAAAATTTGGCTCCAAGTGTATGTTCAGTTTTCAGATCTTGGAGGATTTAGGAAGAATAGAGGAATTATGTGGGTGGGCAGGACTTGATTTTAGAGGAAACCCTAGGCACCATCTCTCTTCCTCTTACTGAGCATCGCTGAGGAAGGTGTCCTTACCCTCATTTTATAGACGAGAGGACCAAGGCTGAGGGGTTTTCACGAGCTGCCCCGGCCACGTGTGCATGACCTTGAGACCCAGCTCTCTCTTTGCCCTGCGCTCATGTTGCTCTCCAACCTTCCCCTCTCCAGTACGGGCTGAAGAAGAAGGAGGAGAAGGAGGCTGAGGAGAAGGCAGCCCTGGAGCAGCCCTGCGAGGGGAGCCTGACCCGGCCCAAGAAGGCCATCCCGGCGGGCTGCGGGGACGAGGAGGAGGAGGAGGAGGAGAGCATCCTGGACACGGTGCTCAAATATCTGCCCGGGCCCCTGCAGGACATGTTCAAGAAGTAACCACCCCCCACCCCGCCCCCACTCCACTTGTTACTTTTTTTTCTTTTTTTTTTTTTGGTTCTTTCTTTTCTTTTTATTCAGTTAAGTCTCAGTTCTGAAGGGGAAAACCTCAGCTGGCCTCTGCCCTCCTTCCTTGGCCAGGGGCTCCTCCCCCTCGGCACTCCCTCACACCTCCTTCATCCCAGGGGATCCAGCCTCCACCTCACTCCCAAGTTGCTCGAAGAAGAAAGGACATCGTTTCTCCAGCAGGGGGCACTGACCCCAGTGCAGAAGGCACTGGCCCCCCCACCCCCTCTGGAATCCTAAGGTCTATGCTTACTGTGTTAATCCCCATACATTCCTTCAGGCACCCCACTGCCAGGAGGACCACTGTCCCCAGCCAGCCAAAGTAATGACACATTCCAGCCCTGCCCAGCATGCTGACCTTTGGCCTCTAATCCCCAGTGGACCTCCAGGTCACGGCAGGGACGTCAAGGGGCCTGGCTCTGAGGAAGGGAGTCAGGGTAACCTGCCCTGAGAGGGCCCAGCCTGAGGCTGGCCAATCCTGGTCTGGCCAGGCCTGGGTCTGGGCAGGAGGCTGGGGCTCTCCTTCTTCCCTCCCTCCGATGACACCCAGTCCAGAAGCACCCTCCCTCAGTCCCTACCCACAAAGACATAACCCCTGCCAAGCCAGTCCCTCCAAATGGATCCTCTGTGGACTTTAACTCATCTGTGGAGGGGCCCCAGGGTAGGGCAGCTCCTTTTTCCTCCCTCAACTCTACTTAGGTCCTGGGGCCCCACTGCCAGGCTGGGCCCAACTTACCCAGCCAAGGGGCTGCCCAGGCCTTCCAGAAAACACTCGGAGCCATCGGGCAGTGATGGTGTGTGCCACGGGAGCCCCCCATTGGTACAGCCAAGCTGCCCCCATTCCTATCCACCCCTCTTCCCCACCCTGTCCTATTCATGTGCTTCCAGGGCCGTGTGGTCCCCAGGTGGACCCTTCCTGGTCAAAGCCCCAAGTTTTGGGGGAGAATCCAGTCCCCACTTGACAGAAGACATCTGTCCATTTGTCTCATTGGCCAAGAACAGACTCTCCTCTGGGATGTGTGAGACTGGCACTGGTTTCCCCCATCCCATGTTGTCAAGGCCTCCTGCTCAGGCAGTTGCATGAGAACTGAGGAGCAAGCCACGGAGAAAATGAGAGAGGAAAGTGTGTGTCCAAGGCCTGCATGAGTGTGCATGGCAGAGACTGCATCAGCAGTTGTGTGTCCAGACATTGTACATATAAGTCTATGGTTAGAGTGTTTGCATGTCTTGAGATTGTGTGTGTGTGTGTTGGTCATCATCCCCATGTTGGAGACCATGTATGTTAGCCTTGTGTGTGTATGCTCGTTTAAGGTGGTGTGTGTGAGTTGACATTGTGTCTTGTGTGTGTGCTAGCCATCTCATATGTGTGTTAGTGCTTGCATATGTTAGGTTGTATCTGCACTGGTTTTCAAAAAGAGCACGTATGTCAGGAGTGATGGGTATGTGTTAGGTGTTGAAGAAGTGTGTCTTTAAGAGAGTTGTGTGAGAATGCTGAGAATGTTGTGTGCATGTGAGTGGCTCTGAAAAGGCAGTTGTGTGCAGGACATGTGCTTGGGGAGAAGGAACATAGGTAAAACGCCCTCTCTTGGCCTCCAAATCATTAGTTACAAGTGGCCACATCCAACAGGAGGCTTTGTCCTTGGCCTAGAGTTGTCCCACCCTTGGGGGGTTCCTGCCTGAAATTCTTAGAAGTCCACTGGGATGGACGCAGGCAGAGCCTCAAGAAGCCATGCTGGGCCCCTACCAGGGCCTACCCTAAAAGCAGGGGCCAGGGAGGGGGCGACTTGCCTGCCCCGAAGCCCCTGCCCCATTGACCCCCTTTTGCATTCTGCAGGTTTTCCATTTTAGTGAATTTATGCTTTTATTTCAGAGAGAGACATGTGTCTTCTCTGTCTGTTTCCAATAGTTAAAGCCATATCAGTTAGACTGCAATACTTTAAAGACGAGACAAAACAATCCATATGTTTAGGGAACCAGAAAAATCCCCTGGTCTGTCCCTTCTCTGGGGAGCAGGGCTTCAGCAGCTCCAGCTCCCTGGACTTGCCCTTCTCCCCAACCCCAGCCCCCTCCCCCGTGCCCCTGTGTTCTGCCCCCCAGGGGGCCTGTGTCTGTGTCTGTGCCTGTGATGGGGAGCCACCTCGCACCCCTGTCATCTGCTTGTCTGTTTGTGTCTATTATCCTGGGCAGGATGGTCATTCTCAGGAGCCCCAGGGTCCTAGGGCTGAGACAGGCAGAGTCTAGTCCAGGGACCCCTGACTTCCCCAGACCCTGTGTGGGCCCCACCTGGACACAGGGGTGGACCCCATGTGTTCAGAAAGTTCTCCATCTTGACAGGGACCCCCAGACATCAAAGGTGGTGCCAGGGAACAGAAAGTGCCAGATGGGCAGCAGAGAATGAAGCTGGGGGATCTTCAGATGAGCAGGGGAACCCAGCCATGCAAGACATCCCAGGCAGACCTGAGGAACCCCAGACCCTCAGAGGGCATCCCTCAAGGTCTCCACAGCTCTTTGCACCCCCGGAGCAGGCTCAGAGCTTTTCCCACATGAGAATGCCTTCCAGACTGGCTGGCTTAGTCTGGTGCACATCCTGGGCTCCCCCAGACTCCTCCAGCCTGCTTTGAAGCAGCAGGATAGAGTTCTTCCTGGAGGTAGGGTTAGGGGGAGAATTTCTGTCTGGGGCATACCTGGCTCCAACCACTGTCAGGTGATCACTCTTGGGTCCAGGGAAACACGAAGACCATCATTCCTGACACAGACCTCACTGCAGAGAGAGGCTAAGTAGCCCAGAGAGGATGTCACATGCAACACACTGGGGCAGGCACAAAATATTTGTGGGGTGCTCTAGCAGGGAAGGGATGTTCACGTGAAGCACCTGGAGTGGGAGATATCTGTGCCCATGGATGGGAAGGGGAAGTGTGTCACACACGAGGGGCAGTGTGCATGTGACACACTTAGGAGGCGGGGACAGGGAGGGAGAGGTCCCAGAATTCAGCGCACACACGTACAACATACAAGAGAGACATCCCCCAGTTAGGGAAGTAGGAAGGAGCACTCATCACACATGAGTAAAGACAGAACAAAATACCCGCTTGCCAGGGAAGGCCCCTGCCAGGCTGTGTGCCTGGGAGCTGAGCGCCGGAGAGAAGGGAAGGGCCTCCCTGGATCTCCTGTGCTGGGCACCGGTGATGGCCAGAGTTTCCACGCCTGGATATCCTCTGCTCCAGATCCAGAAGGTCCTGGGAGGTGTCCTTAACTACAAAGGGGTCTCTTCCAAAGGCAAGCAGGAGGTCAAGAGACCCTCCCAGGGGTGTGTGAGAGAGAGAGAAGGGGAAAGGGAGGCAGAACAGAAGCACTTCAGCCCAGACGGCTCTCAGGTGGGACAGCTGGTGGGCAAAGCAGCCACCCCAAAGGCTCCTGGCTAGAGTAATATGGAGCAGACTACTAGCCCAAAGAGCCCCTGGCACCCAGCCGGCAGCGTGGTGCAGGCCCACCATCCACCTGCTCCATCCGGATCCCTCAGGACCTTGACGGCACAGGGGGCTGGGGGTCAGACTGACTCAGATGACGGGATGTCTCTCAGGCCCGAGGACGAGCTCCCCACACATGTCCCCTGCTCCCTTCCCACTCCTATGTCCCACCCTCTTCACTGGGGGGAGAATGGGAGGTGCTCCTTCTGGCCTTCGGGCTGGGGTAAGGGTCCTAGTGAGACCCAGGTGAGGACGACCATCCTGCTCGCACGGGGGAATCCCTTTCCCACATGTGTGCTGTGTCCTTGTTGCTCTGCCTCCTTTAAATGTGTCAGTGCCTGGGGGGAGGGGAGGGGCGCCCTCCCAAGCCCCCCTGAACCTGACCAAAAGCCATGGCTGTTGCTCCCCCTTTGTATGACGCAGATGCTAAGATGTACCAAACCAATCATGACAACAAAGACCTTGTAGAGCAGCTCTCGGTCTGTCGTCTTCCGTCCATGGGCGCCGCCAGGGCTACATGGGGCACCGGCTGAAACGACGGGGGCCGACCCACAGCACGCAAGAGGCTCAGTTTTACCCTGTCTCCTGGCCAGGACACCATCAGCGCCCCAGAAACCAACCCCGGCTAGAGTGGTGACTGGCCCCAGAGTTTCAGGGCCACTCACCTCCTGCCCTTCTAAACCCACTGACAACCCCAAGAGCTGGTGGTCCAACCTGATTGCAACATCCCACACCCCATCTCTGGCCACCCTTCCCCCAAATCTCCTTGGGTGTGGCATCTTGGCACAGAATCAAGTCACATGGCAGTGCAAAGTCTGTCACTGGTCATCCTACCAACATTGATGGAGTTCCTACCTCAGCCAGGCGTGTGCAGGAGGTTGGGGATACAGAGAGGGTGCCGCTCAGCATTGCTCCTGGACACAGATACATCCCAGGTCTTACTGAGGAGTCAGGACCAGACCACACTCAGCTGCCCCCCACCATTACCCTGCCTTAAGCTAGGCCCCTTCTCTCTGCTTGGATAGGCACCTCCCATCCCCCACCCACTGGTCCCCTAGCCTCTACCTCTTCCCTTCCACCCATCCTCTCCCCACCACCCTGCCCCACCTAAAAGACTTACCTAAAACTCAAACTTAGCCTTGTCACTCCCCTGCCCAGCACCCTTCAATGGCCTACAGGACAACATCAAAATTGTCAAACAGCCTCTGTGATATGACCCCAGCTGGCTGGGTCAGACCCACACCCAACTCCACTCCAAGCTCCCCACACATGCTGTGTGCTGTTTCACATGTGCCTATTCTGACCCCTCTGCCTGGAGTGAATGGTTCCTTTCGCCTCCCTGGTGAACTCCTAACTTCTCAAGATCCAGCTCTGATGTCACCTCCTGTGTGAAGCCCCCTCTGATGCAGCCCCATCCCCCCATCCACAGCAGAGTTTGTCGCTGTGTTCACACAACGCAGAGCATCATGGCTGAGTGCTCAGACAGTGCTGGCTTTGCTGGTGGGTTCTGTCACCCAGCAGAGTGAGCTTGAGGAATCCACTTAACCCTTGAGAGTGTTTGCTCGCAAGTCAGGAATTGCAAGTCAGGATAATAAGAATTGCTCTGACCTCAGCAGTTGTCGTAGGAAGTGAATGGGGTGCTGCCCACACGCTCTTAGCACCGTGTACCAGGCATCCAACGAATGGCACTGTGCAAATTCTCTAATTGAGGTCACTGTACATCTGTCTCATTAACTCATGAGCTTTGTAAGGACAGGGCTGGCTGGTACCCCAGTGCCCGCACCCACCACAGAATCTAACCTACGACAGGTGCGCAGGAACCCTAGTGCTGACTCAGCCAAGGGGTCAGTCTCCATCTCCTCTATCTGGTGGCCACAGTCACTTTTCCCTTAATTCTCTGCTCTTACTAGAAGTGCAGGGAGAGGAAATCCTGACCCCTCCCTCTTGTAGCACTAACATCACCCCTCCTGCCTGTTCTCCCCCAGGAGCCTTGGCTAGTGCACGATGGGTAGCAGGCCCCCTGGACTCTTGGAGTTGGGGGAGCTCCGTGCAATGGGAGGCTGGATTAGTTATCTATTGCTGCATAACAACAGACCACAAACTGAATGGCTTAAAGCAATGCGTGATTATTACCTCAGTTTCATGGGTTTTGTCCAGGAATAGCTGGGCTGAGTTTTCTGCTTCAAGATCTCTCACCAGGCTGCAGTCAAGGCTCAGGCCAGGGCTGGGTCTCATCTGAAGGTTCAGAGTGGCAGACCAAGCTCACATGTTTGTTGGCAAGATTTGGTTCCTGTGGGACTGAGGGCCTCAGCTCCTGGCTGGCTGTTGTCCGGAGACTGCTCTCCATTCCCATGGGTCCCTCCATTAGGGCAGCTCACAGCACAGCACCTTGCTTCATCGAAGCATGTAAGCCGAGAGAGCAATAGAGAGCACTGGCTAGTAAGACAGAAGCCACGACGTTATGTAACCTGACCCTGGAAGTGACATCCCGTCACTTTTGCCATATTCTATTGGTTAGAAGTCACCACACTTACAGGGAGAGGATGACACAAGTGTGCAAACACCAGGACAGGGATCACTGGGGACATCTTAGTGTCTGCCCCCACAGAGGCTGAGGCAACTCCCCCTTCCCTACAAGGAAGCAGGAGTTGAGCAGAGCTTCAGAGGAGCCAGACCCCAAACCTCTTCAGTCACAAGGTGGAGGGGAGTGTCTCAGAGCAGGTCAGGGGCCAACAGCAGGTTCCCTAAGTGCTTCTGCAAGACTGAGGCCATTCCCAGAGCTGGAGGCTGAGCTCCAAGGACCTTCCAAGCCCGAGGATTGGAGTTAAAGAGAACACAGGGCATTGGGCTTCCCTGGGAGTCCATATGTGTGCTCCACCAGCATGCCAGCTACTGTCCTCCCACGGCCCACGGCCCTTCTCAGCAAACAGCCCACCCCCAGGCACTCAGATGTTTCTCCTCTCCCCACTCTCCTCTCCTTCACACTCAGTGGCTCCCCCAAAGTCAGTGAATCGCTGGTGGGGAAATGCCAGCATCCTCTCACTTTTGGTCCTGAATGTCTTAAGAGTCTTAATGCTCTCAGTTAAATGGTACTTTCTGAGCTCCTACCACACACTAGGCACTCTACTAAGTGTATGAACACCAGTCAACAGCCCTTACCATCCAGGAATCTACCGGATAATAGAAAAGACAGGCAGCAAAACAGACCAATGACCCACTGCAACATGAGCAGCGATATAGGCAAACCTGGGCACTTGAGGAAGGCTCCCTGGAGGAGGTGACATCTGAGATGAGTCGTAAATGCAGAGGAGTCAGCTTGGTGGAGAAAGAGGACACTCCAGGCAGAGGCGCTGGCAGAGTTTAACATGGGTGGTGGGAATGAGGGAGGAGGAAGTAGGGGAATGAGAAAAGCTGAGAGCCTGGGGACATCAACCAGGGTGGGACGCCGTGCAATGGAACATGGGCTCTGCCTGCAGGCAATGGAGAGCCACTGAAGGATGCTGAGCAGAGCTGTGACATGATCAAGTATGCACACTGAGGAAGATCATTAGGGCTGTGAGGAGGGTGAACTGGGAGCCCAAGGAAGACTGGTGCAACATCAGGTTTAGAGATGGTGAGAACCGACCTCAGGCATGGCGAAGGAGTGATGGGGAGTAGGCAGATCCGAAGGCCATAGAGGAGGACAAATTGGCAGGACTTGAGAATTGGATGTGAGGGGCATGGAGGAGGGAGGCGTGTAGGCCAATGCCTGTGTCTCCATCTTGGATGGTTCCATTCTCCAAGATCTGGAACATTGGTAGGAGACAAATATGAGTTTGGTTTGGGGCTTCTGGGCCTGAGGTGCTTAAGGAGAATCCAACAGGGAGTCTGGAGGGCAGGAGGAGCACAAACCACCTGTTTAGTGGGCTAGCCCTCAAGTGGAGTGACGTCTTGACCATTTACTTCACCATAGAGATCAAAGCACATGAAATCATGAAACTTGGAATGAGAAGAGGATTTAAAGTTGAATCCATCCTTCCATGCAACTCAGGTGTCCCCCCTGTGTCATCTTTGGTAGAGGGCCCTCTGCTTGCCTTCCCCGCGGTGTGGGAGAGCTTCTTACTGTTGGACAGTTCCCTTCTTTCTCCTAAACCGAAAGCTGCCAGGAGGCAGGGGGTTAATGAAGCTTCTACCAGCATCCCTTTAATTGACTGCAAAATCCTGCTTCCAGACCACTCACTTAGCACTTGTAATTAATTGGGGCTGCTTGCCTGATCTGAGAGATGATTCGATACCCCCCAAGGACAATGTTTTCTCAGCTGGGATCCTCCAGCTGGAGCCGTCCCTACACACTGGCCTCTCCCTGGGTACTGCCTTGGCTACAAATGCAGACTCCTGCCCTTCCTTCCTCTCTGCGTGAGCTCGGGCAAGACACTAACCCACACTGGGCACAGAGCTGAGTGGGACAGGACTTGGTACAGGCTGAGTGGGTGGGGCCAGGGCTGGTATTATCATCTCTTTGAACTCCAGGCCTAGGGCATCCACCCTGTCCTGGCGCAGGCCCAGTGGTCTCCAGCTCTGGGCCGCATTAACTCCCCAGTGCCCTCATAGTAAGCGGCACTTGCCATGACCTTGTCTATAAGAGGGTCAAGACAGCCCATCTTAAAGTACATGAGGCAGGGGGAGGGAGCCCCTGCTACGTGCCATCCACAGGGCCAGTTGCTTTAAATGCACCACCTCTGATCATCCTGATGAGAATCTCTGAAGTCAGGATTATGCCCATTTTACTTATGAAAACACTGAGGCCCAGAAATAGAGGTGTATAATGGGAATAAAGACCTGGCTTTAAATCCTGTTTCCCTCTGTCTGATCTTAGGCAGATGACTCAATTTCTCAGAACCTTGGTTTCCTTATATTTAAAAAAAATAATGAGTATAATAATGCTTAACCTCACTACCACCACCAGGGTTTCTGAGGGAATTGATTGTCTCTAAATCCCATAGCACAGTGCCTGGCACATAGCAGGTTCTTTGAAAGTGACAGCCATTGCTACAAAACACCACTGTCACAGACTGATGGAGACAAATAAGAAGAGGAGGAGAGCAAAAGGGGAAGAAGATGCGAAAAGGATAAGGAGAAGAATTAATTTCCGTAAAAAGCCTCAAGTCATCCAAACAGTAAATGGGGAAGCCTGGATTTAAAGCCAAATCTGTCTCATGTCTTTTCACTGTAACACAATACAAGCTGAGCGGCAAGGGTCACAGGTGAGAAGGGTGGCAGAATGGAGTAAGCCAGGAAGCTCTCTTCAACTCAAAAGAGACTTAGCAATGTGTATTAGTTACTCATCACTGCATAACAAATTGCTCCAAAACTTAGTGGCTTAAAACAACTGAACATTTATTTTCTCTCAGTTTCTGTGGGTCAGGAATTCCGGAGTAGCTTGACTGGGTAGTTCTGGATTGAGGTCTCTTGTGAAGTTGCAATCAAATTGGCAACTGGGGCTGTGGTCTCATCGGAAGGTTTAACAGGGGCTCCACCTCCAAGATGGCTCAGGCACATTGCCGGCAAGCTGGTGCCGGCTGCTGGCAGAAGGCTCCCTTTCCAGGAAGGCCTCTCCTGAGGGCTTTCTGAGTATCCTCACAATATGGCAGCTAGCTTCCCCCAGAGTGAGGGATCCAGGAGAGCAAGGTGGAAATTGCAACATCTTCATGACCCAGCCTCAGAAGTCACCCACCATCCCTTCGGCAGTATTCTGTTGCTCACCCACACTAGCACTGATTCAATGTGGGAGGATGCTACACGGGACACAAGTACCAGGAGGAAATGTCATTGGAGGCTGGGGAGCATCCTGGAGGCTGCCTACTTCACAATTCGTACCTCAGCCCACCTGCCTCTCCTAGTCAAAAACACTGCTTCATACACCCATCCACTCAGCAAGGTCTTCCCAAGGACCTTCCCACAGCCAAACACTGGGCTAGGCGCTGCCTTTTCAACCTGAGCGTCCAGACACGCACACCAACACACAGGGAAGCACCGCGAGCAAACAGTTGGATTTTTCCCATCAGTCCTGTTTCCAACCCTGGCTTGTAACATTGAAGCCATTTGACCTTGAGCACATTGTTTCACCTCTCAGGGCTTCCGTACAAAAAGATAATTATCTCTTTGTGCCCAGCACATAACAAGCTCTCAGTAAATGACAACTAACATGATCAATATTATTACTATAAATAAATGGAGGCGACATTCTCAAATCTGGACAGCAGGCAGCCCCATCTAGGTTTCCCCTGTCCCCCAAGAGAAGACTGGGCTTTTGGACCCCAAGGCTGCCCCCTGGGTCCTGCCTGTCACCTCCTCCCAAAGGCCTAGCTGATCCCTGAGGTGGCTCTGACAACCCGAGGCGCCCTGGCTGCCAGCCCTAATCAGTAGCTCCAGCCGAGACCTCAAATTGATTTGCCATCGTTTAGCTGGGAAGCGAGAGCTCTTCTTGACTCGCAGCCAAAATCCATTCTGTGATAGCAAAGTAATCACCTCCGTGGCGGGTGTCCGGAGAAAGTGATAGAGATCTAGGACAAAAAGTCTCCATCCTGCCACCCAGGGCCCGAGCCTCACTGCCGCTCGTCTCCAGGCCCCCTCCCCACTCCTGCCTGTGTGGGGCCCGGCTCTGTGTGTCCTGGCCAGGCAGCCTGTGCCCCACCCCGCTCCCTGGCACACACACCCGCGCTGCATGTGGTCCAACGCAGACAGTGGCTCTCAGACTTCGCAGAAAGTGGAGCTAGCTGGGATCCTTAAAAAGCACCGATGCCTGGCTCAGGCCTCCAGACATTCTGATCCAATTGGTAAGGGGTGCACCTGGGCGCTGAGGTTCTTCTAAGTTCTCCTGGCGGTTCTAACGCACAGCAGAGTCGGGCACCCACTAGCCTAATGCGCACAGCAGTGACTTCACCTGCATGTACGTACCTCCACATTCACTTAGTCACTCGATGGTTGTTTATGGAACCCCTACAACGTGCCAGGCACTGTTCTAGGAGCTGGAAATATCACAAAGAGCAAAGTCATTGCCCTCGTGGAGTTGACAATCTAGTCAAAGGAGGCAGACGAGAAACAAAAGAATAAGGAAAACATGTAACATATTAGCTGAGAATTAGTGCTTAAGAGTCACTTTTGTGTGACACCTGGGTCACCCACACACCAGCTTATAGCATCTGCCCTGTCTCCTGCTGACCAGCTTCTGATCCTCAGCCGGCCCCAAACTGAGTCTTCACCTCAGCCATAAGGTGACCCCCAGCCTCAATGATCCCAGCCCTGGCCACATGCTAAGCCCTGGCACCAGGCACAGGGTGAGGTCTAACCCCAGTGACTGACAAGCCCTAAGTCTTGGTAGTCCCTGGCCATTTGCACAGCCCCAAATTCTCCCATGAACCCAGCACTACATGTGGGAAATTAAGCCTCTCTAGCTCTGCTGCAGATCCCAGACTTAGCTCTCCTCTCTGAAACTTTCCCTACAGAAAGCCACCGGGTTTTCTGAGGATTCTTACTACAAGTATGTAGAGGCACAAGAAAACAGATGGACTAAACATACGGGAAAGGCCCCCGAGTGGTAAGGTTGTTGATGCTGGAAGGTCCCTTAGAGAGCGTCCCACCTCACCCCCTCGCTTTACAGGCAGGCCCAGAGAAGTTAGTAAGTAACTCGCTCAAGGTCACACCGTGAGTCAGCAGGGGAGCCAGAATGGGGACCCAGGTCTCCTCTAGTCCAGTGCTCTCTCTGCTACCCTGTCCTGCCTTCCTAAGAGAGCATGGGGAGAGTCACCCATCTGGTAAAACAGCACCCAGAAGTTCCTTTGGGAACCCGCTCTTACCCTGTTCTCCACCCAGGATCTGGGTGAAGTCCACTGCACTCAGCGCCAAGTATTCCCTGGTCCTGTGATCGGCTGGGGACTAGGCTCAGCACGCAGGTGAGGCCAGGCAGGGCGAGGCAGTGAGACTTGCTGAGACCCGGCAGCTGCTCTGGTGCACTTGAACTTGGGGACTACAGGACAGGAGTGGCTACTGCCATGCTGTCATCTCATAAGAGTTGAGGACTAAGCCACCCTGGGGTGGAGAGGAGATCTGAGAAATGAAGGGAAATGGAGTTGCTGGGAAGTCCTCTGACCCTTGACCCTGTCGTCCCTAGAGAAATTTCTCCCTGTGAGTTTTTAAAGCTTCATGAGTCAATAAATCCCCTTTGTGCTTAAGCCGGTTTGGGTTTTCTGTCACTTGCAAGCCTGACCACTACAGACAAGAGTCCCCTTCTGGCTCTCCCAGAAGCTCTCCTACCTGCTTCAAATCACCTGCTCTCTGACTCCCACTCACCTTCGACTCTCAGCCTCCCCCACGCTTAGAGTTTCAAAGAGCGTGTCCCTAAATGCATGTGGTAGTTTCTCCAGCTTCCTCCACACTGTGATGGGCAGAACGATGTCCCTCCACAAAGATGTCCATGTCCTAACCTCTAGAACCTGTGAATGTGTTTTTACTTTATACAGCGAAGAAGAATTAAGCCTGCAGATGAAATTAAGCTTGCTAATCACCTGATCTTAAAATGAGAGATTATCCCAGATTATCCAGTTGGGCTCAGTGTAATCACCAGGGTCTTTAAAGAAGAGGGAAGCAGAAGGGGAGAACCAGAGAAATGGCGGCATGAGAAAGACTTAGCCCAACGTTCCTGGCTTTGAAGATGGAGAAAGTACCCATAAGCCAAGGAGAGTGGAAAAGGTCCCAGAAGCTGGAAAAGGCAAAGAAATGGATTCTCCCCTAGAGCCTCAGGAAGGCAGCTTGTCCTGTCCACACTTTGATGTTAGCCCAGTGAGTCTGAGCCTCATTGGCCTCCTTTTTTTTTTTTTTAACATTTTTTATTGATTTATAATCATTTTACAATGTTGTGTCAAATTCCAGTGTAGAGCACAATTTTTCAGTTATACATGAACATATATATATTCATTGTCACATTTTTTTCTCTGTGAGCTACCGTAAGATCTTGTGTATATTTCCCTGTGCTATACAGTATAATCTTGTTTATCTATTCTACAGTTTTAAAATCCCATCATCCCTTCCCACCCCCTGCCCCCTTGGCAACCACAAGTTTGTATTCTATGTCTATGAGTCTATTTCTGTTTTGTATTTATGCTTTGTTTTTTTGTTTTTGTTTTTTAGGTTCCACATATGAGCGATCTCATATGGTATTTTTCTTTCTCTTTCTGGCTTACTTCACTTAGAATGACATTCTCCAGGAGCATCCATGTTGCTGCAAATGGCGTTATGTTGTCAATTTTTATGGCTGAATAGTATTCCATTGTATAAATATACCACATCTTCTTTATCCAGTCCTCTGTTGATGGACATTTAGGCTGTCTCCATGTCTTGGCTATTGTAAATAGTGCTGCTATGAACACTGGGGTGCAGCTGTCATCCTGAAGTAGGGTTCCTTCCGAATATATGCCCAGGAGCAGGATTCCTGGGTCATAAGATAAGTCTATTTCTAGTCTTTTGAGGAATCTCCACACTGTTTTCCATAGTGGCTGCACCAAACTGCATTTCCACCAGCAGTGTAGGAGGGTTCCCCTTTCTCCACAACCTCCCCAGCATTTATCATTTGTGGATTTTTGAATGACAGCCATTCTGACTGGTGTGAGGTGATACCTCATTGTAGTTTTGATTTGCATTTCTCTGATAATTAGTGATATTGAGCATTTTTTCATGTGCCTATTGATCATTTGTATGTCTTCCTTGGAAAATTGCTTGTTTAGGTCTTCTGCCCATCTTTGGATTGGGTTGTTTGGTTGTTTCTTATTAAGTCGTATGAGCTGCTTATATATTCTGGAGATCAAGCCTTTGTCAGTTTCATTTGCAAAGATTTTCTCCCCTTCTGTAGATTGTCTTCTCATTGGACTTCTGATCTTCAGAACTGTAGGAGAATAAATGTTTGTTGTTTAAGCCACTAAGTTTGGGGTGATTTGTTACAACAGTGAGAGGAAACTAAACACTCACATCAAAGGACCCTGATGTTGCATTAGAGAAACTGGTCATTTCATTTCTTCCTGCAGCCCTGGTTGAGCATTTAACTATATGCCTGACTCTAAGCTGGATGCAAGATCAGCCAGACATGTGACCCCAGCCTTCCAGGCCCCCACAGCCAGCTGAGGGCAGAGGACAGATCTGTAGTGGACTCTGATGGACAGGGCTAAGTGCCGTGATGCAGAACTGCAGGAGATGCTACGAGAGCCACAGTAGAGGCACCTAAACCTGCCAAAGGAGGGTAGAAGGGACATGTTCAGGGAGCATTTCCTGGAGGAGCCAAAAGCTGAGCTAACAACCAAAAGCAGGGAAAGGCATTCCTGGGAGATGGAACAGCATGAACAAAGGCTCAGAGTGTGAGGGAATATGGCACACTGTAGGAACCGAGCATGCAAAAGGTTGGGGGTAGGGGATGGCATGGAAACAGAGGCTGCAGTAGGGCCAGGCCATGCAGAGCCCAGAATGCCTGGATGAGTACAGACTTCATCCACAGGCATGGGGAGCCATTGAGAATTTTAAGCAGGAGAGAGATGTGGATGCTTAGTAAGGTGGGTCAACCAGTGGCTCAGAGACCAAAGTGGAGACTTTAGGAAAGAAGGAAAGGTGTGTGAAATAAGTCACAGCTGTGGGGAGGGGAGCAGGCTTGAGGGGAGTAATGAGCACAAGTGGTCTGTGGAACCTGGAAGCAGCCACAGGAGATGTCCAGGAGGAAGCTGCTCAGCAGAGAATCTGAGCTGGAGGGAGGGGTTTGAGTCATCACAGCCGATCTCCAAGGCCCCACAAGCTGACGGCCCAAGGAGCTGGTGGGAAGGGACAAGAGGAGGGGCCTGAGCAACTCAGTCACTTAACAGATTTCTCTACAATATGCGAGCAGGAAGATGCCTCAAGACTACAAACAGAATTGGCAGGACACTCCGAGACAAACAGGACAGGGACTGAGAGTCCAACGGACACCACAGCCTCCAGCCCAGCCACCGTGGCAGACAAGGAGCCCCTGGGATGGCAGTGCACCTTGGAGGAGCCTAGGGACCAGCTCTGGAGTTGATACATCTCCCTGCCTGCATCCAAGGATGCCCAGGACACCTCCCTGCTGCCAAGGAAGTGCTGATACCATGGTGACCGGTTTAAAGCCTAGAGAACCCCCAACCTCAGCCTTCCCCTCATATTATGAGAAGAAGGGGTTCCCTAGTACAGACAGAGGCAGAGCCAACCCCACACCACCTTCCACAACTCCCAGTTGTCTTCTTCCCTCCCCCCACCAAGCTCACCATCCTAGGGAGCATTTAATAACTGGCTGCCAAGTACCCTGGGGACAGACTAATGAAGCTGCCTCCTGTCTCCTGCCTCTTCCCAGGCCTGGGGCTCTAAGTCCTGCCCATCCCCACCTACTCCCCACCCCTCCTGTCCCTTTCCAAAACCTCCCACTCTCCCCACTGAAGCCCATAGGACTGGGGGCCTCCCTCTGGGTCCCAAATTGCCAGGCTTTGGATGACAAACAGAACTCCAGGCTCTGGGAAAGGCTGCCAGATGAGAAAACTGTCTGAGGCCAGAAAGTCCTTGCCTGTGCCTCATATTTGAGTGGCCTCAGGATGTTTGCTGAGTGCCTGCAGGAGACGGGCATCACTGCCCACTGCCATCTTTCTGGGGGGGCATCGGCTACACATGGGTCTCCGGCCCCCAGCACCAAATGGGTTCTTTCCAGCTTAGAAAAGCCAAGCCTTGGGCATTAAACGGATGTTTCTACCTCCTAGTGTGTGAACTTGGAAGAAGTTTCCCAGATTCTTGGAGCCTTGGCTCTCTCGCACGTAAAATACAGGACAATGACGCCCTCTCACACAGGCGGGATGAAAGGGGGTCATGTACGTAAAGGACTTGACACAGGGCCTGGGGCACAGAATGTTCGCAGTAAATTGTATGCCAGAATGTTTCAAACTGCACTCCTTGGCAAGGTGAGGTGTCCAATCAGGATGTGGCTGTTGCCCTGGAAACACAGGTTTGTCTGTACAAAGGGTCAGTGGATGCCACGGGGACTGGGCTCCCCTCTCTGGCTTCCCATAGGCTGGTTCCGTCCCTCTGGGGGTTGGTACTAATTCGTAAAACCCTTTTCCTCCTCTTGCTTAATCACTGCAAATCCCTGGAGGGCCCTGTCACATGGAGTCAATGGTTGGGCCCATAGATCATGGAAGCCCAGATCCTTCCTTTAAACCTCCTTACTCCAGACTGCAATCCGGACAGTGTGGGGAGGAAACAAGATGCTACCCAGCCCGTCCACGAGGCTGACTGTGACCATGCCAGTACACTAGCACAGCGCCTCTACCGTCAGGGGCCGTGGTACCCCGTGTGTGTTGCTGCCTGGGGCCAGAGGACCTTCCCTGGAGGATTGCTTGAGGACTTCCTGACCACCCGACTTCCCTCAGCCTTGGGTCACAGGAGACCAATGGACAGGTCTGTCCCCATAGACCAGTCTGTGTGCTCCTTTGGGGTTCTGTGAGAAATACCCCCTAAGCTTGCAAGCCAGTCATCTCCCCTTCTTCCTCTTTGGGGAAACTCCTTTCGGGCACTCTCAGCTCCTATAGTTCTGGACGCCCTGGCTCCAGGTGTGATCAGGTGACCTAGGTCTGCTCTGTGACCTAGGCCACACCCCCTAGCCATTTGATTGGTTCCAGAGTAGCCATGTGACCAGGTCTGACCTATGATAGGGCCACATCCTTCTAGCCACTTGATTGGTACAGGGATGGTCATGTGACTCAGGTGTGACCAGTGAGTGGACCACGTTCCCCAGGCACCCTGATTGGCTTGGCAATGGCCTTGACCCCTGTCTGACCAGTGAGAACCCTACCTGGGACTTTTCCTGGACCCACTGGGAAAGAGGTGCCATCTCTCCTCAGCTGAGCTGGCCCGATAAGGGCCACTTTAACACATTTTAACACCCACCTGAGAGGGCAGCTCATGCAGAGGAGCATGGAGCTGAGCCATGGTGAGAGACCCTGGTTTGAGTCTTTGAGCACCTGGAGCTCTCCCCTCCTTCAGAGGACAAGGCCGCCCCACATTCCACAACAATGAAACTTAAAAACTCTGAGTTGCAACATGAGTGAGTCTGGGGAATGACAGCACTCACATTTTGAAGTGAGCATTGGCCATCAGGTTCAGAGGCAGATAGAATAGGGTGTGGGTCACAGCTCTGTATTCCCGCATGCTTAACCCTGGGCAGGCCACATCTTCTGTATGAGATTCAGTTACATCCTTTTTGAAATGGAGTTAATACCTGAAGGCAAGCCAGGAGACCACATACTATTTCCTTTATTAGAGTATACTTCTACTTCTCCATCTTTTGAACTCCTATTTAGCCATCAAAACCCCACTCAGTGTCACCTCCAAGCATTCTTATTCTCTCCATTCTGCCCCTATAGAGATAATATGTATTGGGTGCTTACTACATGCCAGGCATTATGCTGCTACATTTACCCTGCACAATAACCCTAAAAGATGGGGACTAAAATATCTCTATTTTTCAGACAAGTCATCAGAAACTCAGAGAGTTTAATTAACTTACTCAAGATCATGTCCTCCACTCTAGTCTTATACTGGTCCATTTTGCTTCATTTTGTTCTCCCCTCCCCACCCCTCAACAAGACTCCGAACTCCTTGGACCTTGTTCATCCCTGCATCTCTATCCAATCACCAGAGAAAACTTACACCAGACAGAAGCATCCACGCACTTGCTGACTGCCAAGAAAAACTTGCAAATACCTCCTCCTATTTACCTAGCCATCTTCCTCCCTCTGTTCCCCCTCCCCCCGCCTGCTTGGCCCTGCCATTCACTAAGTGTCCCCAGGACAGACTGAGGAGGCCCAGGGGCCTGATGGGTTTGTAAAAAGGAAAGCTGGTGTCAGGCAGACTTCAGTTATTAGAGAACTGGCCCCTCTGGGCAGCCAGCGTCTCTCTACAGATTTGGAAGTATGTGTTAGATACATCATTAAGTGATCAGAGCAAGGGCAGAATCTATTATAAATGAAAGAGAGTCAAAGGAATACCTATTCTTATTTGTTCGTATTCTGTAAACAAAACCAGGAGGATACACAAGAATTGAATATAGGAGGTTTATTTGTGGTGACGGGTTGAGAATAGAGTGGATGGCGCCCCGTGTGGGAGTTTAGACTTTTCATTCTATTCTGTTCTGTATTGTTTTGATTTCTGAACTCTAAGAATGCATTATCTATTTAAAATAAACACATTAAAAATGTTAAATAGCCAAAGAGGAAAGCCCCATTCATCTCCAGCTGACTGTTGCCATGCAAAGATGTGAGCCCTGTATTGCTGGAATTTGCAATTATTCAGAAGAAAGCAGAATATAGGGGTTCACTGTGGAACAGCCCCATTTTTAAATGTTGGTAATTACTGCGTTTCATCAACACAGCACATATTTTCACATGTGAAATCCACTGAAGTTGGGGTTCATCTTATAATTGCTGGCACATCAGAGTTTGTGAGCTTTTTTCCTTAATGGTACATAAAATGGAGGCATACCTTGCAATGTCTCATAGTACGTTTGATGAGATAATGCAGTAATGGTAATGGAAATAAATGTTTTAAAATATTTGCCGGCCCAAGAGAGCATACCAGGAACCAGATAGGCTCAGGGGCTGCTCATGGTGGGGGCCAGACACACCCCCCAACCATCCAGCCCTGTGCTGCCTTGTCCCACAAACACAATGTGGCAGGGTCCTCAGCCACCTTGGCGCCTCACTAGGGAAGGGTCACCAGCCACCACCACCAGGGCTCAGCATTGGGGCTGGCAAAAGCAGATGTTAAAAAATGAGTATGGAATGGATGCAAGATTGGCAGAAAGGATAATTTAAAGACAAATTGGAGTTGGAGGTGGCCTCCCAATCTACCCACATTCAGCCTCAGTCCCTGGACCCAGTCCCTGATTCCCGAATGACGTCCAGTGGGCCAGGCAGCCACACACACATTTCACATGTAGACATGGGAGTCATGTTCTTGAACTTAGCACATGCCCTCACATAGGTAAGACCAGTCCGATGCCCTTCATCCTCTAGATAAAATGGAAGAGGTCTTCCCAGGTGGAGAAGGCATGGATACCTGTTTGGGGTAGTGGGAGAGGATTGAAGGGTTTTTGGTGTTTGGTACTTTTTTTACCAGCATCTCCCCTCTATTTTGCTCATGGTATGTCAGTTTTCCTTTGAGACACCTCCTCTCCCCACCTTCCAATCAAAAGGGGCTGACCTCATCTTCCCAGCTCTAGTGATGGGTATATGACTCAGGCCTGGCCAATGAGCGTCAGCGCTGCGATTTATCCTAGAACTATTCATCACCGAAGCAGGGTGGCTGCCAATGCTGGTGAGCCTGGAGCTGCTGGGGGCCATCTTTAGCTGCAAAAAGGCAGACTCCCTCAGACTGAAGCTAATGCAGAGGAAATCAGGACTCAAGGGATGAAGAGACAGGTGAGTGAGTGCAGAGAGAGAGATTGAGACCCTTCCTGATGACACCCTTTTGAGCTCCTGGATCCAACCATTCCTGAAGTCTATACCAGCTTCCTAATTATGTGAACAAATAAATTTCTTCCATTACTTCAGTTATTTTGAGTTGAAGTTTTATCATTTGTAAATATCATCAAATAACCACCTATAAAGTAGGTAATATCTACCATTTCTAGAATCCTTTTCAATTAACCAAACACTAGCTAAGGACTTTTTCATCTCCATTTTACAAAGAAGTGAACTCATTGGGGTGGATACAGTGATACATCTCCCAGATGCCCCTTCAGGAATAAAGGACCTATTACCCCAGCTGCAGAAAGTCCACCATCAGACAGCCCTCATCGATCAGCACCTTCAGAGACTGCCTTAGAAGAGGGCCATCTCCCCCAAGGTGCCCACATCCAGTGACCGATCAACACAGGAGCATAAAGGCCAGAACCTTTTGCCCCAGCTCAGGACATGCCACCTACAGAACTCAATCCGGGGTCAGCTGAGGCTTCGACTGGCAGTGTATGATAATCTGACTTCCCTCTCTGCCCAATACTGCTTCTTTCCCTTCCCTTCTGCAGGTGTTGATTCTAAGAATAATTCTTAATAAATATCCTACGCACTGAATTCTGTCACAGAGTCTGCTTTTCGAGAGCCCAACCTGTTACATCCAGTCGGTACCAAAAGTGGGTCAAGGAAACAGACACTGGGATGAGAGTTTTGAGCTGAGCCACCTGCTGCCCAGCTGGCATTGGGGCCCCTCTCACAGATAGCCCCTGGCGCGGGTGGTAAATTAGGATGGCAGCCTGGGGAAGATACATTTGAGAAATAGGGTAGAAACAGTAACTATAAGGACAATCCAATTGGTTGGATATTGTTAAACCCAGTTGATCTGGAAAAAGATAACAAAGGGCAGGAAAAGTGAAGACTCATCCCAGGCTCTGAAGAAGGTTCAACTCCAGCCAAGGCAGGTCTGCTCCCCAACGGTCAGGACCCCGGTTGGGAGAGAGCATTACACACCTCTTGAAAAACAGGTCATGGTGCGCTCTCGGAAAGCAGAGGGCCTAATTACAGGGTGCAGAGCGATCATACACCCAGAACTGCACGTTGTGAGCTGGGTCTGTCAGCCCCACCGAGTCAGAAAGTCATCACTCATCCTGAAGTGAACAGAGCAGGACCTGAGCTCACCAGAAAGCTGCACAGCAGGGAGAAGACCCCCGTGGCCCAGCACTATCGCATCAGCACCCTCAGCTCGAATGGCCACTTCGGGGAACCTGCACCACCAGCTGAAGAGGAGGAGAAAACCTTAGATTGGTTTGGGTCGGTGCATGGCAGATGACTACATTGGACCCCTCCACCCTGGGAAGACTGGGAATAGAGACATGTTCCCAGACAGAGACTTGCCTTTCCTGCCCACGGGCTCTCTCCCCAAGGGCTTATGAAGGGTTTGATCCAGTGACACGTGATGCCACCTAACAGCCAGCCCATCAGACCACACAACCCATCTTACAGTAATAACCCGGGGAGGGGCGTGGGAGTGGGCCGGCCCACGGGCATGGGCTCTGCTGGTAACTTCACACACCCCACAACCCAAAACCTGTGGCAACGTGGAGCAGCGTGATGGGGTGGAGCTAAGACACAGCTGGAAAGCCAACTCAGAGACTTCACCAGGTTTTGGCACCATTCTAAAGGGTGCAGCATCACTTTAAATCAAATGCCTTGTACGGTACTGAGCCCCAGCAGGGAGGACGCGTGGATCTAAGAACCAAGGGGTGGCGACCATCACCCCCAGGGACCCACTTAGAGAATTTGCCCTCTCCATCCCTCAGCTCTGGGTTCTGTGGGTTTAGACACCCTTGTTTCCATAGGAAGGACACTGCTGCCAGTGGACTCAGCAGGAGTCCCTTAAACTATAAGCGACAGCTGCCTCCTTGGAGCTTTGGTCTCCTTGTGTCAGGGGACCAGAGAGCAAGAAGAGGAGTCACCAGCTTAGCCAGAGCCATTGACCCCAGTCATCAGAAGGAGGTCACACTTGGGGACAAGGAAGAACATGGTGACACCTAGGTGATCCCCTTGGGCGCCTCTCGGGCAGTCCGATGACCTAAGCTGCTCCAGGGGGCCGGTGGTCTTGCTGAGTCCTGCTCCCGGCACTGGGGAGGGCAGACGCCCAGCCTCAGTTTCCTCAGCTCCAAAACGGGACCAATAAGGATGCACCTGTCAATCTTGCAGGACTTGAAGGTGTGCACGTTTGCAGGCTCCTGGCAGGCAGACCCCTGCTCAGCGAATGCAGCCATTATTATTCAGGAGCCACGGAGATAATTAGCCTCGCCGCTGATGCAACAGGAATTCCCAGCAGCAACTGGCCTGCGGAGGGGAGGAGAGGCTAGAACATCTCATTTTGACAAATGGTTTCTGTTTACCCACGACTGGCAAACAAACGCTCCACGATGTGTGGCTAATCACCTAAAAATAACAGCACATATGTCCCCTCGGAGGAGTGTTCCTTGCTAACAAGCACAGGGGCCGTGGGGCGCTGGGGAGGGGGGCGCTTCTGCGCTCCTCCCCCAGCCTCCCACAGCCCTGCAACATGCACCAGAAGGCTCTGGACATACACCTTCCTACCCTCTACATCCAGTCTGCCACCCAGCCCCATCCATCGCCACGAGCCCGACCTCCCTTCTGGGGCACCGGCCCACCCCACCCCCCCCCACCCCGGCTACTCTCCTGGGTCAGGCCTCACCCTTCTGGCCGGGGCTGGCACCCCAGTCTCCTCACTGCGCTCCCAGCGCCCCTCTGTCCTGCTCTGTCCTGCCCGGGGGTGGGGGGGGGCCCTGTAACAAGCAGATCTGCCCCCTACACCCCCCTGCTTAGAAGCCTCCCTGGCTTCGGGCCCTCGAGGCCATGCCAACCTCATTTCCCCTAGCCTGGCCTCACCTCACCATCTGCACTCAACCCCTCCCGGTGCCCTGAGTGCACCCCAAACTCTCAGGCCTCCAGGGCTTTTCAGGTGCCTGGAGTAGGGCCACTCCCATCTGTACAATGCCTCAGTGTTTTTGGCCAAGGGCATGGCTTTGAATGACATCTATGCTGGTGACAAACCAATGGAATCTTCTCCCAGAACTCCAGGCCCATGTGTCCAGCCGCATACTCAATGCCTCATCTTGGTTGTCAAGCAGGCATCTCAACCATGTGTCCAAACACACACACACGCAGTGCACACACACCTGCACACACACGCACATTTCTCCTGCTATCCTCTTAGTGTTTCCAGCTGCTCAGGCCAAAAGTCCTGGAGTCCTCGTTGATGCCTCTCTTCCTCTCCAGCCCCACAACAACCCATGAGCAAGTGGACCAGCTCTGTCTTCCAGACACATCCAGACTCGCCCTCACCACTTCCTTCCGCTCTGCTGTCCAGACGCACCTGTCCCATCTCTCACCTCCAACGGGTCCGCTGGCCTGCGCCCCTGCCCACTGAAGTCTGGTCACAACACAGCTCCCGGGGGATCCCTTTAAAACTGGTCACATCTTTTCCCTATTCTGCTCCAAACCCTCCAGTGGGTTCCATCTCAGAGTCAACCCAAAGTCTTAGAAAGAACAAGGTGGCCACATTTAGCAAATAAAAGTACAAGACACACAGTTCAATTTGAATTTCAGAGCCAGGAAGATCTGGGCCCAACCTCACGCCCCCTCCACCCACATCACCCACCTGCGCACCCCTGCAGCTCTGCCCTCCTGGCTCTTCCCAGCCTGTCAAGTGTTTCTTCTACCTCTGAGACTGTTCCCCGTGCTGTCAGAGCTCTGCCCTAAATCTCCTTTTGGCTGGCTCCCTTGCCTCCTCCGGTCTCTGCTCAAGCGGCACCTATTGCTCTGACCACTCGATACAAAGTAGCAAGCACCGGCTCTGCTCGGCTCCATCCTTCTCCACAGCAACGTCGCCTCCCACAGGAAAGTCGTCTCCTTGAAGGCAGAGATTTGTCTGTTTTGTTCACAACTGTATCCCCACACTTAGAACAGTGCCTGGCACATAGTAGGTCCTCAATAACTATTTTTTGGAATAAATGATGTCCTTGCTGTCCCACCCCCAGGCCACCTGTCAACTCCTCCTGAAACGGCAGGGACCACCGATGCAGGGTCTCTGCTCTGTCAGGCGCTCCTGATCACTGGCATGCGCTCCAGGTAGAGAGCACCGCCCCTCCCCTGCGCCCCCCGGGGCTGGGGCTGCCCATTGCCATTGCTGCAGCGCAATCCAGCCCATCCTCATTCCACAGCTCTGAAGAGCTGCAGGTGTGTTGGCCACATTTCCTAAACTAACAAAGTAATAATAATAATCATGTGACAGGGATAAGCAATGTGATAATGTGGACCAGGAGACAGTAGATTTGAAATCAGAATATCAAGAAAATCCAGGCGGAGAGTCTCTGAAATCAACAGCCCTCCTTACCCTGTATTAGAGCCATTATCTCCCCCTCTGTGGGCATCCCTGCTAGTCCAGGAGCCCCACCAGCGTGGGAATAGTGTCCCTGTCCCCTTTTTATCCCCAGTGCCTGGTCGGTGCCAGTGCACGGGAGGTGCTCAGTGTGAATGAAGAATGAATGAACGGAGTGAATGTTTGAGTGAGTGAAGAAATAAATACCTTAGGAAACAAAGAGAATTCTATTCTAAGGCTCTCGGTAGGGGCTGGCTTGAGCCCTACCAGTCCCTAAAGTTAGAGAGCATGAAGGGTCACAGTCCCACAAAGCACGTCCATATCACGATCCTCCAGCAGCCCCGAGAGGCAGTTATTATGACCTCCTGGTCCAGCTGGAGAGACTGAGTCCCTAAAGAGATGGAGCTGTTTGCCGAAAGCCACACCGTGAGGGATGAGAGGAGACAGACTGAGACTCAGTCACCGCAAAGCACTTAGCCCAAGGTTATAACGACCATCGGGGAAGGGGCATTCCGTTCCCTGGATGCTTTTGTGCACAGCCCACCGGGGCCCCCTGAGCAGGGAAGAGGACAAGTCAGACTGCACGAGAGAACGGAGAGCGGACCCTGTGGCTTTGCTCCAGTCTTGCCACCAGGCATCCAGGGGACCTGGCCTGGTTTCCCTCCCACGTCTGCACTGTTCCCTTCTGCCTCTTACCACGGTTCCTTGGCCCCCACCAGCTTCGGAGCCAGCCTGATGCAGGCAGCGGCCCTGAATCATCACATTTGTCTCCAAATTTTTTTGATATTAATATCATTCTGCACTAATGAGTCCAGCCCACTTGGTCCCTGCTGGAGCCTCGGATGTCTGCTGATTAATTGGTACAGAGTTCTTGGAGGAAGGAGAAGGGAGGAGGGGAGAGAAGTGTGGTTTCTGGAGGAGAAACAGGTTTCCTCTGCTCACCAGTGACAGTCCCTCTGGACTTAAGCCTTTCGCTGGTTATGGGGCAGAAACTAGAAGGCTACTGCCTCTCTGGCCGCTTACTGTCCCCAGTTCAGGAGGAATGAGACATGTGAACACGGCCCCCGGGTGCAAAGGAGCAGGCTGGAGGAGAACACAGGTCAGGGACCAGAAGACAGGGCTTCTGCCTCATCCCAGCGCTGCCCAGGTTGCCTGGGGGCAAGCGTTGGCTCCCCTGAGCCTCATTTTCCCTGTCTGAAAAATGGGGACAAAGATCCCAGTAGAGCCCAGTTAGCTTAAAGCTCTCAGGCTTGACAATTTAGAGGCTGTGTGGCCTTGGGCAAGCCATTTAACCTCTGCAGAATGGGAAAGGTAACCGCAGCGACCTGAGTTGCAAGGATTAAATGAGTTCATGAAGGTGCAGTACTCAGCCTGGCACCCAGCAGGACCCGGCGCTCAGTGACCGGTAGCTACCGTCACCCAGTCCAGCAAGAGTCAGCTGATAAAGCAAAGCCTGGGACTCTACTCAGTGGAATATGACACAGCTACCAAAAAGGATGCACAGGACATGGTGTGGCCCAGGAAATGCCCACATGCAAATGCCTCTGTGCGAGGGGTACCCAAGCCTCAGAGAAGGGACAGGTCGCAGGGTAAGTACACGGCCGAGCTGGGAGTCGAATGCAAGGATGACCAGCCTTGGAATGCAGACACTTTCCTCTTTGCCAAGATTTCTGCACATCGAATTTTAAAAATTGATTTATTGAAGTCATGAGCCCGCAGGCATTTCATTCTGGTTTCTGTCCACGTGATTGTGATATTTTTGTGCTGTAGATAATCATTTTTTAAGGTAGATAATCATGCCTGTCCTGTGCTCCCCAGCTGGCTAATGTGCAGATCAAAGGAGCTAATGGCCGTGAGAGGGCTTTGGAAACAGGAAAGGGCTGGGCCCAGGGAGGCATCATTACAGGACTTGGGTGGCTTGGCTTAATGTTACACATTCATTCATTCAACAAGCATTCATATTGCCTAAAGGTATGTGCTCTAGGCTTAGAAGATATAGCAACGAACAAAAGAGATGACATTTCTGCCTTTTTGGAGCTGACATGCCTGTGGAGGAGACAGACAGTAGACAGGACAGACGTGTTACGGGGAAAACAAAACAAAGGGTCCTGGGGAACGAGGCTCTTTTGTCTTTGGTGATGGGAGGGGCTTCTCCAGTAAGTTGACTTGGAAACTGAGTTTTAAACAAGGTACGAAGGTAAATCATGATATCAAAAGGAAAAGCATTCCAGACCAAGGAAACAGCAAGTGCAAAGGCCCTGGGGCAGGAGTATACTTCTGGTGTTCAAGAAATAGCAAGACCAGTGAGGCTGGAGTGAGGGAGGGGAGAATGATCAGAAAAGGGGTACCAGGGGGATGCAGCAGATGTAGGGCCTTGGGGGCCATCATAAGAACTTCAGAATTTATACCCTTCAACTTGAAAGATCTAGTTTCTCATTTGTTGTGTTATTTACATTGCCTTTCCCTTCCAACAATTTCTCATTTCTGACTAGCTGTCCATCAACAGATGACTGGATAAAGAAGATGTGGTATATTTATACAATGGAATACTACTCAGCCATAAAAACCGACAACATAATGCCATTTGCAGCAGCATGGATGCTCCTGGAGAATGTCATTCTAAGTGGAGTAAGCCAGAAAGAGAAAGAAAAATACCATATGAGATCGCTCATATGTGGAATCTAAAAAAAAAAAGCATAAATACAAAACAGAAATAGACTCACAGACACAGAATATAAACTTGTGGTTGCCAAGGGGGCGGGGGGTGGGAAGAGACAGACTGGGATTTCAAAATCATAGAATAGATAAACAAGATTATACCGTATAGCACAGGGAAATATACACAAGATCTTATGGTAGCTCACAGAGAAAAAAATGTGACAATGAATATATATATATTCATGTATAACTGAAAAATTGTGCTCTACACTGGAATTTGACACAACATTGTAAAATGATTATAAATCAATAAAAAAAATTTTTTTAATTAAAAAAAACTCACTGGCATGACATTCAAGGCTTTTCAGAGTCCCAGCCTCCACGTAATTTTCCAGCCTCTAATCTCTTCCCTCCTGGTACCTCCCCTCTCAATCCCTCTGCCTTTGCCTGTGCTGTTCCTTCTGCCGGCCTCACTCAGGCTAACACTTAAATATTTGATGAGCACGTACTAGGTGTCAGGTACTATGGGAGGTGCTGGGGAAATGAGAACAAAACTGCCCCCGTCCCTGCTCTTCTGTTGTCTAGCCAAGAAGACAGACATGAACCTGGAAAGTGGGGAAATGAGCATGTGATTTCCATGAGCTATGAGGCCACCACCCTAGGGTGGGAGGAGGTCAGGGAGCTCCAAGAATGAGCAGGAATCAGCCCGGGGCAGAGGTGGGGAAGAAGGACCCACCCCTGGCAAGCAGCCAGAGGAGAGCAGAGAGGAAGATGCTGACCTCCCATGACCCGTGGACCAGTTCAGGAGTCAGGCTTTTCCCCTGAAGCCCGTGCAAGGCTTGGTGGTCAGGAGGCTCCCCTGACTCCCCGCCTGGCACAGCCTCTGCTGCCCCAGCTTTCTGCCTGGTGTTTAAGCCGGGCCAGGAAGGGAGCTCAGCAAACAGGCAGCGCCCGCCTGGCTCAGCGCTGGGTAAACAGGACTCTGCCCCGCACCTGCTGCGTCGGCTGAGCCTGCAGCTGCACGGGGATAAATATTTGCCTACAGCCCCATCTCTCCTAACGAGTGTTTGAGTGTCTGCTAGGCACCCAAGGAGAGCTGGCAGGAAAGGGGCCACTCTCTGGGATTCAGACCTGGAAGACTCACGGCCAGGGCACCCCTGAAGGTCTTCACCGGCGCTTCAGCGGGGTCTCGGGAAGCCTGAGGCTGGGAAGCCAAGGACAGAGAGTGACCCCGAGGATGCCAGCCCACTGCTATGCCTGCCAAAGAGTGGCAGCCAGTGTCCTCCACCCTTCTTTCTAATTTCCCCTCCCCCTCCTCCTCCAAAATACAATAAATTTGTGCTAGGAATACATTAATTCTACATCAAGCGAAGGAAAGGGGAACTGGAGAATTGTACCCCCCTTTATCCCTTTTGAATTGTTTTCACCTCATACATTATTAGGTATTCAAATGAATAAACAAAATTGTAAGGTAATACCTGTTCATAAATTTTTTAAAAATCAAATTGTAAGGAAGAGTGAATCAGTTGAAAATGAAAGTCCCCCAACCCCTACTCCTGCTTTCCAACTGAACCTCATCTTAACTTGGGCAAGATTTCACACTAGTTTCAACACACACAGCATCGTGAGGCCCGTCCTGCTCTCCCCTCCCGGCTTGTGTACCTGGGAGACTTCTCCACACCCACATGCCTGGGGCCGCCTCCTGCCTCTCAGCTGCTGAAATTTATTCCGCAGTTTGGATGTATTGTGATTCATTACACGGTCTCCTTCTGATGGGCGTTTGTTTCCAGTTGTTTGCTATTACAAATAATACGGTACTGAATGTCCTTTTACCTGCATCTTTGCATATTTGCTGGAGCTTATTTGTAGAATAAATTTCAAGCAGGGGGCCAAGTGGCTTGTGCATGTTCACATCTTACAGAATTGCCAAATTACCCTCCAAAGAAGCTGTGCCGTCCTGCCCACCCCCTTATCCCCACCTCCTGCAAGTGCCTATTTCCCCATCCCCAGGTATTAAGCAACATTTAGCCCTTAGATAAACTCATAGGTGAAAAATGGTATCTCATTTTATTTGTATTTCTTAATTATTAGTGAGGTTAGACATCTTTCAGACATGCGCTTGTCATTTGTATTTCTTTTCCTGTGAATTGCCTCTACCTATGCTTTGTACACTTTTTTGGTAGCGGTGTTCTTTCTTTGTTTCATTTCAACAGTATTTTGGCATATATTCCATGGTGGATTGTGTTCAGCAACTGCTCATGAAACTTGAGATAAAATACTTGCACACCTGGGCAGGGGCTGGAAGCAACAAAGAGTTCCTGTGTGGAACATTCCCAAGACAAAAGCCTTGATTCTTGTGAGACATGAAGCACCTGCTTACAAATGGGCAGGGCCTCCAATTTCTTATCAGTAAAATAGAAAAATATATTAACCCCTGTTTGTCAGTGGAGGGGAAAAAAAGCACAGTTTGTAGAAGTCAGAGTAATTTCAGGTGCAAGTGACAGAAATCAATCAAAACTGGTATAAACAAAAAAGGGAAATTTATTGGCTTATGTGAATAAAAACTTGGGCTTCAGGCATGGCTAGATCCAGGTGCTCAAACAACACCATCAAGACTCATCTATCTCTCTTCATCTTTCAGTTCTGCCTTCCCCTGTGTTACTTTCATTCTCAACCTTGATGTATTAAGCTGTCCCTCAGCAGCTCAAGACTTATATCTATTGGTTCAACAACCCATAAAGAGGGACTTTTCTAGCAGCTCCAGCAGAAATCCAGGGATTAGCTTTGATTGGTCCAGACTGGGTCATATGTCCATCATCATGCTAACCACTGAGGCCTGAGTAATAGATTACATAAGATGAGGGATGAGTCCTGCATGAAACATACAGCCAGAGTATGAGAATGGGAAAATCTGACCGCCATTACTACACGAAAGGGCAGGCTAAAATCACAGACGTCCCTACACTGGATTCTGGTGCTGCCTCCTCTGTGTGACCCTGGACAAGTCACTGCTTCTTTCTGGCGCTTGAGTTCCTCACCTGTAAGACTTGGGCACTAAACTCAATCACTGATTTTGACCTTTTCTAGTAGCAGAACCTTTTAGTTTTCAATAAATAACACTATTCTATATTAGTCAGTATAGAAGAGATAAGAGCTATGCTTTAGTAGAAACTGTATTTGTTTAAACCTATATTAGTCAGGGTAGAACAGGATTTGCTATAATAACAAATAAACCCAACATCTCGGTGGCTTAACACACAAAGGTTTGTTTCTTATTCATGTCACAGGTCAGTGCAGGTCAGGGAGCTCTTTTTGGCAGATTTCCATCTCCCCCAGCCAGTGATCCATCTCCCAACAATCTTGTGATAAAGTCCTAGCCTCTGTGGAAGGGGAAGAAAGAGCATACCCTACTTCTGCCCACATCCCAGCGGTCCTCAGCATCCAGTCACCTGCCTCAATTCAGATGCAAGGGACCCCAGAAAATACAGTCTTCTTTTACCAAGAAAAGGAAAATGATAAAAAAAAGTTTTGGTAACTCCGTCACAAACTCTGTAACATTTACTTATTAGAAGGTCAATCACTGAGAACAATGACGTTGTTTTAATGGATTAAAGAGAATAGGAAATTAGATATTTGATATGGATGACAGATACAGTCATGTTTCAACCTCAGCACTGACTTTAAAGTCGTATTCTTTTTAAAATTGTAAATATCAAGAAAATCCCAGGTTGCAAGGAATACGAGGTGGAAATGCTAGTGGCATTTAAAAGTGTGCTTTCCAATTTCAGTATTCTTTTTAATTACACAGAGACAGAAGGAGAAACTTTTGTGTCAAGCCTGCACACAACCCAGGTAACCGAGAGCATAAGAAACTCTGCTGGTCATCTCTGAAATATTAATATTTAGCATGCAACACATCTGAGGGCTTTTGTTGCATTTATTACAATGTTTAAACAATTAAACACATTTACAATGTGAAGTTCAAGTATGACGTTTGTGGAGGCCTCTGCTTTGGAGAGCACCAAGCTCGGTGACCTGTGAGCTTTACAACACATGCACCTGAGTGGAGTCCTGCTGGGTGTCCTCCAATAAGATGCTTCACTTCATTAGACCTTGGTTTTCTCATCCATCATGGGATGCCTTAGCAAACTCAAGGGACTTGACCAGAGAAATAAAAAAAATTTTTTAATGAAATAAAAGGACAGACCAAGATGTGCCAGTCTACCATGCAGACAACTGTGACTCAGTCGGTTGCCTAAAATTTAACCCGCAAAAAGCGTTAAGTTGAAACCTACAAAACTCTTGTTTTAACAGATCAAAAACAGCCAAATAACATGCAGTCAAATTGTAACAACTCTACCTAATAAAACTGAAAAAAAAAAAAAAAACAGCCAGGCAAATAAAAGCAATTTTGCATACAATACAGTTGACCCTTGAACAACATGGGTTTGAACTGCGGAGGTCCACTTACATGTAAACTTTAAAAAAAAAATAGAATTGAACTATTTTTATTAATATAATAATATCCTTCATTATCTCTTTTAAAAGCTGAGGTATATTTCACCTATCACAGTGTATTAGTTTCAGCTATAAAACATAGTGATTCGATACATGTTTATACTGTAAAATGGTCACCACAGTAAGTCTAGTTAACATCCATCACCACATGTAGCTACAAATTTTTTTCTTGTGATGAGAACATATTTTAGTATAAACACTTACAATTTGAGATATTTCACATGAAAAACAGATTTCTAGTCTCTCTGTAGGAAAAAAAAATTCTACAAGAAAGCATGTGACAACATCTTTGCAACCACGGGTTAAGTAAAGAAGTCTTAGCTACCACACTAAAAGAATTACCCATAAAAATTGACCAATTGGACACTGTCAAAATTAAGCATTTCTTCCCTTCAAAGACACTGTTAAGAGAATCAAAAGACTGCGTACTTAAGAGAACATGTTTATAAATCATATATTTGACTTAGAACAGTTTGTATCCTGACCATCTAAAGAAACTTGAAATCTTTAAGGCCACAGATTATATGATTCCAGCTATATGAAATGTCCAGAATAGGTAAATCCATAGAGACAGAAAGTAGGTCAGGGGTTGCTTAGGGCAGGGAGAGAGAATTGGCGATGGGGGGTTAGTGGGTAATAGCTAAAGGGTATGAGGTTTCTTTTTGAGGTGATGAAAATGTCTTACAGTTGACTGTGGAGATGTTTATACAACTCTTTGGCTATACTAAAGAGTATTCAATTATAAACTTTAAATAAATGAATTTATGGAGTGCAAATTATATTTCAATAAAGCTGTTATCCAAAAAAGGAACTCTCAGAACATAATAATGAGAAAAAAATTTAATGGACAAAATATTTGAATAGACACTTCACTAAAGAAGATCTACAGATGGTTAATAAGCACATGAAAAGATTCTCAACGTTATTAGTCATTAGGAAATGCAAATCAAAACCACAATGAAAAACCACTACACGTCTATTTGAACGTCTTTTTAAAAAAAACAGTGACAATATCAAGTGCTGACAAAGATTTCTAAGTAACTGGAACACTTGGGCATAACCAGTGGTGGGAATGCAAAATTGTACAAACAGACACTTTGAAAAACAATTTGGCAGTTTCTCATAAACTTAAACATTCACTTATGTTTAAGTGACACAGGAATCACACTTCTACATATTTACCCAAGTGAAATGAAAACCCATACTGAAACACAAAAACTTGCCCACAGTTGCTTATAGTGGCTTTATTTGCAATCATCAAAAACTGGAAAAAAGTACGAAGGTCCTTCAGCTGGGGAATGGATAAACAAACCGTGGTACATCCATTTAATGGGATCTTGCTCAGAAATAAAAGAAATGAATAATACAGAGAGATGTAATTTTTTATTACGTAACATTTTATATGTAAAAATACACACATTTAATCATTTTTAACTTTCCAGAGTAAGACAAAACAGATTTTCCTATGATTCCACAACTATTAGCAATGGACTAAATTCTTAAATCTCTTTGCTACTGTAGTAACTTAAATATTTTTACATTAGATTTTAGCAGAGGTAGTCTTATTTCCTCACTAAATGGATTTGGGATTTTTTTAGTTATTAGCATTCATTTTAGCTCGCAAAAATAATGATTTATCAACTTTTTTATTGAAGTCAGTTGACTTAACATATTACACTAGTGTCAGGTGTACGACATAGTGATTCAATATTTTTATTGATTATACTCTGTTTAAAGTTATTACAAAATATTGGCAATATTCTCTGAGCTGTATGTAGAACATACCCTTGTATTTTATTTACTTAATATGTAGCAGTTGTACCTTTTAATCCTATCCCCTACCCCCACCCCTCACCACACTGGTAACTGGTAATTTGTTCTCTACGTCTGTGAGTCTGTTTCTGTTTTGTTATATTCATTCACTCATTTTATTTTTTAGATTTGACATATAAGTGTTAACATATAGTATTTGTCTTTCTCTGTCTGACTTAATTCACTAAGAATAGTACCCTCCAGGTCCATCCATGTTGTTGCAAGAGGCAGAATTTCATTCTTTTTTATGGCTGAGTAGTAGTCTATTGTATATGTGTACTACATCTTCTTTATCCATTCATCTGTTGATGATCACTTAGGTTACCTCCATATTTCCGCTATTGTAAATAATGCTCCTATGAATATTGGGGGTTCTTTTCAAATTAGTGTTTTCTTTTTAAACAAGGCATAGCATGTGACCTATCTTGGAGTACATGTCATATGCACTTGGAAATAATGTGCATTCTGCTGTTTTTGCATGGAATGTTCTGTAGAAAGCTATTAAGTTCAACTGACCTAATATGTATTTAAGGCCACTGTTTCCTTGTCTATTTATCTGTCCACTGATGTAAGTGGGGTGTCAAAGTCCCCTGTTATTGCTTGATTGTCAGTTTGTCTCTTTATGTCTGTTAGTATCTGCTTTATGTACTAAGGTGTTCTGATATTGGGTGCATATATGTTAACAAATGTTATGTGATCTTCAAATGATCCTCCTATTATTATACAATACCCTTCTTTGTTAAGATGAACCCAAAGAGACCAGCACCAAGACATATCATACTTAAAATGGCAAAAGTTAAAGAGAGAATTTTAAAGACAGCAAGAGAAAAAACAAACCATCACATGTAAGGGAACCCCCAAAAGGCTACCAGTTGATTTTTCTGCAGAAGCTTTGCAGTCCAGAGGGGGAATGGCAAGACATATTCAAAGTGCTGAAAGGGCAAAGCCTACAACCTAGGACACTCCACCCCACGAGGCCATCACACAGAATTGAAGGAGAGACAAGTTCTCAGACCAGCAAAAACTATGAGTCCATCAATGCTAAACTGATCTTACAAGAAGTAGTAAAAGATTTTCTTTAAGTGGAAAAGAAAAGACTACAACAAGAAGAATTTATAAGAAAGGAAAATTCAACTAGTCAAGGCAAATATATAGTAAAGACTGTGGATCAACCACTTAAATAAGCCTAGTACAAAGATAAAAATACAAAAAGTACAAAGTCAACCATAACTACAATAAACCATTAAGGGGTGGACAGGAAGACGTAAATGAATATGACATCAGAAACACAAAACGCAGGGGAGTGAAAAGTGAAGCTATTTTAGAATGTGTTTGAACTTAAATGACTACCAGTTTAAAATAAGTAGATATCATTATAGGTCAACACATGTGAACCCCACGGTAATCACAAATCAAAAATCTACAATAGGTACACAAAAATTAGAAAGAAAGGGGGACACACACACACATAACACTAAAGAAAATCATCAATCCACAAGGGGAGACACTGAAAGAAGAAGAAAAGAACAGAGAAGAACTACAAAAACAACCAGAAAACAGGTAACAAAATGGCAATGAGTATATACCCGTCAATAACCACTTTAAATTTCAGTGGACTAAATGCTCCAATTAGAAGACATAGGGTGGCTGATTGGATTGAAAAAAAAAAGATATGTCTATATGATACTTACAAGAGACTTACTTCAGAGGGAAAGACACACAGAGTAAATCAATGAAGCTAGAACACTCCCTTACCCCATACGCAAAAATAAACTCAAAATGGGTCAAAGACTTAAACATAAGACAAGATACAATAAACCTCCTACAAGAAAATATAGGCAAAACATTATCTGACACACATCTCAAAAATGCTCTCCTAGGGCAGTCTACCCAAGCAATAGAAATAAAAGCAAGAATAAACAAATGGGATCTAATGAAACTTACAAGCTTCAGCACAGCAAAGGAAACCATAAGCAAAACAAAATGACAACCTATGGAACGGGAGAAAATTTTTGCAAAAGATGAACCTGACAAAGGCTTGATCTCCAGAATATATAAGCAGCTCATATGACTTAACAAGAAAAAAACAAACAACCCAATCCAAAAATGGGCAGAAGACCTAAACAAGCAATTCTCCAAGGAAGGAATACAAATGATCAATAGGCACATGAAAAAATGCTCAATATCACTAATTATCAGAGAAATGCAAATCAAAACTACAATAAGGTATCACCTCACACCAGTCAGAATGGCCATCATTCAAAAGTCCACAAATGACAAATGCTGGAGAGGCTGTGGAGAAAAGGGAACCCTCCTACACTCCTGGGGGGAATGCAGTTTGGTGCAGCCACTGTGGAAAACAATATGGAGATTCCTCAAAAGACTAGGAATAGACTTAACATATGACCCAGGAATCCCACTCCTGGGCTTATATCCAGAAGGAACCCTACTTCAAAATGACACCTGCACCCCAATGTTCATAGAAGCACTATTTACAATAGCCAAGACATGGAGACAGCCTAAATGTCCATCAACAGAGGACTGGATAAAGAAGATGTGATATATTTATACAATGGAATACTATTCAGCCATAAAATAAAACAACATAATGCCATTTGCAGCAACATGGATGTCCCTGGAGAATGTCATTCTAAGTGAGGTAAGCCAGAAAGAGAAAGAAAAATACCATATGAGATTGCTCATATGTGGAATTTTTAAAAAATGAACATAAATACAAAGCAGAAACAGACTCATAGACATAGAATACAAACTTGTGGTTGCTAGGGGGAAGGGGCCTGGGAAGGGACAGACTGAGATATTAAAATTTGTAGATACTGACAGGCATATGCAGAATAGATAAACAAGATTATACTGTGTAGCACAGGGAAATGTATACAAGATCTTGTGGTAGCTCACAGCGAAAAAGAATGTGACAATGAATATATATATGTTCATGTATAACTGAAAAATTGTGCTCTACACTGGAAACATTGACACAACATTGTAAACTGACTGTAACTCAATATAAAAATAAAAATAAGCTTTTTTTTAAAAGACACACAGAGACTGAAAGTGAGGCTGATCTCACAGGGTTGAGCGAAGATCCAGTAAGATCAGTATGAACAGCCGATGTTCAGATATGGTCAGTCCCCATTCTCCCTTCTCTAGCTGAGCCACTGCGTGGCAAGGCGGGGGAAACAGACTCACGAGCCCTGGGTCCCAGGCCAGCTCATGGGACTCTCAGACCTTTATTTCCTATAAGCTTTGGCTGCCCCACCAGGAGAGTGGGATTACTGCTCATTTAACAGAGTGGGTCAAATGAGATAGTGAAAGCCCTCAGGAAACACTAAGGCCCTGGAAACGTTTCCCGAGACATCCCCTCCGAGTGCCGCAAATTGCTTTACAGTGTCAATTTCGGCTACAAAGAATGTTCTGCAGACCCAGGCCTGAGGAGTTCAAGGATAATGCGGGTCCAATCCCATTACACCAAATCCTATTATAGGGCCCGCTCCCCTGCAGCAGGCGTCTCTCTCCGCTGGTTTACCGCCTCCCAGGAGAGGGCAGGCCGACTTGCCTCGCCTCTTGCCGGCCCAGCACAGACCCTGGCACACTGTAGGAGCTCCACGACCAAAATCTCCTCTCATCCGCAGTTGAGAACTTGTTTGGTTTACATGATTTCCGTTTCGATAAGATGCCAACATTTGAAAGTTGAGAGGGTTCATAAACAAGTTGAGGTTTTTGGCTGTCTTGGAAAATAGACGGTTTACACGCTGAGGTCTAGTTCCCACATGTGGAGACAGTCAGCTGGGAATGAACTGCAGTGGCCTCTTGTCTCTTCCAATGGCCCCTGTCATGTGCCCTCCAGTCCCTGCAGTCCCACACTTCCTGTCCTTATGCTGGGTTTATGTCCACTTCCAGCCTTGAAATTGACAGTCATGCGAGCCACAGCCCCGCTCTTACATGCTCAGAGCACTGTAGAAAGCCTGTTCACAGGTACCATCTTCTTTAGCCCATAAGAAACCTCTGTGAGTTAGGTATTATCATCCCCATAGCACAGATGAAAAAGGCTCCAAGAGACAAAGATACCCAACCAAGATCACAAAGCTTGGATAAGAGACAAGAGAGAGACAATAAGGCAGACAGATAATAAGAGACAGAATTGAGATTCAACCATAAATTCCTGTTAACCGAAGATACATTAAAACCTCTAATGGGGCGGGGGAGGGCGGATAGCTCAGTGGTAGGGCACACGGTTGGCGTGCATGAGGTCCTGGGATCAATCCCCAGTGCCTCCGTTAAGGGGGGAAGAAAACCTCTAACAGCGGCTTCCACTTATTGAAAGCAAGAGTCACTGCAGCTACACTCTGGCACAAAGACTCTGAGCCAACCAGCCCTGGTTTGAGTCTGGACTCTGCCGTGTGCAGCTACATGACTTCACTTCATCTGTCTCTGCATCTCTAAAGTGGAGCCTAAAATACCTTCCTCACAGGGTTCTTCACTAAGCCTTCAGAGACCTTGGTCAATGAATTCAGAAAATGCCAGCCCAACCCAAGAATGAGAACCAGCATAGGGTTTTGGCTTGCTTTGGTTCTGTGCAGAGTCTCTGAGGAGCTATAGAACCAAAGGCAGCTTTCATAAACATGGCTGAGCCAGGTAGTCCTATCTGAAAAATGAGGCCTCAAGAAGCCATTCAGAGTATCCTATCTGACTGGGATAACGTGATGGGGGAGGGTCATCCTCTAATGACTTACACTTGGGACAAACACTTGTTTTTTCCCAAGCCTCATCCTCTTCCTTCTGGTCCCACAGCTAGGCTACACTTCCCAGGCAGCTCTGTGCAGTCTGGTCACTGAGTTTTGGCCAAAGGAATGTGAGCAGAAGTGATGTGTGTCACTTCCAGGACTGCCCAGAAAGCCCTTCCCTGCCACCTCCTCCCTTCATCCGCTTCCGTAGCCTGATGCAGACAAGCATCTTGGAGGTCAAGCTTTGAAGGTGGTGGACAAAACGGCTGGAATATGAGTCCCTGCATCGCCAGTGGAAGGGGAAATGCCCACTTATCAGAAATATCTGTTTCGAACAAAAATAAACTTTGATTCTGTGTGTCCCATTATATATTTGGGGGATGTTTATTACAGAAGATAGCATTGACTCGGACCAACACAGCTCTGTAATTTCTGTAATGAAGAAGGAATCCAAGAAACCAATAACGGCCCCTCTGTATCAGACCCACCATAACAAAGAACCACGGATGTGTGGCTTAAACAACAGAAATTCACCCCCTCCCGGTTCTGGAGGCCAGAAGTCCAAGAGCCAGCACCAGCAGGTTTGGTTCCCTCTGAGCCTCTCTCCTTGGCTCGCAGGCGGCAGCCCCTCTGTGTCCTCAGTGAGGTCTTCCCTCTGCTGCCCAAGTGTCTGGTGTTTCTCACTGCCTGTGCCCTCATTTCCTTCTCTTAAAGGGACATCAGTCATATTGGGTCAGGGCCACTCATATGACCTCATTTTACTTTAATTACCTCTTTAAAGGTCCTGTCTCCTTTCTGAGTTATGGGTTATCTATTAAATAAATAAATGAATAAACCTAATTACCTCCCCCACAAAAAAATAAAAATAAAATAAATAAATAGATAGATAGATAGATAGATAGATAGATAGATAGATAGATAACTGGCCTGGCCTCTTCAGAAAATCAATGTTCTAGATTTTAAAAACTAAATCTATATAACAACCAAGTGCAATGGATACTAGTTTTTTTAAAAATAATAGGCTGTGTGGGGGAATTGGACCATAGATTGAATATGAGATGATGAGGTAGCCAGCCTCCAAGATGGACCACAATGACCCCTGCCTCCACACCCTAACTGGAGGACCCTAGTGAAGTCCCGTCTA
The DNA here is from genome assembly GCF_009834535.1 of Camelus ferus. Classification (NCBI taxonomy): domain Eukaryota; kingdom Metazoa; phylum Chordata; class Mammalia; order Artiodactyla; family Camelidae; genus Camelus; species Camelus ferus. The sequence continues at coordinate 3,892,780 of NC_045717.1, read as the reverse complement.
CATTCCAGCAGGGTTGGTCTGGTGTCTAATACCATGTTGCAGAAGTGATGGTATGTCGCTGCCACAATCAGGTTATAAAAAACAATGGCTTCCATCCTGGGCCCTCTCTTGCACTCTCTCTCTCACTAAACACTAGTTTTGGGCAAAGCTACTTAGCATTGCCATGAGAACACTCAAGTAGCCTATGGCTGGAGCAAAGAAGCAAGGACCTGAGGCATCTAGACATCAACCATGAAATGAGCTTGAAAGTGAATCCTTCAGCATTATTTAAGTCTTGAGATGACTGCAGTTTCAACCAACAGATTTATTACAGCCTCACAAGAGACCCTGAACCAGAAGCACCCAGCTAAGGTGCTCTCAAATTCCTAACACTCAGGAACTGTGAGATAAATGTTTATTGTTGCAATCTTTTATGTTTTGGAGTAATGTGTTACACAGCAGTACACAACTAATACAGATGATAGTACAGGATGTGACTGAATAGTCTAAGGTGTGATAATGGTGTTGTGATTATGCAGGAGGATTTCTTCTAACAAAGCACTAGACATCTTAGCCAGAGCAATTAGTCAAGGGAAAGAAATGAAAGGCTTCCAAATTGCAAAGGAAGAAGCAAAATCATCTCTGTTCAGAGACAACATGATCTCATAAGCAGAAGAGCCTAAATATTCCACAGGAAAACTGTTAGAACTACTAAGTGAATTCAACAAAGTTGCAGGATACAAAATCAACACATAAAAATCAGTTGCATTTCTGTAAACTAACAATGAACATTCTGAAAAAGAAATTTTTTTAAAAATTCCATTTACAACAGCATCAGAAAGAACAAAATACTTAGGAATAAACTTAACCAAGAAGGTAAAAGACTGGTACATGGAAAACTATTTAATGTTTCTCAAAGAAACAAAAGAAGACATAAATAAATGTAAAAAAAAAAAAGTCCCATGCTCATGGATTAGAAGACCTGATATTGTGAGGAACACTACAAATGATCATCTATAGATTCAATGCTTCCCTATCAAAATCCCAATGACGTTTGTATAGAAATAGAAAAATCCATCCTAAATCCATACAGAATCTTAAGGAACTCCAAGTAGCCAAAACAACCATAAGAGAGAAGAACAAAGCTAGAGGACTCACACTGCCTGGTTTCAAAACTTACTACAAAGCTACAGTAATCAAAACAATGTGGTGCTGGCATAAACACAGACATACAGACCAGTGGAATAGAACGGAGAGCCCAGCAATAAATCTCCATATATAATCTTCAAGGGTACCAAGATCATTCAATGGGGAAAGAATAGTCTTTTCAACAAACAATGTTGGTAAAGCTGGATAGCCACATGGCAAAAAAAAAAAAAAAAACAAAACAAACAAAAAAAACTCTTAGAAGAAAACACAGAGGGAAAGCTTCATGACATTGGACGTGGCAGTGATTCCTTGGATATACTACCAAAAGCACTGGCAACAAAAGTAAAAACAGGTCAGTTGAATGACACCAAAAGTTAAAACTTGTATGCATCAAAGGACACAATCAGCTGATTGAAAGGCAGCCTACAGAATGGGAGGAAATATCTGCAAATCATATATATAATAAGGCGTTAATAACAGGAATATATAAAGAACTCCTACAAGTCAACAACAAAAATTAAAACAACCCATTTTTTAAATGAACAGAAAACTTTGTTAAAAACTGAATTGTGACCAAAATTCATACATGAAGCCCTAAGCTCCAGTGTGACTGTATTTGGAAATGAACTTTCAAGGAGGTAACTAAGGTTAAATGAAGTAATAAGGTAGAGCCTTGATCCAATACAACTCGTGCCATAAGAAGAGGACACAAACAAGAGGAAAAGCCATGTGACAAACCAGTGAGAAGGTGACTAAAATACAAATCAAGCAGAGAGTCCTCACCAGAAGCCAAATTTTCCAGCACCTTGATCTTGGACTTCCAGCCTCCAGAACTGTCAGAAAATAAATTTCTGTTGTTTAAGCCAACCAGTCTGTGGTATTGTGTTATTGCAGTCTGAGCATAGTATAATTGACCCTTGAACAACATGGGTTTGAAGTGCACAGGTCCACTTATACATAGATTTTTTTTTTCAATAGTAAATACTACACAGTTGAGTCTGAGATTACAGAGGAACTGTATCCTTAAATAGACATTTCTCCAAAGAAGGTATACAAACCGCCAAGGAGCACATGAAAAGATGCTCAACATCACTAATTATGGGGAAAATCAAAATCAAAATCATAAGGAGATACCACTGCATACCTCTTAGGAAGACTACTATCCAAAAAAAAGAAAGAAAATTACAAATGTTGGTGAGAATATGGAGAAATCGGAACCCTTGGGTACTGTTGGTGGGAGTATAAAGTGGTATAGTTGCTATGGAAAACAGCATCGTGCTTTCTCAAAAAATTAAAAATAGAATGACCATATGATCCAGCAATTTCACTTCTGTGTATATCCGCAAAAGAATTAAAAGCAGTGTCTCAAGGAGATACTTGTATGCTCATGTTCATAGTAACATTATTTGCAATAGCCAAAAGATGGAAGCAACCCAAGTGCCCACTGACAGATGAATGGATAAAGAAAATGTGCTATGGACATAAAGTGGAATATTATTCTGCCTAAATTGGAGAGAAATTCCCCCACATGCTATCACAGGATGGACCTTAGGACATTATGCTAAATGAAATAAGCTAGTCACAAAAGGACAAATATTGTGTGATTCTCCTTACATAGAGGAGCCTAGAATAGTCAAATTCACAGAGACAGAAGTAGAACAATGGTTACCAGGGTCTGGGAGAAAGGGGAGAATGAAGAGTTATTGTTTAACGAATATCAGGTTCATGTTTTGTAAGATAGAAAGAGTTCTGGGGATCTGTTGCACAGCAATATAAGTGTCCTTAACATTACTGCACTAACATTTAAAAATGGTTCAGATGGTAAATTTTATGTTACGTATTTTTACTATAATTAAATTTTTAATTTAAATATAAGTTTTGAAGACAAAATAAATGAATCAACAGTTTTTGAGGCACTGGACATCAGACAACAAAGGACAGTAATCTCTGAGAGATTGGAAATAAACAAAATGAGCCAGCTTAGTGTATTTTGAATTGAGACAGACTTCAGGCCTTCCAGCTGATTCTCTGAGTTGAGATAGAACTGTCAGTCCCAGGAGACCAAGGCAGCTAGACCTGCTAGACCAAAGTGTCAGAGACAAGAAGGCTGCCTAGAGAGAGAACCCTACAAATATGCAGAGGGTCCCCCTGAAGTACACAATAGAATAGTGATCAGCTCACACATGCTAGAGAAATAACTGAGGCTATGGGGGAAAAAATCATCTGAAAAGATGGGAAGAAACAGGGCCTGGCACCCACACAGGGCTGGGAATAGTGCCTGTTACCACCAGCCTGACATAAGCCTAAAAGTTCATGGAGCATTAGGTAGAGCACTCATAAGGGTCTTCCCTGAGTTATGAGAAATTCATCCTAGACTGAGCACTGCTGTAGACCTTCCTAACAAATCAATCATTACAGCAAGAACCAAAAAGATCAAGCTGTTTCCAGATAACTTAACTGGAATCCAGATTAGAGATTAAGAGGATTTGTATGAATTCAAAAATATCCAGCACCCGACAGGCAAAATTCAAAACATCTAGGATCTAGTAAAAGATTATCAGACATGCAAAGAGGTAGGAAAGCACAAACCGTAATGAGGAGAATAATCAATAAATCAAAACTGACCAAGAACTAACACCAATTCAAAGAAATAATTAAAAGCTATATGAAAGAAATACATAAAATATTAACAAAGAAATACACTAAAAGTTATTGTAACTGTACTTCATGTTTCAAAAAGTAGAGATACAGAAAATATTACAAAGACCTAAGTCAAACTTCCAGAGACGAAAATGACAATGTTTGAAATTTTAGAAATACCCAGGATGAGATTAACAGTAGATAAAATACTGCAGAAGAAAAGAGTAGGAAACTTGAAGATACAGCAATAGAAACTACCCAAAATCAAACACAAGAAGAAAAATTAAAAGAGTATTTGCAAACCTATGCCCACAAATTTGATGACCTAGATGAAATACACCAGTTCCCTGAAAGACACAATCTACCTTAACTCACTCAGACAGAGATAGATAATCTGAATAGGTCCAGAGGCATAAATGCATATAATTTAAGTCACCAAAGGACTGGAGAGGGGAGGAAACAGGGGAAAAAATTGGAAGAAACAATGACCATTTTTTTCCAAACTTGATAAAAAATGAAAACCACAGATTCAAGATACTCAAAGAGCTCAAACACGCACACACACCCCACATTCCTGAAGAAAATTACACCAATGCACATTATAATAAAATTTATCAAAACCAGTAAACAAGAAAACAATTTAAAGCAGCCAGAGGATAAGGGCATGTCATGTTGAAAGGAACAAGATAAGATGACAGATTTATAATAAAAATTACGGCAATTAAGAAGACAGTGGAGCAACGTCTTTAAAGCACTGGGGATAAAACCTGTCAACATAGTCTATACCCAGTGAAAATATTTTTCAAAAAAACAGTGAATTAAAGACAAAGCCTGAAGGAATTCATCCCAGCAGACCCACTACTACAAGATATGTTCAAGGAAGGCCTTTAGGCAAGGAGGAGTAATACCAGATGGAAATCTGAATCCACAAAAAGGAAAAAAGAGCAACAGAAATGATAACTATGTAGGTAAGTATAAAAGATTTATTTCTAATTTTTTTGAAAATTTTAAATGGATAATTGACTATAATAATGTATTCTGGATTTTAAAACATAAGCAAAAGGATGATGCCTGATACTAACAGCATAAAGAATAGGAGAGAAAAAAATGGAAGAACATTATTGCAAACTTGCTATACTATATATGAAGCGGTATCATAGTACTTGAAGTTAGACTGTGAAAAGTTAAAGATGTATCTTATAAACCCTAAAATAACCACTAAAGTAACTAGACAAAAATATAGCTAATAACCCACTATTGTGAATGATACAATAGAATAATTAAAAATTAATCCAAAAGAAGTCAGAAAAAAAGAAAAAAGGGGACAAAGAACAGATAAGGAATAGAACACGAATAGCAAGATGATGAACTCGTATGTAACCGTATTAATAATCACTTTAAATTTAAGTGATCTAAACACTCCTAATTAAAATGCAGGGATTATCAGATAGCAGTTTGTAAAAAGGCAGACTAGACTATCTGCTATCTATAAGAAATAGACTTGAAATATAAAGGCACCAAGAGTTAAAGAGTAAAAAGATAGGAAAGTTATAGCATGCTAACACAAGTCAAAAGACAGCTCAAGTGGGTATATTAATATTAGACAAAGTAGATTTCAGAGCCAAGAATATTACAGGAGAAAAAGACCATTTCATAATAAAGGGGCCAATTAATCAAAATACCATAACCATCTTAAACAGTTATGCACCTAATATCAGAGTTTCAAAATACATAAAATGAAAACTAACAGTACTGCAAGGAAAATAAACAAATGCACAATCTTAGTCAGAAATTGCAAACCCCAATAATTAATGGAACAACTAGATTGAAAATCAGCAAGAAGACAAAAGACCTGAACAATACTAACAATTGACCTGATTGATATTTACAGAACATTCCATCCAAAAAACAGCAGAATACACATTCTTCTCAAGGGTACATGGAACATTTACCAAGATAAACCACATTCTGGGCCATAAAACATCTCAATAAATTTAAAGGAATCAAGCCATAAAAAGTGTGTTTTCTCACCAAAATAGAATTAAATTAAAAATCTGTAACATAAACATCTCTGGAAAAAAATCAAATATTTGAAAACTAAATATCCCACTTCTAAGTAACACATGGATCAAAGAAGAAATCAAAAAGACATTAGAAAGTATTTTGAACTGAATGAAAATGAAAATACAACATATCAAAATCTATGAGAGGCTGCTAAACACTGTTTAGTGGGAAATTTATAGCACTAAGTGTCTATTTTAGAAAATAAAACTTTAAATCAGTGAGTTCATTTTGGGTATAAAACTAGAATAAGAAAAGAAATTAAAACCAAAATAAGCAGAAGAAAGGAAATAATAAAGAGTGGAAGTCAATGAACTACAAAGTGGAAAAATAACAGAGAAAAACAATAAAAGAAAAAATTAATTGTTTGAGATCAATAGAATTGATACTTCTAGCTTGATGGATTAGGGGAAAAAAAAAAGTTATCAAAGTCAAAAAAGAGAGAAGTGAGACTATTACAGGTCCTACAGATACTGAAAGGATAGGAGAATATCATGAACGATTTATATCAGTATATCTGAAAACTTAGATGGAGTAGACAAATTCATTGAAGGATATAACCACAAAAACTCAGGATGATATAGTTAAGAGAATAGTTCCCAATATATATTTTTAGAAATTGAAATTGTAGTTAAAAACTTTCCCACAATGAAAACTCTAGGTCCACTGGGCCTCACCTGTGAAAGTTATCAAGCATTTAAGGAATAAAAAAATCAGTTTTACAAAAACTTTTCCAAAAAATTGAGGAAGAGTAACATTTTCTAATTCATTTCATGAAGCAAGCATTACCAGATACCAAAACCAGACAAAGACATTGTGGAGAAAAAAAAAAAAAAACTATGGACCGATAGCTCTCATAAACATAGATATTTTAAAAGTCTCAACAAACTTTAGCAATTTTAATCTAGCAATATACTAAAATGATAACATATCATGACCAACTGGATTTTATGCCAGAATTCAAGGTTGGTTTAATATTTGAAAAATCAATCCATATAATTCACAATATTAACAAACTCAAAAACAGAAACCACATAATAATTTTCATAGAAAGAAAAGGCATTTGAAAATATTCAATATCCATTTCTGATCTTTTTAAACTCACAGAAAACTAGGAATATAAAGGAATTTACTCAATCTAATAAAAAGCATCTGCAAAAAACTACAACTAACATTACACTTAACAGTGAAAGACTGAAAGACTGAATACTTTCCTCCTAAGATCATGTCAAATTTTATAAAATTACATAAAGTATGCGGTTTACTTTATATCAACCATATCTCAAACTGATTAACAAATTAAATCACAGCAGAACATGTTAAATGATGCCACAAGACTGCAATCCACAAAACCCACTGCAAAAAACTCTACAGGTGAATGACCCAGTTTCTTCGAATATAAGTTGCAAGAAAAAAGAAAGAGAACCACAGGGAACCTTATGTTAACTAGGCCAAGGAAATCTATTAACCAATTATAATAATCCTGATTTGGATCTGATGCAGACATCTCATTAGAAACTTGAACACTCACTGGGTATTCCGTGTTGTTAAAGTATTTTTCATTTTAAGTGTAGTAACAATGTGGGTACATTTTTTAGAGTCTCTTTTAGAGATTCGTACTGAAATATTTATGGATAAAATTATGTGACATTTGAGATTTGCTTCAAAATAGCCTAGAAGGGGAATAATTGAAACAATATTAGCCATGAGTTGACAGTTGTCAAAGCTGAAAAGTGGTTACATGGGGTTCATTACACCTGTGTTTCTCAACCTAGTTTTTCGTTACCATCCCCCTAAAAGCCTTTTTAGACATTATTTCGTAATCATTCCTCCACCTCTGAAATTTTAATACCAAGGATATACTGTGTATTTGTCTATGTACATGGCCCTTTGGAGGACCACAAATTGTAATAGTTAAGATTCACTCCCCCCTCTGTCCAAGAACTAATTTTTGCCACCCTTTGACCCTACCTCCATCCTGGTTGAGAATGCATGCATTATAGTATTCTATCTACTTCTCTATATGTTTTTAAGTTTCTATTAAAGGGTTTTTAAATAACATTTAAAGTTTTTAAGAAAGAAGCAAAATAAGAAGTATAATGGTTCACACAAGAAGACAGTGGCCAGGGGAGACTCCGTGGAACCGGCTTCTGAGTTGATTGGAACCAGGACCCAAATAGCACCGGGACTAACTGGTCAGTTGAGAAGCTTGTGGGGACACCCAAACCATAGAGGAGATGTACGGGTCCTCCATCTACAGGATCCTTGGGGAGATGGGCTTCAGGGAGGAACTGATCCATGAACTAGATCCAGAGTCTCTGCTCACATCTCCTCCATAAACGCTGACCTCATCCCAACACCGCCTTACTTGCTGAGCCCCAGATGGACACGCACTGGGTAGCTATTTGCTTCCTAGTCCTTCTCCAACAGGAAAGAGAAACTGTGCCCCAGAATTTAGTAAATGTCCTTAATTCATCCTGGCTGGACCATCTCTGGCAATTTCTATAGTTGGGGAATAAAACGTGCTGAGTGGCCGAGGCCAGGCCGAGCGAGGGAGTCAGTGTTCCCAGAGCCACAGAGCTCTTCAAACAAAACTCAGGGCTTTGGGAAGGGAGAAATGTCATTAGAACTTCCTGTTTTTCTTTGCTTCTCTCTGCCTGTCTAATTCTTTCAGCGTCTCGGGGTGAAGAATGTGTCTTTCAGATGATAGTTACACTATGCCAAGGGGCTAAACAGAGTTGTCAGCTCCAGGTTTTTTTAAATCCCAGGAACGGATGTGATTGCCCTGGTTTGGTTCACATGCTCATGCCTGGCGCAATCACTGTGGCCAGGGAGATGGGATACATGCCTGGAACAGCTAGGGCCAAACTCCCAACCCCAGCTGGGGAGAGTGCTGGATTTACAAGGTAACAGGAGCCATCTCGATGATACTTACAGGCAGGGTTGTTGTGACCAGGTACATGGCATTTCCTTGTCCCTTGGGCATCCGGTGTGTCTCCAACACCTTATTTCTTTCCCAACCCCACACCCCTACCCTGCTCCAAATTCGCCAAACTGAAGAGCAGATCCTGGAAAAAAAAAAATAATAAAACAAAAACCCTCAGACGGGTTCTGTCTAAGCAGACTCTGGCTTCCCATGCACATCTCTCTCATTTAAAATAAATAAATCAAAGCAGAAAGTGTCAGGTGAGCCACCACATCCCTGAGACTCAGATCCCCCACCTGTCGATGGCGTCAGTAATAGTCTCTACCTCAGAGAGTCACTGTGTGTGATGGGAACTGAGCTGATACACAGGAAACGGGTTCCGAGCATACAACAGGCACTTAATAAATGGTAGGTATGACATTCCATTCCATCCTTTAAAAAAAAAAGTGAAAAGGGAATTGCACTAAAAATAAATTCTCCAAGAACATTCCAAAGCCTCCCCCATGGCCAGGAAAAAAGCATAACACCGTCTTCCCAGGGAGCACTTGTCCCTGGGGTGTCACCCTCCAGTGTCCCACCTGCCACTCTGCACACCCAGGCTGGGCCCCCTCCACCCAGTCTCTCGAGCTCGGATCTGCACGTTTGCCTCCCACCACCTCCCTCCCCACCCTCCAGTCATCTGTGCTGCCCACCCTGACAAGCTGTCTTCCTAACACCTCACCTACTCACGGCTTCATTATTTTATTTCTCCACCTTTATTTCTCACTCGGAGGAAGGTGGGAGCAGGGAGAATCGCACAAGGCAGGAGACACTGGGAAATGGCTGGAACCAGCCCCTGCCCCCCTGGTCCACACCCTCCCCCCACGGCTCCCACAAGCCCACCCCCTAGCCTTCTGGTGCTCCCCTCTCCCTTCCCACCCCCTCCAACGGAGTATCAGTACTTTCCAGTCCCCACCTCTCTCCCCTCTCCCTCCACTTCTCAAGGCTGTCCACAAAGCGAGGCCAAATTCCAGACCCCCAGCTCCAGCACAAAGCCCAGTTCTCCTGTCCAGCGGGATGCGCTGGCTAGAAGGCACACTCCCCGTCTCTGAAGTGCGTCAGGGGAGCTGCCGTAGGAAAACCACTCACTGAGACCCCTGACCTCTCCTGCCCCAGGCTCACTAGCCCCATGACCTTGACCCCACCTATTCATTCCCCCTTCCTCCAAAACACTTTTAACAATATAACAATTTAACAATACCAACCCTTACTTCACGTGGCGCTGCGTCTCTTCCTGGGACCTACAAGGGCAGCACCGTGTAGTGGGGATGTGGCTTAAGCCTTTATGGCCCATGTGACTTTGGACAAGTCCCTTCTCCTCTCTGAGGCTCTGTTCCCTTATCTGTAAGATGGGGATGATCTGGCACCCGTCACAGGCCTGCTGTGCAAAGCCAAGCAGTCACAGGACGATAACACATTTACTCAAGCTGTTGGTTGTTACAAAGGGAGGTTGTTTCCAGGGAGGGTTTTGAAAGAAACATAATGGAATAAAAAGTTAATACACACTTCTGCTTCCAGCAAGAAGGAGTGATGGAACAAACTTACTCTCTCCTCTGACACAACCAAAAAAAACCTCAAACAAAACACCCCAAAACATGGAATAATAGTTTTCAAGACAGTCGGCGTAAGGCAACAAAGGATAATGATCTCTGTGAGAGGCAGAGAACAAACGAAGTGAGCCCTGCAAATGCGCGACCTCACTGCCTGGACTGAGAACCCCGGCTGCGGTGCGGGGAGTGCGGAGGACGGCAGAGGCTGGCAGACAACTTGAGTTGAGGAGACAAAGCTGAGAACTGGGAGAGACCTGGGTGTCTTCAGGATGCAGCGTGGAAACACAGAGAGGAGAGAAAGGAAACTCTGGAGGTCTCTGGATCATTCAGCAGAGCACAGAGCAGCGCATGCCAGGGTGTGAGGGGGCTGGGAGAAAGAATGTTCTGGAGGGTAAGAGGGGCAGTCATCACGTTGGGCTGGGAATATTGCCGGTTCCTAGCAGCCAGACTGCAGAGCTTGGTAAAACACTCGCGGTCTTGCCTTCATAATGAGGGAGGATTGAACAATTAACCCTCTACTCTGCACGCTCTGGTCCCATGGAGCAAATCTTGGAAACAACAACAAAAAACAAACTCACAAAAACAGACAAATAAAACTAGTAATTCAGCAGCTTTCCAAAGCTCAAGAATATTTCTAGAAATATTAAAATAGCCAGCAACCAACAAGGTAAAATTCACAGTTTGGCACCTAGGCATCAAAAGAGGCAGGAAAATGTGGTCCATAATAAGAAGAAAAATCAACTAGAGGCAACTTAGAATTGACACAGTTGTTAGAATTAGCAAAGGACATTAAAATAATTATTATATTTTAATATAGTATTACATTATATTATATTGTTATATTTTTAAATATTTCATAGTTTCAAAAAGTTAACAAGAGCCATGGAAGATAGATTTTTTTTAGAAGATCTGAAGTTTTAGAGATGAAAACTACAATGTCAGATAAAAAATATCCTGGATGGGATTAATAGAAAATATGAGTGAATTGCAAGAATATAGTTATAGGAACTGCCTGCCACGGAACATGCAGAGAGGAAAAAGAAATCTCAGGAATTAAAAGAGTGCCAGTAAGCAATGCAACAACTGAAAGGGCCCTCATATACATGCAGTTGGAGTTCCTGAAGAAGAGGGGGTGGACAGAAAAATATTTAAAGAAATGACATCCAAAATGTTCTGAGTTTGATGAGAACTATAAGCCCACAGATTCAAGAAGCTCAACAAACTCCAAGAACAAGAAACATCAAGAAAACCACACCAAGGACACATCGTAATAAAAATTGCTCACAAGCAGTAAACAAGAGAAAAATCTGAAAACGGGGGCTGGGTGGGGGAAGGAAGGGGCGGGGAAGCACGTCACATATAGAAAACCAAAGATAAGGATAACACAGACTTGTCATCAGGAACAATGCAGGCAAGAGAGACAGTGGAGCAACAAATTTAAAGCACTCAAGGGAAAAAGGGCAAACCCAGAGTTATTCCACCTTGTTACTGGGTCAGAATACTCAATATTATTAACATGCCAATTCTCCCCACATTGATCCATACATTCAACACAATCCATTTCAAAATAGTGGAAAGCTTTTTGTACAAACTGGCTAACTGATTCTAAAATTCATCTTGGGGAGGAGGGTGTAGCTCAGTGGTAGAGCACATGCTTAGCATGCACAAGGTCTTGGGTTCAATCCCCAGTACCTCCATTAAATAAACAAACAAACAAACAAACAAACCTAATCACCTCCCCTCCCCGCCAAATAAAATGCATACGGAAATGCAAAGGAGCTGGAATTCACACACACAACTCTGAAAAAGAAAGAACAAAATTGGAGGGCTAAGATCCCCTGATTTCAAGAATCGTTATAACACTGCATTAATCAGCACAGCATCGTTATCAGCATCAAAGTAGCCACACAGATCAGAGGAGTTGAAGAGACAGCCAAGACATTGGCCCTCACATTTATGGGTTTTTGACAAAGGTTCAAGGGAAATGCAGTGGAAAAGAGACAGCCTTCCGAGCAAATGGTGCTGGGACAACTGGCTATCTGCATGCCAAACACCAAACTTGGATCCATCCTTGTCACAGCTATAAAAAATTAACTCAAAAATGGATCAATAATTGAAATGTAAAGGCTGAAACTACAAAACCACCAGAAGAAAACATAGGGAAAAAAAAAATCTTTGTGGCTCTGCATATCACAGCATATCAAAAGACTTCTTCCATCTGACACCAAAAGCATGATTCATAAAAGGACAAGTTGACAAATTGGACTTCATCATAAGTAAACACTTCTGCTCCCGGAAAGACACTTTTAAGAAAATAAAACTATGAGCCACACACAGGGAGAAAATATTTGTGAAGCATATATCTGATACAGGATTTATATCCAGAGTAAAGAACTCTCAAAACTCAACATTAAGAAAACAAACAATCTGAATGAAATAATGCCATTTGCAGCAACATGGGTGGACTTAGAGATTATCATACTGACAGAAGTAAGTCAGAAAGATATGATATCACTTATGTGTGGAATCTAAAATAAGATACAAATGAACTTATTTACAAAACAGAAACAGACTCACAGACATAAAAAACAAACTTATGGCTACCAAGGAGAAGGGAGATGGGGGAGGGATAAAATAAGAATTTTGGATTAGCAGATACTAACACTATATATAAAATAGATAAACAACAAGGTCCTATGGTATAGCACAGGGAACTATGTTCAATATCCTGTAATAAATCATAATGGAAAAGAAAACACAAAACAATATATATAAGGTGTGTGTGTGTGTGTATATATACACACATATATATAAGTGAATTGCTTTGCTGTATACCAGAAACTAACACAACATTGTAAATCAACTATACTTCAATAAAAAAATTTTTTTAAAGAAAACAACCCAATTTTTGAAAACATGGGCAAAGCATTTGAACAGACTTTTAACCAAAGCTGTTACACAGATGGCAAATAAGCACATGAAGAAGGTCATTAGTCATTAGAGAAATGCTCCTTAAAACGACAGTGAGATACCATTACACACCCATTAGAGGCACTGAAATTTAAAAGGCTGGCCATAGCAAATCTTTGTGGAGATATGGAGGAACTGGAACTCTCATGCTAATGAAGTTAAACATTTACTATACAGTCCATTCTGCTTGTCCGTGTTTACCCAAGAGAAAAGGAAATAGATAGCCATACAAAGACTTATGCACAGATGTTCATAGCAGCTTTGCTTGTAACAACCAAAAACTGGAAACAACGCAAACGGCCGTCAACAGGTGAATGCATACACAAATTGTGATGTACCCAACCCATGGAGTACTATTCAGCAACAAAAAAGGGATGAACTGCTTAATACAAGCAACACCATGGATCTATCTCAAAATAATTATGCAGCTTGAATGAAGCAAGACAAAAGAGGGCATGCTGTATGATTCTATTTATCTGAAAGTCTAGAAAATGCAGTCTGATCTGTGGTTACCTGGTGAGGGGAGGGGGGTAAAGAGGGAAATAATAAAGAGACATGAAGAAACGTTTGTGAGTGATGAGTGTGTTCACCATCCTGATTCAGTGACGGCTCTCACGAGAGACGGCATGTGCCAAAACGCATCAAATCATAGCCTTTTAATATGAGTAGTTTATTATATGTCAATATGTATATTAAAAAACTTTTTTAAAAAGATAATGCTTATAATAATGGTTCATTGCTGCGTCCACTATAATCCACTTCAGGTCTTTTTTTTTTTTATTTTATTTTGAAACAATTTTACACTTTGGAAGAGTCGCAAAGATGGCACAGAGTTTCCAAATACCCTCACTTCAGCCAGCTTCCCCTAATGTTAACAACTCATGAAACCATGGTACAGTGATCAGAGTCCACAGTTCCACTCCTCCCCCTCTCCCTCTCTGGGACAGCCTGCTGTGGTCCGGCAGGCCTGTCCCCTCTAATAAGCGGGTCTAAGCCCCAGCCTCCGTTCCTGCTTTATGTCTGCTGCTCTGTGTGCAGCTGACACTCCACGCTCTATTGACTGCCCATCTCTCATGAGCCCCAGATCTTACAACTACCTGCTCCTTTACATCTCTGCTGCTACCTCACAGATGCCTCAAAAGCAGCGCATCTAACACTAAATGTATTCTTGTCCCTGTTCCCCACCCACCTCAAGTCTTCTTTCTCCTGCAATCTTGAACTCAGCAAGTGGCGCTGTCACCTGTCACCCAGTCAGACATCTGGAAGCCTCCTCTGACTCCTCTCTCTCCCTGAAGGCCCACGTACAAGTCCCCATTCAAGTTCCATTAATTCTCCCTCCACACGTCGCTCAAACCCCACCCCACTGGTCCCACTCCACTGTCAACACCCTGATTCAGGCCATGATGTCAGCTCTCCTGGGGCTAGAACAAGTTTTAAACATTTCCAGTCTCCTCGCTCTGACCCAGCTGCCCTGGGTGATCTTTCTAAGCCCATTGACCTAAGTCACTTCCTGGTAAAAACAAACAAATAAAAAACAAACAAAAAGACCAGCAGCAACATGGATGGGCCTGGAGATGATCATACTAAGTGAAGTCAGCCAGAGAGAGAAAGAAAAATGCCATATGACATCACTCTTATGTGGAATCTAAGAAAATAATACAAATGAACTTATTTACCAAACAGAAACGGACTCCTAGACACAGAATACAAACTTGTGGTTACCAGTGGGGAGAGGTCAGGGGAGGAGGGGTAAACTGGGAGTTTGGGATTTGCAGATATTCACTACTACATATAAAATAGGTAAACAGCGAGGTCCGACTTGTCTAGCACAAGGAACTATATTCAATACCTTGTAATAGCCTACAATGAAAAAGAATATGAAAAGAAATGTGTCTGTATATGTGTGTGTATATAACTGCATGAGAATGCTGTACACCAGAAAGTAACACAACATTGTAAACCGACTATACTTCAACAAAAATAAATAAATGTTAAAAATAACACCTACCCCCGCAAAAAAAAAAAAAAAAAAAAAAAAAAAAAAAAACTGCAGTGGTTTCCAAATGCCCAAGGGTGACATTCTGGCTCCAGGTATGGTATTCAAGGTCCTTTTAAAAGAGCCTTCGACATCCTGTCTTGACTATTGTTGGCCAGCCAGTTGACTCCTAGAAGGAGTCATCGAATGAAAGGCATTCCTCTCCCTCCCAAGCCACCAGGCATCCTCATGCCTTTGCCCCGATCGTTCCCGCAGCCGAGAAGGCTCTTTCCCGTCTTCCCCACAGGAGACTCCTCTCCAAGGTGCTGCTCTGTTTTCACCCCCAGAATGAAGCCTTCTCAGAACTAAGAGGCAGAGCTGCACGTCTCCGTTTGTGCACAAGCAGAGCCCGTCACACATACCTTAGAGGCAGCTTTTTGGGATACGGGAAAAACCTAGAGAGCAAAATTGTTATTTAACTTGTTTTGGTCCCTAGCACCAGCCCGGGACTTGGGGCTTTATAGAAACATTGATGCCTGAATGAATGGATGAAGAGGTAAGTGGATGTGTTCATGGATCAGTGGAGAGAGAAGCATGCTGATGAGAAGATGAACAGATAGTGGATGGACAGATGGACGGATGGATGGACGGGGAGAGCTCATAAGCAGTTCAAGGGCAGAGTCTGCTTCTTATTCAGCTCATCTTCACCGAGCCCAGAATAGGGTCTGGAATACAGTAACAGATACTCAATATGTGTTCCCAAAGGAGCGAATGAATGATGGAAGGACCAGGTTATTGTGGTAAAAGTTTTGGACTAAGACTCAGAAGACCTGATTCCCAGCTCTGCTTATATCTTCAGGTTATCTCTGTGAACATGAGCAATTTAACCGAACATCTTCTGTAAAATGGGTACACTGGATTCAATGATTTCTAGGTTTTTTCCAAACACTCTCACGTTCCCCTGATTGGACGCTCTGCAGATCTCAGATAACACTGCGGCACGGGAGGAGGGGCCACATCAGAGCAAATGTGTGTTTGTTTACAATTTGTCCTGATGCCTCGCTGATCCCAGATCTCTGCCAGGGACGGGGGAGAAGAGTTAACACACTCCAGCTGAGGTTCTGTTCAAACTGTCTGGCTGAAAGCCTTGTGGCGGAAATGAAACACAGGCTGAGAGGAGAGCCTGGCGGGTAATTAAGACTGAAACATGAGCCTCTGTGAGGCTGGCCCCACTTCAAGCAGAAAGGAAGGCGGGAAGGGCCAGGCGACACAAAGCCTCCCAGGGCCTTTGGCTGCTGGCCAAACGCACCCTTTGTCCAGAGGGACGGTTGTTTGCTCACAGAGCACGTGGCCTGTCCTGCCAGAGCTGCACCTGGACTCCTGGCGTGCTCCCGGGTAATCACTGTGCTGAGGACACATCTATCATTAATTATAGACCGATATGTGCCAGGCACTGTCTCTGTACCACCTCATCACTTCTCCCTGTGACCCTGGGAGGCAGGAATGATCATCTTCACTCCACAGAGGAGAAAACGAAGCTAGCTAGTGGCAGATTGAGGATTTGAACCCTGGAGAGTTTGGCTCTCTGTCCTGTCTGTGGACAGGTTCCCTAGACCTGGTCAGGTAACAATCCAGAGGCTTCAGACTTCTTTTTTAAATTTAAGCGTAACTGACATAGAACATCATATTAATTTCAGGTGTACAACATACTGATTCGATATTCGTATGCACTGCGAAATGATCTCCACAATAAGTCTAGTTAATACCTGTCACTATACATAGTTACATTTTTTTCTTGTGATAAACTTTTAAGATATACTCTCTTAGAAACATTCAAATATGCAATACAGTATTGTTAACTATAGTCACCATGCTGTACATCACATCCCAGGACTTATTTATTTTATAACAGGAACCTTTTACTCCCTTCAACTATTTCACCCACTCCCCACCCCCAACCTCTGACAATCACCAATCTGTTCTCTGTATCTATGAGCTTTGTTTGGGGTTTTGTTTTGTTTTGTTTTGTTTTGTTTTGTTTTTAGACTCCACAAATAAGTGAAATCTCTCTCTGACTTCTTTCATTTAGCATAATGCCCTTAACTTCCATCCATGTTGTTGCGAATGGTAAGATTTCATTCTTTTTCATAGCTGAATAATATTCCATTGTATATATGTATATACTGCATTTCTTTATCCGTTCATCCTTCGATGGACACAGGCTGTTTCCCTATCCTGGCTATTGAAAATAATGCTGCAATGAACATGAGGGTACAGATCCTCTTTTGAGTTAGTGTTTCCATTTCCTTTGATTAAATACCCAGAAGTCGATTTGCTGGATCAGAGACTTCAGACTTCATGCCACACCAAATTGCAGTGACACCTGCTGGCCTGGTGCCTTTACAATGTGCTTTCACACTGACTCAAGCCCACAATGCTGGACTATCACTCCCGTTTTATAGATGGGGACACTGAGACTCAGACTGACTGGTGACGTGACCCAGCCATGGCCACACAACTTGTAAATGGTGGAACTGGGGTTCCACCCCCGGGAACTGGAGCCCCAAGCCAGGGCTCTTCACTGATGGGTGATTCTGCTCCCATGTGGTAATTGCAGTGGACGTCTGTGCATTTTGCCTAGACATCCATTCTTCCTTCCTCCCTCTGGTGACTTCATCTGAATTGTCTTTGGGGAATCACACCAAACACAGCCCACCACCACCCCTCCGTCCCTGTGATTTGGAGGGCACTGGTACACCTGTGCGCTCCCCATCCTGTGCGGGGTGGGCAGAGGGTCTCCCTGGCCACAGTGAACATGAGACCAAGGACATCCAATGAGAATGTCCTTTCTGCTTACACCAGTCAGAGCCGAGTGTCCCTAACGTGGGCCTAAGAGTCCCCGAGTCAATACTGGCCCCTCATCAGACCGAATTTTCATCCCTTTTCCCTTGGCTGTTCACCCATTAGACCCAGGTCACTTGAGGACAGAGGCTGGCTCAAAGCCACCACTGCGGCTCAGTGCCTGAGTCCAGACATGCCTGATGGATTCATCAAGTTGGATGAATAAAATTCCAGCTTGATTCATGGCCCTTTGTTGAAGTTAAAGGCTGAATTCTCTGGCCCAGATCACCCTTCTTCCTCCTCCATCATCTTTCAGGACCTGTTTTAGAGGCTATCTCTTCTGAAACTGACCGCCAGCCTCTTCCTCACTCCAAAAGTTCTCTCACCCACATCAGAATCTCCATGGAATGTTTGTGCCTCGTGTGGTAATTAGCGCCTGATCTGACCGCTCCTTTCCACTGGGAGGTCCTGAGTACGGGATCCAAAATGGAGCCATTCGTGTATCAAGCTGGCACCTGGCAGCCTCCAGAGCTCAGAAAATATTTTTCTGAATCCAAGGGCTTACTTCATTCGATAAACACTTGCCAACCCCTCAAAGAGGCCAGGCACTGAGAACACAGAGGTGACTATAGCATGATGGTTAAAAGGAATGATAATAAGAGTGATGCAATGATATACCAAGAGTGGTATAAAAACGATGATGATAATGACACCCACTGAGTTACTACTTTGTGCGACGCAATGATCTAAACACTTGACACGTACTAACTCACTTCACCCTCAGAGCAAACTAGGGAGGTGAGGAAACTAAGACTCAGATGTCAAAGAATTTGCCCAACCAAGGTCACAGAGACGGTAGGTGGCAGAGTCAGGACTGACACGCAGGCAACCTGGTTCCAAATCCAGGCTCTTCACTGGTCCACTGTGCAGGGGGATCATGAGCACTGGACAGGCTGGCTTGTCATAGGCCTGGCCTTCTCCTTCCTAAGGTCTACATCCCCCACTTCTGGAAAAAGCTGGGCTAAAAGTGGAACTGACCATGCCCATCATTCCGGACAGAAGGAGTTTGGGTTTTGGAGTGAGGTTTTTTTTGGAATTTCTTTTTTTTTTTTTTCTTGTCCATCAGAGGACTTTATTTATTTTTTACATTTTTTTATTGAGTTATAGTCATTTTACAATGTTGTGTCAACTTCCAGTGTCGAACACAATTTTTCAGTTATACATAAACATACATACATTCATTGTCACATTCTTTTTTTTGCTGTGAGCCACCACAAGATCTTGTATATATTCCCCTGTGCTACACAGTATAATCTTGTTTATCTAGTCTACATATGTCTGTCAGTATCTACAAATTTCAAACTCCCAGTCTGTCAGCACCACTCTTTGGCCCTAAGGATCCTACTGTAAACTCTCCAAATCTCAGTGTCTTCAGAATGAGTAACACCTCATGGGCAGTTGTTAGCGTTGAAAGAACTAATATGTGAAAATCACTCAGCACAGGGCCTGGCTCTTACCACGCGATCAGTTAAGTGTAGGCTGCATCATTGGTACATTTTGTTATTCTCTTGGAATAAAGCAACTAACTCATCAAGGCAGGGCTTGGCACAAGGTACACCACCAAATATTATCAAAGTGCTTCCAGGTTTTTTCTTCCCCTCACCACATTCTATGACCTTGAACGTGCACCCACACTGCTCTGAAATGAATCGACCAGACCAGCGCTGTTTACCGGGCCCCTAGAAAGCCCTGCTTCCAGCCAGCCTTCCAAATGGGTGAAAGATTTGAAATTCCCTTTATTTCTCCACCCACAAGATCAAAGGGTGCAGGCAAGGGCTGGGGAGCGGGGGAGGAAAGCAAGATGGAACAGGTCCCGAGTTTTGAACTGGCAGAAGAGCAACTGCGGTTCAGACCAGGCTCTGCTGAGCTGCAGGGCGCAGGCCCCATGTTCTGCTCCGCCTGCGCCCTTGAGAAATAAACACAGCTGCCAGAAAGTGGGACACTTCAGCCATGGCTAATCCCGGGCCGCAAGACAAGCAGGAACTGAGAGGTGCCCTGCGATGCGAAGTGTTTTCCAGAGTCGTCAGCAAGTACACAGAGCAAGGAGGGAGGGGGACAGTCGACGCAAATACAGGAATAAAGGCTGAGTGCACGGACCGGCGCCAGCCTTCCTGGCTCTCAGCCTCCCTCATGCGGCCTTGGCTCTGCTGCCCTCTAGTGGCCAGACAGGGACCCACAGGCAGGTTTTAACCTAGAGCCAAGCGCTGGTTTCACAGGGCTTGGAGCCTCTGAAGGAAACCAGATCCCCTCGTCTCCAGCCCACAGCCACTGGCCTGGCCCAGCCTCTCCTTCAGTTCTCCCTTGTATCTCGGCAACAGCCTCCTCAGTGGTATTAATAAAAATATAAAACCTACTGGATGCCGACTGCAGGCACGGTGCTAAGTGCGTACACACGTCGTCTCGCTGAATTCTTCCCGCCGCCTTTGGAGTAGGGTGGCATCTCATTTACAGATGAGGAAACTGAGGCTCACATGGGTTAGAGAACTTGGCCAGGGCCAAATGCCTAGCTATATGCGGAAGATCTAAAGTTTAAGCCCAGTAGCACCCTGGGCCGGCCCTCTGTGTATCTAACAGCTTCAGCGGCAGCAACAGCACATCCCCTGGGGGTCTGTTACAAACTCAGATTCTCAGAGCCCTGACCCCTTGTAGGGAACTAAAACCTCCGGGGACGGGACCTGGGGATGTGTGTTTTAACAGGCCTGCCGGGAAAGTCGGAGGCAGGCCACCTTGGGAAGCTCTGTATTAGGCCACGCGGCTGCAAGGAACTCTCTCCCTAAAGCATCACCTCCACACCGCCCCAGCTGGCCTTCCCCAAGCGCAGCGTTCAACCGTCTAAAGCTTCTCACCTGCTGAAAGGCCTTAGGCCGAGCTCCCTCGCACCAGGGTGGGGCCCCTTCACAGCCGGACCCAATCTGTCTCCCCGGTCCCTCTTCTGTCACACAGCCTTGAAATCCAGGGAAGCACAGGTGGCCGTGAGGAGAGCCTGACTCTGATGTTGGACCCTCCGTGTGGCGCTTGTGCTCTGCCCTAGTACTGAGCACACGGGATGGAGTAGACTCTCGCCTGGGGGAAAATCAAGCTGCCCAGATGGGTACCTGAAGTTTAGGGAGGTGACAAGAGGTCACGCAGCCCACATCTGGGATTAGCTGACACCACAGCCCAGGCACTTCCAAGCTGCATGGGGCCAAACCAGTGAGGATGCGGGCTGTGGGCTCTGATGCCTGAAGGGGCATAGGCTCCCTGTGCAGGTTCTGGTCTTTCGTAAATGGAGTCATCAAGCCAAAGTCCAGCTGATTCCACCAAAAAGCCTTCATGGACATGTCTCCATCCTGACCTCCTTCTGTGATCCCAGTGTGACAGGAGCTTGGAGAGGCCAGAGCCCCACCAGGATCCTGAGGTAACCACACCCAGAGGAGATATGGGTCAGATCACGACAGACAAGGCAGAAGATTCCAAAAGCTTGGGTGGGTACATCCACTGATACAAGGATCTTAAAGCGAAGCCCATCCTATCCCGGCTCGCCACCATTGCTCCCATCAGCCGCATCAGGCCAGGATGGTCTGAGTCTCCAAGCCGTGCCCAGACCTGGCCCCTCTGCCTCCAACCTCTTCTAAGGGCTGCCTGGCCGATTCCTCCCCACCCTTCTAGGACCAGCTCCAATGTCGCCTCCAGGAAGCCTTCTCCCTCCATGCTCCCAGGCACTCCCGTGCCATTTGTGACGTCACCGCCTTTCTACAAGCGGAGAAACAGCGAGCTTAGGGCAGTGGTCTCAACCGAGTTCCATGTTAGAATCCCCCGGGGTAGTTTGGTTGGGGTCCCTCTTCCCCTCTTCAGCCAGGGAGAGACACAATGGGGCCTGAACATAGGTGGTTCTAATGTACAGAAAGGGGCAGGAAAAACTGACCTACCGGAAAGGACTGGGGTTTTGGAGCCGCACCCAGAGGTTTCAACCCTGCTCACCCGCCTGAGAACCGCATCACTGGAAACCAAGCTCTCTAAGACTGTTTCATTTACCGTCACCTGGGGGTGACGCTTGGGGGTCTCATATACTATGACTTGGGGGTGATACCACCCACCTGTCTGGGTCACTGTGAGGGTTAAGTGAGGGCTTCGCCTTTCTTAGTTCCCCACCACCCTCATTCTTTCCCTCGTCTGCTCTCCCGACAGCCCCCCTCCTCAAAGCAAGTATTACCATCCTGGTTGGCATTCTACCCAAACTGTTACTACTTTCCCATCCATTCATTGATTTAATACACATTTACTGAGCACCTGCTTGGCAGTACCAGGCGTGGTGCTTAAGATTGGAGATAAAGCAACGAACCTGTCAGAAGAGGTCCCAAGGCACCGGCAGTTTAGCTGGAGAGATGGTCACAAATCAAGCAAACAAATGAGTAACTTCTGATGGTCAGAAGTACTCTGAATGAAGGTACAGCGAGCAAGAAGAGATCCAGCAATGAGGCAAAGAGGAGCAGCACTAAAGAAGAGGTGCGTTAAGACCCTTTAGAGATCACAGCACAGAAAGATCGGGTCTGGGGGACTTCCACAGGAGTGTTTTCAGCCAGGGAGAGACACGATCTGACTTCCTCTTCTATGAAACCACTCACACCGTGTTGTCACCATCTCCACACCGGGCTGTGGGCTCCTGGGGCAGAGACTGGCTCATCTTCACATCTGTACCCTCGGCGTCCAGCCTAGGCCTGGCACAGGGCAGGTGTTGAGTGACTCAGTGAATAAATCTTCTTGTCCATGTGTTATTTCCTTTCACTTCACCAAGCCACACATTCTCTTCTCTCTGGTTTCTGCCCATCAGCATCATCAACTTTGTCACAAAGCTCCAGACGGATCCCAATGTTATGGAGGACAATCTTTGAAGTCTCCAAAGCCTTGACATCTGTGTGGCTGTGAAGACACGTCTAGACTGAGCTGAACCTAAACAGTTGGGATTTTGGACCCACGTGTGGGGCATAACACGGTGGAAGAAAATTAACTTCAAACTAGTGCACTGACCAGGTGACCCAGGGCAACCTCACCTCCCTGAGCCTCGGTTCTCATCTGTAAAATGGGTCCAAGTTACAGGTTGTTTTTTTTTTTTTCCCCTCTCCTCTTGTACAAGACCCAGTGCTCAGAGGAAGCTCAGATGTTTGGTCAACCCAAGAAAGATTCCTCTCTACAAAGAGAACAAGAGGAATTCCCTCTTCTAAGGGTTGAACACAGCAAGCACTTCAACTGTCATTACAGAGATGCAGTCTATTGTGAATGTCCAATATTTCATCACAGGACTGGTCATCTTCAACTTGAACTCCACAGTGATATCTCATTTTAGGAAACTTTCTCCAAGTTGTCTTTATTTCTCACTCTGGGTACAGCTGATGACCAGGTACAATTCAGCCAGTGCCCAGCCTAGATCTCCTGCTGGTCCCCAAGGACATCCTGAGATGTGTTGACAGACTCTTTGCTGTATCTGTGCCATTGCCTGACCTGTAATTCTGGTAACTTTACCAAGAAGGGAAAAGGAAACAAGGTGAGTTTAGCAACTTGTCCCTGGTAAAACCATGGGGACCGTGGTGATGTCCGATGGCATTCCAGCCGGTGACTCTGCTATGACACTGCCGGTCAGACGAGCACATTGTCACTCTCTGCCTGCTTCTCCTGAGGGATGAAAAACTAAGATGCTGGATGCCTTGAAGTTCAACAGCTTGTTGGTTCCACGTCAGCAACAATTTCAGACATGTGAACTACTCGTAAATTTGCAGTCGCTGGCTGAATCCTTCTCAGTTTAGCGTCCCTAAACGTTAACAGGGGGCCTTAGTTCAAAAATGGGTATTTCAAAATGCATTAAAATATTCCTTTTCTCCAAATCCCACTCCACCCCACCCCCTATTTTTTTGCACAAAATGTGACTTAGGAGACAAAGAAAGCTCTGCCAGGTAAGAGGACTGATACTGCTCACAGATGTGTTGTTAACTCCTATGTAACAACAGTAGCTACTAACTGAATGTCTGCAACGTGCCAGGCACTTGACGTGTGCCAATTCGCCTCACCTTCATATGCTGCATTGCCACTGTGGACATTACAAAGACAAGCAAACTGCAACTATGCAGGGGAAGCAATTTGACCAGTCTCCCAATTAGTGGTGGCAGAACGAGGATTCCCGCCCGGGTCTGCCGGACTCTGCTCCACTCATCAGGCCACACCAGCAACCAGTCCAAACTGGCATCACCCAGAGCCTGACACCCCCCACTCTTTTCTCCCCAACCCCATCTCACAGTCCCCCGACCATCTTCTCCACCTCCCAGGACACTGCCACCACCTCGCTTTGCTCCAACCTGCAGCACCCTTTCTCCCACCTCCTCTGCCCGATATTCACACCCTCCAGACTCAAGACCTGCCCTGAGTCCCCCTCCTGCCCATCCTGTCCCTCCCCAGAAACCTCAGCTCACAGGAGCTTTACCCTCCTCCTGCTCTCCCTCCCCCGTTCGCACGCACACTCCTGACTTGGGAGTTCACGGGCGCACATATCCCTCATGGGCCCAAACAGACTGCAACGGAGAGCAGATCTAACGTTCCTCCTCCGGACCTCCCACCCCGCCCAGGCGGTGATGGATGAGTCCCCTCCCCCCACGCGCCCACGCCCCCCACGCCCCCCACGCCCGGAGTGATGAACGCGGCTCGCTCAGCTCTGGCTTTTAGAGCCCAGAAAGCTGACGGGCTGGTGGCCTGTCTCTGCGGGCGGGCCCTGTTCTCCTTAGAAGCTGCTCCCCCTCACGGGGAAGGGGTGTGTGAAGCCTCTCCCCTGTGCCCGGGGCCGTGCTAGACACCCTTCATCGCGTTTAATCCTCCTAACACCCCAAGGAGAAGGGGATCCATCACCCCCACTTCGTGGATGAGGAACGTGGGTTCAGGTCAGTCCCTGCTGGAGCCGGGGTTCACATCCCTTTCTGCTGCTCAAGTGTGAGGCCGCCTCATTTCCACCGCACCACAGTGTCGGAGGGAGGGAAGAGGGCGGCACGTCACCCACACGTGGGGTTTCTGAGCGTGCGGCGCACGTCCTCACGCGGGCTCTCCTCCTTCCAAAGACAGGGCTTACCAGTCCTTTCCACCTGTGGGCTCTCCTCCTGCCAGCCAGGGCGACGTTGCACGGTCCCCTTTCCGACTAAAATCCTTACCACCTTTGAAAAGGGCTTATGAGTCGCATCTGCCTCATTCCCGGTCATTCTCAACTGAGCCCACCCACACATCACACCCTAACCAGCCCATCTCTCTCACACTCACACACGCTGCTCTGGGCTCTCCCAGAACTGGCCTCGTCCTGATCTGCCTTCTGGGTCTCCCCACCGCAGTCTCCTGATACAGAGAACACAGCCTGCTTTTGGCTTCACCAGGACTCCCTGCTCTGGCCTCCGACACAGGCTTCCAGGAACCTCCCCGCTCACACCCCGCCTTCCCCACACCCGCCACAGCCCTCCCCCTCTGCAGAGCCTCTCCCAGTGGAGGGAACAACCCTCAAGGCACAGAGACACCTCAGGCAAGCCTA
Organism: Camelus ferus; assembly: GCF_009834535.1. NCBI lineage: Eukaryota > Metazoa > Chordata > Mammalia > Artiodactyla > Camelidae > Camelus > Camelus ferus. Next base: position 3,867,056 of record NC_045717.1, on the reverse strand, counting down.
ACACTTGGTAGCTTTCATCCTTCGCTGGATCTCAGGCCACAGAGAACCCAGGTTCTCAGCAAAAGAGATACCGCAACCTTAACCTGACTTGTGATTCGAGTCAACTCAGCAGTGGGTCATTGGCACAGCAAATCCCAGACTTCACAGGCCGGCCAAAGCCTAGCTCCGAGCTGACCTCACCACTTGCTTCTGGCTTGCTCAAGTTTTTAGTAGTAACTGTACCACACACCTGCACTGACTGAATAATCAACGGCTGGACGTGATTCCGCATGACATCCTCCCTTCTCTGAACTAGCAAACTCACTCAGACCACAGGGATCCCAGGCCTGGGACAGTTACGTCATTTCCCCAGGAGGGACCAGACTTCTGAGCCCCTCCACGACCCTGAGGCCAAGGCAGAGAAGATGTCAGCTAGGCCTTGACAGTGGGTGAGGCCCGCCACACGCTGGCACCCTTTCCCTGTGGAGATGCATCTTCCCGTCGCTTCAAGTGTCCCACTACCTGAAAGCAACAAATCTCTTCTTGTTTAAGTGATAAGTTGAGCAGATCGTGACTCTACACAAACCCAGAGGGAAAAATCCACGTGGATGGAAGAGGAGAAAACCGATCAAGTGTCAAGGATCTAGACCAAATCCACAGCATCTGGTTCCAGTGCTGAGGGGGCAGGGCAGACAGAGAAACACAGGAACAACCACAGGAATGACAGACAATTGCAAAAACGAGAAACAGTGCACCCAAGTTTATTCCCAGTGACACGCACCACACGGGGTTTCTCACATGCAGTGACAAGTGGGTTGTAACTAAAAAGACCATTCTTCAGGGAAGGTGAAGGCAGAGGCTGTGCTGGGCTGGAGGAAACACTCCTGAGCCTTGAAGAGGGGGCGCAATCGAGCACTCGCTAACCTGGACCACGAGCTGCCCGCTCAGAGCCAAGGTTTACTCTTCTGTAAAGTGGAAACAAATAACCATTGCAATAGCAGGCATACTGGGCCCTTAAGCGAACCTAGATCTGAACACCGTCACTAAGTGAGTAACACTGAGCTGAACTCCCTGCAGGTAGGAAAGCGGTGTCAGTACCCAAGCTCAGAAGGCTGCTGCGAAACCTGAAAGATGGGCTCATCACAGTACCAGACACACAGGGGGTGTCCGGTCACGAAAAACGTCTATGAAGACGTGTGCTTCCTACACTGCTCGACACGGTGCCGGGCACCTCGTACGCTTCATCTTGTCATATTTGACTTGTCTACCCGTCAACGTTTTTATAGACATGTTTTTATACATAAATATGAGCACAGGAAAACTCCTGGAAGGTTACATACAGAAGTGCTAATAGTGATTATCTCCTGGCGCTAGGAATAAAATTCTTTTTGCTTACCTGGTTTTTCCAAAGTTTTCTACGAACATCACTTACTGAGGTGTATTTTGGCTTGGGTTTTTTTTTTCCCCCTAATGCCTAAATACATTAAAATACAATGAAAATCAACATACTGCCCACAGGTAACTACCCCCTACAGGAGCCACTTCTTTGGGAGGTAAGAGCTAATAAAAGCTTTGCTTTCCCTGAGGAGCTGGCACGCGCTTATCTGAATAAGAATTAGCTGACTTACCCCCTTTTCACTTTGCCAGCAGGGAGTACAGAGCCAGAATTTTAGTTCAGTCATCCAATTAGGTCTTTACTCTTGCATATTTCTAATTTTAATTCCTCCAGTCTTGACTTTCTATTTGAACGTATATGTCTTATCCTGATTTGACATTTGTTTTTTTACTACTTTTCTCAATGTTTATTATAAATTTGTTGCCTACAGCTCTTTGGCAGAATGAGGCCAGGAATACATACACATGAACAACTGATGACTTAAAGTCATCCAAGTGCCTCTGTTCGTGCATTTCATGCTCCACTGACAAGAGTTCTCGGTTAGGACACTGAATGACAGAATTCTAACCTTTAAATTCTATTTGAAATTTTTTTTAAAGGTAGAACTACATCTCCCTATAATAACATAAGAAAATAATACCACCGCCATAATTTTTAAACTCCTATAAGTCCCACAATTAAAAAGTCAGTTTTATGAAATGCTCAGTTCTCAAAATTACATCTATTTTTTTATTATTAAAAAAATCTCCATCCCCACCCCACCCTTCCCCACCCTACCCCTCCACACTAGGTGCTGTCCAAGCAGAAGCAAGGCCAGCAAAGCCCACCCTACGCCCAAAAGCAGACAGACAGGGGGCCCCCAGGGGACAAGGTGTGCAGTGTCATCACTGCAGAGCCCTCGGGCAGGGGGCAAGGAGCGAGCAGAACAACTAACACAGGAAACAGGAAGGGACCTGGAACGGGCCACCTGACAAAAGACCTGTGTGATTTACACCAGTTTATAATTACGTGGGGTGCCCACCAGCTCCAAGAGAACAGACCGAGCGGACTCCACAGCGGAAGTGTGCCAGGGCCTCCTTCATGCGTCAGGCCCTCCTATCAGGAGTCATTAGGGAGCCCAAACAGCTTCACAGTTCCAGCTTCCCGACTGCTGTCGTATTTCCCATCTTTGTCATCACAGGCAAACGCCAGCAGAGGCCTTTTCGGGTGCCAAGCCACGGTGAAGGTTGGGGACTCGCACTGCACCTCCCATAGCTTGTCTCCTATAAAAAACCAATGTAGGGAGACCAATCAATACGCTAACAGTGAGAGACCAGACTCACTAGGCACTTACTTACATTAGCGCATTTAATCGGCTGAGTTACCCCCTAGGACAGAAGTGCAATCACGGCCCCACCTCAGAGAACACTGCAGGTGCAGAGACGCCAAAGGCCAGCAGGTGGCAGAGCAGGACCAGGATGCAGGCCAGGTTAACAGCTTAGGCTCTGAACCTTACTCTACCCTCCCCGCAAAAACAGAAGGGCAGCTGTTTGCTGAGCACCCTTATGAATGAGATGAGTAACTTTAGCGTAATAAAGTATAATAATCCAGCAAGGCAAGTAATGATTTTAAACCTCATTTCATAAAGAAACAGGTGACTTGGGAGGGGAGGGGACAGCTCAGTGCTCCTGGGTTCAACCCCCAGCACTGCTGCTAAATAAATAAATAGTAATAAATAATAAATGATAATAAATAAATACACTTAATTACCTCCCCCCAAAAAAGAGGGGGGAAAAAAGGAACAGGTGACTTAAGAGTGAAGTCACACCTGAAGGAAGCAGCAGAACCAGCACATGAAGTCAGTCTGCATCCACAGCCACAGACCTTCCTACTGAACCACAACGCCTGGCAGACAGAGTTCTTTTTCCAAAAAGTTTATTCCTCCTACTTGTTGAAAGTAAACGTGATCTTTCCAAAGCAATTTTTTTTAAGTCCTACTCAACTTTTCTGCAACCTTCGGGTGAAGAGCAACATAGTAAAATGTTCACAGTGTGGTGATGATTTTAAAATGCAGGATATACTGAATTTATATACTTCAAACTCAACTATATGGTATGTGAATTCTATTTCAATAAAGCTATTTAAATACATGTTTATATGCATATGTTATGTGTGTGTGTATAAAGAGAGAGTTGTTTTGTTTTGTTTTGTTTTGTTTTAAGTAATTCTATCTGGGGGAAAGTTAACCACTCTTCATAATGCCAGGATCTGGCAATCTACAGCAACATGTCTGAGCAAATTTCTGTGTTACACAGACATAAAAAATGGTTTCAGAGGCTGCTTCTCCTCTTTCATTTCTTTTTAGGCCATTAACTTCATGCATGCATTGCTGCTGAGAGCAAACACTGCAATAACCCTTCTGTAATGAAGTTTGGTCCTTCCTAAAATGACCAGCTTTGACTCAGCAAGACCAATTCAATGGTTTACCCCAAAGGATGACTATATAAGTAAAAGGATCCTCATCACAACGTTGTTTATCATGGTGCAAAAATTAGAAGCCATCTAAGAGTGGGGCAGCTTGGGGATATACCAGGAGAGTCAGTGGAATTATAAGCCCCGCGTTAAGAGTAGCAGCAGAGCTCAGCAGTCATCGCCACTGAAGAAGCTGTAACATCCTGCAGGTGAGGCAGGCGGGCCCTGGATCAGCAGGAGCGCACCTCTGCATCACAGGAACACGAGGGTTACATGAAGCTGCTGGGTGGCTGGACCACACTCACCACAACGTTATCAACAGTGGCACTCTTTAAATGGCAGAATTTCAAGTTCTTTACTTTCTTCTTTGAAGTTTTCTATATAGTTTGCATTCTTTCACTAAAGCATCATGTATTTCCAAAAACAACTAAAGCTACATTAAAAAATAAACTTGAGGAAATTCGTTTGTAAAATGAATACTCACCTCCCATTTTTCTATTTTCAAGTTTTCCTTTGTTGCTGTTTAAAACAAATCACATCTACTCTGATAATTTCTTAAATTATAAAATATACGTATGTATTTTTTAAGTTCACATACAGGAAAAAGGCAGGAAGAAATAAAACAATGCAAAAAGAGGTTGTATTTAAATGGTGGGTCATTCATTCATTCATTTGTTCTTTTCTGTATTTTAAAACTTTTGTTATAATGGAAGAATTAAAAATGAATAAAATGCAAAATATTTTCTTTAATCACCTTCTTTCAGACCTGTCCTTTTCTTTCCTCCTTACTTCCCTCCTTACTTCCTCATTACGTGACTATAATAGTCTTAATAAATAACTTGCCCCAAGGAGACAAATTCATTCATGCTAATGCTGGTGAAGTGGTCATACACAGAGACGAAAGCGCAGGACAGGAGTCCCGATGGCCAGAGGTGAGACACAGGATTCTCGTTAAGGTAGCGAGGTTTAGTTACCTGTCTCTACTTCAGCAATGTCGATGAAATGATCTTCTGATGCCGATGCCAGCATTTTCCCATCGTGGCTAAAACTGAGGGTCCTCACGGGCCAATCCAGCCTATAACAGAGCAGACAGAGGAGCCATTAGAATAACCCAGTAAGAGGAGGGCACGATTTCGCCCACAATGAGATAAAAGTAATTTACCTAACAAGGAAAGGGCTGGCAGAGCTGCTTACCTGGAAAAGCACCGAACACACACTAACTCATCTACATCCCAGAGGCTGACCAAAGCATCTGCACTTCCCGTGGCAAAGTACTTCCCCATGGGGTCGAACTTGATACAGATGCAGTTGGAAGGATGGGCGTTGATGGACTGCACGGGCTTCAGCTCCGGGTAGCTGAGGAACGAGACAGGCGGCAATCAAACTGGGAAGAGGACTCTGGCACTAACATGATACCAAGAGACACTGAAGAAGAAAACCAAAGTAAGACAGCAGAACAAACATCAAAGACTGTAATTCAAGGAAATTTTCCTCAAATAAAAAGATTTCAAACAATATACTGAAACAGCACACCACACACCTGAGAATGGGAACCAGACTAGCCAACGTGAAGACATGTGGTAGTAAAATTACTGGACTTTAAAGAAAATTAGATCATCAGACTTTCTGACTTTGACAGGAACACTTTACAACAAAAGAAAACGAGTAACGTACTGAAGATACACAAGCAAGAAAACAGGAATCAAAACTTTTGTATCTAGCAAAACTGACTATCAGTTATAAAGTAATTCAAACAATAAGCACAATATCATAAATTGTAAGTTTTATATGTACGTAAGTTATAAAAAGTATGAACTGAGGGAACATTATCCCCCTGATCCCTTCCTGAGGAATCTAAACTGGAGAGTGAGCTCTGACAGTCAGAGACTAGAGACTTACCAGCCTAGGGCTGGTGATGAACATTAAACACATGGTTTCTTGGTGGGGAGGGCATAGCCCAAGTGGTAGAGCGCATGCTTGGCATGCATGAGGTCCTGGGTTCAATCCCCAGTATCTCTTCAGTAAGTAAACTTAATTACCTCCCCCCGAAAAAATTTTTTAAATTTCTTTTAAATTAAAAAAAAAAAGAGCCTGGCTCAGCTTAGAGTCAGGTTTCTTTAAAAAAAAAAAAAAAAAACATAGTTTCTTGTAGAAATGATATATGTTTAGAGGTAAGGTATAATATGTAACAGCTGTACAACCTGACAATATATAGTATTAACTATTTTTTTTAATGGAGGAAAAATGAAGAAACCATATTCAAAAAGAAAAATTTACTATTTTAAGTCATCAGACTGGTGGTGGTGGAAGGACTGTTGTTCTGAGATATCTGCATGTGTAATGGGACAGAGGTAATAAGTAACCATGGGATATTCAAATTCTATAATCCCCTGAATCTCCAAGAACCGGAATACTCAGTTTGGAAGGAAAGAGATTTTCGCTGGAAGTTCTCGGTATGAATTCACAAGTATTTTATCTTCCAGTATATACACATACTTCCTAGCAGCTCTGTCCACTGGGAAGGTCTAGAAACAATGATCAACCCGACAATACGGACGTTCCAAGCTCCAATATTATTTCCAAGTAAGAGGATCCAGGGATTCTCAGAGAATTTTCTGACTAAAGGTTTGAGGCAAGAAATACACGAGGTGAACTTGGGATAGCTCGTCACACCAGAGAGCAAGGAACTGAAGACTACTGGGATTATGTCAAAAAAGTGACTCAGGAACCAACAGGAAGAGGATCCCACTGGCCAAAGACAAGATGATTTGAGTTTCAATTATGATACTGATTACAAAAGACTGAAACACACCCACCATGCTTAAACACGTGAGTCCACGATGATTCTTTTAAGACAAAAACCTAGCTGATCACTTTGGAGGCAACGAGGAACTAATCCATTACCTGATGACAACGGGAGAGAATCAAGCACTTACCCTGCCTTCTCTAAATGAACTCGATTCCTAGGTAACCAAACAGATGAGATGAAGTGTAACTTAAATTCCAGTAAATAAGCAAGCATTTGGAATCAGCAAAACCCACACTGGGATAAGCTCCACAGGTAAACAGACTGGTTTTTCTACAGCTAAGTTATTGGTAAAAAAAAAAGTGGGGGGGGGATGGAGGGAGATCCCATAGTTTAACAGACTTACAAGACATGTCAAACTTTTTTAAATGAGCAAAATTAGAGTATCTAGAGATGCACACTTGGTAGCTAAAACTATAAAGAAATACTGTAAAAATCGAGAAAGTGTTTTGAAGGGGAGGGGGTTGTGATTAGGACAAAGCCCATGGACAGACTTCTGAGGTGGCCGGGAAAGCACTAACCGACCTGGGTGGGTGACACAGGTGTTAAGCATATAACAGTTAATTAAGCTATACACGCGTAATTACATGGTTTTCCACGTCTTTTTTCCCCCTTAACGGAGGCACTGGGGATTGAACCCGGGACCTTGTGCACGCCAAACACACGTTCTACCACTGAGCTATTACCCACATCCCCATCTGTTTTACTTTCTAAAACAAAAAAGGCTTACAAGCAAACAAACAAACAAAACCACTACCTACAGAATAAAATTCAAGTTGCTAAGCATAGAATTTCAAGCCCAAGTAATCTGATCCCAAATTATATTTCAACTTCACCTTCCCGTTTCAGGACCTCCCTCCAGATACTTTATCTGCCACCACTCTCAGCAACCCTGACCTACCAACCACTCTCCAAATGAGCCGCGCACTCACACTTGTTCTGTCCATTGTGCAGCTCCCTTTTGCTGATTCTTAAAGTGCGACTAATCTTTCGAAGCCAAACTCAGTAGCTGCCTCCTTCAACCGCCAACTCCCACAGTCAACATGCTAAGTCTCTTTCCTTGGGATTCCACAGCAAACTCCCAGCCCCTCTGACACGCTGCCCGGCACTGCTCACCCAAGATGGCAGAAAGCACAGAAATCAGACAGACCTGAATTTCAATCCCACAATTCCATTCATTTAGAGAACCCATCTTTATTTACTGAGACCCTAACTTTGTGTAGCAGGCAGCGGACTAGGTACTAGGGCATCAACAGCAAACAAGTTGAAGGCAGTCCCTACCCGCGTGGAATTCACAGTCTAATGGAAGATACGGGCAAGTAAACATGCAGCTATAATGTAGAATGAGAAATGCTTCCAACAGGAAGTACATAAAATAAGCTTCTAACCTTGGAAGGGTAGGTGTGAAATGGCTTCCTTAGAGGGGAAGTGATAGCTTTAAGCTGAGACTCTACAGGTGCGAATTAGTGATAACTCAAGGTGCGTCCAGCTCTAGCGTTCACTAGCTGACTACTGACTTAACCTCTCTGAACCCCTGGTCCTCGTCTGTGAAAAGAGAACCACATCACCAACTTCCTAGGGTTTCTGTGAGGACTCAGGGAAATATAAGGTGCCTGGCTCGACGGTGCTCAAAAGAGCACCTTCATTACTACAGCTGACCCTTGAACAGGAAGGTTAGGGATGCCGACCCTCCGCACAGTGCAAAATCCACGTGTAATTTACAGCTGGCCCTCCACATCCGCGGTTCCTCTGTACCTGCAGCTCCGCCTCCCAGACACAACCAACCACGGGTCACACGGTATTGTAGTATTTACCACCGAAAAACATCCATATATGTATATATGGACCTGGATGATTGACATCCGTGTTGTTCCAACTGTAATTTGCCCTTTAAGCTCCTTCAGGATAGACTCATATCTAATTCATCTCAGTGTCCCCCACAGCACCCAGTGCAAAGATAGGACAGTCCCCTAAGCCAGAAGCCCCTCACCTGAGTATGTTGATGCAGCCGTTGCCATTTGTCAGGAAGAACATATTATTGTCATTGTTCCACGAGATCTCATTGACCTCAAATTTGAACTGCTCCTCTGCTTTGGAACGGTGTGTCTTGGCATCAATGAAGGTCACCACGTCATCCTTGTTGCCCACGGCAATGGTCTGCCCGTCCGGGCTCCAGCAGATGTTAATGTTCTCCCCTGGGAACCCAGATGTAATCAGCAAGGTACAGTGTGCCCGTAATCCTCCAGGTGTTTATTTTGTTGTCACAGGAAGACGAGGGCTGTCACCAGAGCTCACTCAGTGAGGTCCCCATCAATGGAAGGGAACAGCCACTTACAGATCACCACCTAGGAGCCCAGCACCTTCATCTACAAATTTCCCCCTTCAGTTCGCACAATCCTTCTCTAAAGGACAATTTTTTTATCCTCATTTTCAAGATGAAGAAATGGAAGATAAGAGAGATGAGCCAAAATGTCAAAGCTATACAGTCACGGAGCCTAGATCTAGGCCCAGATTAGACACCAGGGCCTCTCTCACACCAGCACCTCCCAAATGCAAGTCATTCACATGCCATTCTCACAGTCTTTGTTACTATCCGTGTGACTGCTAAGCTTTTCTTCATTTAAGATTTTTCTTAAAACTGACCTTAAAAACTTTCTTACATAAATATAGCTTCACTTTAGCAATAAATTCTATGGACTAGTTCTTCTTTTTTAGTCAATATTAAAATATACACACAATCAGTCTTCAATATTCATCCACATATCAACCAAATCATTCATGAATCACCAACTGTGTACTTGGGGAAACCGCTACAACATTCCACCTCCAGGTACAAGTCTTGCCAACAAAGCCCAGTAGCCCACATTGAACAAATCAATTAAAAATTTTGTCAACTTGATTGATTCTAAGATGCGTATGTTTTCATTTTATTATCTATAATGTATCTTAGAATGCATCACGACACATCTTAAAATTTTTGGTGTATCACAATTACCTGATACATAAAGCTTTTTTTTTTCCTAATGGTGCACAAAATATTAGTGCATCTTATAATCAATAACATTTTAGTCAATAAAATTTAATAAACAGCCTCAAGATTTATACGACAATACCTGGTAAAGAACAGAGTCTATAAACATACTGCACAACTTCCAGGTCATTTTCTCCCAGATCAAAACCACTTACGGCAAGATCAGTCATTCTAACCTATTAGCAGTTTCCCAACTGTTTTTTTTACACATGTGTTTCTCTCCCTGCACTAAACCCTAAGGTCCTGGGAGCTGGAGATAGTCCCATTCAGCTCAGGGTGTCCCAGAACTACAGGGCCAAGCACAGAGAAGATAGTCAAAAAATGCCTGTTGAATGACTCTAAGTAGCTTATCTTCCTATTGCCCTCTCTCTGAACAGTCACCTTTAGTGTTCACGGTGGCAATGCATTTCGTAGTTCTCACGTCCCAGATGCGAATGGTTTTGTCCCCAGACGCGGTGACAAACAGATCAGGGTTACTTGGATGCCAACAAAGCTGATCCACACTATCCCCATGCCCCCGATAATTGTTTTCTTTGACCTGAAACGACAGAATCCAGATGTCACTTCACCCATACGTACCTGCCTCCACACGCACCTTCTTAACCTTATTCAGAACAAGGTATTTTATAACCAACAAAAGTGTGGATAATTAAAGAGTTCAGTCCTTCCAAGCCTCTTCCCAATATCCTCCCTCCCTTCCTTCCCATCAGTCTGAACTACTCTGCGGACGAGCTCCGCATCAATGCCCTTACCATTCTGCCCTCCCTGGCCTTCCTCATGCTTTCTGGTTTTCCACCCTACTCTGCCACCAAGGGTCCCAACCCACCTCCTCATTGCCAGGAGGCCCTATCGTTTCCAAAAAGGCCCTACTTACCAGCACAGGGAGCCCACCACCGCCGCCCTAGTCACTCCTCACCACCACACATTTTTCCTCTCGCTCTCCCACACCCCCACCACCCTCCTCATCGCTGGTCACCATTCCTCCCCGCTCATCGTCACACCTCCCGACTGCTACACTGCCTACACACCCCCACCTGCCCTCACCCCGGGTCCTCCTCCCCACCAACCCCCTCCCCGCCCCCTCGTCACCCCCACACTCCTCGTTCCCGCACCGCGCACGCCCCTCACCTCCACGCCCCTTCCTACCCCTCCCCGGTCTCACCTCCACCCTCCCCTTCGCCCCATTCTCTCCTTACCGTCACACCTCGCTTTACCACAGCCCCTCTCCCTGGCCTGGACCGGGCCCTAGCAGCTCACCAACCGGTCCTTCTCCAGCAGGAAGACGCTGGCCGTCTTGTCGAAGGACCCCGAGGCCAGGCGACGCCCGTCGCAGCTCCAGGCCACCGAGTGCACCTTGGCGCTGTGCGCCGGGAACTCGCGCGTCTTGCTGTGGCCGCGGAACAGCTCCTGCATCCCCAGCACGTAGCGCGTCGGGCCGCTGGTCACTGAGCACCAGGGAGCCATCGAGCCGGGACCGCTCTGGCCCAGCGCCGAGGGCCCCATGGACGTCGCGGGAATCGCCATGCCGAGCTCCCGGACGCCGACTCGGCCGCCCAAACCCAGGTGCAGTCACTCCTGCCGCCGCCCCCACACGCATGCGCATGGAGAAGCGCGCCCCCCCGCGCAGCCGCACTGTGGGCCACCCCGGAAGGGACTACAAGTCCCGGCATGCAGCGCGTTCCCGCTTTTTGCCTTTTCAAGAGGTAATGGTTCCGCTTTAAATTTCCTTCACAGTTAACATTTAGGAGGTTTTTCGGGGTCGTTATTTTCCTCTTACCTACTGTTTGGTAGATATGTTTTTATCCCTGTTTAATCGAAGAAATAAGCCAACGCAATCCTTCTAAACCTCAGGTCCCCATCAGTAAAAAAACCCTTTTTTCTAGGGTTGCCTCCGACCCCTCAGCCCCTCCCGTAAAGCAGAAGGCCCTCAACTCTTTGCTGCAGAAGAACCAGCTAGTGAGCTTGTCCGAGTAAAGGGCTAGGAGTTTGTTGGGTTGGTGGAGGAGTGGAGGAGGGGTTGGGGCTGTTTCTTAAATAAATTGTTTTTAAAAAGTGCTATATGCACATGATTATATATGCAAAAATATGTAAAAGACACAGAGTGAAAAGTCAATGTCTACCTATGTCCCGTCTCCTGGACTATTCCCTACCTCTCACACCCACACCTTAAACCACACGCCCAGCATCTTCTTGCTGAGGAAACCAGGGATGAGCGGCTGATGCCAGCCAGAGGCCTTGAGAAGGGCTGTGGGCTGGGGCAGGGTTTCGGTGGTGGGAAGATGGCTGGACCTTTGTATGAAAATACAACAAACTAGTGAGCGTAACATAAAAGAAGCAGACTCACAGATACAGGGAACAAACTAGTGGTTATCAGTGCAGGGGAGGTACAAATTAATGGGTGTAAAAAAGACAGGCTCAAGGTTGTATTGTACAACACGGGGAATAAAGCCAATCATTTATAATAACTGTAAATGGAAAGCAACCTTTAAAATTGTATAAAAATTAAAAATTTCAAAAGCTACAATTTTTTGGTACCTGGTAACAAATGTGGAAAATAGAGAGTAGAGTGAAAAGTAAGTTTACCCCCAAATCACCTTGTCCCCAAATTACCCTCCCAAAAAATATCATTAAATTTCTTGCGTGAACTTCCAGAGATAGGTTAAGTATAAGTAAGCACCCTGGGAGAGGAGGATAGGTGTGTGTGATCCTCCCCTGCCCCCCCAAAAATGACAGCATTCCTTACATACCTTGTTTTCTACGGTAAATAAACTTAAGAAATAATTTCGTATCAGTATATGCAGATACTCATTCTTTTAATGGATGCAGTCTTTAATGGTGTAATAGATGCGTAAGTTTATTCAGCTGATCCCTTTGAGGGACATTTTTGTGTCCATGAATTTGTTTTTAGGACCATACTGCAGTGAAGATCTCTATGCAAACTTCATTGTGCACATATGCATTTTTTTTAATCGAATAGATGCTACCAAAACACCTGAAGAGGTTCTAACAATCTACATTTCCACCAGCAGCATGGGAGAGTGTCATAAGGTCCTAAATACTAAACGAGTCCACATACAAAGCACGAGGCTCTGAGGGGTCTTAGGAAATGAGGCCCTTTTCTCTCCCCAGTTCACTTCCCTACCGCTTTAAAACTAGAAATTCTTGGAGACATCAGAGTTTTTTAGACTCCAAAGAATGCTGATAACATCAGTAGACTCTTGGGGTGGGAGATTAATTTGGTGTCTAGTTTTCCCTCCTTAGCTTTCATTTTCAGGAATCCTCTTCATATGCTAGCATTTGTTTTTTTCCTACATACACTGAGAATTTATATCTCCTGGTTCCAGATAAGGACACCGAAGAACAAAGAGGTAAAACGTCCTGCTCCGGGTCACAGGGCTGTTACTGGAGGCATGGGACAGAGCAAAGATTAGAACTCAGGTGTAATTGACTTCAGATACTACACTCTGATTCTTAGTACCTGAAAGCCTCTATGTTATAAATGTAATTCTTTGTATTTCTATATTGATTCTCTATTTTTGTATGTTATGTGTATTTTTTATTTCGTTTTCCCTGGTGTCCTTTTTCTATATTCTGTAAACACAAATGGCAGAACCTCCGTTGTAATACGTGTATCCCACTGCTCTTCACCGAGAGGGCTGTAATAGCACATTTTGGGGTGCTATGAAAGTCAGAGAGTCTCAAAGGAGATAAAATTCAGGGGAGAAGAGTCATGGGCCATTTTTTTAAAACTTTTTCTTTGGAAAAAATACAAATTTACAGAAAAATAGTCAGAGCACTGCTATTCCTATCGCCCAAAGTCACCTACTTTTAGCATTTTGTTACATTTGCTTTCCTTAGACATATTATACTTTTGCCTAAATGTTTGAGAGTAAGTTGCAAACATCATTATTCTTTACCCCTAAATAGTTGAGTATTTCCTGAGAATAAGGATATTCTGTTTTCTATCTCCAACATAGTTATTGACTTTGGTCATTTGAACAGTAACATAGAATTTAATCTACTGTCTGTATTTCAGCTGTGTCAGTTTAGCTACCAGTATCCTTAGGGCATTTTTTTTTCCTCCAGTACAATATCTAGTCTAGGATATCAAACTGTATTTAGTTACCATGTCTCTTTAGTCTCCTTGAATCTATAAAAACTCCCTAGCGTTTCTATGCCTATTATGAAATTCACATTTTTTGAAAATATATTTGATGAACCATGTATATAGTCCCTTCAGCCACCCAAAAATTCTCTCTGGGAGCTGATCTTTGCTCAAACTCTGCGGGATGTTTTCATATATGAGAGTCTCAGAACCTTTAGGGTCATTCAGATCGTAATCAGGTCATAATCAGGTCAAAAACAATCATGCCAGAGATGACAGGTTGTGTAGAGGGAATTTTCAAGGGCTGAAGGAAACATCCTACAAGGAAGGGAGAGTAGATAAGGAAGGAGCGGGGCTTGAAGTATAAGTCCTTTGATGGTGGGGGACTTTGGAGAAGAGAAGACAGGAAGGAGTCTGTCACTTCTGGCAAATCCTGAACATACAGATGTGAGTCAGTTCAACCAGAAAAGCAAACTAGTGAAAGGTACATGTTAAAGAGATTTGTTGCTGGCTTACACCACTGTGGGTGTTAGCGAGGCAAGTCTGAAATCCATAGAGCAGGCCATCAGAATGGGCAGGCTGGAACTCCCGGCTGAAGGTGCTCTCCACAGGTGGGCTTTGTTCTCTCAGGGAAATCTCGCTCCTGCCTTAAAGGCCTTTCAACTGATTGACTCAGGCCCACCCAGATTATATAAAATAATCTCCTTTAAAGTTAACTAAGTATGGATCACATCTGTAAACTACCTTCCGAGAAATATCTAGATTAGTGTTTAATTGACTAACGGGAGACACATCAAAAAGACCATCACAGGGTGGCAGAGATTTGGGTCTCCCGGGCAAGGCAGACTCATTACGAGGGTCAGACAAGTGCAGAACTCAAACTAAGGAAAGGACACAAAGCTTGATTTCAGCAGCTTAGAATTTTAATTACGAAGCTGATAGTATTACAATTCTATCATAGACCTAGGTAATATTGTGAACTAAAGCATATTAAAAAAAAAAAAAGAAGAAGAAAAGAAAGAAAGGAAAAAGAAATGACCTGATTACTTACTGTAAGACTTGTTTGGGAAGATGGCAGAGTAGAAAGAACAAGAAATCTGTCTCCCCACATAGACAACAATTGCACTAGAAGAATCTGTCTGATGTATACATTTTGGAACTCTGGAGATTACTGAAGTCTTGCAACTTCCAGAAGTCTTGAACAGTAACGCAGTTAATTTCAGTTAGTTTCCAATGAATATATGTATGTTCATGTATAACTGACAAATTGTGCATTTGACACAACATTGTAAAATGACTATAACTCAATAAAAAAATGTTTAAAAAAATTTTAGTTAAAAAAAAAGAACATAAGTACAAAGCAGAAACAGACTCATAGACATAGAATACAAACTTGTGGTTGCCAAGGGGGAGGGAGGTGGGAAGGAGCAGACTGGGAGTTTGAAATTTGTAGATACTGATAGGCATGTGTAGAACAGATAAACAAGATTATACTGTGTAGCACAGGGAAATGTATACACGATCTTGTGGTAGCTCACGGCAATAAAGAATGCAACGATGAGTGTATGTATGTTCATGTATAACTGAAAAATTGTGCTCTACACTGGAAATTGACACAACATTGTAAATTGACTATAACTCAATTTAAAAATTTAAATTTAACTTAAATATAAATAAAACTGAACATTCAGTTCCTCGGTGGCACTTAGCCACATTCCAAGTGCTACTGTACTGAGCAGCACACACACACAGCATCTGCTCTGAACACAGAATGACTTATTGGATAGTACTGGAGAGAGGATGAGATTTGACTTTAATAATAAATGATTCAAATCAGGTTAAAAAAAATTTCAGTCAGTTTCAGCTCTTAGCACAGTAGCAGCTATGCATCCCCCGTGTCCCGCCCCACGGCAGGTGGCTGTTCCACGTGCTCCTGCCACAGCCTGCACACAGCTTGCTGGAGTCGGTGTGGGCAGAAAGGACCCTGTCCTTCAAATACTGGGTATCTGTGCTCTTACTGCCACAGAGCACAGAAATGCAGACAAAAAGGCAGGCACCATTGTTCTTGCGCCTCCCTTCCCCTTTGCTGCAAGCCTGTCTCCCTCTGGCTGAAGTGACTTTCAGGGGATTTAACAGGCCAGCACCTTTTTACTCCCTCCTTTCATTTTTCTCTTTTTCCCTTTTTGGGAGCCAGACATTAAAGACTAGGACATTCAAAAACCAACTGCATATACAGGGGAAATTGAAGAGTAAACGCCATGCCCAGGGAAGCGCTTAGAGAAGACCTGAGAAGAGCTTAATTATACTTCAGGCTGATTATCTGCAGAGACAGCCTACACTAAGCAAAAAACTGAAGTAATGAATAAAAACAATAACACAACAAACAACAAAAAAAAACAGCAAGTCCAGGGAAAGTGGGAGAATCTGATATCTAGAATTACCACATTATTAGATTCAAATTTTCTAACTTTCAAGAAAAAAAAAAAAAGCCATGCAAAGCAATGGGGAAGTAGGGCCCATTCAAAGAAAAATGGATACGTCAACAGAAACTGCCCCTAAAAAGTCCACAAATGACAAATGCTGGAGAGGGTGTGGAGAAATGGGAACCCTCCTACACTGCTGGTGGGAATGCAGTTTGGTGCGGCCACTATGGCAAACAGTATGGAGATTCCTTAAAAAACTGAAAATAGAATTACCCTATGATCCAGCAATCCCACTCCTGGGCATATGCCTGGAGGAAACCCGAGTTCAAAAAGATACATGCACCCCAATGTTCACAGCAGCACTATTTACAATAGCCAAGACATGGAAGCAGCCTAAATGTCCACTGACAGAAAACTGAATAAAGAAGTTGTGAGAGAGAGAGAGACACACACACACACACACACACACACACACACACACACACACACAGGAACACTACTCAGCCAAGCCACAAAAAAGAATAAAATAGTGCCATTTGCAGCAAGGTGAATGGACCTGGAGATCGTCATACTAAGTGAAATAAGCCAGAAAGAGAAAGAAAAATAGCATATGATTATCACTTGTATGAGGAATCTTTAAAATGACACAGATGAACTTATTTACAAAACAGAAGCAGGCTCACTGACATAGAAAATAAACTTATGGTTACCAGGGGGCAATGCAGGGGGGATAAATTAGGAGTTCAAGATTTGCAGATACTAATTACTATAGATAAAATAGATAAACAACAAGGTCCTACTGTAGAGCACAGGGAACTATATTTAATACCTTGTAATAGTCTGTAATGAAAAAATATGAAAAGGAATATATGTATGTATAACTGAATCACTATGCTGTGCACCATATACTAACACAACATTGCAAACTGACTATACTTCAGTAAAGAAAAATTTTTTAAAAAATCCCACTATCCTTTGTTTTCTAAATAATACTGATCTCTAATCCTATATAATATTCACTTCAACAAAATTGTGCATTCCTTAAGAAAGAATATATATATATATATATATATATACACACACACACACACACACAGTGGCACCAGCATCAAGCTGGGTGCTCAAGCCACAGTCCTAGGAGTTGTCTTTCTCCACTTGACGCTTTCTCTCAAATACCCACCTTCTACCCGTTTCACTGGCAAACCCTGATGATTCTGCCTCCGAAATGGACTGGAACTGTCCACTGCTCTTCAACACACAGCCACCCTCTGGGTCCAGGTCACCGTCACCTCTGTCCAGGATGACTGCAATGGCCTCCTTACCAGTCTCCCAGCTTCCATGCTTGCCCGCCTTCAATTCTCCTCCATGCAGCATTTTCAGTAAATTTATTAAAACTTATGAAAGATCATGTCATATCACTTCTCAAAGCCTGTCGTTAGCATTACATTTCTTTTCAAATGAAATAAAAATCCCTCAATAAACACAGAAAAATCATTTAACAAAATCCCAAATTCATTCCTAATAAAAACTTCCAGCAAACTGGGAATTAACAGGAACTTTGGAACCTGACAAAAGGGTTCTAAGGATACGTACAGTTAACGTCACACATAGTGGTGAAAAGCTAGCTCTGTATAGCACAGGAGGTTGCTTCCAAATCCTGGCTATTATAAATAACGCTGCAATGAACATGGTGGTACAGAGTTAGTGTTTCCATTTCCTTTGATTAAATAGCCAGAGGTTGATTTGTTTGGATTAGAGACTTCAGACTTCATGCCACACCAAACTGCAGTGACACTTGGTGCCTCTGTCATGTGCTTTCACACTGACTCAAGCCCACAGTGCTGGACCATCACTCCCGTTTTGTAGATGGGGACACTGAGACTCAGACTGACTGGTGACATGACCCAGCCATGGCCACACAACTTGTAAATGGTGGAACTGGAGCCCCAAGCCAGGACTCTTCACTGGTGGGTTATTCTGCTCCCACATGGTTGTTGTAGTGGACATCTATGCATTTTGCCTAAACATCCATTCTTCCTTCCTCTAGTGACCTCATCTGAGTGTCTCTGAGGAATCACACCCGCCACCCACCACATCAATCCATGTGATTTGGGTGAAGGGATATGCCCTGGAGAGTGGGGGACGAATGAAAGGCGGAACAGGCAGCAAGTTTTGAGCTGGCAGAAGAGCAACTGCGGTTCATCCTGGGCTCTGCTGAGCTGCAGGGCCCAGGCCCCCATGTTCTGCAACCACTTGTGTCCTTGAGAAATAAACACAGCTGTCAGAAAGTTAAGAGATTTAGCCATGACTAATCCCAGGCCACAGATGGAACAGGAACTCAGAGGTGCCCTGGGATGTGAAGCGTTTGGGGGAAAAAAATGTCAGCGAGTACACAGAGCAAGGAGGGAGGGGATAGTCCAATGCAAATACACAATTAAACTCCAAAACAGGAGTGAAGGCTAAATGCACAGACCAGCGCCAACCCTCCTGGCGGGCAGCCTCCATATGCTGCCGTGGCGCCACTGTCCTCTAGTGGCCAGACAGGGACCAGCAAGCAGATTTTCACAATTCCAAGCACCAAGGAAAGGTGAAACTGTTCTCCAATGAGGGAGGATCACAGGGCTTGGAGCATCTGAGAGAAACCAGATCCCCTGCTCTGTACCTTCAGCCACTGGCCTCATCCAGCCTCTCCTTCTGCTCTCCCTGGCACTTCCACAACAGCCTCCTCACTGGTATTTATAAAATTTAAAAATTAAAAAAAAAAAAAAAAAACAGCCTGCTGGATGCTGGCTGCAGGCACTGTGCTAAGTGCTTACACACATTGTCTCACTGAACTCTTACAGCATCCTTTGGAATTGGGGAGCATCCCATTTACAGATGAGGAAACTGAGGTTCACACAAGTCAGGAAACTTACCCAAAGCCACGTGAGTAACTGTAAGCAGAAAAGAGGAGTGGCCACTGGTGGGTGCAAGCTTTTTTGAGGGAGAGGGTGATAAAATATCCTCAAGTTGATTTTGGCAATGGTTGTACAACTTTGTGAATGCACGAAAACCCACTGCACTGTATGGCATGTGCGTTAGTCTCCTACTGCTGCTGTGGCAAGTCACCGCAACCTAGCGGCTTTGAGCAACACACTCCTGACTTGGGCTGCACTTGTTCACGGGCGCACATATCCCTCATGGGCCCAAACAGACTGCAACGGAGAGCAGATCTAACGTTCCTCCTCCGGACCTCCCACCCCGCCCAGGCGGTGATGGATGAGTCCCCTCCCCCCACGCGCCCACGCCCCCCACGCCCCCCACGCCCGGAGTGATGAACGCGGCTCGCTCAGCTCTGGCTTTTAGAGCCCAGAAAGCTGACGGGCTGGTGGCCTGTCTCTGCGGGCGGGCCCTGTTCTCCTTAGAAGCTGCTCCCCCTCACGGGGAAGGGGTGTGTGAAGCCTCTCCCCTGTGCCCGGGGCCGTGCTAGACACCCTTCATCGCGTTTAATCCTCCTAACACCCCAAGGAGAAGGGGATCCATCACCCCCACTTCGTGGATGAGGAACGTGGGTTCAGGTCAGTCCCTGCTGGAGCCGGGGTTCACATCCCTTTCTGCTGCTCAAGTGTGAGGCCGCCTCATTTCCACCGCACCACAGTGTCGGAGGGAGGGAAGAGGGCGGCACGTCACCCACACGTGGGGTTTCTGAGCGTGCGGCGCACGTCCTCACGCGGGCTCTCCTCCTTCCAAAGACAGGGCTTACCAGTCCTTTCCACCTGTGGGCTCTCCTCCTGCCAGCCAGGGCGACGTTGCACGGTCCCCTTTCCGACTAAAATCCTTACCACCTTTGAAAAGGGCTTATGAGTCGCATCTGCCCTCATTCCCGGTCATTCTCAGCTGAGCCCACCCACACATCACACCCCCACCAGCTCGTCACACTCACAGACACACAGATACACACACACACACACACACACACACACACACTTACACACACATACACACATCCTCCTCTAGGGACTCCCAGAATTCACTGGCTCCTGATCCCTCTTCTGGTACTCCACACTTCAGTCCCCTGCCGCGGAGAGGTCAGCCTGCTTTTGGCTGATCCTGCTCCTTGGAACGAATTGCTTCTGGCCTGCTGGATAGAACTGCTCTGGCCAGAACTCCCTGCTGTAGCCTCCCATTCGCCCACAGGAGGTGCCCTGCCAGGACCTCAGCTGCACCGCCTTATCCCCACACAGGTTAGGGTGAGGGAAGCAATCCACAAGGCACACACGTTCGTCTCACAATTAATATTTGGCGCGATAAACAGGTTCATCCTTCCCTGATCTAAAGCTACAAAGGTACTCTGGGAGCCAGCAAAAGACTAGGAATAAAAACAACAAAAAAGGGAACAGGCTGCATCAGACAGCTTCTGCCCTTTGGGGGACACTGTAACCATAACTTGTAGTGATGCCAGTCAACACAGCCACATGGTGTTGGTACAGCCTTTCCCCAGCTTTCCATGCCAACTCAGGTCTTCGCCCCTTTCTGGCCCCATCAGCCCTCCTAACTTACTGGTATTTAGGGGAGAAACTGTATGATATGTCCGGACTGACCAGTCAATAAATGGCCAGGTGTGACTGGAGAAACTAAAGAACTAACCAAGTCTGTGTTCTGGGTCACTGGGAGAGCCCCAAGCTCAAAGCTCTTTTTGTTAGCTGCTCTCTCGGGCAGGACAGCAAGCCATCATGGACCGTGTAGCCAAGGAAAGAAGGTGGTGGAGCATGACCTTGCCAGTCAGCCAAGGCTGCCACAAGCTGGGGCTTTCTTCACTGATGTGTGTTAATAATGTTCCCGTTGTTATGATTGCTCGTTTAGTTAAACGTAATGAATCCCTTCATGTTTAATTGAAAAGTGGCAACATTTGCTATTTTTGCTTTTCACACATGTAGAGGAGACAATAAAAGAATCTGTATTGATGGGGAGGGGGTGTTAATAGGTCAGATAATGGCTGGACCAAACCCTTTGCGTCTGGTCACAGTGCCAAGGGGATAGTCCCAGAAATGGAGCCACAGCCGCCATTGGAATGCCGGATACTGGCAAATACACCCATGTTTACCCTCACTGAACTTTCACAGAAAACCTTGAGAGTAAGTGCTCCCCAGGCATCTGAACAGCAATATTCCTGCCGACATTAAGTGGTAGCAAGCTGGTTTGCAACATTTTTCAGAGAAGCTTGGGAGGAGGGCTGTTCTTGGGGAAGGCGCAGGTCAGCTCTCTGCGACTGAACACCTGACTCCATCTCTCGCTAACCTCAGCCAATCTTCAGCTTCTCAGAGCCACAGTTTACTCATCTGTAGAACAAGCATGGCAAGACTCGGGGAGTCAGAGTAGCCCGTTGCAATTGAAGGCATAAAGCCTTTTAGACAAATCTGGATCTGAATACTGTCACTGAGTAACGTTGAGTTACTTAATTTTCCCTGCAGCCATAAAATGATAGTAACAACCCAGTTTGAGGGAGATCTGTTGTGACAACTGGGTAACAGCTTATATAGAGTGTTTATTACAGTACCAGGCACAGAAGGCATATCTAATAAAAGAAAATGGTCTGTTAACGCTTACTGGCTTCTTGCTTACATTTTGCCTACAATATTGCTTACGACTGTACTGAGTGCTTTGCATGACTGATCTTGTCATACCCGCTTTGTCTATCCCTCAAACGACTTTTATGAAGATAAAACAAACTAATATATATTTATCTGCTAATATGAGTACAGGAAAAGTCCTGAAAAGATATACACAAAAGTGTAGCAGTTATCTCTTACTGCTATGATTAGGGATGATTTTTTGTTTTCCTTTTGTTTACCTGCCTTTTCAAACTTTTCTACAAGCTTCCCTTATGAATGTTTTGGTTTTGTCTTCTTTTTTATGCCAAAATTCTTTAAAAAATGATACTGTTCAGATGTAACAACCTCCTACAGGAGCCATTTCTTTTGGAGGTAAGAGCTAACAAAAGCTTTGCTTTCTCTGAGGAGCTGGTCCTTTCGAGTTAGCTTATCCCCCTCTTCACTTTGCCAAGGGAGCTCAGAGCCAAATGTTTCGTTCAGTCATTCAATTAGGCCCTTACTCTTTGCATATTTCTCTTCAGTTCCTCTGCCTGCCCTGACTTTCTGTTCTAATTTATATTGGTCCTATCTTGATTATCTACCCTTATTTATATTTTACTACTTTTCTCAGTGTTTGGCACATGCCACCACAAATCCTTTCTAGCATGAGGCCAGGTGTACATACACATACATGTAAATAGCTGATGACTTTTAAGGCTTGCTGGAGCCCATGCCCTGCATTTCATATCTCGTGCATTTCACGGGACTCTTGGTTACAACATGAATCATAGAATTATAGTAATCTTGGGGACTGGAGGGGCAGTCTGAGCATGGGCAGGGCTGCCTCTGCCAGAGGCTGGCACCCGGCTGCCTGGACCTCAGCTTCTCCCAAGCCTCCACCTCAGCCACAGTGCCCTCAGTGGGGTGGGGGGGGCCACCATGATGGCGGTGATGGCGGAGCAGGTGAAATATGTCTCAGTGGAAGGCAGTGGGGTGGGGAAAATTATAGCAATCTTTAAATTCTATTTATGGGTTAAAAAATGCAAAAAAAAAAAATCTCCCTGTCATAACATAATTTTAGACCTCCTAGAATTGGGTCACTTTTGCTAAATGCTCAATTCTCAAAATTATATACGTATATTGACATATATTCCATTTAGGTTTTTATATATAAATCTTTGTTAATTTTAAAATTAAAATTAGATTTTAAAAACTGCAAACTCATCCGTGCCTTTCCCTACCCATGCCAACGGAATTTTGATGTACCCAGAAACTGCTCCTAACGAAAAGTTAGAGGCACTAACAAAACCACTCTCTCAAAGCCCTGGGATAGAATTTCAAGAGGTCCTTAACCAGAGCCTAATGTTGAAGCCAGCCAATCAGCCTGCAGTGACTTTATATCATCATTCTCAAAAGAGGGGCCTCCCTCAGGCTGGGGAGGTAGGTCATCCACAATGTCCTGCTACTGCAAAAGATGCACAGGCAGTCCATCGACCAACACTTAAGATGCCCACCAACTTCAAGGGAACAGAACAAACAAATTATACAATTAACTTCTGTTTTGCCAAGAGAGGACATTTGGAAAATATAAACTGCTACCATTTACTATCCTCATCATTTTGTTGATGAAAGGGTTGTTGAAAAAGTAAGAACAATGTAAACTTAGAATAACATCAGTTTGCTAAATATAATAAATTTAAAGACAAGTTCATTACAAAAGGGCATTATCAGCCAAATACATAATGTAAAAGCTGAAATAATGGAGGAGAGAAGTAACGCAACAATAATAGTTGGAGACTTCGATACACCACTTTGAATAACAGATTGAATAACTATATGGAATATAAACAGAGGAACAGATGGCTTGAACAATACTATTAGCTAATAGATCTAACAGATTTATAGAACACTCCACACAGCAACAGCAGAATACATGTTTTCTCAAGTGCACATAGAACATTCTCCAGGATAAACCATAAGACAAGTCTCAATACATTTAAAAGGACTGAAATCATACAAAGTATGTTCTCTGACTATAATGGAATGAAATTAGAAATTAACAACAGAAGAAAATTGGGGAATCACAAATATATGGAAATTAAACAACACACTCCTGAGAAAAATCAGTGGGTCAAAGAAGAAATCGCAAGCGAAATTGGAAAATACTTCGATATAAATGAAAATGAAAATATAACATGCCAAGATCTATGAGATGCAGCTAACGTACTGCTGCAAGAGAAATTTATAGCTACAACTACATGTATTCAAAAAGAAGACAGAGCTCAAATCAATAACCTAACTCTCCACCTTAAAATACTAGAAAAAATAATAGCAAACTAAGCCCAAAGCAACAGAAGGAGGTAAATCATAATTAAAGTAGAAATAAAGAAGAGAAAAGCAATAGAGCAAGTCAACAAGACCAAAAGTTATTTCTTTGAAAAGACCAACAAAATTGACAAGTCTTCAGCTATACGGATCAAGGAAAAAAGAACAAGGCTAAATTGCTAACATCAGGTGTGCAAGGGAAGACATTACTGTTGACTTTACAGAAATGCCAAGAATTAGAAGGGAATACTGTGTATTTCAACAAATTAGATAACCTCAGTGAACAAATTCCTAGAAAGACAAAAACTGCAGAAACTGACCCAAGAAGAAATAGAGTAGAAACAACCCAAATGTCCATCATTGAGGAATAGACAAACAAAGGTTCATCAGAAAAGGGCACTTACTAGCTCGCTCCCTCTCCTTCTCCCCCTTCTCCTCCCTTCCCCCTCCCCTCCCTCTCTCTCAATTGCATTTTGTGTGATTCCATTTATATCAAATGTTCAGAATTGACAAAATTCATAGGAAAGGAAATATATTAGTGGTGGTCAGAGGCTGGGGGAGAGATGGAAGCAGGGAATGACTACTAATGGGTTTAGGGTTTCTTTTTGGGGTGATGAAATGTTCTGAAATTAGATTGTGGTGATGTTTGCGCTATTCTGTGAATATACCTAAGAGTTGCTGAATTGTACACTTGAAAAGGGTGAATTTTATAGTCTTTGAATTACATTTCAATTTTTAAAAAGGGCATTAAAACAATGAGTGAAATTTGAATATGAATTACATACTAGATGATAATACTGTATCAATGTTAATTTTCCTGAATTTGATTGTTATAATGTAGCTATATAAGAGAATATTTTTAGGACAAACACACTGAAACATCTAGAAGTAAACAGTCATAATGTCTATGGCCAATTATCAAATGCCTCAGCAAAAATAATAAAAATGAAATCAGTCAATGAGGCAATTAATAGTTTGTAAAATATTAGTTGATAACTCGAGGTGAGAGTTCATTGTTCCACCCTTGCAAGTTGTGGCACTATTCTTACAAGTTTAAGCTTTTCAAAGTAAAAAAGTATCTTTTTAATGAAAAAGATATAGGAAATTCAGAAAGGCTTAAGCAATGTTCTGATCTTATGTAAAAGTCACATAGTAATACAATGTCAGGGCAGCATTCCATCTGTATTTGTCAACACTTTTTCATTTGTAAGTGACAGAAACCCATTTACAACTGATTTATCAGAAAAGGGCATTTATTAGTTCACAGAATTACAAAGTCCAGGAATGGGACCAGTGAGGCATGGTTGGATCCACACGTTCAAATGCTATCCTCAGGAAATAGTCTTGCTCTCTTAATCTCTGTTCTCTGCTTTCTTCCATATTCTTCTCATTGCCAAGCAGTTTTTGCCACTCCTGGTGGAGAAGATGGTTGTCACCAAGTCCAGGCTACCATCCTATTCTATCCTCTCACCAACTCTAGTAAAAAAATAAATAAAAGCATACTTGTCTAACAGCTCCAACAAATGTTTCATTGACTCTGACTGGCCTGACTTACAGACCATCTATGAACCAATCATTGAAGCTAAGATGATACAAAGTTTCTTGCTTTTCTTAATGGGCAAAATAAATTAAAGCAAAACAGAAACATAGTCTGTAAAAGTAGTCTCCCTTCCTTTCCTGGTGCCCAGTGCATCAGTCTTCCCCAGAGACAACATTGCTACCAGTTTTCTGGAAGCTTCCAGAGAAGTCCTTTTACTATACAGGCATATACGTGTGAGTGTGCATGCACTCACACACACTCACATGCACACACAGATGGCAGCAGAATGGACACACTATTCCACACCTTACTTTTTTCATATAACAATAGATCCTGGAAGTTTTCCATGTCATTACATACAGATCTACTTCGTGTTTTTAATGGATGTGTAGTGTCACACAACATGAATATGCCATAAAAATCTTTTTCATTTTATTCAATAAACTCTCATTTAAAAAAAAAAAAAACCTGGAAGTTCAACATCTTATAAGTAGAGTTTGGATTATTTTTCTCTAATATCATGAAATTGCAGTTTTTCTGCCCTCTAATAATCTTGTAAGCTATTTCTGCAAGTTATCCTTATATGATTTGAGACTGTCCAATCCAGAAAAATCTCTGGGTCCTGCCCATGTACAGGTTTCGCTACCTATTCACTGGCAGGAACGATTTCTAACTGTGTTCAGTGTTCATAGATTTGGCTAAAATGCAAAGTTGGTCAGTTTCCCAGTGCTGTTTTCCAATCATTTTTTTCCTATTATCGTTTCATAAAGGAGGCTGTTACTTTATGCTTGAATTAGAAGTGACACACATTTGAAATAGTGCCATAGTTGTAATATTAAGAAAATCTCACTACATGCATAAAACAGAAGCAATGCCGTCCTTACCCAACCCCCAGTTTGAAAAAATCTGCCCAGGATTTTATAATTTCAAAGTTAGCAGGTGAAGGGGAGGGTATAGCTCAGTGGTAGAGTGCATGCCTAGCATGCATGAGGTCCTGCGTTCAATCCCCAGTACTTCCATTAAAATTAATTAATTAAATCTAATTGCCCCCCCCCTCACAAAAAGATTATTTTAAAATAAGCAGACCAGGGGAATTGTGTACTGTGTTTACACAGCTGTCAAATAGGGCGTTTTTCAGCTAGCAAAAAAAAAGATACCATTTTTATGTGCTTTGGAGAATTCACCAACACGAATCACCATGATTTACCATGCTGACAGCTTGGAAAAGTACACTCTGCTAAAGAATAGAGATCATACCGAGAAATTTTTAGAAGTCAGCATTGAAACAAATATAAATAACATTGGCTATTAACCTAGAAATGGGTGAGTTTTTAATAACATGAAGTTACAGATCTCTGTCCCCCTCATAGAGAACTGGCCTTGAAGTTCCTTCAAAGTTCTTATTTCTGCTCTGGGGCTTAATAGCCAGAGACATCTGGCCAGTGACTTAATCTCTCAAAGCCTCAGTTTCCTCACTGGAAAATGAGGATGATAATAGGATTTGGCTCACAGAGCATTTGTGGGGATTAAATGAATTAAATGAGATAACGCACATAAAGTGCTTTTCGAAGTGGCTGGTCCAGAATAAACAATCACGAAAGGCTCACGGTGACAGTGGTGGTTTGGTTGTGGCTTGCTTCAGAGCGTTAGTTGGTGGATTACTGCTCCTTCAGTAGTGCCTTATCTGGGAGCTAAAACTGCCAGTTTCAATAAATATCAGAGCAGTGGTTGCCTGCTGGGGGTGGGGCTGCTCAGGACCGACTGTATTGGGGATGAAGGGACCCTCTGAGGTGATGGAAATCTTAGATATCTTTATTGGAGGGGTGGGTTTACAAGAGGGTATACATTTGTCAAAATGTGTAAGATCTACACATATCACTGCGTGTAAACCTTTAATTCAGTTTTTAAAAATTAGCATCTTAAGCTAATAAGTGTCCTGTTCCGGGAACAAGGTGCCACTTCTTAGTGCTCAGCAGGTAAGAGACAGAAATTATTTTTGAGGCCACGCAAACAGGGAGAACTGGGTTTTTTCCTACTCTAAGACGACAAAATCCCCCAGAAGGGAGACAGGTGGAAGCCAAATAAAGAAAATCAGAAGCGGTAGAGTAGCTTCAAGCCCCACACCAGCTTCCCCACATCTAAGTTACGGCAGAGGGAGAAGGCACTGAAATGCCAAGGAAATTAGGGGACTCGAGAATAAGCCTTGGGTACCACCTCCTGGCTGGCACTCTGAGAGCAGTGCCCCCGTGCGTGTCCCCTGTACCACTGGACAAGGGCATGCTAAAGAGGACAGCATGTTAAGGGCTGGCAAGCCTCTCGGGAGGCTCCCCAGTACAGTTCCTGCATACCTCCGACTGGCCAAGGAAAAAACAACGACAACAACAGCAACGATACATGTGAAGGCTCCCTATATTCCAAGCACTTTTCTAAGCACTGTATATGTATTATCTCAGTTAATCCTCTTAGAAGTCCTACACAAGCAGTTACTAGTATTACCCACTTTTTATTGATCAAGATACTAAGGCCAGGATGGCTGAGAAAATTTGACCTAAGGATGCAAAGCTAATGAGTGCTGGAACTAAGCAGTATGTAGCAGAGCCCTGTATCCTCCAACTTTTTGTTTTTCAACATTATTTTTGCTATTCTGAATTATTGGTTTTTATTTTGCTGTTCTAGTTAATTTGAATCAGCTTGTCATTCTTAAAAAAAATGCTGCTGGGATTAGGATTGCGTTGGCTCTATAAATCGATTTGGAGAGAGCTGACATTGTAGCAGTACTGAATCCTGGAATTCATGAATATGGTATATTTAGGACTTGGTGTTTCTCTCCTCTGAGTGAGGGTGAAGAAACTGGCTCAGAATGTCCTACAGCGGAGCCTTAGCTTGGAAATTCACTAGCCAAAGATTTGCCTCTTTTGTGCCCTGGTTCTATTGTGACAATCTACCTTAAGGCAAAGGATGACTAAGCATCTAGTCATCTGAGTGGAAAAAGAGTTACATACTGGATAAAAACACATGGGTTGAAATATCAAAATATTTTCCCAGCACACCAAACAAAAGACTTTGTTATGTATGTTACAATATTAATGTAACAAATGGTAGAATTCAAGATGAAAAGCACTAAAGGGGACAAAGAGTGATACTTCATATCATTAAAAGAACAATTAACAAAGAAGTATTGGATTTTTATATATCTCACCTTAGAGCTTATAAAAATATAAAGCAAAATCTAATATACATATCAGACTTCACATTTAAGATGATGAATCTTCTCCGTCAATATCTAATGAAACAAGCAATAATGACACATGTCATCAGCATTAGCCAAACAAGACGGGTGGCCAAGAAAACAACCAGAATTGTCTGGAACAAATGGAGAAGTCCAGCTTAGTTCAGCTCCTACCTTCAGCCTCACCTCCCAGCAGCCTTCCTGGTGAATTAATAAGATCCTGACAATTCTCGCTAGTGCCACCTAAGCTGGAGTGACCCAATCTGAACGAGAATCCTTATCTTTTATCCCTTTCGTCTGAGAAGTAGCACAGATGGCTTCTAGAAATGAATGGGGGAGGTAAACAATGGCACTGACTCTCAAACAAAAGGGAAAATTTCAGAACTATCCACTGAACTAGGGAAATAACCTAAAGAGGAGGAAATTCAAAGCTGCAAAGTTGAAAAGATTGTTTTAAAACTCACTGACCAAAGGTCTCCCAGAACAGACTCGTAGTAAAAAAGTTAGGTTTATTTACCCTGCTACCGCAGGGCAGAAAGTTCTCCAGAGGAACAACAGGGGCCTCACCAAGACTAGAAGGGGCTTCCTGTGGGGTTTGGACTTGTGCTGGATTATTCCAGAAAAGTTAAAGGAGTGGAGACCAGTTATGGACTGAAGGTTGTCAAGAAATTAGGGCAATTTAGTGGCTGGGCATTTTAGTAATTTTTCTCTAGGAAGATGGATTAAAACAAGGCTAAAGCCGTCATTGGTAAAGGACCAGCTGGCACTCAGGTTAGTCGGAAGTGGGGGATGTCTTACTGTTTCTATAGCAATAGCAACAAATATTTTTCACACATCAGATTGACACAGATAAAAAGCGGTAACACCCAGTGCTGAGGGAAATGTATGGAAATAGGTTTTCTCATTCACACTAGATTGAGTGTGAATTTATAAGTGTTTGAAAATTATTACTGTGGAGAATTTTAAACATACATAAAAGAAGACCATGATGTAAGGGACTCCCATTATACCAGCTTCAACAACTGTCAAATCATGGCCACTTGTCCATCCTTTCATCCACTTCTCTCCCTCCAGTACTTTTCTGAAGGAAATTATTTCATCCATAAATATTTCAGTTTGTATCTCTACCATTATCACACCTTAAAAAAACAGTAAAAATTTCTTAATTTAATGAAATATCTAGTCAGTGTTCAAATTTCCGATTGTCTTATAAATATCATTCTTATTTTCATAGCTTGTTTGAATTGAGCTCCAAATAAGGTCCACATGCAGCTTTTTAAAGTAATACGAACTTGTATATTAAAAATTAAATATATACATATCCTTTGATGTAGTCATGGTAGTCCTAACAATCTAAGGAGGAATCTGTGAGAATATTTATTGTGGCATTGTTTATAATGACAAAGAAACTTGAAAACAACTTGAATTTCCATTGATGGAGGAAGAGTAAATAAATGTGTACGTCTGTAGTGTGGATAACTATGTTGCTATTAAAAAATCAAGTTGGATCTGTAGCTCCTGCTCTGGTGGGCTGCCCCGATGAATTAAGTAAGAAAAGATATGTAACTGAAAGATATATATAGTTTGTGATCTCACTTTTATAAAAGCAAATGACAAATTCACAATCTTCTATGCATTTTTATGTATTCATTTTTATGTGTTTGTACATATGTCTGTATTCCCTTGAAGATGTTCATATGGTTATGGGGAAACGTGTGTGGGCTCACATACCTGGGCAAATGACATTGGTTATACAATGGTTGTCAAGAAAGAGTGCATAAGGCAAAAGGAAATAAGAATAAAATCAGATTAGAACATGGAGAAATATTTATGGTGTACATTACATGAAACGTGGAAATCAAACTCTAGCCATAGTATCATTGCAAATGCACATGTAAAACTGACTGTAGTGGAATCAAGGACAAAGGAAAACTTAATTTAAGTGGTAGAGTTTTATCTCAGATTTTTTTTCACCAGAAAGTAACATTGGAAAAAAGAAAATAGATTGTTTTATATACGTGTATATTACATATATCCTCAAAATAATCAAATAAATCCATATTTGATCAATAATGACAACAAACCAATTTTTGTCTATTTGATTTTGTCTGTCAATAATGTGTATTATTCAGAAAGCATCTGTTCAGATAGTTAGGTCATTCAAAATGGTGTTAAAACGTCATCTCTTTACTTTTTAAATTTTATTTTCTTACTTTATTTTATTTTCTTTGGGCAGTCCACCCAAGCAATCCTGGAATGCCTAGTGGAATGCAATGTTACCCGATAATTCCTATAAAACTAAGGTTGGCACTGTGGTCACCAATGCAATCTGGACTTAATTGATGTCCTAATCCAATTATTAACTCAAATCAGAAATGTAAAAGTTCACTATGTATTTTCTACTACATTTACTGCTAATGAACAAGTTGTTAGGTACAAAGACAGGATTTAAGTAATTCATCCTCCCCCAAGCAGCTTCCTACATTCTTCTAAGTTAATGGACTGCTTTGTGCAGAGTTTCTTTTGAACTCTGCTTCCCCAGGAGCTCACCGATACCACGCGTAACTGACTCAATTCTCTCACTTCTTCCCTCCATTCAGTTGAAATTCACAAACTCCCCTAATGCCGAATGTTCCTTCAAACAGCATGTACGGACTCAGACAATTGTAAACGGAAATGTGAAGCCAGCATTAAAATTGCATGCCCATGCAATGATTCAGATTTTAGCCTTGGGAAGGTCCAAAGGGAGGGTGGCTCTCGACTTTCACTTTTTATTTTGTAACTTTTTGTAGCATGAATTTTCTAATCTCATAGATGTGTTTCTTTTAAATTAACAAACTGTTCCTTGTAGGCTGGCTATCAGGGGTGGAAGAATGTGATACACTATTTTGTTTGCTTCTTTGTGCTTTTCTATAAAGTAAGAGACAATCACATACTAGCCAAGGAATGGATAATGTAAATCTATATTTACTGGCCCAGAAAACTGTAAGGCCTTTTTTTTTAATTTAAGAAAGACAATTGTAATACAATGCGCATAGTATGATCCCAATTATGTAAAATTGTGTGTTTGCACCTGCAGGTATTGACATTAATAAATGTCTGGGAAGATATTATAAAAGTGTGATGTTGTTACACATTCTGTTTTATAACCATTCTAAGTTGCCTTAATTTTCTCACAATGAGGATGTGTCATCTTTGAACATAGAGGATAACACAAAATTTTAATAAAAACTCTGACATCTACTTGATATCCCAGCAAACTAGAAGCTGGGATGGAAACAGGGTAAAAGATAAGAAAATGATTTAAATAAAGTTATACACACTGAGAGGTTGCCTACTAAAGCAGTTCAGCGGCAAAGCGAGGAGTGACCCAAAACTGGGAGATTATACCTGGAATCTAGCAAAGGGAACAGAGTGTTCCCCAGGGCAGGGGAGAAACCTGAGCCGGCTAGCTTTAGCATAAACAAAAGTGGGTCTGCAGGCACTGACCTGCAGACCTGTCACAAAGAAAGAAAGAAAGAAAGAAAGAAAGAAAGAAAGAAAGAAAGAAAGAAAGAAAGAAAGAAAGAAAGAAAGAAAGAAAGAAAGAAAGAAAGAAAGAAAGAAAGAAAGAAAGGAAGGAAGGAAGGAAGGAAGGAAGGAAGGAAGGAAGGAAGGAAGGAAGGAAGGAAGGAAGAAGGAAGAAGGAAGGAAGGAAGGAAGGAAGGAAGGAAGGAAGGAAGGAAGGAAGGAAGGAAGGAAGGAAGGAAGAAAGGAAGAAAGAAAGAAAGAAAGAATAAGATGTATATCCACCCAAAAAGTCCCTATTAATAAGCCAGGAAGTCTTGTTGCTTAGAACATTTTTACTACAAATCATGGTTTCAAACCTCCATACCAAAGCAGAAATGCTCTTTGAATAAAGCTAAAACTACATGTCATTTTGATAAGTACATACAAATACAGGTAAATATACAGAAAAGTTCTAGAGGAGTAAACATGGAAGCACTGAAGAGGAGAAACTGGGATCAGGGTGGAGGAGGTGGTCAAAGAGGCCTTTAACCTTGTCTATAATGTTTCAATTTCTTTAATAAAAGGAAAATATTAACATATTTTCATCGTGGTTAAAATACACAAAATTTACAACACAGCCATCTTTAAGTGTGCAATTCAGTGGCACAGTACAGTCACAATATTAGACAACCATCACCACTCTCTTCTAGAACTTTTTCATCATTCCAAACAGAAATTCTGTACCCATTAAATAACTCTACATTTTCCCTTCCCCTAATCCCTGATAACCTCTGTTTTCTGTCTCTATAAATTTGCCTATTCTACGTAACTCATATAAGAGAATCACAAAATACTTGTCCCTTTGTGACTGGCTTATTACATTTAGCATAATTTCCTCAACTTTCATCCATGGTGTAGAATATGTCACAATTCCCATCCTTTTTAAGGCTGAATAGAATTCCACGGTGTGGACATACCACATGTTGTTTATCAATTCATGCGCTGATGACCACTTTGAGTTATTCCTGCCTTCTGGCTGTTATGAGTAATGCTATGAAGATTGACGGACAGATGTCTGTCTGAGTCTCTGCTTTCAGTGCTTTTGGGAAAATACCTAGGAGTAGAATTGCTGGATCCTACGGTAATTCTCACTTTTTGAGGAACTGCCAAACTGTTCACAGCAGCTGCACTGTTTTATATTCCCACCAGCAACGCATGAGGGTTCCAATTTCTCCACATTCTCACCAAAACTTGTTTTTCCCTTTTTTTTAACCTAATAACCATCTGAATGAGTGTGAAATGGTCTCATACGGTGGTTCTGATCTGCATTTTCACATGTTATTTTCTTTATGTGCTATAAATTTTTAATTAGAAATTATTCTAGAAGAGGAAAGTAAGGGATCAGGATTTGTTTTCTTCATTCACAAACTAGGGATATCTTCTTCACTGCTAAGCTCCGTGAGGACAGAGGCCAGCCCCTCACAAGGTGTCTGGCACTCATTAAATAGGGTATACATTTGATGAATAAATGACTGCATTCACCTCCCAATCTGTGTACGAGTTGAGGGGAATAAGTCTATGAGGAAGTGTTACCTTGAAAAATACACACGTGAATATTAGTCAGCCATAAAAAAGAAAAAGAAAATCCTACCATTTGCGACCACGTGGATGGACCTTGAGGGCATTATGCTAAGTGAAATGATTCAGACAGAGAAAGAGAAATACTCTTATGATCTTCCTTATAGGAGGAATCTAAAAAACACTGAACTCACAGAAAATGAGAGTAGAAGGGAGGCTGCCTGGAGGGTGAGGGGGAAATGGGGAGATGTTGGTCAAAATGTATAAACCTTCAGTTATAAGATGAGGAAGTTCCAGGGATCTAACGGACAGACAGCATGATTATATACTTGAAAGTTGCTTTACTGTTCTCACCATAACAACAACAAAATGGTAATTGTGTGAGGTAAAGGATGTGTTAACTAACCTTATTGTGGTAAATATATATATATCTCCAAACTGTACACCTTAAACTTACAAAATGTTAATGCCAATTATATCTCAATAAATGTGGAAAAAATTAAATAAGACAAGTCACCCAGAGGAAAAAGAAAAAAAAACACACATACATACTAATTGCTGAAAAAGACAACGTCATTTTGGAAGTCTTGGGTAAACAGCATATTTCAAGACAGATCCAAGATGACCAAGAAAACCTAAGGGACACTACCTACAGTTTTAAGAAAAGCAGCTTCAGAGCCAGTCTTCATCCGTCTGGACTGCCAGATATGGACAAGGAACTTTTCAAGCGTACTCATATTACACAACCAGGGGACCTGGTGTTTCCTGTGTTTCAGGCAGGATGGCTGATGAGAAAGGTATATACAGTCAGGACACCATTGTACCCGTAAAGTCATAGCCCTACTTGTATGCTTGAAAGTCAGTTACTAATGTTAATCACTTTATCATAAATTTTGCAACAGGGGTAGATATTTTAATTTTTTCCAATTAGTTCATATATCCATGAATAAACATTACTTATCGGAGATGGCAACCATCCATTGCTTTTCCCTAACTGAAGAAGATGGAAGCCATTCAACTTGTTTTCTTCCATTCCCTTCCCACAAGTTTAAAGTGCAGGTAAACTATTCCTCTCCCCACTCCCCAAGCTGAGAACTTGTCCGAAAGTCACTGAACCATTGCCCCGGACAAGCCCCTAAAGCCCTTCAGGGTGAAAGAAGGGAGGAGAGAGCTAATTGGTCCTGAGAGGCACCAAGATGGGAGCTGCCTGGATTCCCTTCCTCCTTGAGTCATGCGTGTGCATTCTATATGAGCCAGTCAACTGGAAAGCACGGAAGGCGGCTGAGACGGAAGGTGGCTGAGGTGTAAGGCCCTTGCTGGTGGGGACGTCTGGGAGGAAGGGTTGAGACTGACCTCTTCTACGCTGGAAAGCGCACAGGGGAGACCCCAGACAGCAACGACAAGCCCAGTCCAAGTTAAGAGAGCTGGCATCTGGACTCCTGACATGTTGGGAGAACCATCACTGACGTAGCAATACCCAGAAGAAAAAGAACAGACAATTTTTCATGGACAGTCTTGCAGAGAACATTCTTTCCCTCTCCTCTGCATCCCTGTGTGAAGGAGCAGGAGCCAAGGAGAGAGAAAGGAGTGACATTCACACGCCCTCCACTACGAACTGCTGTGGCCACAAGCCCACCTGCACCAGCAGAATGGAAAGAGCGATGAATTAAATATGAGATTAAAGATATTAAATGGGCAGGCCCAAGTCATAATAGTTGGAATGAGACTGTGCTAGTTACTGAAAGTGGCTGCACAGTTATGGGACGAGAGTAGAATATTCTTCAGGGAATCTGCTAAATGAAGAGTAAATGGATTTAAGTGGATTGCTAGAGAGTGACTGGTTGTAGAGGAAAAACTAAAATTGCTTCCTACTTATATCTCACAAGCTCAGATTTCTCAAACTGGCTATACACTTACCATAATCTATAATTATTTACTCATTTATCGTTTGTCTTCCCCATAAACTATAAGCACCATGGACCCGAGACCATGTCTGCGTTGCTCACTGCTATATCCCTTGAGTATGGTATATGTGCTCGGCAATAATTTGATAAATGAAGATTCCTTATCTTTTAAAGATACAAACTGAAATGCCTGCAGAATAAACAATGTGATGCCTGACATTAACTTTAAAATAATTCAGGAATGTGGGGGTGAGAAAGTGGGTGGAAATATAAATAGAATAAGATTAGTCATTCTTGAAGCTGAATGGTGGGCACATAGGGTTCATTATAATCTCTCTTTTGGTGGGAGAGGGTATAGCTCGGTGGTAGAGGGCATGCTTAGCATGCAAGAGGTCCTGGGTTCAATCTCTAGTACTTCCATATAAATAAATAAAACCTAGTTACCTCCCCCCTCAAAAAAATCTCTTGTTTAACTTTTTTAAATCATAGTAGAATCATAATTAACTTTCTTAATTTTAATTTTTTCTCAACATAATATGAAAACATCTAAATATACGTAAAAGGTAAAAGTGAACACCTATATAACTACCACATAGATTTGACGTTAACATTTTGTTGTGTTTACTTTATCCATATCTATCCATCTATACATTTATCCATCTTATTTTTGATGCATTTCAAAATAACTTGCAGACTTCATTACACTTCACCCCTTAACACTACAGCATACATACCATAGAGCTCAAAATTTTACCAATTCTTTTTTCATTTACAGTGAAATAATATATTTACTATATATAAATACATCATACATTTACTATATAAAAATATAACATTTATTTACATATATAGTCTACAAAAACACATATATTTATATTAGTTTTTATTTTTAGAAGTTTATAGTCTATTATGTTTGTGTTCCCCCAAATTGGTATGTTGATGCTCTAACCCCCAATGAGGCCTTAGGGAGGATATTAAGGTTAGATTAGATTAGGGAATAAGGATGGGGGCCCTCATGATGAGATTTGAGGCTTATGAGAAGATGAAGAGGTCTATCCGTCAACCTTGCCCTCTCCCTGCATGCACCCACTGGGGAAAGGCCATTTGAAGATATGCCGAGAAATCTGCAACCCAAGAAGAGAGACCTTACCAGAAACTGAATTGGTCAGCCCCTTGATCTTGAACTTCCCAGCCTCCAGGACTATAAGAAAATTAATTTTTGTAGTTTAAGCCACCAGTCTACAGTATTTTGTTGTGGCAGCCTGAGCACACTAAGACATAGTGTTATTAGGAAGCCACTGAAGGGGACTTGATTACATACTTTCTTAAAGATCACTTTGAACAGGGAGGAAGGAGTGAAAGAGGACAAGAACAGGTTCAGGAAGACTGGGTAGGAGGCTACAATAGTAGACTGGGCCAGGGGTGATCTTGGTTTGCCTAAAACCGTAACAGCAGACGCCAAAAGAAGTGAGTGAGTGCAAGAAATATTTGGGGAGTAAAACAGTATTTGTTGATGAGGAAAGGGTAGAAACTGAGCATTAAGCTCAGACTTCTCACTTGAGCAACCGCTGGCTGGTGGTACCACCAGTCACTGCGGTGGGGAACACAGAAGAGAAGCAGGCTTTCTTTGCAGGGGTCGGGAGGGAGCAGGTGAGTTCAGTTTTAGACATATTCAGCATGAGACGCCCAAGAGATTCAATAAACATTTGGATATACACACCTGGAGCTTTGAGGCCAGGGCTGGGCTAGAGATAAAACTATGGGAGTCATCAGCCCAAAAATTATCATTAAGGCATGGGAATGCTTGAGACTGTGCAGGGAGAAGTATACAAAGGCCACGAGGAACTTCGTGATTTAAGGAGTGAGTTAGAGGAGCAGAAGTCAGCTAAGGAGACTGAAAAGATGTGGCAACAGAGGTGCAGAGTCACAGAAGCCCAGAAAAGAAGCAGGGAGTTAAATAAACTGAACGTTTCACGGTATTTGGTGAAGACAGCTTAATGAATCCCTTCACAACAAGGATGATTTCAAACGTACCACCAGATCATCTGAACTCTGCTGGCCGTAGACCGGCGGTGTTCAGTGTGTGTTCCCCACGATGGCAGCATCGACATCACCTGGGAACTTGTCAGAAATGCAAATTTGGGGGCCTCACCGCATGCCTACTGAGTCAGAAACTCTGGGGTGGGGCCCAGCACTCTGTGTTTTAACAAGCCTTCTGGGTGACTCTGATGCTCAGTAAAGTTTGAGAATCACTGCTCTAGGCAGTGCTTAGATAGCACCTGATAACCATTCCGTTAGGATCCAGTCCCCTTTGCAGTCAACACATTCTCCTTTGGATCTGTTAATACATTTTACCAAGCTGCTAGAGCCTGAGCAGCAAGATTCTGTCAATACCCCGCATTTACTGTAACACAGATCCTATCCTGATTTTTATGTTCCTGCCCTACAGCCAACTACCTACCACTTCTCTGTCTGCTGGGTACATCTTTTTTCATCTTTATACCTTTGCTCATTCATAACATCTAATTACTCGTCATGTCTGCTCCTTCATCACTTCTCTTTGTGCATTTTTTCAGTTTCTGATCCTGCTACTGATCTAACCCCTAAATCGCACAGTTTAAATTCCTGAGTGGCACGGATTGTTGGTAAAACCGCAAACTGGCACAATTCAGGAGAGTAATTTGGCATCATTTATCGAAACAACAGATACATCGCCTTTGACCCAGTAATCCCACTTCTAGGAATTTATCCTACAGAGGTATTTGCCCATGTGCACAAAGAAGGGGGCCTCTTGCCGCCCACTGGGCCACAGGCCAGCTCACCCACCCTCAGCAGGGGCCCCTCCACCCGCCAGGCCAGTCCGAGGCCAGCCCCCCCCCCCCCCCCCCCGTGAATCGGTTGAGGCCTGTTTACACCTCACTGCACACTTGAGTCAGTTAGAAGCAGCTGGGAAAGAAGACCTTGCAGCCTCAGCGTCCCGCACTCTCGCCCTCAACACCGCCCCCAAGCCGGCTGATTTGATTTTCTCACTCTCTCTCTTTTTCTCCTCGGGAAGGGAGGACGAGGGCCACCGCCAAGGACAGCGACCCGCGGCCCTGACCCGGCGGCCCACCGCCAGCCGCCAGGGGGCGGGGCTAGGGGGAAGCGGGGCCGGGCCGGCGGGGGCGGGGCTCGGGCGTGAAGGGGCGGGGCCGGCGGGGTGATGGCCCCGGTTGTCGCTGCTGCCGCCGCTGCTGCCGCCTCAGCAGCAGAAACCGAAGTCGCCGCCGCCGCCGCCGCCGCCTCCCGGGTCGCCGGCCGCCCGCGCGCTGGCTCGGCTGGGACCCGCAGCCATGGAGGACTTCATCGTGATCTCGGACGACAGCGGCTCCGAGAGCTCCGGGGGCGCCCGCTCGGGCCGGGCGCGGAGGCTCCGCCGGGCCCTGTCCCGCACCCCCGGTGCGCCTCCCCGCCGAACCGTGGTGAGTGAGCCCACTGCCTGTGGCCGAGCCGCTCGGTGGCCGGGGCGTCTCCTCGGCTCGGGAGCGGACCACCCGGCGCGGCCGGGCCCGGCCCGCTGCTCTCGGCGGCCCAGCCGCCCGCCCCTGGGCGCCTCACAGCTGCAGCGGCTTCCCGCCTTGCCGCCTTCCCGGCCTGTCCAGCCCCGGCCAGGCCTCCCGGGCTCCGCGCTCAAGCCCGAGCGGGCTGCGGCTGGAGAGTGGCGGCCGAGCACATGGACGAGCAGGTCCTGGCGCGCCTGGTGCGAGGGGTGCCGGAGCCCCCGGGGGGCCGCGGTCCAGGCCGGGCCGGGCTGGGGGGCTGGGGGCCTGGCGGGGGACGCGGGGGCCCTGGGGGCGTCCCGGACCCCGAGGCAGGGACGTGGGAGCGTGTAATTGTTTGGCTTGTGGTGGGTGCAGATGAATGCAGGGAGGTAACAGGAGCCCGGGCAGGGCGGGAGGGAAGCTGGGGCCTGGGCCAGATAGTGGCCTCGCTCCAGGGCCTGGCAGCCGAGCGAGGGGCCCGATTTTGGAGCTGTGGAGGAGGGTGATTTATGTCGCTTAGCAAACATTTACCAAGCTCTAAACGGATAGCGAGGGAAGCCTCTTGCACGAAGTCTTTTTCCCTCAGGCTCCCTTAGTCTTTGTCCTTCTTCCTGAGGGAATGAATAAAACATCTATGGTCCTTGCCCTTCTAGAATCCTCCACAGATATTTATTGAACCCTAACTCTGGGCCAGATGTTCCAGGAGCTGGGGATAGGATAGAACACACAACATCTGTGGTTCCCGTCACACAAGGTGATGTAGTCAACAAGTGGCTATTGAGGACTCAGGGGCTGGGAGGTGGGCAGGGCACCCCCTCTATCAGAAGACTCTCCACGTCAGACTTGCAACAGTCTTCTCCAGCCTCCCAGAGTCACGCCCCAGAAATAAAGGAATTATCACGCCCCTGTTCTTTGTAAACACCTTTCTTCACATGCAGATATTGTCAAAACAGATCTAACTTCTGTTCCTCCAGGCCCCTTCCCTTCCCAGCTTTGTAGTCCCCAAGCCTCCACTGTGAGCCACCTTTGTGTCCCAGGTATAGTGCTAAATCTAGGAGGTCACTATGCATGGCCTGTAAAACTAATTAACTTATGGTGCTGAGTTGACATGGTTCAATCAAGAGTGATTCTCTGTCAATTTCAGTAAAGAATTTAGAGGAGATGGACAGACAAAGAGATTTTCAAGTAAAAGTGACCCCACCTGGGAAGTGACTGTACTGACTGCTGTGACAGTGTCAGGGCCATACAAGATCTGCATTAAATATTGGTTGGATGAAAGAATGGTTGAAGGAATGGGGGAGAGAGCAGTTCAGATGGTGTTTGATAGGTGAGAGCAGATACAGTAGGAGCAGGCTTGGGGTGGAGGGAATGCTGCATTCAGTTTGGACTTCAGAGGAGTTGAACTCTGGAGAAAAGTCAGGACTGGAGAGATTTGGTAATCATCTCAGTAGAAAGGAACCTTGAAGGCCTAATTGTGATTTAGGATAATCAAGGAAAGAGTATAGAAAGAAAAGGTGAAAGAAAAAAAAATGCTGCAGAATAACTCACAAACTGCCTTTCCTCTTAGTTCCTCCTCTTTTCTATTCCTCTTCCTCTCAATCCCCACTTAACTTTGTCCTTCCTATCTGCTTCCTTTCCTGCCAAGTGGTGTCTGTCTTCCCTCATCCTGGTCCAGCTTCCTTCTCCAAGTGCACCGATGTCATCCTTATCCCAGTCTGTTGTGTGTACTGTCACCCTTCATGCACACACACACACACACACAGGGGTGTTCTCAAATTGCCCCCCTCCCTTATGACTACCCAACCAAGCATTTTGACATGGAACCCTCTGGGTTAAAGAGAAATAAAGGGCAGGTTCCAGAGCAGTGCCCAGTGTAAATCTTGCTTCTCCCAATATTTACTCCAGCTTTCTAAAAACTCCAAGCTGGTTCTCCTTTTATCTTTCTAGCAAGTTAGATAAGGGTGGTAGGATAACCACATAAAAGGTCAAGTCTCATTAAGAGACTTGCAAGGTTATAAAGCCTAAGGTGTCTTTGTCCAACTTTTCCTCAAAGCCCCAAGGTCAGAGGAACCTCTGTGCAAATCAGGAACTACCCACCTTCTCCCCTACCCCTGAACCACCCCTTCTCTCTCTCACACACACACACACACAGCTGTGGGAGGAGCTTTGGCAAATTCTGTCATCTCAGCTTTTGCACTTGAGAACATCAGTGCCTACATGGCAGGACCATTAGAAGGTTTTTAATGAAGCAATGCAAGGAAAATGTTCAGCATAAATGATAGCTTTGGCTACACTTTGTGCTGTTTCTCAGCCAGGCCTGACCTTCTCAAGCTTGGCAAGCAATGAAATAGAAGAAACAAGTTTTGTAAAAAAAAAAAAAAAATTTTTTTTTTCTGTTTTTACAAATATTTGACTGAGGGGAAACAACTTGCTTCAGTTCGGAAGATCAGAAAGCCATCTCCAGTGCCGAAGCCGACGTTTCTGAACTCTTGGGTCTTAACCTGGGCTTTTGTCTTCAGTGAGTTGATGAAATGTGTCTGTGTTTTTTATAATATTTATTGGGTTGTTTTTCCCCACTTATAAAAGCAGAACATGTTCAGATAATTTTGGTTGGCCTAATTACAAAAAATTTAGAAATATATCTGGAAGAAAATTTAAATTGCCCTTAATCTCACCATCCAAAGATAACCAGTGTTAACATTTTGAAGTCTGCCTGCCTGAACTTTTATCTGTAAATGCCAGTGTGCTCTCATAATGTATCCATGTGTCTCCGCAATACATATTTTTGCAAAAATGAAGTCTTACTATACTTCATTGTTTTCAGCTTGCCTTTTTCTCTTAATATACTTTTTATCTCTTTCTGTGTCACTAAGTAACACATCTTCAGTATTTTAATGTATTTCATCGTACAGATTCATAATTATATTTCTCTTTTCCTATAAATGGATATCATTCTGCCATTTCTAAATTTTCTCTAATTATAAACAACTCAGGGAGAAATTTCCTGAGAAATAATTTTTATATCCTTATTCATTTGTTTGTTAGTGAGATTGCTGAGTCAAAATGGGTGCCCTCTTTGGAGGGCTTTTGCTGTATATTGTCAAATTTCCTACAGAAATCGTGCACCAATTACATTCCCACCATACCCCTTTCGCCGCTACCTGGTCACTCCTAGATACTGTCAATTTATTGAGGAAATATTTATTGAACACTTACTATATGCCAGGCCACTCTTGAAGGTGCTAAGACTACAGCTGTAAACAAAACCAAGTCCCTGTTCTCGTGGAGATTTCATTTTAGTCAGACAGAGACAAAGAGTAAACAACCACATAAATGTCATGTCAGATGATGTACAGGGTGTTAGGAAGAAAAGTAAGGCATTTGTGTTCTTTTAATCTTTGCTGATTTGATAGATTTTGTGAGCTGTCATGGTTTTAGTTGGGGGGCTGTGATTCATTTCTTCCTTAAATATTTATTGAGCACATGCTTTGACCCTGGGTTGCAAAGGTCAACAAGATGACGATGGGCCTACGTTCTGATGGGGAAATATAAGAAACAAACTAACAAATAAGTGAACAGTGTAACAGAGAGTAACTTGGGTGGAGCTGGGAACATTAGGTCATGTTTTCAAAGAAGCCCTCTCTGAAAAGTTCATGTTTGATCTGAGAACAAAATAACAGAACAGATTTGTTATGAGGACATCTTGGGAAATAAAGTAACAGCAAGGGCACAGCAGGAGCGGAGGCTTGGAGGTGGGAATAGGCTCGACTGGGGGAATCGAAAGGTCAGTGGGGCTGGAACGTGAGTGCAGGACAGAGTTGGAAGAGATGAGAAGTTGATGGGCTGGGTTATACAGGGCCTTGAGGACCACAGTAAGGAATTTGGATTTTATTCTTACGTAGTAAGTAATCTTTGAAGGGTTTTGAGCAGGGAAATAACATGATCTGATTTACATTTTTAAAAGGTGACTACCA
Organism: Camelus ferus; assembly: GCF_009834535.1. Classification (NCBI taxonomy): domain Eukaryota; kingdom Metazoa; phylum Chordata; class Mammalia; order Artiodactyla; family Camelidae; genus Camelus; species Camelus ferus. Next base: position 3,823,735 of record NC_045717.1, on the reverse strand, counting down.
TGAGATGAGAAGACTGTAAGATAAGGTGACTGTGTAAATTTATCATCCAGGTGGAGATCTTTCCCCAAATGAAAGGGGGTGTTAACTGGACAGGGTGTCAAGCAACAGGTGAAAACTGAAACTGTCCAAAACAAACCAGAAGTATAGTCACCTTACTGTAAGGGACAAAAGTAGAATCAGGGAGATCCATCTCGGAGGTGGCAGCAACAGTCCAGACCAGAGATAATTGTAGCTTGGACTAGAGTGGTGATGCAAGCTGGGGGAGCAGAAGGATATGAGAGGTATTTAGGAAGTAAAATCAACTGGTCCAGATCCTTGGACATGGTTAATGAGGGGAAGGGAGGAATCAAGAATGATGCCCTGGTTTGGGCCTGAGCTACTGGATGCAAGTCCATGTCAGTCACTGAAATGAGGACGCCTTGAGCAGGAACAGGGTTGAAGGAAAGATTCAAGAGTTCTTTTTTAAAGGTGTTAAATTTAAGCTGCCTGTGGGATAGCCAACAGGTATGATGTTTGTACTGAGTTTGGAGGCCAGAGGAGAAGTCCTGACTAGGGCCCCACATTTGGTGTCATAGCACACAGGTTGTAGTAAAGTCATAGGCCAAGATGAGATCATGCAGGCTGAGTGTCTACAAGTGGGAGAGCACACAGGACCTAGCCCTGGGACGTGCCACCATGCCTCGCCCAGGTGAGGGCGAGGGAAGGAGGAGCAGCTAGTGAGGCTGGCGGTCAGAGCATGTGCCCAGCATGCGGTAGAGCTGGACACCCTGCACATGTTTATTTGAGATAGAATATTGGAGACCTCTCTCTATACACAGTGTGTGTGTGAGTGTGTGTCATCTGCCTCTTCTTGTCCTATCAAGTTTAGGGGTTTTTTTCTGCTAATTTTTCAGTTTTATTTACATAGTAAAGACTTTATAGGTTGGATTGGGTCCCCCAAAATGATATGCTGAAGTCCTGGCCACCACTACAGAATGTGCCCTGATTTGAAAGTAGAGTCACCGCAGATGTAATCAGTGAAGATGAGGTCATACAGAGTAGGGTGGGCCCTTAATCCCGTATGACTAGTGTCCTCATAAGAAGATGTGAAGACGGAGAAAGAACACATGTGACAATGGGAGCGATGCAGCTGCAAATCGAGGACACCAAGCAGTGTTGCTGGCGACACCAGAAGCTCAGGGAAAGGCACAGAACTGACTCTCCCGTAGAGCCTTCTAGAGAGCATGGCCCTGAAGACACCTTGATTTTGGACTTCCAAGCCTCCAGAACTGTGAGAGGATAAATTCTTGTTGTTTTAAGCCAGCCAGTTTGTAGTAATTTGTACCAGGAAACTAACAAAGCCCCCTGTGTCATGCATGTCACATTTTTTCAACCTTTTGATTTCTTTGGTTTTCTTTACAGTTTTAAATTAGTATATAGTCAATTCTGTAACTCTTCTCCTTCATGATTTCTGTCTTTGTTGTCACACTTAGAAAGGCTTTCCTTACTCCTAAAATCATAAAAATATTTTTTGCTTTTAATTCATTAATCCACCAGGATTTCGTTTCAAAAAAAGAATAAAATCGTATTTTTCTCTCCAGACGGTTAGCTAGTTGTCCCAACATCGTTTATTGAATTACCTATCCATTTTACCCAGTGGTTTGAAATATTACCTTTATCAACTGATAACCTTCGTGTCTATCTGTGGACTTTGTATTGTGGCCTCATAACATGCTGTTATGGTAATAAGCAAAGGAAACTCTCATTGCTCTTCCTTTTTAGAATTTTTCTGGCTAGCTTTGCATATTTATTCTTTCAGGCAACTTTAAAATTATTTGGTCAACTTCCAAATTTTTACTTTTAAATTGGGATTACACTAAATTTAGTAATCCATAGTTTGTGGTGTTTTATTTAATGAAGTTTTACATTTTTACATATGTCTTTGTGCATCTTCTTTCTTTCTTTTTCTTTTGTTTTATATTTAGAAAGATTTTTCCTGTCCTGAGATTATTTTCCTACTATTTCCTTACTATTGTTCTTTTACTGTCTCATTCTTAATTTTTAGTTCTTTAATTCATCTAAAATGTTTTATGCAGCATGAAGTATGCTTACCATTTTCCGTATACTGTATTGCCTTATTTCTAAGACAGCACTTAATCTAAGACTTGCTGTCAATGTAAGAACAGGTTTTTAGGGAAAAAGAAACTATCACATGAAATGTATACACTATTATATGCATCCTGATTGCAGATGTATGAGGGAAACATTCTGGATATTCGATTTTATAATATATGATGTAAATCAACTGTCTGGGAATCATTTGTTAAATAATTATTTTTCTCCACTTATTTGAAACACATTTTTTACACCAGATTATTTTATACACTTGTATCTGTTTCTGGGTTTTCTATTCTGTTGCAATGATTTGTCTATTCTCAATGCCAGAACTCTACTGTTTTACTTTTGTGGTTTGATATTTTTTTCATATCTGGCAGAGCAATTACCTCTCCTTACTTTTTTTTTCCCAAGAAATTTCTTGGCTGGTGTGACCATTTAGTTCTCCAAGTGAATTTTAGAATCATCTTATCAAGGATTACATTAGCTCAGGGGATTACCTTGGGCCAGTTTATTCTGTGCTGTGGGAGGCTGTCCTGGGGCACTGGGATGTTTAGTAGTGTCTTTGGTCTCTACCCCCCAGGTCGATGCCAACCCATCACAGCACTCCCCTCCGCTTGTGACAACCAGATAGTGCTAAATGTCTCCTGTGGGGGGCAGAATTGCCACTGGTCCAGACCACTACATTAGATTTATCATTTAAAGGAGAATTAATATCTTAGTAATATTGTCTTTCTAATTAGAAGCATAGTTTAACTTTTCATTTTATGGGGTTTTCCTTCTTGGCAATCAATAAAACTTTAAGCCTTCCTTTGTTTGGGTCCTGTGCCTCTCCTATCAAGGAGCTGGTATTTTGATTCTGAATGACTGCTGTATAGGGTTGACCATATTAATCATGGTGAGCATGAATGACATAGTGAGAAAAGCTGGCGTTCATGCCAGGCATCATGTGAAGTGCCTTGCATGGATTAGCTCGTGCCGTCTTCACTGCAACCCCATGAGAGTGTAGGTACTATTATTGTCCCTATTTGATAGATGAGGAAACTGAGGTAGGTTCAACCAGGTGCTAACTGGTAGAGTTTTAACTATTTTTATGTGTTTGTACACAAACATACATAAATGTCTAATTTTCTCCCAGTAGAGTCATACTAATCTTTTAAACTACTTAATACATTTTAGGCATTTTAAAAATATTGGTACCTCTTTCAAACTATTGTCCACTTTGTTTACAGTGGTATTCCCAGTATATAATAAGGATCCAGGCCCACAGTATTCGTTTAATAAGTACTTTATCAGCTGTACGTTATTCTAATATAAAAAAAGCCATAATTTATTTAACCAGCCCCTTATCGATTTTAATTTTTTTTTGCTATTACAGACTATGATGTAATGAACTCTCTTGCATGGTCATAAGAGTGTGTTTGTAGGACAGGTTCCTTACAGTGGAATTTTGAAATTAAAGAGCAATATGTATTTATGATTTTAATATATGTCACTGCTGTAGACATAACGTCGTTTGTTGTGGGATCTTAGTATCTGAAATCCAGAGCTCTGTTTGCAAAAACTCCCACCTTTGGTGATAAAATGTATTTCTTCCTAAAGAAGCTTCAATTCCAGATACATTCCTAGGCTCCCTCGCACCTAAGGCTTGGACATATGTACTTATTCCAGACTTCGAATTGGAAGCTGGTGATGAAAAAAGCAGGGTAAAGTGGACTCTATTTTGGCGAGGCCACAGCAGCAATGGCCTGACACGTAGCAGTAGGGCCCAGGGCACAGCTGGCCACGTGACAGTGATACTGGCATATTCAGTTATGCAGTATGGTTTCAAGCATCCATTTTGGCTGCATAGACTCCAAGCTTGTTCTCAGGCTCTCCTCTAAATCCTGGGTGCTACCCATTATCCTTAATCAGTTCCTTTTGTACTTAAATTAATCAGAGTGGATGTTTTTTAGGATTTGGTTTTTTCACTTGCTACTAAGATCCCTGGCTGATACATAACCACCAAATTATACTTCAAAAAGACTGTAACGTACATTCTTACATGAACAGTGTTTAAGAATACTTGTTTTCTTATACTTTGGCCAACCTGGATGTTATCAAACTTCTTAGATTTGTGCCACAGGTAATAGTCTAACTTTTCAATTGTCTAGAATTTTGCTCAAAGGGAAGGCTCCTCTCAAATAGTTGGTTAACTCATTTAATACTGTTGAATGATCTACCCGATTATGTGGAAAACTACCTGTGTCATAAGCTAAGTGTCCAGCTCTGGGGCCCATTTTCTACATATTTTAATTGCTGTAGCTCTGCAGTTTACCTTGACGTTTGGTAGGGCAAAGCCTCCTTATTTATCTTTCGTTCTCCTTTTATGTTATTCTTGAGTCTTTCCTCTTTCAAATGAACTTTTGAATCATCTTATTCATTCTTTTTAAAAATACCACTGGAATTTTGTTTGGGGTTTGTTAAATTTATAGATTAATTTGGGGATAACCAACACTTTTTAAACTTTAAATTTTGTTATAAAATTTATATGGATAGACCTATATCTATTAAAGAAATTGAATCAATGAGTAATTACCTTTCAAATCACAAAGCACCAGGCCCAGATGGGTTCACTGGTACATTCTTCTAAACATTTAAGGAAGAAATTACACCAATTCTCTACAGAAGATAGAAGCAAAAGAAATAAATACTTCCTAACTTATTCCATGAGGCCAGCATTACCCTAATGCCCTAAAAACAGACAAAGACATTGTAAGAAAAATACAGGCCAGTATGTCTCATTGAACATAGATGCAAAATTCCTCAACAAAATGTTAGCAAATTGAATCTAACAATGTATAAAAATATACACCATGACCAAGAGGAATTTACCCTAGGTATGCAAGTGTGGTTCAACATTCAAAAATCAATTAATGTAATCCAGCACATCAACAGGCTAACAAAGAAAAACCACATCATATCAATAGATACAGAAAAAGCATTTAACGAAATACAATATCCATTCATGGTATTTAAAAAAAAAATCCTCAGCAAACTCGGATTAGAGGGGGAGTTTCCTCAACTTGATAAAGAACATCTACAAAAACAAAACAAACAAAAAACCTATCATACTTAATGGTACAAAGCTTGAAATTTTCCCACTTAGATCAAGAACAAGGAAAGGATGTCCCCTCTTATCAATGCTTTTCAGTGTTGTGCTGGAAGTCCTAGCTAATACAATTAGACAAGAAAAAGAAAAGTATACAGATTGCAAAAGAAGAAATAAAACTGTCTTTGCTCACAGATGTCATAATCACATATGAAGAAAAAAATCTGAACGAACTGACAAAAAAAAATCTAATAGGGGATAATAGCAAAATTGTAGGATGCAAGGTCAGTTTACAAGGCAGTCACTTTCCTATATTCCAGCAATGAACAAGTAGAATTTGAAGTTAAAAACATATTACCATTTATTTTAGAACCTAAAAACATGAAATAACTAAATATAAACCTAACAAAACATATATAAGATTGGTATGAGGAAAACTCCAAAACTGATGAAAGATATTTAAGAACTAAATAAATGGAGAGAGATTCCATATTCATGGATAGGAAGACACAACATTGTCCAAAATGTCAGTTCTTAGGAACCTGATCTATAGATTCAATGCAATCCCAATCAAAATCCTAGCAAGTTATTTTGTGGAGATCAATAAACTGATTAAAGTTTATATGAAGAGGCAAAAGCCTGAGAATAGCCAACTTAATACTGAAGAAGAACAAAGTCAGGGGACTGCCACTATCATATGGACTTCAAGACTCACTACAAACTACAATAATCAAGACAGTGTGATATTGGTGAAAGGAAAGACAGACAGATAAGTGGAACAGAATAGAAAGCCCAGAAACAGAACCACATTACTGCAGTCAACAAAGACTATAGAACAGGCGCTAAAGTAGTACAATGGAGCAAAGATAGTCTTTTCAGTAAATGGTGCTGGATAAGATAGCTTCCCATTTCTTTCTATCATCTTCAATTTCCTTCATCAATATTTTATAGTAACGTGGTACTGAAAGTCTTAGCTGGTACAATAAGGCAAGAAAAGGAAATAACAGGCATACAGATTATAAAGGAAGAAATAAAAGTGTACCTTTTTCCAGAAAACATGACTATGTACATGGAAAATCCTAAAGAATCTACAGGAAAGAACAAGGGGCGGGGAAGATGGAGGAAGAGAGGAAAGAAGGAAGGAAGAGAAACCCTTTTAGAACAAGTAAGTGGGGTTATAAGTTAGCGAGGTCCCTGCATACAAGGTCAACACAAATCAATGATATTCTGTATACGAGCAGTAAACATTTGGAAACCTAAATTGAAAACACAGTATCATTTACAAACATCCCCAAAAATGAAATACTTTGATATAAATCTAACAATATATATATAGGATCAATATGTTGAAAACTACAAAATGCTTCTGAAAGAAAGAAAACTTAAATAAGAGACATACTGTGTTCATGGATGGGAAGACTCAACATACTAAAGATGTCAATCTCTTCCCAAACTGATGTATAGATTTAACTTAATTCCTACCAAAATCTGAACGTGGTCCTTTATGAATATAGACAAGCTGCTCCCAAAATTTGTGTGGAAAATAGGAAATAAATTAGCCAAACAATTTTGAAAAAGACTATATAGTTGGAGGAATCAAACTATCCGATTTTAAGATTTACTATTTAGCTACAGCAATTATGACAGTGTGCTATTGGTTGAAGGATTACCACATCAATAAATGGAATAGAATAGAGACCTGAGAGACCCACACAAGTATAGCTGATTTTTTTTTATAAAGTTGCAAGAATAATTCATTGGAGGAAACATAGTATTTTCAACAAACAATGCTGGAACAATTGGACATTCAAAGGCAAAAAAAGAACCTTGGCATAGACATCATACCTTATACCAAAATGGTAACCTTACCCAAGGAAAAGCAGATAGTCTCCCTAGGGTAGAGGGCTTAAAAAGAGAAAGGGGGATCCTGGGTCAGTCTTTGGTTCTAGTTTCACCGAATAATGAAGCCATTACTTTTTCCTTGTAGAAAAGACTGACAGGTGAAGGGAAACCTGAAGTATCTCTTTTATTTTCGGTCTTGTTGAATGGAAGTTCCATACATGAGGTGTGGAAGATCAGCTTTCCCCCTCGGAATTATTTCATTTTCAATTCAGCTCGTATTTCTGGAGCACTTAGCCATGTGTCGGATGCTGTGCCAGTCACTGTGGCACTGTACTCAGTCCTAGAGGGAAAGATAAGCAGTTAATTTGGGGATATAGTGAAGAGCCTGGACCAGGACCTTCTGCCTTCAGCAGCATGACTGTTCTTACAGGGCTCTCTGCTAAAACAAAACAAAACAAAACAAAACAACTAGATCTTGAATGAAACTAATTTTTCCTGCTTGGTGGGCTGGCAGGAATTAACAGAAACCTCCACGGAGAAAAAGAAAACCAAAACCATGAGCTGATCCTGGAGTGGAGAAGAGCAAATCCGTTATCAGCGCCGTGATAAGGAGCCAAGCCTCCGACCAGCACCTTGCAGGTGCTGGCGAACGAGACTCCCAACTTCAGGCTTTTCGGCTACAAAATGTGAATAATACTCACCTCACAAGGTTGCTGTGAGGTATTGAGTTCTGAAAACAGGATTAATGGGAAGGACAAGGGCCTTGTGGGTTTATTGCTGAGTTTCATTCTGCAGATGCAAACTATTGGAGTGTCTTAGTCATCTGTATTTCTCTTCCCTCTGGTGACATAATTATTAAAATTAGAAACATAATTTGTTATCTGTGAAAACTTAGGGTAATATGTGATGGAAATACAAATTACTTAATTAGGAGTTAGGAAGAGGCTGAGAGGACTACGAGATGAGAGGATCAATCTACAATAGTTATTAGATCAAGATTATTCGTTTATCATTTGTTAAGTCCATGATACCGTATAGGTACCAAGGATACAGGATACAAAAATAAGTTGCTGTCTAAAGGGGGAGAGGATTAGCAAGTGCTCTGCCGTATGCGCTGAAGTGATACGGTGTGTACAGAGTGCTGTGGAGTCATTGAAGAGGGGAGCAATGAACTCTCTCCGAGGTAGAGCAATGCAGTTGAATTGTACTTCCAATCTATGAAACTCCCTTAACCTGCTAAAATACTCCCTGAAGGCGCAGTGAAAAATCAGCTGACAGTAGGGAGAAATCTACTCCTGAAAGATAGCTGCATGGGGCAATCTGAGTTTGCTGCATTCCCTGATTTGCCACTTACATGGCAGAAAGCTGAAGTTTCATGGTTTTGAAATGTCAGGGGATAGAGGTCAAGAATGGCAGAGCAGCAAGTAATTGGGAAAGAATCCACAGAAGCAAGACAGTCACAGGAAGGGTAAACCCTAAAATGTGAGTAAAATCTCTGCCCAAATCCTTGACTGACAGCCAAATTAGGCAAGCACAGGAGAGAACCACTCTGCCCCCCACCACCAAGGGGTCAGGTTAAAAGAGCAGCAGCTGGAAACCATAGATACCAGCAAAGCTATTAACACCTACCTTGTGTGAAGGAGACAAAGCTTGCAGTTTGAGCTCAGGCAGATTAACGACTCGAACAACAACAATGAAAAGACAGTTTTTAGAAGGACACAATCAGATCATTACATGTATTACATATAATACTGTTTCCAACCAAAAATTACTAGACATGCAAAGAAACAGAAGTGTGACCCATACTCAGGGGAAAAAGCAGGGCAGTCAATAGAAACTGACTCTGGGTGAGCCTAAGTGTCGGATTTAACAAAAACTTCAAAGTAACTATTATAAATAGGTTCATCCAGTTGAAGAAAATATGGCGTCAGTGAGTGAATAGCTAAGAAAATCTCAACAGAGAAATGAAAACTATAAAAAACAGAAATCCAGTTTATAAAAAAAGGGAACTTTAGATACAGAGATAGATACAGCCAAGAAGGAAGATTGTAGATATATATGTAAATATATCAATAATTAAGTGTAAATGAACCAAAAACTAATCAAAAGGGCAGAGGTTGTCAGACTGGACAAAAAAGCAATGACCAGCTATGTGTTACTTATATGAGGTACACTTAATTTTTTCTCATTTTAATTTTTTTTCCATATTCTTTTTCATTACAGTTTACTACAAGCCATTGAGTATAGTTCTCTGTGTCATACAATAGGACCTTGTTGTTTTATCTGTTCTGTACGTAGTAGTTTCTATCAGCCAATCCCAGACTCCCAGTTTATCCCACCCTTGCCCCCACCTCCCGGGTAACTTTAAGTTTGTTTTCTATGTCTGCAAGTCTCTTTCTGTTTTGTAAGTTCATTTGTATCATTTTTTTAGATTCCACATATAAGTGCTATCATGTATTTGTCTTTCTCTGACTGACTGACTTCACTTACTATGATAGTCTCTGTGTCCATCTATGTTGCTGCAAATGACATTATTTCATTCCTTTTTATGGCTGAGTAGTGTTCCATTCTGTATATATACACCACATTTTCTTTATCCATTCATCTGTCGATGGACATTTAGGTTGCTTCTATGTCTTGGCTATTGTAAATAGTGCTGCTGTGAACATTGGGGTGCTTGCATCTTTCTGAATTGGAGTTTTTCTCCTGATATATGCCAAGGAGTAGGATTGCTGGATCATATTGTAACTCTATTTTTAGTTTTTTAAGGATCCTCCATACTATTCTTCATAGTGGCTGCACCAATTTACATTCCCACCCACAGGGCAGGAGGGTTCCTTTTCCTCCACACCGTCTCCAGCATTTATTATTTGTAAACTTTTGATAATGGCCCTTCTGACTGGTGTGAAGTGATACCTCATTGTAGTTTTGATTTGCATTTCTCAAATAATTAATGATGTTGAGCATGTTTTCATGTGCCTTTTGGTCACCTGTATGTCTTCTTTGGAGAAATGTCTATTTAGATCTTCTGCCCATTTTTTGTTTGGGTTGTTTGGTTTTTTGATATTGAGCTGTGTGAGCTACTTGTATATTTTGGAAATTAATCCCTTGTCAGTTGCATTATTTGCAAATATTTTCTCCCATTCTGTAGGTTGTCTTTTTGTTTTGTGTATAGTTTCCTTTGCTGTGCAAAAGCTTTTGAGTTTAATTAGGTCCCATTTGTTTATTCTCGTTTCTATTTCCATTACTCTAGGAGCAGAAAATATTGCTGCAATTTATGTCAGTGTTCTGTCTATGCTTTCCTCTAGGAGTTTTATAGTATCCAGTCATACATTTAGGTCTTTAATCCATTTTGTGTTTATTTTTGTATATGATGTTAGAGAATGTTATGATTTCATTCTTTTACATGTAGCTGCCCAGTTTTCCCAACACACTTATTGAAGAGACTGTCTTTTCTCCATTATATATTCTTGACTCCCTTGTTGTAGATTAATTGACCATAAGCACGTGGGTTTATTTCTGGACTTTCTGACCTGTTCTGTTGAGCTATGTGTCTGTTTTTGTGCCAGTACCATACTGTTTTGATTACTGTAGCTTTGTAGTATAGATGAGATGCACTTTAAATATAAAGACACCAATACATAGAGAATAAAAGAATAGAAATGTACCATGCAAGCAGTATGCATAAGAAATTTAAAGCAGATATATTAATACCAGAAAAAAAATCAGTACAAGGAGGATTGCTGGAGACTAAAAGGAATCCTTCCAGTGATAACTGGGCTAATACATTAAGGAGGTATAACAACTATAAGTGTATATACATCTAATAAAATGAATTTCAAAATACATGAAGCGAAAACTAACTGAATGAAAGGGAGAAACAGTCAAAGCCACAGTCGTGGTTGGACACTTTAATACACTTCTCTCAGTAATTGATAGCACAACTGGATCCCCTCAAAAGTGAAGAAATCAAAGATCCGAAAGCCACCATCAACAACCATGACCTAACTGGCATTTATATCCAGCAACTGCAGAATGCAATTTTTTTCCAAGTGTACAAGGAACATTCAGCAAGTAGGCCATATGATAGGACATAAAATAAGTCTCAGTATATTTCAGAAGGTTGAAATCTTACAAGGTTCGTTTTCTGACCATAATGAAAGTAAGCTTGAACTACATGATAATTAAATGACTGTATACTAAGAATTATGGGATGAAGCTAAAGCAGTATTTACAGGGAAATTTTTAGCTTTAAAATACTAATGTTACAAAAGAAAGATTTCAGAAATTCAGTACCTAAGCTTTCACATTAAGAAACTAGAAAAAGGGTAAATTAAATCCATAGTAAGTAGAAGGAAGGAAATAATAATGATAACAATAGAAATATATGAAATCGAAGACAGATTAAAAACCTGGTCCTTCGGAAAGAGCAATAAAATTGATAAACTTCTAGCTAGACTGATCCGGAAAAAATGCAAAGGATACAGGTTACCAACATTAGCGATAAAAAGAGAGAATCGAGAATAAATCTATACAGGGTATAGAATTTGAAAGATAATAAGGGACTGTTACAAACAACTTTTGTTAGTAAATCTCATAATTTAGATGAGACAAATTCCACAAGTCACAAAACTAACACAAGAAGAAATAGAAGAAATTATTAATAGCCCTATGTCGGTTAAATTTTAAATTTGTAATTTAAAATTTTCCTACGAAGCAAATTTCAGGCTCAGATAGCTTCACTGGTGATTTCTTTAAACACTAAAGAAAGATACAGTACCAATCCCACTCAACCTAAACAGAGTGGGTGGGAATATTTCCCAAGTCATTTAATGAGGCCAGTTTTATTCCAATAGCAAAACCAGTAAAAGAAATTATAAGAATAGCAAAACCAGTAAAAGAAATTATAAGAATAGAAAATTATAAGAAATAATATTCTTCATGAATATGTATAATGTAAAAATTCTTAACAAAGTATTGATATATTAAACTGAACAATATAGAAAAAGAATAACACATCATAACCAAGTGGAGTTTTCCCCAGGATAAATTTACTATTAGAAAAGCAATGAATATAATTTTTGATGTTAATATGACAAAAAAAAAATCTCAACATATGCAGAAAAATCACTTGACAAAATTTAATGATTCTCAATGAAAACTCAGAAAAGGAAAAAAAAATCTGTTAGAAAAGTGAACATTTGTTTTGAATGAGAAAAGAAATCACATTAAATTACAAACTATTAAAAGCTGAAAAAAATCTGATATGGGACATCTGTGAAAACTCCACGACTGACATTATACTTAAGATGAAAGTCTCATGTGCCTGCTTTTAGCACTTCTGTTGAGAATTATACTGGATGGTTTAGCCATTGCAATAGTCAAAAAAAGAAATAAAAGAAATGGAGATTGAAAATGGAGAAGTAAAACTTCTTTATTTGCAGACAAATGATTTTTTATATGGAAAATACTAAGGAATCTCCAAAAAAAGTTTACTTGAACTAGTAAATGAATTTAACAAAGTCGATGATAGAAGGATAATATACATAAACCAATAGTATCTCTGTACACTAGCAATGAATAATTAGAAAATGTCAAAAATTATTTCCATTTTCAATATCATTATAAAAACATTAAATTCTTTAGGATAAAGAAAGAGGTTTGTACAGATGCAGTGGGGATAGAAGGGAGGAAACAAATAATTTAATCTGAGACGAGAAGTAATCTGAAAGAATTTCGCACATAGTCATATCTGGGCTAAGTCCTGAAAGACAAACTTCCAAACAACCAAAGAAATAATAGTCATTCCAGGCAAAAGAAAAAAACACAAGCAAACATAAACAAACATAAAAATACTTGAGAATGCATGACACATTTGGGGATCTGAAGTAGTTCTGTGTGATTTGATCACATAAGGAGGAGCTAAATTATGAAGGATTTTATGAGTCTTACTCAGGCACTTGTCCTTTATCCTGTAGCTCATATGGTGGGTTTTAAGTGGGAGAGACATGGTAACGTTGCATTTTAGGAGTTGGCGATGAAAAGCGAGTTGAATTCAGACCCTCCATGGCCGTGCAGCTCTTCATGTTGGGTTCAGCTAGCAGTAGAGAGGCAGTACACTGCATGGCCGCTTCTTAGGGATGAGGCATTAGGTTTCACCAAGCAATCCCTACTCCAGGATGAGGTGCATGCCAACTTCTCACTTGACCCACCCAGAATCCTCTGCCCTGCTTTGGTGCTGTTGACAGTGGTGCCCATCACACCTGTTAAAAGAGACAGCAGGGTAGCTCTCGTAGCAGCAACAGCTTTGCTGACAACAGCAATTGGTACCTAACATGCCAGTGGCAATGGTACTCAACGGAGTGAGGAGACCCCTGGAAGGCAGAGTAATATTCATCCTGGCTCATGACCCAGAGTTGTCTGTAGTGCCTCTGGCTGGCATCACCAGGCTTTGTGAACTGCCTAATAATTTTGCCAAGGAGTGGGAGTGAAGGTAGAAGGTTTCTCAGTAATTAATGTAGTTCGGGCTCAGACTTAACACTGGTTGCTTTTATAACTCTTACTGTATTATCCTGTCTAGAGGCTGATTATGTATTGAATGAAGTTGTACGTTCCTAGGCCCTAACAGGGAAAGAAGGAAACAGGCCTGGGTTTGAATGTCTGTCTCACCACATAGATGTATCATCTGTAGGCAAATAATCTAACCCTCTGAACTCTAGTTTCCCCATCTGTATAATGGAGATGGCAGGGACTTCCTGATAGGGTCATTGTGAAAATTCAAGATGTGTGAAAACACTCAACATGTTCTCAGCACAGAGTAGGTTCTCTTATATTAGCTTCCTTTCTTTAGTTTCTGCTGTAGGTTATCCTGTGTGTTTGCTTTTCCAATCAAAGGTTGCTTTTTACCTTGTGACTTCAGGTTGAAACCTTCCCTACGACTCCTCTGTCCACCTTGGATCACAAAACATTTCCCCCTGTGCCCTCTGTTACGTGCTTGTGGCATTTGGATAATTTAAGAAGGTATAGAAATTGCCTGCTTTGACAGTAGCAAAATTTTGCCCAAAGGAAATAAACTAATGCTTATGATATACAAGATGTATGAATTGTCAGTGAAGTAAAAAGGGTGAAATATGTTATCTGAGCTAAAGCTAAGACCCCTGCTTGATCTCTTATCTTCTCACAATCCTTCAACAGGACTTCATTGACTTAACTAGAGAAACCAGACCAAGGGCAAAGGATCGCAGTGGACTCTGTGTGATTGACCTGACAAGATCTGAGGAAGAAAACAGACCCATTGCCACTCTTGACCTGACTCTAGAACCTGTTGCTCCTGCCCAGAAGGAGCCAGCCAGTCTTCAAACATGTGCCAGCCTCTCCAGCAAGGAGGTGGTGGAAGGGCAAGTGGATAGAAGCTCTCGGCAGACAGCACAGAGAATCATTAACAGTGATCCTGTGGATTTGGACCTTTTGGACGAAACTGCATTTGAAGGTCCTCAACCCCCTACATCCATCAGTGGGGACTCTGTTTATCCAGCAGAGCCAAACTGTAGCTCAACCATATTCAAAGGTGACCTTGGCTTCTTGGCAAGCCTACAACTATCTTCAAACGTTCAGTCCCTCTCCCCAACAAGCAATAATGGTAGCAGCAGCAATCGAAGGGCACCCTTGCCATGCCCGCAGCAAGATGTGCCTTGCCCACCACAAGCCTTGCCATGCCCACTGCGCACCTTGCCATGCCCACTGCGCGCCTCACCATGTCCACCACGCGCCTCCTCGTGCCCACCGCGAGCCCTGTCATGCCCATCACAAACCGTGCAGTGCCAACTACAGACTTTGCCTCACCTGCCTCAGGAAGTGCCATGTCCTCCTCAAGATGTGCCATGCCCTCCACAGAATACTCCAGGTCCACCTCAGGGCTCATCTTGGCATCCTCAACACTCACCAAGCCCACCTCAAGACTCACTCTGCCCACCTCAAGATGTAACAGGCCCACCTCAAAACATATCATATCCACAGGGTGTGACACACCTGCGAGACATGTCACTGTCCCTGGGAGACGTGCCACAGTCCCTGGGAGACATGCCACAGTCCTTGGGAGACATGCCACCATCCCTGGGAGACATGCCACCATCCCTGGGAGACGTGCCACCATCCCTGGGAGACGTGCCACCATTCCTAGGAGACGTGCCACAGTCCCTGGGAGACGTGCCACAGTCCCTGGTAGACATGCCACAGTCCCTGGGAGATATGCCACAGTCCCTGGGAGACTTACCACCGCCCCTGGGAGACATGCCACAGTCCCTGGGAGACATGCCACCAACCCTGGGAGACATGCCACCATCCCTGGGAGACATGCCACAGTCCCTGGGAGACTTGCCACCGACCCTGGGAGACATGCCACAGTCCCTGGGAAACATGCCACAGTCCCTGGGAGACATGCCACAGTCCCTGGGAGACTTGCCACCGACCCTGGGAAACATGCCACAGTCCCTGGGAGACATGCCACCAACCCTGGGAGACATGCCACAGCCCCTAGGAGACTTGCCACGGTCCCTGGGAAACATGCCACAGTCCCTGGGAGATGTGCCACAGTCACCAGGAGATGTGCCACAATCATCAGAAGACATGCCACAGTCACCAAGAGATGTGCCACTGTTACCAAGAGATATGCCACAGTCACCAGCAGATGTACGACAGTCACTAAGAGACATGCCACAGTCACCAGGAGATGTGCCACAGTCACCTGGAGATTTCCCACACTTATCAGGAGATGTGCTGCGTTCACCTGGCGACGTGCCACACTTGCCAGAAGATGTGCCGCACACACTTGGAGACTTGCCTCATTTGCCACGAATCAGGCCTGACTCTCCCCCAAACGACATACAGAACCGCGACACGCCTATGGACATCTCAGCTCCATCCTCTCCACGCTGCTCTCCCAGCCCACAGTCTCCACAGTCTGAAACTCCCTTAGAGAAAGTTCCATGGCTCTCGGTCCCAGAAACGCCAGCCAGAAAAGGGATGTCACTGTCCCACCCGGCCGGCGCCGCGTTGGCCCGGGTACCAGCACAAGCGCCGCGAGGCGGGCCGCACAGCAGGCCGTGCCTGCACAGGCTGAAGTTCTTCCTGCGGCCTCCGGTGCATCACCTCTTCTTCCAGACACTGATCCCAGATAAAGACTCGAGAGAGGTGAGCCGCCACGTCTTCCCCTAGGGATTAGGCGCCCTCGCCAGAGGCCTAGCATAAGGTTACTGTGCTGTAAGGAGTCCGTGCAGGAGAGGACGGGCCCAGCATGAGTTTGACATCTTTATCTTTCCCCCACTTACGGCACCGCTCAGTGCAGAGTCAGATCTGGGTTCAAGTTTCAGACCTGCACTGAAAAACTGGTGCTGGAGAAGTCACTTGGCCTTTCTGAACCTAAGGTTTCCTTCCTGTCTGTAAAGTGGAGGTGAGAATAGATCTGGCAGCATCTCATTAATGAGATTACATGTAGAGCGCCTGTTAGAGTGTCCGGCTCACCACAGGCTTCCGTCAGATGCTTCTCTTCTGTTCCTGTGCCTGTCCATCCCCGATACCCTCACTACAGCGCCTGCATCACAGAGATGATTATGCTCATGACACTTCAGTGCCTTCAAAATTATTACTCTCTAACTTTGGGGGAGGAAGCTCAATTTTAAGATTTTTATTTTAATTCAAATATAGTTGATTTTACAGTATTGTGTTAGTTTCAGGTGTACAGCAAAGTGATCCAGTTATGTATTTTTTCAGATTATTTTCCACTATAAGTTGGTACAAGACATTGAATATTGTTCCCTCTGGTGTACCGTCAATCCTTACTGCTAATCTGTTTTATGCATAGTAGTTTGTATGTGTTCATCCCATACTGCTAATTAACCCTCCCTCCTTCCTTCCCCTTTGGTAACCGTAAGTTTGTTTTCTGTGTCTATGAGTCTATTTCTGTTTTGTATACAGATTCATTTGTATTATTTTTTTAGTTTCCACATATAATTGATGTCATGTAATATTTGTCTTTGTCTGACTTACTTTACTTAGTATGGCTCTGTAAGTCCATCCATTTTGCTGCAAATGGCAATGTTTCATTCTTTTTTATGGTTGAGTGATATATATATATATATATATATATATATATATATATATATATATATATATATATGCCACGTCATCTTAAACCAGTAGTCTGCTGATGGGCATTTGGGTTGTTTCCATGTCTTGTGTACTGTAAATACTGCTGCTGTGAACATTGGGGTGCAGGTGTCTTTTCGAATTAGAGTTTTCAACAGATACATGCCCAGGCGTGGGATTGCTGGATATGGTAGCTCTACTTTCAGTTTTTTAAGGAACCTCCATACTGTTTTCCACAGTGGCTGCACCAGTTTACATTCCCACCAACAGTGTAGAATTCCCCTTTCTCCACACCCTCTCCAACTCAATTTTAAGATTTTAGTGGCCATGCGCCTTCCGATTGGTCTTCATTGATCTATAAGAACAAAACCAGACGCATAAGGAAAAAAAAAATCTGTGGCTCTGTCCCCCAGCATGAAGCCTTTTTCATTATAGGTTGCCACATTCCTAGCATTAAGACTGGCTTGAAGTAGTTCAAAGAATTCAAAAGGTACATTCTCCTCTTGGAGCAGTCAGTGATCCAGCTTAGCACATGTCAGGCATTCACACTGATTTGGCCTTGGAGAGTGATTTGTTTTTCCTCTATTTTAATTGTTCTATCTTCTCCTATGCTTCATGTCTTCTCCTTCTGGATGGCTCTCCTCAGCCACAGGCTCATTCTCTTTCTTCCTGTGGGTTTGCCTCAGGTTGGTCGATACATCATTTCCATGATCAAGAGCATGTGGGGGCCTTCAGAAAGTTGGTGTTTCCCTAGTCAAAGCTGTAGTGAAGCCGTCCGTAGGCGCAGATTCACCACCTTCTGTGTGCCCATAACTCAGATCACAGGGTGGCAGTTAGGCCACACACACTGAATTCTTCTTCTTTATTTCTTACCTTCTTAAAGAACCTCCGCCATCTAGAATACATCTGTAATTCTTTTCCGTCTTCTCTGCTTTTTGGGGGGGCTTTTTATAAGTACTTCACTAGGTCATTTTCCCCTAGAACTTTTTTTTTTTTTAAAGCATGATGTATTTTATTTTCTCTTCTATTCAAATTTATTGGGGGTTTTGGTCAGTTTTACATTATTTTTAATGAGATATAGTTGATTTACAGTGTTATATTAGTAATGGGCAAAGGATTTGAATAGACATTTCTCCAAAGGTGCTTAGTATCATTAGTCATTAGAGAATTGCAAATCAAAGTCACAAGGGGATATCACTTTACATCCACTAAGATGGCTATAACAATATTTTTATTGACGTATAGTTGATTTACAATGTTATGTTATTTCAGGCGTACAGCAAAGTGATTCAGTTATCTTTTTCAGATTATATTCCATTATAGGTCATTACAAGATTTTTAATATAATTCCCTGTGCTACACAGTAAATCCCCCCCAAAACTTCGTAGCCAGTCTCCATGCTGCCACTTACCAGCTATTGGCCTTAACTCTTCTGAGTCTCTTTTTGTTTAGCACTAAAGTAAGTCATAATGCCCGTATCATAGTGTTGTTTGGCTTAAAGGTAAACATATGAAAGTACAAAGCCACCTTTCAGGGCTATCGAAGTACTCTGTAAATATTAGTTCCCCTTAAGGATAGGGGCATCAAAACAATTTATAAACTTCATTTATAGAGGTCTCCATTTGTAGGTAAGTAGTGATAATACACGTTCAAGGTCATAAAGTGCAATGCATGTAGAACAGCTACCAAAGCGAGATTTTTGTTCTCCTATCTTCTCTTGCTCCTAATTCTCATCACATGCCATTCACAGCATTGGTCTCTCATCAGTGAGAACAGGGTTACCGTCAGGTGATTTGAGACATAAGAAAGCTAACTGGACTTCTCTCCTCCAAATTTCCTGGGAAGGCACTTCCAACCAACACTGTTTTACTATTACATATAAACTGTCAAAACTTTGGTTGGTGTTTTAAAATGAATACTTATTCTCAGATTTTAAAAATAATGCTTGCTTAGTATAAGACATTTTTAATATAAAATATTAAAAAATAATTACCCGTGGTGCGATCAGTCAGCATTTATGATTGTTAATAACTGGGTATATTTCCTTCCCAGTTGCCTTTTTATATGTAGGCACTTAAAATTTTTTAACAATTGAGATTTTTAACAAAAGTATTTTTCTGTTAGTTTTTTTGTTGTTTATAAAGAGTGTGTATGAGTTTAGAGGGTAGCTCTGGAGCTAAACCACCAATGTATGAAACCAGCTTCTGCCATCTGTTGCATGACAAATGCTTACTCTCTAAGCTTCAGTTTCCTTATCTATGAAATAGGAATAGTAATAGCATGTATCTCTTAGAGTTATTGTGAGAATTAAGTGAGGACAAGTTAAATATTCAAAAATTATTGTTATTATCATTATTGTTGTTACAATATTCCCATATCAAACCTTTTAATGTTTTTCTTCTAATTATGAAGGTAACATGTGTCTATTACAGAAAAACTGAAAAATACTAAAGAACATGTAGAGGAAAAATCATCCATCATTTCACCACCCAGATGATAGAAAACCACTTTTCACATATACTCTCTCAGTCTTTATAAACATAGTGTTTGGGGGTAGGAATGGGGGTAGGCGTTGAAGCAACCTAGTGTATACTATTGACTCAAAAAAATCAGAACAGAATTCTTCTAACAGTAAAACGTATTTAAAATCTCTCTATTCACCTCTCTGTTTCAGTATTTGTTATTGTAGCATAACTACCCCTAACCATCTCATCGCTCTCACTCCAGAGTCAACTTCGGCTAGCTCTTGACTCTTTTGTACTTTCCTTCCTATGCTGTATTTTAACACGGACGAAATCATGTTATATGTAGAATTTTGAATTCTCATTTTTTAACTTAATATCAGCATTTTCCCATGTCATTAGAAGTTTTTTAGATAAGGCCTTCCAGTCTCTATTTTTAAAATTATGAATATTTAAGGTACATGGAAAACTTTGCTGTCTTCAACTTGTTTCAGAACCTCTTCATTTTATCTATAGAAACCCACCCTAATTTATTTCTTTTTATCTCTACAGAGCAAGGGTCAAAAATTAGAACCCATTCCTCATCGAAGACTAAGAATGGTAACAAACACCATTGAAGAAAATTTTCCCCTGGGGACTGTGCAGTTTCTGATGGACTTTGTGTCACCCCAGCATTACCCACCCAGAGAAATTGTGGCTCACATCATCCAGAAAATCCTGCTCAGTGGCTCCGAGACTGTGGATGTCCTAAAGGAGGCCTACATGCTTCTCATGAAAATTCAACAGTATGAACCTTAGCTGTTAGCATATCTTCTAGGGAACTTGGACTCAGAGCACAGCTTTCTCCTGCCTAAGCTTTATTCAGCTAACCCTTAGAGAGGGTGACTTAGTATATTAGTATCATTTGGATTGCAAGTGACAGGAAACTCAATCCAAACTGGCTTTAACAGCGGGTAAAAGAGAATTTAATGATTCATCAAACTAGAAACCTAGGAATAATATGTGACTTAATTCAGTTCAAAAATGGTTGTCAGGATCCACTTTTCAGCTCTGTTTTGCTTCTGTTTTTAGGATTCATATGGTAGCCTTTTCAGCCTCCAGCTTTTTTGACACTCTTAGTACAAGAGGGAGTCCATTTCCTTTATAATCACACAAGAGTTCTCAGATTGAGTCTTGTAGACTTTAATTGGCATAACATAAGACATGAGTGCATCTTTGGGCCAGTCATTGTGAACTGAGGGGTAGAATCTCATGATTAGCTCAACATGCTTCACAGGCTTCATCCCGGTCCTAGCAGGTAAAGCCAATGGGCTAAGAATAATAGAGAAGTTGATTTCTTTAAGGCAAAATTGGGGTACTAATGCCTCCGAAAACAGAAATGGATACTGAATAGCAAAAAAGAGTGAAGTTCAACTACCCTCAGATGAAATAGTATTATACCAAAGGGTGGGCAAGAGCACTGAGGGTGAGAGGAGGCTTCTTGCTTCTATCATCTTCCAGATCCCACCCCTTCTTCCACTAACCCCACCAGAATTCTAATTGATGTCACTTTACTTTCAGGCTACATCCAGCTAATGCCAAGACGGTAGAATGGGACTGGAAGCTCCTCACTTATGTCATGGAAGAAGAGGTAACATAACAACTACAAGTGTAAATCTTTTGCAGAGGAAGTTTTAACTAGAAACAAAAGTGACAGTAAATCTGATAGTAAAGTCTTCACCATTATTCCTTCCTTTAACTCCCCTGCCCACCAAAAAATTCCTATTGAAAAGATATGCGCTGTCTTCCAACTCAAGATTGAATACACTCATTTATCCCTCTCCTTCTTGAGACCCCATTTATAATAACAGTAAATAAACAGAGAAAGTTATAAGCCTATGGCAATGAAAATAAGTGGAAAGACAATAG
Organism: Camelus ferus; assembly: GCF_009834535.1. Lineage (NCBI taxonomy): Eukaryota > Metazoa > Chordata > Mammalia > Artiodactyla > Camelidae > Camelus > Camelus ferus. Next base: position 3,802,195 of record NC_045717.1, on the reverse strand, counting down.
GTTTGAATGACGATTGGAAGAGCTAAAGGAAATGTAAGAGTGATGATTGATGAAGGTAGGCAGAGAAAGCTACAAGCTAGACTACACGAGGAAGGGCTGTAACCAAAGAGGGAGGGAGTCCACCCTTTAGAGCAGAGAAGTTTTGGACTCAGAAACACAATATATAAGAAGATTGGAGTAGGGTATGAGCTGTAAGTTTGTTAAAATCTTGTAGGTGGAACTGACAGCCTCTCCATTTTTGAATACAGAAAAATTAGTTGCCAGGTTACATACCCTTCAGGCAAAAAAAACAGAGGATTCATTGTCTAAAGAAATTGAATGAACCACCTGTCTTAAATGAAGGCAGCTAGTGTAGAGCTGGTGCACCAGAAAAAAATGTCTTCTGCATTCTGACCTTTAGGGATTCCTCAAGTTAATTGCCAGCTTGCTCTCTGCTCACCCAAAAGCACTTGGATGGAGCAAATTACTGTCAGCTTAGAATTCTATACTCAGCCAAACTATTAGTCAACTGTGACAGCAGAATAAAGACATTTCCAGACATGTATGAACTTGAAGAAGTAACCACACACACCATTTCATAGATTACTTGAAGATGTACATCCAGAAAATAGGGGAATAATCAAAAGAGCGGGAGGCACAGGATCCAGAGAACACTGGATCTAATCCAGAAGAGTAAGAAAGAGAAGTCCTGAGATTACCACAAATAATAGACTTAGAGGGCAGTCATTCCAGATTAGAGCAAAATAACACAGGGCTTTCAGAAAGGATGATCTGGGAAACACCACCAAGATGGTAGACAAGGAAGCTCCAGGCCCTTGTTCCCCGATGGAGACACCAAGTTAACAACAATGTATGGACCAGAATACCTTTGTGAAAACTCTATAGAGACCAGCTGAGAAGTTGCAGTACCCAGGCCAGTGCATAACCAAGAAGGGGCTCTCCTGAAAGGACTAGGAAAGTCTGTGGTATTTTGTATGCCGATGCCCCCTCCCCCAACCCAGCACAGCACAGTGAAACTGGGAGGAAGCCTCCCGTAGCCTGGCTTCTTCCTTGGAGTGGAAACAAAAAAGTAGATGTCAAGTCCAATGTTCTGGCTCGTTAGGGAAATGGTTTCTGTCTCACCTGACTCAGAGCACCGTTGGGAACAGTGGCATCATTTTCCAGCTGAGAAGAGAGGTGAGCACTGCAACATTTATAGCTGCAAAGAGTATACAGTTTCACAAACAGGTCTCTGGAGGAGCAAGAGACTGTGGGCTCTTGAGAAGAAATATGGGCAAGCCACTTGGGAAATTAAGGCAGATAAAAGCACACACACCACCTCAGAGAAAACACATCCCCAGAAAAAGTCTGAGAAGTCCCGGAACCTCTAGCCAGGCCAAGTGATGAAGGTCTTGCCGTGCATGAACTCAGTGGATAAAGACTGGGAAAGATGGTTGCTTTTTTCAAATGTTTGAGTCTCAAAAGAAGATTACAGGGCATACAAAGAAACAAGGAAATGTGGCCCAATCAAAGAAATGAAATAAAGCTCCAGAAACTAACTCTAAAGAAACATGAATCTCTCAACTTCCTGACGAAGAATTTTTTTAAACTATCTTAAAGATGCTCAAGGAGCTAAAAGAGAATACAGATAGACGACAAACTGAAGCAGGAAAATGATGCATGAACAAAATGAAAATATTAAACAAAAAAAGTATAGAAAACACACACATTCTGGAGCTGAAAATTACAGTAACTGAACTGAGAAAGTCACTAGAGGGGTTCAACAGCAGTCTTGATCAGGGAGGAGAAAAAAAATCACTGAACATGAAAAGGTCATTTGAAATCATTAAGACAAAGGAGCAAGAAGAAAACAGTAAAGAACATTGAAGAGTGCCTAAGGAATTGTGGAGCACTGCTAAACGGACCATAAACACGTTGTGGGAGTCCCAGAAAGGGAAGAAAGGGGGTAGAAAGCTTATTTGAAGAAATAACCCCAAAACTTCCCAAATATGAGGAAAGAAATGGACGTACAAATTCAGGAAGGTTATTTCCAATGAGGATAAACCAAAAAGATCCATAGCAATATATGTTATGGTCATGCTGTCAAAAGTTACAGACTTTTTCTTGAAAGCAGCAAGAAAAAAAGTGACTTATCATATATAAGTGAGTTTGCATAAGACTATCAGCGTATTCTCAGTGAAAGGTTTCAGGTCAGAAGGCAATGGGATGATGTCTTCAAAGTTCTGAAAGAAAAAAACTGTCAACCAAGAATATTGTATCTGGCAAAACTGTCTTTCAAAACTGAGGGAGAGCAACAGGAGAGAAATGACACATCACGTACAAGATCCTCAATAAGATTATCAGCAGATTTCTCATTGGAACCTGGAGGCCAGAACGTAGTAGGGCTGATATATTCAAAGTACCAAAGAATAAAACTCAGCCAAGATTCTTGTATCCTCCAAAACTGTCCTTCAAAAATGAGGGAGAAATAAAGACATTCCCAGATAAAAGCTGAGGGAGTTTGTTACCACTAGCCCTGCACAGCAAGAAATGCTAAAGAGAGTCCTGCGGGGTAAGATAAAACACTGAGCAGTAACTTGAAGCTAAATGAAGAGATAAAGATGTCAGTAAAGATAAATGCAATTATAAAAGCTATTACTGTAACAATGGTCTGTACCTCTACATTGATTTTCTGTATAATTTAAGTAACTAATATGTTTTTAGTTCCTAATCTCAAAGCTAGTATTATTGTAACTTTGTAAATCCACATTTTGTCTTCTGCATAATTTAAGAGACTAATGCATTTAAAAGAATTATTAGTTTATTTGGGGGCACACAATGTATGAAGATATAGTGTTGTTATATCAATAACCAAAAGGGGTGGGAATAGAGCTGTAAAGGAGCAGAGTTTTTTTATGTCATTGAGGTTAAGCTAGTATAAATTCAAAATAGAGTATTATAATTTTAGAATGTTTAATGTAATCCCCAGAGTAACCACAAAGACAACAGCTGATAGAATGTATACAAAAGGAAATGAGAAAGGAATGTAAACATTTCACTACAAAAAATCAACTGAAGACAAAAGACAGTAGTGCAGGAAATGAGGGACCAAAAAACCTGTAAGGCAGTTAGAAAACAAACAGCATAAGGACCGAAGTAAGTCTTTCCTTATCAGTAAAGGGAAAACGACAAATCTTCATGCCTGCCAGCTGTGTGACAGACACACTGGCTTTGGTGAGGTTAGAGTTATCCTCACGCAAATCACAAGGACACTGGGATTCAGAAGGCGTTAAGTTAAATAAGGGATGGAGCTGAGTTTCAAACAAACAAAAGTAAATGAAGAAAACCCGTGCTCTCTACCTGCGTCAGTTGGGCTTCAACAGTGAGGATCACTTCACCTCTAACAGGAAACCTGGCTCAGACTTGCTTATACAATACGGATATGCACCAGCTCATATTACTAGAAGTTCAGCAGTGGAGCAGACATGATGTTTATTGATCTAGCACCTTGGCTAGATCATCTTTCTGTCCCTGTTCAGATATCCAGTTTCAGGTTTATCCTGAGACTGAGGTTCGGTGAGAGGAGGAGACCGATTTTTCAAGCTCTGGGATTGCCCTGTTTGCCCTGATTTGTAATGACCTAGACTGCCTGCTGTCTCGCAAAAGCCTCTCTTTTAGATACGGACACACTTACTGACTCATGAGCTTCTCTTGACAGTATTTAGGAGAGCCCAGTGCTCACTGTCATCCAGGAGATTGAGATGAAATACTTACTTCTCATTTTGTCCCTCACCCAGGGACAAAATCTGCCCGGGCGAGTCCTTTTTCTGCGTTATGTAGTGCAGACCCTGGAAGATGACTTCCAGCAGATCCTGAGGAAGCAGCGACAGCACCTGCAGCAGTCCATCGCGAGCACTGTGCTCTCCTGTGACAAGCAACCCCACAATGTCAGGTAACCAGCCACCTGAGCCCTGGGATGCCAAGAGGGAGGGGCTGGAGGTGGGCAGCTACTCGAGTCTGGAGAATGTCAGGCGGGTGAGGTTTCCTAGTAACCACGCAGTATGCCAGGGACAGTTACTACGGCTACTGACAGTCCTGCAAGGAGGCGCCTCTGTGCCAACCATGTGTCAGGCACCATGGCTTGCATGGTTTTTCTCCCAAGACCATCAGACTTCCTTTAGTCTATTTCAGGATTGTTCACACAACCTCATGAGATCCAGAGGGGGAGCCTTAACTTGTGTAAAACTTTTCGCAGCTTTTATAAACCTAGATTTATGTCCATCCCCCTGAGTAACTCAAGATGAATCTCATTTCTCACTATTACTTTCTGAAAAGTCTGTTACGATAAAGGTCGCGTGGCTGACAGTGAGGTACAGTAAGTTAGCAAACACATGTTCTTTATTTGTAGAATCAGGGCCAAAGCTTCTGGAAGCTTCAGAGTGGGGAACTACCATATCCTTATACCAAGGAGGGAAACGTGATTTCTAGGGTTAGGATCTCAGGCTAGAATTTTCCTCCTGGAACTCCAACCTGTGCTTCTTTTGGAAACAGTTCTCACCAGCATTGTGTTTTTTCAGAGCATCATTGAAATTCTTTCACTCAAAGTTATGTTCCCATATGTTCATGCATATTTATTAAGAATAGTTTTCACTGGCCAATGTGGGATATAGACTATTGTAACTCCTTTAATAAAAAAGAAGGAAGTTTCCTTATGTTTTTAGTATCAGTCAGCTTTTTCTCCCTTCGTTTGCCTGCTTAGATCCATTTCCCTAGATGTAGCGTTTTATGTGAAGTTGATATGTTAATGCTTATAGGGGTAGCAAAATCAGTGGGTAGAGAATCCACAGAGAGCACAGGATAGCATTAGCATAGTTGGATTTAAAATAGAAAAATAACCATTTAAATAATGAGAGCAACTCTCCCGACCATTCTGCCTTGTGAGCATAGGCATTGGATTGGGAAATGGAAGACACAAACCCAACTCAATCCAATAAGTCACTCACTTTAATTTCCGCCTCATGGTGTGAGCCTTTCACTTCATAGAGTGTGACTCTCAGGTTTAAAGAGAGGCATTTGTGGTCTCTAAATGCAAGCCACATCTCCCATTTTGTGCTTTATCAATGAGAAAAATCACTACCAGCTGTATTTAATTCAGCAAGAAATGGTTATTAGATAGAGGTTGTGGTTACATGGATATATGCATTTATTTATCAAAACTTCTCAAACAACATAAAAGTGTGCTTTGATTCCTAAGGGGTGGAACAGTTCTCAGAGCTTTCTGAGAGGCTGTTCCCAGGTTACAATCCACAGGTTGGCTCGAATAAAATTTTCCATTCCATTCTTAAAAAAAAAAAACTCATCAAACAAAAAACCATGTGCAATTTATTTTATATAAGCTACACCTCAAAGATAAGTTATTTTTTTTTTAAGAGTAATGGTAAGTCAGTCTCCTTATGATCCCTTCTTAAGGGATTTTCTTTTCTTTCTTAACGGTGCATGCAAAGAGTAAACTAGTTCTACAAGATTTTAGAAATGCGCTACCCATCAGACCCCCCCATCCACATTTCCCTTTTCCACGGGGGTAACTACTTCCAACTCTTATCTAAGTGATTCTTTGAATTTTTACCTCTTTGTGGCTGAATAACCTGCTTGTGTTGCTAATTCTTGATTTTTCATTGTTAGCTACTATCTATTGAGTCTCCACATGAAAGATGAGGCAGTAGCTTTTCTTCCTCCCCACCTCCTCCCCCCACAACACACACTTCCCAGCCTCCATACCATTAATATTAATTATATCATAATTTTGTTTCGATTGGTATTCAGTGTTTTTATCACTATGACTGCGTGCACTGGTCAGAGTTGAGCCAAGTACTAAACTGTGATTACTCTTTCTCTCACACCTTTTTTGTTTTCCTCAGGGTTCGTCATTGCCTCTCTTTTAGTCTCCTCGTATTCTGTGTGCATATCCGAAGCAAACACCAAAGTCTCTGCCGTTTGGCCTGAATATCCCCCTGACGATGTTTATTCATTCTGGGTAGTCTTAACAGGTTCTTCTTGAAGATCTGGGGTGGGATGTTTTGACCTCCTTCAGTCTGGGTTTGTTGTCCTCTTTGCCAGTCTTTGTCATAAATGTGAAAATCCCCTTCACCTGTTTCCAGTGTTGGATCTCTGTTTCCTGTCTTCTCTTTTTTGGTTTATTCCCTCATTTTGATGGGTGAGTCTCCAGTAGCTTCTTAGAAAGGTATGGGGGTAGTAAAATTTTTGAGATCTTGTATGTCTGAAAATATCTTCATCTTCCCAACTCATTGATTAGGAAGTGAGTATAGATGTTGAGGTTAGGAGTAACTTTTCTACAGATCATTAAAGGAACTCTGCCGTTGTCTTCTAGCTTCCAGAATTCCTGTTAAGAAGCCATAAGCTACTTTGATTACTGATTCTTTGTATATGCCCTGATTTTTCCCTCTGGAAGTGTATAGAATCCTCCTTTTGCCCAGCATGCTTATTGAAGGTCTATGTTTATCTATTAGGCTGGGTATGCAGTGGGCCATTTCTTATCCTCCATTCCTGGAAAACAGAGTTTTCATTCCTGTTACCATGTTTTTAATTTCCAAGAGCTCTTCTACTTTTTCTTTAACTATTCCTTTTTAAAATTAACAAACAGTATTCTGTTCTTGTTTTCTTTCTTGGATCCATATCTTTTTATATCTTTGATGATACTAATGATGGCCTTTGTTTTTGTTAGTTCTCTGTATAATGTCTGCTTTCTCCAAGTTGCTTTTTTGAGGAGCAAGGAGGGTTTATTTGGGCTATTTTGGTCTTTATCGCTCATGTTAGAATATTCCCAAACATGTCCGGCAAACCTTGATAATCTATCCAAGTTTAGTGGTGACATCAAAAGCTGCTGGAAGCCCTGAGTACATGGGAGAACTTGTCATTTCTGAGTTTCCCTGTAGATGGAACTGGCTGCCCGTTTCTTAGAAGAGACTTTGTCATTGTCTCTAAGTCTTTCCTCTTGGACTGGATGGGTTTTCCAGAAAAGACTTCCAGTCTCCTACGTGAAGGATAAAGACCAAGATGCCAGGTTTTTGGAAGACAGGTGTGGGAAGCTGGCAAGGGTCTCTGCATTCAACATGCCTAGGTTCACGTCATGCCCCTCGTTTCGCTTTGCTGCCTCCGCTTCCCAGCTGTGCCTGGTACCCCAGTCCAGAGGCCCTGTTTTACCTCTTCACAGAGTTGACCTGTAGTCTTCAGGGTTGGGGAAGGAGAGCTAGAGGGTCTAAAAGGCCTTTAAACAGCTTACGAGCCACCGTATTTATTTTAACTCACCCCCTTCCACCCTCACTTCATGGAAACCTTGTGTGGCCATTTGTAGCACTTACTGAAGATTTTTTTTTTTTTTTTTTTTTTTTTGGTAAATAGGGTTAAATAGAATTGCTCTTCTCTACCGCTGGCTTAGGATTCAACTTTCTCAATTCTGCCAAGTCAGTTAAAATTTATCCCTTTGCCAAAGTCATTGACTTAGATTAAACATCATCTAAACATGACATTTGCCTTATTTACTTAGTTAATTGGTTACTTTTGATTTTGTCATTAACATCTCTTAACCCATCCCTTAAATCAAAGGCTGGGACCTTGATATTACCTACATCTAACCACACATTCATCCCCCATCACCCACTTTTGTACCTTCTTATACCCAAAGTAACTGGCATCCTGAATGTTCATCATTTTCCTTTCCTTTTTATGTAGTTTTATTGAATCTGCATGTGTTTCTATAAAGCATATATTTTTATTTTAGTTCCTTTTACCTGTATGTGACTATCATGCTGTTTGTAATTGATTGGCACTTTTATATTTCAGTTAATATTACAGAGTACTAAGATTTGTCAATCTTATTACCTGTCACTGGAGCTTATTCATCTTCACTACTATGTAATATTCTATTTTGTGACTAGACTTCATTTTCCTTCCAGCTTCCAAATATTCTCTGTTATTATCTCCCTTCCTTTTCTTCCTTTCTTTGTGGATTTTTTAAATAATTATTTACAGTAGTATTAGTGGGATTTTAGGAGGGAACAAAATCAGATTTATATTCTAATCCACCATTTTCACATGGGTTACTTAAGTGATCATCAGAAGTAATTCTGACTATATAAGATGTTTTTACCTTACTAATTTTGAGAACCTACACCCTTTATAAAGTATGTCTCTACTGTACATACGCTAAACCTTGATTATTAGCATTAATAGCTGGCACTTAATAATAGAAAGCCAGCAAGGTCACCCAGTCCAACTTTCTACCTTGTCAAGAAATGTTCCTGGTCAGGAAGCCACATATGGTGCTCTTTGACCTTGGAGATACCTTTCAGTAATTATAACTTAAAGAAAAATGTTGATATTTTATTTAGCTTTTGTAGCCTTACTGCAGTTAAATGTGGGGTTTTCATTAGACTTTTTAAATACTGAAAATAGCCCCAGGGCCCTCTCTTTGCCCTCAGGGAAATGTAGGGGTCTATGAGCCTATGTTAAGGTTGCAGTTCTGAGCACCATACAGTAAGAAAGAGCTGAAACTTTTTCTTTCTTTATCTTTTTTCCATTGCAGGGATGTCATCAAGTGGTTGGTCAGAGCAGTAACTGAAGACAGATTAACTCAGCCCCCAGATGAGAATCAAACCTCTCCAGGAACAGGAATCTTGAAGGCCAGCAGTAGCCACCCTCCTCCCGAGCCCAACCTGACAAAGAACACCAATCAGCTGTAAGGGGCAGGCAGAAGTTTTCTCTCCTGGGGCTACTGGGGTGTACTGTTTTAGAGAACAGCCCCACTCCCTAAGAACAGTTTCCCCCAAATTAACGAGCTCTTGTAACTTAGGCTGATTCTTACTAAAGGCTGTCTTAGTTTGACTGAAGGCTGAATTCCTAATTCCAGAGGTAAAACAAAAGCGGGCGCTTTCCCCCTAGATGAATAGGATTTCCCTAAGGGAATACAGATTCACAAAGCTCAAGTGGAACAGAAGCTGGGGGACACTGCCCTCCCTTTCCTGAGGTCCCAGATACAGTGCAAGGTTCCAGCTCCTCACCGCTCCATCTGTCCACTGACAGAAGAGGAGTCGTGGGCAGTAGGTGGTCCAGCGGCCTCTTGTCCCCACGCACCTGTGTCTCTCTCCTCCAGTCCTGGGAGAAAGAGGGAGCAGCTCGGCATGCAGACTTCACCAGATCACAGTGGCTCAGCCCAGGGGAGACCGCACTGGAAAGAGATTCCTGACGTTTAATTGTATGGGGTCGAAAGTGGTCTTGGCATTCTTTGAGAAATGCCAGGATTTTAGGGGCTGGAGCTGCCCTTGCACAAGTAACCTGCTATTTTATGTCAATCATATTGTTAAAAGCCAGGCACACTTGATATTTCAAATACAGCATTTGTGCCTAAAGTCCCAATGCTGTGTTACAATCTAGGTGCACTGACCTGATTTTCATAAGAGTGCTGCGGGCTTTAACTAATTTAGGAGACAATCTTGTACCGAAAGGGAGAATGTTTTGGAACGATGACGCATCTGCTTGGGCAGATTGGGGTCAATCCTAAGAAGGGTTATCCCAAAACCCCAGGATACAGACCCAAGAGAGAGGCAGACACTGTTCCTTAAATGAAAGATAATCTAATAATAATGATAGTAATAAATTTATTGCAAGTAAATATTAGTAGAAATAAAAATAGGGCCCTCTAAAAGTCAGTTTATCATGGTCTCAGTAATAGTAGGCACTTCTGTTTACTGTTAGTGAGTGCCTGTCTGCCAGACACCTTACCCAGCACAGCTTTATGAAATAGGTATATTGTTTCCCCTTTTTAGAGATGAGAAGATTTGGACTTAGCAGTCTAGTAATTTGTCAGCAATTGAAGTTTGTCACTGCAGAGCCACGACCTGATGCCAAAGTCCTTCACCCACCTGTTGCATCAGTGGATGGAAACTTTCTGAAAACAGAGCCCTTTCTTCCCTCACAAGTAATAATGCATGTTAGAAAAGGCTGGCTTCAGGCCAGGCTTCCGCAGGATTGCCCAGATTCCTTCTGCCACATCAGCCTGGCTCTCCCCCACAGTGAGGTCTAATGAGAGAGAAGGGCACGTTCCACCAGTTGAAATTCTAAGACTGAACTTAGTAAAGGATTATTGTAAAGGAGTCAGTAACAGGGGAAACTACATGGTAAATATGTATTTTCTCCTATCAAAGAATTTCAAATAGTTGCTAGTCATTCTGGACCTGTTTCTTCATCTGTAAAATAGAGGAGTTATGGGTTAGACGATCCTTAAAGTTCTCTAGATCCTTAAGATTGTGTGTTTCTATTTTTGAATTTAAAAGCAGCTTGCTTTTGCAGCCCAACCCCAGGTTCTGAGAGGTTCAGATAGTATGATCTGGCAAAAGGGATTCAGGTAGGTGACATTGCTAATAAAAGCATGCTGACGGCTTGAGTAGTTTTCCTGACCTAGTGTGTGCTTTACAAGATCCTTTAGTACACTGGAGGGGACCACATCCCAGCCAGCAGGGTAGCTCTTTGACAGGCCCTCCCGCTCACTTGTGTTCTGTGTTCTGGACTCAGGATTGTGTGCCAGCTGCAGAGGATGCTGTCCATAGCCGTCGAGGTGGACAGGACCCCCACATGTAGCTCCAATAAAATTGCTGAAATGATGTTTGGGTTTGTGCTGGACATTCCTGAGAGGAGTCAGAGGTGAGTCTTAGTTTTGTTTTGTTCTTTGATCTGGGAACATAATTCCAAAAGAAAGTTCAAAACAGTAGTAAAGTTAGGAAAAAAAGAGGTAGAGGGAGAGTTCCTGTCTCTTTAACCTTTTGAAAGAAAGAGGTTCTCAACCAAGTGCGATTATTTGCAAGTGAGGCATAATTTCTTGGGAAGAGGCAGGGTACCTTAAATGGAGCCTCAATTTTCCCGCTTTTTTCATTTGCCTAACAGCTTTACTCATCCCTCGAGGTTCAGCTGCTAAGCACTATGATCTTCTCTGACCCTCCACCGTAGATCCTAGTGTAAATGTTCTCTAAAGTCTTGATAGATGAATGAGTAAGGCATGTCCAATTTTAGGGGAAGAAGAGGTGACCAAGAATAAATAGAATTGCACCTCAGAATGAGCCTAGATAGTAATAAGGAATTCAGTTTCTCTTAGCATGACTTAGTAAGGCATTCCATTAGGAAGAGATAAAGAAACAGAGTTCTTGGCTAGGACCAGTGATTCCGCCTCTGAACCAGTAATTTTAGAACCCAAAGGAGGAAAAATAAACTTGAATAAATATGAATTCATGAACAGTTGCTGGTACAGAAAATAACTATGAGAGAGCCATTGTACGGTGCCAACCTTCAGGGAAATTATCTTCATCAGCTCCATGTCTGCTTCCCCTGCCCATCCTCTAAGCTCCCAGTTGGCAGCCAAGACTATTCTTGTACAGTTCCAGTTCCTCAGTTAGAAGAAAATATCATACCAAATAGTATTGTGATAAAGATTGAATTAAAATACCCTGCTAAGATTAAGATAAACATTTATTGGGTCCCTACAATGTGCCAGTCATTGTCACACTGACTGTGTCATGTTTTCATAAAACTTTGTAACGTTATTCCTATTTAACAAGTGAGAAAAATACTATAAGTAGTTAGGTAACTAGCCCACGGTTACACAGCTAATCAGATTCAGAATCCAAATTTCAACCTGGGACTTCTTAATGCCAAGGTCAGTTCAGTGAAGGCAACGTGTTGCCGCAGTCAGCCAGGAGGAGGCCTCTATAAATGCCAAGCTTGCTCTATCACTGTGATAGGAGTATTTCATGTGGGCCCAACTCCTGCACCATTCATTCATTCATGCCCAGATTCTGCTGAGAGATGGTAAATCTAATGAATGGGTAACTATAAATAAATTTAGACTTGACATAGACAAAAATAATTTAAATAAAACCTAGCCCTACTTCAAAACTGTCTCAGACAGGGCAAATTGGCAACCATGCCAGTGTACTAGAAGATACATAATCCGGCCTTTTCCTTGGTTTATATTGATTTTTTAAAGTTTAGGTATAATTTACATGCCATTAAATGATGCACACTAATTTACGTAAGTATCATTCCGTGAGCTTTGACAAATGTGTACCTCATGTGACCTCCTCCTGCAACCTGGCTGAATTCACGTATTTTAGTAGGAATTTTTTGTGGTTTCCTTAGGACTTTCTACGTACACAATGTATTGTCTGCAAATAAAAACAGTGTAACCTCTTCCTTTCCAATCTGTGTGCCTTTTGCTTCTTTTTCTTGCCTTGTTGCATGGGCTGATACCTCCAATAGAATGTTGGAGAAGAGATAAGAGCAGACATCCTTGCCTTGTTCCTGATCTTAGGGGAAAAAATTCAATCTTTAACCATTAGGTATGTTAGCTGTAGATGTTTCATAGCTGATTTGTCAGATTGAGGAGGCTTCATTCTACTTCTAATTTATTGAGTGTTTTTATGAAGACTAGGTATTGGAATTTGTGAAATATATTTTCTTCATCTTTTGAGATAGTCATCATTTTTCCCCTTTGTTCCATTGATGTGATGAATTACATTGATTAATTTCTAAAAGTAACCTAGCCTTGCATTCCTGGAATTAAAAAATCCTACTTCATTGTGATATGTTATCCTTTTTGTATTGACAGATTCAGTTTGCTAATAGTCCTTTTGCATCTATATTTACTAGAGATATTGATCTGTAATTTTATTTTCTTATAGTGGCCTCCCTCACTCATATTTAAAGAAATGTAAATTAAAACTACAGTGAGATAGCCCTTTCTAACTTATCTATAGTAAAAATTGTAAAGTACTATAAGACACCATTAGTGAGGCTGTGAGAAAGCAGGTAGGTACTTATACATTGCTGATGGGAATGCAAAATGGTGCAAGCCTTATGGAGGGGAGTTTTACAGCTAAATGTACATTTACCTCTTGACCCAGAAATCTCACAGATAGGAATTCACCCTGAAGATACACTTCTAACAATATGGAAATATATATGCACGAGGATAGTCCCAACAGCATTGATTGCAATTACAAAATACTAGAAACAACTCAAATTCCCATAGGACAGTGGTTGGATATCTGCAGTGCATCTGCACAGTGGAGATTTCACAGTAGCTGTGAAAGAATAGAAATTAAAAATAGGAGCAAATTTTTTATGAACGGTTTCCCAAAATATATTGTTAAGTAAACAGAGCAAAATACGAAGGAGTCTACATAAATATACATATCTTTTTCTAAGAAGGAGAATTTTAAAATATGCATGGTTATAATCATTTGCGAAAAAAGAAACCAAGTTAGGATAAACTGCAGGCTAATCAAAATGCTTACATACAGGGCTGGCCAGCGGTGGGCTGGGAAGGAGATCGGGTGCGGGGCTGGGGTGGTGATGGGCGTAACAGTGGTGCTGGTAGTGCCATACTTCCCTGAGTATACTTCCTTGTATACTTATAACTTTTAGACTTTTAGAGCCACATTAATGTTTCACATACTCAAAAAAGAAAAATAAATCAGCAAGAAAGTTGGAGAGGAACCTAACATGCAGTACAAACAGACGCAAATTAACCTGTTTTCAATGAATAACAACTAGGGTGGGAGAGAAGTAAATTCTTTTTTGACTTTTTTTTGTAACAAAGTATAGAGTCGCAGGAAGTTGCAAATACTAGTACAGAGGGGTCCTATATACCGTTCACCCTCTTTCCCCCAGTGATTGCATACCTACAGTATAATATCACTAACAGGAGATTGACATTGGTACAATCCACAGAACGTACTTAGATTTTACTCATTTCACCCAGATCGCACTCATTTGTGTGTAGTTCTGTGTAACTTTATCACGTGTGTAGCTTCGTATAACCACTAGCACAACCAAGATGTACAGAACTCTTCCATCACCACAAAGATCCCCTTTTATGGCCATTGACTGTTCGTCTTCCCCAACCCCTGGCAACCACTAGTCTGTCCAAGTGAGTTAAAACAGTATTTGGACTAAATGCCCTCAGGCTAAAGACAAAACAAAGGGTAAATAAATATTGAATTCTCGTTAGTAAATTTCTTTTTCACAAAAGTGTGAGTTAACAATTCAAAAACTATCTTATGTGTATTCTAGGATTAAACAAATAAATGTGTTGTGGATAATGAGAGCCAAGTTTCTCACTGTCAGAGAAGAGAGTTACACATATGAAAAGGGGAAAGGATAGAAGGAGCCCTGTGGTGCTGGATTGGAATTGGAGGTATCAATACGAACTTGTGGTTTCTAATAAATATAGATAGATAGAGGAATAAATGTAGATGTGTGAGTGTGTTTTATGTGTATATATTGTGTGTGTGTGTGTGTGTGTGTGTGTTTATATGTCTGTTTCCTCCCTCTTCCCATTGAGAGAGCATATAAACAATAACACCCCAGTAGCAAGGAACACACCTAGGCCGCAGACCTTTGTTTCTAAATACTGGTTTACACTGAAAAGAACCGGAGTTCTTTAGGAAATAAATGGCTGGTTCCAGAGCTGAGACAAGGAAAAGTATAAAATGAGCCTAGAACATCTTGTTCCGGAAGGTGAGGAAATGTTCAAAGAAGGTTCAGAACATGTCCAAAGAAGCATAAAGGGTTTCCACTGAATAAATCTGGGATAATTTGAGTATCAAAATAAATATTGACAGTAAAAGACTATAAAACGTTGAGTAAAGTAAGAATCCTTGATTTTAATCCTGATAGCAAGAGAAGGGACTCTCTTCCTTACAGTAGAAAGCCAGCTAGTTAAGGTAAGAAGAAATGATCAATTAGGACAAAATGCCATTTGACAACCATCATAAGAAGAGTTAATTCAGGTATGAATGGATACTAAAATGATGAAAGTTTGTGGAGTACCAAGAGACTAATCTCAAAGTACATTCTCACGAGATACTAATTATGAGGTGAAAAATAATAATTTTGTGGTAGAGATAACTACCACAGTCAAGTGATCAAAATTAACGCCAGCATATGCCCCTTGATGTGACGCAGTGAGAAGAACGCGTTTTTACAGGCCTCTTGCCAAAATATGCATAACCTCAATCAAATCATGGGAAAATATCAGAGAAACCCCAAATGAGAAACATCCTATTAAAAAAAAAACCTGCACTTTTCAAAAGTGTCAGTGTTACGAAAGGCAAAGCAAGGCTGAGAAACTATTCGAGATTAAAGCAAAGAACATTTAAAAAGATAGACAACTGATGCAATACATAATCTGGGGTTTTCTTTTGCTATTAATAGCATTATTAGAACAATGAAAAATCTGATTAAAGTCTATGGTTAATGTAACAGTATTGCATTAAGATTAATTTCCTGCTTTTGATTATTCTACTTGGATATCTAAGAGGATGTCCTTGTTTTTAGGAATTATACACAGATATTTAGGGATAAGTGGGCATCATGTCTGCAACTTACTATCAAATAGTTCAAAGAAAAAAATTGACAGGCAGTTAAGAAGGATAAAGAAGATATGGTAAATGTTTAACCTTTGGGGAACCTGGGTGAAAATTATTAAGGGTATTTGGGAATTATTTGTACTATTCTTGCAAATCTTCTGTGAGTCAACAGAAACTAAAAGAAAAAAAAGTATGTATATTGTAAACAGCATATAGTCTGATTTGCTTTTTTAGGCAGCTGACAATCCCTGCCTTTTAACTGGAATTATTTATTCCATTTACATTTAACTTAATTATCAGTTTTACGTCTATCATCTTACTGTTTTTTCTACTTTTCCCCTTTGTTCTTTGTTCATTTTTACCTCCTTTTCTGCCTTCTTTTGAATTAATTATTTCCTATTATTTCATTTTATCTCTACTAAGACTTTTTAACTTTTTTAATTAAAATTTTATTTTGACATAATTGTGGATTCTCGTGCAGTTGTAAAGAATAATACAAAGAGATCACATGTACTCTTTGCCCAATTTTGCCCAATGGTAACATATTGCAAAACTTCAGTACAGATATCACAATTAAGATATCAAGATTGATGCAAGCCAAGATAACAGGACATTTCCATCACCATAAGGAATATTCATTTTGCCCTTTTATAGCCAGACCCACTCCACTCCAACCCCTACCCCTGGCAACTATTAATCTGTTCTCCATTTTTGTCATTTCAAGATGCTATGTAAGTGGAATCAACCTTTTGGGATTGGCTTTTTTCACTTAGCATGATTTTCTGGAGATCCATTCAGATTGTTGTATCTATCAGTAGTTGATTCCGTTTTATTGCTGAATAGTATACCATTGTGTGGGTGTACCACTGATTTTATTTTTAACCATTTACCCATTGAAGGATATCTATGTTATTTCCAGTTTGGGCTTTTATGACCAAGGCTTCTATAAACATTTGTGTACAAATTTTTAAATAAACATAAGCCTTTATTTCTCTGGAATAAATGCCAAGGAGTGTAATTTTTGCATTATATAGTTGTTATTTTTTTAGTTTTTTTAAGAAACTGCCAAACTGTTTCCTTGAGTGGCTGTACCATTTTACATTCCCCTACAGCATTATATGAGTGATCCAGTTTCTCCGCATCCTGGCCAACATTTGCTGTTGCCACTATTTTTTATTTTAGTCATTCTGATAGGAGTATGGTGATATCTCATTGTGATTTTCATTTTCATTTCTCTGATGGCTAATGAAGTTGAAAATCTTTTCATGTGCCATCTGTATAACATCTTTACTAAAATATCTCTTCTCATGCTCTAAATGGATTGTTTGCTTTTTTACTGTTAAGTTTTGAGAGTCTTTATATATTCTAGATACTAATCCTTTTTCAGATCAATAGTTTGCAAATATTTCCTCCCATCCTGTAGTTTGTATTTTAATCCTAAAGATCTTTCACAGAGCAAGTTTTAAATTTTATGAAGTCCAGCTTATCAATTTTTTTTTATGAAAAATGCTTTTGTGACAAAGATTCCTTGGAACTGCCTTTGTAGACCATCATGGCACCTGCAGATAGGGACAGTTTTATTTCTTCCTTTCCAATCTGTATGTCTTTTATTGCCTTACTCTACTGGCTGGAACTACCAGTACTATATTAAATACCAGTAATGAAAGCAGATATCTTTGCTTTGTTCATGTTCTAGTGGAAAGCATTCAGTCCGTTAATTAATTATTGATTAAAATATCAGTTCAGTATTAATTATGTTGCTAGCTATAAGGTTTTTTTTCTAGATATTCATTAATAAGTTGAAGAAGCTCCCTTTTATTCCTAGTTTTCTGTTATTAGCTATTAGCATGAGTGGGTATTGAATTTTATCAAATGCTTTTTTGGCAAATTTTTTTTTAATGGCTGTTCTTAGAATCACAATTTGTATCCTTACCCGACTAGGGTCTGCCTTGAATTAATATTATATCGCGATATGCAATGTAAAATCTTACAGCTGTATTTCCACTGACCCTGCTCCCATCCTTTGTGCTATTGTCACACATTTTACTTCTACATATTTTATAAATTCCAGGGTGGAATCATATTTTTGCTTTAAACATTTTGTTGTTTTTAAAAGAAATTTAGAGATGAGGGAGGAAAAAGGCTTTATATGACCCATCTGTGATACTGTGATTTACAGTAAGAAGTATATATTTGATCGTCATCCTGTTTCTAGCACAGAGCTCTTTTGGAGTTTTCTATGTGATGAGAGTGATAAAGGTATCTTTTGTTATGTTAATGAGGTGTCTTTTGGAAAGCCTCTAGGTAACTTAAGGATGGGTTGGTTGCCAGAGGAATCAACCATGTGATTAGAGGGTTGGAACTTTCAGCCCTAATTCTCCACTCCCACCCCTTCCTCCACTACACCCCTACCTCCTGGGAGGGGACAGGGGCTGGAGATTTGAGTCCAGGTACCAATAACCAATGATTTAATCAGTCGTACCGATCTAATGCATCTTCCTTGAAAACCCAAAAGGACCAGGTTCAGAGAGCTTCCAGGTTGGTGAACAGGTGGAGATGCCCGGAGAGTGATGTACCCAGAGAGCGTGGAAGCTCCTCACCCTTTCCCCATACCTTATACACCTCTTCCGTTTGACTGTTCTTTGAGTTATCTCCTTTTATACTAAACTGGTAATCTAGTAAGTAAAGGGCGTGAGTTCTGTGAGCCACTGGAGCAAATTAAAAGCAAACCCAAGGCAGGGTCCTGGAAATATTCAGTCCATAGCTAGGTGGTTCAGAAGCACAGGTTAACAACCTGGACTTTTGACTGGCATCTAAAGGAAGAGTGAGAGGGCAGTCTTCTAGGACTGAGCCCTTAACCTGTGGGATCTGACACTATGGTAAATAGCATCAGAACTGAGTTAATTGCTTAGTGGTATAAGGAAAAAAAACACATCAGACCCACATAGTTACCGTTTTTGGTTGGTGTTCTTCCTTGTTTCTTGACAAGCCAAGTTCTATTTGGGATCATTTCTCTTCCACCCAAATAAGTTAACTTTTAAAAAAAATTGTAGTGTATTTCTACTTGTAATGAATTTTTCCAGCTTTTGTCTGGAAATGTTTTTGTTTTACCTTCATATATGAATGGTGTTTTTACTTGATATAAATTCTAGATTGATAGGTATTTTTTCTGTATGTAAAAGATGTTCCCTTTTCTCCTGGCTTGCTGATAAGTCATTAGAATTTCTTACTGTTTTTTTTTTTAATTGAAGTATAGTTGACTTACAATGTTGTGTTAGTTTCTGATATACAGCATAGTGATTCAGTTTTATACATATTCTTTTTCATTATAGGTTATTACAAGCTATTGAATATAGTTCCCTGTGCTACACAGTAGGACATTGTTGTTTATCTATTTCATATAGAGTACTTTGTATCTGCTAATCTCAAACTCCCAATTTATCCCTCCCCCCTCCATTTTCCTCTTTGGTAACCACAAGTGTGTTTTCTATGTCTGTGAGTCTGTTTCTGTTTTGTAAATAAGTTCATTTGTGGCATTATTTTTTTGGATTCCAGAAGTTCTTACTGTTGTTCCCCTGTGAGGCATGTGTCTTTTTTACCTGGCTGCTTTTTTTTTTTTTTTTTTTCAGCAATTTGATTACCATACCTAGATGTGGTTTCCTTTATGTTTATCCTGCTTGGGGTTTATTGAGATTCTTGAATCTTTTGAGTTGGTATTTTTGATCAAATTTTGAAATATTTTGGCCATTATTTTTTATGTTTGTTTGCCCCAAACTCTCATCTTCTTCTGAGAATTCAAGTACATGTATGTTAGACTGCTTGACACTGTTCCACAGAGCACTGCGGCTCTGGTGCTTTCTACAGTTGTTGCTTTGTTTGTTTTATTTTGTTTTGACCTCTCTTTTTTTTTTTTTTTTTTCTCTATTTCACTATGGAGAGTCTTCACGCTCCCTGATCTTTTCTCTTGTGGTACGCAATTTGTTGTTAAGCTCATCGTGTTTTTTGAATTTTTTTTTCACTTCAGATATTGTATTTTTCAGATGCAGAGTTTCCATTTGCCTCGTTTTTATAGTGTCCATTTCTCTTTGCTAAGAGTCCCCAACTAGTCGCTCATCATATACATCGTGGTTAGTTTGGTTGGTTGGTTGGTTGATTGGTTAATCTTGAACATATTTATAATATCTTTTCTAAAGTCCTTGTCTGCTAATTTCAGCATCTGCCTCACCTCTCAGTCTGCTTCTGTGGGCATTTTACTCCTGGTTATGGATCACATGTTCCTGCTTTTTCCCTTGTCTAATAATTTTTTATTGTGTGCTGAGTGTTAGGAATACTGCATCACTGAGAGTCTGAAATTTGCTGTATTCCTTTAAAGAGTGTTGAATTTTATTCTAGCAGGCAGTTGGTTTGCTGGCAGGTTAGCTTATCTCCCCTTGAGGCTTGTTTCTAAGATCTGTCAGGGTGGTTCTAAAGCAGCCCTTCTTAACAGACTAGAGTCTTCTAGCTTAGCCCTTCTGGGGTCGCAGCTGAATGCCCAGGACGTTCAGTGAGCTCTCTTCTCTAGCTCCCCGAGCCCCCAGTGTCTCTCAGCACTGGGAGCTCTCCCGAATGCCCTCAGCTCACAGCCCCTCACCAGCTGGGGGAGAATCCCGGGGTTCTGGAGCTCCTCCCTGTCCATCCTCCTCTGTGCCAAGGGGGCCCCTTACACACATTTCTTGAGCTCTCTCTTCTCTGACAGTAATTCCAGCCACCTCAGCTTTCCTGAACTCCAGTAGCTGTTTGCTGTGCCCAACAAACCCACTGCTTTCTGTTTGAGACCCACATTTTCCTCTGCTTTAGTTGGAAAGTGCCCCCAGCAGGAAATCCAGGGTAAATGTGAGGTTCACCACCTTTGTTTCCCTTCTCTGAGGAATAGTTGTAATTTGTAGTAGCTCCTCCAATGCCTGAAAATAGTTATTTCATATATTTTGTCCAGGTTTATCATTGTTAATGACAAGGTCCTACTGTAGGGCACGGGGAACTATATTCAATACCTTGTAATGGCCTATAATGAAAAAGAATATGAAAAGGAATATGTGTATATATATACACACATATATATAAATGAATCACTATGCTGTACTTCAGAACTTAACACATTATAAATTGACTATACTGCAATTTTTTTAAATCATTAAAAATTTTTCAAATTAAAAAAACTGATTTTTTGAAAAAAATTAATAATTGTTGATGACAGGAGGGTAAATCCAATACCAGCGACTCTTGTTAAGGCTGAATCTGGATGTTGGCCTTCCTGCATGTTGGTATCTTGTTTTTAAAATTAGAATTTGAATTGCTATAGATAACTGTACCTCCATTTCCTACCAAAACATTAAAATTACTTTCTTGTCTTCTGTATATCTCTGGGTTTGCCATCTTGTACTCTAAAACCAGGACAAATGCAGGCCCTGGAATAAACACTGGAAGAGAAAATACAGTTTGAGATAAAAAGGTTATTGAATAGGAGAACTGTCTTATGAGAATAATAGGCCAAATGCAAAGTAGAAATTTTGGGACTATCTTACAACTGTAATAATTTGGAGTCCTTTGCATTAAAGAGCAAAATTTGTCAGAGAAGATATAGAATAGTATTTTTTAAACACATTAAAGCGATAAAGTGGATTTTCATAAATAGTGTAGACTGTTTTAAACTTTTGAATAGTAAGAAGCAAAGGTTTAAAAATGTTTCTTCTGCTTTTTGACTTTGCTTTTATATGTGTGCCTGGTGGAAGAGCAAAAAGAAAGGGAAGAAAGAAAATAAAAATGAATGGATACTTTGTTATTTATTGTTTTTATAAATGGCAGTGGCACAAATATCCCCTGTTTTTCCAGATATTGCAAAACTGCAAAGGGGTAGGATGTTGTAGAAGAAGGAACTCTTAGGTGTGGGGCTGGCTCTGCCGCTGATGGACCGGGCACGTCCTGCTCTTCCTCTTGCTGCCCCCTCCTCACTGCTCGCGAGCTGTCTGCCCCTCAGGACTGCTGAGACCAGCGGACCTGGCAAGGACCACCCAACAGGTCTTCAGGCGAAAACCTCCAGGCCGTCCAGAGATGCACCGTATGCATCTGAGAGTCATACCTTTTTTTTTTTTTTTTTTTTTTTGGAGCTGACATTGCTTTTAGAACAATGAGTTTAATTCACCTCCCCAAGCACAGTCCCTGCTTTATGGCTCTCCTGCTATAAACGCTCCTTTGAACATGCTCCAACCCACCCGTGCTGGCCGGCCAAGCCCTGCGCTGCGCAGAGTGACAAAGTCAAGGGCCAGGGTTCCTCTGGGACTCTTAAGTCCTGGACTTGAAATTTAAGAAAGCTGCAATGGCCCAACTGTCTATTTTTCACTTCTTTGTTTTTGCCCAGGTTTTTCCCTCCATTGAAGTGCCTCCTGCCTTGGGCCTTCTTTACTCTTCCTAGGCCACTGTCCCCAGTGCCTCCTCCTCCGTAACACAGCTGCTTCCGGCCCTCTGACCAAATGAGCTCTCTCCTTGGTGTCTGTCAGGCACCACAGGCACCTCGCCTACCTGTCCGGTTGCCCTGCACTTTATGTGGGTTCCCCTTGCCTACTTCTTGCTTCTGTTCAAATATCAGCTTTTTGAGAGTAATCCGCTCTTTTATTTATCTTAACAGTCCTTGTTTGTACCAAACAGTACCTGGTACATTGTGGGCATTTAGCAATGTTTAATCCCATGATTAATCCTGTTGATTACAGTATGATGCAATTCTTTTCAATGTCCTAAACTTGTCTTTGTCAAATGTCAGAGACCTTCCCTCCTCCTGGCAGTGGTTAATTCACGAGCTGTCTGCCCCGTCTGCTCTGGCCACAAGCTTCGTGGTTTTGTAGGCCTTCATTGTATTCCTTCTCTGTCTTTGGGCAAAGGGTGAAGCACTGGGGGGATCTGTGGTTTCTGTTCTCTGAACTAATAGTTGTGATGGTGAACTCTGTGTCTCTTCTCCACGCAGAGAGATGTTCTTTACGACCATGGAAAGCCACCTCCTGCGCTGCAAGGTGCTGGAAATCATATTCCTGCACAGCTGCGAGACTCCCACTCGCCTGCCCTTGTCTCTGGCCCAGGCCCTCTATTTTCTGAACAATTCCACATCACTGCTCAAGTGCCAGGTAACGTTCTCCCCTACTTCAGCTCCAAGCCCAGAGCACCTTTTCCCTAGGCCCTGAGCATCATGTAAAAGTGACGTGAAAACTGCAAAACCTTTAGCTGAGGAAGGCATTCATTGCCAATGGCTTTTATTATCTCCGCAGTCGGATAAAACCCAGTGGCAGATGTGGGATGAGCTGGTCGAGCACCTGCAGTTTCTGTTATCCAGTTATCAACATGTTTTACGAGGTAAGGAGCATCTGTCCACAAACAGGGTGGTGTGAGGGTCTCACAGTGGACATTATTATGAATTAAAGCTACATGGGGGAGTCTAATTTGTTAGCTTAAGTAAAGCGCTGTTCCTTGCCTGTAACTGTGAGGAACAAGGAATGACGTAGCTGGAATCTGCTGTGAAATAGAAGGGTTCACACCGTATTTTTGTTACGGCGGATAGTACAGAGGTCTGCAGAATTGCTAGGTCGTGGAGGGACGTGAACGTCGTCCTGACGTGAGACGGATTCGGCAGTGACCTGATGTGGCGTCCTTCCCAGCCCGTCACTGCAGCATCCTTGGTGGGGCACTTGCTCACTGACTACGGACGTTCGTTAACATCTGTCAGTAGGATGCAAATACAGAGCAAGTCAGCGGCAATGGAAAGATGTGCATCTTGCCAAGGATGTAGGACGCCCTTAAGTCTGTGCAGGCGGCTCTGCTCCAGTCACAGGCCGAGCCCGTGGTCCGTGAGGATCTGGGAGCGTCGGGCCAGTGAACAGTCAGGGGGTAAATACCGACACGGATAACGATGGCATAGCAGCTTCAAGATCATTTTAAGAATGATTTTATTAGCCAAAGATTGAGGCCCCTGGGAAAACTGATTGTTAATTACATCAGGAAAGAGAGTAGGTTTACAGGGGAGAAAACTGACACTCCTCTTGCTGGGATGCCCTGAGAAGGACACCTCGTCACTGACGTAGTGTTCTTGCCAAAAATTCATGAACCTGAATTTAATCGCAAGGAAGTATCAGACAAACCCAGACTCCAGGACCTTTTACTGAATAACTGACCTGTACTCTTCAAAAGTGCCAGTGTCTTAAAAACAAAGAAAGGCTGAAGAAATGTCCTAGATTAAAAAGCAACTAAAGCACGTAAATATTACACACGACCCTGGATGGGATCCTGAACCAGGAAAAAAAGAAGCTGTAAAGTAGATGACTGGAGCAATTGGTAAATTTTAAACAGATTAGATAATAGTATTGGATTAATGTTGTTTCCTATTTTTTATACTTATCTTGGCTTATGAAAGTAAATATTCTTGGTCTTAGGAAATCCATCCTGCAGTATTGAAGCCTAGAGAGGCACAATGTCCAACTTTCTCAAACAGTAAATGGGAAGAGTGTGTGTGTGTGTGTCTGTGTGTGTGTCTGTCTGTCTCTGTGTGTGTGTGTATAAAATGTCCCTGCCATGATCATCTCGAGGCTGACTTTGGCTTAGCCATGGCACTTAGGAAGATAAGATGCCCATACACCCTTTGGGCCTGGAACTGAGGAAGCTGTTACAGAAACATTAAAAAAAAAAAAACCCCCCAAAAAAACAAAACCCACTGGATTTAAGATAGAAGGTCTGGGTTTAAATCCCAACTCCACTGCTTACTCCGCACTGAGCAGCTAGCTTTATCTGTCTCTAGTTTCTTCCTTGCATAGAACAGGGATGGTAATTGCTTGGCTCACCCAGGTGGATTGCTCGCGGGCACGGGAAAAAAGTAGGCAGTGCTCAGGCCACGGTAGCTGCCTCTCAGTCTGCCTGTTGCCTGGCCAGGAGTCGGCCACGAGGATCTTCTCTGTGTTTCATGTCCTTGTAACTAAAACTTAAAAGAGAGCTTTGTCAAGGCCACAACACGTGGTTGTGTGGTTTGTGCATCTTTTAGCTCAAAGAAAGGTGCACATCCTTCTCAGAACCAAGCCCCAAAGGCAGATTCCTCGCATCTTCAGCCTCACTGAGGTGTATGGATTGTTTCATTGGGAGATCAAGCAGGAAGTTTAACACTAAAGCAGCTTGTTTTTGCCTGAAGTTCACCTTTAATACTTCTTACTTGTTTCTGTTTTGCTTCCCAGGGAATAACCTGGGTCGTGGGCGGTAGCGACTTAAGGCGGGCACGGGATCTACTTTCATTACAGAGGATTCTTCTGCTTTGAATAAAGAGAG
The DNA here is from genome assembly GCF_009834535.1 of Camelus ferus. Classification (NCBI taxonomy): domain Eukaryota; kingdom Metazoa; phylum Chordata; class Mammalia; order Artiodactyla; family Camelidae; genus Camelus; species Camelus ferus. The sequence goes on along the minus strand of NC_045717.1, from coordinate 3,777,449 downwards.
GAAGGCCTCAGAGCAACGTATATTGACCGAAAATAAGCGGGGTGTTTCAGTGCTATCCTTAAACATCCTTTCCAGCTCTTTGGAGACCAAAAGTTAAGAAGGAGAAAAGACATTTAGAAGCAGTAGTTTGAAAACAGTGTCCTACAAAGAACACGGCTGAATGGTTCCCTGAAGTGGCAGGTCCTTGTCAGGGGGCAGTTCACTGTGAGGGCCCCTTAGGCGTCTCTGCCCTCTTCAGGCGGACACTGGGGACATTGTTGAGTGCAATTCTGAGGCCAGTCTGAGTCGTCCAGCTCCAAGTGTGGAGGAAGAAGGGGAGAGGTGGGGGCGCCCAGAGCTTGCCCTTTGTGGGAACCTCTTAGCCCGGAGGAAGAGAAAAAGGAAGACGGGGTGGGTCCGCAGTGTGCACTGGCGTATCTGATCCAGGAACCTTGTGGAGGCCTCACCCCCGATTTCACAGAGAGGCAGACGAAGGCTGAGAGGAAAGTAAATTCAGGGCTAGGGTTCAGACTTAGGTCTGTTGCCAGAGTCCGTGTGCAGTGAAAACACACTGGAAGGAATTACTTTCCTATGAAATCACGAGGTGAGATCAGAAGGTGAGATTCTAAGGAATTTCCAACCCCTATTTTCGAAACTCTCTAGACATGGTAAAATGAGTTTTGTGTGGTCCCTTGACCTCAGGGAGAAGTATATCCTGAACCCCCACGTTTTATCAGCGCTTCCATAGAGGGCAGAGCAGCCCCACTGAGATGCGGGTGCTGGGCTGTCGGCCGAGCTCACGGCCACGCAACTCAAGTGTGAGCCTCAGCAAAGTTCCACATTGCTGTATGCCGTGAGTTTTCCCGATGCTTGTGGATAGTTAGAACCTCATATTTTGAAACTGTGAATTCTAGGAATTTAAACGTATGATAATTAAATGAACAAAGTGGATGCTTTTTCCGAATCCGCTCCACTGGGCTGCTTACGCAGGGCAGCTGCGGAAGTCAGACAGCTGTTCATCCCGCAGGGAGTCTCACACGCAGCCTTCCCTCGGGGAGCCCTGTCCGCAGAGGGGAGGACAGACTCAGGCAAGACCAGTCCAGTTTGTCCAGGTGATACTTCAGCTGAGATGTGGTGTTAGCCAGGCAAATAGGAGGGGCAAAGTTTTCCAGAAAGACAGACACAGCGTGTCCAAGGGCTTTGAGGCAAGATGTTGCTTAATGAGTCCAAGGAACATAGAATAAACTAGTGAGACTGGGATGCAGTGAGCCAGAGGGGGCCGGCGCGGGATGAGATCATGAGACTAGATAGCAGAGGGCGTGGGGGCCTTCCTGGTGAGGGGTTCGTGGTACGGAATTTCAGCTTGATCCCAGAGTGAGGGGCACCCGTCAAAGTGGTTTTAAGTCAGGTCACTCTCCCTGATGTGTGACCAATAATTTGGCCGAGGACCAGAGAGGTCGGGGGAGGGGTAGCGGTGGCGAGGATGTGGGTGGCGCAGGGGGAAGTCAGCGGGTGGAACAGGAGCATTTGAAGATCAGTGTCCCAGGGCTTGAGTGTCCGAGGCTGAAGGGTGACTCCCAGGCTTCTGCCACTACTGACGTGGGGATAAATGAGAGATGCAGAGAAGATGAAGGTCTCAGTACGACTGATAGGTCGGAGATGCCTGTAACGATGATGATAATGATACAACAATAATAGCTAACCCTGGTCTTGATCCAGGAACTAATAATAAAAATACTGTCGGCCAGGATGCCCTGAGCCAGGCCTTGTGCTAAACCCTTCACGTAAATCACCTCACACAATCGTCACAGGAACGTCAGCTGTAAGGACTCTCATCCCTGCTGAAGCATTAAACCGAAGGCCTTGCCAACTGGACCAGAATGGTTCAAGTCCACTGGCCAAGGCTTCCTCCCCGCTTGCTAACATTTGCTGCTTTGAATTTCCTGTATTAATAAATTCCAGATTCTCCTTGCTCCCAACCCAAGTCTTGCCTATTGCCACCCTATTCAGCCAGTTCTTTCCATTTTTAAAAAGATCACTTTTATATTTTTCAGAGTAGCTCATGCTTTAAGAAAATCGAAGTCCGCTAAAAGGCTTTTGTTCCCCCGTGACTGCCAGTAGCGAGGTGACACAGAGCACGTTTCCCTGCTTAAAGCCCTCCGTTACCTCCCTCTGCTTTCAGAGACCACACTCCTCATTGCCCTGCGGCCCAGCCTGCCCTCCAGTCTCCCTCAGCCTGCTCCCCCTCGGCCTGCCCAGATTACCTCCTGTCCTCAGAACAAGCTTTTCCCCCCATCGCGGCATTTGCACGCTTCTCTCTTCCTGGACTGCTTTTCCCTGGACCTTTGCCTGATGGCCTCCTTCTCAGTCTTCAGGGCTCAGCTGAGACCACCCCCATTGCCCCATCACCCTGACTAGAGCAAGCTGCTTCCTTATTTCCCCAACGTCTGATTTCTTTCTTTGATTGCACTCACTGAAACCGTGGTTGTTTTTGTTGGCTTGTTCACTGTCAGGCTTCCTGTCACTCAAGTGTCAGTCCATGAGGGCTGAGCCAGGTCCCTAATCCCACTGTATCCCAAGTCCAGCCCAGCTCCAGAGACGCAGAGGTGCTCACTGCACGTGTTTGTTGACTGAATGTTCAAAGGGCCCTGCAGTGGCACCTCACGGCAGCTTTGCCTCCTGTGTTTCCAGACTTTGGGGACACTCCATATTTATCTATATGTATTTATTGTGCTTTTTTTCGGATTACAGTTAGGCCACTGCTATACATTTAGAAGGACTTTACCTGAGACATATTTGAAGGTTGAGGAAAAACATATTAAGCATTTTATTTGAAAATATAACCTAATACTTTGCTTATAAATAAGTTTATTCTATGTTTCCCAAATTTCTGGGCACTGTAGTTCAGTCCTTCTGATAACCCTGTCAGTGAAGGTGCCATTACCCCATTTATAAATGAGACGGAGAAACTGATGCTGGCGGGACCCCCTGTGCGCCTGAGGTCAGGTCTGCAGAGCTCTTCCCGGTCCATTTGCCTTTTATGTGACCTTGGGCTCCTTGGCCTCAATTCCAGGCACTTTCAGAACGTTGTTGGGAGTGACCTATGGATGTGGAGTGAGATACCTTTATAACTTTTTACTTTTCCCCAGTATTTTACTTTTGGACCCACAGGAAAGTTAAAAGAGTAATATCCTGTACACCTATATACCCTTTACCTCGATTCACAAGCTGGTAACATTTTGCCACAGTTACTTTATCTTTCGATCTATCTATGTACTTTTTCTTTCTTTTTTTTTTTTCTGAACCCATTGAGAGTAAGTTGTGCTGTCATAATCCTTCTTGCTTAAATACTTCAGCTTAAGAATAAGAATATTCTCCTGCGTACCACTCTCCATTATCCCACTCAAGAAATCTTTCCTTGATGAAATAGCATCTCTTATGTCCCAGAATACCCTTTCTAGGTGTGCGGGTTTGAGCCAGGATTCAGTCAGATCGTACACCGGGCTTGGGTGTCACGCTCCTCTGTCTCCTGTCATTTGACATAGCTCCCAGGCCTTGTCTTTCATAATATGGACCCTTCTGAAGGGTCCAGACCAGTTACTTTGTAGAACGCCCCGTAACTGAGGTTGTCCCATTGCTTTCTCGTGCGCAGCAAGAACACCGAGCAGGTGAGGGTGCACAGCCCTGCCCCGCGCGGGGCGTCGGGAGGCGGTGGCGTCAGTTTGGTTAAGTTTGATCATGTGGTTAAGGGAGTGTCCATCGGATTTCTCCGCTATTCTCGTTATTAGTAGGGAATCCAGAGGGTCAAACTGTGAGACTGAATGTCCCGTTCAGCCTTTCACTCCGTGGCTTTAGCGTTCATCGATGTTTGTTACCTGAATCGATTTAGTAGCTTGAAAAGCGGTCACTTTCTAGATACATTCCTTCTACATTTCTTAACTGGCCTTCTTCTGGAAGGACCTTTCCCTTTTCCCTGCGCCTTTTTATTTACTATGGATTTAGGGCTTTTTAAAATTCAATGCGTTATAATCCACTTTTGTCATTTTTTATGATCACGTCCAAAATGTGGCCAACAGGAACCCTCTTCAAGCTGACTTCTTTGACCTTTTGACGTGTCCCCATCAGGTTTTGAGCATTTCAATCCTCACTTTCTTGTCAGAGGTGTTCCAGGTGCGCCTTGTTATTTCTTTGCCATGGTCCTAGAATCAGCCTTTTCTCCAAAAAATGTCCAGTTCCTTGGTGGGAAGTGGGGAATAGTGTTTAGAAACCAAGATCTGGGTGCTAAGTATGCAGGTGGCCACTGGGACAGCAGTCAGCTATCATTGCTTCCAGGCCCTTTCTGACAGCAGAGCTGCGCATGTATTGTTTAAATGTAAGTTCATGCTGCTGCCTCAGTCTCCACTCCTACAGAATTCTCCCTCTCCTCTTCTATAAATGAACCTCTCTTCTCCCACAGCGAGAGCCCTCATTCTGAACAACAAATATATTTATCCATCTGGTCTATCCTATGAGACATACAAAGTGGTTTCTTTTCAAAAGAATTACAATAAACCATATCACAACAAACTTAACCAAGTAAAGTTTAGTATTTCTTTGTAGTTCTTTACATACTTAGAACAAATCTCCCTGAAGATATTCAATATTCACATGAGTATTTTTCCAAGTGGTTACATCAATTTGAAATATAGTTTCATTATTTAATATAGGTTCATTGTTTAAATCAACAAAGGGAAAAAACTAAAATGAAATACAATTTTTTTTAAATATGTATAACTTGAGGTCCAGAGAGAAACAAGAACAGAGGAGCTTTTGGAGATGGAGTTACCACGGGCACTAACACAGCGTTTGACTTGTGTCCTAGTAACCGGTCAGCAAGGCTTTGCCCAGACCCTGCCCACCAAAGCTGGACTTCATCTTTCCAGAGCCGTAAAGGCTAGGAAGCAGTTCAGAGCGGCTCAGCTGCCTTTTTCCCTCTTGCAGAGCACTTACGGAGCTCAGTGATCGACCGGAAAGACCTAATCATCAAAAGGATTAAGCCGAAGCCGCAGCAAGGAGACGACATCACGGTGGTGGACGTGGAGAAGCAGATCGAGGCCTTCCGCAGCCGCCTGGTCCAGACGCTGGGGGAGCCACTGGTGCCGCAGCTCCAAGACAAAGTGCACTTGCTGAAGCTCCTGCTCTTCTACGCCGCCGACCTGAACCCCGATGCGGAGCCCTCTCCAAAGCCCTGGAGCAGCCCCTGAGGGCCTGCCGAGCCCTGAGCACCAAGGATACCTCCTGAACTCCATCTCCAGCTGCTTGGAAATCCTCCAAGTACAGAAAGTAGTTCAAAATCGTACAGGACCAAACCTGTCTTATTTATCTGTAGGCTGTAACAACTTTCTAACTCTTTAGTAAATATCTTTTTTTTTTTAATAATCCTATCCTAGCCTGTTCTCAGACGGCTTAAATATATAAGGTGTATATATTTTTTAATAAATTATTTATCTATACTTTTTTTGAAACAGGTAATACTATATGCACTATATGTTTAACATTTCCATTCAAGATGTGAAAAAAGAATCCCTGTGCTGAACAAATCCTGGACATCAGTGCTATGTCATTCACGGTACTGACAGCCTGTTTCAGAAGAGAAAGACACATTCGTCTCTCCCTAATGGAACAGAGGCATCCTACATCGGACCTGTTCTGTTGCTGAAGAATTTGACTTTGTGGCCAGTCTATTAAGATCTAATGTAATGACGGGGGGGTTAGAAACAAAAGGATTGTGTGTTACAAAAAAATCTGATGTTAAAAGGATACAATAAAAAGGCAATGGTTTTTGAAAATACCAAGCGTTATCATGCTTAGGTCCCACCACTGCGAGGAGGCAGAATGGAGTCACGACTCTTAACAGGACAAAAAAAAAAACAAAACACTGCCAGCCGCCTTTGAGAAAGTAATAAGGATTTTTATTGTCAAAACAGGTAAGAGGTAACAAGCATAACAGAAGACACAAATAAATTAATTGTTCTGATCCTTTTAGACCCCAGGGCGTCTCAGTGGGAAGGTCAGCTCAGCTCCGTACCGTCCAAGGCCACAGACAGCAGGAGCCTGAGCCGGCGGCAGGACAGTGACTGGACATGTGCACAGCGAGGCGAAAGGAGGCGGCGGTCTCCCTGGCTCCTCTCCTCAGTAAGACACGTGTTTACAAGGTATGAGCTCATGTGGAGGGACATATAGAAAAATGTTTAATTCTTCCACCTCCCAGAAAAAAAAAAAAAGTTTCAGGCCCTGAACAAGAAAATCGATACAAGGTGACATATAAGGTGACAGCAGTTACACGTGAACCTCAAGACTACACTCCAGCTGCAGCTGCCGCCTTCTTTAAGGAAGCTGAACGTCCGTTTGTCTACACCACACCAGCAGGCTGAATCTGCTCCCTTCAGAAGTTTTCAACCAATGGAGTTAAATTAATGTCACTTTAAAGTGCAACAAAGGGTCTGTCAGACTAGTGTTTGTTCTGTGACACATGAGAGAGAAGCATGCCCCCAACAGCGCCGGCCCGGGAGGCGCCACACACAGGAGGAAGTGGCTGCGGAACAAGCGATCCACTAGGCCAACCGAAAAGCCAGGAGACCCCGGCTTCCGCCCAGAGGAGCAGCTCCCTGCCAGGCCTGGCTCTTAACCGCACTCGGACCTCAGGCAGATCGGAGGGCCCCCACCTGACAAGGCTGGAGCACAGCCACGAGGGCCAGCGCTGGTCAGTGAGCACCTCTGCTCCGCGATCGGCCAGGGCTCACGTGGACGGCGGGAAAGGAATCAAAAAGCCTTGGTTCTAGAACAACACAAACATTATCTACCTAGTCAGCAGCGAGCCGAGTTCTTGTGCAGGGAAAGGGTACAAACAGGGCGTGAGGCCCCCCCCACACCACTGCTGAGTTTACTGAGTCTCAGTTAAAGCGACGCACAACGGCTTCTTCCACACAAGGACAAGCTTTGCACTGATGTTTCTCAAAAACCAATTATGTCTCCAGCTCTAGCCTCAGTTTAAGAGATCTGGAAAAACAAAAACAGAAACAAGAAAGCCTTTCCTATGTCAGAGCCAAGTTAAAGGGGAGCTGGGCACAGGGCACCTCTGTCCAGAGTCCCCGGGACGGAAAGCGCGCTAAAAGCCAGTGGGTGTGAGAACATTCAAGTCGCGGGCTTTGAGGTCGTGGGTCCGCGGCAGCTGTCTCTTCCCGTCTGTCACCGGGATGTCCATCTTGGGCGGCCTGAATGTTGCTGGGTCCTCAGCCATGCGCGTGGCCTGCACGCGCATCAGCTCCACGGGAGAGGGCTTCTGGGCGCCTCGGTAGGCCTGGGTGGCGAAACCTCCTACAGAAGGGACGCACAGAGCAAGTGATTTCAAAATGCGGGGGGGGCTCCCAGCACACACGGCACAGCGCCTGCCTCACCGCGTTCTTGTGTGAAGGGGCCGCCTTACCCGAATCAGACTTCTGGAGGGATCTTGGTCCAAAAAGGCTCCATTTATCTGCCGAGCTTCTCTCTCTATCCCCACTTCCAGAATCCATGGTGCTAAGACTGGGGCCAGGTAAGGCTGTGGAGGAACCGGAAGTGAACCAGCCTCTGCAAGAGAAAGAAGAAAACGGACGCTGGTGTATGTAGCCTTCTACACGTGCAGACTGGGAACTGTCAGCTCCCCCTTCTGGCTCAGAAGCCACAGGCTGATGTGGGCGCTGAGGGGCTGGGAGCAGCGGCTGGACGCGGTACCGGTGGTCCTTCGGCCCCGGGCTGCTCAGAGTCCCGGGAAGGGCTCACCTGGGCTTCTGCTTGGGGGAGGAGTGGGGGCTACTGCTGGGAGTGGACGGGGCTGAGGCCGGCTGCTTCTCCTCTCTCGTCATCTCTCCGCTCTGCAGCTTCAGCTTCTGTGCGGATGGGTGAGGGGAGAGACTTTTTAAAAAATCAGAGCAAATACACAACAGCTAAGTTTGCGTATAAACCACCCGGTTCACACAAACTTCAGGCAAAAGGAAAACAGTCATAGGTGGAGAAATTCTGGATTATAGGATAGATGTTCCTTTGATTTTGCCATACTAGATAGAATTCCATCTTTTAAAAAAACGCAGTCATTCTACAACACATCTCAAACGTCTCTGTGCCAAATAGCACACTAGAGCTTCTCCTGTTCCCACACTCACCCGGCCAGTCGCGGAGGAGCCAGAGCCCAAGCCACAGGCCTCCCACCGCTGGCCCACCGTGGACGCCACCTGCCGCTCCCAGTCTCTCAGCGCCCAGGCTCAGGCGCGCTAATCCTCTCCGGCTAAACGCTTCCCTGTGCAGCCTTCCCTCCCAGCGCCAGTCACTCTGTGTGCCCTCAGCTCCGCAAACAGACGTCTGGCTTCTCACTTCTCCCAGGTCAAGGCTCCCGCATGGCCCCCATGCTCCAGGCCCGACAAGCCAGTGCTTAGCCCGAGCTACATTTCAAACGAATGACTGCCTGGATTTTCTCAAAAGCTCACCATGCCAAGTCACGTGCCCTGGCATTCACCATCCGCGGGTTCTACTCCTGTGGGCTGAGATGCAGACAACGGGCCAAATTCATTTCTGCCAGGATACAGGGTGAACTGTGCACCTGAAATTCTGACACACACCGATCCTGGAAAGTCCTCAGTGTCAGAGGCCGACAGCATCCCGCCGTGGATGCATCTGTCTTATCTGAGGGCTCGAGCTCGTCACCAACCCAGCCCTGACCAACCCGGGCAGAGGTGTTTAAGCTCAGCGTGCAAAAATCGTCTGGGACACTCCCTACAAGATGCAGCCGTCCACGATGTCCTCCAGCCCTGCCACGGGCCACTCACTCCACATGAGCGTGAGTTTCTTACAAGGTACAACACGAGCCTCCTTTGAGGCCCTCAGGAGCCAGGTCCTCCGACAGCTGTGGAATGTGGGGGAAACCAACGGGCCAGCAGGAGACCTGAGTTCAGGTACTGCGACTGGTTAAATACATCACCCTGGACCTCAGTTTCTTCATTTATAAAACACAGAGAGTAGCATCTCCCTCAAAGAACGAGTATGAAGAGGAAGTGAACGCAAGTGGGTCATACGCCGGGAAACAGTATTAAGTATGAGCTGTATTCCCTGGAAAAGAGCCACATGGAACTATTTCACTCACACAACTGTCCGGGCATCGTTAACCTTACCAAAAAGTCTTCTTCACTCATTCCAAGTTTAGAAATGAAAGAGAAAAAAAAATTCCAATTACACATTCGCTTTTAATTTTTTTTTTAATTAAATGCAGGGCCTAACATTCCTTCCCAGCTAGCGTCACCCTTGTGCCAGAGCCTCCTCCCTCTCCCTCGGCGCCCATCACTCTGGTGCACAAAGTGGTCTGCAGCGGCGTCACTGGTCATAGCACGCGCGCGCGCGCGCACACACACACACACACACACACACACACACACACGACACGTGTAACCCCGGAGTCTCATCTGATCCTCCGAACCAGAAGCAGGCGGCACAGATCCCCTCGCCGTGCAGACAGGGAAGGCTGAGAGCCCCGGGGCGGTCAGCGAGAGAGCACGACCGCAGGAGGGACCGAACCAGTTCAAACGCCTCGCTCAGTCCCCTTTCCACCACTCCCCACCACCCCAGCTAGCTAGCTGAGCTGGTAACTTCTAAATCCCAGCCACATCTCAAGCCATGAATGGTGAGGGTTTTGTTTTTTTAAAGTCCCTAAGAAACAAGCTTACGTGGAGTGCTTCTGCCACTCGAAGGTACTTGGTCTCCTCGGTGGTAAGGCCCTTGTGGGGTGTGTAGCCAGCATCTCTCAGCCCTGCCTGTTGCTCAAAACGGTGAATGCTCTCCTGGGTCTGTTCTGGGAACAGAGGAGATGACCATCATGCCCATCCCCCTGTCCCATCAAAACCGGGGGACATCAACACAGATGTCCACTGTTCTCCCCCGGAGACCACACTGGCCCCCCGAGAAGGAGGCTGCTCCCAGACAGGCCTCGTAGCAGAGATTCTGGACCTCCCACAAAGCTTCCCTGAGCAGAAAGAAGCCTTCGCACACAGCAAGCTAAAGAACAGCTCACCCCTAAAGGGGCAGCCGGATAACCTCCAGGGAAACACTCGTTCGCTTCCTCTCCTCGGTACCCTGTGGCATTTTCTTTGTATTTAGAAATGCAACATGGAGAAGGCAGCTGACATTCAGAAACAGTGCAAGTTCTCCAAATATAAACTTTCCTCTGAGAGACCACCCTCATTAAGACCTTCCACCAAAGAGAAAGGGGCCACATTGAGGCTGGATGGCACCGAGGTACCAATTAGATCCAAACCAGAAAGAATGTGCCTTGAACGAGCCAAAGTTTACTGATCCACCGCTTCCCGTGTGTGAAACTGCCCGTGACGGGGCTGGCGCAGCAGGCAAACCGGGCTGAGGCCGGGTCGGTCTGACCTATTATTTCATAATCAGTTGTCAGTTGCACCTTGGAACGACTGACAGCGGGGTTTCTGAGTCTTACACACACGACACACCCTTGTGGACAGGACTGTGGCAGCTGTGGACCAAAAGTCCAGACGCCGGATGTCCTTTATGACTTAGTCATTCCTCTTCTAAGGAACCATTTTACTTCCATCAGAAATAGAAGCAAAAGGGAAAAAGAAAACAAACCACTAAATGTATAAAGACGTTTCTTGCCAGGTAGTCACCTGAAAATTTTAAAAGCAGGAAAGGATTTAATGAATACGGTATGCCAATCCTGGGGTTTTAAATGCAGCTTTTTTTTTTTAAGACTATAGCAACATCAAAAGTTCACGGCAGTATTAACTGAAAAAAACAGAATGGTTTGTCTATTATATCTGCAATTATATAAAAATATGCATATACGTGGAACTGACTAAGCCAAGTAAGCATCTGAGTGACAGCAGTAGCTACCGGGGTGTTACAACGTTCTACGCTGTTGGAAAACTGTTTTCAATAAAGAAGTTATACCTGCACTAAAAGAACAATGACTACACCCCCTAACGTGGCCAGAACACACGCCCAGCTTGCAACAGGCAAGTAGTAGTTGCTGATTCAAATAGTGCGCTTATGTGTGAATAAGAAAGAGTCCAAGTAAGCATTTGGACTTTAGTTTCTCGGGTAAACTCCCCAGGAATCGCCCAAGACAAACTGCTGCCCTCCCAGAGCAGATGAACAAGGGCTCCCCATGCCCTGGCAGGGGCTGCTGCCCACGAGCAGAGCTGTGCATCTAAGGACTGTTCACGTCCCCCAGCAGAACCAACAAGTTTGGTTTAGTTGTTATAAGGCTTTAAAAAAAAAAATGCAAGCTCTCTTGTTTCCAGTCTTATCAGGACCACAAATCACATATTCTCAAGACTAAAGCTGCTGGAGGCACCAAACTTGCCTCAAGGTCCAGGAAGAGGAACAACTTTGAGCCATTTAATTAAAAAAACAAAAATCAGTGCAGGGCAGGTGGGAGATGCCTCAGAGCGTTGCCTTCTCCAGCAGCACTTGCGACAGCAGCCCGCAGCAGCTCCCGGCCGCTGGGGCCATCCTCCCCTCCACCGCCAGCCAGCTCCCCCACCTCGTGGAGGGGAAGCAGTCTCCACAGTTCCGTCACTTGCTAAGGCCACATGATGGACGTGGGAAAATGAGACTGTCAACAAAGCAGCGGGAGTGCGCCTAAATCAACTCAGATGCTTAACGCTGGGCAGATTTTCCACCTAAATGCAGCCTCAACACTGGTGACCCAGAGCCAGACTGACCTCTGCCAGGCACGGTTAGGACACGCTAGGGCAGGCGTCTTGGCAGAAGCCCCCGCAGCTGGGCTGCCCCGGCTTCACTGCCGTGAGGGTGCAGAGCGCTTACTTGTGATCAGAGAGCTCATGATGACACGGGTAGCTCTAGCCTTCACCACGGGGACCTTGTCCGTGCTGTCGGTGGCCGATGGCTGGGGCACAGCAAGGGAGGAGACGCTGGCCTCTCCTTCCTCCACCTGTTCAAGAGGGGTAAGGAGGCACTTGAGCAGGGCCAGGGAGTCACACACTCAGCTCACTCCTTTGGGAGTGCTCAGATACACGGGGGGCTGGTCATCTTCACCTGGTCAGATACGTACTATCCACAGTGACCACCAGTAAGACATTACATGAACAGCCTGTGTTTATAAAAGTGGGAGAGACAGAATCTGAAGCTCTGAGGTCTATTATCTTCCCAGACTGTGTCCAATATACTGCACTGCTGTGCCTCCAAGAATTCAGAAGACCCACTGCTAAGCACCGCCTGTGTACCAGGCACAAGGCATGCTTCTCCTTAACTAATCACTGCATTCCCGAGGCGCTTCTCAAACTTGGCCGAGCACCAGAACCCCCTGGAGGGCTCCTCAGACAGACCACTGGACCCCAACCCAGGACCGAGTCCCTAGGCCTGGGGCGGGGCTCAAGGATCTGTTTCTAACGACTTCCCATGAGGTGCTGATGCCGCTAGGACCACGCTTTGAGGCCCACTGCTCTAAAGGTTCAAGGAATGGTCTTTTAAAACAAACCCCCAAGTCTCCGTAGCTCCTCATTTTAACATGGGCCAGCTGGAGCAGGCCACCTTCTGAAATCTAAAAACAGGGACACCCATGCGCAGGACTAAGCGAGAGCAGAGAACGGGCTTGATTCTCCGTTCTCTGCTTCTCCAAAGGAACTGAGAGGAAAAGATGGCAGAAAGGAGGGGAGCAGAAGGAAGTACTGAGAAGCTGTGTCCCTGCTTCCAGACAGGATTTAAACTTCTCAGCTCACTGGACTAAAAAGCTGGGCCTGTGCTTCCTCCCTGGGGACGCGGCTGCCGGTTGGGATGGGGCGCGCCGGGACCAGCGGAAGAACGCGTGCGGTGGCTCCAGCTGAGCTCTGCACAGACAGCAGTTGTTCCAAACCGTCAGCTGTCCCCGCCGGGGCGCAGCAGAGAACCGGAAGCCTCTCCTCTGCCCAGCGAAGCACGCAGCAGCCTTTGTGAGTGCAAACGGAGAGCGGCTCTTCGAAGCCCTCTCAGGAGCCTGCCTGATTTTTGGCTCCAGTCCCCTGAGCCTGCTGCTTTGGCGCCACAGGCAGGCTGCCAGGGTCCCCTTCTCCTGGAACTGCCAGTACTTTTCACACAAAATGTTTCCACCTCCACAGCTGACTGGGTTGGGTTTCAGTAGATAAGGGATACAGGGATATAGGGAATTTACCCCGGAGCTGGAGGGGACGCTTTCATAGAAAGGAGCGCCCTGTTCTGAGAGCTTGGGGTTGGGGATGGGGGGAGGGGGCCACTCATTAGAAAGGAAAGATCAAACACAGCTCTTCCGAGTGAAAGTTAGGCTGGGAGCCAGGAGTCACAGCATCGGCTCCACATTTCTATGTGCAAAGCCTTCTGGTCCTCCCTAATCCCCACAACACCTCCAGGACAGAAAGCATTCTCATCTCTCAGATGGAGACACTGCGGCGCAGGGGTGAGGCTGTGTGCCCAGGGTCACTGCCAGCACACACGCTGCTCGGGGACTCACACCCAGGTCTGCCTAAGCAGGTGCTTACTGGTACTTGCTGTCAGGACCTGAGCTGTCACAAAGCTCAAAGTGAAGCCAAACTGTAGCTACAGGTTAAAAGGATTCATCTGAACTGGGCGGGCCTGGCTGATTCAGGCAACAGTACCCGCTTTCTTGCACTCTGGGTGGCTGGAGGGTCAGAGGCGAGACAGACACAGCCCCTGCCGTCAGGAAGCGCAGGCTTCGGTAACAGCCTGCAACAAGCGTGTAAGAACCCACGAAGCCCAACTTGCACAGAAGGGTGGTGAGAGCAGATCGGGGCGTGAGGAGGGATGTGCGTGGGTCAGGAAGGGCCTGAGGGAGGAGGTAGTGTGGAAGGGCATCTGAGGCAGGAGGAACAGCACGAGAAAAGGCAGAGCACGAGTTCAGGAACGGCCAATTCCCCCCCTAATCATTTAGCGGGCATTTTTTTGGAACCCACTTTCTGCCAAGTCCCTCTGCTAGAGACTACAGATGGAGTACAAACTCAGGCATGGCCCTGCCCTGAGGAAGCTGGTGGGGGCCGAGGAAGTAGCGGGGATTATGAGAGGGGTCTGCTGTACACTGGAGAGCTCTAAAGGAGAGGTGACAGTCTTACTGGGAGGACGGAGGACAATCTTGACAGAGATGTTTGAGCTGAGACTTAAGACACCATCTGTCAGGCAGATGGAGGAAGAGGACAAGATGGGGACTGTAAACATTCCAGGCGCTCAGAGCAGTGAGAAGCAAAGACTCGGAGGCATCAAATACCCTATTAAGTACAAGAAATCTTAGGTAACCTCCACGGGTGGATCATGGTGTTGGGGGGACAGGACCAGGCTCATGCAGAGCCAGACTAAGGAGCTTGGATTTAATGCTGTGGAAATGGGGAAGGGAGTGGGGGGTGTAGAGGGGATGGGGGGGTGTCTCAAGCAGAAGATACGCCATTCTAGTTTTAATGTTTTTTTTTAACTTCTTCCCCCAATAGAGGTACTGAGGATTGAACCCAGGAACTTGTGCACGCCAAGCATGCACTCTACCACTGAGCGGTACCCCCACCCACCATGGCCATTCTAGTTTTGATTTAAAAAGGAAAAAAAAGGCCCACCGACTCCAGCTGAGGCACAGAAAACATACTGGGATTGGTGGCTGCCCAATTCTAAATTCTATGGGTGCCAGGAGCTGCTGACAGCTGCGGAGCAGAGGAAGCAGAACGGAAGGGCCGGGCTTGCCAGCAGCGGTTGGCAGGGACAGATACCTCGGCAAGGTGCTGATACTTGCGCTCTGGAATCACCGGCTTCCAGGGGATGCTGCCCATGTCCGATGGAGGAGGAGTCATGGGCGCAGGGTCCTCAAGGGCATCATCATAGCTGAATGCCCGGCGGTACATCCCGATGGGCAGGGACATCTTGCCTAGAGGCCCACTAGGCTCAAGAGCTAAGAACAGAGACACCTGTCAGGATGGGCATCCGCAGCTTTAAGCTAACCTGTAGGCAGGAAAGGTCAGGAACACTCTTGTTCTGGGTGGGACACAGCGAGAACAGCCCGTTCTGGAAGAGCTAATCCAGCCAAGGAAAAGGAATGGCACGAGTCCCTTCCTCTCTGCCTGGCACTTTGGACCCTCCACTTACCCCACAGCAGCCCTAACCCATTTCTATGGACCAGGGAGCCAAAGCTCAATTTAAGTTTACCTGAGCAGGTCACACAACTTCACCGTGCAGCGAGGGGCCGAAGCCCAAACCTATCTGACTTCAGGGCTTGTGTTCTTTGTGTCCTGGAAGCTGCCCCTAGTGGCAGTGCCCAGACTCTCAGCTCAGGCAGCACTGAGGATATGAAATCTTGTTCCCATTTCATAGATGAGGAAATGGAGGCCAGCGGTGGCAAATCCTGTCTTTCCCACCTCCCCTAAGAACACGAGACCACTGTTACCAGAAATCTTTAAAACAATATGCTGTTCAGCACTCTCACTAGCTTTGAGTGATCTGTGTGACCTAAACAGCACAGCCAATTTCCATCACAGAAAACTGCTGACAAGCACCCTCACCCTCGGATCCTGCCCTTCCCGTCCACTGGAACTGACCGGCCCAACACCCGCTGTGACGCAGGCACCCCACCTCAAGGGCACGCTGGGCTCTGCCAGACCAGGGAGCAAAGCTCATTTTGTTTGTTTGCTGTTCCTTTCATAGCAGAACTAATGTCCATATCATGCCTTCAGGGTGACATTTTCCTGTCACTAAAATTAAATAATCACGCTCCCCAAGACATTAACTTACGTGGCGGGCAGTAAATCTAAAACCAGGAAAGACACTTCATTTAAACAGCAAGGGGACCCAGCAGCTACCATTATTATTATGATTAATATTAACAACAATAACAAATTCATAGAATCAGAAAGGATTAGTGGTTGCCAGGAGCTGGGGGGGTGGTGGGGAGGGACCCTGGGGGATGAGGAGTAACTAGTAATAGGATAAGGTGTTCTTTTTGGTGTAAGGAAGATGTTCTGGAATTAGACAGTGGTTTGTGAATATACTAATCACTAAACTGTTGATTTCAACTGGGTGAATTTTACTATCCATGAATTATCTCAAACACATAAGCAAATAATAATTACCACATACCCTTCCCTGCCAGGCACTTACACCCCTCATCTTACCTAACCCTCATTAAGCAGGTATTTTTTCCATTTTCCAGCTCAGGCAACTGAGGCACAGATCTTAAGCAACACCCAGCCAGCCCGTGTGCAGTGCTGGAACACAGATCTAAGCCAGCGCTCAGGCACTCACACTCCACACCACAGGCACTAACCTAACGCGTGCAACCCTACGGCCAGGATGGTTACAGGGACTTCATGGTAATCAAGAGGACAAGGAAAGACAAACTAAAACACACGCTGATGAAGTTAGAGACCAGACACATATCCAGGCTAGGAGACGGGGGGGGGGGGGGGGGGGGGCCCTCCTATTACGACACTGAATTTGGGAGCAATTTCAAAAACATAAAGATCCCTGCCAACAGTCAGCCCAACAGCCTTCCAAAAAATAATAATAAAGTTGCTAGTATTTACCAGAAAATACACTCCTACAAATAGAGACCAAAAACAATGGGGGACAGTAATGCACATTCATTTAATTTTTAACTCTCATTTTCATGTATTTTATGTTTTTGATCTTTACAGCAACACTCAGAGACAGGGATTATCAACTACACTTTACTGAGAACCAAAAATTGGATGATTCAGATTTTTTAAATCACCAGCCCTTCCCACTAAAACAGTCCAACGAGGGGTCGATGATTTCACTAACCCGGAAATTACTACTTTCTACAGACCCTGGGCACACTCAAGCTGCAGTGCGCATATGACTGTCAATCTGCCTTGAATCAGGCTAATGCTTTTTTGGCCAGACTTTCATACCTCCTGCCCTCGCACCTCCTCCCCACTAAAAAGCAGGTGAGTTTAATCATTCTGGTACATACTACAAGAACTATGCAACTTATTCTGAATTTTCCTTTGAGACCGTAGGGAAGTGAAAAATTTGTCACACCTTTAAGTGGAATGACTGTTCTCTTTCCAGGAAACCTGGCTAGGTGGTTAATAAGATAATATTTAAATCTATTAAGTCTAAGTACTCTCCTGGTGGCAGAGAGTAACCATTAATACATGGTGCAGAAAAAGTGGTTTCTGTCTAGCTTAAAATGCTAAGGGCAAAACATAACTTTACCAAAAAGAATTAAGTTTACCAGGTACTTCTGGTTGTCTCGAAGCCATTGTAAGACCGCAATCCAGGTGCTTTTTCTATACAGAATTCGGAGCTGAGTCCCTGCCACCTAATAAAAATAACAAAGGCCGTTTTCTTACAGTGAACACCAAAGAATAGCTCCAGTGCTGTTCTTTTGACAGGCACACACAGTTTTATGGCTTGTATACAAGGTTGAACACACATAAAAGAGCCAATGGGTGACAAATATGCCGGAGGGGGGGAAAAAAGGATAAATTCAAAGGTCTCACTGCACCAGTCACTTAACATCATGATATGACAAAGACACTCTACACAGTGAAAAGGTCATCTTACCAGGGTGAAATGATGTGACGATTAGGCTGACAGACAGATATTAACGAGGAACACTGTCCAGCTGCTGCAAATTAGCAAAGCTGCTCCAGAAGAATCCATCCATTCCAGAAGTTCTAAGAACAACAAACAATCAGCATTGCAACCGCCCTTCAGAGTCTGCCAAACTCCTTCCTGTACTTTCATGTATTTCTCCTAACAACCTTGTGAGAGGGACCATACTCATTTCGCTTTTAAATAAACTGACCCACGGTAAGGGGCTAGGTACCACAATGGGTAAATTCTTTCCTTGCTTCTATCAATGACTGATACTTTTTAGGGTTTGTTTGGGGTGTTTTTTTTTCAGAGGGTAGTAGGGAGGAATTAGGTTTATTTATGTATGTATTTATTTAATGGAGGTACTGGGGATTGAACCCAGGACCTCCTGCATGCTAAGAACGCGCTCTACCACTGAGCTATACCCTCCCCCCATAAGGGTTTTATACAACACTTATCTTGCATTTTAACCCTTGCAGCAACCCTGCAAAGCAGGCACTGTTTAGCCTCAATTTAAAGAAAAGGAAACTAAAAAGCAGAAGTGATTTGTCCAAGGTCACAGATAAGTGGCCCATCTGTAAGGCCCCCATTTTACAGGGGAATCCAAACAAAGCCATCAGAAAGCCAAGTTACTTGTTTTTCAACCTGCTACACCGCCACCTCTATCCTGATGGAGCTCAGAAAGCCAACTCGTTAGTTCTTTACAGCATCCCAGAAACCAAAGTTCCGCCACCCGCCAGGTCCACGGAGCTTTCGGACCCAGACACATCCCCTTCCAGTTCCCAAAGCCCGCCCCCGCCCGCCCCCGCCCGCCCCCGCCGAGCTCTGACTTCTCCTTCACAAGACACAGGACAATGCCACCGGGATGCGAAAGGCCAGGGCTGACTCAACCGCCTCTCCCACCCGGCGAGCCTGAGAAGAACTAAGGAGATTAGGACCGGGGCCTAGCACAAGCCAAATGTTCCCCGAGGGCAGGGCAAGTAGGAGGCTTGCGAGGTGAGGGTGAGGAGTGGGGGTCCGGGCCTAGGCCGGTCTGGGGAAGCAGAAGCGCGGCCCGGTGCCAGGGCTGCAGAGGCATCATGAGAGAGAAACCCCACGGGGGTGCCGAGAAAACGGGGTGAGAGAGGCAAAGTGCGGTCCGACCAAGATCCGAGCCTAGGTAACAGGAGATGAGAGAGACCGCGAGAGGCACCGAGAGACCCCGGGGCCAGGCCTTGGTGCAGCGGCCAGCGGCACGCCCTCCATCAGCCTCGGCCCGGCCGGGCCCATTTGGTTACCTGTTCTTCCGCCGCCGCGGAGCTGCCTGCAGCCCGAGCTCCGGCACTAAAGATGCTCCGAGGACCCACGTCTCTCAAGAGGCTGTGGCGTAAACAAGACCCAAGCCATGGTGTGAGCGGCGCTGTGCCCGTGGCGACACAGTAGGCCCCGAGCACCGAACAGGGAGCAAAGCTGCCGGCGCGCAAAGCTGCCGGAGCCGCCGGCAGCTTTCCTGATAAAGCCTCTCGAGGCCGCGTCATTTCACGCGAGACTTGGCCGGGGTTGGAGTAGAGGACTCTTGGGACATGCTGGGAGTTGTAGTCCACGATCGGGAAAGCCCCAGGATGTTCGCTGCGCTGCGGGGTGGTAGGGTCACAGATCCGTGGGTGGAACCTGCCAGCTCCCAGAGGAAAAGCCACCCTTTACCAGCGCTCTGTGCGTGGGTCCGTGACAGGCTGAGGGCAGATGGAGATGGCATAGCAAAGTGACACCTTCAAACCCGTTCACAGAGGGGAAGTTGAGGTTTGAAGAGATGAGAAGTCACTCTGTTAATAAACAGTGAAAGTGGGTGGGTATAGCTCAGTGTAGAGCACATGCACGAGGTCGTGGGTATAAAAAAAGGAAAAAAGAAAAATCTTTTTTGAAAAATAAGCGGTAACGTGAGCAGGAACCCTCTTCCAGGAACAGCTGAGTTAGGCAGGCTTCATACTAGTAGCAGAACCAAAAAGGAGCAAGCCGCACCTGCCTCCCCTAGGTAAGGTGATCCTAATACCATTTACCTTCTACACTAAGGGAAGTGACACTTGGAGAGGTGCCAGCTCAAATGTCACATCCTGAAGGAAGCCTTCTTTTTTCCTTAAAGAGTTTACAAAGATGACAAAGCAACAAAGTTGAAGAAGCAAACGAAGTTGAAAAAAAATCTACCCACATTTCTACCCCAAGTTCAAAGCTTGCCATCAATGTTCATCTTAGGAGGGCTATACGGGCTGGGGGCTGTGACTTTCAGATTTCAGCATTTGACTGTTGGCCAGACCTACTGGCAGGACTGACAGAGGCTTACTTCATGCCCCTTTAAACTTGAGTGCTATCACCAGACCACCTTGCTTGAGGGCACCATTAATTAGTCTTTTATAAAGCCCATGATAAGCTTATAAATGGCACAGTTACATTGCAGTGCGATTTTTTTTCCTGTCAAGTGTTACTTTGTAAATTGGGAATTTTTAAAATATGCCATAATTTTTACCCCTGTGGAAGCAAAGCTGACACCTTGCCCTCCATCATCACAAGGACGGCACGCACATCACATCTCAGTCCACAGGGGAGGAAACAGCACTTTGCACCCTTATATAAATCATTAAGAAAGGATCACTTTGTTTCATTCTTATCCCCAAATTAAAAATTTTAATTTCATTAATAGATATTAATGATTGATAATTTTATCAGTGGAAATTAATGAATAGATACTAATTTCATTGGTAGAAGTTAATGAAAACTGAAGCCTTTCCTGGAAGTTACTGACTCTGGCTAAGACAACTTTATCCCTGACTTCCATCGTACTGATGTCTGAAGCTGTGGCTATGTCTGTGAAACTGAAACACCCTAAAATCCAACTGAAGACACATGTGAGAGACTTCAGAGCCAAACTCTTGAGTTTCACTTCTTTTTCAGAAGAAAGGTCTGATACAATGAGTGGACCTAGTTTCCAACAACTGTAAAGGAGGATCCTGGATATTTAAAGCCTGGTTTTGCAATCACACAGAACTGGTTCAAACCTCAGCTGCATCATTCATTCACTATCTTATTTTGGGGAAGTCACTTCCTCTCCCGAGGCTTCAGTTTTCTCTTTTCTGAGGCGGAGATAAGCTGACAAGTCAGCAGATAGCCCAAGCCAGCCCCAGGCAGCCGGACACCTGAGAGTCACAGGGAAGCTGGCAGATCTGAGAAACTAGCCCGGCAGCTACCAGAAGAGGACTGGCTAGGCTGTGGACAACGGCAGCCCAGAGCAGAAGACAGAGCCCCATCAGAGTTTTCAGATAGATGTACCCTTTCTTCTTCCCCACCTTGCCCAGGACAGAACCTGGTCAGCCCTATAGCTGTGGCTACACCATGACTGCAGATTGAGAAGGCATTGGCTAGGTGGGGGTGGTTAGAGCCTGAGTGGTGGGGCAGAGGGGGCGTTGGTCAAAAACAACTACAGGGCAGTGAACTGGCCTGTACCTTAGCAGCCTCTCTTCCACTACCTCTCTTCCCTTTCCCAAGACCCTGGGCACTAGGTTATGAAAACCATGGGTGGCAGCTTCTTGTAAGAGTCTCACCTGGGCAGAGAGAGGTACAGGGAAGTTCTCCAGGGATGCAGGAGTCTGCTCAGGACAGTACCAGAGAGTCTCCTTCCCAACCCAGCAGGGAAAGTTCAATCTACACTTGGGCTTTGCCCCCCTCCCCTAGGCACTCAGTCCTCGCCTCAAAGATACAGGAGCTCCCAGGGTAGGTAAGAGACAGTGGAAGGACACACCCAAAGGAAAGACAACATACAGGGTGACCTTATCCAGACACAGCAGAGTTAACGGACGAGGCAGGACAGGAAATGAAAATACACATTTTAAGTATCACTCTAAAAAGGAAAAGAGAGGATTTGGGAAATATGAAGGAGGGACAAAAAGTCATACAGAAGAACTATACAGCCAGATATGAAAAATGTCATACATGAAATAAAGACCTCAGAGGATGGGGTTAATAACAGAGTGGATATAGCCAAAGTCCAAGTAAGCAAGTATGAAGATCGGGTTGAGAAAATTCAAAAAGCATGAAAAAGGTATAGAAATTTTTTTACATGGTACCCCAGTACACACACACACACACACACACACACTTAAAATTTCTTAAAAGGATGTTATTTTCCACTCTGTTCTTTTCTATTCTATTTCATTATATATATACATATATATATTCTATTTCATTACATATATATTTGCTATCTAATAAATTGATTTCATAATTCACTAATGGTCTTGAAACACAGGACTGGAGTCACACTGTTAGGCTCTCTCGCTGAGCCTCACTCACTTCTCCCCAGAGAAGTAATTTCTTTGAATTGGGAGTTTGGGAGAAGGCGGTAGGCATGCTCAGCACAGCTGCTTCTGGGCTCTTCCCCTGCCCTGCCCATCTGCAGAGACGATGCTCTTCGACTGCTGGAGAGGAGCCTAACCCTGTAAGGTCAGCAGGTTCCTAGACAGTTTCTGTTCTCACTTCAGTACCTACCCCTGTTTGGTGCTTATGCTAAACTGGTTATTAATATTCTTAAGACCACTCACTCCTGCCCTTGCTTGATGTGTTGTGTCACTGATATGGGGGGCAGTTCATCTGTTTCAGGGGAAAGTACTAGCAAGTCTATTTAAGCATTCCTTATTAACCTGCTGTTATGGACTGAATGGTTGTATCCCCCTAAAATACATATGTTGAAGCCCTAACCCCCAATGTGATAGTATTTGGAAGTAACTAAATTTAGTTGAGGTCAAGAGGGTGGGGTCCCATCATGGGATTAATGTCTACGTAAGAAGAGGAAGAGAGAGCAGAGCTGACTCTCTCTGTCATGTGAGGACACAGTAAGAAAAGTGGCTGCCTGTGAGCCAAGAAGGGAGCCCTACCAGGGAAATGAATCAGCTGAGACCTTGATCTTGGACTTCCTAACCTCTAGAACTGTGAGAAATAAATTCCTGTTGTTTTTCACCCAGTCTGTGTCCTTTGTTATGACAGCCCAAGACTAAGGCATCTGTTAAGATTTAACACTGTTAAATGGTGCCAGGAGATCAAGCAAGATAAGAATAAGATGCTACCAAGGGATTTACCAACAAGGTGTTTGTTAGAGACCCTGGTGAGAACAGTTTCTATCCGTGGGTGGAGGGAGGAATAGGAAATGCACATTATCTGGAGGTGGGGCTGAAATGGAAAGGAGAGGTAGTAACCAGAAGCAGAAGAAATAGGAGAAATCTGCGCATAGCTGTGGGTGACTAGAAAAAAGTCCAGAGTCCACCCCCAACCCCACTCTGTATGACATGGGGTGGCTTACAATAAAAATACACCCCTTCACACCGCAGCCCCTCTTGGGGTCCTCTTAAGTACCTCAGCCTTTCCCCTGCTTACCCTCCTTGTGCAACACCTGGAAAAGCTGGCAGTCACTGGGGGTCACGGAGGACAAGGTAGTCAGGTCTGAACACTGACTCCTGGGCCTGCCAGCTTCATCCGGACGCCAAAAGACTCCACGAGAGCAGAACCCCTGGGGGCCAAGCAGCAGCCAAAGGAGGGTAGCGAGTACTAAAAGTCAGAGACCGTGGATTTCAGTCCCGCCTCTACCACCCCATAACCTGCCACCTCATAGCAATTCCTGTCTGAGATCTTGAGGGATGCCCAGGAGAGATCGCTTGGGTTTGAATGGAGGTTGCACCACTACAGTACAACTAGGGTCTCGGTTTTCCCTTCTTAGGGGCATTGTTTTAAAGGGTAACCTGGAACAGCCGTGAGCTAACCCCTTGGTAGACACCAGTATCACGGCCTCTTGTCCTCCCTAGGCACAGCCTCTTGCTTCCACACCGCGTCTTGCAGAGGGGGCGGGAGGTCCCAGCGCTCTCTGGCCAGAGCCCCCCGCCGCCAGGATGCGGGCGGCCTATCGCGACAGCGGCGGTGCATTGTGGGGCTTGTAGTGCGGGGCTGCGGTGGGTGGGCGAGTGGGCGCGGCAGCCGCAGTCGCTGCGGGGCCATCTTCGGCAGGCCGGCCGGTTCGGCCTGTGCCGCCGGCATCCGCGCCCCTCGCCCGGCCCGATGGCGCCGCGGCCTCTGAGCCCCCTGGTGCTGGCGCTGGGCGGCGCGGCAGCCGTGCTCGGCTCGGTGCTCTTCATCCTCTGGAAGACCTACTTCGGCCGCGGACGGGAGCGGCGCTGGGACCGAGGCGAGGCCTGGTGGGGCGCGGAGCCCGCCCGCCTGCCGGAGTGGGACGAGTGGGACGTGAGTGCCGGGCCGGGGTCTGCGCCTCCGCGCGTGCCGCCGAGGGGTGTGGCTGCCGCCCTGCGGGATGGCCGCTTGGCACCGCAGGCCTGGCCCGTGTGGGCTGGCGGTGGGCGGCCGGGAGCCCTGGAGCGGAGGGATGGGTGGGCGTTTGGGGGAGTGGGCGGCGCTGTCCTGCACCGCCGTAGGCCTCGGGCTTCCTCGCGGTCGCCGGAGCACGAGCGCACGGCTCCGCAGCACCGTCGGGCCCGCGCCGGCTCCAGCCCGCGCCTGGCCGGCGCCTGCGCAATGCGCGCGCCCGGGGGATGCCGGGAGAGGTCCCGCGCCCCTCCCTGGATCTCGGCGCTGGGCGCGTTACCTTGACGTGGTGGTCCCTGAGGCCCGGGAATGTGGAGACTGTTGGCCCGAGGCGGCTCAGGCTCCTCAAGGGCGAGGAATTTGCCATAGCTCACTCAGGAAAAGCCCGAAGAACGGGGTTTGGGATTCAGGACTCCAAAAGCAGCGCTCGTCCCTCTGCACCAGACCTGCCCCTTGACGGCCGGAGGGTGGGGATGGGCCCTAGGGGCCTTCGGTCTTCCCTCGCGGAGGGGCAGGAGGGAGGGTGCCGGCCCCAGCCTGACCTGTGCCCCGCAGCCCGAGGACGAGGAGGATGAGGAGCCGGCGCTGGAGGAGTTGGAGCAGCGCGAGGTGCTGGTGCTGGGGCTGGATGGCTCCGGGAAGAGCACGTTCCTGCGAGTGCTGGCCGGGAAGCCACCGCTGGAGGGCCACATCCCTACCTGGGGCTTCAACTCTGTGCGGTTGCCCACCAAGGACTTCGAGGTGGACCTGTTGGAGAGTGAGCAGACCCCACCCCACCCCAACACCCTGTCTCCCCATCATCTCAGCTGGACCCAAGCCGGGGCTTTTTATCTAAGCAGGACACATCCCTATGTAAAGCCCTTCCTGTGCCTCCCTGGGGCACAGGGTACAGTCCAAGCTCTGTATTCTGGCTGGGGTGTCCCGTCCTTCACCCATACTGCAGCTCACATGCCTAACGCTGAGATACTAACAGCTGAAGTTTCCTGTATGCCAAGCACTTGACAGACATTACTTTAAAAATCCTCCCAACAACTCCATAAAACCGGAAACAGTTACTTACTGTCATTATATATGTCCTGCATGAGGAATGTGAAACCCAGAAAGTTACATAATCTATCCAAGCTCACGCAGCTTGCTGGTCTGCTAATGCAGACTGTCTGCCTCTGGGCTCTGGATGTTAAGCACCATCCACATTGCTTGTTTCTCAAGGGTGCTTGCTGTTCTCTTTCTTATGTTTTGGGCTTTACATGCACTGCCCTGCCAGTCTAGAAAACCCTTCTTCCTTTGACAAACTGCTACTCATCCTTGTAAGATTTAGGTCAAACATGATATCCCTGTGAGGCCAGGTTAAGAGCTGCTCCTCTGGGCTCCCCTTCTGCTGCAGTATTTGCTGCATAACAGCCTGTGTCCCTGATGAGGCATCTGGGGCACAGATCTATCTGATCCAGCTCTGGCCCCTAGGGCCTAGCACCCAGCTGGCACCTGGGAGAGCTTCTTGAGTGAGTGATCAGAGAGGGTCTGAGCAGCCCCATGCCCTCAGTGTTAGGCTTCTTGGGATCCTGGAAGGGGATGGGAGAGAGGGGTATTGAAAGGGCAGCAGTACTTAACTACCTGTGTCCAGCCAGGGACTCAGCGGGGAGGGACAGGTAGACTTCTGCCAGCCAGAGGACTCAGACTGCAAAGACGAGGTGGGTTGAGTTAAGTGCTAAGTGGTAGGGTCAGACTCTGAGGGCCTGGCTGTTGAACTGAATGGGCCCAATTCCTCTGGTCTCAGGGACTTGCCTGCTAGCCTGCCCTGGCTACATCTTTTCTCCCTGATTGTAGCCAACGTTGATATTCACCTGGGATTCAGTCCTTTCAACAAATTTTCCGTGTCTCCCACCTCTTGTTACAGGGACACCGGAAAATCAAGTAGGGGTTGCACACTTGAGGCCCACTCTGTCTGGCAAAGACAGTGTCCCCCTCCTTCAACCCTGGAAGAAGTGGTTTGTTATTTTCATGTTACCCAAGGGTTTGACCAGTTAACCCAGGCCCAATAGAGTCACTCAACCCAGATTCAAACCCAGATCTCCCGTTCAAGTCCTGGGGCTTTCCCCTCCCATGACACTCACTTTGCTGTGGTCTCCTACAGTGCTCAGCCTGGAGCCCAGCTGACAGTGAGCCCTTTGTGGATCTGTGATGACTCTTCCCTTCCCCACACCTCCTACATCCATTTTGTGAGCTAGTTCTGACCACTTTATCCTCCAATAGATTCTGCATCTGTCCACGTCTCTCCACCTCCATCTCTGCCTGCTTGGTCCAAGCCACGGTCATCTCCCAGGACTTCAACAGTCTCCTGGCTGGTATTCCTGCTTCCGCTTCTACCTTCAGTGTCGGCCAGTGGGATCTTTCAGAAACTCAGATCAGATCATGTCATTCTTGCTTAAAATACTTAAGGGGCTCCCATCAGCCTCACGGTGGCCTTACCGGCCCTGTGTGGTCCAGCCCTAGCCAGCCTTCCCGGTCATGGCTTCCTTCTCTCCCCTGGCGGCGCCTCAGCCACCCTGGCCACCTTCTGTTTCTCGAACACATCAAGCTTGCTCTGCCCACTTCCTGTAATGCTTTCCTCTACCTCTTCTCATAACCAGCTCCTTCCCCATCGTCCCAGACTCAGCTCACATGCCACCTCCTTAGACCGCCTTCCCAGACTACCCAGTCCAAAGCCAGCAGCACACCCCCCCAGCCACTTTCACTTTTTCCATTTTATTTCCTTCTTCTGTGAAATGTCTTTGTATGTCATTGCTGTGTCCATCCTGGTGACGGAGGGAGCTCCTTGAGAGCAGGGCCCCTGCCTGCCTTGCTCACCCCTGTATCCCCAGCACCCAGATCAGCGCTTGGCACCTAGTAAGCACTCAGTATATACTTGTTGAGTGCCTGCTATGTGCCAGGCATTGTGCTGAGGGCTTTGGGGGGATTCAGAGGTAAATAGCTCTAACTCTCAAAGAGCTTAGAGTCCACAAGGGTCAGAGGTATAACCAAAAACTCTAGGATGCAGGGTGACCTATGGGGACGTTGCAGAGGGACAGAGAGGAACAGGAACACAACCCAGCTTGGGGATGCTGCCTGGGCAGCCACGTGGTGGCGGGATTAAGTATGACATTCCTAAGGAAAGAAAATGGGGTGACCAGACTGAACGAGAGAGGCTGAATGGAGAATGGCTGTGCACAGGTAGGGCAGGGCATCCTGGCTGCTGAACACAGCCACCGCTGCCCCAGGGGGAAGCTAGGAATTGGGAGGAAGCAAGGCAGCCCAGGAAAAGAACCAGAGAGTACTGTGTATTGAGCTCGTATCTTCCACCAGTCCTGTGAAGGGTGCATGGCATGTGGTACCTGTGGGCTTTGCTGCAACCTGTTAGGTGAGTTAGGTTAGTTCAGAGGAGGAGACATGCTTGGAGACAGCGGCCTGCTCAGGGAGACCCAGCTGTCAGCTGGAGCGAAGCCGAGGTCTGTTTGGCCCTGGAACCTGTGCCCTTCCCTTGCTCTTGGCCGGTGGAGCCTCAGGAAGCTCAAGTGGGGTGGGATGGGCTCTGCATAGAAAGCCCGGGCCCAGGGGGGCTCTGAGCTGGCCCCTGGCCTCTCCTCAGTCGGCGGCAGCCAGAATCTGCGCTTCTACTGGAAGGAGTTTGTGAATGAAGTGGATGTGCTGGTGTTCATGGTGGACTCAGCTGACCGGCTGCGATTGCCCTGGGCCCGCCAGGAGCTGCACAAGTTGCTGGATAAGGACCCTGACTTACCCGTCGTCGTGGTGGCCAATAAGCAGGTGAGGGCCGCGGCAGGCTGGCTCAACGCCAGTTGGGCTTGGTCCGCAGGTGCCTAGGCAGGGGCAGGGGTGGGGAGCACCGGAGAGGGAGTCAGGCCCAGGCCCATGACCTGCGGCTGGACTGTGTTGCTGTCCCCAGCCTCTGCTGCCTGTGCTCTTTCCTCATCCCTAATCCTCATCCTCTCTCTGCCTTTCTCTTTGCCTCCCTGTCACCTGTCATCCCAGAGAAATGAGAAAAATAATTACTGAGTATCCACTATCTCCCAGGTGTGGTTTTAAATAACATTTCATATTACACTTCTGTTTACCCGACAAGGTACAGATACTGTTTGTATCTTACAGATGGGGAATCTGAAGCTGAGAGGGATTTTGTACACCTGGAAAATAGTGAAGGGGGGATGTCCAGCTCCAAAACCGGCACCTTTTCCTCTCTGCTATGTCCTTGTGATTTCTGACCCTAGATCAGAGACCTTTAGCTGGGAAGTGATAAGAAGTTGAACAGATTAAATAATAATAACTAACATTTATTGTGCACCTGCTAATCGGGACCTCACTTCAGTCCTACAAAAACTCCCATGATAGGCCTTGCTGTTAACCCAAGTCATAGCCAGTATGCGGCAAAGCCGGGACGTGAGCTCAGATCTTCCTCAGAAAACTTCCTGCTCTTAACCACTACACTCCGCCTGTCCTGGGTGTCAGCGGGCTGCCTTGGGCCCAGCAACTCGGCATCACGCACGTGAGGTGCCATTCTCAATACCAGCCGAGACTGCCACAGTGTAGAGGCTTGTTGTATTTCCTGTGGCCTGTTCCCATGTCCCTGAGAGCTATAGGAAATGTTTCCAGCCTGGCTTGGGTAGTGGCTGTACGTCCTTGATCTCAGTTTCCCCTTGCCTATCAGGAAATACTTGACAGTCATTTATAAATAGGGTAACCATATGTCCTGGTCGGCCTGGGACAATCCCCTCTTATGTCTGTTGTTCTGGTTTAACTATTAATAGTACCCACTTTGAGTCTCAGAAGTACCCATGTTTGGACAATGAATCACATCATCATTCTATATATAAATTATAATTTATAGTGATTTTGAACCTACAGGAGACAACACCTAAGGTCCCAGCATTTTACGAGTTGTTCCAAGAAGAATCATTTTCATCTTGGGCCAGGCTTGAAATTAAAATGCACCATCCCCAGCCACACGTGTAGTGGCCTCTGTTTTCCTCAGCGGGTTTCTAGGAGTCTGGGGGAGGTAAGGACCTTGTCTGGAAGTGACCCTACTGTAAGATCTCCCTGCCATTAAGTTTAGGAATCTGAGCTAGGATTCCTATAAAGGTCATGAACTTGGTCATCAAAGCAACCTGGGTTGGAAACCTGGCTCTGCCACTTACCACTGTTTGGCTAAATGACTTCACGTCCTTGAGCAGATTTCCTCGTCAGTGAAGTGTGGGCTGTGAGAATTCAGTAAGACCAAGTGCCTCTCACAACGCCTGACTTAGGGGAAGTGCCGTTTCTTAGCACAGTGGCTGTGGATAAGAATGATGAGTGCGAAGGGGTTGGTACAAAAGAAAGTCACAGATGAGGAAGGGAGTTTAGACCAAGGGGCCAGGGGCTGCCTCTGGGAACTTAGGCCCTGGTGTTCCCCCGGGGTAGCCAGAGAAGCTTATTATCTAGGTAACAAGGGGGTGTTGTTGGGAGACACTGCCAGCGCTGACTCTGTCTCCCCCCAGGACCTGAGCGAGGCCATGAGCATGGTGGAGCTGCAGCAGGAGCTGGGCCTGCAGGCTGTCGATAGCCAACGGGAAGTTTTCCTCTTGGCGGCCAGCATCGCCCCTGCAGGACCTGGCTTCGAGAACCCTGGCACCGTGCACATCTGGAGACTGCTCCTGGAGCTTCTCTCCTAGGGCAGCGCCCGCCTGGTCGCCGGTCAGCCCTGGGGACCCCAGTTCTGCTCCTCCTGCTTCTGCATCCCCAGCGGGGCCTGGGGCAGGGGCCACGTGGCGGCACCTCCCTTCTCCCCTCCTTGCCCTCTCGAGAGCAGGACCTGGGCAGGGCCGGGAACCACACAGAAGCCTTCCTGGTGAGGCGGAAGCAGGGAGGCAGAGGGTGGGAGAGGACAGTGTCTTGCTCATTCTCGGCCGGGTGTGGATCCCGCTTTCACCAGGGAAGGCAGCCTCCTCCTCTGGCCTGTTCAGTGAGCTGCTCAGTGGGCTGTTTTCTGCCCGCCATGCGGGTCCCGGTGGTTGAGGACCAGCATAGGTGTGCCAAGGACGCCCAGTCTAGATTGTTCCCTCCTGGTGGCTTCACACCCCTCTCGTGCAGGCAGATTCTGGGCAGCATGCCCTGAGCTCTCGCCCCCAGTCCTGCACTGTCCTCCAGCCCCAGCTGGCTCGTGTGGCCTTGTGCAATCTCTGCCTCTGGCCCCAGGGCCACCCTTTTTAAAGGGAGGTGATTTGTATGGGTTTTTCTAACTTGGAGAAGCACTTCCCAGCCACGAACATAGGAAGCATGAGAACTGATCCTCGCGGTCCCAGCGAGGAGCTTTCCGAAGCCTCCCTGCCTCCCTGAGGTTGAGGCCTGGACTGCCAGCCTCTCTTGACTGTGGAGTAAGTGGTGTTCACCCCCTCGTCGGAAAAACTGAAAGCCCCACCCCCCGCACCTAATCTGGAGACAGAGGCTGCTGCTATTACACTGACTGTGCCAGTGCCCATGTTTACATACGTCTGGGGAAGGAAGGAGCCGCGTGTGTCCCTGGGAAGACGACTGTCAGCGGTGGCCTCCGAACTGCGTTTTAATTATTTATTTATTTATGAAAGGAACAGGCCAGAGTTTTAGGCTCTGTTTCTAGGTGCTGTTATCAAAACCCCAGATGACTGTCATGGAGAACCGGGAGCTTCAAGGAAGACCGCTGGAACCATGAATGACAGTGTGGTAAGCCACGTGCATCAGTGGAGACAGAGCTCCAGCTGCCCCCACCCTCTGTGGCTGTAACTGACAGCATAATACGTCACGATGATCCACGTGAACTTAAACTCCACCAGAACATCCAAGGGATACAGACCCTTCCTGCGTAGGTAACAAGTGACTCAGAGAGGCAGTTTTATCGTGGACATCCACATAAAAAGTAATGAGAATTAGCAGACCAACCTGCTAGGTAGCCTGTGGTCCATCTGCCTTTCTGGACCTGCTGACTCCCTGGCTAAGGCGAAGCTGGACAGGATTTCTAGTGTCCTCTCCAGTACACATTCCGTAATTCTTGTGTTCTCAGTGATCAGCCAGCATAAGGACTGTCTCTGTACTGACACTTCTCTTTGGTGCAGGCAGAAGAAGGAGCCTTTTGTCTGTCAGGGGCCACTGAATAGTCAACAGCCACAAATGGACCTTTTTTTAGGGGAGAAACCCAACTCGGTTTGCTTTTTAATTGAGAATAGAGATTATGTGCCTTTGTTTCATTTGACATTTACTCAGAGTGCTTCAGTTCCACGCCGTGGCCAGTGCCAGAGGGGCGGGGCAGGGAGGCGGGGCGGGAGGCTCCCGGAGTCCAGAAGTGAGCACGATCGTTGGAAGCTCTTGGGCTGTGGGTGTCTCAGAATAGAATCCGTTTGTTTGAAATTCTGATTAAGTTTCTGCATTAAGAAGTGATTTCATATTTCAGGAATGCCATGGGTTTTAGAGTAGCCTTTGAAACTTCGCTGACTTTTCATTTTGTCCTTGGAAGGTTGAGAAACCTTATTTCTCTGTTCTATGAACTCCGCCTTGTCCTCTAGCATTTGAAAGTGGTGTCTGGAGCCAGCATTGTCGGGGGGACTCCTTTTTCTACTAAGATCTGCCTTTGGTCTAATGAGTACCATTATGCAGTACAGAGTTTAAAGTCCCCACTGTGGGAACGTGAACTTGAGTATAGAGTTTAACTATATCTACTTGAGCGGCTTTTTGAGACCACTACCAGAACCAGCAGGTCCCAGTGGCACACCAGAAGACACACAGCGCTGAGGGGCACTGAAGGTACGGGGTGCCACCTCTCTGGTACTTGGACAGAGCACAGACGCTCTGCTGGCCTGGGGGTGTGCCTCACCATGTTTGTGGCTGACGGCGGCGCCCCTCTGGTGGAGCTGCTGGCCCATCCTCCAGGCCAGGTGCCAACCAGTACTCATCTGCTCCAGCTTCCACCAGGACCAGATGCAGCCAAGTGGGGGAAAGGCCTTTCTTAAGAACACCTCGCTGCCTGGCCTTGTCATGCTCTTCCCTCCTTGTTCCTGAACGTGACTTTGGTTCAGGAGCCCAGATAAATGCTTTTGGGAACCAGCCGTTACGTGCAGCTGTTCATCTCAAAGTGGAATTCCTGTGTTCCCCCCACTGCCCTGCCTCTACAGCTACCCACCAGCCTAAGCCTGGGAATAGGGAGTAAGCAGTAGGCAGCTCTCATGTTCGAATGAAGACTCTTCGAGAGTGGGTGGGCGCTGACCACCCAGTGCCCACCTCACACGAGAAGGAAGCTTTTGCTTCTTGCCAGTTGAACCCGTGCCTGGATCACTCACCCTGGCACTGGGATCTTCTGTTTTTAAGACTTATTTCAATGAAACCATGGCTTCTGAGCTTCTCTTCTCTGACCTGTTGCCATCCCTTTGAGCAGAGGCCAGCTTGGCCCAGAGCTTGGACATACAGATGGTCTGGGCAAGAGGGCGCCTGAGGCTGCTGGAACCACCACCATGGACTGGCTGCCTGTCCCAAGAAGCCTCCTGTGGCACCTGCTGGTGCCCAGACCTGCCCGTTGGAAGCTTGCGCTGACGCAGGGGCATCCATTTATAAGCACTGGGGAGGAGGTGAAGTTGGTCCATCACGGCCTCCCGACCCTCCGCAGAGAAATGCTGATGAAAAATCTCACAACTAGCCTGTCTGCCAGAGTGAAAACCCAGATTCTCCAACAAATGTTTCCACTTGCCTTTGGAGGACATTCTGTTCTTTCACTAGTTCAGTAGCTACCGCCAGCAGTTCATCCAGCTGCTAAAACCTGTGCTGTCAGTCCTCGCGCAGCTGCCCCAGACCTTAGACTGGGGCGGTCCGGGCCGTCTGCTCACACGTCCTCAGAGTCCTCTCTAGTAGCTGTGAAAGGGGAACCTCCAGCTTCCCCTGCTGCCTCCAGGAGATCCGCCCGTTAAGGGACAAGAGGAAGAGTCCCATCAAAGATCTGGAAGAAGCAGCCTGGCTGCCCCAGCCCAGGCCTTGTGACCCCAGACCCACAAGATGCGTAACATGGAGTGTCGATGGCTGTTTGAGGTGTACAATAAATGCCAAAAATCTGGATGTGGTGTCCTTTGAATTCTGACCTCTAGGAACATGTGCTGGGTACTCACAGTCCCAGGGACGGGCAGCTAGGACACTTACTGTGACACAGGTTGTCAAACACCAAGTCCTAGTGCCCTGTCCCTTCAGTCCCTGTGGGAGTCGGGTGGCAAGAACATCAGCTTTGGTCCAGCCCAGTACTTTGGGGGAGGTACCCAGACCCTTCCTGGGGAGGCGTTCCAGGGCTGGCCGTGGAAATGGGAGCAGGACATCTGCCTGCCTCCACGCCAGAGGTCCGGATGGAGGCCGCGCCGTCCTGCAAGCACCCCCACAAGCACCTGCTTCTGGGCTGGGCTCTCGGATCCCCAGACGAGGTCCCGGCACTCAAGCCCAGTCTGGTAGGGGTTGTCAAGCCGACTAGCAGCAGGCTACAGGAAGTCGGGCATGAGGACTCTGGGACACTTCCACAGCCTGGGGCAGCGGAAGGCTTCCTCAAGTTGGCACCTGAGCTGGGTGAGAAAACAAGGGAAGAGCCCAGCCTAGTCAAAGGCCTGAATCTGGAATGCTGTGAGGGACAGAAGTTAGGAGGCCAAATCCTGAAGGCCCTCGGGAGGTCTGCTGCAGACGCCATCCTAAAGGCTGCGCTAACCGTGGGCACGGTGGGGCCAGTCACTGCTGGCGCCCAGCAGGCTGGGTCTGACGGGGTTTCTGTCCAGTTTCCAGCCTGCCTTAATGGTGTGGGATGGATGGGCTGCCTTCAGGGGCCGAAGAGAAGGTCAGCAAGTGAAAGTCTAGGCTTCGTCATCAGACTAACCCCACACTGATGCCTCTCAAGCCTGTTTCCTTACTTGTAAGATGAAGATAAACCCACACCACCTTACAGGGCTTTATGTGAAACGTTCTGTGTGAGAACATTAAGCCCTTCTTTTCAAGAGCAGTGAGGGGAGACAGATTTAAAGAGAAACCTTAGGAACAAGAGGGTTTTTGTATTATTAATAACTGAAGATAATAAAGTGCCCACCTCACACGTTGCCTGTGGTCCTGGCAACCAAATCGGGCAGGCCTGGCCCCAGGGAATGACCGTGCAGTGTGCAACCCAGTGCCTGGCACACAGCAGAGTGGTACTCAGCAGTCCACCGAGCAGTCTCAGCAGATTTGGGGGCTCAGGTTCCCATCAGGAGAGACAAGCAGGGGAGAAGGCAGACCAGGATGCAGCAGTGTACCTCCTGACCCTCTGGCACATGAGCCACAGCTGGCCTGAGACCAGGGCCAAGGAGTGGGGTAGGGCTAGCACTGGCCACGCAGGCCCCTTCCAAGCAGCCCCGGATTCCCTGCAGTCTTCCGTAGCAGCGTTAATGGAACTGCGTGTGCAGGAAACCAAGGCAGAGAGCAGGAGAACCAGAACAGGGCAGAAGAGGAGGGAGGCTACGCCTGGGAGAGCCCATGAATGTGGAGCAGAAAGGGCTGGTGGCCCCTCTGCCCTGGTTGAGTAGGTTTTTGCAGGGGCAGCCCCAGGGCGTGGCAGGGAACAGCAAACACAAAACCATCAGGGAAGTAAAATACTGTATTTTATTGTACACAGTCTATATTCAAACACATCATCTGCTCTGAAAATAGCAGGTTCCGACTTTTCCCAGAGCTCCCAGAAGACTCTAAATTGGAGCCTCTGGGAGACAGTGTCTTCCCCAGAGAGGGAAGTGTGAGAGTGGGTGTGCGTGTAACCTTTTGATTCCAGGGGTCTGGCCAGCCGCATCTCTGGCCACATGCCCCTTCTTGTCTTAAACCCTGGCTCCAGCTTCTCTGGTCCAGGAGGAGGCCTCAGCCTGGGGCAGACGTAAACCAGTCACTCAACCTCCATCTTATTCTTTTGCAAAGAATCGACGAAGGCTTGCCACTCTGTTGGGTAAAAACGCTTATAGACGTTGATCTTACTCCGAATCTGTTTTGGGGTATCTTGATAGTAATTCTTCTCATCCCGGGCCATCGCCTAAGAAGGGAGAAGGGCCACTTGAGGAGGGCTGGACCGGCAGAGGTTCAAAGCCTAGCCCTGCGCTGGGCAAGTCACCTCCCGTTCCTGACGATCAGATTCCTCACCTCAAAAGCCATAGTGTAAGTGGGGACATGGGTATGGATGCCCTCAGCGACTAGGCAGGAGCTGGGCCAGCAGAGCAGCTCATTCTCCATCCATAGCCAACTGATCCCACCCGGGCACAGGGGTCCAGTGTAGCCAGAACTTTCAGGGTTTTTTTGGTTTGTTTGTTTTTTTTAGAACTTTCAGTTTTTAAGAGAAGCCAAAAATAAGGAACTTCATTTGAAACCTCCCATAATAAAAATGGCAACTACAGTTGACTCTTGAACAACACGGATTTGAACTCATACACAGATACTTTTCAATAGTAAATACTGTAACACTAAATGATGATGATGATGATGATGATGATGATGATGATGATGATGATGATGATGATGATGATGATAATAATAATAATAATATAGCACTACATGGTCCATGGGTGGCCGAATTCCCAGATGCGAGGAACCACAGACCCAGAGGGCCGGCTATAAATTATACGCAGATTAACTCCCAAATTGTTCAGGGGTCAACTGTAGTTCAAGTTCATTAAAAATACCATGCAAGCAAAACAATGTATCTAGGAGTGGGATATGACCCACAGGCCCTCAGTCTATCCAGCTATGATCATTCTGTCAATGGAATTCACTTCCCACTTCCCAGAGTCTCTTTCCTCCCTTTGTTTCCACTCAGTCTCAGGAAACAGGCAGGAGGCAGGCAGATCGGACCCCGGATGGTCCAGGGTACCTTCCCCAGGGGCCCAAGCGGTTCCTGCTGCCAGGCCTGAGCCGCTCACCTTATAGTCCTCCCCGTGGTTCTCCACCATGTAGCGAACGTAGTCAATGAGGTCCCGGGATAGCGTATTTCCTTTCTTCTCTGGAAGGCTGGCTTCGGCCTCTAGGTCTGGGTTGAGAGAAACCAGGAGACAGGGAATGAGGTCCTGCTTCCCACATAATCGGAGATGCTCAGTCAGGCCCAAGCCACAAGAGTTGCTACACCAGCCATCTGATGAGCTTTGCCTCTCCATCTCCAAACTCAGTGCTAGAACCTTCCCCTTTGGCCCCTCAGGTCCCGGGCTCTGCCTAAGGCACAAGCATCTATCAGTATGGCAGCTACCTAAAAGGCAAGTCGTCTCTCTTTGGGCTGCAGATGGGTAAAAGGAAGGCACCAAACCAATAATCTCTTAGTGCCAGCTCCTGGGGACGGAGGTGACAACACACTGCCTGTCCACAGAGCAGGGCTCCCTTCCAGCTCTAAGACTCTCTGAGAAAATCTTCAGGT
Organism: Camelus ferus; assembly: GCF_009834535.1. NCBI lineage: Eukaryota > Metazoa > Chordata > Mammalia > Artiodactyla > Camelidae > Camelus > Camelus ferus. The sequence goes on along the minus strand of NC_045717.1, from coordinate 3,741,100 downwards.
GTTAACAGCAGTGCATGAAAATGGAAAGGTCTGAATAAATGAGAACTAGGGCCTGAGGCACCTCTCTGCTCCATGTGAGGGGAAAACCCAAGCAATGGAGCCAATAATGGCCTTACTTCTAAAATAGCGGGGGTAGGGGTTTGTATAGCTTGTGGTAGAGTGCATGCTCAGCATGCATGTGGTCCTGGGTTCAATTCCCCCACCACTATTTTAAAAATTTTTTGAAAAAAAAAAAAAAAAAAAAAAAGAAGCTAGGCAAACACTCCCCAATTCCACATCTATGAAGGGAGAAAAATAGCTACCTCACAGAAACGAAAGTAGTCGAATCTTATCCGGGATCAGGTGCTAAAACTGTTTATAGTCAAGATTATCTTTGACCTGGTTGACTGATAAAAAGGAAAAACCTACAACCAAGAATACTTTAGAGCTTCAGTTTTGTAAGATGCAAAGCAAGGCTCTCATGGAGATTTGATGGAGAAATCAAAGCTTCATAGATGAGCAAAAGCTAAAAGAATTCACCACCACCAAACCAGCTTTATAACAAATGTTAAAGGAGATTCTCTAGGTAAAAAAAGAAAAGGCCACAACTAGAAACAAGAAAAGTAATCGTGAGGGGAAGAGGGTACAAACTCAGGGCATCTAAAATGCATTTGAAATTAAGAGATCAGCAACTTAAAACAATTATGTATATATATAGACTTCTATACCAAGACCTCAGACGTAACTGCAAACCAATGTAACTCTACAGTCATTAAACCACAAGAGAAGAGAACAAAAAGAAGAGAAAACAGAGACCAGAAAACAAATCGAAAACAATTAACAAAATGGCAATGAGAACATACATATCAATAATGTATTAAATGTAAATGGGTTAAATGCTCCAACCAAAAGGCACAGACTGGCTGAATGGATACAAAAACAAGACCCATATATATATACTGTGTACAAGAAACCCACTTCAGAGCTAGAGACACATACAGGCTGAAAGTGAGGGGACAGAGAAAGACACTCCATGCAAATGGAAGCCAAAAGAAAGCTGGAGTAACAGTACTTATATCAGACAAAATAGATTTTAAAATAAAGACTGTTACAAGAGACAAATGACACTACATAATGCTCAAGGGATCAATCCTAGAAGATATAACAATTGTAAATATATATGCACCCAACATAGGAGCACCTCAATATATAAGGCAACTGTTAGCAGACATAAAAGAAGAAATTCACAGTAACACAATAATAGTGGGGGACATTAACGCCCCACTTACATCAATGGACAGATTATCCAAACAGAAAATCAATAAGTAAATAGAGGTCTTAAATGACACATTAAACCAAATGGACTTAATTAATATTATTAGAGCATTCCAACTGAAAGCAGCAGAAACCATTCTTCTCAAGTGCACAGTCTCCAGAATCGACCACATGCTGACCCACAAAGCAAGCCTCAGTAAATGTAAGAAAACTGAAGTCATATCAAGCATCTTTTCTAACCACAATGCTATGAGGTTAGAAATCAACTACAAGAAAAAACTACAAAAACTGCAAACATGTGGAGGCTAAACAATATACTCCTAAACTAAAATATACTACTAAATGGATCTTTGAGGAAATCAAAGAATATAAATAAAAATGAAACACAACAATCTAAAACCTGTGGGATGCAGCAAAAGCAGTTCTTTAAGAGGGAAGTTTATAGTGATACAAGCTTAACTCAGGAAACAAGAAAGATATCAAATAAACAACCAAAACTTACACCTAAAGCAACTAGAGAAAGAAGAACAAATAAAACTCAAAGTTGGTAGAAGGGAAGAAATCATAAGATTAAAGCAGAAATAAATGAGAGACTTTAAAAAAAAACAATAGGAAAGATCAATGAAGCTAAAAGCTGGTTCTTTTAAAAGATAAACAAAATTGATAAACCTTTAGTAGATTCATCAAGAAAAAAAGGGAGAGGGCCCAAATTAATAAAATCAAAAATGAAAAAGGAGATGTTACAACCAACACCATAGAAATACAAGGGATCACAAGAGGCTAACTATGAGCAACTACATGCCAACAAAAAAGGCAATGGAGAAGAAATGTACTTTCTTAGAAAGGTACAATCAGGAAGAAATGGGAAATATGAATAGACCAATTACCAGTACTGAAATAGAGTCAGTAATTTAAAAACTCCCAGTAAACCAAAGTCCAGGACCTGACGGCTTCACTGAGGAATTCTACCAAACATTTAGAGAAGAGTTAACACCTATCCTTCTGAAACCATTTCAAAAAATTGCAGAGGAAGGAACATTTCCAAACTCATTCTATGAGACCACCATCACCCTGCTACCAAAACCAGACAAAGATACCACAAAAAAAGAAAATTATAAACCAATATCACTTATGAATCTAGATGTTAAAATCCACAACAAAATACTAGCAAATCGACTCCAACAATGCATTAAAAGGCTCACACACCACGATCAAGTGGGATTTATGCCAGGGATGCCAGGATTTTTCAAAATCTGCAAATCAATCAATGTGATACCCCACATTAACAAACTGAAGAATAAAAACTGTATGATCATCTCAACAGATGCAGAAAAAGCTTTTGATAAAATTCAACATCCATTTATGTTAAAACCCCCCAGAAAGTAGGCACAGAGGGAACATACCTCAAAATAATAAAGGCCATATATGACAAGCCCACAGCTAACATCATACTCAATGGTGAAAAGCTGAAAGTATTTCCCCTAAAATCAGGAGCAAGACAGAGATGCCCACTCTTGCCACTTATATTCAACATGGTTTTGGAAGCCCTAGCTATAACAATCAGAGGGGGGAAAAAAGGAAGAAAAGGAATCCAAACTGGAAAAAAGAAGTACAACTGTCACTATTTGCTGATGACATGATACTGTACATAGAAAACCCTATAGAAGCTACTAGAAAACTACTAGAGCTCATCAATGAATTTGGTAAAGTTGCAGGATACAAAATTAATATACAAAAATCAGTTACATTTCTATGTACTGACAACAAAATAGCAGAAAAAGCAATTAAGGAAACAATCCCACTTACCATCGTACCAAAAAAGATAAAATACTTAAGAATAAGCCTCCCCAAGGAGGCAAAGGACCTGTACTCCGAAAACTATAAGACACTGATGAAAGAAATTGAAGACAACATAAATAAATTGAAAGACATACCATGTTCTTGGATTGGAGGAATCAATATTGTTAAAATGGCCATACTACCCAAGGAAATATACAGATTCAATGCAATCCCTATCAAATTACCAATGACGTTTTCCACAGAGCTGGAACAAAAAGTGTTAAAATTTGTGTGGAAATACAGAAGACCCCGAATAGCCAAAACAAAGAAAGAGGAGAATGGAGCTGGGGGAATCACGCTCCCTGACTTCAGACTATACTACAAAGCTACAGTAATCAAAACTGTATGACAGAAACAGACTTGCAGACATAGTAAACAATTTTATGGTTACTGGGGCAAAGGGGTGGGAAGGGATAAATGTAAGAGTTTGAGATTTGTAAAGGTTAAACACTGTATATAAAAATCGATGTTTCTTCTGTATAGCACAGGGAACTACATCCAGTATCTTGTAATAACCTTTAATGAAAAAGAATATGAAAACAAATGTATGTATATATATGCATGACTGGGACATTATAGTGTACATTAGAAACTGACACATTGTAACTGATTATACTTCAATTAAAAAAAAAAAAAGTATGGTACTGGCACAAAAACAGACACAGAGGTCAATGGAACAGGATAAAGTCCAGGGATAAACCGACACACTATGGTCAATTAATCTATGACAAAGGAGGTAAGAATGTACAATGAAGAAAAGACAGTCTCTTCAATAAGTGGTGCTGGGAAAACTGGACAGCTACCTTTAAAAGACAATTTCAGTCTAACGCTATACATAAAAATAAACTCAAAAATGGATTAAAGACCTAAATTTAAGTCCAGATACTATAAAGCTCCTAAATGAAAACATAGGCATAACACTCTGCCATAAATCCCAGAAATACTTTTTTCAAACCAGCTCCTAGAGTAATGCAAATAAAAGCAAAAATAAACAAATGGGACCTAATTAAACTTAAAAACTTTGGCACAGCGAAGGATGCCATCAACAAAATGAAAAGACAACCTACAGAATGGGAGAAAATATTTGCAAATGATTTGACTGACAAAGAACTAATTTCCAAAATATACAAACAGCTCATCCAGCTTAATATAAAAAAAAAAAAAAAACAAGCAACCCAATCAAAAAATGGGCAGAAGATCTAAACAGACAGCTTGCCAAAGAAGACATCCAGATGGCCAAAAGGCACATGAAAAGATGCTCAACATTGCTAACTGTTAGAGAAGTACAAATCAAAACTACCATGAGGTTATTACCTCACACCAGTCAGAATGGCCATCATCAAAAAGTCAACAAACAATAATTGCTGGAGAGGATGTAGAGAAAGGGGAACCCTCCTGCATTGTTGGTAGGAATGTAAATTGGTGCAGCCACTATGGAAGGCAGTATAAAACAGTATAATTCCTTACAAAATTAAAAATAAACTTACCATATGATCCAGCAATCTCACTCCTGGACATATATCCAGAGAAAAATATAATTTGAAAAGAAACATGCACCCCAATGTTTACAGCAGCACTATTTACAATAGCCAAGACATGGAAACGACCTAAATGTCCATCAACAGATGACTGGATAAAGAGGTCATGGTATATATATATATACACACACACACACACACACACACACACACACACACACACACACACAATGGAATACTACTCAGCCAGAAAAAAGAATAAACTAGGGGAGTGGAGATAGCTCAGTGGTAGAGAGCATGCTTAGCATGCAGGAGGTCCTGGGTTCAAATCCCCAGTACCTTCCTTAAATTTAAAAAAAAAAAAAAAAAAGAATAAAATAATGCCATCTGCAGCAACATGGATGGACCTGGAGACTGTCATTCTAAGTGAAGCCAGGAAGAGAAAGAAAAATACCGTATGATATTCCTTATATTTGGAATCTAAAAAATAGACATAAATGAACTTATTTCAAAACAGAAACAAACTTAGACTTTAGAGAACAAACTTATGGTTACCAGGGGGTAAAGGAGGTGGGAAGGGATAAACTGGGAGTTCGAAATTTGCACCTCTTGGGGAGTGATGGAAATGTTAGGTATCTTGATTGTAGTGGTGGTTTCATAGGCGTACAGATCTATCAAAATTCATCACACTATACATCTGAAATATGTGTAGTTTACTGTACAGAAATTATACCACAATAAAGTTATTTTTAAAATTAAAAATAAATTGATAACTTCAAAAACAAAAGAGAGAGAGAAAGAAAAGTTCTGGAGATCTGTTGCCTGACAATGTGAATATACTTGAAACTACAGAGCTACAGATTTTTAAACGATTACGATGGTAAATTTTATGTGTTTTTTTACCACAATTAAAAACTTCTTTAATCAAAGAATTAAAACTTTTTAAGATTAGCTTTGACTACAGTAAGTACACACAGTTTTTTATATACAATCCTGTGCAATAACTCTTAGGAGAATCACTGAGATAGACTAAAGAGAGGAACTCACAGAATTTTGAATCAAATGTCTGGACATTCAAATACTTTAACCTTCAGAAGAACTATTAAAAATCTCAGACAGGTAAGAGGAAGGAAGGGTAGAGAATTTCATAGCATTCCTGTTTCCCTGCAGAATCTACCTTCTTCTGTTTTAATATTCAGTCTCTGTAGCCTTAATATACATGAAATTGATTTGTCACTGGAAAGATTAGATGGTGGAATCTCTAAAAATGTGTTCATCCTTAAACTCATGAGAACCTGAATGCATGCCTGAGACAGTTTTCTCTTCTATCCGCTTAGGCACTGGTTCCATCCTCTGTGACCATCTCTGAGCTCCCCTCATACACTGGAGTTTAGTTAGTAGACTGAAAATGTCTCAGCCAGGACACAGTCCTAACTCTGTGAGCCCTGAACCAGCCTGGTTCTTCCCTCTGAACCTCAGTTTCTCCAACTGTAAAATGAGAAGATCTGAGAGTCCCTTCCAGCCCTGACTGCTGGATGGTGACCTAGAGTGACCTAGAGGAATGTGGCCCATACCCACCATTGAGCACGTAGGGCTTCCGCACAAGCTCCTTAGGCCTTTCCCCTACGTCTACCTCCATGGCCTTTACCTGCAGAGAACAGAGACTGTGTGAGTTTAGTAGACAAAGGAAAAGATTCTAGATAAGGGAAAATTCTAAAGGCTCCTGCATTACCCATAAGAATTCCTCTACAAGGTCAGGCAGGAACAGATGACAAGAACAACCAATGCCCCGGACACTTCATGGTTTCCAAGAGGCTCAAGCAAGCAATTCATCTTTCTGTGCCAATCTATAAAATGGGCATAATACCCTTTGCCTGCCTCACTTCATTGTGCAATTATCAAATGAAACAATGCACATGAAAGGACTTTACACTGAGGGAGAGATATCAGGTTATCTTCTCTATGGGGAAGAGCAAGCTGACAATGCTTGGCTACAGCTTCACATTTGCTCAAGAAACAGTAGGGCCATCTTCCTCTGGAAAAATGAAGGGATAAAAAGAAACTTGCTTCAAAGTAAGGGGGCAAAATTTAACCAGCAAGCCCACTCTTCATATTAACTATTTATTGAGGACTAGTCACATCCTAAGCACCACTGGGGATTTAGTAGTGAATGGAACACAAAGTCCTCTTCCCCAAGGAGATTATGTTGGGGGGAACAGGCAAAGACAATAAACACAAACAAATATATAATGTAATATACCATCAAGTATTTACAAGTGCCAGTGAATTAAAATAAAGCAGGGAAGAAGTTACTGAGTGAAAAGGGGTGCTATTTTTGAGAGTGGTCCAGAAAAAGACTTATTCAGGAGGAAATAGCCCTAGGGAAGCCTCAGACCAAGGATGATTGGATAACTGGGGAAAGGTGTAACGAACAGGAAGTAAAGATCTCAAACTCCTTACCAGGAAAGCTAAGGGCAGAATAAAGGCAAATTCTGGAAATTACCATGGAGATGCCAAGGGGCCCAAACAGTTTAATTTCAGAGAAAAAGGTGAGTGGAGAAGGAAAGGAGAAGCTCCAACCCACGTCCAGTATGTGCTGGGGAGGAAGTACGAGGGAGGTACAGGTAAAGGGCCTGGCAACCACAGTCAGTACAGGCTGACCAAGTTGGCTGTGGGGAGTGAGGGAAGTAATGGCGAGGATTCTGAAACCCAGCTAAGTATGGCGGGGGACAAGGGCCGGGACCCTACCATGTCTGTACCTTTCTCTTAAGCAGTGGCACCGCCTTGTTAGGGTCCATAGCCAAACCCATCTCGGCCAGGTTCTGCCGCACCGATTTGGTCTGGTCCCAGGCATGTCGGATGTGAGAGCTACGGCAAAAGAGAGGGCGACAGCGGAACTGTCATCTCGCCTGCAGTCTTGGCCGAGGCCCCGTGCCTCCTGAAGCCCAGTCCCCTCACCATTCGATCCGCGGCGCTGTCTTCCGTCGAGCATTTCGGTTCAGACGCTTCCGGTTAACACTGTAACCGAATTTCTGCCTCCGGGTCTTCCCCTTGGCCTTGGGCATCGCGCTGACCACAACACCAGCAACTCAAACTGGACGCTCTCACCCCAGCACCTCGTGGAGAAGACTCCTTCCGGCGAGTGCGCGCGTGGTTTTGCAGATTTTTGGGAAATGTAGTCCTCCTCGTAGCGCTAGCATGCTGAGTACTACAACTCCCAGAATGCAATGAGCGTGTGCGCCTGCGTACAACGCTCAGCATAGTTCTTTCCCCCGCCCTCTTTAATGACTTCATCAGGAGGCGGAGCTTAGCGTCCGGGATTTCTCCTACAGATGTTGGCTGGAACATGGCGGCTCCTGGCCCTGTGACTCCGGAGGCACCCTTTGAACCATCGCAGCCCCCAGTCATTGAGGGCTTTAGCCCTACTGTATACAGCACTTCGGAAAGCTTCAAGGACAAGTTTATTCGCAAGACCCGCGAGAATCCAATGGTACCCATAGGTAAGCGGGAGCGGTAGGAACTGTAGACCGAGAGGTTGTTGATGTCAGAAGAAATGAAATAGTGGAGGACCGGGGACACCAGGGGGGACGAGAATGAGGGTGGACCAGAGATGTAGCAAAGGGGCGGGGCGGGGCGGGAACATGATTGGAGCTGGAGCTGAGGGGGACTGAGCGGCTGGGATGGGGCGGACTCTGACTCGTAGGACCCCGCTTCCACCGACCCCTCCCACCCAGACCCCAGCGGTACTTTCCTCCCCTCAGCTGCCGTTTAGAGCTCTTGACCTTAGCGGGGGAAAGCCCAAAGCGGGCCATACCTGCCACTTCTCACATGTTTTGGCTCCTCTTCAGGCTGCCTGGGCACAGCCGCTGCCCTTACCTACGGCCTCTTCTGCTTCCACCGGGGTCAGAGCCAGCGCTCCCAGCTCATGATGCGCACCCGGATCGCCGCCCAGGGCTTCACGGTCGTGGCCATCCTGGCGGGTCTAGCTGTATCTTCAATGAGATCTCGATCTTAAGCCGGTGGCCTGGCCTTGAAAGCTCCGGGGAGATTATTCCCAGCCCGGGGAGCAACCACCGGCGGCAGGAATTATTCCCTCATCTCCCCTGATGTGCCCCTGAATCAGCGGGGGCGGAAGTGGCCAATTGTGAAATCGACAGATTTTTTTTTTTTCAGAAACCTTAGGTTTGGTTCAGTTTGAGTGTGGCATACTTCTATTTGTGCTGAACCCTCTCCACTCCCTACGTAATAAACTCTGACCTACTTGTAGCTTGGTGAATTCATTCCCAGCCTCACCCCGATGGTTTCTGGCCTTTGGTTTTAGGAGAAGAGACTAAAGACTGCAGGGGCCCTTAGACATGGGATAGTGTAATGATTCCCAAACTTTCCTGGTAACAGTCACCCCCGGGGCACTTGTTAAAAGTAGAAAAGACTCTAGTGAGTGATGTTATCTGAAAAAAACCTGATCTTTCCAACAATTTTCAAACTTTCAGTAGAAAACCTTCCTTCACATGAGGCCTCCCATGGTTCTGTCCGGGGCAGGGAGCTCTGCCCTCCACTGTGCGTCTGCTCCTGACCCCACTCCCACCGCCTGAGGCTCCACTGATCTAGACCATCTCAGCTTGGGTCTTGATGCCTCTTACAGAACAGGAAACTGAGGCTTAGAGAAGCAGCTTGGCAAAATGGAAAGAGCGTAGCGCATAATCCCAAAGCTTGCCAGTGGTTTGTGGCAGCACCTCTTGTTTTATGGTTACGGAAGAGAGGAGGATGGGGACCTGAGCAGACTCTAGAAGAGAGGGGACTTGTGAGTCTCTCGTTCATGTGAAGTCTCAGACAGGGGTTCCTGGTCTGCAGTCAGCCCTAAAGGGTTGATTCACATCCAGGTTCCTTCCATCTGTGACTCCATCACTTTCAACACCAGCTGCAAGCTACCAGAAAAGAGGAAGTGAAGACAATACAACTACTTCTTGAGCCTCCTGACACAGTCCAGATTTCTCAGTGGAGTGTATGACGAAGGCCAGCTAAGCTTCTTGTCCCCACCATGGTCTTTCAGCTGTAAGGCAGAGATCATAAATGTAGAGCAGGATATTGTGGCCTCACGATTCAAGGAACAGCTGGGAAGTGATGAGGACTAGGGCACTTTTAAAGAGGATGACCACTATTTTTAACTGTTGGTGTTGTGTCTCCTGCCCTACCCCCCGACCAAAACAAAACAAAAAAAAAAAGATATGATATAACCTCAGTGCCTCAGAATGTGACCTTATTTGAGACTAGGGTTTTTACAGAAGTAATCAAGTTAAAATAAGTTCATAGGGTGGGCCCTAATCCAGTCTGAGTGGTGCCCTTATAATAAAGGGAAATTTAGGCACAAAACCAGATGCATATAGAGGGCAGGTGATGTGAAAATGAACTCAGGATTGTAGTAATGCTTGTATAAGCCACGGAACACCTGAGCTGCCCAAAGCTAGAAGAGAAGGCTGCCACAAACCCTCCCCTAGTGCCTTCAGAGGGAGCACGGCCCTGCTGACACCATGATTTCAGACTTCGGACCTCTGGAATGGCAAAACAATAAATTTCCATTGTTCTGAGCCAGATGCTGTGGTACTTTGTTACAGCAGCTCTGGGAAACTGATATGGTTGATAGGTACTCAGATCTTTTTAAACACTGTTCAGGTCACGGTGGCTTGAACATAGCCTTTCTGCAACCTCTGCTGATGGGGAAGAAGGTATAGTCACCAACCGTTTCTCTCAAATCCACAGAGAAGTACAGCTGAAGGAGGGAGGGGCTCTGGCAGAGGCTACCCTCACCAGCCTCTAACCCAGGTGTAGAGGGAGCCCCCACCAGGAACTTCTGGTCTTGCCTCTTGCCTCCAAGCCACTTCCCCTCTGGGGGTCCGTCGCTCTATGATGAGAACAGAATCCCTATCTCACAGGCTTGTTCAAGGATCAGAAAGGATCAAGGCTGCAAAAGCATTCTGTGAGAGGTGGCCTTTTCCCCTGGGGCTGGGGGCTGCAGACAGAAACAGATGGGGACCCCCACTTCCAGGGGGAGCTCCTGGGTTTCCAGGGGAATAGCCCTCCCTTCTCTCAAGTCCATGAACCTGGGAAAGTTCTAAGCACAAACTGAGCCCTGACACCAGTTGTGGCTTCCAGAGAAATGAGAATGATAATAAATAAGTGTAAAAAGAGTTAACAACACACCCTTTAAGCCAAGACAAAAAAATACATCAGGAAGGCCAGTCACAATTTTGTGGACTGAAAGTGTGAGGGGCTAGGGCATAGGGCCGTGAGGGAACAAGGGGTGAGGGGGTGAGGGTTCCCCTTCCCAGCCCCGGGAGATGGGGAGGAACGGAATAGGCTGTGTAGCAGCTGCTGGAGGCATCCCCCCCCCCACCCCAGCCAAAACAGCTGCTCCTCCTCTGCCCGGCCCGGCCCCTGCTTTGCGGCCATGCTGGTGGCAGGCTCCTAGCGGGACAGCGGCGTCTGCTTCAGGGACATGAGCACCGAGCGCAGGCGGGACACATCTTTGCACTGCTTGCTGCTCTTGGGGTTGAAGTCACACAGCTGGGCCACCTTCTCCCACTCTGTGCCTGGGGTGTCCTCCTTGGATTCCTTCACAAAAGCCTCCTCAGATGCCCTGCAGGTGGAGATAGGACAGGTTTCATAGCTGTCTGCCTTCCCCCTGAATCAGTGACACTCTGCTTCCACTGGGCAAGGCTGCTTTGCCCTGTCTACTCCGGGGTACTCTGTCCAGATGTCTCCTCCCCAGCCCCGTGCCTTCTGACCTCAGGCCCCCAGGAACAGCCTGGGCAGCAAAGGAAGCCTAGTTTGGTCCTGCCTCAGGTCCTTTGCACTTGCTGTCACCGCTTCCCCGAGACCTGCTCATGGCTTGTTGCTTCTTATCACTCACATCTGAGTGCAGGGCTTACCTTCTCAGAAAGTTCTTCCCTTCTTGCCACTGCAGTTAAAGTAGCCTCCTCCCCCTGCCCCAGCACTCTCTGTTCAATACCACTCCATCGAGAGTGCCCAAATTGGAAGGAGGAGGGTATAGCTCAGTGGCAGAGTGAGTGCTTAGCAGGCATGAGGTCCTGGGTTCAATCCCTAGTACCTCCATTTTTAATTAATTAATTAAAACCTAATTACCTCCCAAAAAGGGAAAAAATTATTTAAAAAAAAAAAAAAGAGTTCCCAAATTGGAGCTCCTGACACTTAAAGGCCTTTGGAGGAACTAATACAGCACCTCAGCTATTTTCAGTGTTTCCAGAAACTGGGCGGAGATAGGACACTGACTAACCCCCTAAGTGACTGAAGCATCTGGGTCAGCATTCCCTCGGGGTTCTGTGGACCCCATTAAGTGTTCTGCTGAAAACAGCTGTGGTCAAACATCACAGCAGATCTCAAAAGAGGATCTTCAAGGCCTTCAATGCGCTGTGTGCATCACGAACCCCCGTGATAGGCACAGAACCTACCACCTCGCAAGCACGTTTGACTACAGGTCTCTTTTTAGCCCTGAATGACTGTTAACCTCTGTGGAGCCACAGCCTGGGGAGCGCTCCGTGGAAGTCTGTGCTTTTGGTTAGAATCAAGTTAGGATGAAAATTGGTGGTTTCTTCATCATGAGTTCTGGCTGACAGTGACAGAAGCCACTGTTAAGGAACAGTGGAAAAGCAAATATAGTAAATGCAATTTAGTGGACAAAACCTAACCATGGGAGTCATTAAGAGAAAGACAATAAGGGATTCTTGCGTGGAAAGGACTGGGTCTGTGTCCTGTTTGGCTAACAAGTGTCCCTAAAAGCCCCTTTCTCCTTGGAAGTGCCCCCTGCTTCTCAAGCAGGACCAGTCCTGCCACATGCCGGGCATTGGCTGACGGCTGAGAGCTCTCCAGGTGACCCCCACGGGGATCAAGGATGAGCTGGCCCTGGATCAGGTGTCCTACCCACTCCCCCCAAGCCCCGCCACCAGTGATCTTGCTTCCCTGTCCTGGGCTCGTTTCCTAACCTGTGAAGTGGGGATCAGCACCCCGCCTGGCAGATCTGTCTCACTGGGCTGAGAATTGAACAGAGCAGCAGGTGTGTGCAGGCTTGGGGAAAATGTAGTGCTGTGTAGATTCGGCTGGCCAGCGGGGCTGTGGAAAGCAATCCTAGGAGCTCTCCTTTCTGGGTCAAGAGGCTCCCCTCTAACCTCACTGCTCCAAGTGGGGTTCATGGACCAGCAGCATCGACATCACCTTAAAGTTTGTTGGAAATGCAGAATCCTGGCCTCACCTCTGCCTCTTGAATCAGAATCAGACAAGATCCCCTGGTGATTCACAGGCACTGGAAGTCTGAGAAGCACCGGTCTAGACTCTTCCTGTCCTCAGGACTCCCATGGGTGCTCCCTGACCATTTCTTCAGGCACAGTAAGAGCACTGAACCCCCTGTGGTGTTCCCCAGTGCCAGTGCCCCTCTGCCGTCCACACCCTCCTGCTTAAAATCTCCTCTGGCTCCCCACTGCCTTCAGGATCAAGTCTGAGCTTTTTAACACTGTACAACAGGCTTTTTGCAACCCTGCTCCAAACTGACCTCCCTGCCCCAGCCGCTGCAGGCAGATAAGTATTTCCGGTCTCCTGGCCTTTGCCTCAGCGACTTTTCGTATCCTCCCCACCCAGCACACTCCTTCTCACACTTTAAGGTCCAGCTGAAGGTCCTGCATCTCTGAAGCCCGCCCTGTCTCCCCCCACAGAGGGTGGCTCCCAGAGCCCGGCGTGGCCCTCCATGCAGCTCTTGTCACAACATGCTCCTGACCAGGAGCAACTGGAGGGGACGGGCTGTGTGTGTCCTATACCTGTCTGACCAGACACTGGCATTGGGTAAGTGCCAATAAGTACTGGACAGACGGGAGCGTGGACGGAAGGAAGGAGCGGAAGGCTTTTACTCTGGAGTGTCTGGTGTTCGATGAGAAAAGGGTTAGCCCAGACAGCGGCAGAGGCCTGCCAAGGGCGGACCCAGAGCAACGAACAGCAAATATTTGGCATCTACACACATGACCGTCATCATACAGTCATCACTGCATTTTTTTTTCCTTCGGCTTCACAATCCGCAACACACCATCCAGGCTGTCACTACCAACCAACTGGGGCGGCGTGAAAGGAGATCTCTGCCGTCTCAGGTCTAAAGTAGTCGCAGGACCAACTAGACCCCAAACCAGGAACACGTGAGGGGGCCCATGGTGGTCTGGGCAGGGGCTCGTGGCCAAATGCAGGCTGAAGCTCTGCAGAGGAGCAGTGCACTTGGGGGCAGGAGGAGGGGACAGGCTGCGCATTCTTTCTGCATTCAACATTTGTTTTGTTCAACAGAAGACTCACCCCACCTCCTGGGCCTAAGAGGCTCTCAGAGGGAGGGAGCTGGCTGCTCTGCCCTTGGCCTCTCTCACCTGGGGATGGCCGGGCATTCTTTTCTTTTCTCTGCCTGGATTTAGCCAAGCTGTCTCCAGGCACAGGAGATGCTCATTAAACACTTGCTGGAGAGATGGAGGTGAAGGTCAGTGCCTGTGCCCGCCCCGCGGGCTCACCTCCTGCTCTGATCATCGCCCCAGGCCCAGCCACACTCATTTATACCCCGCAAGTGGGAGACCAGAAACCGCACCAGCCACACACAGGGGCCTTTGCAGAGGAGCAAAGGAGACACGTACACGTAGCCGATGATATGAGCATCTGGCTGCTGGTAGAATGCTTTGTCAGCGATCCTTGAGGGAAAGGGGTTAGGTGGGGGAAGGCGGGATGGCAAGACAGACGGACACGCAGAGGGTTAAAGAGAAAGAGAGACAGCGTTAGTACCTCCAGTCGGGGACACGTTAGGAAGCACAGTTCTGGAAGGCTTGGCAAGTCTCCACAGCCCAGAGAGGAGAGCAGGGGAGCCTCCACCCACCCGAGTGGGTGGCATTTTCTAAAACTCAGCCCTGATCATGTTACACCCCATGTTTACAAACCTCCAGTGGCTCCCCACAGCCCAAGTCTGCCCAACCCTGGCATCTGAGGCCCTGCACATAGGAGCCCTCATTCCTGCCCTCTCTCCCACCATTCCCTGGTGCCCAAGACCCAAAGTCCTTTCATATCATGCTGTTCCCTGGTCTAGAATACCCTTGCCCATCCTCTGCCCTCTTTCCTGAAGAACTCCTCGTCATCCTCCAAAGCCCAGACCCCAGACACAGAGGTCCCTGCCCCTCCTACATCCCTTGCTTCCAGAGCCTTCCTGCAGAGGGTCCTACTCTCGAGTTCAGTTGTGCATGTGTGTTTCTGTCCTCTGAGCTCTTTGAGGACACAGACTGGGTCCTTCTCGTCTGTCTCCCCAGTGCCCAGCCCAGAGCCTGGCTTGCAGCAGCTTCCTGAACAGAAGTTGGGGGCTTCCCAGAGCCAGCCTTTCCCTTCCTGGCAGGGCTGGTACCTTGAAGGGCACAGCCTCAAAGGCCGGGGCTGCTGGGCTGTGTCTAGTCTGAAACCATTTCAGCCAAGGTGGTCTGTGGTAGGCATCTGCTGTCTTTCCTGCCCAAAATCTGTCCCTCTTCTTCCAGGAGGGGCATCCGGATTGTCCTTTGAAGCATCAGCTGCCTCCACTCGGTCCCTGTGGTTTGGGTGGGACTGGACCCCAGGCACAACCCAAGGAATGGGAGTACCGCCCAGGCTGGGTGCCACGGAGAGTCCCTCCCTGGGACAGTCACTGGGCCTGCGATGGGCCCGTGACCCACACCAGACCAGTGAAGGTCAGCTCAGCTGGAGCTACTGGGAGCAAGAGGCTTATTCCCACTGAAGTTGCCAAGAAAATAGCACAGAAGCCTGAGCTGCTGGTGGCCATCTTTGCCCCCCTCCCAGGCATGTGTGGCCAGGAGTGAAGGTCACAGCCAGGAAAGCAGAGCCGAGACAGGAAAGGTGAGCGCTGGCGGACCTGGTTTCAGCCCCTGCGCCCGTGGTGCCTGCAGCCCTCCCCCTGGTCTACCCAGTTACACGGGCCACTCATATCCTTCTATTCTTTAGCCACTCTGGGTCGAAGCGTTGCCATTTCTATCAGCAATAAAATCCTGCACGCAGCTCGGTTCTTCCCGCCCAGCCAGGCCTGTGTCCTCTGGGATGCTAACCATGGCCACGAGGGGCCGAGGCCTAGGCGTTGGCGGCTGGGCCCCAGGACAGCCTGGCTCAGGCTCCATTGGGTCCTGGGGCCTCATCTCTTAACTGATAGAACTCCCTTTTTCTCTCTCGTGGTGAGGAGGTGAGGGCTTAACAGCGCGCCAGCTCTGCAGAGTTCAGGGCTCCAAACTCCACAGGCCACAGAGGAAATAGCTCTGGGAGCTCAGCTCCTCCCTCCTCTGTTACTGCCACCAAATCACCCATTCTCGAGACCGTCCCCCACACTGTAGTTCCCCTCATGTCCCCACAGCCCGCTCATGTCCCCATAGCTCCTCTCATGTCCCCATAGCTCCTCATGTCCCATAGGTCCTCTCATGTCCCCACAGGTCTTCTCATGTCCCCATAGGTCCTCATGTCCCGATAGCTCATCTCATGTCCCTATAGGTCCCTCATGTCTCCATAGCTCCTTTCATGTCCCCATAGCTCCTCTCATGTCCCCACAGGTCCTCTCATGTCCCCGTAGGTCGTCATGTCCCGATAGCTCATCTTATGTCCCCATAGGTCCTCATGTCCTGATAGCTCATCTCATGTCCCCATAGGTCTCTCATGTCCCCATGGCCCCTCACCTCCCTACAGCCCCCTCCTGTCCCTGTCCCCGCTGCTGTCCCCACAGCCCCCTCCCTTCCCTGTCCCTGCTGCCGTCCCCACAGCCCCCTCGTGCCCTCACAGCTCCTCACCGGTTGTTGATCTTGTTCTTCTCCACTTGTTCACTCTGGCGCTGGTTCCACTCCTCCAGGTCCTTCTTGGCCTTCTCCCGCCACTCCTGCTCCATCACTTTGGAGGCAGCATCTGCGACCCCAGCAGGTGAGTGAGCAGCAGCTTTCCAGTAGGGATGTGCAGGCACAGCTGCCCTGGTCCGTCCCCCGCCAGTTCCCACATTACGGCGGCGCAGGGCCCCATACACCCTAAGGCTTGCCCGCTCCGACCCAGCGGGGAACCCGGGGTTGGGGGCGCCCCAGCCCGGCTCCCAGCCTCAGCCCTGCCCTCACCCAGCTCTTGCAGCCGTTTCCGCTGCTCCTCTCTCCATTTGCGGATGCTCTCAGGTTCCTGCGTCAGCCTGTCGGCCTGGGCGATTGCAGCATAGCCGTCAGCTGGACCGTTAGCCTCCTAGGACACAAACGTACAGCAGTGTGTCCAGCCCATCCACCTGCCCGGCTGTCTCTGATGCCCAAGCACCCGACACCCCTCCCATCGCAGACAACCTCACACCCACTGTCTCCTGTGCCCCTTCCCTGCCTCTGCTCTCACTGTGTCCTCCGCCAGCAACCTCTCTGTGCCTCACTTTCCTCACTATAAAATTCCAAAATAGCACCCACCCCATAGGTTAATATAAGGATGAAATGAGTTAAAAAGGGTAAAGAACTTCAAACGTTTCTTGGCACACGAGGAGTCCGCTATGTTTCTATCACTAAAGCCCCTCTCTATTATAGTTTTTTTAAATTGTTGACGGTTGAATTTTATTAATTTTTTTTTAATGGAGGTACTGGGGATTGAACCCAGGACCTCGTCATGCACTCTACCACTGAGTTATTCCCACCCCCTATATTTCTTAGGTTCTAGTCTTTCTTTTCTTTCTGTTTTTTGGGGGGTTATTTTTTGCTTTATTTTGGTTTTTTTGATGGAGGTACTGCAGATTGAACCCCGGACCTCGTGCATGCTAAGCACGCACTCTACCCAGTGACACACAGTCCCGAATGGCCTCACTTTATAATATGCTTACTGGTCCATTGTCTGTCTCCTCCATCTGAATGTCACCATTGTGACAGCAGGGACCTTGCCTGTCCTGTTCACTGCTATGTCCCCAGCACCCAGCACAGTACCTGGCACACAGCAGATACTTAATAACTGTTTGCTGAGTGAACAAGTGGCCCTGAGATGGCCACGGCTAAGACTGTGCAGGGAGGGAAAACTCAGACTCTGCAGCTGGACTATCTGGGTTGAAATCCCATCTCTACTGCCTGCTATCTAGGCGTGTAGCCGGGGCAGGCTGCTTCACCTGGCCTGGCCTCAGTTTTCTCATCTGAGAGGGGAATCATAATAGGTTTATTACTTCTAAGAGAGGTTGTGAGGGTTTGATGCTACGGTATTTGTAAGACATTTGAAAGGGTGTCTGGCATGGAGTGATGGCTCCGTGAATGGCAGCTAGAGTTACTATTATTATTCATTTCCATTTTACAGGGGAGGAAACTGAGAGGAGAGATGACATAACACAGTGGCAGAACCAGGGCCAGAGTCCAGGCCTCTGACTCCCAGCCCGGGGCTCTGCCTGATTCTCCACACCTCCTGCCAGGGTGGGGACTCAAAGCTCAGTCCAGCAAGGAGCTGGCTCCCTGTGGTCCTACAAAACTGAGACCTCTTACAATCCAGCGCCACCTCCTGCCACTCCCGCTGTGGTGCTCTGTCTGCTCTATGCATCCCCATCTGCAGGCATCCCCGCACTCATGCTGCCCCACCGCTGTCTGCTCCTGCAGCCTCCTCCCTCCTTCTTCCGGCTGATGAAATCTTATTCCATGCCCTGAGTTTCCATCTCAGAAGTACCAGCTCTGGGACCTTTCCCAACCCCCAAGCAGATTTCACACCCCCTCCTCCCTGGGCTCCTTGGCACGACCTTCACCTTCTACTGTGTGCATCTCCCCGCTGGACCATGAGCTCCCAGTGGGCAGGGCAGAACCTAGTTTATACCCTCTGAACCCCTGTTCCATCCTTTCATGACTCCCGGGGCTCCTCCTTCAAGCACTCTCCGAAACTCTCATGAACACTGGTGTTGTTTAATGTCTTCTCCCACCAACAGCACCTGTCCAGTGACGCCCACTGTCCGCACACAGCCGCTGCTCAGTAAGCAGAGGATGCGTGGACGGAGATCCCCGGAAGCAGCATATGCCTGGCTCAGGGGAGGTAGCTGGGTAAGCGTCTGCCCAAGGAGCTCTGGGCAGCAGGGTGAAGGAGCACACAGATGGGACATCGAGGCTGCATCTCTAGCTGTCCAGCGGGAGAGGGAAGGGCAGGTCCAGGGTGAGGCGGTGCAGCCTGGCTCCTCAGATCAGGCCCACCCGTGAGTGGGCCTGCACAGGGTTACGCTTCAATTTAGAGTCTCTTGTGACATCTCGAGGAGCATTTCCAGGGCCCTAATCTGGACAAGCTGATCACTGATGTTGGGTGAGCCCCACCCTGCCCACTTCCGGGAACAACCTTGTCCCGACGCCAGGCTACAAGGACCTCCGCCCAATCCTAGAGAATGTCCCATCTGCAGACAACGGCAGTCCCTTTCATGTCTATGTGTTTATCCAGGTGCTACATTTTGTTTCTTCTTGGCACTCATCTATATCTTAAAAGGCTGGTTTGTTCACGTTTACCATCTGCCCTCCCCGACGCACCCCGCCCCACCAAGCAGTGGCCTCCAGGACAGAGACTGCCTGTCTCTGTAATGTATCTAGGACAGGGAGGGCCTG
Source organism: Camelus ferus (assembly GCF_009834535.1). NCBI lineage: Eukaryota > Metazoa > Chordata > Mammalia > Artiodactyla > Camelidae > Camelus > Camelus ferus. The sequence continues at coordinate 3,721,923 of NC_045717.1, read as the reverse complement.
GCTGTAGAAGGATTTCAAGAACATTTAATGAATGAATTAAATGATGATCAGGCTTGGGCACATGGATGAACAAGACAGCCCATCAACCGGGAGTCTGGCAGAAGGAGTCCCTCACAAATGAGAACCTGGGGTTCATGCTGTAACACAGGTCAGGAAAAGAGGAGGGACAAGGGGGGAAGTGACCCTTCTAGGCTGGGAGCAGAGCAGGCTGCGAAGAGATGGGGAAAGGGCATTTCAGACCAAGAGCCGGCAGTGTAAGGACCATGTGAAGCTGGTGCCTTTGGGGAAATCTGAGTACAGAGATGCTACTAGGCATGGAGGAGATGGGGCGGGAGAGGTGGGCTAGAGAGGGTCCTAAGGGCAGAACAGAACTCACCATCTCCATCAAGACTACCCTAAAATTAAGACTCACAGGTTATAGTGTTTTAAAGCCTACAGGAAACTTGCAATTATACGGTTCTCTTTGGTCTTTACAACTCTACATGGTGGGTTTTATTATCTTTATTTTATAGGTAGGAAAAGTCTAACTCCAAAGTTCCAAGTTCACCCAGGCAGGAACTGGCAGAGTCAGAATTCAAACTGAATTCCTGGGTGTAAACGTATTGGCCACACGTAGCCAATAGGGATCAAAGTCACTTCCGTGGCACATGATTTCTGTCTCCCTGGTAAGTCTACCTCCCAAGATTAGGACTGTGCCCCCTCCCACTGCCCACGCCCCACTCCCCATCTCTCTCTCACACCCACACCCGTACCCCGTCCTGGGTCCCTTAATGCCTACGTCTGGGATTTATAAGAAGCTTCCAGGGCTATACAGCACTCTTCTCAACAGACCTGGAGGGGCACCAGGACAAAGCCTCCAATCCCCATTTTACACATGAGAAATCCGGCTCAGAGCAGTGACTGATCCAAGGTCGTCCGGCAGGGAAAAGCCAGGAATGAAGCCCAGGTTGTCCTGAGTCCATCCAAACTCCTCCACTGCAACCTGCCACATCGCCCCAGTCTGGGTGGAGGAGGAGCCTCGAGAAACCGCTTAGACCCTCGGTGCTTCTCTCAGCCCCTAGAGCAGCAGCACAGCACATCCAGGGCCACTGTACAGTGCATTCCAAGCACGTCGTGTCCAGAGGGTGCCAAGCCTGGCCAAGCTGGGCCTGCCTCCTCCACCACTGGTCAGCCAGCAGCACGGCCCACTGAAGCGCTCTGGCTGGGAGCTGTGCCCAGAACACCCCTCACCCCCTGCCGCTGGTCCTCCCACCTGCAGGCACACCAGCCCTGCCCCTGTGGTCTCTTCAGGCTCCCTCAGCACACCCTTCTCTGCAGCAGGAGCCAGGCTCCGGGCGAGCCCCAGACTGAGTGCCTTCCCCTCTGTGCCTTTGCACATGCTGTTCCCGCAGCCAGGACCACCCACACCGCTCTGGGCAGCCTAGAAGCCCACTTCCAGCATCCCTCCCTGTTGCACCCTTTGACTTCAGTGCAGCATCTGGCGCCTGAGCCTGATTGGAGTCCAGCTCTTCCCACTGTGTAACCAGAGGGAGCTGTTAAACCTCCCTGCGCCTCTCCCTCCTCATCTGTACAGAACCTACATGGTAGGGGTGTTGGGAGGATGAAATGAGTTAATCCGTGTAAGCTTTTAGGTGGTACCTGACACATCGTTGAGAACCCAGTCTCCTGGGTCTTGATACCTGCCTCACACCCAAACCCCTGCCGTCCTGTGCTGCCCCCTCCCCCCTGCCCCCTACACCCCATCTTTCAGGTCTCCGTCCTCTGTCAGAAGCAAGCTCTTTGAGGACAAACACATGTTGGATTTGCCTCTATATCCACCACCCTGAGCCCAGTGTGCGGCTGGCGGAGAATGGGAGTTGACTAAGTGGAGGAATGAGGGGCCCCCTGCAAAGTGATGTGCGATGTGGCCGGCGCAGGAACAGCCTGGGACACGGAGTCAGAGGGGCTGGCCTTTAAGTCCCCTCCTGCCACTCACTGGATGCGCGACCTTTGACAAGGCCCTTCCCTGGGCTCCTTGGGTCTCACCACCCGTTAAGTGGGAGTGACAACACCCCACTCCGGCTGCGAAGTGGGACCCGTGTGTGATAACCGCCCTGCGACTGCGGTGCCCTGCAGCGGGTGTGCACGTGCCAGGGCGGCGGAGCTGCAGGGCTCGGTGTCGCCACGTGGCGGGCCCCGAGCAGGCCAGTCCGGGCTGCGCCATCACCACAACCAGGAAGAACACAGCCATGCTGCCAGCAGACCCGGTCCTGAGAAGCCATTTGCTGGCTCCCCTTCTCTGGCCACTCCCGACTTATTTTCCTGCCCCGACCCTGCCAGTGAGGAAACTGGGTCAGCTACTGGGGTGCTGGCAGCCCAGGAGGGCTCACCAGGGGCTGCAGGAATGCTCTGAGCCCCTTCCAAGCTCGTCAGGGGAGGGGAGGGGTGGGGAATGGCTGGGACCAAAAGGCAGGAGGCTACGTTCAGGACCAAACTGGTCTCAGACCAGCTTCCCGACCCCTCTCCTGAGGGACCCCTGTGCTGGACACTGGGCACCACCACAGTCCCTGTGACTCCAGGGACAGCCAGGAGGAGGAGGCACACCCGATCTCTGGCACTGACCAGCTGAAGCTAAGCTGGGCTGAGCTGTTGATTCCTCTAAGTAGCTCAGCAGGGATGACGGCAGTGGGTGGGGGAAGGGGGAGAGCGTGTTCGGGAGTAGGGAGCCCTGCCGGGCCCTTCTCTCCCTGCCCCTGGCAGCATCAGGCAGACTGGAATGGGTGTGGGCGGGCTTATCCTCGGGGCTTGTTGGGGATCAGGTTCCTAGCTGGACCCCCTAGTGTCCCGTAGGCTTCCAGAAAAGATTAAGAAAGGTAGCAAGAAAGTTCTGCCCAGGACCCTTAAAAGCATGCGGCGTGCACAGGCAAGGCTTCTCCCCCTACAGCACAAGACAGACCCTGCTCTAGGCTCCATACTGTGGAATGTCCGTGGGGGCAACCCCCCTGCAAGCCGGCCGCCACGGCCCGCCCTGTCCAGCAACACAGGGGTGGTACAAAGGGGATCAGATCAGGAGCAGGAGATCTACATGAACCTGAACTTGGCCACTAAGCTTCTGAGTGATTCACCTCATCTGGGACCCCTCCCCATTCCCTGGAAGGATGCTGTGATAGCACAGATGTGAAGCGATTTACAGATAAACATACCTGGGGTTATTCTTGGTAGCAGTGAGAATAAGAGTCCCCGCTGAACTTGGGGAGGAGGCCCAGGGCTCCTCAGATCCACTAAATACACAGTGAGCCCGGGGGTGAGGAGGGATCAGACCTCAAGATCCTAACGTACAGCAAGGGTGGTGTTCTAGGTACTTCTGCGGTCCCAAGCGTTATCTCCAGGTCCAAGGCCACTTTAGGATACAGATCTTCTGGGTCACACGAAGTCCTTCTGAGTGTGCCCAGGGAAGGGGCAGCCTGAGTCTCAATGCTCTGCCAAACCGCACAGGTGTAAATGCCGCTTATTTGATGCTCTCAAGCCCAAGGAGACAACGAAGTTCTTCAAGTCCCAGAGACTGACTTTTCCAGCTTGCTGGGAGTTGAGTAATTTTCCAGAAATGGGGCTTGGCCAGTTGCCCTGTGTAAGGTACCGGCCCATCCCTCTTACATAAGAAAAGTATTGTTTGTTCTCCCTGAAGATTTAGGAGGCCAGCTCCCCAACCGGGCAGAGCTCAGGAGATCCCGCAGCTGTAACCTCAGTGGTCAAGGGTCTCTGACCCAGTCCAGTGGGAATTAAGGCTCATCCAGTGGAGGCTTGTCCCCACCCAAGCATCTGCAGGTGGGGGTGGGGGTGGTGAAGGACTGTTGCCATCTGTGGGGTCCTGGGGATGCCATTTGTGGTCCAAGTTCTTTAAGTACTTTTAAAATGGTTTGTATATTATGAGGGGAGGGGGTTAGGTGGGTACAGAGAGAAGAAGTTTTTAACTAGAAATATCTTTACTAGCCAGATTTTTCCTGGTTTGTGTGTGTGTGTGTTGCATGTGTGCTACAGGATCACTACAAAGAACTGTAAAACAATCCAGTGAAAGTAAAAGCTCTTTTCTTAGCCCCATTCTCCCATGACCTCAGGGCTAACCACTGTTAACAGTTGGTGCACATCCTTTCAGATCTTTCGTGCAAACATATTTCTAAAAGAAAAAGCAGGACCATACTGTGCATATTACTCTGCAAGCTGCTTTTCCATTTACGATTTTATGAGCCTCTTCTCATTTCAATACAGAAAGCTCTGATTGCTTTTTTTAACAATGGCATGGTTTTCCAATTGACCTACCCAGGTCCCTGATGCTGGGCACTTAGGTTGTGTCCAGTTTGTCTGCTCTTGTAAATAATCCTGCAAAGAATCCGGATGTCCTTGTTCAGTTAATTCCTTTAGGAAAATTCTGAGAAGTAGACTCTCTGGATCCAAAGCCTGCCCAGTTAAAATGCTCAGACGTGGTGGAGATGGCCACTGGGTTCAGCCTCCCACTAATGGCACCCACAAGTGCAGCGCCCTGTGGTTCCTTTAGTCCATGCCACTGTGGGCCACTTTATCTCACCCTATGACAGCTGGACATCACCACGGGCAATCTGAGGGCAAACCCCACTGACCCTTGTCTCTAGTGGTCCTTATTTTTCAACCCCTTCCCCTACACAATTTTTTTTTTAATGTCAAAACCTTTCTCAATGTCCCCATCCCAATGAACAGAACATGAAGCCCGAATCCTACCAATGATGGGGGCCATAAGTTTCTGAAACCCAGGCAGTCGGTCCCTCCCCTCGTGAAGACTGAATCTTGCTTACCTGAAACACATCTCCGTTGACTGTGGTCCCCATGTCCTCAGAACCTGCTAGAAAGAGAACAAGGAGACAGCATAAGTCATTACTCAGTTTATTGCAAGCAGGGAATGGTCCTACATTAGCACCCAAGCCAACCTCCATACACGCCTGTGTGTGTATTCACCCCCACACATGCAGACATAACAGATACATACATAACCTGGGCTCAATCCTTGACCGTTCACAAAGCCTTCTCCCAGGCGTGATCACATCTGATTTTTACCACAGCCTTGTGATAAAGTTATTATCAACCCATTTTACAGATTTTCAAACTGAGGCTCAGAGAGGCTACATGATTGCCCAAGGTCACCCAGCCAGTAATAGCTCCTCACCCACCCGAAATGAACTTCCCCTCAGCCACAGCTGGGAATGGCCCGATTGTCGGTGGAGCCTGTGCCCAGTGAGCAGGCGGAGGTGCTGGAGGCTCAGGGCGGGGTCCACGAGGGCAGGGGAAGAGGGACCTGCGGGTCTCTGCCTGTCCCTGTGGTGCCTTGAGCAATGGCTCCACCTGTGAGAGCAGGAACCACAGCCCCTACCAGGCAGCACCTGGCCTATTTTCCCCCTCCTGCCCCTCCCAGAAGGATTGCCTTCAACAGTGGCTCTTCCCTGTTCCTTCCCCGACATCTGATTAGTCACAAATTCCTGTGGCTGCTGCTGCAAAGGGGACCCTCAGAGTTGCCCTCCGCCCCCTGCCTGGCCCACGGGTGCAGCTACTTTGGTGTGTCTGCTCTGCTAGCAGTGGGCACCTGGAGGGGCACACCTGTGTCCTTATCCCCTCCACTGTCTTCCCCAGAGTCAGACACCATACTTGCGACTCAGGAAGAGCTCAGAAACTATTTGCTGAATAAATAAATGAATCAGTGCAAAAAAGAAAGAAGGAATAAGCAGCTTCTGTCCACTCCCAGGCCTCCCTACCTCCATCTTCACCCTCTCCCGAGTCTCTTTCAAATCACCCGCCAGGGCTGATGTTTTGAGAAGCACACGCTTACCTATGTCACTCCCCCAATTAACAAGTAATGAACACAAACCAAAAAGAAATCCTCTTCCCAGGGACCACGGCGGCCTGTAGGACCTGCTCCTTCCTTGGGGACTCGGCAGGTGCCGTCCCCTCCATCTAGAAGGCTCTCCTGCCTACTTCTGCGTGGGCTGCTCCCTCACTCCCTTTAGCCTCTGCTCCAACATGGCCTTATTAGAGGCCTCTCCTGACCACCCCCGACGTTCATCGTCCAGCACCCTTCCTGCCTCCTCTGGGCAGTATGTTCTCTAGGGCACCTACCCCCACCCGATGTGTTTATTTCTGTATGTGTTTATTATCTGTCCTCCCCGCTTGAATGCACCCTCCATGAGAGCAGGGACTTTGTTTTGCCCACTACTGGGGTCCAACATCTAGAACAGTGCCTGGCACACAACAGGGGCTCTATAAATATTGGTTGAATGAGGAGCTTTACAATCTGGCCCTGCCCCCTTTTTCCTGCCACTTCCCACCAGTCCCTCCCACAAACCCTATTCTGGCTTCCTCCTTCTCCAAACACACCACGCCACACCCCAGGCCTTTATTCCTACTTCCCTCTCTTAAAGAATGCTCTTTGGGACCCAGGCATTCTCTAAGGCCCAATTCACAAGTCACCTCCTCTGGGAAGCCCTCCACGACTTCCCCTACTTCCCTGGGCGCTGTTGGAAGGTCTCATCTCTGGGGCATCCCAGAGTACTTTACAGCACCCGCCTCCCACCCTCTGATGCAGTCCCAAGGTCGCACACCCCTTTATCAGGTTCTGTACCCCATTCAGTTCTCAGGGGTGAGCAGTAAGGGTTGGCTCAGTAGAAGCTGAATTGCTCTTTTGGGCCCCACTGTTATCTGCAAGGCCTGAGGACTCTCAGAAATGCCTTTCAGCCGAGAGCCCCAGGAGGCCACATGAGATTATCAGACGGCCCAGTATACTTCACCAGCCAGCCAGAGCTGTGAGCAACACTGACAGTGCTTTAACCCCATGGAAGTAATCCCTAGCTGATATAAATTACAATCAACTGTTTTCAGAGTCATCGGTGACTGATTTTACCGCCATGTCAGCTGTCCTCCTTGCTCATTCAGACAAGAGTTTCTCCTGCATGGGTGGCCTGGTCCCTAAATCAGGTGTGCTGATGGGGTTTCGGTGGCAGCATCACCTGCAAAGGGGCTTCTTCTCCTGGGGCACCTCCTCCACCAGGGCCTGGAGTCCGTTTATGAGGATGCCAGTCTGTGCACTTGGCATTTCTGGAGTGGAAGTTATACAGCCCCACTCCACCCTGCCCGGTCCCAGTCTCAGGCCCTTCGTCCGCAGGAGCTGCCAGGTGCCCCTCTCTGGCCTTCAGAAAGTGTCTTCCCTGTCTCTTAGTCCCATGAGCATGCCCTGGAAATGAGGCTTCAGCCTCTTTGGGAATCCACACACAGCCACACACAGGATTACCAGTCTGTTCCCACAAGTGCTTTCTGACTAGCCTATTGCACATTGATAACCACGTGTGCACACTCTGAAGCCAGCAGAACAGGGGCTCAGCAGACCCGAGCCCCAGAAATAACCCCTTGGGTGTTGCTTCCCTCAGATCCCTGACCCCTTTCGGAACAGGGGCAGACAGGATCCAGAACATTCCTGGGAGTTTACTGAGGCCCATCAGGGGAAATGAACTTGCCAGGAAATGACTGGGCAAGTCAAGGGCAGAGCCAGGCTCAGCGCTCAGAAATCTGGGTGTGAAAATGTAAACCTTCTGGGCCCTACCCAAGGCCGATGAATGGAAACAGCGTATCCATTGCTCAGGCTGGCCACGGTTCCAGCCCCACAGGAGAGTCTCAAAGTGGCTCAGGCTCAGGTCTACCCAAAACACTGTTTCCCCAGGGGTACCTGGGGGCCCGATGTCAGGGCGCTCAGCGCTGGGGCATCATTTAAGAGATGAGACTCAGAAGTGATGAGCGGTACTGGCTGTGGGAGCCAGCTTCCGCCCAGGCACATTTTCTCCGCCTCATCCGGGCTCCTGGCATTCATCACTGGGCAGGGAGGATTACTTGCTCAGTACCATCTAGGCCGAGGAGGGTCACATCAATTCCATCCTGTCTGGCCATCTATTGACCCTCCATCCCATAACACCTTCCTGACCCCCATACCCCACTCAGCAGGGCAGCTGAGCGTTGGCAGCTTCCGTGGTTCTAAGTCTGGGAGACTGTCAGAGGGCCGTGTCCCAGTTTTCCTACCTGCCACCACAGGTATGGGGCCAATCCGTGCACCACCCCTGCCGGAGAGGGAACCTCCCACCCAGGCTGTGAGCCCCTGGAGGTCCAGTGTCCTGGGAGAGGTTCCAGCCTGCTCAATGCCCAGAGGCCTCTGGCTTCCCTCTGCCTGACTTCTCCCTGCTTCTCTCTTAGGTGGTATTGACGTCGACTCTCCCAGCGGGGCCTCTCCCAGGCCAACCAGACTAGGGAAACGGTTGTCTCGGGGTGGGGGTGGGGGGTGGACAAATGAATACGGGAGAGTGAACGTAGACCCGCATTTCCTAGGAATTCCCTGGGATGTGTGAGGGTCCGTGCTGAGATGCTAGGAACTGCTGCTTCTTCAAAAGACCTCTACTGCTGGCTTGGGTGGGTAGCAAAAGACCCCCTTCCCTACCTCTACATCCCATCACTTCCCAGGGTGGTTGCCACAGCATTTACAAGAACATGGAGCCCAGAGTTGGGAGGCCTGGGATCAAGTCCCAGATCTGTCACTCACGGCTATGTGACTTGCGGCAAGATACTCAGGCTCTCTGGGCCTCCAGTTTCTCATATGTTACAAAAGCTTTGTTATGTTTCTCATACCAAGGGTATATGGAGATGCTTCAAGCTCCTCAAGCCACAGGAACTCATACTCATTTCTGTATCCCCAGTGGGCCTGGCACATAGCAGGTGCTCAGTTAATGTTGAATGAATACAATCTTGACTATAAGGAGCCTTATTTGTAAACATTAAAAAAATGTAAGCTTCCACTTAATTCCAACAGGCCCCTAAACCCCATCAAAATGACATTAACTGGAAGCAAGGGCTGTTTTGGATGCAGCCACAAAAGGTGACATCTACTTTTAACCATTTTAAGAAAAGATCTTTCAAGAAAAACTGAAGCAGGAATGTTGTTGATAAACATGCTATTGCAAGGACCAGGCCCCCAAAACTGAGTCTGACGCTAACCATGATAACCCTGCACCACCTTTGGAAAACCATTAAGCGGCAAACCCCAGGAGGACAGGTCTACATCTGACTGAAGCCCTCCATGCCCCTGCCGCCACGCTGGTGTCTAACCCAGGGCCAGGCCTATGCGAGACACAGTGCAGAGGGCTTAGAGTCTGAGAGAAATAGGTTTAAAGTCCTTGCTCCGCCACTTACTAGTTGTTTCAGGAGAATACCTTCCGAGGCTCAGTTTTGCCATCTCTGACATGGGTTTTATAATCTATATGAAACGATTAAATGTAAGTAAAGCGTCTAGATCAGTGACTGCAGGAGGGCAGGTGGTCCCTGAGGAAGGTTTGTGATCTTGGAACAGCCAGTGTCCCCTGCTTTCCCAGTGGTAGGAAGAAGCTAAGTCTGAGGGGCAGGGAGGTCTGGGGTTCTGCCCACACCTGCAGGGCTCAGCCTGGGGCAGCCAGCTTACAGGAAGGCTCAGGAGAGACTCACAGAGCTGGACTGCGTTCGATCCCAGAGCCAGGCAGTAGTGGAGTTGGCGTGGGGATGAAATGTCATGATGAATTTCTATCCTGGGAGCCACCAGATCCACAGCCCCAGGCGGGGCCTCAGAGGGGGATCTCCAAGAAGATTCGCCCCCATCTCCCCCATTCCCTTCTCCCCCAGGCCCCCCTCAGGTACACACACAGCCCCAGGCCCGCTCCTGCCTGGCCATTGCAGGCCCTCTTCACTCCCGCAGGGCCCTGAGCCCGGGACCGCGCCGGCCGGGTACCCCGGATGCCAGTCCCAGGACGGACCCCCAGTCTCCAGGCCACCGAGCTGACTCACCCCCACTCGCGGGTCCCGGCTGCGCGAGGGCCGCTTGGCTGCCGGCAGCTGCCCCGAAGCCCTCGTCATTCTCTATGCCCGCGATCTCACTCTCCTGCTGGGCCAGGAAGGCAGCCGCCGGGTCCTCCTCGGCCGCCTCGGGGGCCCCGCTCTCCGACGACGAGAAGAAGCCAAAGTCATCAGCCATTTTCCCCGCGTCTCTGCTGCAGCGTCCGCCCGGCGCTCGGCTCTGCCTGGCGCGTGCCCCGCGCTGCGCCCGGCGGCCGCGACACTGTCACCCGAGCCGCCCGGGGGAGCCGGCCTCGGCGGGGACAGGCTCGGCGCGGCGGCTCCGCACTTCCTCTCCGCCACCGGACCCGGCTCGCCTGTCACTGCAACTGCAGGCGGGAGGAGCCGGGACGGGAATGCGGTGATGTCACCGGCCGAGGGAGGGGGCCCGCAGGACGGCCGGAGGTCGCCTCGCAGCGGCCGCAGGAGGGCGGCAGCAGGACGGCGGCGCAGCCCGAGGGGCCCGGAGGCCCCGGCGGCGCTCTCCGCTCCCGGCCCGCAGAGCGCATCTCCAGGACCTCGGGACACGGCGCAGCCGCGGCCGGCTCCAGACGCGAAGCGGACTGGACCAAGTGGCCAGAGCGCGCACAGGGCCACCGCGGGCGGGCAGCCCGGGCCTCGGGAGGAGGTGGTCGCTGCGCAACCTTGCTTCTGACTCATTCTGCCAAAGTTTCTTCTCCCAAGCTGGGCAGATATGATGAATTCCATTATGATGAGCCTTGGAGTGGTGACATTAAGTCTCGCGGCTTCATTGCATCTTTCCTGCAAGTCCAGGGCCTTTCCCACCAGGCCGTGTTGCTTTCGTGCAATTCGTATACATTTCTCTCTTCATTTGGAGAGGCTTCAGCTCAGACTGCCAGAGTTTGTGTTACCTGAGCCGGTCTCTGCTTGGAGGCTGGGCCCCTTAAATGTCCCTTAAGAATGAACCAGCCTGAGACAGGCTGACTCAATGTAGCCAGGCAACCTGCCTCTCCTCCACGCAGTCACCTTCAGTAAATAGTCTCCAAAATATAGTAAAACTCAGCGTTGGTCATGGGGAGATTACAGTCTAGAAGACCAACAGATGGCAAATGACCAGTCTCAGCACCCTGGCCTAAGCTGACGTTTAAACACGGTACTGGGGGGCCCAGACTGGGATTTTCCCTTCCTGATTTGAAACTTCAAGATCAACTATGAACAGGAAGGGAGAAAGGAAAGATGCACCCCAAGCCTGTGGGTAGCGGTGCTTTTCAGGGGTAGGGAGCAGAAGCAGAATTGGGCTGAAGGGCAATTTCGGTTTTGCACAGTAATACTTTGTTGCAGTTTTCACTCTTACAGTGAGAAAACAGTCATTTATCAGCTGCATGAAAAAGAACGAAAGACACGTCCAGCCCTGCACAACAGTCCAAGTGTTGCCAGTAGATGTAACCGGTGTCCAGGTTCTTGTCCCGTCCCAAAAAGAATTCAGAGACAAGATGCTAGAGGTTAAGAAAGTAAAGTGAGGATTTATTAAGGGATGGAGAGTACACTCTCAAGGGGATTGCAGGTGAGGGGCTGCCCTGATGTTTTTGTTTGTTCGTTTTGGCAATTTGGTTACACAGAGTGTGAAAATGAATGGGCAATACTCATTAGGGAGGGAAGGGTCTGGGGTCATATTCCCTGATTTTCATCCCAACTCTACCTTCCCAAAGGGGGGAGGGATTTTTGTCCTTATTTCATCTAGATCAGAAGTGTCATGGCCTCGGTGCATGATGGGTACTTCTAATCTGCAAGGCTAATTTTATTGTAATGAGGGCATAATAAGCAAAAGGTTAAATTCGGACACTGGAGATTCCTGCCTTTTCTCACCTTTTTTTGTCAGCCTCCAGGGCACTGATCACCCTAAAAGGTGTGACTACTTAGCCCAGAGGTTTCTGCTTTTCTTGCTCGGCCCAGGGACCCACGGTGCTTACAAGATGTATGGTTTCCTGTATTTGGCCCATGCCCCTCATTTCTGCCCAGTTCCTGCCATTTGACCTGTCCCCCTTTCTCTGCTCATATTGAGGTATCTGCCTGCTCTAACACAAGCACAGCATTCCTCCATCATCTATCCCACATTTCTTTCTCCATCCCCCAACTGCAGGCTCATGTGCTGAAAAGACCTCAAAAGTATGCTAGTTTAACAAAGCAGTCATCAGTATTAACTCCAGGTTTTGTGGAGACAGAAGGACTATTGAACATGTCTACGCACCCATTGTGATCTCCCCTGGATGCTTTGATTTGATTCCCGGAGACTTCAGTCAGTAACTCAGGCAACACTACGCTGCATATAGAGGTGCAAATTCACTGCAAGCGTTCTTCCCAACTACTTCCTCCTTCCTTCCTGCTCCTTCCTAATTTAGCCATCAGCAGAATTTAGCTCTATGCTTAATTGATACAAATTACTGGTCCAGATCATTCTGCAACCATGCTTGCTCTTGTATGTGACTCTTACTCTAAAGCATTCATATTAAAAATTATTATTAAAATTATATTTTGAACCATGTAGCACTTCTTTGTGATAGAGATTCCCAGTTTCTCGACACCTCCCGGAATATCTTTGGAGGTCTCTAAATACAGTTCTAGCCTTCTAATTCTCCATCTAATTGTGAAACTCAGTAAAGGTCAAAAGACATCAATAAATAACGTTGAGTAATGATAAGAGGCAATCTCACAGAATCAAAATTTTAACTTACGAAGTCTGAAATGGAGAAATGTTTAAGACATTTTAAATGGAAAATTTCAAGCATGCAGAGAGTAGAAAGACATAATACAGCTCCACATACCAAGTCCTGAACCTCGATATTACCAACATGTAGTCAGTCTTGTCTCATCCACTGCCTTTATTCCTCCCTATGTATTATATAATTTCATCTATAAACCATTCACTACGTTAACTTCTTTTTTTTTTTTTAATTTTGGGCTTTTAAAAAAATTGTGGGTAAAAAAACACATAAAATTTACAATCTTCACCATTTTTTTAAGTGGAGGTACTAGGGATTAAACTCAGGACCTCATACACGCTAAGCATGCACTCTACCACTGAGCTATATGTACACCCTCCCACTTTACCATTTTTAAGTGTACAGTCCAGTAGTGTTAAGTACAGTACCACATTTTCTTCATCCATCCGGCCCTGGGCATTTGGGTTGCTTCCACCTTGTTACTATGTATAATGCTGCTGTTAACACGGATGTGCAAATCTCTCTTTTATACCCAGGGACAGAATTGCTGGATTATATATTAATTCTATTTTCAAGTTTTTGAAGAATCACCATACTGATTTCCATAGCTACTGAACCATTTTACATTCCCACTAATAAGCTCCTTTTATCTTTTTTTGATTGGTTGATTTCCTTTTCAAGTTTTTTTTTTTTTGACATAATTTCAAACTCACAGAAAACTGCAAATAATTTCCATAGGCTTCTCACCATATTCCTTAAATGATAACATTTTTTTACTACATTGGCTTTTTTCTTTTGTCTTCTCTTTTTCCTAAACTGTCGCTGTGTAAGTTGTAGACACCATGTCCCTTCAGTCCCAAATATTTCACTTTGTGTTTTCCTAAAAATAAAGACATCCATTTACATACCCACTATACAATTATCAAAATCAAGATATTAAAGAGTGGAGAGTATAGCTTAAGTGGTAGAGTGCATGCTTAGCATGCACAAGGTCCTGGGTTCAATCCCCAGCACCTCCATCAAAAAACTAAATAAGTAAGTAAACCTAATTACCTTCCTCAGAAAAAAAAAATCAAGGTATTAATACTGATATAATACCATTATCAAATTAACATAACTTACTCAGATTTCACCAAATTTCCCAACAATAGAGGAAAACAAAATCCCAGATTAGATATTGCAATCAGTTTGATCTCCTTCAATCTAGGACAGCTCTTCTCTTTAAATAAAGAGAGTCTCTTTTATGACATTGACCTCTTGAAGATTACTAGTCAGTTACTTATTTCACCCTTCAATTTGAGTTACCTTGGTTTCCTCCCGATTGGATTCAGCTTAAACATGTTTGGCAGGAATAACACAAATGTGCCGCTGAGTTCCTCTCAGTGCATCAAAATAGGAAGCACATTGTGTCAACTTCACCACTTACTGGTGATATTAACATTGATCGTTTAGTTAAGACGATGTTTGTCAGGTTTCTCCACTGTAAAATCGCTATTTTTCCCTTTATAATTAATAAATACCTTGTGGAGGGATACACTAAGACTTATACATTTTATATCTCTCTGTAAAACTTCACCCATTCATTCATTATAGCATCTATTGATTTTTGCATGATTCAGGCATTATAATGATACTTGCCAAATGGCAATTTTCCAGTTCCATCATTCCTTATACATAGATTGGTTGGCTTTCTAATATTGATAAACTGTTTGTTTGTTATGTCTACAAGGTTCATAAACTTTATCCAAGTAGGTTGTAGTAATTTGCTATCATTATTTATTTTAGTGCTCAAATTGTCCAAGATTGGGTCACTGGAAGCTCCTTGAAGCTACCTCCTGTGTTTCTGTAATGTCTGCATCATTCTCTGAGCTCATTATCACTTTCTGGTGCAGCAAAATGTTCTAGGCTTAAGAATAAGCCATTTTAATTACCTCCCTACCCCAAAACAAACAAACAAACAAACAAAAAGAAGAAGCCATTTCTTCAGCATCAAAAAGCCTACAAATAATGAATGCTGGAGAGGGTGTGGAGAAAAGGGAGCCCTCCTACACTGTTGGTGAGAATGTAACTTGGTGCAGCCACTATGGAGAATAGTATGGGGGTTCCTTTAAAAACAAACAAACAAACAAACAAACAAAAACAAAAAAATGGAGTTACCATATGATCCAGCAATCCCACTCCTGGGCATATATCCAGAAAAGATGAAAACTCTAATTCAAAAAGATACTTGCACCCCAATGTTCGTAGCAGCACTATTTACAATAGACAAAACATGGAAACAACCCAAGTGCCCATCAACAGACAGTGAGTCTAAGAATATGTGCTATATATATAAAACACCCACACACACACACACACACACACACACACAACTAAATATTACTCAGCCATAAAAAAGGAATGAAATGTTGCCATTTGCAGCAACATAACTGGACTTACAGATTACCATAGTAAGTGAAGTAAGTCAGACGGAGAATGACAAATATATCACATACATGTGGATCTAAAGAGCAATATAAGTGAATCTATATACAAAACAGAAACAGACACACAGACTTAGAAAACAAACTATGGTTACCAAAGGGGAAAGGAGGGGGAAGGCTCAATGGTGGGGGTGGGGCAGGGATAAGTTAGGAGTATGGAATTAACAGACATGGACTACTATGCATGAAATAGACAAGCAACAAGATTGACTATGACATAGGGAAGTATATTCAATATCTTAGAACAACCTCTAATGGAAAATAATCTGAAAAATATATATATTTATATGGCTGAATCATTTTGCTATAGCCCTAAAACTAACACAGTACTGTAAATCAACTACATTTCAATAAAAGAAACGGTGATGATTAATGTCAGACATGTGTGAGCTAAAGCTATGATGGTAATTATTTTGCAATATATGAATGTATCAAATCAACTGGTTGTACACCTTAAACTTACTCAGCGTTGTGTGTCACTCACATCACAATAAAACTGGGAAAAAAGATAAGCCACTTCAGCGAGGAATAGGAAGAAACCAAGATCCGTGTGCCAGGTGTGATCACAGCTGTGACTACAGCTTCAGCTCCTGGCCCCGCCTTCTCCTTAGTCTTCATCTTCTTTTTTACATAACCACAAAATTATTATAAAATCAAAAAAAGTTCCTCTTCCAAATTCCTTAATGTCATCCATTATCTAGTCAGTATTTAGGTTTCCCCAATTGTGCCATAAATAACTTCTATTGTAGGTTTGCCCACTTAGGATCCAAACAAGGTCACAGCATTGCATTTGGTTGATATAACTTCTAAGTTCCTTAAAAAGAATGTTTTTCTATGGACAGTTTCAATCATATACAAATGTAGAGATAACAACAAAATTAATATAAGATGTAAAATAGTACTAAAATTATAATTACGATAATATAATAAACCCCAGTGTGTCCATCAGCCAGTTTCAATAATTATCAATATTTGGCCAAACTCGTTTCATCTACATACCCACTACTGCCTTGTGCTGTAATTCTTTTAAAGCAAATCCAACGTGCTGTATCAATTCATCCATAAGCATGTCTCTAAAATAGGACTTCTTATCCCCTTTCATTACAACAATAATATAATTATCATAGATTAAAAAATAAGAATATCAATACGAGCGTATCTTCAGTAACTATTCAGATTTTCATAATTGTCTTATAATTTTTTTTGCAGTTGGTCTGTTAGAACCAGAATCTAAACAATGTTTCCATATTACATTTATATCTCTTAAGTCTTTTTTAAAAATCAACTTATAAGGTAAAGTTAAAAAACTTTTTTTATTGAAGTATAGTCAGTTTACAATGTTGTGTCAATTTTTGGTGTATAGCATGTTTCAGTCATACATATACATACATATATTCTTTTTCATTATAGGTTACTACAAGATGTTGAATATAGTTCCCTGTGCTATACAGTATAAACTTGTTGTTTATCTATTATGTGCTCATGAAAAACTATGTTTTCTTATCATTTTGGGGTGAAGTATTTTATGTCAATTAAGTCAAGTTGGTGGGTAGTGTTGTATGTCTTCTATATCCATATTAATTTACTTTATACTTGTTCCATCAATTACTGAGAGAGGAGTATTCAAATCTCCAACTACAGTTGTGGATTTGTCTTTCCCTCCTTTTAGTTCTATCAATTTTTGCTTCTCACTATTTTGAGTCTTTATTATTATTAGGCTCATACACGTTTTTGGATTGTATGGTCTCCTGATGAATTTAACCCTTCAATATGCACCCCAATGTTCACAGCAGCACTATTTACAATAGCTGAGACATGGAAACAACCTAAATGTCCATCGACAGATGATCGGATAAAGAAAGCATATATAAAAGATATATGTGATGGAATACTACTTCACCATAAACAAGAATATAATAATGCCATTTGCAGCACTGCATTGGAAGACCTGGAGAGAGCCAGAAAGAAAAATACCATATGCTATCACTTATGTGTGGAATCTGAAAAAATGACACAAATGAACTTATTTACAGAACAGAAACAGACTCACATAGAAAACTTATGCTTACCGGGGGGAATGGGGGGGTGGGAAGAGATAAATTGGGAGTTCGAGATTTGCAGATACTAATTTATGCAATATATAAAATAGACATATAAGTTTCTTCTGTACAGCACAGGGAACTATATTCAATATCTTGTAGTAACCTATAATGAAAATGAAAAAGAATATGAAAAGGAATATATGTATATATATGTATGACTGAAACATGCTGTACACCAGAAATTGACACAACATTGTAAACTGACTATACTTCAACTAAATATATATGTATTTATATATATATTAAAAACTCTGAAAAAAAAATTTTTGAGAGAGAAGCCATTTTTGGCTTAAGCCATTCTGTGATGTCAGCCTAGCCATAATGCTTGTCCTTGAACAGGTCTCAGCAGTTAATGATCCTAAGGAAACAAAAGAATGTGGGAACAAACGAATGTGGAAACAAAGGATTGCTATCAGGGAAGAGAACTAACAATAGCAAAGATTCAGTTGTAAAGACTCCCAGTTCCTTTTTAAAGGTAAAGATTAGCCTGAAGTGCTCAACCACCAGAAAAACTGGTACCTAAGGGCTGATGTTGTTGACCTTTTCTGACCCTCCTGATGTCAATCAACTAAAGCTTGGACTCTGCTGACCACCCAAGCACCTTCAAGAATATGCATATACCCTTAGCTCAAAAGTTCCCCAATTTTGCTATTGGGGACACTACTTTGGGAAAGATTTTCAGTGTTAACCTAACGGCTACAAGTAATAAATCCTTCCTGCTCTGGATCTTTGGCTTTGTTGTGTCTTTTGGCTCAACACCTGCCAAGAGGCAAACGCAGTTTTTTGGGTAACAGTTTGCCCAGGGATGTCCCGCAGTTTGCCAGGTGGACACCAGAACCTGAACCCAAGTCTTCTGAGTCCAGTCCTGGGATCTCCTTTCCCTTGGTCACAGAGAAGATGGGCCAGTGGGCAGAGCGATGGAAGAGGTTGAAGAGAGTTGCAAGACGGGTGGACCAAAGCTCTAAGGGTAGCGCCACTAATCGTCAGCGACCAGTACAAACAATCCTAGCAGGCAACTTGCAAGTCACGACTTTCAAATGGTTTGGGCGGGAGGGGAGGCGGTATTAGGTTTATTTATGTATTTGTTAGTTCATTACTTTTTTATTTTTTATTGGAGGTACTGGGGATTGAACCCAGGACCTTGTGCATGCTAAGCATGTGCTATACCACTGGGCTATACCCTCCCCTTGTCAAGACTTTCAAGTGACCAGCACCTTATACAGCCTCCAGCAGGAAGGTGGCTTGGAAAACGCCCCCCCCCCCCCCCCCCCAGTATTCAAGAACTTTCGGAACCTATTGTCAGGAGTTTTTGGAAACATCATGGCTGGAATAAAACATCAATCAACCCATATTTGGGAACAGCCACCATTTCCTAATACACGTTCAGGCATACTGGAGATGACGGGAAAATGGTTAAGGAGCAGGTGAAATCTGCCGAGTGACATTCGGGAACTTCCCCAGTTTGGAGCATTCGGGCTCTCTCTAAGTTTGGCAGATTTGTCGGTCGCATAAATCCTAAGGGCGACTTCGTACAGACAGTTCCTCGACGATTTCCGGAAGTGCTCGGGTTAGGCCCGAGAGTGCTGCCCTCTGGCGGCGAGAACTGTCACCAACCCCTGGCCCGCAGGCCGAGCCCGCACGCCCAAACGCAGCTGCACGCCGCCGGCAGCCGTTCAGACCGGATGTGGTTGCCGCTGAGGTCACTTCCGGCGGGTGACGGTGCGGACGGGTCAGAAGCGTAGAGGCGGCGGCAAGATGGCGGCGCCTGAGGAGCGGGATCTAACCCAGGAGCAGACAGAGAAGCTGCTGCAGTTTCAGGTAGCAGCGAGTACTCGGTGCAGCGGATGCCGCCGCAGGCTAGGGAGTGGGTCCCTAGAGGAGCCCAGAACCTTGCTCAGATTGGGCGCGAGATTCTTCTCAGACCAGCAGTCGGCCCCCTCCCCCCCAGACGCCAACTGCCCTGCTGCCCCCGGCCCCGAGCCTGTGTGGGTCCCCGGCCTCCCAGCAGTGGCTGCGGCCAGACCCGCTTCCCCTCTCTCCCCTCAGCGGGTCAGCTTCTCCGGTTTCCCTTTGCGGCGCCCGTCCTCACCCGTCCTTTCCAGCCTGGTTACCGGTCGGACCCTCTGCACCCCACGATTCTGGATCTCCTGAGATGCTTAACCCCCACCGCGGAGTGGGCCTCGTTTCGGGCCTCTGGAAAACCTCGTACCAGCCTCCAGTGCCATTTCCACAAACATTTACTGAGGGCCTCTTGGGGTGCTAGGTCCTGTGCTGGGCGCTCTGGGTCGGGGGCGGCGGTGTGCAGGTCTGGCCCCCGCCCTGAAGGTGTAGGAGGACACCTCGTAAGCAAACAGTGCAGCATTATTAATGTCATCAGTGGCTTCTGACGGGGTTTACTACCCCGGGCTTATTCCTGGACTCACGTGCTTGACTCTGCTTGCGGAGGGTGGTAACTTGCTCTGTCTCCTTTTAGTGGCTGTTTGGGTTAAGAACTTCTGGCACTTACCTCTGAGCTAGAGAATCTCAGTGGAAGAGGAGACATAGGTAACTTCGGCTCTTTGTTACCCTAATGGATACCAGTTTCCTTATTTCTAAAACACGTATCTTAAAAGTATTTATCCCCTAAGGATGTTCTGGCAATCAGATGAGTTTATGGATGGCTAGGGCTTTGTAAACTGTAAACTGCTCTCAAACAGTATTGCTACTATTAAACATTATTTAACTTGGGATAGAATTAAAGTTAGTAGTACACTTATTTCCTGATATAAAATGTGCTAAATATTCATTAATTCCACAATATTTACTAAGAACCTTAGCGGTCAGGCAATAGCAATAAATGTTGTAAGTTCTTTGCTAGAACGCTTAGCATGCATTATCACATTTAATACAACAGTCCTGTGAGATTCATACTGTTCCAGTCCCTATTTTACAGATGCGGGATGTGAGGCGTAAGTAACGTGCTTAAGTTTCGAAGCTACTAAGTGGTGGTGTCAGATTTAAAACCAGGTCCATCTTTCCAGAACCTTTCCTGAGCTCTTGATGTGTGTGCTGTACAACCTGTGCGAGTGTCAGTGTACAACTGAGATTGAAATGCAAACACTCTAATATTAAGTCTTTTTTTTTTTTGGCACGGCCTCACTTTTCTGTAATTTCCTTGATTAGGTTTCACTGCGGTTAATTTTCAAGTGTTTTGTCTCTTAAATTGAGCAGTGGGTTGGAAGTGTATAAATGGGAAAATACTGCCATAGTAGTAGGTGACATTTGACTGGAATTTTGAGTAGGGAAATTGATGACACAGCACATTAGAATCAGAGTGAATAAAGAGTAGGCAACTAGCTTCCACTTCCTGGTGGACCACTAATTTCAGGGTTTTAACTGGCAGATCATTTTACATTTTACAACTCATGAGGGATAAGCCTGCATGCTGTTTTAAGTGTAGTGAGGTGATGTGAGTTGTAAGTCCTGAAGTACTTAGTCTGGTCCTGGAAGAACATGAATGTGTGGTAGCATTTCTCAGGTAAAGTGCATAGGAACCTCCATTTTTGTCTTCATTGGGTATCTCTATCAGTAAGAGGTGAGTAGCAGGTTAAAGTTGTATTAAGATTGCACTGTGAAATTGGTTTTAATAAAGCAAATGGATTTCACCATTTGTGTGTTCTTTAAGCACCCATGCTGCTTGGATCAGATTCATCTTCGGAGAAATTTAATAAATGCCAAGCATTATACCATGTATTTGATTGTCAAGCGTTATACTAGGTATTTGATGTATATTAACTCTTTTAAACCTCTTCATTACACTGTAAGGTGTTAACCCCAATTCAATTTATTAATGAAGAAACAGGTTCTGAAAGGTCAAATAACTTGCTCAAGTGGTAAGTGGCAGAGATTTAGAAATCCATAGCTGTAACCATCTTGTCTATAACCTAATGGAGAAGTGAGGTACATACATAAATAATGAGTATTCTGCAGTGTATTAGCGCTCACAGTGTAATAAACACAGTGGTATAAACAACATGCTGTGGGAATTTAGGGAGTGGTAGGCATATTGATGGGGGTGGGAGCAGGGAAGAAGGATGGCTTAGTAGATACCATTAAGTTTCTACCGTGCCTTAGGCGTGGGGCTAGATAGTTTATAACCAGTATGCTTAATCCTCACAGTAGCCTTGTAAAGTGCCACAGGTGGTGGGCCTGCTCCTAAGTGAGGAAACATGTCTACTGAAGTATTTGCTCAAGGTTGTTAAGCTATTAAGTAGTGGGGATGAAATTAGAAATCTACTGAGTCTGGATCTGGACTTCAAGGCTGGGCTCTTTCCACTGAAGATTGCTACTTTGAAGGAGGAATGGAATTTCAGTAGGTGGTGGGCTGGAAGATGTTCAAAGCAGAGGAATAGGTCGAGCAAGGTATGGATGTGAAATAGTGTGGAGTGTGTGTTGTGATGGACTTAGAGAATTGGAGGTGGAAAACAAGACTGGAAAGGTAAACTAGAGCCAGATTTTGGAGTGCACAGTGCACAGTGGTTTAAACTTTAAGCTGTAGGCATAGGGAGCCATCAAAGGTCTTTTCAGCTGGAGAGTGAAATAACGCTAGACTGACAGTATGGAGTGTGTGCTTGGAATCTCCACAGGGGTCAGGACAGAGCAGGGTGACACTGCTAGGAGTCAGTTCTCAGTATGTTGTTTCATTTGATACATTGAAGTTAGCAAAAGTAAGTATTCTAGACATCTCAGCTTTCCTCTGTTTAAATTTTTGTGACGTTGATTTGGTTGGAACTCGTTAAATTGTATTTACCAGGCTTCTAAGTCCATTTGATGTCTTTAAAGATTTTTCTACTTTTTCTTTTCTCCTGTTAATTTTGGTACCTGTTGCATGTGAATAACTAATGCAGATACTTGTTTTAGACTGCTGCAGATGGGAAATGGGTTTTAAGAGGAGCGAATACAAGTATATGGGGAAGGTCACTTTTGTCGAATTCATTTTCCCAAATTTCCAAATATAACACTTGGAAAAGGATGGCATGGACAAAGAGAGAAGGGATTAAAGGAGCTATGCATGACCAATAGAGGAAGAAACCATTTTTTTCTGCTTGTATGGGGGTAAGAAATTTGAGATTTGAAGGTGTGTTTGTTTTCAGTGTTGTTGAAACACTTGCTGAGCATTTACTTTGTCCTAAGTTCTCTAGATCCATTGTATCTTTGAATCCCTCCCAATAAACACATGGTGTAGGTTGTAGTATTGGTGAGTAAACTAGAATCAGGAGAGAACTTACCCAGGGTTAGTGATGAGCTTAGATTTGAATCCAGAACTCTGAATCCTCTTTACTACCACCTAACACTGTCTCTCTGGCTCTCGGTGTTGATTTGTTCTCAGCTACAGGTAAGTGAGTAGAGCCAGTAGAAATAGTATGGGGCACTTGTAAGAAAGAGAACACAGCAAAGGAAGTCCAGAAGTGTGGTTCTAATCCTGGACATCATCACTAATGTTAATTCTCTTAATCTCCTCTACATGAAGATGGACTTTTTAAGGAGAAGGGAAGAAGAATCCCCCAAAGTGGGAATGAACAAGAAGGACCGTTCTCTCACTTCCATACCCACAGGTATGAGAGAGAAGAATGGTAGAGAGGGTTTCAGGGGAGTATCTTCAGGGACAAGCTAAGCTTCAGTTAGGACGTGAGGGGGAAGGAAGTGTTCAGGGAAGTTCATAATCTAGGAGATATTGCTGATATAGGAGGGCTTTTAATTCTGTAGAACAGACTCCTAAAAATGTGCTGTTTCTGGGTCAAAACAGTGTACTTTGTATACTTTAATAGCTACTGCTAGACTACTTTCCAGGGAGTTTTGGCAGCTCACACTCCCACCAAGAGGATGTGAAAGGACCTGTTTCCCCACATCCTTGCCAGAATTGGATGGTATCTTTTCAGGTGTTGTCAATCTGATTACATTTTCAGAGTTCTCATTTTAATTTGCATTTCTAGAGGTAGTGGTGGTTGTAGTTTTCGATTTCTCAATTTCGCTTTGCAATCAGTTGAGTTTGAATAGCTAATACAAACACTTGTTTCAAGCTATTTCAAATGGGAGAGTGAGGGATTGGCTTATCAGCCTCTGTTTTTAAAAAAAATAAAGAAATAATGCAGGTATATGGAATGTTTGCTTTCTGGCCAAGTTGGTTGCAGAATAAAAAGTGCTGATTTTAAGACTGAATCCCATTGTTCCATAAACTGCTGATTACAGGTGAGATTGAGCTCCTTTTGGCTATTTATGGTTAGTTATAAATTGCCTGTCTATCCTTTGTTCATTTTCTGTTGGATTATTTGATGTTTTCTTATCAATTTGTAGGAGTTCTTTATGTATACCAATCACATACAGCAAATATTTTCTTCCATGATTTCTTTTATCTTTGTTATCTTTTCACTTACATTTGTTTAAATTGTTATGTCATCAAATTGGCTTTTTTTTTTCCTGACTTTTGGATTTTCAGTTTTGGCTGAGAATGCTCTCTACTTTATGAAATTATGTAAATGTTCTCATTTGTTTTCTTCAAAATATTTTATGGATTTCTTTTTAAAATCAGATTGTGGCATTTAATACTTCGTGTGTATAAGAACCCAACTTCACTTTTCCCATTTTTCCAGAAGAGGCCATAGGTTAGCTAAATAGTCCATCCTGTTCCCCACTGATTTGAATAGTCCTCTTTATTGTGCATATTCTGTTTTTGGTAGCCCATCTACTAGTAGCATTACTGAATTAATAATAATAGCTTTGTACCAAATTTTAATATCTGATAGGACAGAACTCCTTCCCTATTTTTTCTTTTTTATCCTTTTTTGAAAAGTTATTGATAATTCTTACAAGTTCTTTCATATACATTTAAAAATCATTTTGTGCAGTTATGGGATTTTTGGATTTGCATAAAAATAGTGTATTAATTTGGGACAGGTTGAAATTCAGGAACATGTCCATTTCTTTATTCAGATGTCACATGTCCTTTAAAATATTTTTTGTAACTTCTAGTATTTTGTATGTTCCTTATTAAACTTATTCCTCGGTATTTTGTAGTTTTGGACACCCTATGAATGGGATATCTCTATTTCTAAATGATTACTAATAGAAATGCTGTTGAATTTTGTACATTTATTTTGATTTTTTTCTATCTAGTTTCTTGTATTTTTTGGTAATTACTAATTTTCTAGTTCTGTCTCTTGGGCTCTTTTTAATAATTTTATTGAGGTATAATTCACATACCATAAATTGACCCTTTTAAAGTATGCAATTTAGTGGGGTTTAGTGTATTTACAAAGTTGTACAACCATTACCACTGTTTATTTCCAGAGCATTTTCAACACCTTAGAAAGAAAACCATGCTCATTAGCTCACCATTCTCTCCTCCTAACCCCTGGCAACCACTAATCTATATTCTGTCTCTATAGGTTTTGCCAATTCTGGACTATTGATATGAATGGAATCATACACAGCCTTTTGTGCCTGGCGTCTTTTCACTGAGCATAATGTTTTCCAGGTTCATCCATGCTGTAGCATGTGTCAGTACTTCATTCCTTTTTATGGCCAATAATGTTTCATTGTGTGGATAAACCATCATCAGTTGTTGGCCATTTGTATTGTTTCCACTTTTCAGCTGTTAATATTAATGCTGCTGTGAACATTTGTATACCAATTTTTGTATGGACGTGTTTTCATTTCTCCTAGGAGTAGAATTGCTGGGTCACATGGTAACTCTGTTTAACTTTTTGAGAAATTGCAAAACTTTTTCCAAAGGAGTTACACCATTTTCCCTACTGGTAGTGTGTGAAGTTTCCCGTTTCTCCACATCCTCACCAACAGTTGTTAATCATCCATCCTTGAAACCATCCTACTAAGTGTGCAGTGTTACCTCGTTTTGATTTGCATTTTCCTAATGACTGAAATGATGTTGAACATCTTTTCATATGCGTGTTGGCCATTTGTGTATCTTCTTTTGGAGATAAAAATTCAAATCCTTGGTCCATTTTTTAAAAATTGAGGTGTAGTTCATTTATGATATTGTGTTAATTTCAGGTGTACAGCAAAGTGATTCAGTTATATATTTTTTTCTGGTTATTTTCCATGATAGGTTATTACAAGATTAAATACAGTTCTCTGTGCTATGCAGTAAATCCTTGTTGCTTATCTATTTTATGTATAGTAGTTTGTATCTATTAATCTCTTATTCCTAATTTATCCCTCCGCTTCTTTCCCCTTTGGTAACCATGAGTTTCTTTTCTATGTCTTTGAGTCTGTTTCTGTTTTTATATAGATATATTTGTATTATTTTTTAGATTCCACATATAAGTGATAATCATTTAATATTTGTCTTTCTTCATCTGTCTTACATCACTTAGTATGATAGTCTCTAGGTCCATCCATATTGCTGCAAATGACAATATTTCATTCTTTTTATGGCTCAGTCATGTTCCATTTTGTGTGTGTGTATAACATCTTTTTTATTGACATACAGTTGATGTACAATATTATATAAGCTACAGGTGTGCATATAGTGATTCACAATTTTTAAAGGTTATGCTCCATTTATAGTTATTATAAAATATTGGCTGTATTCCTTGTGTAGTACAATATATCCTTTTAGCTTATTTTATACATAATAGTTTGTATCTCTTAATCTTCTATCTGTATATTGCACCCCACCTTCCCTCTCCAATGGTAACCACTAGTTTGTTCTCTGTATTTGTGAGTCTGTTTCTTTTTTTATCCTACTAGTTTGTTGCATTTTTTAGATCCCACGTATAAGTGATATCTTACAATATTTGTCTTTCTCTGTCTGACTGATTTCACTTTGTATAATACCTTCCAAATCCATCCATGTTGGTTTAAATGGCAAATTTTCATAATTTTTATGGCTGAATAGTGCTCTATTTTACACACACACACACACACACACACACACACACACACACACCTTCTTGATCCATTCATCAGTTCATGGACACTTAGGTTGCTTCCATATCTTGGCAATTATAAATAATGCTGCTATGAACATTGGGGTTCATGTATCTTTTCGAATTAGTGGTGTTTTTTTTGTTTTGTTTTGTTTTAGTTTTTGTCTTTTCTTTTTGGATATATACCCAGGAGTGGAATTGCTGAGTCGTATGGTAGTTCTGTTTTTAGTTTTTTGAGAAACCTCCATACTGTTTTCCACAGTGGCTGCACCAAATTACATTCCCACCAGCAATATAGGAGAGTTCCGAAACTTCTCCACATCCTTGCCGTGATTTGTTATTTGTGTTCTTTTTAATGATAGCCGTACTGAGAGATGTGAGGTGATACTTCACTGTGGGTTTGATTTGCATTTCTCTAATAATTAGTGATGTGATGATCTTTTCATGCCTGTTGGCCCATCTGTATGTTTTCTTTGGAGAAATGTCTATTTAAGACTTCTTACTTTTTGACTGGGTTGGGGTTTTTTGTTGTTGTTTGGTTTTTTTTTTGTTGGGTTTTTTTGATAGAGTTGTATGAACTATTTGTATATTTGGAATATTAACACCTTGTCAGTTGCATCATTTGTAAATATTTTCTACCATTCTGTAGATTGCCTTTTCGTTTTGCTGATGGTTTCCTTTGCTGTGCAAAAGCTTTTAAGTTTGATTAGGTCCCATTTGTTTATTTTTGCTTTTATTTCTTTTGCCTTGGGAGACTAATCTGCTGTGATTTATGTCCAAGATTTATGTCCAATGTTTTGCCTATGTTCTCTTCTAGTTTTATAGTATCATGTCTTATATTTAGCTCTTTAAACCATTTTGAATTTATTTTTGTATGTGGTGTGAGGGGATGGTCTGATGTCATTGATTTACATGTAGCTATCCAGCTTTCCTAACTCTTGTTGAAGAGACTGCCTTTTCTCTGTTATATATTCTTGCCTCCTTTGTCATAGATTAATTCACTGTGGGTGTGGAGGTTTATTTCTGTCCTTTGCCCATTTTTTAATTGGGCTCTTTGTCTTTTGTTGTTGGGTTGTTAGGGTTCTTTGTAAATCCTGAATACAGGTTCTTTATCAGATATATCATTGGCAAAAATATTCTCCCATTCTGTGGGTTGTCTTTCATTTAATGGTGTCTTTTGAAGTTTTTTAATTTTGTGAAGTCCAGTTTACTTATTTTATCTTTTGTTGTTTGTGCTTTGGTCATATCTAAGAAAACCGTGGTCTAATCCAGGGTTACAGAGATTTACACCTGTTTTCTTTTAAGACTTTTGCAGTTTTAGCTCTTTCATATAAGGCCTGATTTATTTTTAGTTAATGGGTGTGAGGAAGGGGTCTGACTTCATTCTTTTGCATGTGGATATCCAGTTTCCCAAGCACCATTTCTGGAAAAGAGTACTCTTTATCTATTGAATAATCTTGAAACCCTCGTTGAAAATCAATTGACCATAACTAAGGGTTTATTTCTGGACTCATTTCTAGTCCATTGATCTGTATCTATCCTTACGCTGGTACTACACTGTCTTGACTATTGGAGTTGGGTGACAAGTGTGAAATCAAGGAGTGTGACTCCTCCAACTTTGTTCTGGATCCCTTTCAATTCCAAATAAATTTTAGGATCATCTTAGCAGTTTCTGCAAAAATGGCAGCTAGGACTTTGATAGGGATTACTGTTAACTCTGTAGATCAGTATGCGGAACATTGCCATCTTAACAATATTAAATCTTCCAGTCCATGTGGGAAGTCTTTCCATTTGTTTAAGTCATCTTTAGTTTCTCTCAATGATGTAGTTTTTTGTGCACATATCTTGCACTTCTTTTATTAAATTTGTTTCTCCTTGTTTTTTTTTCTTTTTGATGGTACTAGAAAGGAAATGTTTTCTTAATTTTATTTTCAGATTTTTCATTACTAGTATATAGAAATATAACTTGTATATTGGTCTTCTGTTTTATAGCCTGGTTGAACTCATTAATTCTCTATTAGCTTTTTTTGTAGGTTTCTTAGTTTTTCTGTATACATGATTATGTCATCTGTGAATAGATAACTTTTTTTCTTCCTAGTTTCCAATCTGGATGTCCCCCCACTCTTTTTTTTTCCCCTTCTTGCTTAATTATTTTATTTTAGTACAGGGTTGAATAGATATGGCAAGAATAAACATCCTATCTTGTTCCTAATCTTAGGGGATTCAGTCTTTGACCATTATTATGTTAGCTGTGAGTGTTTCTCAGATCAGGGTGAGGGAGCTCCCTTCTAGTCCCAGTTACATTTTTATCATGAAAGGGTATCTTGGGTTCTTAAAAGGATTATATGAGACCATGCATGTGAAGTCCCTGTTAAATACTAGGACTTTATCAAAAAAGGGGCAGTCTTGGAGAATGTTCAACTGTATGCATATTCTCTTACCTTTCTCTGTATTTTTCCAGAGAATATTTAATAAAGGGTAGAATTGAGAATTTGTAAAAATATTATCCTTTTTTAAAGTTGCAATTTAGAAGGTAAATACTTAGCAAGTACCCTAATATATACTTGAAGGAGCGCAAGTCCTCTTCATAAAGGGTACATATAGAAAAGGTTTTACATACAGACGACTAGTCTGATATTTTTCAAATATACAGACTTACCCCTGTGATCTTGGGATTAAAAGTGTTAACAATTAAGCTTTGTAGAGTTTTTTCACTTGAAAATTCAAATTTAGCTTACAGTTTTAGTAGCCTTAGAGATAACATTTTCCATAAACTTAATATTAATATGTTACATTTCATTAGCTTTTACCTAGCTGTTTTACATACAAAATGATGACATTCTAATTCTTTCTTCCCGTCTTTATTTGTTAGTAGGGATTCCTTTATAAAGATACATGTTTCTTCACCTCTTCAGTTACACTGAATAATAGTATGTATAATAAAGGCAGGATAAATAAACATTGATTCTTTCAGTTATTTCTTAGTTTTTAAATAATGATTTCCTAGCATTCTCCAAAAGTAACCAATGAGGGTTTTTTAATTTGAATTTTAAATTTTTAAAGTTTACAGTAAACTCCTGAATGTAGGCATATTTGCTGTATTACATTTCATTGCCATTGTGCTTGTTAAGTCTTAGATTGTGCCATCTTTGACTCTTTTTCCTAAAGACTTACCATAGTGCCATGGCCCCAGTAGACTTTGGTAGCTTTTTTAGTTGTTTGACATTATGTTTGACTCATCTTGTGCATTTTCTGCCTAGATCTAGAATCAGCCATTTCTCTAAGAAACTTTGTTTCTTTTTGGTAAGAAATGATATTTAGATGCCACAGGTCTGGGTGCTGAGTGCTCATTGCTTTTGGGTTGGTCTAGAACTTTTTAGTTAATAGAACTAGGAAATACATGTAATATATAACACGGACATATATTTGTATTGTTTCATGATAAAACAATCTGATACTTCAAATTCAAATTCAGGACTACCAGTTCAAATTTGGCACCTCATTTTACCCCTCTGCTTTCTCCATGCCAAAAAATTTGGTTCTTAATGAGACTAACATAATTATTCATTTGCATTATTACATAATCACCACTTAACTTTCCCCAAATAATAATACACATACTAGTAACAACAATGTGATTATTTTAAACAATTTAAGTCTTTTTATTGCAGAACATATATAGTCAATTAACTGTGCTTTAAAGTCATGTGGGACAGTTTGACTTGGCATAGTTATGCTACATTTGACTTTTGCTTCTGATATTTAGGAATTGTTGCTGCAGCTTTATTTTTTTGAATTTTGTTTTATAAAATAGCTACATGATTCCAAAGTCAGATCTACATGTAAAATATATTTAAAGAAATCTAACTTATTCCTTTCCCTTTTACCCTGTTCCTTGCCTACCCCTACAGATAAGCTTAGAATTAAAAAAAAAAAAACCTTTTAAAGTATAAGTAATATTTTTAAAAAGATAAATGGCAAGGTATGTTACACACGTTTCTCCAGCTGACTTTTATACCTAATATCGCCTGGTGATCACTGCATAGCAATATGGGTAATTATTTCTCTCGTATTTATAGCTATGTCATACTCTATTGTATGGATATACCATAATTTAGCCCCTTATTGATGGATATTTGGGTTATTTCTCATCTTTTGACTGTAGTAAATAATACAATAAGTAGCCTTGTGTACCAACTTTTTATTTTTTGTCAGTGTGTCTTTGGGATAGATTCCTAGAATGATTTCAGGGTAAAAGGGTTAAATGCTTATATACATATATGCACATGAGTATGTAATGTCGTTAGATACTGCCAAACTTTCCTCCATGAGGTTTGTACCATTTTGTATTCTAGAATTTATGAGGCTCCAGCAACCTCACCAACAGAGTGTGTTTCAAAGTCAGTATAGTTTTAATTTACTTTTTTCTTATGAGTAAGGTTGATCAACTTTCCATATATTTAAAAGGCCGTTTGAGTTTATTTTTCTACGAATTGTCCACTTTTTCTTACTCACTTTTCTAACAAATTGTCCTTTTTCTTCTGTATTAAAAAAAATTTTTTTATATATTAGGAATATTAATCTTTTGTCTTTGAAATAAGTTCCAAATGTCATTCCATATCATTCCCAGGTCTTTCACTTTGCATATGTTGTTTTTTAACTTTTTATGCAGTCAAAATTTTATTTATATAATACAAAATCTTTTCCATTATTGCTTATGACTGGTTGTGGTTAAAGTCTTGCCCCACATTCAGGTAACAGAAGAATTCACTTGTGTTTTCTTCTAATATTTGTATGATTGGACTCTTAAAACTCAACCATAAAGAAACAACTCAGTTAAAAAGTGGGTAAAAGATCTGAACAGATATCTCACCAAAGAAGATATTCAGAAGGTGGTAAATAAACATGAAAAGATGCTTATCATCAAATGTCATTAGGGAATTGCAAATTAAAAGAACAATGAGATAGCGCCACTCACCTATTCGAATGGCTAAAATCTGAAACACGAAATGCTGACAAGGGTATGGAACAACAGAAATTCATTCATCACTGGAGAGAATATAAAATATAGTACAGCCACTTTGGAGTAGTTAGACAGTTTCTTACAAAGGTAAACGTAGTCTTATTATATGACCCAGCATATCATGCCTCTA
Organism: Camelus ferus; assembly: GCF_009834535.1. Classification (NCBI taxonomy): domain Eukaryota; kingdom Metazoa; phylum Chordata; class Mammalia; order Artiodactyla; family Camelidae; genus Camelus; species Camelus ferus. The sequence goes on along the minus strand of NC_045717.1, from coordinate 3,690,680 downwards.
GATATTTACTTTAGTGAAATGAAAACTTACGTCCACACCTGCACACAAATGATTATGGCAGCCTTATTCACAATTGCCAAAAATTTGGAAGCAACCAAGATGTGCTTCAGTATATTAAACAAACTGCGGTACATCCATACAATAGAATATTATTCAGTAAAAAAGAAATGATTTATCAAGCGATGAGAAGACATTGGAAGAACCTTAGATGAATATTGCTAAGTGAAAGAAACTAGTCCAAAAAGGCTACATACTGTGATTCCAACTATATGACATTCTGGAAAAGACAAAACTATAGAGATTATAAAGATCAGTGGTTGCCAGGGATGGGGTTTAGAAAGGAGGGAAGAATAGATGGAGCACAGGGGATTTTTAGGGCAGTGGAGCTATTCTTTATGGCACTATGATGATAGATACATGACATTATATATTTGGCAAGACCCATAGAATGTACAGCACAAAGAATGAAACCCAGTGTAAACTATGGACTTTAGTTAATAATAATGTACAGCTAAAACTAATGTATACAGCATTGCTAGATGTTAGTGATGGGGAAGCTGGCGGTCAGGGAGGGAGTATATGGGAATTCTCCATAGTTTGTATTCAACATAAAACTGTTCTAAGAAATAAGATCAAGGGAAGGGGAAAATAGCTCAGTGGTAGAGCACATGCTTAGCATGCATGAGGTCCTGGGTTCAATCCCCAGTACCTCTGTTAAACAAATAAAAATATACTCTTAAAAATATTTTTTAAAAAGAAATAAGGTCTATTAATTTTTTTTAAACTGTGTTTTCCTCATTGCTTTGAGATGTCTGTCAATACTTAATTTCTGTACGCATTTGGGTTTCTCGATTTTCTTTTCTGTTCCATTGGTCTTTATATATACGTATATACTATTCATAATTATAGACTCTTAAATTTTAATCTTGCAGGCTTGTCTCCCTTGTTGCTCTTTTTCAGAGTTTTCCCAGATTTTCTTGCTTATTTGCTTTTCCAAAAGAATTTTATACTCAACTTCTCAAAACTGAAATTTTAATAAATTTGTCAGTGAATTTGAGGGGATGTGATTGACATATTTATGTTGTTGAATATTCTTTTTCAAGAACATGGTTATGTTGTCTTAGAAGCTTTTTTATATACATCTTTGTGTAACAGTTACAGGCATTTGTGATCAAGTTGGTTCAATTTTGGGGTTATCCAGAATGGGCTGGGCATCAGTGTTTGTTTATGCATTCCTAAGTGTTTTAAGGAATAACATTTGTGTAATTGGCAGAGTAGTATAAATGCAAATTACTCAGTAGAGGATTATCTGTACTGCAGATACTCTTTTAGAAGCATATCTTCGAGGTGGATATTGATAAAGATTAATTTTGTCAATTTTCTTTTGGGCCATTTGAGGCTCATTTGACATATTTAGGAAATCTTACTGGCCATTTCTCCAATATTATATTTTTCTTTAAAATGAATTGCAACACTATAGTAAATTAATAAAATTGAAGATTTGATGTTAACTGCTTCTAGTTGTGTGTGTGTTTTATGAGAGTGCCAGAGATGATAAATAGCAAAATCACTAAACACTGAGGTGCCTGTTAGCTTTAGATTTTCAACCAAGGAAATTGTGAAAATTTTCTGTTTCCTGGACTATATTTAGAAAAGAAAATGTTTTCATGCTAAATATCTGGGGAATTTTTTTTCAGTATTTATACATGTATATATGTATTAGTGCTTATAAATTCCTATTGGAGTTAAATAAAAGTCAAAAAAAATCCACTGCTCTCAATTAATCCTCCACTCTCTGCATTGTCTACCCTAGTTCACACTTCATTTCCCCATTGGACTATTTCAATAACTGTACTGGTGCCCCTAATGAGAGCCTCTCTCTTCAATTTAGCCTTCCTACTTTTTCCAGAATAAACTTTCTAGCAAGGATTTGATTGTGTCATTGTGTTAAGATTTTTCATTTGCTCTGTACTGATTAGAGCAGCATGCAGTCTTCTCTTTGCATCTCATGATATGGCTCATACTTCACCATCCAACTCCATAATTTCACCTTTTCTATTGTTTCCAGTGATGTTTTAAATTTCCCTTAACATGAAGTTCTTTCTCATGCCTCTGTGCCTCCATACATACTCCTTTCTTGCCCTGAAACACCTCCTTTCACTAGTTTGCAGCTCAGAATTGTATCTTCCCTAGTCCCCCAAAGACTCTTCGATTTGTTTACTACTGGTGTATGGTCAGTCATTATCATAATAATTTAATTATTTACATGTCTTTTTACTCCACAAAGTTGTGGGGAATCAGGTCTGTGATTTCTGTGTGGTGCTTGCTGCATGAGGCTCAGTTCATGTTTGTTGAGTGAATTTAATAACTCACTAGGAATCTCACTTAGCCAGAGGGGCTTTGTTGTGATGTTTTTCTTGATGCTTGTTAGTGTCTCTCTTTGCTAAAACAATTCTAGCAGCTTTTAGTATCTCATTTTTAGGACAAAGGGAAAAACAAAAATTCCAGTTAACCACATTCTCATCTTTGCAGCATGGTATAGAGGAGAGAGCTCCATATTAGGAATTGCACCATTTGAGATCTTGACACTTAATCAGTCCTTCTAGACCTCAGTTTCCATACTTGCATAGTGACTCTAATATATCTCATTTTACAGAATGTTGTAAGAATGGATAAGAAAGCACATAATACAGTGCTTGGCTTATAGAGGGTTAATAAATTGAATCTAAATCCTAGAATACTTTATAATGTCAAATTTTGATTGAAAATTTATTTAACTAAATTTAAAAGTAAATTAACATTTTGTGACTTGATATTAGATTATATGTATATTCACATATACATACATAGACACATCGTATGCATGTCAAATTTTAGAAATATGATTTCAAGCTATTTTGGAACATACGTAATAGCAGGTGTTGACCTCCAGGGTAAGGAGAGAAGATTCAAATTACTGTAGTCAAAAATGAAAATGGAGACATTATTACCAATTCTGCAGAAATAAAAAATTATTAGAAGAGAGTACTATGAACAATTGCCAACAAGTTGGATAACCCAGAGAAGGTGTACACATTCTTAGGAAAGTAAAACCTCTCAAGACATTTTGAATCACAAAGAAATAGAAAATCTGAGAAGACCTGTAACTGTAAGATTGAATCTGTAATAAAAAATCTCCCATCAAAAAAAAAGCCTTGGACGTGATAGCTTCACCGATGAATTTTACCAAACATTTAAAGAACTAATTCTAGTCCTTCTCCAACTTTTTCAGAAAGTTGGAAAGGAGAGAACACTTTCTAACTCGTTTTATGAGTCCAGCATTACCCTGATACCCAGATACCACAAGAAAACTATAGACCAGTTATGAAGTTAAATTTTCTTTTCCTTTTAATTAAAGGCAGGATTTTGCAAAGCCTTTAAAAGGTGTATTGGGAATTTCCAAAAGGGGAATTTGATATGTAGCATTTTCCAGTCTTATTTGACACCAAATCCTTTGTCCAGAGAACAAATCTCTACCTATTAATTGTTAACCCTGGCCATAAATAAAAGTTTTTTATACATCTATGAGCTCTTATTTAGCTACCAGTAGGTACAGTGAAGAAAGGAGAGACCAGGAACAAGACCTCATGCTCTGTGACTTGGGGAAGCTTGTTCACTTCACTAAGCCCCAGTTTCCTTTTGTGCAAAAAGAAGTTGAAATATTGTCCTCAATTTATCTTTATGTGAAAATTTAAAACGTTTTAAAAAGATATCTTATTCTCAATTGAACAAAAGTTTTGTTGAAATTTTCCAAATTGAGGATTTATGGAAAACTTCTTGTTTTCTAACATGAATTAATTAAATAATAGTGGGAGGCAGTATAGCACAGGAGACAACCTGGACTTCAGAGGTAGTTATTCCAGGTTTCAGTCTCAACTCCACCACGTATCATTATTCTTAGACAAGGATATTCTTAGACAAGGTACATGATCTTGAATCCATAGGTTTCTCAATGATGAAAATGAGGGCTTTATTACTTACGGTGCTTATTGCATAGTAATAGGTGCTTAGTAAATGGAAACTGCTGGTATTTAATTTGGTGAATTAGTAATTAAATAATGATCTAGGTTTATGAGCTTTAATTACAGATCAGAGCCTAGGTATGATCACTTCACTTCCTGGAGGGACTTCAAATTCCATTTCTCCTGCCACTCCCAGAGGGCATACTGCTTATTGCATAAAGCAAAGCTGTTTGTGTGGTTGGAAGGGGAGAACAAAGATCTCTGCTTTTTGCCAGGTTTGTCTCCGGGAATAACTGAAAGCAAAAGTTGAAACATGCATCCTCAACAAGCTAGAGCCAACAAGCTGAGTGGGATTTACAGAGTAGATTTCAGCTGAGATTTCACACTGACCTCCCCTCCTACGGTGTCTGTTAGTATAAACAGCTAAGGTGTGGGAAGAGAAACATTTCTTAGGTAAGCACCCATGATTACTGTGGAGTGATTAACTCTAGTTACCCAATCCCTATCCATATAATTGAATGAGACATCTGGTTAAAACATTGTTTGTGATGACTTCCTTGAGTCATACTTAAGCAAGAGAGAGATCAGGGGTCACAGTATTTTGGAATTAGGTCACCGCGTGGTGTTGATAGCCTCTTACCTTCTGCCTTGGGAGAGAAGGAAGTTAGACGAAGGCTGGCGTAGAAGAAGGATATAGAATAGCTCACACACTTTTCCTCCAATCTATCCTGTTCATTTTGCTAGAGATTGATCAGGGTTCGGGGTATTTTTTTGCCCTAAAGATAAATACTGCCCTTCTACTAATGCTGTCAGTCAGTTACACTTTTGTGTAAATTGTTGTAACTAAATGTGGTATTATGCTAAGTCCTTGGGAGGACAATTCATGCAAGAGGAGTTAGCTCTAAGGGGAGGAGTAAGCAGGGAAAGATCATCTTAGAGTAAGGGATATCTCAGTAAGACAGACTTGGATGGATGGCCCAAAAGGGGATTTGCAGGAGACCTTGGCCCTGAGAGATTAGAGGGAGCAGGAGGTCCCAGAGTTAACCTTTCTATACATCAAAGCTGTTTTGTCCAATGCCATCTTAAGTCACCTCAAATGTCTGTGGATCTAAATGTAAACTAGAGTTCTAGCAAGGCAGTTAGGAGAGAGTGCAGATTTAGCTAACCTTTACTGAGCACTTGTCGTATGCCTGAATTAGTGTGGAGTGCCCTCCACACAATTCTTGAAGAATCTTGGTATTCTTAGCTGATAATGGGCATGATGGCAGTATCTGTCTCATAGGATTGCTGAGGAAAATGCAGTGAAGATGGCTAGCGTGGTTCTCACACAAAGTAGGAATAAATGAGTGATGACAAGAAACATGCTTAAAAACTAGAGAGGGATACAGAAACCAAAGTTGACCATTACCATGGGGGCAGGATCCATTCTTACATTTTCTACTGTATGCTAAGTGAGGCTCTGCACTGGGTCTTGGGGATAGAGAGATAAGAGTGCTCTTCTCAAAAGAAAGTTCCTTTTTTTTTAAATTTTTTGGGGTGGGGGTAATTAGATTTAAAAGAAAGTTCCTTTTAAAAGAGAATTACAGCCTGTTGAGTTCTAAAGAAATTAGTTTGGGAGGAACTTGAAACCGGTGACTGAGGTTATTAAATACAACATTCTGTCTACTTCCCTGTTTCACCTCTTCCGTAAGTGCTTATAGCAAAATGTTATTGCTAAGGAAAGAATTGGTAGCAAAGTTAATGCGGTGTCTCCGGCCAAAGCTGCCGTATTCTTTCTTTTTGAACAAAGCTAGCATTGCAAAACTTAATTGGTGCTGAAATGGCTATTGGCTTGAGACATTTAGCTTTTGACTCATGTTGAAAGCAGCCCTATTCAGTATAAAATGGAATAAGCCTTTTGAAGTGCATTTTAACAATATGTATCAAGAGCTTTAAAATATGCACATTCCTCTCAGGGAAATTTGAGACTGTGAAAAAAATGCATATTTCTTGGCCCATAATGTTAACTGGATCCTAAGAGGGGAAATCCTAAATACAGAGAAACCTGATAAACAGAAATGTTCATCAAAGTGCTGTTTTAATAGCAGAAAATCAGAAGCAGTTTTAACATCTATATGTATATTGTTTTAGCCAATTGGAATATTATATAACCATTAAAATGGTTATAAGACTAATGCATAAGGGACTCCTTGGTAGAATAAGTAAGAATGCTCAGATTTGTACATATATAGGAGAGAGGAATTTCAAGAAGAAGAGAAAATAGAGAAAGCTCCCCAAACCTTGACTGTATGCAGTGATGTGAAAGCTGGGGCTGGTTACAATGTGGAAGGAGTAAGGTGGAAAGATTGGTTCCCAAGCCACAAGCGAAAACACCAGAAGAGTCCTACAGACATCAAAGTGCAAAGGTGAATAGATTTTTCATAAGATGCTTACAGTCCAGAAAGGAGAAGCAAAGCCCATTAACCAGTCCGTGTGTGTGTGTGTGTGTGTGTGTGTGTGTGTGTGTGTTTGTGTGTTTGTGTATGTGTGTATATATATAAAGTTTGAAAGGGAAATTGGATCAAAACTCTAAATCCTCTTCTTAGAGTGTGGGTAACTAGAAGGAAATATACTAAAATGTTAAACAGTTGATAGTGGTTGTGACCACAAGGAAACTTCCCCCTTCCCTATCTTTCTCTAGTATTTAAACTTTCTTAACCTCACTTATACTAGGTTTTAAAAAGTATAAAACAGAGAAAACCTAGGTAGCCAACCCTTGTCCAGGTTTATGAGTGCAGCTGTTTTCAGACAATGAGTGCCAAGTGAGTCTGGCATGTTTTCCATTTGCCCCTGTGAGAGGTCACTGGCCATCCTGGGGCTAGCACTGAGGGCAGGGAATCTGTTCCCACACGACGCACTGAGCATCTTGATGGAGTAAATAAGTGCATTTATCTGTGTTTAGCAGTCTGTTTCCACTTTTTCTCCTAATCTTTGTAAACACTTTCCTTTACCAAAAATAAAATTTTCTCACTAAGATGGGCAAAATTATTTCAACAATTTACCTCATTCTTAGTAAATAACACTATCATCTCATTTACTTATGAATCAATCTTAATATTTCTCTTCCACTTGCACACATTATCCACTTTCTTCAGCTCTACCTTTACAGGATACCCCCAATCTATCCTCCTCCTCCCCTCTTCACTGCTACCATCTTATGCTGAACCACCATTCTCTTTCCCTTGGACTCCTTGCTGGTGTCTTGCTCTCTTTCATGCCCTCTACAATTAATTCCTCACACAGAAGCTAAAATAACTTGAAAAAAATCTACATATGGTCATGACACTTCTGCTGAACAGAATTAAATTAAGGCTCGGGTTAGTGATTTTCAACCCTGGCTCTACAGTAGAATCATCTAGAAGCTCCCTCCCTCCCAGGAAAAAGTTTACCTATGCCTAGACTGTACATTCAGATAATCTGATTAAATTGCTTTGAGGAGGGGAGGGCTCTAGTCACCTGTGGATTCCCCTCTGGTGCTTTGGATATGCAAGCAAGGCTGAGAAACTGCCCTAGATGAATGTTGTCTCCCCTGCCTACCCCTCAGACCTTATCTACCAACTTGCCAAGCTTGTTCTGTCTCAGGTGTGTCCCTCCTACCCCAGTTTTTTTTTTTTTTTCTTTTTGAGTAAACTTTTTTTATTTTAGAATAAATTTAGATTTACAGAAAACTTGCAGACGTAGTATACGGACTTCCCCATCGTCACTCGGTGCTCCCTGTTAACATCTTGCATGATTGGTTGGGCACTTTTGTCACAATCAGCCAATGTTATTGCACTGAAGTATTGACTAAAGCCATACTTTATTCAGATTTCTTTAGTTTTTACCTAATGTCCTTCTTCTGTTGCAGGATCTCACCTTGCATTTAGTGACTATTGGCTCCTCTTGGCTGTGACAGTTTCTAGGACTTTCCTTGTCTTTAATAACTTGACTGAGGAGCGCTGGTCATGTATTTCATGGATTGTCCCTCAATTGGGATTTGGCTAATGTTTTTCTCATGATTAGGCTGGAGTTAGGGGTCTGAGGACCAAGACCACAGGGTTGTAAAGTGCGTTTTCATTACATTTTATCAAGGGTGCCTACTGTCAACATGATTTATCACTATGATGTTGACCTTGGCTGGGTAGTGTTTGTCAGGTTTCTCCACTATGAAGTTAAATCTTTTTTCTTGCTTTTCCATACTGTACTCTTTGGAAGGAAGTCAATATGCACAGCCCATACCAAAGGAGTGAAGAATTATAATCCACCTCCTTGAAGGCAAAGTACCTATTTACATAATTACTTGGAATTCTGCTCAAGATGTTTGTCTGTTCTCCCCCGTTTATTTATTTATTTAATCGTGTATTTCTATCTGTCTGGACTCATGGATGTTTGTTTTGTTCTTTGGATTATAATCCAGTATTACTTCGTGTTGCTCAGATTGTACCAGCTTTGGCCACAGAGTTCTTTCAGTTGATTCTGATTCCTGTATCGCTTCGATGTACCCCCATCCTTGTGGGGTTTATGAGTGCTTCCTTTCTTTCTGGCACTGCAAGATGCTCCAGTGTTAGAACCCCAAATCTGGGCGATGTGTGTGCTTGCTGCTGGCGTGTGTGTTGATCCTAGGTGCTCTCAGCTGACAGAGCAAGGATGTGAATGTACTAAGCTAGCTAGTTTTGTATGCAACCATCTGTCTGTAATAAGTTTAAGCATGAGTTGACTCAAATGTCTTCAACTCCCATCCATTACCACATGGATTATTCTGGCCTTCTCCCCGTGACTGTAACTTCCCACTTCAACAATGAGAAAACTGGCTCCCATGATCTGTTTACTTAATTGTTCAAGTCCAGTATATTTATATAGATACAGTGGCTTCAGAATTAACACATACCCCCATGTAAGACCACTCTGTCAAATGAAGCGTCGTGCTTGTATGCGGTTCCTTTTGCCTTTAATCTTACGGACTCCACACTCATTTCCAGCTGCTTAGGTCAGCACCTTCCCCCCCACCCCTACTCCCTTCAGTGAGGTTGTTTCATATGTATTTTTTTGTCTCAGAGTTTTTGCATTTGTCCTTCTGCCTGGACATGTTTCCCCACGGTTAGACCTTTATCTTTCATCAGATCTCTGAAATGTTACCTCCTTGGAGGGACCTTCCTTGAGCACTCAGTCCTAAGGAATCCCCTAGCCTAAATTGTTTTCATTTATTTGCTCTGTGTGTGTGGCTTCTTTTGGTCTCCCTCTGGTAGGAAACAAATGTAATGAGAGCAGGGACTACATCTATGTCCTGGATGTCTAGAATACTGGCTCAGTGCGTATTTGTTGCTATATGAATCAATAGTCCTGTCCTAGACTATGGCTGGTGCTTGTCTTTAATATTCATCAGCAGTGGTTGAAAGCAGGCTTGTTCAGTTAGGCTTCCAGTTTACCCTGATTCACTACTTACAAAAGGATTTTGCTTGCAAATTAGGTTATTTCAGTATACTGAAGATGTGCAATTACCCTGATTATTCTGTCCTACAATGTTTATAACCCTTTTTTAAAAGTTATTTTAATTAGTGAATTACTCTCTCTAGTCCTGTGTACAATTGTACAGTATCTGGCTGTACATTAGAATCAGCTGAGAAGCTTTTTTAAAAAAACAAACCAACCCTGATTCTCTGGCTCCATCCCTGACTTATCGCCAGGAAGATTCTGCAAATTTGCATTTTTAACAGCTATCTTAGGATCTAGTAAAAATATTTGGAGTTTAAAAGTCTCAGGGCATTAATGTACAATGAGATTTGGTGAAAATGTCTGGAGGATTTCACTTTATAGCTATGATTGTTGAAGCTTATACTAAAACATCTTTTTACCTTGGACTAACTTTTTCTGCAACCTTTTTAGCCCTTACGATGTGCTAGGTATTGGGGAGCATTGTGTATAGATGAATCCCAGACATTGCGCTTAAGGAGTAGTAGAATGAATGTAAATAGTTGTGAAAGAAGGTAGAAAATAATAGGTACATGAGGGAGGTAGAAACATTTTTGGTATTTAAAGGCAGAGCGGTCATTCACACCCTGAGAAGGTAAAAATAAAATCCAGTTCTTAAAGAGAATGTACAGAGGGAAGGTGGAACCCTGGACATCCCTGTTCTCCGCAGGGGGCTGTAAGGAAGTCAGAAGTTAAAGGGGAAGCCTGTTACAAGCCAGAAGGCAATAGCCAAACTGGTAGGAGAGGCCTGGGAAGGTCAGGAACCAATATCCAGATTATCAGAGTTGTCGAAGCCAAGAGTCCTTACTAGAGCTTTAGAGTTCTTAGCAGAGCTTTCCAGTTGAAGTACTGAAAATTTTACAGTATTTTAAACATATAATTTTATTAGCGAAGTTTATGTACTATTTGTGAATTTTAAAAAAAGGCAATTGCATACCTAAAGAATGCAAACTTCAGTTTTTGTTTTGTTCTTTTAAGCTCTGGCTATTCAGTCCAAATTAAATCCCTCATGTTGCACATAAAGGAAGCTAAAATTCAGAGTTAAAATGTGTCTGGTCCATGATCACAGGATGCAGAACCAAAGAACCTCAGGCTCCTGACTCACAGGTGCCTGTTAACACGTTCTTGTCAGGTTGAGCTCAGTCTCTTTTTGCTGTTGGTTGCTGATTGTTAAGAGGAATTCTTTGAGGGCAGAGACTGTGTTGTATTCATCCCAAAACCCTGGACAGAGTAATACACAAAGCAGACAGTAACAATAGATGTGTGTTGCATGAAAGGATGGATGGATGGGTTTGGCTTTTGTATTTGACCTGGAAGGAAGGCTAGGATTTAGCTCTGTGGCAATCCTGGTCATTAGATGTACACGTGGACTGTTAGATTTGTTGAGTATTGGACACCTAAGGGGAAGTAGAAAATAATATAGAAAGCTAGGTTGGGGTCACATTATAGGAACACTTGAGTGCCAAACTAAGGATTCTGTATTTTATTATCCAGTCAACTGAAATGTTTTGAGCAGAGGAGTAACAGACACACACCCAGACACAAAAAGAGACTGGGGGCAGGGGAAGAGTTAGGAAGGAAAGAAATTTAATTTGACAGTTCACTCAAGATGTTATAAAAGCTTGATTAAAGGTGCTGGCTCTGGAAATGGAAATGTGGTTGTAGATATACAGAAAACAGACTTGATTACTGATGAAGCGTAGAGTTCAAGGGATAGAGCGCACTCAGAGATAAGGCTGCAGTTCCAGGTGTCATGTTTGCCTGTGTATTTTGGAGGGTGGTGGTGGTGGTAACACACATGGTGGTTTTAAATAGTGCTGATGCCACATCTAGGTGGAAATGTGGAATAGGCTCTTGGGAAAGTGCTGCTAAACTTGAGAAGAGATGGTGGGTCCGGAAATTAAATTAGGAGTTATTTGAGTAGAAAGGATCATTGAAGGCTGAGGATTAAATGAGATTGCCAGAAAAAGACAAAAACCAAGGGCACATCCGTAGGGAAACGCCTGCATTTAGAGGGAATGGAAGAAGAGGAGCCAGAGAAGGAGCTTTGGTCATAGACAAAGTGAAACTTGAGAACAGTACAAGGAGAACGGAGTAGGGAAAATTCTTACTGTAGGGAAACGTCTGAATTACAGGCCCTTTTTAATAAAAAGTTTTGTACAATTTATAGTATAAGCTAAATTATGTGGCAGTTGGTAAAATGATGTAAGTTAATGACCAGCCTTGCATTTTGCAAAAAAACCTGCATAATTATATCATTATGTATTATAAACAGAATAGATGGTTAGCATTAAAGAATATTTTGTTGGACCCAGAGGTTGAAGAAATCTTTTATTTTTAAACTTGAATTTGAGATAGCATTGCTTTTAATCAAGTAGTCTTCTTGATTGAAGTTTTGCAAGACAGGAAATTTTCATTTTGTTTCAATAGGAGTAATATCTATAATAACAGAGTGAATAAATTCTGAATAGTGAAGTTTGACCATGTTTGAACATCTGCCTTCAACACTTCTTAGTGTATTTTCCCAGCAGTATTTATAAGTATTCTCTTAGCAGTAAAAATATCCAGTAAGTACTGTCATTTTTTTCCCTAAGCAACTTTGTTCTTAACTTTCTTTTCAGGATCTGACTGGCATAGAATCTATGGATCAGTGTCGCCATACCTTGGAACAGCATAACTGGAACATAGAGGTATAGTAGGATTCATTCTGAGCTGCTTTCTTTTTCCCTGGTCTGATAACAGATCTCAAAGACATGTATTTTTTTTCACAGCATGAATCTCCTCTCAATAGATTTTTTTTTTAAATGTATGACTTTTTGGTCTTTAAAAATAAAATTTGTGCAAGATGAAGATTATAATCGAAGTTTATAACATCATAGAAGAGGTTGTGACCAAATCCCTTAATATAGTGTCCCTCCCTCTTTATTTTTTTCTTAATGGCCTTTGGAAAAAATACTGTTTTTTATGTTTGTTTTATAACCAGATACCATAATGTGAGCCTTCTTATTACCTATTTTATAATTTAGTTTTTGGATTTTCTAGGTAGTTGTGTCATGTGCAACTCAATGTTGTTTTTTTTTTCAGTATATGGGCCTTCTGTTTTACTTGATCATTGAATTGGCTAGAACTTCAGAACAATCTCAGTTAATAACTGTAGTAGCAAACGTCTTGTCCTTACTATAATGCCTCTAGTGTTTGATCATCAAGTGTGATGTTGGTCATTGTTTTGAGATAGAGCCTGCTAGAATATAAGTAACTTCCATGAGAGCAGAGGGTTTTGGTTTTTGTTTTGGGTTTTTTTGGTTTTGTTAACTGCTGTGCTCCCAGCATCTAAAATTGAGCCTGATACATCATAGGCTCTCAGGGGGTATCTGTTGACTGTTTTTCCATCCTGGTATAGTAATAGTTTTATATCAAGAGTGGATGTTGACATTTATCAAGGATCCCTTTTGATCTCTTTTTGAAATTCTGTTTTAGTTACGGTATATTATTTGAATAGGGTGCTGGATTTCTGAAAATATATTCCTAAGTGATACTTAGTTATGCAGCACTATTTTTGAGGAATTAAATTCTAGGGCCTGGCAGTATACCAGCAAACAAGACCAAGTCCCTACTCCCATGGAGTTTAATTCTAGGTAATTGTAGTTTGTAATAAATGCTACAAATGAGTGCAGAAAATGTAACCGAGAAGATCTGGGAGGTTATTTTAATAAGTAAGGCCTTTCTGAGGAGGTTATATTTGAGCTGACACCTGAGTGATGAAAAGGAATGATGACTGTGAGAATTCAGGGGGAAATGCATGTTGGCAGAGGGAATGATGTTGCCCTGTGTGATGCATTGGTGCTCTCTCTCTGTTAGACTTTGATTTCAGGCATATGCTGGCTTTAAAAAAATGACTGACTTGGTAAAATGAGTTGAGAAGCATAAATAGCAAAGATTTGAAAGACAGCACTTGAAAACTTATTTTTGCCTATTGTTTATTAACTTCTTCGTGTTTTTACCCATTATTCATAATCTGTTTCCTTACTTCTTTCTTAATAAGCTTTCTTAGAAAAATGCTTTTTCCGTAGAGATTTTCAGTGATTTATGGTACAGGCTGTACAAAGCAGCACGTCTTTTACTCTCTTCTGTGTCTGCTCTGTTATCCCCACTTCTCCTTATTTTCTTATGCTTTTTTTCCTTTTTTAAAAATGATACTTGCTGGAGACTAGTTTTTAATTTGATTGTTTTATTTATAAAAAGCTCTTATATTTATCAGTTCTTTTTTTCTGCTTATTTATTAAGCAAAATCTAATTTTTTTTACACTTTTGTATGATTGTCTTTTTTTTAGCATCTTGATTTTTGCTGGTTTTTTTTTTTTAAGAATACAAATTTATTGGTACGCTTGCATTTACGGCTGTGGATTTTCTTCTGAAAATACATTTTAAAAGTTTTGATTTTCTTCTTTGGCCCAAGAGTTATTTAGGAATACTTTGGAATTCCTGTTGGCTTTTTAAAATTTATTCTTTTTATATTGATCTTTCATTTTATTTTTTAATATAACATTTATATATTAAGGAAGTTCTTGTGATTTAATAATATTCCTTATTATGAAATAAATATTTTTAAATTAAGTGTTTCAAACTTAGAGAAAAATACAGAGATAAAAGGGACAACCATGTACCTACCATCCAGCTCCTGAAAACCAGACATTTTGCAATGCTTGTTTCAAATTTCTTTTAAACAGATATGGATAAAATCAAAGCCCCATGTACATTGCTTGTGTGTTGTCCCAGCCCGCACCCCACCTCCTCTCTTTTTTCTTTCCTAGAAGCAACCACTGTTGACAACTAGGTGTTTATCAAGCAGTGTGTTTTTTGTGGGATAAGGGTTTGGTGTCTGCATTCAATCAAGCTTATTAGATGTATGATTATAATCTGCTATTTTTTTCTGTTTACTTATTAATAAGACTACTTGACATGATGAACCTGAATGTGATTTTATAGATTTCCTTATTTCCCATTGATAATGTCTTTTTTTTTCCTAATTACAAAAATAATACATGTCTGCAAAAAATTTAAAACAGAATTTATAAAGTTGAAAATGAAAGTTCTTGGTAACCATACTCGAGATAACCACGTTTGACGTTTTAGTGTATTACATGTCCTTCCAGACTTCCTTATGTGTACAGCTCTGCTAGGTGTGCTGACAGAGTGCATAAGCTTTCCCAGTGTTAGTAACAAGTGTATCAAAGAGAATGCTTTTCTACATGCTGTGGAAAGGCCTACGTGGTGCAAGTAAAATGCACTAATTCTATGTTTATTTTGAGAGGGAGACATTTTCTAGCTTATATATAGTTTGACTATTTTATTTGACACATACAGACACATAGCTGTGAGAACTTTCTTGTAATAATACCTTTTGTTAATATCAGGTGATACTTATTACTTTAAATTTAAATTTGATTTATTGCTATTGCTGCTCCTCTTTTATTTGTTGGTTTACAGTTACTCTGGTGTAATATCAATCATTCTTTAACAGGAAATGACATAGAAATGTTAAAAACTTGTTGGAAAAGTACCCATGCACACATGCACACTCACACAGGCAAATATTTCCAAAAAGTGTAAATAAGACAGTGCTCACCCTTAATCCCATCATTTCTGGTAGCTAATGATGTAATAACGTCTTTTTTACATGGTTCTTGATCATTTGTGTATCTTCCTTGGGGAAATGTCTATTCAAATCCTTTGCCCATTTTTAAATAGGGTTGTTTGTCTTTTCATTGGTGAATTCTGTATGTATTCTGGATACCAGACCCTTATCAGATACATGCTTTGTAAGTATTTTCTCCCATTCTGTGGATTGTCTTTTTTTTTTCAAACCTTTCATAGAATGAGGAAACAATCTCAAACTTAGAGAAAAGTTGTACGTACAGTACAAAAATTATTTTTTCTTAAACCAGGGTAACTTGCCTACCGGATGTCCCATCACCACTAGTACTTTGGGGTGCATTTGCTGTAACCAGGACTGCGTAACCACAGTGTATGGGTTGTCTTTTGACTTCTCTGATGCACAAAAATTTTTGGTTTTGATGAAGTCTAGTTTACCTATGTTTTTTTCTTTTTGTTGCTTATATTTTTAATGTCTTGTCTAACAAATTACTGCTTAATCCAAGGTCACAAAGATTTTCACCCATGTTTTCTTTTAAGAATTTTATAATATCAGCTGTTACATTTAGGTCTTTAATGTATTTTGAGTTACTTTTTGTAATATAGTGTGATTTAGGCTTCATTATTTTGCACGTGGATGTCCTGTTGTCCCAGTCCCATTTGTGGAAAGACTGTTCTTTACCCATTGAATTGGGTCCTCATACTTGAAAACATGAAACCTAGAGGACTGCCTGAAGTTAACCACTTGGCAGAGTTGAAAGCCAGCTGTCAAGGTCATACGAGTCCTCCAAAAGACCACCCCCACTTCTGACAGCAACTGCAAGTTCAGGGCACTCCTAAAACCGTCAGATTTTGTAGTTCACTAGAAGAGCTCACTGAAAGCTATTATAACTCACAGTTACTGTTTATTACAGGGAAAGGAGACAGATTAAAATCAGCTGAAGAAAGAGACAACGTAAGGCAGAGTCTTGAGTTCCAGACACAAAGATTCCATACTTATCTCATGGAATGAGGGCATGTTACCCTCATGGCATAGATGTATGACAGTATATATGAAGTATTGCCAACCAGGGAAGCTCACCTCGGCTTCCAGGTCCAGAGTTTTCACTTGGGCTTCATTACATAGGCATGATTGATTTGGTTGGTTGCCTATGTGACTGAACTCAGTCTTCAGGTTGACTGGTACTGCATTACTGCAAGTCCCGGCCTAAATCACATGGTTGGCCTTTCTGGGGTGGTCAGCCCCATCCTAAGATCCCATAACAAAGACACTCCTGTCAGGTGTGGCACAGGTTATCTCCAGGAGGCAAGGCAAGGACCAGGCTTTCCTTTGGGTAAGGCTGAATTTTTTACTACACTGGGACAAATACCCATTTTCAGGAGCTGAGTTAGGAAGGGACTAAGATTTTTTTTCACTAAGCATCATCTGTTGCCAAGAATTGTATTAGAAACTTTATGTATGGTCACCTCATCAAATTGTCAAACCCCGAGAAATACTGTTTCTTCATTTTGCTCATGAGAAAACTGAGGCTTATAAGCCACGCAGCTTTTCCAAGTGGTAGAGTTAGATTCAGACCCAAGTTCCTCTACTGCAAAGCCAAGCCCTCCGTCAAAAACACCCATCAGAACTGCTCTGTCGCACAGCTCTGGGGGCACTGCCTGCATTGTATTTTCTGCTGACGTTTTTCCTCAGGCTGTTACAGTGAAGCACCTTGCATCCCAGCCACTCTAAGTAACACACACCACTTGAATAAAAGCAGTGTGCTTGCTTATAAATGGAGCATCCAGGCAAGTTGCTTGGACTATTCTACTGTGGGTGAATTCTGAAGCCATCACCACAGCTTGCCCGCCTCCCACCATAAGTTAAAGGTCCATGAGCATATACTTCCTGGTGGCCTGTTTTGAAACACTGAGCAATGGTTGCCTCGTCTCTTCTAGTCTGATGAGAGCATCACTGAAGCTCTTGCTACTTTTTTTTTTCTTCCCAGGCTGCTGTACAGGACAGACTGAATGAGCAAGAGGGTGTACCAAGTGTTTTCAACCCACCGCCATCCCGACCCCTGCAGGTTAATACAGCTGACCACAGGATCTACAGCTACGTTGTCTCCAGACCACAACCAAGGGCAAGTTGTTTCATCGCTGGAACCTCCCGTTTTTATTTTATAAGTTCATTTACCTGGTTATGGTGTTCTCTGTATGATAGGACCGAAGGAAATACTCAGAATGTAAACCTGTTAGCTAGACTAGCTCCTTGGCAGATTTATTGGATTTATCATTTTTCCTTGATTCCTTAATGAACGATAGAGTAACTGTCCTTTTTTCCCATTTCTATGCCAGTTATTTGAAGAGTTTCCTTTGCCTTGTTTTGAGTAATAGTGCTTTATTTACATGTCTAAAAATGTTTGCTACATGTTTAATAGAGCTTCAGCTTCTAGAATGTTACTGAATTCTTTGTTGCTTCCTTTTGCTTAAGTTTATGCTACGTCTAGGGAAGAACTGTGGGGGCCTTGGCCATATCTTTGAAATTAGTCTTGAAGGGCCAGTAGCAAGGAGGTGGTTCAGTTAAATTCGCAGGCGTTTAAGAGTGCCCCAGTGCACTTGGTATTTTGCTGTTGGAGATCTAGAGAGGAACAGAGGCGTTCTTCCCCCTTCAGATTATTTGCAGTGAAATTAGGTAAGTCAGGTGTGTGTACTGATAATGAATTCCAAGGAGCTTTTTGGAGTTTCTTTTTCTTATTCTTGGAGTTACATGCACCTCTTACACTTGGATTTAGAATTCCAAGAAGGCACCTCCTTTACCCTTGCAGCAGCTGGAATTTACTCCATCATCCATCATCATACCTCTTTGTGGAATATTTGGCAGTGTTTTAAAAATGGAGTTTCTAAGTAGTTGCTCTGGGGTATTCTGAAGCAGAAGAGCAGAGATTCCTAAAACAATTACATGACCCAAGGGGTCCTTCTTTGTGTGCCCAATGTTTCCTCACTTTGTTTTGGGCTTTACTAAGTATTTGGGTCCCTGATGTCCACTGTGGAGCCTCTGAGCTCTCTGGCCATGGACACAGAGAGGGTCTCAGGTTAACACAATATGACGTATAAGAAATGCTTTGTAAACTTTAGAGCCCTTTATCTATGCTAGTTAATAATAAGAGCAGCAAAAATCAGTGTTGTTAAAATAATAATTAACATTATCATCACTAAGATTAGCAGCTATATGGAGGTTTATAGTTATGGTTAATATAATTATGTCATTTATATACAAATGCCCAGGGTAGTAATAGTGGTTATCTTTCTGTTATTTTTAAATACTGTATTTTAGTGTGTTAACTCTAAAAGGGAAAGAATGAAAATTTATGATTTGGGGAGGAAAACTTGCAGTTGAATTTGACAGTATAAGTAGCAGGAAAAAAAGTGTTGAAGCAAATTTAATACAAAAATTATTTGAGAAAAGGAAAATATAATAATGTTAGATGAAATTAGGTCAAAAGTAGTTGGTTTTTAAGAAGCATAAGGTGCCCAGAAAGAGAGAATCACTTATTGCAGAGAGAGACTCTTGTGAAAGGACGGAAAAGAGTGAAATTCTTAACTAGCAGTTTTACAAGGTATTAAGGGTCGAGAGAATGAGCTCTAACTTTGTTTTTGGAATTTCAGGGGCTGCTTGGATGGGGTTATTACTTGATAATGCTTCCATTCCGGTTTACCTATTACACAATACTTGATATATTTAGGTACGTACCTTTGTATTTATGTGTTAGTAGTGGTTATTAGCAAGAGGGTAAACTTTGGAGCTAAAACATAGACTGGAATGAGATTTAATCTCTATCAGTTTTGACTTGCCAGTTTGTCATCAGATTGAGTACTTTTTCTGAAGTGTTCATATAATGTGAAAATACTTTGTTTTTCAAGCATAACAACAGATGTTGTGAAATGGAATTGTTTTAAAGTTAGTCTTGCCTATCATTTTCACAAATGACTCTACCTACATGTGTGGCATCCTCCCCATCCCACCATGTTTGTTCCCTTACATTTCCTAGTTAATCTTCACACCTGTTCCTTTCCAACCACTGTTATCTACTAGCTTCACACTCTTGTAACTTTGCCCTAAACCGTCCTGTAGTTCATAATCCCAACAGGTTCTCTTCCTCTGAGTTCACCTACTTTTTTTTCTGGATTCCTCCTGTAAGTTTCACCGTTCTAAACACACCTTCTATACATTTCCCTCTGTCCTAGCAACCCATGGGTTGCTGACACTGGACCCCTTCCACATGTATACCCCCTTGCTTCACACCTTCAAGTTTGTTCTCACTTCCTTCACGTACCACTCAGCTTAGTACAGGAAGCTACAAAAAGGCTAGAAACTGTCATGGGGCCCAAGTTGCTGGCACATCAGGCTTGGGGTGTCTGGCCTGGAGCTGAGTAGTAGATAAACCTACACCAAGGCTTTGTGGAGAACTGAAATATTTATGAGCATCCAGGCCAACAGATGGAGCTAGAACATGTCGTCTGGGCCTTGCATACAGGGCAGCCTGTACCTCCCCCTGAACATGGGCTGGTCTTTGCCTTGCTCTCGGGAGCAGAGGCTGAAGGTAAGGACCCGGCAGTTGCAGAAGTGTGAGGATCAGACAGTATCTTCCACCTTGGCCGCTTGGTGTCTGATGGAGCTGCTGCCATAATAGCTTCCTTGCTTTAGCAAAGGTCTTGTTGTTCACCAATTAACGATTAGTACTTTTCCCATCCTGTTTTATTTAAGAATGGACATATCAGAACCTTTAAAATCATAATGAAGACTCAGGGTTTTTTTTTTTTATTTTTGTTTTTGTTTTTTAATGGAAGTACTGTGTATTGAACCTGGGACCTTGTACATGCTAAGCATATGCTCTACCACTGAGCTGTACCCACCCCATGAAGACTCAGTTGACACCTCTATTTTTTTTTAAGCTGATTATCATAAATTGTGTTGGCCATGGGGATATATTGTAATGAGAAACAGAAAAGTTAAACCTTTATCCATTCTTGAATGGACCAAAATTTGAAAACTTAAAAGAATAATAAGATAATCCTAAAATACTTGATTTTAGCAAGTTATCAAAACATCAGTCTTCTGAAGAATTTAACCACTCCCCCTCCACACACAGCTTCTTATGTTGTTAGTTTGCTCTGGAATGTTTGTGTCAGTGAATTTGATTTGATTGCTCAGGGCAGATTCCAAGTGAAATTGTGTACATATGGGGAATTTGTTAAGAGAATAAGGAATTGGCTCAAGATTTGGTAAGGGAGGTTATAATAGTGTAGTCAGCTTTTCTTTACTGAAAAATTCCTCAAGTATATAAATATTGTTTGCTTTCCTTCGAAAAAATATGCATGGCATGTGTTACTAATTTTAATGCAACTGTATCTTCCAAGCAACTTGTTTAGTGTTATGTAGCACATTGACTTATCAGGCCTCTGCTTATTGCCTTTTATGGAAACCCGAAGGATAAATAAATGGCGGTATACAAATGTGATGGGCTGTTCAGAAACAGGTGTGTGGTACCACCTTTAACCTTCCAAGAGCTGTCAGCTCTCCAGCTCTGCCAGTATTGTCTGGCTCAGGTTTATAACTCCCTCCGTGGAAGCTGTTAACTGTGATTCACTGAGCAGATTTACTTGCCCCTTTGAAGAGTAAGTAAATCATGACTACAAGTTTGGAACTGAAGTTCTTGTCCATAATTTGAATAGCTTTTTAAAAAAATCAAAATTCCAGGAGAACAAAAAGGAAAGGGAAATGCAAATAGAACACCCAGAAAGAGACAGAGCTCTGTCCCAGAGCAGCACTGTCCAACAGAGCTTTCTGTGATGATGGAAATACTCTGTATTTGCACTGTCTAAGGTGGAAGCCACTAACCACGTGTGGCTGTCGAGCGCTTGAAATGTGGCTGCTATGGCTGAGGAACTGAATTTTGTACTTAATTCATTTCCATGTCAGTTTCGATAGCCGCACGTGGCTGGTGGCTGCTCTATCAGGCAGCGCCATTACAGAGTCTGGGAGCACAGCCTGACCCATGGTCTCTTTTGGATACTGTGTTTTTCCTTTCCCAATTCTTATAGCCCTAAATTTTTCTGCAAAAAGCACTCAGGATTTATTTAGGCCAGTGTTGGAATGTATAATCCTAGTCATTTGCATTCTTCTTAGGCAGTGGTACAACCCTTACTGTTTTGTACCTTTTGAGCCAGATTGTACTCTCAGGGTTGATGGCCCACTCACAGGCCGTTCACTGAACTCCCTCTGCGGCCGTGCCTGTGGCTCTGTGTGGGAATCTTTACAGACTGGCCCACTCCGTGTGCACTACAGTAAGCCGATTCATGTGATATTTATTCCTTCCTCCCCAGGTTTGCTCTTCGTTTTATACGGCCTGACCCTCGCAGCCGGGTCACTGACCCCGTTGGGGACATTGTTTCATTTATGCACTCTTTTGAAGAGAAATATGGGAGGGCACACCCTGTCTTCTACCAGGGAACGTACAGCCAGGTCAGTGCCACAAACCATATAGATGCCAATTTATTGATATGATTCTATCCTCAAAGGAAAGCATAGCCCAGCACTGATCATGTCATTCTTTTATTCAGAAACCTAAAATAGCTCTTCACTGCTTACACAGAAAAATACCAAGCCCTTTAACTGGGCCCTCCTTGATCTGATCCCAGCCTCCTTTTGAGGTCTTTCCTGCATAACTTGTTCCCCATACCTTAGGTTCCAGCCAGACCATTCGCTTAACATACTCTGTACTTTGCCACCTCTGTGCCTTTGCTTTTGCTTTTTACTGTCCCTCTCTCTGGAATGCTGTCCTCACGCTTTCACTAATTGGCATCTTGCCCATCCTTCACCAGCTCGTGTCACTCCCCTCTTATACCCTTTCCTGATTGTTGTCCCCTGCCCTGCCTACCTTACACTCTGAAGTAGTCATCTTTCCTTTTGTACTCTCACAGTGGTGTTTTTTTTTTTTTTTAACTAATATCAGTTTCACATTCTTCCTTATTTTATAGTTGTTTGTGTTCATGTCTTATCTCCTATACCAGACTAAAAACCCCTTGTAGGCAAACCCTAAGTCTTCCTGGCTCCCTCACAGAACTGAATAAGGGCGTCGACCATAGACTTGAGACAGCACATCTCATTCAACCCAAGCCACACAGACCTTTGAGTGTTACTAACTCTCAGGGGGTAAAAATTAAGAATTCTATGGGTGTTAGGCATATCTCTAGTTTACCAGAGAAAAATGCAGAAGTAACACTGTAGGCAGAGGCCTAACGGGGCTTCCGTTCTGCAGCCTCCAGGATTCCTGAATCTGTCTGGGGAAAGAGAAGAGTGCTCTACTCTTGCTTCCTGCTGTGATTCTCCCACATCTGCTTTTTCTCACTGGCTGCTCCCACCCCACTGAACAAGCATTAAGCACCTACTGTATGCCACACATCATGCTCAATGCTAGAGATACAGACATAGAGATGGGCACCTCTCATATACCCTCTTTGCTATGATCCTGAGAGTGGACCCCCATTGGTCATTCAGGAAATCTTAATTGAATTATGTGCTTGATATTCTGCAAATGCAGACGCATACGCAGGAATCTTGGACACTAGCCTTGTCTCTAAAGGTCGTTTAAACCCCATGCTCTTTAGGAGGCCTCTGGGCCCCTCAGTCCCTCCAGCTCCACCTGGTGCGTGGCCTGCAATCAGGCTCATCTTCTCAGTGTTTTATTTACAAGGATGTTGTAGCTGTAAAGAGGCAAAATTCTTGTCTCCTTTTTCAGGTCAGATTCACCTGTTTTTAAAACTTCCTTTAGACTGTGGGAACAGCTGGCTTTTTGTGATTTGAGGGAGGGGGGACTTTTTTCATCAGCCTGTCTACTCTCATGTGCCCGATACAATTTAAATCCTAACAACACTGAAACCTTTTCGTTGAAGTTTGTTAGCATGGACTTTCTGTAGGGAGAGAAATGCCAGGGGTGTGAAGGTAGGAGCCCAGGAATTTTCTGGCTTCCTTGCTCACCTTTTTTCCTCATTTCTTCTTTTGTTCCTAAATACATAGTGTATCGATTAGGACCCTTAGCCTAATTAAAAGCTCAAAGCACAGTCATCATAATAATTGGTATCTTTTTTTCTCACAGGCACTCAACGACGCCAAACGGGAGCTGCGCTTCCTTCTGGTCTACCTTCACGGAGATGATCACCAGGACTCTGACGAGTTCTGTCGGTGCGTGGACTGACCTTTCCTCTTCTCTTTTCTGGTCTTACTTGCTGACAGTTTACAGTAAGCAAGTTCTTCTCACCCCTCTCCACAGCAACACACTCTGTGCACCTGAAGTTGTTTCACTAATAAACACTAGGATGCTCTTCTGGGCGTGCTCCACAAACAAACCTGAGGGATACAGGGGTAAGTTGTGCTGCTTTTGTCTCACTGAGACGGTTGGGGTATCTTTGGAATAATCTGGAAAGACGTGCTCCTTGATTTCATAGCTGACGGTTCTGCAGTCCTGAGGGGTGGCGCGGGTGTTACCTCCACTTCATGGCTTAGGGAGTGGGCTCGGTGCGTTTAAGCCAACGGCTCAGGGGCACGTGGTCGGCAGGTCTGGCGCAAGCTCGGGTCTGTCAGACTGGCCCATTCGTTGCAGTTAACCTTTGCCAGAGCCTGTCTTACTCTGAAACACCCAGTCCTGGCCAGCAGCTTGCCTTTCATCTTAATGGGCTTTCTGCGGAAGACGCCGTTCTTGTCCCCAGCAGTTTTAACAGAGCTTCTTGCACAATGAGTTAGTTGTTTGAGTACCTTGAGTACCGATAGGGATTCAGAAAACTCAGATCTGTGTGGACTGTAACTCTTAGCTGGAGGCCAGGTATTTTTAGAAGTCAGTATCTAAGATACAAAGGCATCCAGTGAAGGAACATGTAGCTACTCTGCTGCTACTTCTATTCAGCAGCTTTTGAGGATCTGCTAGCACAGCAGGCCCTGTGCTGTGTGGATCCTGAGAACCAGAGATGCAGCAGATGAGCAGGTGTCTTCCCTGCAGCCTGGCCTCTGAGTCTTTACTCCTAGTTGGTTTTTAAATACCTCCTAAGTTCCTGTGGTGTATGTTTTGCTACTCTGATGTGGCTTTTGGTGGTAAGGGGTGATGGATAGAAGGAGACTAAGGATTTTTTTCCTTTTTTTAACATATATTTATTTTAATTTAATTTATTATTTTTTTTTTTATTTTTTATTTTCCCCCTAATGGAGGCACTGGGGATTGAACCCAGGACCTTGTGCACGCCAAGCACATACTTTACCACTGAGATGTACCTCCCCACCCCCAAGGATGTTTTTAATAGAAGCTTAAAATCTCTCCTTTCAAGCCATAAGAAAAAACATAGGCAAAACTCTTTATGGTAAAATCTTGGTTATTTGGGAGACCAACTTTCTAAATTCTTTTGGAACAGATAAGCTAGCCCTTTTTGGCAGGGGTGGCGCTGGTGGGACATAGGAGAGAGGGGAGGAATTAGGTAAGAGAAGGAAAAAACCAGAGGAGACAATGATGGAGATTATCTCCAGCAGCACAGGGCTGAGACCGTAGGCTTGACCCTGACATGGGGAAGTGGCGCTAAGCAGCGGCCAGACCCTTTAGAGATCCTTTTCCTTCCAGCACTGTCCTTGAACTCTGCAGCAACATCATGACAGCCGCACCCAACCAGAAAAGCCTATCCTATTCTAATCAGATTATGTAGGAATAGGCACACAAATAAATAACAACAACAAAAAGATTAAGAAACTAGGAGGAAAAAAGGCAGAGAATAAATGACACCTCCCTTCTTTCCCAGCCAAGACTAAAGCAGTTCTTGCTTGTTGTGAAAGTCTTTAAGAGTTGATCTGTTTCATCCCTAAGTCCTGCCCTTGATCTGTTGGGTCTTCTATCAGTCTCCCAGGCTTTACGAGAGAACACCTATCCATTCCTGGCCATGATTATGCTGAAGGATCGGAGGATGACTGTGGTGGGACGGCTGGAAGGCCTTATTCAGCCTGATGACCTCATTAACCAGCTGACATTTATCATGGATGCAAACCAGACTTACCTGGTGTCAGAACGCCTGGAAAGGTACAGGGGAGTTCCTCTCTGGAACTGAGAGGCCAGCTGCAGACTTGGGTGCCTTACTTAGAGCTTCACAAATCCTGATTTCTTCTCTGTGTTAGGCAACTTTAAAAGCCTTGTTCATTCTGTGTTAAAAATTTTTACATACTTTTACCTAAATAACTCTCCATCAGATTCTGTTCTTAAAGCATAGAGTCCTATTCAAAATAAGGCCAAGACTCTATGCTCAGGAATAGATATGTCATTTAAAGCAGCTCAACATGATATAAAGACTTAAATGTAAAAACTGAGGAGTGGTTATAATTCCTCCCCTCATTGCGTAAGTAATGTACGTTAATTAATGTAGAAAACGCAGGAAACAGAAAAGCACAAAGAAGAAATTTTAAAACACTCATAGTCCTACCACCACTTTTAACATTCTGGGATATTTTCCTTTAATTTTATAAGCACAGACACACATTCCTATGTACGTACACAATTTTTTGGAGCGGAAGGAGGAAATACTCCAAAACATTACAGTGTTTTTCTCTTTGGTTAGTAGAACTCTGAATATTTCTGTATTTTTTAAATCTTCTAAAATATGTGTATGTGGTTTTTTGGTTTTACAAAAGCATACATAAAAATGCGGTAACCCAAAAAGACATTTACCTGTGAAATCTTGGTCATTGATCATTTTATAGGAATAATACTGTGTGGAGAAAACTTGGCCTTTTCTTTTTCTGCCAAATTAAACTCAGAGAAGAGATGGCTCATTCAGACGTTCCGCGCTCTGCTTTGGAACCCTTTATGGGAATATGAAATAGTCATCTGCCAGGACTGTCAACCTTTTGACACCGCCCCCGCCCTCCCCCCCAAAAAAGTTTTCGATCTAAGAAAACACAGAGCTCTGCGAGATGTATCCTTTCCCTCTGTGCTGTTGATCTGTCCGCAGGGAAGAACGAAACCAG
Source organism: Camelus ferus (assembly GCF_009834535.1). Lineage (NCBI taxonomy): Eukaryota > Metazoa > Chordata > Mammalia > Artiodactyla > Camelidae > Camelus > Camelus ferus. The sequence continues at coordinate 3,664,505 of NC_045717.1, read as the reverse complement.
ACGCAGGTGCTGAGACAGCAGCAGGACGAGGCCTACCTGGCCTCTCTCAGGGCTGACCAGGAGAAGGAGCGCAAGCGGCGGGAGGAGCGCGAGCGCAAGCGGCGGAAGGAGGAGGAGGTGCAGCAGCAGAAGCTGGCAGAGGAGAGGCGGCGGCGGGTAGGGAGCCGCCCGAAGTGGTCTCTTCTGGCGTGGGAAAGGGGAAACTAGATGATGGGGTAGTGAGTGACTTACAGTCTCCAATGCCGAAGTCTTTTTAAATTTTTTTTAAGTTTTTTTTTTTAAACAAATACAAGAGTGAATGAAAGTCAGGTAAAACCACTCTGTTCCATGAAAAGTAAAGCAGGTCGAGAATGCTGATTCACAGCAGTAGTGTTCAGCGTTCATTCTTAGCACAGCGTTAGCTCATCTGACACTTGATTCATTATCTTGTTGTGTGTTGCCGCTTGATGAAAGCTCATGTCTTTTGGTCGTTCCCTTTTGTCAAACAGTTAAGTATCTTAACATAGTCAATAATAACATGTGATGCAATAGCATGTGGTCAAATACATAGAGTTTAAATTAGGGTGTTTCTGACTCTCGCCAAGAAGTTTTTCTTCTGATGCTGGTCATTAATTTTTCGTCTGACTGCCCAGTAAACCTGCATGTTGGTTGAATTTCTGGTTTCCTTGCTCCCTAATAGGAGCTGTAGCCTCACTCTGCTTTGTGTCTCTGCAGAACCTACAAGAGGAGAAGGAAAGGAAGTTGGAATGCCTGCCCCCGGAGCCTTCCCCTGATGACCCTGAAAGTGTCAAAATCATTTTCAAATTACCCAATGATTCTCGAGTAGAAAGACGATTCCATTTTTCACAGTCTCTAACAGTAAGGACTATTTGAAGTTGTGTGACGTATATACAGTCTGGACTGTAGATTTGGAAGCTTTTAAGGACTTTTTAGAGTCTTGTTGGTATATCTGCTGCTCTGATGAACGAGGGAGGAAGTGGGTGGGGCAGAAAGAGAGAAGAGCGCACTGAATTATTGCAGTCTCCTTCAGACCTAGCTGCCAACTCAGAGCAGTTATTAAGGTTTTATTTTATCATGTTCAAGCTCTGCTAGGAGGAAAAGGTACCTTGCTTGTATGTTTGAGGTGGGAGGCTCTTCCATGCTGCTCGGCCTGCATTGTCTTCAAATCCCTCACTGTGTAGAGAGAGCTCTGTCTGCACTGCCCTGGAGGCTCTGGCGTTACACGTTACGCAGCTGGATGTGAGGGCACGGGCAGGCTGCGTGCAGTTGTCACTCAGGCTCATTTAGCCCGTGAGCAGCCCCACCCAGGGTCCGTAGGTAAGTAGTGTTTGCCATTCCATAGGGATGTAGTTAGAAGCAGAGGCTCTCAGAGTCTTACAGAATGAGGATCACATTCTCATTGTTCCGGTGTAAATAGATGTGTTTCCTTGGTCACTTTAACCTCTAAATTCAGTCTGTAACATGGGTATAATCGGCACTCTAATAGGATGGTTAGGATTAAGTTCGTACGTAAAGTGCTCAACATTGTACCTGGCACTTAGTAACTAGCACTCAAATGTTTTTGGTGTTTATTATCAAAAGGAAGTTTTTATTTATATTGAGAGTCGGTATGTCACCTTTCCAAATTTACAGCTATAATAGATTCTGGCATTTCCCTGATCATTTGACGTAATCCAGAATAAACTGCTTAATAGAAGTGTGGGTGCACTGCAGTCAGGGGAGGCACATTCATTACTTCTCCCTGTGTAACTGGAGAGGACTGGGCGAGTTATGTGACCTTCTGTAGGACCTCGGGTTCCCGTGTGTACGATGGAAACATAATCTGCCATCTGGTAATGTCAAACTGAAGGTACGTCAGGCACTGTGCTGGGCGTGCTGGGGGTCTGCGGGCAGCTGGGATTCCTAGAGCTTGCTGGCCAGTAAGGAATGCAGGGCAGTTCAGAGAGCTAACTCAGAGCAAAAAGTTGTGAGGCGTCCTGGTGAGAGGGAAGCGGTAGCGTCCTCATTTTGCATATCCCTCGTTTATACACTGATTTATACGGGGGAGGGTGCCCGCATCTCTAACTCTGGAACTTTCAGTTGGAGTAACATAAGTGAGCCTCACACGGGACCTTCCACGTCGTAGGTGGTAGATGGCCGCTAAGTGTTCGTTTCCTTCCTCAGTGTGTTTCCTGACTACTGGTTTGTGTACGGATTTTAGTTTGCAGCTGTGTTCACTAGCAGTTTCTTTGTAAGTGCACCTGAGCTTTTATGGTGCATTTACTCTCCAGACTCTTACTAGGTATCTGAAAACCCTAACCAGAATTTACTCTCTTGAGAGTTTTGGAGGAAAATCTATTAGAATTGTGGAACAGAATAGACTTGTGGCCAAAGGGGAACCAACCCATTTGTTTTGTTAACTATTTAATCCTTGTAGGCTTTTAAACAGGTTCACACTCAAAAGTTATTTTAAAATCAACAACAGCTTCAGGCGGAGAGGAATACCTGGTAAATGGGGACAGGGCTCAGAGCTGGGAGGGTGTGCGTGAGGAGTGTAGGGGCGGCGCTGCCTTCCACTTAGTGCTCGTAGAGTGAATAACGTGTAACTGAACGATGAGTTGTAGATGTAGTGCTCTTTCTGACCTTGTGTGATCTTCCTATGAGCTCTGCCTCATAGGAATAAATACTCTGAATGAGTGAGTGTTCAGTGAACAGCTCAGCTTGTACCTGGTGCTTAGCTCCTGGGAGTGGTTAAATGCTAGGATAAAAAGGACCAACTACAGAAAAACCTACAGCTCCCACAAGTGGGCAGAAAAGTGGCAGCTGACTTTCTCTTAAATGAATGCTTATAAGAGAGAATCCAAATTATACTCAGCCCAGAGATCATTTTTCTATCCATTGTGAACCAAAAGGGACCTCTAAAGGTGATTTCATCTGTTCCCTGGTGGCATTAGCACATTGCCAGTGAGAAACAATAAAGTGCCAGTGTTGTGCCAGTGCTGAGTATTGTCAAGCAATGAGACAGAGTAAGGAACTGAAAATGAGGTTGACGGACCAAAGTATAAGTTTATAAAATCATGAATGGATTAGGTAAGAGGAAGAAGAATTTACTCAAATGGATTTGTGGCTGCTGTAGCCCCTTAAAAGTTCTAAAAAGGTAAATTTAAGACCAAGGCAGAAAAAACTGCTTCACGCAGAGGGGAAGTAAACTTATGAGAGGTGGAACAAGAAGAACATACAAATAAATTGCCTCAAAAAAGTAAGGGACAACTTGAAGATGTGTTCCTGATCTTTGGAACGGAGCTGAAAGAGGTTAGCAACACCCTCCATAGCACATCTGTTAGAGTCTCTGTTAGAAATAGAATTTGAAAGAAAGAAAAATACCATGTGATATCACCTATATGTGGAATCTAAAAAAATAACACAAGTGAACTTCTTTACAAAACAGAAACAGACTCACAGATGTAGGAAATAAATTTATGGTTATGGGGTAGGCAGGAGAGATGAAGTGGGAGTTCAGAATTGGCAGATACTGACTACTGTGTATAAAATAGATAACAAGGCCCTACTGTAGAGCACAGGGACCCATATTCGATACCTTGTAATAGCCCACAGTGAAAATACACATATGTATAACTGAGTCACTGCTGTACACCGGAAACTAACGCAGCATTGTAAGTCGACTAAACTTCAATTTTAAAAATGAAAAATAAAAACGTAAAATACTAACAAAAGAAGTAGAATCTGAGATGACGAGGACCATAAGCACATGCAGGGTGCCTGTTCACGCGTGGCCTGTTACACGGGCGTTGCACGTGCCACATCTCAGCAGTGTGAGCTTTCCTGCTGCCGCCTTGCCTCACGTTAGGAGTTTACCTATATGTTGTCAGAGCCAGACCAGGCTGAAGGGGGCGTGCTCACAGCAGAGAGGTCCACATGGAGGGCGTCCACATGTAGGGGCGGCCCAGTGCAGAGAAGCCAGAGCCCAAGTGGTCGGGGGGGGGGGGAGGTACTAAAGCCAGAACTGGGTGAGGAGGGTGTACACGAGGAGAGGGGAGTCAGCTCGTGGCTTTCCGGATGTAGAGGGAAGCACAGTCACAGGTTGTGTGTGTGTGTGTGTGTGTGTGTGTGTGTGTGTGTGTACACGCATCCTTTGGCTTTCTCTGCGGAGAGTGCTTGGGACCATCGACACCCAGTAGCAGGGAACACACCTAGCATCTAGATCGTGGCTTTTAAATGCCATTGTCCATTACAAAGACTCAGAGTTCCTTAAAGAAATCCAGGGCTGGGACAGGGAAAATACAAGATTAGCCTGGAACAAAGCAAGGAATTATTCAAAGAACAATGGAGACGTGTCAAAAAGACACAGAAGCCAGCTGGAGTGGGCTCCTCAGACTCCATCTAAAACAATTTGAGAATGTGACAGTGAATCTATGTATGTTCATGTATAACTGAAAAACTGTGCTCTGCACCGGAAATTGACACAATATTGTAAACTGACTATATAACTCAATAAAATAAAGTTAAATAAATAAAACAATTTCAACATTGTAACCTATTGACTAACACAGGAAATGTATGTTAATACAAATAAATAAATTGAAAGTCTGAGGAGCGGAATGTCTCCATATTTTGAAAGTACCTCCCCTCAAGGTACTCGGTAATTACGAAGGAGAAAGAGAGCAACTTCGGGTGCAGAGGCCTGACAGGCACCACCTTAATCAGGTGGTCAAAGTGAGCGTCAGAGGTGACGGAGCCGACTGAAACCGCGCTCCCCTGAGCAGGGCGCGCTGAGTGGAAGGGAGCGTCACTTCTGTGATACTCCTGGCAGAGGTGCACAGCTGGGATCTAATCATGAGTGACCAACCGTCAGATAAACGGATTGCTTGAGAGACGGTCTACAAGTAAACAGCTGACCAGTAGTCTCTAGGTTATGTCAAGGTCATGAAAGCCACAGAAACCCTGAGGTTTTGTTCCAGGCTGGAGGAGCAGACTTAGGAGATGTGACAGTTACTAAACGTAACACACAATCCCAAACTGAGTCCTCTCGCCATAAATAAAAGACACCTGCCAAAACTTGAATGGATCCCGAATGAAAATGTAATGTATGTTACTACAGTACAGCAATAACGGATCAGGTTTCCTGGCTTCGAGGGTTGTACTGTGAAGGAGGGTGTCCTGCTTGTAAGATGTGTGCAAGTGTATGGGGTGACGGGACGTTCAGTTGGTAGCTCGTTTTCAGCTGGTTCAGAGAGACAAATTCTGTGTCCTGTTCTTCCATCTTTCCAGTAACTCTTGATTGTTTCTAAGTAAATAATGTTTAGCTTTGTATCAGACAAGTTTTCAGAGAAGAAACATGGGTCAGTTCAGAGTAGGACTCACATTGGACTGTGTAGTTAATCTCTTAAAAGAGCTACCCTACGTGTTTGCTCTGTGAGATGGATTGACTCTGAAGTGGAATTTCAGTGTAATGTGATTACTTCATATCTCCGAGTCGTCCTGGGGGGAGCTGGGGTTTATTCAATTTCGTGGTTGTGTGTATGTGTCCGTCTATTTTTTCTCACTGCTCTTCTTTTTCTGTGCAACCTCTGCAGGTGATCCACGACTTCTTATTCTCCTTGAAAGAAAGCCCTGAAAAGTTTCAGATTGAAGCCAATTTTCCCCGGAGGGTCCTGCCCTGCATCCCTTCAGAGGAGTGGCCCAACCCGCCGACGCTGCAGGAGGCCGGACTCAGCCACACAGAAGTTCTCTTTGTTCAGGACCTAACAGACGAATGACACTTTTTCTTCCTTTCCTCTTCCACCCCAGTCCCTAAAAGAAATGGAAAAAAACAAAAAATAAGAGAGAAATTCATATTATTATTATTATAATACAATATTTTTTTTAAAAGACTGCTGCATCCTAAGGAAGGATCAGAAACCATGCTGCCTGCAGGAGTCACCACCTGTGTGCACGCGCGAGGTTGGCAATGAATGTTCCCGCTGGCGAGCTCTCCCTTCCCTTCAGCCTCTGCACCGTGCGTCTCCAGCAAAAGGAGGCCTCACCTCCGACCCAGCCGTCGTCCCCATTGAGGAAGGGAGCATTCCTACCAGTTCTTCATTCTTGCTTTTATGGAAAATAAAAGTGAAAAAACCTCCTTCAGCCAGCCACTGCAGCATCTCCTGGGGACTCGCTTCTCTCCCTCCGGAGAAGAGGGAAGAGAAGGCACAGAGCAGAGATGTTCCTTGAACTTCCCACAACTTAACGAATAACTTAAATTTTTTCAGTTGCTTTGTAATGACCAAAGGAATGAGGCTGACATAGGTGTATTTTTTTCTTTAACATTATTTGATAAAGAGCCAATTCATAAATCCATGAGCTCATGCCCTGGGCCCCTTAGCCCACAAGAGTGTAATAAAGGTGCCCCTGGCTGGTTTGTGCTTATTTCTGCCATTGTCCCTCTCGTGTTCCCAGAGAGGTGGTTCTTTTTGGTCCAATTCTTGCTGTCCTTTCTTGCCATCTGTGCACCCCACGTGGAGTAGTTGGAGGAAGTCTGGGTTTGGAGCCCTGCAGAGGCTGCGTATGGACATGCACCCATGTATGTGCTGTGAACTCCGTGTGGACGCACCTGTGCACACAAGCCAGGCGTCTCCTTGGAGTCTGCTAGGTGGTCATTGTGGGATCTGAACCAAAGGATAGCAGCCCTTCATTCCTCTTCTGCCGTGTGCACGCTGTTCCCGCCCGGCCCTGAAACAGCAGGCTTGGTGCCTTTCCAGAGGACGGGCAGGGCCTGTGGTGGGACCAGCAGCACCACGGGAGAGTGCCCCGCCTGTCTCGTTGGGAGTGTGGTGGTGGTGGTGGTGGTGGTGGTGGTTTGAGGACAGAAAGAGCCAGAGCCCTTGAAGGGCGCTGAGCCAGAACTCGGCCTGTGTCAGCCGTTGGAAGGCACATTTCAGTTTCTGGTGTAGCCACCTGCTGGAGGCAGTTTTGTCCTCTCCCTCTGTTGCTGTGTTGAAGTAACAGGGTTTTTAACCCCTGGATGTTTTGTCTGTGGTTGAGTTTGTGGGTGCATAGGTCAGGCCACGTGTGAACAGGTGCCAGTGTGAGCTGACAAGTATTCCAGAGCGTTCTGTAGCTGGCGCAGACCCGGCACTGCGGGTCCTGAAGTTGCTGCAGGTCGCTAGCGGGCTGTGAGGCCCAGGGTTCCTACCAAGACGAAACATAGCTTGTTAGATTTGCAGTCTCCAGAGGCTTCCTCTTGCTTAGCTAAAACCTACGGATCATTCTTTAAGGTAGTGGTGTGGCTGCTGCTCCCCATAGCCCTGAGTGGTTGAGGTGGACCCCAAGGAGCAGGACGTGGGGCCTCAGGGGTGCCCCCAGGGAAACCTGAGGACTTCCTGATGGCCTTGGCACAGGAGTCTACCGCACTGTCTCCAGGAAAGTTTAATTCTGCTCCTGGCTGCCTGTTCTTCCACTTCCCTGCTGTTCCAAGGCCACATGAGTGGGAAATCATCTCACTGCTGTCATGAAATGTACCTGCAGTGATGACCAGGATAAACCAGTTCTCCACCTTACGTGAAGTCTGCTTCCTGCTGACAACCATGCAAAGAGGAATGCTTCCACTTCGTCTCCCTCCCCGTCTGGAATTCATAGTGGTTTCCCTGCAGTGCGCAGGAGGGTACTGAGGACCCTCGCCAGGCTGGCTGTACCAAGTATCTTGCCCACACCTCTTTGGGAAGTTGTAAATTTTTTCCTTAATAACTCAGTCTGCATTTTATTTTATGATGTGCACTTTACGCCTCTCGCCTTTTGATAACTGGTCCAGCGAAAGAGGTTAGATGCCAGAGTATTAAGAGAAAGTCTGTTCGTGCTGGTGCAACTCTTGGGATGGCTCACCCATTTACTTTAGGTTTCAAGAGGCTCCACCTGAAGCCCACACCCCGTTTCTGGTCCATGTTGACCCAGCCCTGCTTTACTCAGACTCGGATCCTGTGTCCTTGACAAATCTGCTGCCTGGGTGCCGTCTCCTTTCCTCTGAAAGATGCACATTTTGTCAATGCCCGTACAATCTGTGGACCTCTGGGAACTCGGTGGGACTTGAAATGGGAAAACATTGAGAAGCCGGTGATCTGCAAGCATTTTGTTTCCAAATCACCTCTGGGTTATTTCAGCTGTTTCCAAATGGCAAGTCATCAACTAAACAAAAGTACTTGCTTCCAGTTTTGTTCTGCACTCCCAAGACCGAAGTAGATTCGGCTGAGATTCCACACGAAATGACAAAGCAAAGACGCCCAATTGGAGTCAGTTGAATTTCTGCAGCATCAGTTGGGGCCCTTCTGGCCTTTTTTTTCCACTTCTGCAGAATTTCCTGCAGCAAATACTTTTCTCCTTGCTTGCTTCCACTATGATGTTTGGATAAGAGATGACCAGTGGAGAATATTTATCTCATTAAAAAAAAAAAAAAGCTAAAAAGAACCTAGAATCTTCAACTGAGCAGTCATTATGAAAATTGCTAATGGTGCCAAGGCCAAGGCAAGTTACAGAAAATGACTGTGGGAGAGTCATGACCCCTAGAGTGCAAGACCAGGGGAGTATTATCTGGTGCTTGAACAAGGAGCTCCACTTTACAACTGTTGTTTTTTTTTTTTTTTTAAAGGACTCATGAGGATGCAGCAACAGGAAATCCATCCACAAATGGTGCAGTGCCCCAGCTTGCACTGCACCTGAATAGTTACGTGATAATTTGCTGAAGAAATCTAGTGTACTTTAAATTTTTTTCATAAAGGTTTACATTGTATTGTAGGTTAACATTAAATGTTTTATAACAAAAGTTTCCTAAGTTGTGGGTCTTTCTGTCTAGGAGAGAGGTGGTAGATATTTCTGTGTGGAGGCAAGGTTGGAACACACGGGAGGAGGGAACAGGGTATTGCATTGCCGAGCAGCAAGGGAGAATGAAAAAGAAGCAAGGAGTTCAAATAGATGTTCTGTGATGTGTTCCTGTTAAAAATGGCGACTCCGGCAGTGTGGGGTGCTGCGGAGAGCTGGCAGATCTGGGTTCAAGCTGGGGCTCCACCGTGACCTCAGACAAGTTCTTTAGCTCCCCTAAGCTTTAGTCTTCCCAATTGTTAATGAAGTTAGCACCATGTGCCTCAGGATAGGTTTGTAGATAAAGTCAAATAAATGTATATGAAGCTCGTGACCGCAGAGATGTCGTCAAATGTCTGTCCCCCGTTCTCTAAGGAAGTGGATTTTGAAGGTGTATTTCCTTGCAGTAGAAACTGTCAGTTTCTTAAGGAATGTTATTTCTCCTGCTGGAACAGACCTATGTCCTTGCCAGTGAGAGGCTAGGGAAGAGGCACTTGGGACCTAACAGATTCTGGACTACTGGGATTCCCCTCCTAGGGCATTTTGGCTTATATTTTCATTTCTGAGAGGAAATTGAAGCCTCAGTTCTTTGCCTTTCTCTTTCCCACTATCCATCCTGGACAAAGAACTTATTTTTTTTTCTGTGAGTTACGGATTCTTGTCACCTTCAGAGTCTGTCCTGTCCCTTACCCAAAGGTGTATTTTTTAAAATGCACAGCTTAAGTGTAAATTACATTGTCTTCTCGGTCTAGTAAGTCTGCAAGATGAGTTTATTCACCTTAGATCAGAATCCACTAAAAGTGAACACTCCACAACTGATGGTGAAGGTTACATATGAAAACTTTGCCGTCGATCAACAGAGTCAAGGAAGATCCAAACTGATGCCAGATACAGCTGGTCTCAAATGCTGGCTCTGGCTGTGGCTGTGGCTGTGGCTGTGGCCAACCGACCTCAACTCTAGGCTTCAGTCTATCTGTGAAACAGGGCCAACCGTACAGATTCGATGAATTGCAGCTGCAGGGTGTCGTGCAGTTAATGTTGGGTGAAAGGTCTTACTGCTGATTTCCAAACAGTTTATAGATTGCCCACTGCTAGCAAGTCGCCCTGCGTGGATCAAGGGAGGGGAGAAACAGGGAAGGAGGTAAGTTGAGGCTTTGCTTTTGGGCAAATAGTGCCCGACACTTTTCTTGACATGCTTCTGTCGCTGCAGCTGGAACTCCATGTGTGCTTTTACCCTGATGGAGCCACGAGCCCCCAGCTCCCAGAGTCCCTTCCTCAGACCTCTTCTGCCACCTTGACGCACTGTCCTCCAGGACAAGCCCCTGGAGCACACGCCATCTGCTTGGGCTACTTCATCCTGTTCTGCTTGCTGCTGGCCACTCTCCAGGTGTCGGCAACTGACACGCTGCAGCGGCAGCCTCAATGACTCCTGTCCACGCATGTGGGTTCCCTAAAATTCCAGTCCTTCTGCTCCCGATCTGCTTTGTGTGGCAGCTGAATATGGTGGCCTGGAGTCAACCTGGGTTTGAAACTGCTGCCTGCTGACTGATTCAGGGCAAGTTTCCTCATATGTAAACCTCATGGCAGTGCATCCTCACAAAGTCCGTCTTAGCAAGCTGCTGCTATCTGTGAAGTGCCTGGCGTCGGGTAGACACTGAGCGCTCGCTTCCTCCCCCCATCCCAGCAGTGCCGTGGGCCGAGCGAGGCCGCCACCCAGGGCTGCTTCGCCCTCAGGGCTTCAGAACCAGTCCCTCAGCACAGCCGTTACTGCTACAACTCCACTCTCCCTATTCTGCCCTCAGAACCTGCCTGTCCCTTCCCTCTCATCCTCCTGGAATCGTCTTGGCCTCACTGCAAGCCAGTACTGACTGTCACGAGTCCCAGGGTGAACCAGCCGTCTGGTTTGTCTCTCGCTCCTTCAGCCGCAGGACCCGAGGGCCCTGGGGGTCGGGGCCCGCCCCTGGGATCCAGCTCTAAGAAGCCCCCCGCGTGTCTCCCCCTTAGACACTGCTCCCCTCTGTCCCCCTTTCTCAAGGCCAAGCCCACCTGCAGCCTCCTCACCCGAAGCCCATTGCAGCAGCTTACTTCCTGAGAAAACTGAGGTCTGGTCACACAACTTCCTCATCTGCCCTTTTTCACCTCAAAACTGTTCTGTGATGTCACCTGCTTCCTCTTTCCCTTCTGTCTTGTGGGTGTATTCTTTTTTTAAAGACATGTAACTTAAATCCACAACTTCATTAAGTGTTACCTAAGTGTAAACCAAAACCAAAAGGCAGAACGTCTCATCACCGCAGAAACCTGCCCTGTGCATCTCCCCCGTCAGCAGCCTCTCGGAGACGACCCACCGCTCTGACTGCTTTCACATAGTTCTGCCTGCTCTTAAACTTCTTATAAATGGACCCACTGTGTATGTGTGTATGCTTTTGTAACTTCTTTTCATGATGGGAAATTTTAGGAAGTTCAAAAAACAAAAGAAAATTACTCAACCACGCTGTCTAGAGATGTCCATTGTCAGTATTATGATGTATACCTTCCCAGACTTCACTGCATATAAAAATATTTTTATACAGAAATGGGATAATATTATAAATACTGTGCTGTTTCACACATTCTTCTATATCTTTTTTAATGGCTGTGCAGCATTTCACTGAATGGATGTATCATAAATTGATCAAAAGGCTCTTGTAACATTTAGATTATTAAATTTTTTTTGCTTTTCTAGATAATAGATTGATAAACATCCCTGTAGCTAAATGTGCATGTCCATGTTTATTTTCTCAGGAAAAAAAAAAATCTAGTTGTGATGTTACTGAGTCAAAAGGGAATGGAAATTTTTACTTTTTAAAATGTTTTTATCTCCAAATTGTAGTCCAGAAAAGTTATTTATACTCCTACCAGCAGTGTGTGCTCAGTTTCCCATCTGTGTCATCATCACCAGGCCTCTCCCAACATGCCCTTTTCAATTGTTTGGATCTCTGTCTTCTACCAAAAAATGTTTGGCATCTCCTCCCTTACAAAACTTTAATCTTGCTTTACCCACAAGTCACCACCCTGTCTCCTTCTCTGCCAAGATAGTTTGCACAACCAGCCTCCAATTCTTTCTTAACCTCCTTTATTAATTTTACGTTTCATCCCCGCTGACTGTGTCTTATGGTCACCCGTGACCTCCTGTTTACCATCTTCAATGGCCTCTTACAAGACATTTCGGAATGTAGGAGCTCCCCAGCTGGTACTTGACGCAGAATGTCTTTTTGTTTCCGTTCCCACAGGTTGGGAGTCAGAATATGTGAATGAGGGCAAAGAATTCACACTTTATCCTGAGGGCCACTGAGGGGCTTTAAACCAGGGAAGCACCTGAGATGGGGGTTTGAGAAAGCTGATTCTCCCACTGTGGAGAGATGGTGGGAGGGGCAAGACGGCAGGCACGACTAAGAAGCCACACGATGGAGGCTCGGGTGGGGGGTGACATGGGGGTGGAGAGAAGCTAATGACGGACTGAGCACTATTTAGGGGACATAATGACCAAGACTTGGAGGCTGATTACATATGGAGGGTCAAGAGAGTGAGAAATTGAGAGTGATGCCCCCAACAACTGAACTTAGGAGCAAAGTCACTGGTGACCTTGGCAGGTGCTGTTTCAGTGGAGAAGTACGCTGTCAGAGGCAGAAGTAACGCATGGGAGATGAAGTGGAAAGATTGAATATAGGCAGCTCTCAGAAAATGCTGGTGACAGGGTTAGGGGGAAATAGGGTAAGTCAGAGAGGAGCCAGGACAGAGGGAGGGTTATTTGTTTTAAGGTAAGGAGAGGCTTCATTATGTTTAAATGCTAAAAGCAATGAGAGTTTAGAGGCGCCCGGCTAGCTCAGTCGGTAGAGCATGAGACTCTTAAAAGTAATGAGAGTTTAGAGAAAGAGGCTGAAGGTGCACAGAGAAGGGAAGATAGAGAAAGATGTCCCTGGGATGGTGGCAGGGTGGCCTTAGGAGAAAGGATGGGAGCAGAAGTCAGTGCGTTTGAAGGCAGAAGTTGAGGGTGTCCCCATGTGATGATGTCCGTTCTCTCTGTCAGGTTGAGGGGAAGTGATGGGGCCAGAGGTCTGAGAAGACTGAGGAAGATTTGAAATAGCACTTTTAGGGGAGTGGGGACAGCTCGGTGGTAGAGTGCACACTTAGCATGCACCAGGTCCTAGGTTCAATCACCAGTACCTCCATTAAAAAAAAAAAAGATTAAAAAAAAAATCATGCTTCTGAAATAGCTATTTAGAAAGCAGGACAGAGTGAAGGAAGACTTGGAAGCCTTTTTCAGCAAACGGAGGGCCCAGGTGAGAGTCAGACGGTGAGAGACCAGAATACAGTGGGAGTCAGCACTGAGAGTCTCCAGTCTACCTGCTCACAGCTGCCAATTTGTTTTTGAAAACAGAGGCCTCATGGGAGTGTTCAGAGGCTCCCAGCCCCCCAGTCTAGAAGTCTGGGGCCTTGTGGAACTTCATAACTTCATTTTTCTCCGTTCCTCCACATGATCACCTTAAGTCGCCACACAGATCTCATGATTGTCCCCTAGACACAGCAGGCATTCTCCCACCTAAAGCTAGACCAAGACAACTCACGTTCAAGAGAAACGGTTTAAAGGATAGACTGTCATTTTTTCAAACTCCTCTGATTGCCAGGAAGTAAGTGTCTAGAAAACCACATGATGCTAGTCTTCTAGAATCACATTTATAAGACTTTTGTTTAACTCCAGCTTCTTTACAACCCAGGTACTGGCAGGGAGAGCGGATGTAAATCATCACGGCCTGGCGTAGCGATTTAGACCCGCACAGCCATGTGCCTGGATGTTCTCACGGCTCTTACCTTCTGGTGTCTGTCTCCAAAGAGGCCTTTCATTGGCAAGCAACAAACAGGAAACCCACTCTAGCTAATTTAAGGAAGAAAACTGATGTTTTGAAAGGCTGAGGGGTAGGTCCCAGAATGGAAAGCCAGACCTCGGAAGGGCCGAGGTCCAGGTTTCAGCAAGGGAGGGCGGTGGGCCGTGTGGGAAGGGCTTTGGCGGGGGCAGAGGGCACACTTCCCATGCCAGGACTCCCGCCTGGGGAGCATGCCTGGCAAGGTGAGCGGGCTAAGGCTTCTGTGCCCGGTTGCACCCCACACAACGAGGCAGAGCATTTTCTTTTAAAAAGTTGCAGAAAAGTGTAAAGACAGTAACTGTGATTCATGTTCCCACCACCCAAGATCATTAACATTCAGATTTGGGCATATTTGCTTCCAGCTTCTCTTTTTTTTTTTTTTTTTTCCTCTGGGTGTACTTTGGTTAAAATTACCTGAAATGTTTATTTATTTACTCAAATAGATCCATTCCTGCTGAGCAGACATGGCTCATTTCTGGCTGAGCGGGGCCCCGCGCCGGGAGCCTCTGTGGTCGGGGGGCGCTCCCAGCCTGCCCATCTCTGTCAGAGCATCTGTGGTCACAGTGACAGTGAAGGCCAGCAGGGCAGGGGGGTCCCAGCACGTCAAAACTGCAGGGACCCTGGAGTGGGGACGCAGAGGCATCACCATACAAAAATCACTGGTAATGGGCGAGAGAACAGTTCTGTCACTCTGCTGGGACCCTGCAAAGAGAGGACGGCGCCTGTGGAAGGTCACCTGGACCCAGGGACCGGGGTCAGCTTCCCACGCGTTTTTCCTCCCAGCCTTGCCCACATCCATTCAGAAAACACTCAGGGATGCTTACTGCGGCCTGGCTCCCGTTAGGGTCTGGGAATGTGGGGACTGTGATGGCCCTTGGTCTGGTGAGGAGAGATGCGGCAACCAGCAGGATTCCCGTCAGGTGAGACAGCGGCGTGGGGTGCGGTGAGACAGCGGCGTGGGGTGCGGTGGGACCCCAGGGCCGAGTGCGGCCTGCTCTGGCTTGAGGGAGGGGTCTGAGGAAGCTCTCTTGAGGAGGGACCGCTCAAGCTGGGCTTCAGGAAGGGAGCACGCCCATCAGGAGGAGAGAATTTAGAGCATCTGAAGCAACTTAGTGTGGTTCACGGGCCAAGGGAGCCTCTCCCCTCCCTGAGCGCCAGTTCTCAGTCTCCTCAAAGGGAACCGTGAGGACGGGTAGGAACAGCTTTACAGTCAAGAAAACGGAAGGATCCCATGAGAGAGAACGTGGCAGCATGTGGGGGCTCATGAGATGGGAGTGGTCTTCCAAGCAGAGAGGAAGGCCCGCACCACGCAGGGGTGAAAACAGGGCACATTGGAAAAACCCTGGGAACCTGGGGGTGGCTGGAAGGGAGGCGGCAGGGGCGGGAGCTGACGGGAGGCTAGATGGGGTGCTGCTTCTTCCACTGCCTCTGGATGGGGAGGCCCAGGAAGAGCAGCCTGGAAACCCCTTCCTTTGACACCGTCCATTTTTCTCTGAAATAACAAAGGAGGTTTATATTCGGGGCTGAAGTCAGTCTCCCCATTCAAACAAAAGAAAACGAAAAGTCAGCAAAACTCCTTCTGTGTCTGTCAGCCCCCAGAAGACCCCTCCAAGGGACAGAGGTTTCCACCATCTGTTGCACCTGGGAAGAGGTAGGTGGCAGTGGCGGGGAAGGGCCCCCCGGAGGCTGGAAGAGGGGGAAGAACAGTGTGAAGGGAGGCCTCTGCTAGGCCTTTCAGAAGTGGAGTCTCTGACGTGGGGCAGGTAGAGGTGGAGACTACGAGGCTGCCTGGATTCTCCCACTTTGCACCTGGGCCTGGATCCACACCTCTCTGAGCCTCAGTTCCTCCAAATGGAACCTGAAGATAATAAATACCTCAACTCAGGGTGTTCAGTAAACGAAACACTATGGGAGCTGGCCCCTGCCTTCCTCTCCAGCTTCACCCTGGGCTCCTGCCCAGACTCATTCTTGCCCCTGGGCCTTTGCACAGTCTGTTCCCTCCCTCTGGGCTGCTCTTGCCCTGACTAGCTCCTTCCCATCACTCAGGTCTCACTAATCTCAATGTTGCTTCCTCTGAAAAGCCACCCCTATGTCAGGGCACACGTGCCCCTGTATTCCCCCTTATGGCCCTTGTTATAATTTGAAACAATTGCTTATTTGGATGTTGTCTGTTTCTCCTTCTGGAATGCCAGCTTCCTGGAGGCAGGAACTTTGTTTCACTCAATGGAGTTTTCCCAGTGCCTAGAACAGTGCCTGGCTTTGGGCAGAAGCACTCAGCCAGTTTTTTGAGTGACAAGCCAAGCACCCCACCAGGCCTTGAGGATCCAGTGGCAACGCAGCCGCCTTCATAGAGTGTCTAGGCTGTCACATCCTCTGCGCCCAGAGGACTCTGAGTGTTCTACCCATCAGCATACAGGTTGAGCTCAAAGGACGCTGAGGCCAAAAGTGGTGGGAGAGCATCCAGTCCTCGAGCCCACCCTCCTCCTTGCAAGGACAACTTGTGGTGTGTGCCCCTTGGAAATATGTTGCCGATTATACCAACTGTTATTAAAGTAAAGACAGTCTTCACTGCCAATTTATTCACTCCAAAAAATGGCCACCATAGGCCAGGCACTGTTGCAGTTGGTGGCAGACAGATCTTTTGATAGAAAGGAGGAAACCAGAATGACCTCCTACCCCCACCTCTGACACGTAGGAACAGAACAGCAGCCCAAAGATGAGAGGATTTTACTCTGATTCATAATGTCGAATCTTTACCCAAGTTCCCCTTTTCACTTTCTATTTTGAAATAAATATAGATTTATAGGAAGTTATAAAAACATTACAAAACGTCTCATGTACCCTGAGTTTCCCTCAACAATAATGTCTTGTATAAACCCAGAAAACTGACATCGGCACCATCCACAGATTTCACCGGTTTTCCACGCACTCATTTGTGTGTGTGTGTGTGTAGTTCTGTCAACTTCATCACCTTTGTTAATTCATGTAACCACAGCATAATCAAGGTACGGAACTGTTTCATCTCCACAAAGATCTTCCTGCTGCCACCGCTTGGTAGCCACCCCCCGCCCCACCACCGTGTTCCCCCGTCTGTAACCCCTGGCAACCACTAATCTGTTCCTCATCTCTCTAATGCTGTCATTTCAACGGTGTTATAAAAGTGGAATTACATGTCACCTTTGTGATTGGCTTTTTTCACTCAGCATAATTCCCTTGAGGTCCTCCAAGCTGTCAAACGTATCAATAGTTCATTCCTTTTTACTGCTAAGTGGTAATCCATGATCTGGATGGACCACAGTGTATCCGTTTACTCACTGACGGACAATTTGGGTTGTCCCCAATTTGGGGCTATTTTAAGAAGAAAAGTGGCTATGAACGTTTGTGTATATGTTTTTGGGCGGACACGTATTCATTTTTCTGGGATAAATGCCCAGGAGCGCACTTGTTGGATCATATAATCAGTGTATGTTTCATTTTATAAGAAAATGCTGGGCTGTCGCCATGGTGAAGCAGGGCAAAGCGGCCAAGCAGGGGCTGCCGCAGCTCTTCAAGAGCCACCAATTTGCCACTCACTGGGGCTTTACTCCTCTCATGATGTACCTGGGATTTAAGAGGGGTGCAGCTGGAATGGCTGAGCCAACCATTGTGAGCTTGCTTTGAAGACCGAGGCCTGGTCACCTGGATTTGGAAGCAATCAGTGGACAGGAACAGTGTGGAAGGTGTGTGCTCTGCCTGGGATGAGCTGGGACCTCATTCAGACGTTCACCAATCGATGGCTCAGGGCTCTTCCTTCACAGGCGCATCTCTACTGACATGATAGACTGTATCAAAATTAATATTTTAAACAATGTTTTAAAAAGCAGAGACAGCCAAACTGTATTCCAGAATGACTCTACTACTTAACATTCCCACCCACAATGTATGAGAAAGCCAATTTTTCTGCATCCTTGCCAGAATTTTATATTGTCACTATTTATTACTTTCATTGTTTTAATAGGTGTAATTATCTTATTGTGGTTTAATTTCCATTTCCCTAATGGCAAGTGGTGTTGAACACGATACATAGCCTCTTTGCTAAAATGCGTGTTGGTGTCTTTTGCCCATGTTCTAATTGGATTGTTTTTCGTTGAGTTTGGAGAGTTGTTTATATATCTGACAGAAGTCCTTTGTCAGGTATGTGACTTGCAAATTAAGGTTTTAATTCTTGATGAAGTCCAATATGTCAATTTTTTTCTTTTATGGATTGTGTTTTTGGTGTCACATCTAAGAACTCTTCTCATAGCCCTGGGTCCTAGTGAAGATTTTCACTTGTTTTCTTCTAAACGTTTTCTTTTTCTTTTCTTTTTTTTTCCTTCTTTTTTTGGAGGGGTGAGGGTTAGTTTATTTATTTAATGGAATTACTGGGGATTGAACCCATAACTTCGTGCCTGCTGAGCACACACTCTACCACTGAGCCATGCCCTCCCTCACCAGACGTTTTCTGGTTTTCCGTTTCATCTTTAAATTTATGATCCATTTTGAGTTCACTTTTGTATAAAGTGTGAGTTTTAGTTCAGGAATCCTTTTTCTTTTGCTTATGGATGTCCAAGTACTTCAGTGCTAATTTGTTAAAAAAATAACGGCTCTTCATTGGATTTTCAAAACTCAGTCGGTGGTACTTGTGTGGGTCTGTTTCTGGGTTCCTTATTCTGTTCTGCTGATCCACTTGTCTGTCCCTCTGCTGATAAACGTCTTGATGGATGCATCTTACAGCGAAGGCTGATAATCAGGCAGCGTGATCCTTCTCACTAGATTCTTGTTTTCCAACATTGTCTTAGGTATTCAGATTTCTTTGCCTTTTCATATAAATTTTAAAATAAGCATGTCTGTATCTCGAAAAAAAAAAAAACTTCTCTGGATTTTGATGGGCATTGCATTAAACCTTCAGGTCAATTTGGGAAGAGATGAGCTTTCCAGTCCAAGAACATGACACGTTCCTCCGTCTATACAGTTCTTTCCCTTGTTTCAGCCACGTTTTGTAGTTACCGACATGCAAGTCATGTTTTGTCAGATACACACATGTATTTAACTTCTCCTTCAAGTGATTATAAATGGTGCCACTGGGTTTTTTAATTTCAATTTGTGTGTTCATTGCTAGTACATAGAAATACAATTACTTCTTGTATATTGAACTTGTACCCTGACCTGATGAACTCATTTAGTTGTGGTCATTTGTAGGTTCCTTGGGATTTTCTATGCAAGAACTTCACCGTATCATTTACAAAAAGAGTTAGTTTTATTTCTTCCTTTCAATCTGCATGCCTAATTAGATTTCCTTTTTCTTGCCTTATTGCTGCTGGCTAGGACTTTCAGTGTGACATCAACAGAAGTAGTGAAAATGGATACCCTTGCCTGGTCCTGAGCTCAGAGCTGGTAAGTATCTAGCCTTTCACATCATTAAGGATGATGTTAGCTGTAGGCTTTTGTATAGATGATCTTTGTCAATTTATCATGAATGAGTGTTGAATTTTGCCGCCCCCCCCCTTTTGTATCACTTGAAATGGTGTGATTCTTCCTTTCCTACAGACTTTTGAAATATTGAAAACATTTTAAAGTCTTCCCCATCTGACAGTCCTCTCAGACTAGGGCCCTGGGAACTCAGCTGCTCCCACTGGTTGAGTCCACCATGCCCAGAGCGCTCCAGAGCATGCAGCTTGAGCCCTACACGTGGCCAGAGCAGCCCAGTGTAGGAAACGCTGCACAGAGAATGTACCCACTGCTAGAGATTTACAACACACATCAGCAGAGCCAAGGCTCAGAGAAGCCCTGTAATACAGGCTCCTGCTGCTTTCAACTTGGAGTTTCCCACTTATTTGAGCACAGAGCCCTGTTTTTGCACAAATCCTATTATGTTCCACAGGAAATTTCTCTGAAACACACTCAGGGAGTCACTCAGCTCAGTCTGTCCCCTGATTTGCAGATGACCCGAAGGCTGAAAGTACCCTGACCAAGGTCACAGGTAGTGGCATCGCAGCCCACCCCGCGCCCTCCGCCCACTGCTCCCGATCACATTGCTTTGACAGGCTAATGAGGCAACGGGCAGTCCCACAGCACCACACACTACCACAGGCAAGAGCAACGTACCCCCATCACCAGTCTGGTCCCTTTGGTGGCTCTCGAGCCCTTGGTCCCCACCGAGCTTGGGGATGAGGGGCCCAATCCTGTATAGATTCAGTGGGGCCCGTGGGTATGTGGGTGTGATGCGGGTCGGGCCAGTCACACTGTTCGAGCTCCCTAACGGGGGCACATGGTTGAGGGATGGGCACACAACCTGATGGCCTAACAAGACTTTAGACCAGAAATTGTTAGAATTCTTAGGGGGAAAGTGTTCACATGGGAGAGGATGCTAAATTAGAGGAAACTGAGCTAGAACGACCAGGAAGCACCACACAGAACAAGGCTGTAAGATGCAGGGAGACCTTGGTTCCTGATGACGTGTCTGAGCGAGATCCAGTCAGGCTGCAGCAGAACCTACTTCCAGAACTTCAGTGACAGGCTAGTAAGTGCCACTTTCCTCGAACTAGTTAGAGGGAACCCTGCCCGATTTGCATGTGAAGCAGGTTGGCCCAGAGTAAGTTTACTGAATTGGTGGGCAGATCCCCGTAGATCCCTCTTGATCAGGTGGTATCATTTCCTCCAAGATTCCACAGCAGAGAACAGCTGTTTCTGCCTTCCTCATCCCCATCTCCCACCCGCTCTCAGACTGATGCCAACACCCCCCACCCCCACCCCCAACAAAAGAGCAAGAAGATAGGCAGCCAAAGGTAGCCTGGGCGATCCTTGGTATACATCATACATTTATTAGTGAATATCCCTCTGAAATCAGCAACAATATTAAAAAAAATAATGATTGCACTACTTGGTCAAGCAGAACTAGCAACTTTCATTTTAAAAAAAGTACAAATCTGTTAAAAATTTCAATCAGTATACACATACATATAGTACAACATACTAGTTATGTTAAATGCTACAAACCAATGTGAATCCAATGGAATGGAAAAAACCACACATTTAAGCTTTAAGAACCATTTTTTTTCTCTATATATTAGCATTTTCTCAAATACATACATGGGAAAAATGAGGTAACTGTAAAATGTGCAAGGAACAGGGCCCCCAAAGTTACATATATTTATATATATATATGTAATTATATATATATATATATATAAGACCTTTCTAACACAGAACACAGGTGCCGGGCCCAGCCGGGGCTGGGGGATGGTGCCCACTGTCATGCCTAGGCCGGAAGTTGGTAAATGAAAGAGTAAACAATGACAAGCCCCCACCACAGGAAATCATTGGTAACATGGCATCTATAGCAAGGTCGGCAAATCACAAACATCCTAAGTAATTGTCTTATAAATCTTTTTTTTTAATTATTTTTTTTTCATGTTGTGTTTCCCCCCCAATAGCTGCTCGTTGGAATCACTGTTGCAGCCGATGCACAACCCATGAGCCTGTCTCCGCCTGCCCTGGGAACCGTAAGGGTTTTGAAAAACCTTTTTTTTGAGGGGTGGGGAAGGGAGGGGATTGGAGAGGGTGGGTCTCTGTGTAAAACACGTGGGGTTTCAACACTGCTATAAATATAGAAATGTCACCTGGAGTTATATACAGTAAGACTTTGGGTTCTCCACCGGGTGGGGCCAGGCTGATGGGGCCCCATGGCAGGCTGGGTGGGGGTGTGTGGCAGGGAGCCAGGGCTGCTGCGGGGAGAACGAGGGTGGTTGGAGCATCCCTGAGGCAGCAGGCGCCAGGGGCTGCCTGCTAGGATGTGCCGGCCCCACACGCAGTTCGTTCGGGCAGCAACCCCAGCTGGGGGTGATAAAGGAAAGAAATGGGACCAGGGAGGGTAAAGGGGGGGAGCTCAGCCAGACCTTATGGGGGCTCCTCGAGACCTTGGAGGGCAGGGCTCAGGCTGGGAGGGGGCCCCCAGAGGTCTTCCGGGGACCTCCTCAGAGGAGACTCGCCCAGGCAGGTGGGAGACAGGCCCTGGCTGGAGAGGGAGAAATGCCCTGAAAAGCGTACGGTCCCGGTAGGCCCTGGGGACGTGTGCAGTACAGTGCATGGCAGTTATCAGCTGAGCACAGACACCCCTCAACCCCAACCACGACCGCCAGCCGCCCAGCCCAGCCCCAGCAGCGCGCATGCAACGCAGACCAGGTGGCACCACCAGACCACTCCCTGCCCCCCGGGCACTTGGCCCTGGTTGGTCCCTGTACCCCCCATTAAACCAAAAGAAAAGAAACTGTTTAAAAGTCCACACCCCCAAATCCTACACGCAATTTTGGGCCAAATGAATAAACGAAAACTGCTGCTCCTCACGTTCATGCAAAATGACAGAGAGGGAGACGGGGGCGGGGGGGGGGGGGCGGGGCTGGGCCCCAGCACAGCCAGGGACGGGCAGCCACCAGCAACACAGGAGGTCCCTCTCCTCGGCTGGGCCCAGGCCCCCCCAGGGTACACACCGCCCCACTGCTCAGGAGGCTGGCTCTGATGCCCTCCAGCCAGGGGTGGGGCTGGAATGTTGTGCCTGGGGTGAGGGTCCCCTAGGGAGCCAGACCCACCCCTCACAGCAGCCTGAGTGGAGCTGGCTGCCTGAGTCTGTCTGGGATCAAGGCGGGAGGACCCACTGGCCTCCTGCCACTGTCTGTCCACGCCTGTCAGTGCCACCTGGACAGAGGACACACCACTTCAGTGCAGGAGACCAGGCAACCCAGGACAGCACCCCCTTGCCCATCCGGGGCCTAAGGGTCTCCACCAGCCACACTGGGGGAACAGACCCTGGCTCCCAGTGCCAGTAGGAAAAGGAGACAGACCCAAGGGCAAACAGGAGAGAGACCGAGTTAGGGACACTCAGGCCGCTCCATGGCGGGCAGACTGGCGGGCAGATGGGGAGGGAGTCTTTGGAGCTTGGCAAATGCAGGGGCTTATTGCAGGGGCTTCTCTCGGGCCGACCCTGGCACCAGCTCTGGAGATGCAGGCAGGAACGGCAGGGCAGGCCTGGGCCACTGCCTCCCTGGGCACCCCGAGTTTCCAGAGCTTTGGGCAGGGTTCTCCTGGGTGGCTGTGGGCCTCACTCAGCCTCCCTGGGCACCTCGGAAGCGTCGGCCCGGCAAATGGGACATGTCCGGTTGGCCTGCGAGGAGCAGCCGCACATCAGGCTCCACTCTCACCTGTCCCCCATCCCACCTGGGGCTGTTCCATTGCCTGGTGGGGACCTGGCTGCTTAAATGGAGCCAGAACTTCTAGATGCTGACAAGGACGTGAAGGGAAGCCCTCCGGGCCCGCCCTCCTCCCTCACACCTGGGAGCTGGCATGGCTGCATTACCTTCAACCACTTGTCGACACACTTGGTGTGGAACTCGTGGTTGCAGGGGAGGACCCGGAGCAGCTGCCGTGCCTCGAAGTCGCTAAAGCAGACGACACACCTGGGAGGAGGGCACAGGAGTCACCCCCACACTGACGGTGAGCGAAGGCTCATGGAGGAGCACGAAGCCCCCCAGGCGGGGTCCCCTCGCAGCCCATCTGTGCTCACAGATGGGCAGGAGCGGGGGTCAGGGCACTCACAGCGTCTGCTCCGACTGGCGGCTGTCGGGGTGGAAGCGGTAGGATGGCAGCTGCTCGATGTCGGCTTTGGTGAGGCCGCGGGGCTTGGCGTCTCCCAGCCGCTCTGCCAGGTTCAGGAGGGCCTGGACGTGGGCAGGAGGGGAGGGTCAGGGGCGGCTAGGGCTGGAGGTCCCCCAAGCCCCCACCTCCCAGGACAGGGCTTCACGGGACCTCATAGTTCTCCATCTCCACGTCATCCACATCAAGATCCAGGCTGATGGTGGGCCCCATTGCTGTCGGTGACATTGGCAGCATCGAGCTAGGGAGAGACAGGTACGCAGGCCCAGGGTCAAGGTCAGCAGGCAGAGGGGGCGCAGAGCTATTACCCTGACTCCCACCAAGAAACAAAGCCAGGAACTCTGCACGGTTCACACCAGGGACCCCAGTGATTGTCCCAGGTTGTCAGAGGAGGGCAGGCAGCCCAGCTGGTGAGTGTGAGTGTGTGTGTGTGGTTTAGTGGAGAGGCCAAGTGGCTTGAGAGGCCCCGGGGCCCCTTGGCGCTGTGTTTGGGTCTAAGCACTGGAGGCCCCCAGAGAACAGAGCCCCAAGGCCCTGGGGCAGAGGTGCTGGTACTCACAGGAAGTAGGGCAGGAAGCTGGGGTAGTACGGTGGTGGGGGAGGCGGCGGGGGCGGCGGGGGCAGCGGCTGTTGCAGGCGGTATCTCTGGGTGCTCAGTCTCCGAGGCACCATGTGGGAGTATGGCTGCGGGAGGGGGGCCAGGTGCAGGTCAGAGCGGGTCTGTCTCCCGGACACCCTAAAGCCTGGGTTGGGGATGGCACTCACCACACCAAAGGACAGCTCCTGGTGCAGGGGGTCGTGGGGCAGGTAGTGCAGGGGCATGGACGGGGACAGGGCCGGGCCTGGGGCAGAGGTGGAGTAGGTGAAGCTCCCTAGGGGGTGCTGCTCCCCCCGCAGGTCCACGTCATTGTCAAGGCGCTGCAGGGGCTGGAGGGAGTGGAGGGGGGTCAGCAGAGTCAGCGATAGGGGAAGCCCCACCTCCCGGCCCCTCACCGTCCCCTCTGGCATCAGACTCGTTGCCCAGACTCACCATGCGGGGGTGCTGAGTCTGCAGGGACACAAACTGCCCAAGAGGCGCCATGTGAGCGGGCTGGGGGTGTGGGGCTGGCGGCGGTGGGTGCAGGATGTAGTGCTCACTGGAGATGAGGTGGGGGTAGGCCTGGTAGGCCACAGGGAGCTGCTGCATGGTACACGCCTGGATCAGCTGCTGAAAAGTGCGTGGGGCTGGAGAACGTTCTTCTGGGCTCTGGGCTGGGCCTATGTTTGGAGCCAGGGCCAGGGGCCAGACTACCCAGCAAGAGGTCCCAACCAAAGTCCTCCGGACCATCCATCCCTGGCCTAGGCCTCCCAGGCAGAGCATCTCGCTCTTAAGACCCACAGTTACAACTGCAAAGCATAAAGCAGACGCTGGGATGCAGGGGCGTCCCGGAACCCTGAAACACTCTCCCACTGCACACGAATGCACGGGCACTTTTCTGGCACAGGGCTGTGGCCTGGAGGCGGGTAGAGGCTGTCAGCCTGGTTGCGCAAGGTAAGGTCAGCTCAGTTCTGCTACTGGCGTGTGCCTGGGGCTTCAGCCGGGGGTGGGGTAGGAGGCCTAGGCGCTCACTCACCGGGGGCGGGAGGCAGCAGAGGGGGTAGTGCTGCCCGCTGAACATCACGGAGCATGCTGGGAGCTGCTGGGCACTGCAGCCAGGGATGTGTTGGCCTGTAGGCAAGGGGAAGCCTTGGGTCGTCACTGTGGTGACCGTGTAGGACAGAGGGACAGGTCCCTGGTGCACCTGTAGGAAGAGAGAGACCCAGGAACTGGAGGGAGGCCACTCGGCTGCCCCCAGGTGAGAAAGTCCTACCAGGGCAGCTCCCTTCCCTTCTCTGGCTGGGGCCTACCCAGGTACAGACCTGGCTGTCCCCCTGCCCCAGGCACCAGAGAGCAGAGAGCCCCCTGGGAACCTGGGAGGGGCTTTGACTCCACCACTCAGCCACTGTGCAGCCCCAGGGAAGGCCCTTCCCTATTCTGGGCCTCAATTTACTAACCTGTAAAACAGGGCTAACGGTGCCTCCCCGGATGTGCAATGGGTTCAGCAGGTGAAGTCAGGGCTCTGTTCCCTCTGCTCCTCAGACTGGCTCGCCAGAGGCCAGGGGCAACAGGGTTGGGGTGGGGCGTGGGGGTGGGGAGCATCCCGCCTACCTGCTCGTGGAGATCAACCATGAACGGGCTCTGCTGGGAGGCTGGGTGCAGCATTCGGGGGCTCCCGCCGGCAGGAGCCGAGGCTCGGCGCTCCTCTACAGGGAGGTGTGCTGGTCGGGGCGGTGGCTGCTGGGAGGGTAAGCGCTCATCCTGGGCAGGCGGGCTGGCCAGGGGGCCCTCGCGGCCGGGGCTGCACCACAGAGAGGAGGCCCCAGGAGGACTGAGGGGGGCCGCTCATTCACAGAGCATGGAGAGAAGCCACGGTCACTACCCACTGGGGAAGGGAGAGAACTCAGGGCCCTGTGCCCCGCCACCCCTGGCCCCCGTGCCCCCAGCCCGGGCTGACAGCTCTGGGGCTCAGGCTTGGCAGGACTGGGAGGTTCCTTCCTACCTTCCCCGGAGCTGGCCCGGGCTGCTGCCGGGTCCCGCAGAGAATCGCCGCTGACCCACAGGGATGGAGGGCGGCCACCTAGTCACTGCCAGAGCCCATGGTTGCATCAGGGGTGGCAGAGGGGTGGAGGGGTGGGCCGGGGCTCACAACCCTAGGAGGCAAACCGACAAAGGAACTAAGGCACAGAGAAGTCCAGTCCCTTGCTCCATTAGGGGTCGGGGAAACAGCATCAACCCCCTGCAGCCTGGTTCCAGAGGTGTGCCACTGGGTCCACCAAGCCCCCGTGTTCCCCATGCAGCATGCGCTGTGGCACCGGGGTTCAGGGCTGACAGACCAGGGACAGGCTCGGTCTGCAGGGAGCCCAGGCCTCCCATTTCCTGCTCTGAAGTGAGATCAGGGTCCCCCTCAGGGTTGTGGTAAGTTCAGAGGGCTGGCCAGCATGCTTCCAGGCCAGGTGGCTCTGGTGAGGTTCCCTCAGGGTGGGGTCCCCAGGGAACCCTAGACTGGTGTGACAGTCTGCAACTTTGACCTCCAGGTAACCAGGGATCCTGGAGCGGTGGGGGGGACGACTCCAAACAGGCCTGGGGCCCAGTTCTCCTTCCACTGTCAGGGGTCAGGGGTTCTGACCCAGTTCCTGCTCTCGAGGGCTCCCAACCCAAGTCAGTACAGTCGTCCCTCCGTACCCACAGGGGATTGGTTCCAGGATCCCCTACAGATACCAAAATCCAAGGATGCTTATGTCCCTTGTATAAAATGGTGTAACATTTGCAAATAACCTACACACATCGTCCCATGGACCTTAATGTAAACCATTTCTACATTATGTATGACACCTAATAGAGCGTAAGAGCCACGAAAGTGGTAAATTCCAGTTTTGGTTTTTACAACTTTGTAGAAACCTGCCCCCCCCAATATTTTCAATCTGCAGTTAGCTGAATCCATGAATGTGGAGCCTATGGATACAGAGGGCCGACTGTATGCTTTCTTTCCATAACCTGTTCCCGCAGCGCCTACTCAAGTGGTCTCCATCTAGTCTTCAGGGAAGGTACTGTTAGCTCCATTTTGAGGAAGAGAAAACTGAGGCTCAGAGACAGGAAAGGACTTGCCCATGGCCCCACAGGAAGTGTCAAAGCTGGGAGGTAAGCTGACTACAAGCCTCTTGCTGCACCCTGCTGCAGAAGGTGATGAAGGAAGTGAGCCTCTGGTGGACTGGAGGCGGGGCAGGAAGGGGCTGGGGGATGGACAAACCTGACCCAACACAGCCCCCAAGTGGGAGGTGGGGCTTGCTGAGGAAAAAAGGAAGCATGCACCTAAACCTAAGGGAGGAAGGTGAGTGGGAATGAGGCGGGGCAGGAGCTGGGATCCAGGTGGGGGAAGTTGGGGGGACTGTCATTAACTCCAGAGGGTGGAGTGAGGCCCTGGCAGGGAAAGGCCTGGAACCTGTCAGGCCCTGCAAAGCTGAAGGGTGCATCTAACAGGACCAGCCCTTGGCTGTTCCTGCCACAGGGAGCCCAGCCTCCATCTAACCAAACTCCTATGCTTCCTTTATACCCAGCTTTAAGTGTCACCTCCTGGCTGACACAGCCGGGGAACTGGTGTACTGTCACCTCAACACCTTGTTCCTTCTTGCCAACAGTGGGAAGAACATTTCCTCTGTGCTGAGCTTTACCTGGGCCCTAAATCTCTAAACAAGGCTGCAGGGGAGGCTCTTCTCTCCCTGATTACGGGACGGGGCCAAGGCCATGGCCAGGAAGCGTAAGGGCTAGAATTCATGCCTTCCCTGTCCAACTTGGGCTCTAGCACTTGGCAGAGGGGAGGGCAGGGCCCAGTGATCAGCTTGTGTCCAGCACAGGGCAGGCTCGATGTAGTAAATGCACACTGGAGAGCCGATTACATACGGCCACAGTCTGGCAGCAGTGAAGTTAGTGCCGGTGAGTAAAAATTGGGAGATGACAGGGGGGAGGGTATAGCTCAGTGGTAGAGTGCATGCCTAGCATACAGAAGGTCCTGGGTTCAAGCCCCAGTATTTCCATTAAAAAAAAAAAAAGTAAATAAACCTAATTCCCCCCCGCAAAAATACAAGCAAACAAAAACTGGGAGACTAAATAAAAACCTGGCCTTGTGGGAAGGGTGGCAGGAAACAGATAATCTGGTCCCACTGGGCCCTCATTCTGCGTGGTCCCCCTCACTTTGAGCATGAGCTTTCCCTCTAGGCCGCCTCAAGCCCACTCCTTGCCTGCCCACCACAGGTGACTTGGTTTGTGACCTCTGGCCTGGGCCAAGCACATGGCCTTACACACACACACACACAAACACACACACACACGTACACACACAGCCTGCGGATAACCCAGCCAAGCAAACAAACACTAAGACTCAGAGGAAACCCCCCAAAAACTGAAACAACAGACTCTTGGCCCGGCCCAGACCTCCTGAACTAGGGCGCAAATTCCCCAGCGGTTCCTGCAGCACAGCCAGGCTTGAGAACCTCTACTCTAACTGACCTCAGAGATCCTGGGAGCCCGCAGGCCTGCCAATGAGGGGTGTTAACAACACCAACTACAGCACTTCCCATGGGCCATCCATGGGCCATCCTCATGAGTCCTCAAAGCAACCCCCAGAGGCAGGGACACCGAGGCTCAGAGAGGCCGGTCCAAGGCCAGTCAGCGGGAGCTGTGAGTGCACGAGGACATGGCAGTGCCCTCACTGCGCCTCTCGTCCCAAGCTGTCTTGCTGAAGCCTGGGCAGTGTCCAGGCTCCGGGGTGCGGAACCACAGAGGCCCAGGCCCACGGCAGTTTGTTCTGGCCAACCTCTTCAAAGACACCCATTCCTCAGGAAAGGGAAGTGGCAAGGAGCTGAGAAACCAAACCAACAGACAGAAGGGCCTCTAGCTGGGGACAATGGTACCAAACCTTGAATCTTACGCATGCTACCCTGACTTCTGGCCAGAGTCTTAGCTGAGGACGGGGCTGAGGACTGGACACTGCTTCCCCTGAGCCTCAGCTAACTCATCTGTAAAATGGGAACAGTCTAATAATCACCACCCGGTGGACTGGCAAGGACTGCTCAAAGGCCACAGCAGTGATTTGTAAGGCTTAGGTGTGAATGATCATTATCAGAAAATAAGACAGGATGGCTTCCACCCCCATCCCCCAAGCAGAAATCAGATGCCACTTCAAGACCTGAAGGAGACAGCCAGGAAATGTGCCTCCCTCTGGGAATACCACAGCTGGCAAGGGAGGGGGCCCGGGTTCTTGACTGGGAAAAGAGATGGCCCCAGGGTAGACACACTTACTTCACAGTTGAAAAAACTGAGACCCACAGAAAGGAAGTAACTTGCTCCAAACCATAAAGCCAGAGAGGTAACAGAATTAGTCCTGGCTGGCCTCCAGGCTCCAATTCCCTCAACCCCATCCATAGCCCCAAGAACTACCTAATCTCAATTCTCTATTCCGGGCCCTAAAAGAGATCAGGAGAGCTTTCTCTTTCAGGCATCCTGACTAGGCCCACTGTGGAGAGAAGTGAGTGAGGCCTGGAGCTGGCGCTAGCAACTTGCTCAAAGTCAACAGCAAGAGTTGGCCAGGTGACCACCACCTAACTGCTCCGCCTTTTGCCATACCTCTCCTGTCTGGGCTCTCAATGAGGTCTGGGTAAACGCGTCTTGAAGGTCCTGTCCCTAAATCCAGTCTTGCCCAGAAGCAGGCACTGCACCTTGCATCTACCATCTCCCCAGGGGGCAGCCAACTCTCTACTTCCAGTGCCCCAAGCAGCTATATACCATCCTGGTCTAGGGAGACCCCGCCATACCATTTGGGCTTGGGAGCTGTTGTGCAGATAAGCCAAGTCAAGCCCAGAGAACAGGAGCAGACTCAAGCAGATTTAGAAGCCCCTCTTCCTCCTCCCAACGCCCCCCTCAAAAGGCACCAGCACTGCCTAGCAGGCAAGCAGAGCTCCACAGCTGCAATGCCTGGATGGAGCTAAAGGCAGGACCACCAGGCTGGTAGCTAAGAGTCTTCTGCTAGCCCAGACTACCTGAGTGACCTTGGTCAAGGAAATCTCTTCACTTTTGTGAATCTCAGTTGCCACAGCTGTAAAATGGGGGTAGAAACCTCTCTTCCCAGAGCTCCCAAGTAAAACCAGAAGAGACAAGAAACCTGGTAGTCATATTAGTGGGGGAGGGCACCAGTGCCCCTCCTCAGTGTGGGCCAGGCGCGGGTTGTGGGGTTCTGGGGAGCTTCCTCAGCCATCCTTCCGTAGGGATGGGGGCAGTGGGCCGAAGTGCTGATACTCGCCCGAAGAGGGACTTCCTTCAGTCCCCCTCTCACTCCTTTATGCCGTGTTCAGAGGGAGATGAGGGGCGGGCGGCCAGACTGCGGCGTCGGGGACGGAGCGCTGTGACTTTAAGAGCCAAGGATCCCGGACCATGTGCTCGGCGTGAGACAAAAGCAACAACAAAGGAAGTGGCGGCGGCAGGGGGAGGGGGCGGCTCCTTCCTCTCCAACCGCAGCGCTCTGCCTCGCCTCGGGAGAAGGGAGACTCGGCCAGGCCTTGGGGTGCGCTGGGGATGGGGAGGGGGTCCCTGGTTCTGGAGGCCTCGCCGCTCCCGCTCCGGACTGCCCGTGATTAACTCCTGCGGAGCCAGCTAGATCACAGCCCCCAGTCCCAGGGGAGGGGGGCGGGAGTTTCAAGGATGCGGAAATCGGGAGTTGGGGGCTCTGGCCCGACTCACCTTCGGCAGCCTGGCCACACGTTGACTCCTTTGTTCCCGATCTAGGACGGCCAAGCTGGGTAGGGGGCGGGGAGTGGGGGTGTGCTGCCTGGACCCTTTAAGAGCCCCCGCCCTGCGGAACAATGTGCTCCCCTCCCACCCCCCGGTCCAGAGGCAGTCCGGCTCCTTCCGGGCCCCTCTTTGTTGTCCGTCCGTCGGGCGTCTGCCTCGCGAGGCCCACGCGCGGTCAGTCTCTCGGCCCAGGCCCACGGGGAGCGGGAGGCGGCGCAGGACGCGGCCCGGTTTGCGCAGCTGCCGGCGGCTGGCCCTTTAAGAACTGTCCGCGGCGGCAGCGGAATGTAACAAACCCCACATTTGATTCACAACATTCGAAGCGGCGGGGTCGCGCGCCGGGCGGGAGGGGGACTCGCGGGGGCGCGCCGGGAGGTTCCGGCAAACAGTAACCGGCTGCTGCCCGCGAGAGCCCCGCCCCTCACCAAGAGCTCCGCCCCGCGGGAGCACGGAGACCCAATCACCCGCCGCGACTCGGCACGTGATTAGTGGGCTGCCATCTTGGAAGGCAGGGTTTTTTTTTCTTAAAAAAAAAAAAAAAAACAACTCCCTGTCGCCCCCACCTTCTCGTTTAAAGTAGCCGCAGCCATCGCAGGCAAGGGGCGGGGCCACATGGCCTGATCTAAAGATGGGCGACCCCGGGGTGGGCAAGACAAATTGGCTGCAACTCTTGCTATGTAAATTCGCGAATCACTCGTGCTTCTGAGGCTCAGTTTCCCTGCCGGAGAATTAGGCCCCGCCTTGAGAGCCGCAGCCTGGACTTACCGTGTCATGGTCCCCTCTTCAGGACAGGGCGGCGCCTGGGACACTGAAGTGCAATGGACCTGCCCTTCGACGGGGCAGAAGCTGCCTCTTAAACCAGCCAGCCCGAGTGGTTAGGAGGGCCCTAAGAGCCCTGGGCGGGCTGCCTCCCCGGAGATGACGTCAGCCCTGAGAGCTACTGCGCCGCGATGACATCATGGCCTGTCCGCCCCGCATCTCGTTGTTTATACTACGCGGTGGCTTTAAAAAGCTGGGACGGCCTGGATTGCCCAACGAACCAATAATGGGCAACCCATGCAAATAAGCTAATGCTTGCCGGGAAGGGGGATTGGCCCTGCGCACGCTGACGTCACAGAAACATTCAACCGCCCCGCCCCCAGCGTGGCCGGGGAAAGGGGCGGGGAACAGTTTGAAGCTGAGGAGCTGTGGTTCAGCGCTCTAATTGCTCTAGGCCAGGAGAGTTTGGCGTCCCGCGGAGAGTTCCCTGCCTAAAGGGACTGAGAAACTAAACCCAATTAAGTCTTAAGTTTCTGCTCTCCTCCACCCAGCAACTATGAGACGGATTACTACAACCTGCCCATTTTACAGATGAGTAAAAAGAATCAAAAGGGGTGTCACCCACCCCAGGTCACACAGCTATGTAGAGTGGCTGAGCAGCTACTTGAACCCAAGCCAAAGCCGAGCTTTGCTCCCCTTTGCCTTGGTGCCTCCTCAGGCAGATACTATACAAGGTGGGGTATTACCTCCACTCAATTATTTAAGAAAAAAAAAAAAAAAACACTCAATTTCCAAGAGCTGGGAACAGGCCGAATGAAGAATGGTGTACGCATATAATCAACTCCTCTGTGTGGAGCTGCACTGACATACGGCTACCTCTTAAGACAGCCCTAAACAAGATATCAACATAAAATGTTAAACATTTGTTAAAGCTGTGTGGCAGGCTACTAGCGGGGTGTGTGTGTGTGTGTGTGTGCGTGCGTGTGTGTGTGTGTGTGTTTGTGTGTGTGTGTGTGTGTGTGTGTGTGTGTGTGTGTGATTATCTGTGCTACTTTGGTATATTTCATAATCCCAAATTTAAAAATAAAATTTAAAGCAAGATACTGAACAGAGTATAACAGTATCAATTAAAAAAAACACTGGGTATATACAGTATCTGCATAGAATATTTCTGGAAGGATAGACAGGAAACTAACAATTCTCCTCAAGGAGAACTGGGAGAGAGCACTGGGTCGAGGATAGACCTCTTATTGTATATGCTTTTATACATTTGTTCTTTTTGGGGGTGGGGTGAGGTAATTAGGTTATTTACTTATTTTTAAAGGAGGTGCTAGGACCTTGTGCATGCTAAGCATGTGCTCTACCAATTAAGCCATATCCTCCCCCCTGTACATTTGTTCTCTTTTTTTAAAAAACCCTACACTGTATAAATTACTAGAAATACTAAAGAAATTTACTGTAAAAGAGTGTTTTAAATATTTTAAGCCTTAAAAAAAAAAACCTGTGTTGCTTTAGAGTCAGAAATCCCCCTTTAGGAAGGGGATCCAACAGAAACAATCCAGAAGCAAGTCTGGGGAACAGACATGCTTATCGAAGAGTTGTTTAGACCAGCAACAATCTGACACCACACTGGATGTGCAGCCGGCAATGCAATGACTGAAGGTGGTGCCTGTGCACCGTTTGCAGATCTCTAAGGACACAAGATCAAGTTCATGAGGCAGTGCTACAGATGTTACCTGGAATGCCACATTCTATCTATCACAGTTAAACTATGTGTGCATGAAAATAAATGGGGATGCCTTTTTCTAACCTTCTCCTTATCAACTCTCCCTTCTCCTAAATCCCTTCCAACCTTTTATTTTTCTTCCTATGTAAACGCAATTAGAAAATCTTTCTCACATTTGAAGGTACCTACCTACATTGTTAAGATCACCTCTTTCAACTCGTGTTGGGTTAGAACCTGCAATGGCTCCATAATGCTTGGCCTTCCGGGCTGTGCTCAACAAGACAAGGTTCCCTCACCAAACTTTTCAGGTCCACCTCTGCCCAGCCTCTCTCCCACAACCACGGCGGCGCTCCCAGCCTTCCCTGCCTGCCCCCTTCCTGCCTTTGCTCAGCTTGACTGATGTGTCTGTCTCTTCCTTTCTACCAAGCCATTCCTCATCTCTGTCCTTCAAGGCTCTGCTCCCATCTTACCTCTTACAGGAAGCTGTGAAGTCTCCAGCTTGCGCTCAACTCTCCCATCTCTGAATTCAGGCCTAGATGCACCCTGACCTTCACTTCCTGCCATTAATTTGCATGCAGCCCTGTTATCCTTCACATCTTACTCAATAATCTCCTCCTGGCCTGAGGGGATTTGGCATTTTTAAATGCACTGACATCCGGCCTTTACTGAGAGGCCGACCCCACAGACTGGGTAACCAGTCTGTTTACAGGTGAGGATCTGAGGCTCAAGGAGGTGAAATGACCTGCCCTAGGCCACACAGTGAGAATCCCACCATCAGAAAGCAACTGCAGTTACTACTCCACAATCCAGTCACTGCTCTGAAGCCACAGAGCCTCTGTGCCATTCTCTCAGCCTAAAAAGTCCCCAGCAACCCCCACTCACCTCTGTAAAACCCTGCTCAACCTTTAGGGCTCAGCTCAAAGGTCGCCTCCTCGGAGCCTCTCCTGACCTGTCTGCTGGCTTCCTCAATACACAGCAAGACTGTTACCGCATCGCATCATGATGGCAGAAGGTACCTCCGTGGGACTGCTCCCCCAACCCCCAGCAGGGCCTCGCTCCCACTGAGCCGTGGATGCCCAAGGAAGGGGCTCTGGTTTTAACTCTTGCCCCTGATGCTTCAGGGCCAGGAAATTCCTACTCTGCCTACTCTCCTGCATGACACTCTGGTTTATTCCCCTGGGAGGCCCTCAGTACATCCTCACAGCCCTCCAGGGTTCCCCCCAGGGCCAGAGACCAATAACACATCTCCCTCTGACCTGAAAAACCTTCCTGGGCACATGCAGAATCACTCTGGAGCAAGTGGGAAGGAGGCTCTATTTCACTAGGTTTCCCAGAGAAGACAGAAGTCTGGACTTTCCTCCCAGCTTCACTGACAAGTCTTATGCTTTGGAACCCCAGTGTGGGCCTGTGGCCTGCACACCTACTGTGTGCCTCATTCTTATCACCTCACTCCCTTGAAGGCAGGTTCTGTTACTTGCATCTTACAGAAGAGGAAAGTGGCTCGGGAAATGACTCCCCTGGCCACAGATCCCGGAAGTGTGGCCCAGGGCGCTCCGGAAACCACAGTGGGGGGTGGGGGTGGGGGCTTACTCTTGCCCAGGCATCTGCTGTGAAGTTCTGGGGATAAATCAGGGTTCTAGGGTCTCCTGCATGATCTGGGCAAGTCTGAGCAGGTCCTCCTGATCATCTTCTCACTGGTCTTGCCAGTGACCTAAGAGCTAGGTACCAGTGTTTGCTCCATTTTATAGATGAGGAAGCTGGGGCAAGAGGGGATATGGCTCACCCACCATCACACAGCCATCAAGGGGCAAACCTGGGACCACATTTGAACCTAACATGAGGTTTGGTCCATGCAACACAAATGCCAACACAGGGTCCCCAGGGGTTGCTCAATAATCAAAAGCACAGGTGTCTCTGGGGCAAGATGAGACCACGGAGGCTCCAGGATGGGTAGCTCCAGATAAAAGAGTGCAAGAGCAGCAGGGAGGGATTCAAATCCTGGTCCCTCAAGTGCAAAGCACTGGATGCTACATTCCAGCTGCCACTCCTAGGCCGCCTCTGCAGGAGATGGGAGGGGCTCTTCACAGGCAGGAGGAAGGTGGGGTCATTGGCTCCTGCTGTGGCCCACCCTTGCTCCATCTGTCCACCTCGACAGTGGGCTGCCTCCTTCCCTCCATCAGGGTCAGAAAGTACTCCACACCTTTCTTCTAAGACCCCTCAAATCCTCCTCCAGATGTAGGGCCTAGTATGGCACGGGGGTACAGCTCAGTGGTCGAGCATTTGGCTGCAGATGTAGGGCCTAGTAACCTTCCCAAGTGGAGCTGGCAGAACACAGAGATGGAGGGACCATCCAGGGACACACAGCAGCATGGTAAAGCCAGCTCAGGACACACACCTCCTAGCCACCGCAGAGCATCAGACACGAGCCCAGAGCTTCACACTCCAGGGTGGGCGTTGACAGGCCCCCTGCCAAGTCCCCTCTGCCCAGGGTGGGCCGGAACACACCTGAGGCCCAAGCTTTGGCTTTCCTGAAAAACAGAAGCCGTTTGTGCATATGGGGGCGGGAGGAGTGTCTGTAAAGCTGCTCCCAGCTCTGGGTTCACAGCTGCAGCGCTCTGGCTCCAGCTCTGACACTTGGTCAGCTATGTGGCCTCACTCTTCCTCAGTCTCTCATCTGTAAAATCAGGATGAAGACAACACTAGTGCCAGATGATGCTTACTGAGCACTTTGTGTAGCACTGCTGTTCATCTCCTGTCGCCTCTGGACGGGGCAGGAATAATCTGATGGTTAAACACAGAGCCTCTGAAGCCAGCCCACCTGGGCTCGGACCCTGGCTCTGCCTTTCATCACTTTGGTGGCCGTGAGGAAGTTACCACCTCTGTGAGGCTCGGTTTGTCCAAGTGTAAAACGGGGGTGACTGTACCTACCTCCGTGAGTCAATAGTGGCTCTCACTGGGTGTACACCTTCCGGGATACCTGCCTGCCTTTCTGGGTCTGGGTCTGCGTTTGAATATGTGAGTTCTGTGGGTATGGGGTTGTAAGGGGCTGGCTTTTCTGACTCCTTCCTCTCCGTAGCTCCCACTGGAACCTGCAGGGGCTGCAGAGGAAGAAGCAGGTACCGTCACATAATACAGAAATGAAAATCGGGGGCTGCAGGAGTTGGGGCACCTGGCAGACCCAGGGAGATAAGTTCAACCAAATTCCCCATTTTCACTCCATCTTAAGCGTCTTCCCTACTCTCCAAAGCCAGTTTCCTAGGCCCACATCGCCTTCCTGGCTCCCGGCACCGTCTCGACTCAGGGTTAGTGGCCCTCTGGCAACGAAAGGTGTGTGACCTTGGGCGAAACAGACCCTCTCGAGCCCCCACCTTACTACACACTCAAAGCAGTAACGACGCCGTTGGTGAGCAGTGGTCTGTTCCCCGGACCCGTAGCCGCTCCAGGGCAGGGCTCGGGTCGCTCTGGCTCCCCAGCGGCTGGGACAAGGAGCGCTGGTAAAGTGTTTGGGGCTGACATGACGAGGGCAAACGACTGCAACTCTACCCCGGACGCCTGGGCCCCAGCTGAAACCGAGACCCACCAGAGGTTGCAATCGGTACATGCGCGGGGCGCAGGGTACGCTGGGACTTGTAGTTCCCAAGGTCCGTACTGGGGCGCTTGGACCTAGCGGGCGGAGCGGCTCTGGCTCCAGGTCCGCGTACAGCGAGCTCTGGCCCTGCGGACGCAGGCAGAGGCCTCACTGGAGGTTCCTGCACTACACTGCCAGCCCGCGGCCGCCCCCTATCGTTCAGTCCTCTCTTGCCCCGCTCCTCGGGCGCACGGCGCAGGGTCCAGGCCGGGCGTTACCTGGGGCCGCGGCGGGGCTCCACCCCCACCGGGCGGCCGGCGCGTCGCTCCCGCTGCAGCCCGGG
This sequence comes from Camelus ferus, assembly GCF_009834535.1. NCBI lineage: Eukaryota > Metazoa > Chordata > Mammalia > Artiodactyla > Camelidae > Camelus > Camelus ferus. Next base: position 3,627,362 of record NC_045717.1, on the reverse strand, counting down.
GTCCCGGTCCCGCTGCCGCCCGAGCGCCGCCTGCCGCGGCCCCCCCTCTGGCCCCACGCAGTGGAACCGTCCGCAGACCTCTTCACCCAGGCGCGCGCGCACGCGCGCGGTGCCCACGCCGGCTGCGCAGTTTCACCCTCGCTCCCGCGCGCGTATGGGAGTACCTGGACTGCACCAACCGCGCAGGAGCGGAGGGTGGGGGGCGGGGCGTGTTGGGCCACGCCCAGTGTCCCGCGGCAAAGGGCGCGCAAGGGCGAAGCGCCCAGCCACCTCCTTACTACCCGTGTGACCTTGGACGAGTGACTAAATAGGAAAGATAATACGACTCCGTGGTCGTTCAGAGAACCTTCGCTTGGCGGATAGTCTGTTCCCCTACCCCAGCCTCGGAATTTTTTGCGGGGGTTGGTAGTGGAATCAGGGATCGATACACAAAGAGCAAACACTCAGAGATCAGTACATCTTGGTTCCTCCCTTTGGGTCATTCTCTGAGATTCAGTTTCCTTGTGTGTGCAATGGGAGCGATGGTATCTTCTTCGGGAGGTAGGGAGATTCTAGTGACAAGAGAACGCCCATGCCTATCGCTAGAGCCAGCCTGGACTAGAGCGTGGCTGATACCTGCTCAGGTAGGGCATCCCGAGTCCTAGGTGGGATCCCCGCCGCCTGCATCCTCGGGTATAATTGGCCGAGGACTACAATTCCCAGTGCGCCCCGCTCCCACAGGGTTCATGCCGGGAGTTGTAGTCTCTGCAGACCTCGCCTCTCAGAGACTGCCCCCAGGAGGCCCTCTTTTCTTAGCCCAGGACGTGGCTCCAATGCGGAGGGCTATTTAGGCCTGCACACCCGAGGCTGACTTATTATTTTATTTAAGTTTATATTTGTTGAGATATTCCCATGTGCCAAATAATATTCTAAGTGCTTGACACAAATTAACTTAGTTGTTCCTTAAAGTCTGGTGACTGATTGAGGGAATATTATTCTCCCTGTTTTACAGATTTGAAAACTGAGGCATAGGGAGCTGAAGGGGTTTTGCTGAGAAGTGGCAGTGCCCAGGATTTCTGCTCAGCTTCACATCTAGAGCCTGCTTTTTCTCTCATTCTGGTTCATCCTTTAACAAACATTTTGTTTTCTTTTTCCTTTTCTTTTCTTTTCTTTTCTTTTCTGTCTTTCTTTCTTTTTTAAATCAGAACTACATTTAGGCCAAATTTAGGGTATACTAGTTATACAGTAAAATGCACAAATCTTACTTACATAGCTGAGTGCATTTTTCATAAATGCATATCCCCGTGTGACTAAAATCCAGTCAAGATCTAGAACATTTTTACCACTCCAAAAAGTTCCCTCCTCCCCCCTGCAAGTCAGTTTCCTCCAGACAGAGCTACTTATCTGGTTCTTATCCCTACAGATTTATTTTACATGTTTAGAACTTCAGGTCGGTGGGATGGCTGGCTGTGTAAATGCTGCCTTGTTTTCATTCTGCACCATGTTTTTGAGATCCAACCTGTGGTGTGTATTAGTATTCTGTCCTCCCTCCCCCGGTCCTCCAGCTTTATTGAGATCTAATTGACATATAACATTGTGTAAGTTTCATGTGTATTACACTTATACAATACATTTGTATATTGCAAAATGTTTCCCCCAATAACCTTACGTCCTTCACCTACACAGTTACCATTTTGTTGTGTTGTTATGGTGAGAACATTAAAGCTCTATTCTCATAACAACTTGCAGATTCTCTCATAAGTACTTTCAAATATAGGAGAGATACAATAGTGTTAGTGATAGTCACCTTGCTGTACATAAGATCCCCAGAACTTACTCACCTTATAACTGAAAATTTGTAATTTTTGACCAACATCTCCCCATTTCCACCTCCCCACCCCCACCCCAGATTCTGGCAATCACCATTCTACAATGTATCTAGGTATTTGACTTAAAAAGAATTCTACATATAAGTGAGATCATGCAGTATTTGTCTTTCTCTGTCTGGCTTATTTCACTTGGCATGATGCCCTCCAGGTCCATACATGCCATCACAAAATGGTAGGATTTCTTTATTTTTATGGCTGAATAATATTGCATTGTGAGATATATCACATTTTCTTCATCTATTCATCCATCGATGGTCACTTGGGTTGTTTTCAAGTCATGGCTATTGTGAATAATGCTGTAGTGAATCCCATGTCTTTTTTTTTTTTTTTAACGTGCTGAATGGTCTTCCATTGTATGAATGTACAATAGTTAGAAACCAATCCTTTGAACGCATGACCCCTGAGTTCCAGCCACTTTGGTCTTTCAGTTCCTCCAGGGGCTAGGGTCTTTCCAGAGTGGGGCTTTAGACACAGTTCCTTCTGCCTGGGCTTCTCTTTCCTTCCTCTTAGCCTGACCTACTCTGCTCTCACACAGAGTCTCCCTCTGTGGGAGCAAGGATGCTTATCCCTGCCTGGCCGGTGCCCATCGCCAAGCACAGTGCCTGGACAAAGTGAGCGTTCAGCCCTCATCTATTGAATGAACACGGAAGTGGCCGGGGGGTGCCCAGGAGGGCTGTGTGACACCAGCTTGCATTCCTTGAGGGCTCAGAGGTCTGTTCCATCTCAGAACTCCATTACCTGGACTGAAAGAAAACAGCCACATGTTATTGTACCTCCCCTATTTCCCTGATGTGGAAACTGAGGCTCAGAAGTGGAGAATGGCTTGTTGTAGGTCACACAGCCAAGAAAGGACATAGCTGGAATGTGAACCCAGGTCTGCCTGGCTGCAGCACCAGCCTGGGATGGTGGTGGTGGGGAGTGATGGGAAGGAAGAGCTGAGGGAAGGTTCTGGGGGAGTTGTCTCAGAGCAGCGAGGGGCAGCAAGGCCTGGTGCTCCCGGAATTTAGGCCCAGTGCAAGTGGCTGGGGCAAGTTTGAAGTCAATAAAACATGTACAGTTGGGGCCATGGAGTGGAGGTCATGGGAGGAGGTGAGTTCCCCATCACTGGAGGTGTGCAAGCCATGGCAGAACAGCCCATTAGAAGGGGTCCTTTAGAGGGAGTGTGTACCCTGGGGAAGGGGCTCAGAGGCCTGGAGGGAGGTGAGGAGCTGGGTCCCATGAGTCCCTAAGTTCTTTCTAAGGTGGAAGGCTTCAAGTCTCTGACACCAAAGGGCTACTCTTGGGCTTTTCCCTCAGCTGTAAAACAGAGCCAGAAAGGAAACTTACACTTTGCAAAGCCGTGTGCAACATGGAGGGACGATTGGAAGGCTGAGGAGGGACTGGACATATTCACAGCAAAGAGCCACACTCAGCCCAGGCTCTCCAGGGCACCTCTGACGCTGTATCCTGAGGGTGGGGAAGGGGGTGGGGCTCCAACTAGCAGATGAAGAAGTCATGGCTCAGAGAACAGTGGACGTCATACAGCTGATCAGAGGCAAGTGAGGACCTCCTTCCAACTTGATTGATTTCTGAGCACATGGTGAGTGCACACAGTAGGTTGCCAGCAAAGACAAGCAATGAAAAGTTTCTCTGGTCAAAAATTGAAAAAACCAAACTCCTAGGACATGTGTATCTGAATTGCTACCTCACATGCACACCCCTCCATCAGTGGCCCTGGACTAGTGCTTTACCTTGTTACCAATTGAAATTTATAACAAACCTATGGGTTGGGTTCTGCTGTTGTACCCATTTTACAGATGAGGAGTTTGGGGGTCAGGGAGATGCACTGCCTTGCCTGAGGCCCCCAGCTGGTAAGTGTTGGGGAGAGGATTATGACCCAGGTCATCTGAGTCCACATTCTGTCTGGCCTCTTATCCCTGCTTTGTTCCTGGCTGCCCACCACACCCTGAAGCTGACTCTGGGCCTGGGCCTGTTCCTCACACCTAGATCATCACAGCCCAGAGCCCAATGACCTTCTCAGATCGCCTTGTGGCAGGCAGACAGGTGCCTCTTGAGATGAGAAAGGCACCATCTGGCCACACCTGGCTCATCCACATACTGTCCAAAGGTCTGAGCAGACCAGGACACGCCCTGTGAGGGCCAGAGAGTGACTCAGAGCTGTTGGCCCCAGCAGTCAGAGCAGGGAGGGAGAGCAGGGGCTGAGGCTGGGGTCTGCCCTGCCCAGTTCTGGGCAGAGAGACCAGGCTAGCTCCCTTGGCCTGGGGCCTGGCAGAGTTGCCTACCACTTAGGCCACCCGTGATCCCACCTCATCGCTACAAAAACTAACATTCCCTGAACCTTCACTCTGGTTGGGCACCTTGCCGGGGACTTTAAATGCATGACGTCATTTCATCCTCACTATCGCCTTCCGAGGTAGGCTTCATCTATTACTTGTAATTTACAGATGAGGAAATTGAGGCTTAGAGAGATTCTGTAACTTGTTCCACTACAACTGAACCCTACCCTGACCCTAAACCTGATTTCTTAACAACTACGTTGTAATAGTCATGTCAAGTACTGTCCAGCCTCCTGCAGCATCCTTGGAGACACACAAGTGGAAATACCTCTTAAGTACTAGGAATTGCACCATGGCCCCCAGATCCTGGCTCCCTCTGTCTCTCTGTCTCTCTCTCTTTGTATGTGTGTATGTATGTTGGATGGATGCTGGAATTAATGGAGCCCAGATCCTGTTTCTCTTTTTGCCTTGGCTGCTGGCAAGCTCACATCCCACTCTATGGCCCACCTCTGACGCTTATCCAGAACTTCAAGGCAAATATTTAAATATTGTATGGACTCTATTCAGGCCTAAATTCACCTCATTTTTCTAACTTGTTTTCTCTTCATCCAGGTTTCTTCACTTTTTTAAGCTTGTTGTAGCACATATTTTTTCCAATTCTTAAAAATTGTGATGAAATATATATGACATGAAATTTATCATCTTAACCATTTTCTCAAATGTACAGTTCAGTGGTATTAAGTATATTCATATTGTTGTGTGAACATCACTGCTATCCACCTCCAGAACTCATTTCAGCTTGCAAAACTGAAACTCTGTACCCACTCCATCCTCCCCCAGCCCCTGGTGACTACCATTCTCCTTTCTGCCTGTGATTTTCTCTACTCCAAGTAACTCCTATAAGTGGAATCAGTTTTTGTCTTTTTATGACTGGCTCGTTTCACTCAGCATAATGTCCTCAAGGTTCATCTGTGTGGTAACATGTGTCAAAACTTCCTTCCTTTTTAAGGCTGACTAATATTCCATTGCACTGATAGGTCACATTTTGCTTATCCATCTGTCTGTTGATGGACACCTGAGTTGCTCCCACATTTTAGCCATTGTGGATGACACTGCTGTGAACACAGTGTATGCACAGCATATATATTTTGATCATCTGTTTTAAATTTAGGGGTTTGGGGAATAAACTTTCTATTAAAATGCCTGGCATATAGTGTTAATCAACACATGTATATATTAAGGGTAAGTCAGTTGTGGTGCCTGGCCAGGAGGAGAGAGCCACCCAGGATGATGACAAACAGTGGGCATGTGTCCTGAGAAAACTATGGTTTCAATGCCCTGGGGGCCCAGACAACTGGTGGGTGGGGTCCTTGCCACATGCCTGGCCCCAGGCCAGGAACAGTATCTCAATTATCTGATTTTATCCTCGCAAGAATCCTATGAAGCAAGTAATATTTTCTCCAGTGTGGATGTCCACTATCATGCTACAGGGAGAAGTGGGGACTCCAGGAGGCTTGACAAGGAGATGACCAAGCCAAGTTCAAACTCTGGCCTCTCTAACCTCAATTCTGTCTGTGCCCCTTTCTTAGCATCTGGGTCGGGTGGGAGAGGGATGGGGCACTTCCTGCCTTGAGGGGGATTGTCACCAGGACAGACCAATTCAACCAGGCCTAGCAGAAAAAGGAGTGTATTAATTCAGCAACTGAGGAGTCAGGTGGTGGATGGCTTCAGGCATGGCTACATCCAGAGGCTCACACACAGTCATGAGGAGTCCAGGTGTCTCTATTTCTTAGTTCTGCTTTACTCAGCCTTAGATTATTTCTCAGTAGACTTTACTCTCATGGTTGTAAGATGGAGAGCTGTTGGAAGTCACATTCCTACAGCTTAGACATCCCAGCAGGGAGGAGTGAGGTTCTCATTCTCAATAGTTCCAACAAAAGTCCTTTATTTGAGTCCCGTTGGTTCTCACTGGCCCAGCTTTGCGCACATGTTCAGACTGGAACCAGCAGCTGTGGCCAGCGGGTTGCTGTGCTGGACTGGCCAAGCCTCATCTCATGCCCCTCAAGGGATAAGGAGAGGGTGAGATGAGGAGATTCCCCAAAGGAAACTGGGTGTTGTTACCAGGGAAGCGGGGAGAGCTGCAGGGCAGCCAGCACAGGGGTGGGCAGGGGGAAGTGTGGAGGAGGCCCCATCGGGTGAGGAGAAATGAGGCGAGCCAGGGTAGGGCTCTCTCCTCATTGTAGGGCCTTGGTGTTGTGGTCAGAGATGATTCTTGGTTTATGGTCACTTCCCCTCTCTGAGCCCCACAACCTGTCTCTGTAGTGATCATAACAGTGCCTGCCTCTCCTGGGTGATGTCAGGCAGCAGAGAGACCATGATGTAAAGCACACAGTAGGTGCTCAATAAATGCTGATCCCAGCTCCTCAGGAGGCACAAGGATCTCCCCCTCAGGACTTCCCTGGAGCTGAGGGCATATTTGCATGCTTCAGGCCTCACTGAGTGCCTGCTCTGGGCTGGGTGTCTCCCTGGCCAGCCTCGCAGGTCCCTGGCATGGGAGGACCTAGCACCCCTGGGTCCCGACGCAGGCAGCAGGACTCAGAGAGGGGCGGTGACTTCTCTAAGCCTCCCAGCCAGAAGAACTCTAGGACCCCTTTCTCCTGTGTCGACATGGGGATGGTTGGACCTCTGAGGCTAGAGGAGGAGTTGGGGATTTGGACTCTGCCAGGAGGCCGTGGGTGCTGGGTTGGTACCTAAAGCCAGCCTGGAGGTGGATGAGCCCCGGGGGAGGGCAGATCCCTCTGAGGGCCTCCACAGAGGAGAATAATCGCTTCTCTGCGGAAACCTCATGTTTGCTGGTTACACTGTTTCACTAGTTCCCTCCCCTGACATTTCCTTTCTCACCTTCCCACAGGTCCCCTGCCACTGAGGACTTTTACAGCAGGGAGAGGACTGAGGGTCCAGACGTCACCCTCTTCATCCTTTCCACCTCCCGCCTGCCCCGGGGCTGGACCTGGTTCCTGTGTCCTCTGGGCTCTTCTCTGCCCGGCCCTGGCTCTGTGGCCTAGGCCTCCAGGCCTGCGGGCATTGGGGTCCATCGCCTTGGTCCTGCCCTCCTACCCGCTCCTGGGCTGCTGTCAGGGCCTCCTGAGGAGTCATTCTTTCCCAGGAGGTGTGGTCTCTGTCAGGGTTAATGATTCCTCAGGGGAGGCGGAGATGGTGCCAAAGTCTGCTGGCCGCACCACCACAACCCTGGACGGTGCCCACCTGTGCCCGCGGTGCCAGCCTCTGCCTCCCGGGCCCCTTCTGGGGCACAGGTAGGGACAGCACTGCTCTGCAGCAGGGGCGCGCCGTCTCCTGGCGAGGGGTAGGGACTGAGGAGGGTTGGTGGGGCCAAGGCGAGCTTCGGGGACACCCCCACCCCAGCTGGGTGGGAGCTCTGGGCAGAGGGAGCGCACACTGGGGCTGGGTTGGGCAGACCTGGAGTGAGTCCCAGCCTGATCACAAGGCCTCCGTTTCTTCTGCAGTTTGGGGCAAATGATGTCTATTGCCAGGGTTCTGATGGCTCCCTTCCTTCTGAGGCCTTGGGCAATTTAGACCCACTGAGGACTCTTCCGAGGATGAAAGGGAGGCAGGTCCCCTAGAGCAATCATTTCACCTCCCTGGGTCCCTTTCACAGGAAGCCCCGAGAAGTGAAGACAAAGGTGGCTGAGCCTGGAGCCGCCAGAGCTCCAACTCAACTCTTTGGGTTCAGATCCCAGCTCCATCCTGACTTCGGGTAGGCTCCATAACTCTCCTGGGCCTCAGTTTCCTCCTCATCTGTAGGATGGGGATGGTAACTATGCAGGAAAGAGGCTGGAGAGCCCCGGAGCAGTTCAGCCTGTGGTCCATGATGGGGTCCAGTGCCTCCTCGGTCAGCACTAGGAAGTGTCCAGCTGGGACTCAGTACAGGCTGGCCCCCAACTCTGGCCCATTCCCAGGCCCCAGCACATGTCTTCGCCCTGGGGTACCGGGTGGAGACTCAGCTGAGAGCTGGGTGGGCCTGGGCCTCTTCCCCGAGGGAGAACTGCTGGGTTAGGGCACCAGGCACAAAGCAGGGGTCCGGGCACCGCTGAGATCCAACTGTTGGAAACAAGCCGTGAACAGTATGTGGACGCTGGTTCTCACTGGCACCCTGTTTCCCAGCAGGGAAACTGAAGCCCAGAGAGGATAAGGGCTTGCCTGGGGTGGCACAGAAAGTAAGTGGAATGCTGCAGTCTGAACACAGGACCCTTTGACTCCAGATCTGTCTGCCAGGGAAACAGCCTGGGGCTGGGACAGGAGGGGCTGCGTCCCCTCCACTGGAGTCGAGTGGAGCCCAGACCAAGGCTGTCCCAGGAGCTCCTGATTTAGGAGCCAGTCTGGGTCTAATGCTTTGCCCCTTCCTCTGGGGCATCCCTCTCTGAACTTCTCTGGGCCTCAGTTTCCTTACCTGGCCTCTGGAACGATCATTCCTACAGCTGGGAAACAACGCTGAGAAGTAAAGGAGAAAGTGGAAGCAAAGGTTGTGGTCAGTTCGAGGTGGCGGTGGTGGCGCCCGCGTGTCTCAGGAGGTGGGGGGGCTAGAGCCACTCTAATTCACCTCCGCACCCTTTCCGACCTTTCCCCAAGCTCCCTTTGAGAGTAGGGGAATGGGAGGGGTAGCGGGAGCTTGAGGGAGGGGGTTTGGGAAGAAAAGAAGCTGTAACTTCCAGAACGTAGATGGTCCCCTTTTTCAGAAGGCAAACTGGGGAGGAGGGAGGAGGGAGGAGGGAGGAGGGAGGAGGGAGGAGGGAGGAGGGAGGAGGGAGGAGGGAGGAGGGAGGAGGGAGGAGGGAGGAGGAGCTGCAGGGGCAGCTGTGCTGTGACTGGGCCCCAAGAAGGGGAAGCCTCCCTCACTCCCAGGCCTGCGGAGAGGGCTAGCCTAAGCCCCCTTGAGTCTCCTGCCCTGTCCAGCCCATGGGTGACTCCATTCACTTCTTGGTCACTGGTGCTTGCTGTGTCCCCTGCCCCGGCTGGGTTACCAGGAGCTTCAGGGCCAGAGGAGGGGCCACCAACACCTGAACTTGGCTCCATACCTGACCTCACTTTGGAGGACAGAGAATTTGCACAAATGCAGAAGACTAGGGGAAGTGTTCTGGGCAGAGGGGAGGGCATATGCAAATGTCTGGAGGCAGGAAAACCCGGTGTGTACTGAGAACAGGTGAATTCAGTGTCTCTGGGCCACAGGAAGGGGAGAGCAGCTTGTGTGGGAAGAGACCCAGCACCTGTGAGGCCCTAGCTTGCCAGGAGGAGGGAGGCATGGGAAGTGTGTTCTGCAGTCAGTGGGAGCCATGGTGGAGGTTTGAGCTGGGGAGTGGCTGTGCCCAGTGCCCGGGGGAAGGCTCACTGGTGGGGCAGGTTCAGCCTGTACCGTCCTGAGCTCACACGGGCTCTGTGCGTTTTTCTCAGGTGACCGAATCTAGGGGACGACGCTCTGAACTGTAGAACTTTGGCCTCATTATGATCAAATGAGCCTGTGTTTATAAAGGTCTCTGTGACAAGGAGGAGGCAGGATTGCCTGAGAGGCAAGGCAGGAGGGAGGGGGGAGTCAGAAGAAACTTCGATGAGGGCTGAGTAGAGCTGGGTGTGGGAAGGGGGCCTGGAGGCGGAGGCCGTTCTGCCTGCACCTGGACCCCCGGGGCTCTGCGCGGCCTGTGGGCAGAGTCTGGCTGAAGAGGAAAACCAAGCCTGGAAGGAGAGAGCACAGACGTCCTGCTCTGGGCTCTGATTACTGACTGGGTCACAGCCCTTCCCCTCCGGGACCACGGCGTGCTAAGGACGCCATTGTAATGGGTGCAAAGTTCCAGCCACAGCGAGCGTCCCTCCTTGCCAGCTCCCTTCCCCTCAGGACTGGATCCAAGGGCAGGCATCTCCCATCTTCCCAACTGCACTTTGATTGGCAAGGAGCACACCTGGCATACCTGTGGCTGAGCCCTGAGTGACTAATTGTCTTATGGCCGCTGATTCACCTCTGAAGGAAGGCAGCAAGAGAGCAAAAGAGCAAAGAAGTGAGGGGGCAGGTCCAAGAGCGCACCAAAGGGGCCCCAGGACTACCTGCATCCGGCCAGCGTTAAGCGCCCAGGGTTTTGCCCACACAGTGGGTGCCAGCAGCCTGCGTCATCACCGACGCCCAGCTCCATCTGCGTCTCTGCTGTCAGGCCGCCACCATTCTCATCACCCCACAGCCACCGCCACCACCAGCTCCGTCTGCATCCCCACCCTCATCACACAAACATTACCGTTGCGTCCATCCCCACCGCCTCACTGCCACCATCAGCTCTTGCATCCCCTCTGCCACCCCTACCCCTAACGCAGCTGCTGGCCCTCTCCCAAACCCACCTGCACAACCAGCTTCTGGACTGCCTCAGTCACTCCCTACTCTTCACCCTAACGCCATCACACCAGCACCTCCCACAGCATCGTCGTCCCCAAGCAGAGTCTGTCTCACCGAGGACTATGGCTCAACACACATGGGAGGCCTGAGGACTTATTAGTTTCTCCCAAGAAGCCAAGGCCATTCGCATATCCCACCCAAGCTCAGCGTAGCCCTGCTATCCAGCATGTGAGCTGTTCCCAGCTATCATCTCTGGGGACCTTGGGGAGCCACAGTTTTCACAGCCACTTCCCTGTGGGCGCTGGCTAGAGTCCCACTACAGGTAATGAAATACAGTCCTTGGCGTCCTCCACACACAGCCCCACCCTGTTCGTGACCTCTATGCTCACTCACAGAGCCTGGGCAGGATGATGGACGCAGGGGAGAGACGGGAGCAGTTTCCATGGTAACTGCACTGGAAGTAGCGGTCCTAAGGGGAAGACGGCCCCACGAGATGCGATGCGGAAGGAAGGGATCTGCATTTGCTGAGCAGCTACTGTGTGCCGGGCATTGAGCTGGCACCTTCTGTTCTCACACTCCTGATCCTGAGGGTGACAGTCTTGGTGACCAGGATCCTGCCTCAAGGCTGCACTATTGTTTCTCCATTGTTCCTCCCTTGTCTCTGCCTTCCCTCCCTTCCCTGATTGGCAGCTGTTTGAACCTGCCCTTTGGAGCTCAGGGAAGGTCAAGGAGGCTGAATGAAGCCTGTCACCTCTTGTTTCCTACAAACAAGAACCAGGGAACACGGAAAGATTTGCACCGGGAAGGCCCCCACAAGGTCCTGCTTGGTGTCAGTTTGATATGTTTGCCTGTTTCCCTGGTGTAACTACTTCTTCTTTACTATTTATCTGTTGATGGACATTTAGGCTTTGAATTGGTTGGTTTACATATGAAAGGAGGGTTTGCAGGCAGGTCGTTTGTTCTGTCTAGGAAATGGCTAGCTGCGGGAGGGGCAGTGTCTCCCAGGCCCAGCGGAGGGAGGCCTGGGCACCTGCTGCCCCTTCCCTGATGCCTCTTCCCTCAGGTCTCTCTGGACGTGATGGCGTGGCGGCGGCTGTCCTGCCTCTTGCTTCCTGCCCTCGCTGTGTCTGGTAGGTACCTCCCCTCCCCCACAGGGCAGCACTAACCTGGGGACCCTGGGCAGAGCCCTCCAGGAGGGAGGTTGCTACTTCATCAGGAAACACCCTGCTCCTCTGGCCTAGGGAGGCCTGGGGAGGAATCCAGGCCCAGGCAGGTGAGCTGGGCTGCAGGTCGACCAGTGGGACGGGATGCAGACTCCCATGGGGACAAGTTGGGGGGGGGGGTCAGTCTTTACAGGGGTGTCCAGATGTTTCAGCGCTCCAACCCTTACAGTGGCAGCCAACGTGGCCCCGACCTTCCTGTCCAACATGTCCATAGTGAGCCTGCCCGAGGACCTACCCGTGGGTGAGTAACCATCCCTGTGCCGAGACCGTGCCAAGCCCTCACCCACAGGATGGTCCCGGGGGCTCCCATGTGGGCTTGCTCCCCAGCCCTGCAGCTCCATGGCTCGTCACAGGGCAAAGGCGGCCTAAAGGGAGTTTGTTCCAGAAGTTTGTTTTCTCCTTTTCAGCTTTTGGGTCAAGGGTTCTCACATGGCATCAAATAGTTAAAACTCACGCCAGGAGAACATTCCTCCCCTTTTCCATCTCTTTCAGTCTGTCTGATTTCCCCGAGGAGAGAGTGTGCCCTTGCTACCGTTGTCTCTCTTCTGTCTCTCTCACTTGCTAATCTCTCTCCAGCCTCTGCTATTTTATTTTCCCAAACTGGGAGGGGAGGGGGAGAGAGAGAGAGAGAGAGAGACAGAGACAGAGACAGAGACAGAGACAGAGAGAGACAGAGAGCGAGCAAGCTGGTGAGTGCAGGCTTTAGGCTCAGAGCCTTTCACACACAAACACATCTCACCAGAAGGCACTGCCTTTGCCTTGTGTTTCTTGTCTTTGGAGCATTACCTTCTATCACTGGCAGGTAGGATGGGCTTTCCATCTACAGTAGCAATCTAAAGTTTGCTTTTAAAATAAATGTATTGACATGAAATAGGAATTCAGTTGCAAGAAGAGTCGTAAGTGACGAGGACATGGATGTGGCACAGACCGTGGTGATGTACAGGACTGAATGACGTTCAGGAAACATCATTTCAGATGAAGCCGTAGGGACTGGATGCCAAATTCCCAGCAGGCAGGATGGGGGATGAAGAAGCAGAAAGGATAGATAGATGACTGTATTCGTTGGGATATGGGGTCAGCTGTGCAAAACAGACCCCAAGTTACAGAGGTGTAAACGAGGTCAAGCTTTGTTATTCTCACACAGCTGTCTAGAGCAGCGAGTCCAGGGCTGTTGGAGGCTCTGCTCCATCAGGCTGTTCCTCGCTCCGTGCTTCTGGTGTCAGGACCCTCCATCCGTGCCCAGGCTCTGCCTCCCCGAGGGCATGGCCCTCATCCATATGGTCCAAGATGGCTCATGCCATACCCTATTCCAGGGAGAGGTGTGCAGAGGAAGGGGCCAAGAAAGCTTGTCCCCTTCTCATAACGGGATTCCAGACTTTACACACGTTACTTCTGTTCACATCTCATTGGCCAGAACTTAGCTGCGTGCCCTAGCTGTAAGGGAACTTGAGAAATGAGTTTTGTTTCTTTTAATGGATGTGCTGGGGGTTGAACCCAGGACCTCATGCTTGCTGAGCATGTGCTCTACCACGGAGCTATACCTTTCCCCCAAGAAATGAGATCTTTATTTTAGTTGGCCGTGTGCCTAACTCAAAATCTAGGTTTCTATTAGTCTGAGAGAAAGGGGATTGTGAATATTGGGAGACAATTACAGTCTTTGTTGCAGTGTCAGAATTGGGACCGCAGGTATCTAAAGCTGCGGATGAAGCAAAAGGCTGCATCAAAGAAGGTGAACTCCAGAGTTGGCCTTAGTCTTGGTACATGAAGAAAGGATGGGCGACAGGTTTTGCAGCCACGAAAGCCACATCCATTTGGATGTGGTTGCCAGGACAGCAAAGTCTATTAAGGGTTATATTAATAAAGGTTTAAAGCCCGGAATGAGGGAGGTGATAGTCTCATTATATTCTGAGATGGCTTAATTCTTCCTGGAAGACTGAGCTGAAGTCAAACTATTTGATATCTATGAATGTCCTTTGTACAACAGAGAAGTAGTGTACACATGTTAATGATATTTTACATATATTTTCACATCTGTTTGTTCAAGGACAAACACATACACACACACCCCTCCAGACAAATGTCACAAATATATGTAACCCAAATGCCCTCAAGATCTCCATTCTCATAGATAATCCTTTAATTTCATGTCTGATCTCAGCCAGACCAAACAAGGGTCTTCTCTTTCATGATCACAGGGCCCCTCTCTGGACTTTCTTAAACCACAGAGTTATTTCCTCCTTCCTGAGATGACTTTTATGTCTCTCTTGGTGTGTGAAAGCATTTTCAGTCAGGTTTTAAAAAATGTTATTTAGATATTTTATTTTGAAGTATAGTATATGCTCAGGAAAGCACATGTAACTGCCAGGAAATAGGATCTTGCCAGCACCCCATCCCCTTCCTCCCCTTCTGGTCACTCCCCATCCTTTCTCTCCTGCACAGGGCCTGTTTTCCTGACACTAACACTGTACAGTAGTTTAGTATTGTAAGGTAGACTTTAAAAAAGATACACTGCGTTTCAAATATCAAATTCAAGTTTAGTAACAGAGACCTAACATATGTCTTTTATTTCTGGAGTGCTTATTGATTTGTTTGTTACATTTAATTTTTTTTAGACAGACTTTTGAAAAAGCCTTTCTTCCCTGACCCACCTTTCTATGACCATGGACAAATGTGTACAGAGAAGGATTAACACACACCCACTCCCCTCCCACATTTCCTTGGGTATGAAGGCCGTTTTGTGTTTTGATATTTCTGAATCAGGATGTGTCTTATATGTGAGATAGTCACTTAACACAGAATGACTCCACCCCAGCAGTCATTAAATTGACAGTGTGTCTCACAACCAAGGAAACGTAATGTAGACACTGACATTGTTTTAGCCCGATGGTCTTCCTGGAGGAGGGGGTGTGGGTGGGGAGAGATCAAGCTTCTAAAGAGTTTCTGGAGGAGCCAGGACTGCTTGAGCAAAGAAGAGTAGACTCCAGGTGTGCTGCCAAGACTGTCCCTGAAGGGCTGTCGTGCGCAAGACAGGGGGGCTGGTTCTCCCAGACCCTCAGGCTGGGTGCTGCCTCCCCCCCGACCCCAACTGCATTGTGCTGCAGTGTTCTGGCACTTTTGCTTTTATGCACCCCTTCCTCCAGAAAAAATATATTTAAAGTGTACATTTTTTAAATTGAAGTATAGTCAGTTTACAATGTTGTGTTAATTTCTGGTGTAAGCATAATGTTTCAGTCATGCATATACATACAGACTCCTTTTCATACCCTCTTTCATTATGGGTTACTACAAGATATTGAATATTGGTCCCTGTGCTGTACAGTAGAAACTTGTTGTTTATCTATTTTATACATAGTAGTTAGTATGTGCAATTCTTGAACTCCCAAGTTTATCCCTCCACCCCCTTCCCTCTCTGGTAACCATAAATCTGTTTTCTATGTCTGTGAGTCTGTTTCTGCTTTGTTAATAAGTTCATTTATGTCATTTTTTTTAATGGCGCTGGGAAAACTGGACAGCAGCATGGAAATCAATGAAGCTAGAACACTCCCTTACACCACACATTGTGTCATTTTCACATATATATACACACACTTCTTTATCCATTCATCCTCTGATGGGCATTGAGATTGTCTCCAGGTCTTGACCCTTCTGACTTTAAAGGAAATTAAATGTTCTTGTGGGCCTCGCGGGCAGCTCGGCCAGGTCAGTATTGAATCAGGCGGCCATGGACCCTGGGCATTCCCTGTCCCGTCTCCAGGTGCCGAGGCCTTCTGGTTGGCAGCTCAGGACAGGGACAATGACCCTCTGACCTATGGGATTAGTGGTTCCTATGCCTACTTCTTTAGTGTCACCCCGGAAACTGGGGAAGTGAAGCTGGCCAGCCTTCTGGACTATGAGGTAAAGTGAAGCAACCTGGGGAGTCTTGGTGCCGGGGGCGGGGAGATGGGGAGAGCCCTTGGGCCCCGAGCAGGGCTCACCCTGGTCTCTTTCTCTCTGCCCACTGCAGACGCTCTACTTGTTCGCCATCACCATCTCTGTGAGCGACGGTCACAACAACCCAGTGAGTCAGAAGTGGGGAGGGGAGGGTGGCCCAGGGGTCAGAGAGCAGGGGACTGAGGGCCCAGTTCTCACCCGGTCCCCCGTCTCAGATGAGCGGAGTGAGCCCCAGTGAACAAAAAACAAACTGAAGATCAATTTTTATCAAAATTATACTTGTCCATTTTAGGGTCATACAATCTTACAAGATTTTAATATTTATCATTAATTTATGTAATTAGATAAATATATTGTTTACCTTTTGTGTATCTATTTTGTATATCTATTGTATATCATTAATTTCATTATTAATTTATACTAACACACACATTAATAAAAAAACAAGTGCCAAATACCTCCCTACCCTCTCTCCACAGAGACCATCACTTTCAACCCCTTTGACTGAGTGGGTTGGTCTCAGTGTTCGTACCTTTCAATAACATGCTTTTATAGCTATGTCTCATGTCTGTGAAAGTTGGGTTTTTGTCTTTATAACCTATTCCCCGAACCCCATCCATTAAAGAAAAGATTGTTTTAATGACTTGGATATTCAAAAATACTTTCTCTCTGTAAATATTTTAAAAACTGCAGATGTGGGGAGGGTGTATCTCAGTGGTCGAGTTTGTGCTTCGCATACACAAGGTCTTGGATTCAGTCCCCAGCACCTCCGTAAATAAATAAAAATAAACAAAATTAATTGCCTTCCCTCACAAAAAAAATTTTTTTTAAACTGCAGGTAAAATTCAAATCCCCTTGGGGGAATCCTTCCCAGCCCACTCCCATGTGAGGTATCCACCATCACTGTGTTCTTTTCTATGTTCGCTAAGCATTCACATACATATATGCATCCACGAAGAAAGATCGTAGTTTTTGGTGTGTTTTCTTAAACCCACATGGGATCCTTCTGCACATATGGTCTTGAACTGCCTTGTCCACTTAACAATCAGCTTTGTGGGGTGGGAGAGTGTATAGCTCAGTGGTGGAGTGCATGCCTAGCATGCACCAGGTCCCAGATTCAATCCCCAGTACCTCCATTAAAAAACAAACAAACAAATAAACCTAATCACCAATCAGCTTTGGAGCCCTTTCTGTGTCTGTACATGAGTCCCTCTTTCCTGTTTCCTGTATGTCTGTAGCCCAGTGTCGGGGTGAACCACCGTGCTTAGCTGGTCTCCTCAACACTGAAGTTGTTCACAGCTTTATGCTGTGGCTAACAAAGCTAAAAGGAACATTCTTGCAATAAGACAGACACATTTTAGATTTTTTAAAATGACCTAATGATTTCCACCGTGTACTCTCCAATGGTTCAGACGTGTGGAGAGAGAAAAACTAAATAAGGAGTAAATCCACATGAAGTGTATCGGAAGTTCTTTGTACAATACTTGCAACTTTCCTGGCCTTTGAAATGGTATCAAATAAAAAGTTACCCCTGACATTGCCTGATTGTTCACCTGAGAAGCTATGCCAGCTTGCACGCCCCTCCAGACACTTCTCACTTTGCTTTCTCAAGTGCCCACATTTTCTCGGCTCACCTGGGCTTTCTCACATACAGGTGCAGAAGGAAATGCAGGTGATCTTGGAGGACAGGAATGATAATGCGCCTGTTTTCCAGAACACTGGCTTCTCCACCAGCATCAACGAGGTAATATCTGCCTTAACGGGTGTATGAGTAGGCTACAGGCATCCCAGAAATCTGCTCAGAGTGGGAAGGACTAGAGAGCCAGCAGGGGATCCAGGATTGGACAGAGGACCTCCTAGAAGAGGCAACTGCAGGAACCAGAGTCAGGGCAGGCTACGTGTAACCCATGTACAGTAGTAACAGCAACATTCTGCAACCCATCAGACTGGATTGGGATTCTTTATATATAGATGGGGGGTAGGGGAGAGGAATTGATTTTCTCATGTAGCTGAAAAATTAGCAATATTCAGGCATGGCTGGATCCAGGTACTCAAGCCATGTCATCAAGAAGAGATTTCTCTCCACCTCTCAGCTCTGCTTCTCTTGTTGCCTCCATCCTGGAGTGAGGGAAGCAGGTCTCCCTTGTAGGGGTGGAAGTGTCCCCCAGCAGCTCCAGGCTCACATCCTGCCAGCTTTGCAAATGCAACACAGACTGTCTCTTTCTCAGTGGTTCCAGCCAAACCTCCAGGGCTGACTCTCTTTGGCCCATTTTGGGTCATGTGCCCATCAGTTGAGGGGTGTGGAATGCTCCAGTTGTTCTAAGGTTGCATCATGGACCTTCCCTTCTGAAGGGGGCAGTCCTACTTGAACTGTATGGGCAGGAAGGAGGTTCCCCAGTGGTCCCCGAGCAGCAGACACAACACCACTCCTGAATTTTCATTACCACGTGGCTTCGAAGACATACAAGTTGTGGGGCCCTCCACTAGGCTGCTGAGGTCCAGACAGCTGTTGGACAGGCTCTGACCGAGTACCTACTGTGTGTCCGGCGCTGTCCTTGGTGCTGAGGATATCCAATGAAGACAGACTTGGTCACCACCCTCAGTAGCTGAATCGACAAAGCATTAAACAAATAGGATTATTTTAGATGGTGTTGAGTTCTATGAAGAGCATAAAACATGACTGGGGAGGGGGGCTGCTTTAGGTTGAGCCAGTCAGGAAAGACTCCTCTGGGTAGGTGACATCTGAGCAGAACTAAATGGTGAGAAGCCTGGGCAGTGTATTCCAGGCATTCCAGGCATTCCAGGCAGGGAATGGCAGCTGCAAAGTCTCTGAGGTGGGAATCGGCCTGGAGTGCTCTAGGCATAGCCAGGAAGTTGGTGTGGATGGAGGGTGGAGGGGGAGGAGGAGGTAAGGTCAGAGAGGTGTGCAGTGGAGAGGCCTGACCTTGGAGGGCCATGGAGGCAGTCTGGACCGTATCCTGGGCAGAATGGTTTTGAGCAAAACTGGCTGGTTTTGAGCATGAGAGTGATGTGGTCTGGCTCAACAACTTCAAAGATCTCTTTGGCCATCTTGTGGAAATAGTGAGGATGTGGACAGGTCCTGGAGGCAAAGGCCCCCCAAAAGAACCTTCCAGCTCTGCAGGGCGCTGTGTGGAACCTGCTGCTGGAGGCTATAGAGGACCCACAGGGATGTTTAAGCAGGGGCATGGCACCTCCTGGGTTCTGGAATGACCACTCATGCTGGGGCTGAGGGGCTTTGCAAATCAGAAGCCAGCTTAGGAGGCGGAGGGGCTATGTGGGGAGAGGAGGAGGGGGGCCCTCGATCCCTGCCTCCATCCAGATGCCTGCAGTGGCCCAGCCCAGGTGGGAAGGGAAGGGAAACGTCTGTGGAGCGCTGGCTTTCAGGTTCTGGAATATTTATCATTATCTTCATGGTACAGTTGGGGACACTGAAGCTCTGGGGAGGGGCGTGATGTGGCATTTAGGAGATGGATTGGAGCTTATAGGTGACAAGACCCTCATTACAGACCCTGCCGGTTGGCTCCGTGGTGTTTTCCGTTCTTGCCACAGACAAAGACACAGGGTCTGCCGGAGCCATGGTGTACTCCATAGAGAAGGTAAGTGTGTGTGGGTCCACGTGGGAGCGGGGGCCCACCGCTCCTCATGGCCACCAGGGGGCAGCATCTCCCACACAACCCGCAGGGACCTTGAGGACCAGGGGCTCAGCGGTGGCCCAGCCCTGTCCCCGCACCTTCCCCTGGCCCCCTCTGGACCTCACTTGGCCCGGCTGCCTAAGGAGGGTGCATGCTGCGGACTGGTCCCTTCTTCCCAACCTCTTGCCTGGGGCACTGCCAGGCTCTTGCCGGGTTGATGTCACCCCATGTGGTGGCTGAGGCACTCCTGGCTTCACAGAAGAGGAAATCAAGGCTCAGGGAGGTCCAGGGTCTTGACCAAGGGCACGCAGACAGTGAGGGGTGTGACCTTAATTCTCATGAAGACACACTTGCTAGCCACAGCCCGCGTCACTGAGTGCCCACGACGTGCCTGGCCCCTGCCTCAGCTCCCTTGACCATCCTTTCAAACCACTGAGGCAATATCTGAGCCCATTTCCCAGAGGTGGAAGTCGAGGCTCAGAGAGGTTACGTGAGCTTGTGAGGTCAAGAGCAGAGTCACGATTCGACCCCAGGTCCCTCAGAACAGGTCCTGGGGGCAGGGCCATCCCGGGGGAGCCTGGCTGACTGTGCTCCGCCTCAGGTCACCCCTAGCACAGACGGCAACAAGCATCTCTTCCGGATCCTGTCCAACGGCTCCATCGTCCTCAATGGCAGCCTGAGCTACAACAACAAGAGTGCCTTCTACCAGCTGGAGCTGCAGGCCTGTGTGAGTAGGGGCGCCAGCCGGGGCGGGGGCACCAGGACCTGAGCCCAGGCTCACGGAGACGCGTCCCCCCACAGGACTCAGGCGGCTGGTACAACAACAGCCTCGTCACCCAGTGCTCCTCGCCCGTCTTCGTGTCCGTCTCTGTAATCGACCAGCCGGACCTGGACCCTCAGTTTGTCAAGGAGTTTTACTCGGCCTCTGTGGCTGAGGACGCACCCCAGGTGTGCGGGGCACACAGAGGGGTCTGGCTGGAGATGACTGGCAGGGAAAGGGTCTGGCCGCTGACCATGCCTCCTTGCAGGGAACCTCGGTGCTGAAGGTGGAGGCCATGGACAGCGACAGAGGCATCAGTGACCACGTGATCTACAGCATCTCCAGTGAGAAGGGGGTGTCCCCAGGCGGGGGCGGGGGCAAGGGGAGGTGTGGGGGCTCTGTCAGAGCCGCCGCACACAGCTGCTCCTGCTGCCTCTTGCCAGACTCCACAAGGCCCGGCTGGTTTGACATTGAGCCAGATGGGGTGATCACGGTCAGTGGTTCCCTGGACAGAGAGCAGCTGTTGGAGGAGGACGAGGAGGTGCAGGTGCAGGTCACGGTGAGTGAGGGGCTGCTGCCCTCTTTGCACCCCTACTCTCTAAACTCTGACCTTTGATCTCAGCTCTCTCTGAACGCTGGTTCTCTGACCTCTGCCCCCTGGCCTCTGCTCTGCTTTCAGGCCACCGAGGAGCACACCAACATCTATGGGCAGGAAGCCAAAGTAAGCATATGGGTCACGCTGAGAGTGACAGATGTCAATGACCACAAGCCCGAGTTTTACAGCTGCAGCCTGCCAGCCTGCACCTTCAGCTCCCAGGAGGCTCAGGTCAACTTCACCGGCTACGTGGACGAGCACGCCTCTACCCGCATCCCCATCGACAACCTCACCATGGTGGTCTACGACCCAGACAAGGCAGGGCACCCAGGCTGGGGCAGGGTGGGTGGGAGTGATGGCAGGAGATCGCTGGGAGAGGGAGGTGGTGAGTGACTGGCAGAGCGGGGTACCATGGTGCACGGTGGGGAGGTGAGCAGTCGGGGACCATGGGGCCAGTCACGAGTGTCGATGAAAACTGGAATTGTTGGGTGACGTTTGGAAATCTTGGGTGATGCTGAGCTGGTGAGTGGTCTTGTGTTGAGGGTGGTGCTAGGTGGTGGGGAACAGAAAGGCAGCACTGAGCGGAGGTTGATCCCAGATGCTGGGTAGTACTGAGTGGCGTGTAATTTTTGGCGGTGTTGAGTAGAGGGTAGTGATGGCGGATGGTGAAGCTGAGAGGTGTTAGGGTCGTACCAGATGCTGGGAGATGTGGGCAGTGTAGAGCACAGAGCGGTCTGAGTGAGTGCTAAGTTGGAGGGTGTTCTTATGTGGAGGCTGATGCTGGGTGGTGGGTGATTTGGGTAGCACTGAAAGGTGAATAACTATGGATGGTGTTTGGTTGTATTTGATGATAATGAGTTGGTGTGAAATGTCGAGTGAAATATTGGGAGGGCGGGTGGGTTGGGTTGGTGGTTGGCGTGGAGTGGAGTGTGGTGTGGAGTGGGGGGTAGGGGGTGCGCTGACGGTGGTGGTGTTCGGGGTTGGTATGGGTGGTGGAGGGCGGTGAGTGGTGGCTAGTAAGGAAGGCTCATAGCAAAGCTTATGAGGGTGAGGGGTGCGTGTCCAGGGTCTGCCTCTGCAGCCCAGACTGGGGCCCACGGTGCCTAGGGAAGATCTTCTGATGAGCCCACATTTACAGGGACTAGTGACCAGCCCACCCTCCTGGGTACCTCTTGCCTCAGTCTTCTGAGTGCCCCCTCTCCAGTGGGCAGGGGGAGCCTGTGGCCAGGGGTTGGGAGGAAGATGCAGGCGTGGGGTCCCTGCTATACAGCTCACCCCTACAGGGCAGCAACGGCACCTTCCTGCTGTCCCTGGGGGGCCCCGATGTCGAAGCCTTCAGCGTCTCCCCTGAGCGGGCGGCAGGCTCAGTGGACGTGCAGGTGCTGGTGAGGACACCGTCGCTGGTGGACTATGAGAAGCAGGCGGTGATGCTGGTGCAGGTGAGAGATGCTCTGGGACGCCAGGGAGAGCAGGCCACGGGGCGCTCCAGTCCCCAGCCTGCTGCCTCTTCCCCTGTCCTCAGGTCGTGGCCACTGACTCGGTCAGCAGGAACTCTTCTGTCGCCTGGGTGACCATCCACCTCCGAGACGTTAATGACCACAGGCCCACGTTTCCCCACAGCTTGTACAACCTCAGTGTCTTAGAGCACAGTGCCAATGGCACTGTGGTCACCAACAGCATCCACGTGAGTGATGGGGGACAGGGCTGGGCCGGGCTGGGAGAGACAGGGAGACGGGCAGACCTGAGCCGGTGGTCCCACCTGAGTCTCTGTATCATGTGATGTCACTGGGTCCCAGCAAGTGTGCACGCACCTGTGAGTGTGCATGGGTGTGTGTGTCAGGGGGATGTCTAGGTGTGAACCTGAGTGTGTCGGGGCTTCTCCCTTTGCGTCAGGAAGCAGGACAGCCCTGTCCTCATCGATTGCATGGTTGGCAGTGAATGCATGGCTTCCGAACAGTGTCCCATTGTCCGTCTCCCTCCTTTGCAGGCTGTCGACCCAGACACGGGTGAGGGGGGCCGCATCACCTACAGCCTGCTTCCGGGGAATGGGTAAGGTCTTGGGGTGGGCAGGGGGCAGGTGGGCAAGCAGGACCCAGGCCCCCCTCTCTACCTCGCAGTGGGGCTGCGATACCCAGATAAAATATAGGGCACCCAGTTCCATTTCAATTTCCGATACGCGACAAATCTTTTTTTTTTAGTATAAGTAGGTTGCAAACATTCCACGGGACATACTAAAATATTTTTCATTGTGTATCTGAAATTCAAATTTAAGTGGGCCTCCTGTATCTTGACTTGCTCAATCTGGCTGCCCTGCACAGGGCAGACATCTTTGCAGTGGATCCAGACTCAGGGACAGTGACAGTGAGGGCCAGCGAGCTCCTGGACCGGGAGAAGCAGGCCGTGTACTACCTCACGCTGCAGGCCACAGACGGCGGGAACCTGTCGTCCTCCACCATGCTGCATGTTGTCCTGCTGGATGTCAACGACAACCAGCCCGTGGTCAGCGGCTCCTACAGCATCTTCGTCAAGGAGGAGGAGGGCAGCGTCTCTGTGCCCATCCAGGTGCGAGCCGCCCTGGAGCTGGTGGGTGGGACGTGGGGTGGGTGGGGCACACCAAGCCTGGCTCTGTTGTCACACTGGCCTTGAACATGAATCCGGGCTCTGGAGTGTGGCTCTGAGCAAGTCACTCAGTCTCTCTGGGCCTCCATTTCTTTTTTGGAATAGTTCTTCTCGGGAATAGTACTTATGCCCAAGGTCATAATGGATAGAAAGTGCTTGGCACAGAGCAAGCCCTCAAAAACATTTCTCTTTTAAATTCAGGCCCCTGACTCATTCCAAAAAGGATTGAGGTGGCTTAGCTTTAAAAGTGTGATTTAAAAAAAATGGAAGAAATTAGGAAAAAGAGAAAATAAAGTTGACTTCTTTTGTTGTTTTTTGGGGGAGTGTAAGGTAATTAGGTTTATTTATTTAATTTTAGGGGAGATACTGGGGATAGAACACAGGACCTTGTGTATGCTAAGCGTGCGCTCTACAATTTGAGCTATATTATCCCCCTGCCACACAACCAAAGACATTTTTAAAAGTGCACAAAGCTGCAGTTAAGCCTGGAGCCACACAATTTCTAGGAGTGGGCTGAAAACTCAGTTCAGAGCTTCCTCACAGCCAAAGCAAAAAGGGAAATGAGACAGTGGCCAGGTCACAGAGTCTATGAGATAAAAACCCACTATTGGCTCAGGAGGAACCTTGGAGAGAAGCTTCTCCCTGGGCCTTGAGGCTTTCAGAAGCTTCTCCATTGAGTCATCTGTAGGAGGAGGTAATTAGCTTTATTTATTTAGACGGAAGTACTGGGGTTTGAACTCAGGACTTGGTGCGTGCTAGTCACATATTTTGCCACTGAGCTACATCCTCCCCTCCACTGAGGCGTCTGTAAGCAGGCCTTGTGGGAAGCAGGAAACCAGGTCCTCAGAATGACGACCACGTGGCCCCTTCCTGGGGCTTGTGGTTTCCAGGGCAAGTTCCCATCCCTGATCTCCTGACAAACTTGTGAGGCAGACGCTCTAATCCCCATTTCATGGAAGGAGAAGACTGAGGCTCAGAGAGGTTGAGTGGCTTTTCTGTGCTTGTACAGCCGGTCAGTAGCAGTGCTGCGGCTGACGCCCCAACCTCCCTGTCCACACACCTGGGCCTTTCTCTGTGCTCCTCAGTGCTTCTCACTCTGGTCTGTGGACTCCTTACAGCAGGAGCATTTCAGATCTGCTGCCAGAACCACGGTGCTCAGCATGAGCCCTGAGAAGTGCTTGGTGAATTAACCCGCCTGAGTTCAGAGTGCTGAGGGCACAACAGACAGGGTCAGGCTTTTGGAGAAACCATCTCTGGGGCTGCCTACAAAGGATGCATTTCTAAGCAAGCGCCCAACAGATCTGGAACAAAAGAACTGAGGGTGGTGGTGGGCAGGGAGGAAGGGGAATGATTGGGTTCCAAGTCAGACTAGCCCAGCTCTGGACTCAAAGCCACATTTGCTGAGTCCCTACTATGCACCAGGTCCTTTGCTGGGCCCTGGGTCCTCTGAGATGAATCCACCATAATCCCTGTCTCCAAGGAGGGTGGCAGATAGTCATCCAAGGGTGTCACTGGTGATGTACTGAAGGTAGCATAGGGATTATGGAGGCCCAGGGGAGGCACCAACCTGGCCTGTAGTCAGACAGACAAGGTGTAGAGGACATTCAGGGTGAGGCTCAGCATGTGCAAAGGCCAGGTGGCAGGGAAGAGCCTCTTGTACTGTCCTTGCTGGATCACCCCCAAGGCACACAGAGCATGTGTCCAGGAACACACACACACACACACACACTTACATTGGGTGAAGAATTTCAGCTATTTAAAAAATACAGCACTGAAGTAGTCATTTTGGGAAATTCAGAATTTTGTTGGACTTCACATTTATTCTTTTTAAATTTAATTTATTTTATTTTTTGTCTTTTTTTTTTTTTAATGGCGGTACTGGGGATTGAACCCAGGACATAGTGCATGCTGAGTATTTGCTCTACCACTGAGCTATTACCCTCCTTGCCCCCACACTTATTTTATATATATATATATATATATATATTTTTTTATTGAAGTGTTATTTATCTATTTTTTTGATGGAGGTACCGGGGATTGAACCCAGGACCTCGTGCATGCTAAGCACGTGCTCTACCACTGAGCTATACCCACCCCCTACACACACTTATTTTTATGTTTGTCTGTTTTAAATTTTGCCTGTCTATATTATACTGTCCCCACGCCCCGATCCCCAGTGGATTATCAGCTCCATGAGGGACTGTCTTTATCATGGCTCTATTTCCAGTACCCAGAACAGGGCCAGGCACATGGCAGGTACTTAGTAAACATTCATGGGATGAATCAATGACCTGAGTGCTTAAGACCACAGAAGCTCTTGCAAACTGTTGGTCTGGCCGTCTTAGATGGGAGACTGAGGCTGGGAGACCGGGCAGCATCCTGATGGCTTCAGGCCCCGTGACTGCCCTCGTGGGCCAGCGCTGGAAGGGGAGGCTAGACTGCAGGGGTGGGGCTGGGGGCTGGGAGCACCTGGTGGCTGACTTCTTGCCCCTGCTCACCTGCACAGGCTCACGATGACGACCAACCAGACACCAACAATAGCCTCCTGCACTTCAGCCTGCTGCCCAGCGCCTACAGCCACAACTTCTCAGTGGACCCCAACCAAGGCATTCTCAGGAACCTGGGGCCCTTGGACCGAGAGGCCATTGACCCCGCCCTGGGGGGCCGCATTGTGCTGACTGTGAATGTGTCTGACTGTGGTGAGCCCGCCCTCTGGACTGAGGTCAACGTCACCATCACTGTGGAGGTAAGGCCTGGCTCAGCTGGGGTTGGGGCCAGGGTGGGCCCTGTGTTGGGAGCAGATGGCCAGCTCCCCCTCCTCCCAACTTGAGTCACACTTCTGCCCTTTGCAGTCTGGGGGGTAAAAGAGTTACGGAGCCAGGCTGATAGGTTAGGATCCCGGCTCACTGGTTGCGTGGCCTTAGGTAATCGCTCAACCTCCCTGTGCTCTCCAGTTCCCCATCTGTAAAATGGGGATGAAAAGAACATAGAATGAGTTCACAAATGAAAAGTGCTTCGAAGAGTGCCTGGCACTCACCTTCCGACCTCCCACCACCATTCAGGGGCAAAGAGAAGGGCCGAGAATCGGCATTTATAGTGCCTCCTGCACACCGGGCCCTGGAGGTAGGGATAGTTAGGTCCATTTTATTGATCAAGAAACTGAGGCACGGGTCACAGAATGGGGTTTTGAATCCAGCCTGTCTGGTTCTAAGGCTGCCACCAGCCCACAGGCACCTTCCTCTACAATGTCCAAGATGTGGTTGGCACCCCCTAGGGTTGTGCTGTACACAGCCTGCACCACCCCACATAGCAGCCCTGTATCCTACTGGGTTGGGATGTGCTGTTTTCCCACAAGGATCCAAGTGAGACCTCAGGGAAAATGGAGAAAGAAGACGAATGAGGACTTGTCAGTTATACTTGGGGTGGAAAGTGGGCTGCGGAGAAGGGAGAAAGCAGAATTGCATTTCCTGAGTGAGCAGGGTCCTCTCACACCCGTGAGCTGGTCCTCACGAAGCCCTGCCAGTAGGGATGGCGACCCCATTTTGCAGATGAAGACACTGAGGCCCAGAGAGGTCAAAGTCGCATGTGAGGAAGAGGTGGGGTCAAACTGAACTCAGAGCTGTGCTCTTAGCCACGCCTGTGAGTTAGGATGACCTTGAGAAGGCAGCCGGCCATGTGCGTGGAGCCAGTGACACCATCCCTGGGAAATCGCCATCAGGAAACACATCTGTTAAAGGGGAGAGGGCTCTGTCTTTAAAGATGTCCGTTCTACCATTATTTAGAAAAAACTGAAGGCAAAAGCAGATGCCTGTGGGCCGCCCTGGGGAAGGCACCCAGTACACACCAGCGTCAGGGGAGGAAGAGGAGGCAGTCGGCCTGATGCTGTGACAGCAGGGACAGCGCTCTGTCCTGCACTCTGTCTGGGCGGGGTGGCCACAGCTGGAGAGGGGTGGCGAGAGCAGAACCCAGCAGGTGTCCAAGGGCAGGACCAAGCATAAGCCCTGGCAGGCGCCCCGAGCTCAGCCCCACGTGAGCACAGAGCGAGTGTCGTGGGGTCAACTGAGGGCAGGAGGGACAGGAGAAAGGAGGGGACTAGGGAAAGCTTGGGCCTTTGTGGGCTCGTAATGATGTTGGTGCCAGCGCCACAAATCTGAGAGATGGGGAGTCGAGCCAGGACGGACTGGGACCCAGGCTGGGATTCAGAACCATCCTTCTGGAAAGCAGCGTCTAAGCTCTGAGTGGGGGTCAGAGAGACAGAGGAAGTGGGGCTCTGGAAGTGTACACCTGACTTCAGAGGTCCCACCATGGGCCTCTGAGCCCCAGGGATGGGACCTGGGCTGGTCCCATCCTCTTGAAGACTGTTTCCTCACCTGTGAACGGGCAGTGCTGCTCTGAGGAAAGAGTCTGGGCCTTAGGGCCAGGGGAAATATGAACTTCTCAGGGGAGAAGTCTCTGGGGAGGCTGAACCCTGGGGTCTCATGAGTTCCCTGGGCTCAGAGCTGCCTCTGCCTGCAGGACATCAATGACAATCTGCCCGTCTTCAACCAGTCCAGCTACTCTTTCTCGGTGAGGGAGAGGGACGCAGGTAAGCCAGGGTCAGACTATCCGACCCCTTCCAGGGCAGACCGGAAGCCCCCGAGGAGGGTGAGGGCAGAGGATGGCGCCAGTGGCCGGGCCAGGGGTCCCTCCACACTCCGCCCCTCGCCTGCAGGAGTGCTGGTGGGCGTGGTGGAGGCCTGGGATGCAGACCAGACGGAAGCCAACAACCGCATCAGCTTCAGCCTGGCGGGGAGCGGCGCCAACAACTTCATGCTGCGAGGCTCGGTGCTGGGGTCTGGGCGGGCTGAGGGCCACCTCCAGTTGCCCGCGGACGTAAGCCTGGATTATGAGACACAGGCCTCCTTCAACCTGACCGTGAGTGCCGAGAACCCAGACCCCCAGGGGCGTGAAGCCACAGCAAAAGTCCTCGTGACTGTGGAGGACGTGAATGACATGCCGCCCACCCTGGACTCGGCCTCGCTCCGGGGCGTGCACGTGGCTGAGAACGGCTCCCAGCACGGCATAGTGGCTGAGGTGGTGGCCCGGGACGTGGACACCATGTCCCAGGTGGAAGTACAGCTCGTGAACGTCATTTG
This sequence comes from Camelus ferus, assembly GCF_009834535.1. Classification (NCBI taxonomy): domain Eukaryota; kingdom Metazoa; phylum Chordata; class Mammalia; order Artiodactyla; family Camelidae; genus Camelus; species Camelus ferus. The sequence continues at coordinate 3,598,912 of NC_045717.1, read as the reverse complement.
TACCAAGGCCGGGGTCGACGTGGGCAGCCTGTGCCACGGCTGGTTCTCTGTGCTGGCCAACGGCTCTGTGTTCACCAATCAGAGTGAGGCCATCGACTATGAGACCTGTGACCTGGTCACGCTGGTTGTGCGGGCCTATGACCTCACAACGGACCCCCGCTTCCAGGCCTACAGTGACAACGGTGAGGCGGCCTGGCCTGCAGGGCTCAGCAGGCTGCAACACAGGGGCTGTGGGAAAGAGCTGGAACCTGCAAGGTCTCGGTTCAAATCTTGGCTCCAATCCTTACCAGCTATGCCACTGGGAGAGTCATGACACGTCCCCAAGCTTTCGTTGCCCCATCTGTCAAGTGGAGTTGGCTAGTAGATTGGCAGTGGAGATTAAGTGAGAGTATGTTTGTAAAGCGCTCAGTGCAGTGGTTGGCACACAGTAAGCACTTAATTAATGCTGTTATGCTGTGAGGCAGTGTAAAGGAAAGAGCCAGATGTGCACGCACATCCCACTTCTGACATCAAATAGCAGTAATGATCATATTACCACTAGCATTTGTTGAATCCTTACTGCAGCCAAGAGCTATGCCAGGCACCTTGTAAGCCTTTCTTCATTTTACTCCCACACAACCCATGTGGTAGGTGATCCCCTATCCAATTTTAAAGATAAGGAAATTGAGGCACAGAGTCAGCAGTTCAATAATCTAGATTACACAACGAGCAAGTGTCAGAATAATGTTGTGGTCAGGTGGGACGTAACTGGGCTGGGCTCCATCATGGCTTGCTGCTCTTGCTGTGTGACTTTGGACAAGTTGCTCATCCTCTCTGAGGTCTGGCGAGGATACTTCCTCCCACAAAGGCCAGAGAAGACTGAGTTAGTATCCCAAGTCAGGAGCAGGGGAGGGGACTAAGCATGGGTGATGCATGGGAGGGAGGCTGCTGAGAGCAAGGCTGAGGACCAGGCTTTCTGGGTCAGGTGTTTGCTTAGAGACCAAGGCCAGCCAACCTTGTCCCCCTAGGAAGCCTCCCCATCACCATTGAGGATGTGAATGACAATGCACCCTACTTTCTGCCTGAGGATAAGACTTTTGGTAAGCAACCAGCCTCTCTCCCCCCATCCACACTGTACTCTGTCAGGACCACCTTTGGGCAACTCCCATAGGTGCTCCTCAGGCCCCAGGTGTGCCCTTAGAAAGGGAGGAAACCTCAGGATTTCAACAGGAGAGGATACCTGAGTCTTCATCCCAGCTCCGTCCCAACTCACATCTGACTCTGGGCCTCAGTTTCCCCATCTGCACAATGGGAGGTGGATGACCTGCTAACTAATGGCTCATGGATAGTTGTAATGGGGGGGGGGGGCTCTGTTGATAGAGAGGTCGGGGGCAGGTTTGGAGGGATAAGCCCTGCGCTGGGTTTGTGTTCAGCACTTGGCCAAGTGCGCCCTGGCCTTGACCCCACTGACCTCTTCCTATCCACACTTGCAGTGATCATCCCAGAACTTGTGATGCCCAACCAGCAGGTGGCTTCTGTCCGGGTAAGAACTTGGCTACAGCCTTTGTCAGTCACATTACCCCAGGAGACCCAGGGCCAAGGCCTTCAGGCCTTTCAGCCACCCCCGCAAATGCTTTAACACTAGAAAGGAAATTTATTGGCTCCAACATATGAAAAAAAAACCCAGAATGGAAACGAACACCTGCCTGATTGATGTGATTAAACTCCCTTAATTGTCAGATGTAGTGGTCATAAACATTTCATGACCATGAAAACCACTTGCAGTGGTGTCCTCACTACACCAGAATTCTGGAGTATTACAGAGAAATCAAAGTAACCGCAAATTAAACGAGTTCCTCATATTACAATTTCCAGAGCAAAACTATAAAAATATTTTAATTTCAATAACGTTGGAGGTGGGCATGTTTCTGAGAGGGTGGGGGCCATGCAGGGGGTTGGGGGGTGAGGCCTGGCTGGGTCTCTTACTGAGCTGGGGAGCCACACCTTTCTGGAACTCACTTTTCCTCCTGGACAGGAAGCTCAGTCACCTCTTAGGGTTAAGAGGGGAGTTATATGTGGGTGCCACTCGTGCCATGAAAAGGGCACCCGGGGAACAGGAGATGGATGGGCCTGGCCCTCCCCACTTAGAGCCAGAGTGTGCCCTTGGGCAGGACGGGGTCTCTCTCAGAGCCCCAGTTTCCTCCCATAAAAAGAGGTTAGTAATTCTTCCTCTCAAGTTTCTTTCAAGCCTTAAGCAGTCAGTTTTCCAACCTTCAGCCAACTGCATTCCAATGTCTCAGGTCTGGCCATGGCTTTGAACACTTGTCTTTAAATCGACTCCTTTTTGAAACGTAACCACCAGCTTTGGCCTCCTGAGCAGTGACGTCAGTGGACTCCCAGCTCTGTGTGCTGGCTACACTCTTCTCTAAAAGGCACTAGAATGAATGGAAATGCTTGCGCCCTCTGGCTCAGTCATTCCAGGATCCACTAGGGGAATTTGTACTCAGGTTAGCAAGTGCTGAAACAAGGGATCTAAGGGAAGGTGACTGTACACACTAGGTGCTCAGGAAACTTGAGTGTCCCTGTGCTTGTGTGTGTGTGTGTATGTGGCAGTGGGGTGGGGATGGATCAGGGCAGGATTTCCATGCAGGAGGGACTTTGGGCAGTGACTTGTGTTGGGGTGCCAGAGGCAGAGACTTATCCAAACCCTGTTTGTTTAAAGCATTTGGTCAGTGGCCTGGGGTAGGTTGATAGAGTTTATGGGGACCAGCTTCCCAGGCCATCCTAGCCTCAGTTTCCTGCTGGGGCTGGAGGGTTGCCTGGCCTGGCCCCCCAGATGTTGTCCACTCTTGCTCCCAGGCCAGAGACAGTGACTCAGGGAGCAATGCGGCCATCCTGTTTTCCATCCTCCAAGCGGATTTCATCGCTAATGATGGGGCTGTGATCCCTTTCCAAGGCTTCTTCCGGATCCTCACGTCCTCGGAGGCCAACGAGTTCATTGGCAACATTGAGTAACTGCGGGTAGCCCCTGGATGTGGGGGTGGGGAGCCAAGCGGGGCCTCAAGTCAGTGAGTTCCCCCATCCTGGGAGGTGTACAAGCGGGTTCCAAGAGGACTCCAGCTTGGGTTTCAAGACTGAGCTATGCCCTCCTACTTTCCATAGGTTGGTGACCAACCTTGATTCCACTCTCCAAGGCACTTATCAAGTGACAGTCAAGGCCCAGGACAGACCTTCCATGGGTCCTGCCAAGGAAGCCAAAATCACCCTGAATGTGAGTGTCCGGTTCTGTCTCTAGCTCCCAGTGCTCTCTTCAAGCCCCTGGGTCCCTTGTCCCTCACCTTTCCCCATGCCCTCCTCCCACAGCTCTTCACTGTGGACCAGAGTTACCGTGTGAGGTTGCAGTTCTCCATGAGCAGGGAGGAGGTGGGCGCCAACGTGGAGGAGATTAAAGCGTAGGTCTGGGGAGCCAGGGAGGGGCCTGAGAACATGGTCCCTGATAGAAACCTGGATGGAATGTCTCTCAACCCTGTCCCTGATCCACACTTGACCTGTCCCTTTAACCCTGTACCTTACATTTCCTTTCTGCATGTCCCCAGAAAGCTGATGGTTGGCTGGGCAGAGATAGGCCTAAATAGAGCTGCCATGTATCGTTGCAAAGGCTGTGCACTGCACAAGGGCACTCTGCTTGCTAAACTGTAAACCCAGTTCCAGAGGAAGGGGCTTCCTTGTCTAATTTGCACAGAGGTGCCACAGGCTTAGGCAGTGGGACTATCCAGAGGATGTGTGCCTCTCACGATTCCTAATTCCACTGGCAGAGCCCTGGCCACAGGCCTGGGCTAAGGCCCCTACCTCAGCCCTCCGTGACACCTGCCCCCTCTGCAGTGCTCTTGCTCAGGCAACCAGGACTACTGTCTACATTGTGAACATTCAGGACATAGACTCCGCAGCTCGGTGAGCACCCGCAGGATGGGTGGTTGGGGCGAGGGAAAGGGGATGCTGGGTGGTTCTGGGTGGCTGACTCCACCTCCGCCCCATTCCAGGGCCCGAAGTCGTTCCTACCTTGATGCCTACTTTGTCTTCTCAAACGGGTCGGCCTTGACTCTTGACCAGCTGAGTGTGTGAGTGGGGCTGCGCTTGGGGAGGGCAGGAGGGTGAGCAGCAGGAAACCTGGGGGATGCCAGTGTCCCTTGGGCCTGAGCGGGGCTCTGTGTTCAGGATGATCCGGAATGACCAGGACTCCCTGACGCAGCTGCTGCAGCTGGGGCTGGTGGTGCTGGTAAGTGTCAGCGGCGTGGAGGTAATGGGGGTGCGGTGAGGGGGATATTGACCCCACAGCCTCCCCTCATCACACTCCTTCTTCTCCAGGGCTCCCAGGAGAGCCAGGAGACAGAGCTGCCTGACGTGCTCCGTAATGTCGTCATAGGATTGGGAGTGGCTTTGCTGCTGGTCATCGTGATCATGACCACAGCCCTCATCTGTGCCCGGAAGAGGTACTGCTCCCTTCACCCACCATGTCTCCAACCTCACATCTCCCACTACCCAAGATATCTGGGGGGTAGAAAGAGCTGGGGTTAAGGTGTCAGGTTTATCTGTATTCAATCCCCAGTGACCAGTTGTGACAGCTGGGGCAGGTCACCTCCCCTCTCCAAGCCTCAGTTTCCTCATTTGCAGAATGGGCATGATGCTAGATTCCTCAAAGCACTCAAGGAAGCAATCTTGAGTGCATCTCATACCGAGCAGGGTGTCTGGTATATACTCTGCATTTAATAAATGCTGCATCTTTTCCCCTTTCCAATACATGTGGAGTCAGTAGCCACAACTGGGTTTGATTCTAGGTTTTGCCACTGGCCAGCTGTGTGGCCTTCAGCAAATCATTTCCCTTCTCTGGTTCCTCCTTGTACCTTCCATATGATGGAGCTAACAGTCTCATCTGCCAAGGTTGTTGGGAAGTCACACCCTTTGGGCCTGCACTGAGCACACAGTAGGTGTGCAGGGAAAGTAGTGCCTCCCCCCTCCGGATTCCCCACAGCTACCACCGGAAGCTTCGGGCTATGAAGGCTGCCAAGGAGGCCCGGAAGACAGCAGCAGGGGTGATGCCCGTAGCCTCCGCCATCCCTGGGACTAATGTGTACAACACTGAGCGGTAAGCAGGGCTCAAAGGGTGGGTAAGAGGCCCCATGGGGTGGCTGAGGCCCACGGACACTTGACAGGGCCATCTCTCCAGGGCCAATCCCATGCTGAACCTCTCCACCAAGGACCTGGGCTTTGAGTCTCAGTCTTCCTCCAGTGATTTGGACCACATCAGGTAAGCAGCGCCCCCTGCAGCCAGGCTGGTTGGTGGTTGGTAGTCATGGTGGTAGTAACGGTGATGGTGGCAGTGGAGGTAGTGATGGTGGTGGTGATGATGGCGGTGGTGGTAGAGGCAGTGGTGGTTGTTGGCCAGAGATGGGGAAGACTGGGCCCACCAACTGTCTGAGCTCCATTATCTCCCCTACAGCCTCAACTCTCTGGATAACAACTCTGTGGATCTGGAAAATAACAGTCAGGAAATCAAGGCAAGATGGGGGATGGATTGGTGCCTGGAGCTTCTGAGGGTCCTTCTCTGAAGGGGTGGGGCTCAGGAAAGAGCTCGGGGGACCTGCTGCTGACATGGGTGTGTCTCTGGGAAGCCCCATGGCTTTGGAAGGGGACCCGAACCTTGCTCCTCTACTCATTCACTAAGAGCCTGGTTGGGTGACTTCCTCCCTCTGGTTCTCAGTTCTCTCATTTGTAAATGGGGATCAGAACACCAGGCACACAGGGCTGTTGTGAGGATAAAATAAGAGCAGGTATAAAAACCATCTGGCACAAAGCAAGGGCTCGGGAATCTGGTTCCCTCCCTTTATAGCCTTTATATAAAAGCTGGGGGTGGGGGTGTGTGTGAGGAAGAGATCCGGAGGTGAACGGAATCTAGCCAAAGAGCGAAGTTAGGCTCAAATGAGCAGAAGGACCGTCATTTGTTCAATAGGTTGGTTGGTTCGATGAGATCAAGCGCTTGCATAGCCTGGGCTGCTGACTGGAATCACATGGAATCACATCCTCTTTAGACATGAGGATGCCAGGTCACAGCCCAGAGACTCTGATGAGACAGCCGGGGTGGGCTGGGGCATGAGTGTGTTGCTAAAGCTGCCAGGGTTCTAATGACAACCACCAACTCAGGAGAGTAGATTAGAGAGCCGGGTGCGGGGTGGGGCACCAGAACCAGAAGGAATTACCCTCTCCTTCCCAGTTTGAAAACCACCGTTGGATAGAAGCTCTAAGGCTCACTGAGCTTTAACAGTTCCACGTGTGTGTGTGTGTGTGTGTGTGTGTGTGTGTGTGTGTGTGTGTGTGTGTGTGTGTGTGTGTAGGGGTGGGTATCCCATCCCACTTTGGGTCCTGCCCTCTAGCCAGGCCCTGCCTCCGGGAGGTCCCCAGCCTTCCCTCATGCTTCAGGACTTCTTTTCCCTTGAGGACCCGTTACATGGAAATATTTGGCCCACAAAAGCCTCAAGTAAGTGTAAAAATATCAGAATGCTACCCAGGGACCTGGCTATAACATGGAGGCCTCCAAACGGGTCCCCAAGGATGGGGGTCATGGATGGTGAGCCAGGCTGCCAGGTGGTGCTGGAGCCCTCTGGGTGGACAGCTCATCTCTGGTTGAAGGTAGTTTGGGGCAAAAACTCCAATGAACATGTCTGGGGGAACTGAGGCAGAAGGGAACAGTCTTGTGGGCTGGAACTTGTAGCCAGGCAGGTGGCCCCTGGCAGAGGCCAAATCTGTCCCCCAGAGGGGACTGGAGTTGAGAACCTCAGTGGTAGGACTGGATCTGTGGGCGGGGGAGGGTCAGAGAGCTCCAGAGAAGAGTCTGGAGAGGGGGGTGGGTCAGGCTGCTGAGAGCCAGGAAAAGAGTCAAGACTGTCCTGCCACGGCAGGGGGTTGTAATGTCTCAGAGAAGCTGCCCGAGGCTCCTGCAGCAGCAGGTGGGCCTTAAGGAGTCGCTGGGTGGGGAACACAGGTGGGGCCTTTTTCCATCAATCCCTCGGTGCCCTGACTCACCTAACACGTCCGGAATGTTTGTGTGGAAGGTCTGAGAGAACAAAGAGCTGATCCAATCCAAACTTTTCAAGCAACCAGGGCCGGGGGAGGGGTGCTGAACTGCCCAAGGTCAGAAAGCTGGCAAGGCCGGGGCCGACCAGAACCCAGGTCTCCTCTCCCCCAGGCCAGGCTGAATTTCCTGGGTCTTACTGTGCTAACAGCTCCCACTGAGAGGGGCCTCTGGCGGCGGCTCTGGGGAGCACGGACAGAATGTTTGGGTCCTCCTGGGGCCCCTCAGATGTTCCACTGTTTACCAGGGACCGGAACAGCCCCAGTCCGGAAAAAGCCCCTGGAGTGCCCCAGGGAGGGTGGAGGGGACATGGGCTCTGCGTTCCTGGGTGACTCTGTGGTGGAGTGGCTGAGCCTGGGGGCCTGGCTGGTCCACAGGAGGGATTCTTGCAAGGAGGTGTGTGTGAGTGTGTGACACGTCACATGGGGAGGGGAAGAGGAAAGGCAGGTGACGAGTGAGTGGGCACCATGATGACCTGAAGGCGGGACCCTGGATGTCGCATGTCCCTCTGGGGTAGCAGGACACGCTAAATTCAACCAGGGGTAGCAGTGAGCCATGGACAGGATTTAGAGCCTTCAAGACCAATGGTCCGAACCCTGTTCTGCCCCTTCCTGGCCTCTGAACCTCAGTTCCCACATCTGTAAAGTGGGGACACGATCCCTCTCTTAGGGGGTCCTGTGGGTACTTCAGGGAACGGGTGGACGGTGTCCAGCATGGTGCTTGCCATGTGGCGCAGGTAGTAGGAACTGTCCTGGACTGGCTCCTTGGCACAGGACACAGGGCCTGGCATTATTCAGGACTGGGCAGAACACCAAAATGCCACCATGTGCGTGGGTGGGGCGAAGGCCAGGGTAGACCCCTCAGGCCCACCCCTTCTCCTGAGCCCATGTGCGCCACCAGCAGCCATGGCCACCCGTGGGACAGAGCCAGGAAACTGAGGTCCCAGCCAATGAGCCATCTGGTGGTGGGCTTGAAGGCGTAATCACTCTCCTCAGGACTGCGGAGGTCACCCCATCTTGGCCCGGGCCTCACACCTCCCCTCTCTCCCCACAGAAGGAGACCCCACACAGTCCAACATGGCCAGATCTAGAGCCCCTGAGCAGAGTGCTGTCAGGACGGGAAGCTGACACCCGTGGCCAGCAGGAGGAGCTGGGCTTCACCAACCCTGGCCTGAATACCACAGACCTGTGATGGGGCCCTGCCACAGGGCCCTGGCCAGAGAGCAGCCCCCCCCCCCCGACTCTTCTGGTCTACCTCGGAAGAGGCCTTGTCACCCCTCCCTTAATGTAGTAATATATCATGTTGCTCTACCTCTGTCTGCTTCTAGCCAATCACAGCTGACAAGAGTTGGGGGAGTATTTTATTACCAATGTATATTGTGACAGTTTGTAGCCAAAAATTGCGGCTGGAGGGGTGGGGACAGGGTTACTGAGTGGTCACAAGAGACTTGTGGGGCTCACAGCACTGGGGGATGAGGGGCTGGAGAGTGTGTCTTTTGGGGACATGAGCTCTCCGTCCTGCCCCCAGTACCCAAGACCAGCTGTCACCCAGGCTGTCTGTGAGCCTTTGACTGTGATGCCTAGACCCGTCTAAAGCCCTCTCACCTTTCTGTGACTCGCCTTTCAGCTGAGCCCCCAGGGCACTCCTGCAGCCACCTTTGGCCTGTCTGGGAATTGTGAACCAGTGTCCAGTGAGGGTGGAGATAGGGCTGGGGGTTGGGACAGGTGAGGGGGAGACAGGAACTGGGGACAACTACCAGCATGCAAGAGATGCCCAGGCCATGGGGCCAGCCCGCCGCGTGGACACACACTCGCACACACCCCGGGCCTTGCACACCGGGGGTCTCACGCTCCAATCCTCGCACACTTGGGGCTTTTGTACACGGTCTCTCCCGTTCTGGGGACCTGGCCGCCGCTGGAGACGCAGCGCACCAGTCTGAACATCTCAGGAGCCTGCCTCAGCTCTCTGGGCTGGTGGCGCTGGAGCTGAGCGGGTCCCGGAGGTTGCCCAGTGTGACCGGGAGGGGGTGGGGCTGACGGCTATGAAGGGACAGTGCGGTGTCAAGGCTGGGTTCGTGGGTTCATGACCACGAGGGAGCTAGGTAGAGGGGGTTCATTTGCGTGTTTAGGAGGGGAGCGGGGCTGGAAAGGGGATGAGAAGACCCTAGAGGCTGCCCGCCCCTCGGAGGCCTGTCGTGCGTCGAGGGGATCCCTTCCAGGGGCCTGGGGTCAAGAAGGGAGCCTGAGAAGGTTGGAAACCCGGGCGTACAAAAGGGGGGCAGATCACTCGGCCGTGGGTCCGGCCCGCGAGCAGCACCGCGGCCGGCGCACACTCTGCAGCAGCGCGCGGAAGAGGCCCGGCGGGCGCTTGGCGCCGCCCTCGGGGGGCGCGGCGCGCACGGAGCCCGCTCGGCCCGGGCCCGAGCCCGGGCGGGCGGCAGGCGGTGGTGCTGGCGCCCCTTGGCGGCCGTGCTCCTCGATCTGTCGTTCCAGATGCTTCTGGATGGCCATGCCCAGCACCTCCACCTCCATGGAGGCGCCGTACACCTCCCACGTCATGCCCTTTTCGTCCCAGCTCACGTCGCGCACGGGCTCGGACGCTTCCGGGGGCGCCACGGCGGCCGCCAGCGCGGAGCCGGGCCGAACCCGCACTTCGGGGAAAGCGGGCGGCGCGGCGGCTTGCGGCGTCATGGGCCCGGTGGCCACGGAGCGCGTCTCGGCGGCGCCCAGCGACACCTGCAGGCCGGCGTCCCGGCGCGAGGGCGGCACGGGCGCGGGGCTGGGCGCGCGCGGCGCCCCCTGGAAGCTGAAGGCCGGGCCGCCCGCGCCGTCCTGCGGAGACATGGGGCTCACGGCCACCGAGACGCAGGCCTGCGCGCCCGCCTGCGTGCCCGCGTCCTCGCGCGGCGGCGGCGGCGGCGGCGGCGGCGGGGCGCTCGCCTCCCACGACGGCGCCTTAGTGAAGTTGTCGCGAGTTCGCGGTCCCGGCGGGGGCGCTGCAGCCTCCAGACCCGGGCTTCTCTCGGGCTTAACCACCGTCGGGTCCTTCTGGCCGAGACTGGAGGCCTCGGAGCTGGGCAGTGGCGCTGGCTCCACGTGGCCCCCGCCACCCGCGGGAGATGGAACTGAGCCGCAGAGTTTGCCATCTGCCTGCCTGGAGGAGGAGGCCTCCGCTTTCCCCAGAGTGAGGTGGGTCCCTTTCCCCGAGGATGGGGGCTCTGCTTTAATCGGAGGTGCAGAGTCGGTCTTCCCTAGGGCTACAGGCTCCACCTTCTCAGAGGCAGTAGGGCTTGCTTTTCCTGACGATACGGGACCCCCCTTCTCCAAGGTCAGTGGCTTCTCGTTCTGCAAAGATTTAGCCTCTGCTTTTCCTGGGGACGTGGACACAGTACCCTCCTGCGCAGGGGGCTTTGTTTCTGCTTTGCCCTCAGACTTCAGTTCTGCTTTCCCCAAGGCCCTGGGATCCACCTTCGTAGAGTTCACAGGATTGCCTTTCTCCGGAGGCAGGGGATCCACCTTTCCCTCTGGGACAGCTTCTGCTTCTCCCATGGATGCTGGGACTGCTTTTCCTAGGGCCGCGGGGGCCACCTTTCCTGCAGATGTGGAGTCCATGTCTCCAGCGGAAACAATTTCTGCCTTTTCCTTGCTCACAGGGTCCACTTTGCCCAAGGCTGGGGTATCAGCCTTCTCTGAGGCTGTGGAGCCCACCTTTACTGAGACCACAGGATCTGACTTTTCCAAAGATAGTGGATCTGCTTTTTCCCCAGTCACTGCCTCGGCTTTCACAGAGGATGGAGGACCCACTGGACCTGAGGACACAGGGGCTGTCTTTCCTGAAGATTCAGGGTTCACTTTTCCAGATGATGTTTTTGTATCTCCCACGGAAATGGGATCCACCTTCCTGGAGGACACTGGGTTCTCCTTTCCCGAGGATGCGGTTTCTGTTTTTCCCACCAACATCAGTTCTGTCTTCCCAGGAGACAAGGGGTCTGGCTTTCCTGAGGACACAGGATCCACCTTTCCCAAAGAAACTGGACCCACCTTGCCTGAAGACATAGTATCCATATTTTCCAAAGATGTGGGATCCATCTTTCCCGAAAACACGGGATCCACCTGTCCAGCAGACATAGTTTTTGTCATTTTCATAGACACTAGATCTTGCTTTCCTGAGGCGGCAGGATCCACCTTTCCCAGGAACTGAGGGTCCTCTTTTGCCGAGGACACAATTTCTGCATTTCCTGTGAATGCAGGATCTGTTGCCTCAAAGCAAGTAGGATCTGCTCTTCCTGACGACCCCAGAGCCACCGTTCCAGGGGATACAGTCTTAATTTTGCCTGATGACCCTGGAGTCAGCATTCCCAGGGACCCGAGATCTGTTTTTCCTACAGATGCAGAATCCATGTTTTCCAAGGACACGGGATCCACCTTTCCCGAGAGCTCAGGATCTCTCTTTCCCAAGGATACAAGATCTGTCTTTCCCACAGATGGAGGACCCACCACCTCTTCTGAGGATACTGTAAGCTCTTTCTCCAAATGCCTGGCCTCCTCCTTTCCTGGGAATGCAGGATCCACTTTGCCCGAGGATACAGGATCCTCCTTCCATGGGGACATTGTCTCCATCTTGCTAGAGCTCTCAGGATCTGACTTTTCCAAGGATCCAGGATCTTCCTTTCTTGGGGTCAAAGGATCCATCCTTCCAGAAGCCACAGGATCCCCTTTCCCCAAGATTGGAGGCTCTGTCTTTCCTGTAAACATAGGATCTGCCTTCCTCAAGGACCCAACATCTTCCTTTCCTGTGGAAATGGAATCTGCCTGCTTTGAAGACTTGCTGTCCATCTTCTCTAAGAACATAGGATTTCTGTTCTCCAAGGATGAAGGGTCAGTTTTCACTGAGGACACAGGCTCTGGCTTCCCAGAGAAGGTGGTTTCTGGTGTCCCTGAGATCAAGGCTCCACGTGTCCCTAATGTCTCCTTGGTGGCTGCCTCCTGGGGAGGGATGCAGGTCAGGGAGGGGTAGGCCACGCTCCCGCCAGGGCCCTCAGAGCAGGAGGCCACTTCCCCAGCCCCACTGGAGTTGCTGTGTCTGGAGTCCATGCCTGGGCTTTGGGCAGGGGTGTGCCTGGGGGTTGCAGGGCTGGCCTTTTGCTGGGAGGGGCAGCAGTCCCTCATGGCTGGGCTCGCAGCCCCCAGGCTCCCATCTTGTGGGCAGCAGAGGGTTGTGGGCTGGGATTCTGGGGGTCTGGAGTCCTTTTGAAGCAGCTGGAGCCAGGCTGGGTCTTCAGCACTGCCCAATTGCCTTCATGCTTGGGCCCCAGGCTGCTGTCTGGTTCTGAAACACAGAGAGAGCAAACTCAGACTCAGAGGACGCCTAGTGGGGAGGAACCTTTCTCTGGGCCTCTTCCCTCTCCCCCTGTTCCCAGCAGCCTTCTCACCAGTTTCTCTGCCCTGCCTGATCCCCTCCTGTCCAGAGTTTGAGCTAAAAACATGAACCCAACCACATGACTCCCCTGCTTCACTCCTCCCAGTGGCCCTCTGGATAGAGGTCAGTCTTCCTAAAATGGCACTCAAGGCCTTTCACAACTTGACCACAGTCTAATTTTTCAACTTCATCTATCATCACCCCTCCCTTGTCAGCCCACCCCATGCAACATGCTACCTAGGAGTTATGCTTTTGTCCTCTAGGCTGTGGGTTACGAATTCTGATGTCATAGGGGCTGGGTAGGTAATTTAATTGAGGGAAGCAGGTAGGGTACAGGACATTAGGGAGTGGTGGGAACCACAGCAAACTGGAGAGTACTGCCCTTTCTAAAGGGGGAGCCCCACCCCACCAGCTGAGTACTTCTCTAGAGAAATGCATCCTGGTAGTACCAGTGAGAAGTGGGAAATCCAGAAGTTTAGTGTAAAATACCCCCAACTAATTCAAGATTAAAAAAAAAAAAGTAAGCCAAACAAAATATGTCTGGAGGCCACCAGTTTACATCTGTGTAGGCCCTGGGGAGATGGGGATGGTTTACAGTTGAGGGAAGGACATGATCTGAAATGTGTGTTTTCAAAGATCGCTCAGGGATGGTGTGGAGGAGAGGGGCTAGCTAAGGCCTGTGAGGAGGCTGGCCAATCATTCATTCAATCTCTCCTTCATCCAGTTCTTCATTCATTCACCCAGCCCCTTTTCTGCAATAGTCAGGATGAGAGCTTGTACAGCGAAGGTTCTGGGATGAAGGGTTGGCAGGACTGAGAGGGCCGAGGGAAACTGATAGGAACCAGCTGGCTGTACGGGGTGATGGTGGGGTCGGCCTGCAGGATTCTCGCTAGGGTTGGGAGTTGCTGGGCAGGAGATCTGGGGAAAGGGGGAGCTGTATTTTGGACAAGCTGAGTGCATGGTGCCTGGGGGCCATCCGAGGAGAAGGTCTGGCAGGCCGCTGGATCTGTAGGCAACTCTGTTCTATTATATATATACACTCAGCAGCCACAGCCAGCAGAGCTCCCAGTTCCCCCTAGACCTCCCCCTCCATCTTCCCCAAAGCCATAGCGCTGGTGCTCCAGCCAGCACCCCCTTTTTTTCTCACACCCTGAATCCCACCTCCCCCATCAGCAGAACATAATGGATCAACCTTCAAAATACATCCAGAATTTGGCCACTACCCTGAGCCACTAACCTGCACCATCTCCTGCCTGGATTATCCCTGCTTTTTCCTTCACCACATATAGTTTATTCTCAACACAGCAGCCAGAGGGATCTTAGTAAATCCCAAGGCAGATCATGTCCCTCCCTTGCTCAGAACCGGGCAGTGTCTCCCTACCTCACGCAGTGTAAGAGGAAGCTCCTTATCATGGCCCACACGTTCCTGCATTTTTCTGGCCCCATCAGAGCTCTGGGCCTTGCCTCCTACCACTCTCCCACGATTATGCTGCTTCAGCCACCCAGGCTGCCTTGCCGATCTCGGAGCCTGCTGCCTTGGGGCCTTTGCACTGGCTGTTTCCTCTGCCTGATATGCCTTTCTTCCTAATATCCACATGGTCTGCTCCTGGAAGCTTTCCCTGACCCATCCTGTATAAAACAGCCTCCTTCCCAGCACTGGCTGGTGCTCTCCATCCCCCTTGCCCTGCTCAGTTTTTCTTCATTGTACCTGTTCCCATCCACCGAATTACATGTTTGTTTATTGCTCATGACTTGTCTCTCCCATTAGAATACCAGCTCCAGGAGGGTGGGGACTTTGCTGTGTTTACTTGATGTTTTCTCAGGGTCCAGAACAATGACTGGCACGTAGTAAGCAAGTGTCTCCCAATAAATATTTGTTTATTATATTTTTTAATGGAGGGACTGGGGATTGAACCTAGGACCTCATGCATGCTAAGCACGCACTCTACCACTGAGCTATACCCTCCTATTTGTTAAATGAATGACTGAATGACCTTTCTACGATGTCAGTCCAACCATGCCACTCCTTGACTCAAAACCCTCCTTGCTCTTGTCGGGGGAGTAAATTGGTTGTAGCCCTTTTGGGAGGACATTTATCAATTCCTATCAAAGTTTACAATGCATACAGCACTTGGGTCAGCGAGCCCACCTCCAAGGGATGGTCTTGAAGACAGACTGAGGGTGCGTGAGAATGCGGCTGGTGATGAGAAGAAAAACCAGGAAGTGGGTTCATGAAATGTGGAACAAACACATGGGACCCCTCCTCCCCCTGCCGCAGCTGTTAGAACGTGCAGAGTGATGAGGAAAGATGCCCAAGATAAATTAAGTGAAAAAAGCCAGGGGACAGCATGGCTAGTGGGATCCCATGCGTGTAGGCAAGGAAAAGGACAGACAGACATCTGTGGGTTTATTTCTAAAGAGAAAATTTCTGGAAGGAAACCCATGAAACTTTCAGCAGTGACTGCCTCTGGGAAGCGAGACCATGGGATCTGGAGGTGGAGGAGATTTTGTTGAACGCCGCTTCGCGATGCTTGAATTTTGGTTCTATGTACATATATTACTTGTTTAAAAACTGGGGCAAAAAGCAATCTGTAATGACTCCGTTACCTTTAGGGTCAAGTCCAACTCTACAATGTGCTTTTAAGCCCTGTATTTACTTACCTGCTGGGCTTTATCGTTCATCATGCACTCCATCCCTCGAAGCAGGTACACACACACGCACACACACAAAACCTCTTTGGGTTCAACCATGAGTTCACATTCGCTCCCATCTTAGCCTCCACACACCTTCCTGCTTGGCTCTTATTAAACTTTCAGTTCTCAATTGAAATGCCTCCTCCTTCAGGAAGCCTTCTTTGCCCATCAGCTTCCTTGGGATTCCCATGGCCTCCTGTTCTACCCCTAACCAGACTCCTGCCATTCTAAATGTAGCCCATTATACCTCTGGGTCCCCATCTATCCCTTGGGTCCCTGGAAGGGGACTCAATTGATATTGCTCACCAATGGGTCCCCTGAGCTGTGGGTTTGTGGGACTTGTGGGGGATGACTGTTATCACCACAATGGGGACACGGCGGGGAGGGGAAGTTCTGCAGAAGATGGTGGGGCACTGGGTTTTGGGAAGCTGAACTGGGGGGGCCTGTGGGACTTATCAGGGGGTGTCCAGGAGGCAGCTGGGAGACAGGCTTGAAACACAGGAGAGGTCTGCTGGAATTCTTTGGGTCTGGTTTTCCTCAGTATAATAATGATAGGAGTACAGGGAGCTCGGGCTGGAGCTGGAAAGAGTCAGCAAGGGCTGGAGGAGGGGTGCTCTGAGTCCTCACCAGCCTTCCTTTCCCCTTAGGTAGCCCAGCAGGGGGTCCTCTCACACTAGGCCCTCCAACAGGCTCCCTTCCCCCAGGTGAAGCGTGGACAGGAAGTCAGGACAACACCCTCTGACCAGCTGTGACCTCAGGCAAGTCCCTTCTCCTCACTGGGGACCCTGACAGACCCACCCTCTGCTCCTTCTGGGCTAAAGTGAGAATTAAAGAAGATAAGGGGTGTGCGCGGCTCTGCTACTTTAGGGCTGGGCTGTGTGCATGGAAGGCCTGTTTTTATCTACTCAGCCTGTCAGAGCCCAGCTGTGCTCCCAGGAGGGGGCTGGGGAGGGAGGGCCAGCAGCACAGGCACAAACTGGCGAAACCTCGCCCATGGACGCGCTCGATTAACTCAGAGTGCTTAGAAAAAAATTTTTAAAGGAATTAAGTAATCAACATTTTAAAAAGTAGAAGATTTCATGTGAAAATCAGATTTCTAGCTTCTCTTGGAAAACTAAAATTTAGCAATCTGAGTGTGCTTTCTGCATGGCAGCGGTCAGCTGGAGCCAAGCAGTGGCTGCCTCCGTAGATGGGGGTATACCCTCCAGTTAGCCACCATCTCCACCCCTCCCTGTGGTGTCGGGACGCTGAGGTTGACTGCCCACTGCCACTGGTCACTGATTTGCACCATTGTTTTTCTTACAGCCAGCCCCTCATGCACCGTATCTACCTGGCCTGTAGCCACCTGAGTTTTGACCCTTGACCTAGATACCAAGGACGGTGACCTCGCACCCATCAAGGCCTTACTATACTTCTTATGTGCCGATCCCGTACGCTTTCCAGGCAGGTGTTGTGTTCTTATTTTCCAGAGGAAGAAATTGGGGTTCCGAGAAGCAGGCATGGCCCAGCTGGCCACATGCTCCTTCTGAAAGCCCCCCGGAAGAGGCTGGCTTCTGAGTTTTCAGCTCACAATTCTCTGATGTGGGATCAGGTCCAGGGTAAGGACAGAGAGCCTGGCCAGAGGGTTAGAAAGATTTGGGGTCAAGCTCTAGCTTCGTCATTGACACATGACTTTGGGTGAGTTTTCCCACACTCTGGGCCTCAGTTTCCTAACCCGTGAAATGGGGGAGAGGATGTAGTTATATCTAGAAGAGGTGGCTGAGCCCTGGGTTTAAGATCTGCTGAGATCCCATTTCCAGAGGCTCTGCTGCTCATAGTTCTGCTAGGCTTTTCTTGGCTCTCCAGGAAGCCTCGGTATCCTCCAGCCACTTCTCCAAAAGGCAGCCCAGGACTGGGGCCCCACTTCCTTGCCTCCCATCTCCCACTGGAACCCAGCTCCATCACTCTTCCGCTGTGTGCTCAGCCCTGGACCCAGCAGTCTCAGGCTCATTTTAGCATCTAGACTCCATAACAATCTCATGAGGGAGGGCATTATCATCCCATTTCACAGATGAGGACCCGGAAGTCAGAGGGAGAAAAGACTTGACCAAGGGCACACAGCTGGGACGGAGGTTGTGGTTAAAAGCCTGTTGAGTCTGAATCCAAAACCTGGGTTCTTCCCACTCATATCAGCTGAGATCTTGGACACTGATGCTTGGCTCTCAAAACCCCTTTCTGCTCTTCAGGGTCATGCCAAGAGTCCTCCCAATCCCCTGGACCTAACCGGCAACAGTGCGATGGAGCATCTGGGAGAGGAAGCAAGAGTGTAACCCACCTGCGGGAACACCCTATGAGCAGATGAGCCAGCATACGTGTGACGCCTGATTGAGGGAAAAGAGTAAAATGATCCCAGATATGTCAGCTGGCTCACCCGGCAGGCAGAGGAGCACGTAGACTGCTTGTGGACGCCTGTGCCAGCTTAGGTCAGCCTGGGGAGCCAGGACCTGGCTCCTGCCTTCTGTTCAAGAACTTGGTGTGCACATGTTCAACTTGTGTGTGCAGAATGGCATGTGTGATTTTGTCTCATGGGGCCACTTGGACCCTGTGTGTGCACATATGTGGCCACATGGCCTCAGAGCCTCACTCATGGGAGAGCTGGCTTGGGTATGTGCTTGCAGCTCACTCAGGTCCAGAGACCTGGCCAGCTCGTTCCTTTTCCTCTAGGATTCCTTCCCTAATTGGAGCCAGGGCTGCCAGGCACCTGCAAACACCTCCTCCCATGGTGACAAGATCGACAAAGGCTTGTGGGGCTTCGGCAGGTGCGACAGTGTGTGTGTGTGTGTGTGTGACAGTCTTGCTATGCTGCCCCTCACCCTCTCATCCCCTTGTCTCCTAGAATCCTCAGAGCAGCAAAGCTTCCTACTGGGCCTGGAGGGGAGATGGAGTCTAGCAAAGGGTGATAGCCAGGCCTCCTTCCAGAAACGGCCCCGAGACCATCCATCCATCCATGGAGGGCAAGAGTGGACATGCAGGATTGAGGGGCGGAGAGCAAGCTAAAAGCCAGAGAGTGTGTGACAGGGAGTATGTGACACGCGACTGCAGGGTCTGGGGGTACATGAGAGACACTCTGATGTGCAGGTGCGAACAGGCACATGCAGGCCAGAGCAGGGTGCCTGCCGGCGTGTTGTGTTCGAGTATTGCTGAGTTGAGTGTGCTGTGATAGGCGATGGCTGGTGTGAGTGCGTGGCTATGCCTGGGTGTGTACACAAGGTGTACTGGGTGGGTGCCCAGGTGGCCATGTGTATGAGTCTGATGGAATGTTAAGGGCCACAGTGTTTGTGTGGACCCGTGCGTGGCCTCGAGCAGTGAGTGTGTGACTGTGTATGACGGAGCCCCAGAGTGTGTGCCACACTGAGCGTGCGACAGCGAGTGTGCTCAGTGGTGCCAGTAGAGCCACTCGAGCGCCGAGCTCGCTCCAGGGGGAAAATGAATCAACGCGGGCGGACCCCCTCCCCGCGATGGCGGGAAGCGCCCTCTCCCGCACCGCAGTGCCAAACAAAGGCTCGGGGCCGGGGTCCTACATACAGGGCGGGCTGGCCCGCAGGGCCCCTCGGGGGCTCAGCCGGGATTGCGGACCCGCCCCCGCCCCGCCCCGCCCCGGAGGAGCCTGGAAATGGACACCCGCCGCTCCGGCCGCTCGCGTACCTTCACCCGGGCGCACGGCGGACTCACGCCGCGCACTGTGCCGGAGCCCCGCTACCCAGGCGGTTCGAGGACCCTGGACAGCGGCTCCGGGGAGGCCGCGAGCGGTAAAAGGGGGTAGACACTGCCCGCCCGGTGGGGGCTGCAGGTGCGGGCGCGGCTCTTACCCAGCGGTGCCGTCGCTTCGTCTCCTCGGTGAGCTGCGCTCCGGCTCCCGCCACCGCCGCCCGAGCGGCCTCGGCTGCCTCGGGCCGGGCTGGCGGGCGGACCCGCGGACTCCGAGCCGCCGTCCCCAGCGCCGGCTCCGCGCTCCCGCCCGGCGCCCCGCCCCGGGCATGCGCACTGGCTAACTAGCGGCCCCGGCACCCGGGAGGGGGCGGTGCCGGCTGGGAAGCAGGGGCCCGAAGGAGGGAGGGGTGCCCCTCGCCCGCCGCCCCTCACCGCGGTCCCTGGGCTGCTGGGTTCCCCACCATCCTCGACTCAGTTCCCATTTCACAGACAAGGAGACTGAGGGGCGGAGGGGCTCCCCATTTGCTGCGCGCCTATCGAGGGCGGGGCGCGCTGTCTCTCAGATTTCACTCAATCCAGCCCCGCGAACGCATTCTGCTTGTATCACCTCGGAGGAGACCGGGGCCCAGAGAGGAACCCACTTGTTCGAAAATACTAGGGGCTTGGATAGGGACCCAGGTCGGCGCGATCTCCGAGCTCTCCCTGCGCGGAATTTCCCGCCTCCGCCTTGGCCGCACTTCCGGCCTCCTTCCCCCGCACCTCTGCCCCGCCCCCGCCCCCTTTGTCTCGCCGCCGCCCACGCTCCTGCGAGTGGAGGGGACAGGAGTGGTTGGGGGAGGAGGTGGGAGCTCCTTCGATTTCCCCGCTACTGGTCTCCCTAGCCCGGGTGCCCGCCCACCTTCTAGTCTGTGTAAGCCGGGTTCTCCTCCTGGGTACCCTCGAGCAAATTATTTCACCTCTCCGAGTCTCAATTTCCCGATCTATAAAATGGGACTAACATTAATCAGTCTTGGAAGGACGAAGGTCCTTGAAGTAGGTGTTCAGGGGCTTCCAGTTGAAACTAAATTGCCAAGGACAAGAGGACTTGCTGCCCACCCCTCCTGGACGTTTCAGAACAGAGAAATAGTCCCCTCCCCTTTGACTTCCCAGAGGAGAAAAAATAATTCCGTAATTGCCAAGAGCTGATAAAACTCTCTCGCCTGTACTGTGAAACCACCTACTAAAAATGGTAACAACTAACGTTAATACAACGCTTATTTAGGGGCACTGTGCTAAGTTAAAAAAATGTTTACAGGTTTCGTCTAATTTCAATTTCCAATCACTCATAAGTAAGTTAATGTTAATGTATTGTATCCCCATTTCTCAGATAAAAACTGAGATACTGCTGATAGGTGACTTGTCTGTGCTCACACAACTAGTTAGTAATGAAGCTGACTCCTGAAACCTCACACTTCATCCTTACTTTCTCTTCCTCTCACTTATCTGGTGAACCGTAAGTCACAGTGATTGTTAAAAATTAAAAAAAAAAATCTAGATAGCAAATGAAAAAATCTATCAGATTGCCTTCTTCAACCAGCATCCCAGGGAAGCAGAAAACGGGAGTGCCAAACCAGTTTTCAGCACCACGGACAACACCCATGCAAGGGCGTCTTCCTAATGTTTCTGGCCCTGAAATTGCTCATTCGTTGCTCACAAGGGCACTTCGCTTCACAGTTTACAAACCCTGTTCTACACTCATCGTTTCACTTTATTTTCCAAACAGTCTTTCAAAGTAAACGTTACTGACCTCACGATCCAGATGAAGATACCAAGTCTTAGGCAGACTTAGGCATGTCACAAGACATGAAAAGTGGCAAGAACCTGCAGTTCCCCCTGGGGCAGAGCAAGTGTGGGCAGTAGCGCGGCCAGGGCATAAGTGGGGAGGCCGTAGCTGTTGTCCAGGTGAGAGATAATGATGTCTGAACCAACTGGGATGGAGTGGAGGTGACAGATTCAATACCTATTTAGGGATAAAGTCAGCAGGTCTTGGTCATGGGGTGGATGTGAGTTTGAGGAGAGAGAGGATTCTGCTTCCTCTCTGAGGTTCTGCCTTGGGGAGCCAAATGGATGATGAGATACCTGATGAGACCTGGGGAAAGAAGGGTCTTGTGGGACACTGAGACTTCCAAGTCAATATCTGAGCTCTGAAGTGGCCAAGGCTGTAGACAGACCAGGGAGCTGGTGATGGAGGTCATGAGGGGAGAGTATGGAACAAATAGAGTGAGACAAGGGCCCCAGGCCCACCCCGAGGAACACCAACATTAAGGGAGCAGCTGAGAAAAGGAGGCTGCAAAGAAGAATGAGAAAAAGTGGTCTGAAAACCCAGAAGAAACCAGAAGAGTGTGATGTCTCAAAGACAAAAGGAGAGAACATTCCAGAAGGAGGTCAGGAGCAGCTGCATCAGGAAGACAAGATATAGCCTGAGAGATGTCCTTGAAAAAAAGCTAATGGAAATTTGATGAAAATGCAGTCAGTGGAGTGGTGGTGGTGGGGTGGAAGCCACACTTGGGGGTCAGGGATTGATGAGTAAATGGGAGTAAGGAAGTGGAGAGGGCAAGAAGATGACTCCCTTCACAAGTTTGGGCTTGGAGGGAGAAAGGAGATCTGATAGTCTCTACTGGGGCATAGGAGGAGACTTGGAGGCATTTAAATTCTGATGGGAGGAGGCCAGTAGAGAGGGGAAAGGGAGATGCCAAGAAAGGAGATCGTAATGGCTGGGCCCAGATGCTCAGTGTGGAAGGATAGGATGGGATCCAGCATCCTGGGGCAGCTCACAGACCCTGAAATGAAGATTGAGGGAATGTGGTTTATTTGGGAGGTGCGGGAACACCAGCAGGGGAGTGGGAAGGTGACCCAGGAGGGGAAGACATCCAGTAAGAGGTAATTATTGAGCCAGCTACCACAGTGGATGAGTGAGGCTTAATCCTGCAGGAAATTTTGGGAAATGGGGTAAATGCACATCTCAGAATTCCCCCAGCTGAGGGCGAGGGAGCTGGTGTATTTATATCCGAGCACTGGGAAGACATTGGTGAAGAGCCGGCCCATGGGGCTGTGTATTAATCCCCTGGCACTTCTAGTCCGCAGTGCATATGGAGAAAGCGGATTCCAGAGCTTGGGGACTGCTGTTTGACAAAGATGCTGTTGGGAGTCCTGCTGGTGGGCACAGAAATGGTAAGGTCATCTGAGGGGATGTGGTCAGAGTCACAGTCAGGGCCTCTTTCCATTTGTGCCTTTGCCACTGTCCAACCACTCTTGTTCCACTGGGACTTGTTGATAAGAATATGTTTAAAAATGAAAATTTCCAGACAACAACACAAAACACCTGCCTAGGCAGAGTGGGAGTTCCAAAGGGGCATGGAGGTAGGCAGTGTGGGTACAGATCCTGACTCTGCCGGTTACTAGCTGTGTTTCTTGGCTGAGGTCTCTCCGAGTCTCACCTTCATCATTTGTAACTCTGAGCTCTCAGGGCTCTGAGGAGGATGGAGGGAGGAAAGAACAACAAGCACCAAGCATAGTGTAGCACTCATGGTGGACGCCAGGGCACGGCAAGCCCAGCCCTGTGCACCCTTGTCTGACCACAGCACTTCCATTTTCCTTGGGGAACCACCTCCCCACTCCAGTCCATGTGATGGAGTGGGACAGACTCCACTGCCAGCTTTAGGGGTGGGCAGTGATCCCTAAAATTGGCCTGGCCAATCACTATGCAGTGATTAGTCCTGGGGGTGGAGGCAGAATACAGGACCACAGCCAGGGCAACTGGCTCTTCCACTTCCCTGGAGCTTTGGGGGTTGCTGAATTGATGGTGTGTCTGCCTGGAGCTGCTGAGGGTCATCTTTGTGCTTAAGTGGAGTGAGTCTGCCTGGGTCCAGATAATGGCTCATCTTGGGGTTCAGACTCATCCTTTGACAAACAACATGGTCACCCTCACCCATGTGAGTATGTGTGCATCTGTATCTCGGGTTGCTCTGCCTTTGGGAAGCCATACACACTCGTACACACCAGAAGATAAACAAGTGCCTGCAGCTCCTTGGCTGGCACCCAGGCCGGGGGTGGAATAAACAATCCCGGTGACTTTCTGAAAAGCAAGCGTGTGTGGCAACAGGCACCATGGAGACAAGCAGACTGTACAAGAGCAGAGACTGCAGCCACCCCCCCCCCAATGCCACCCCTGTGCACAGGCACACACACACACACACGCTTGTGTGTACACACACACTTCATGCTCTCTCATGTTTATATCATATTCATGTCCACTCCATCAAAACAGTCCTCTTTCACACCCAGGCACACCGCTTTTGGGATCTGGCCCCTATTCCAGCTTTACCTGAGGCTAAAGGCTTTTGAGAAGGTCTGAGTTTCCTCACCCCTTGCCTGGACGCTGGTCCTGGTCTGGGCCAAATTTCAGCAAATCATAGCCTCTAGGGAATGCGTGTGTGTGTGTGCGTGAGCGCGTGCACGTGTGCATGTGTGTGTGTGAGAGAGACAGGATGGGGAAGAGAGGGAAAAGGGGAGGAATGACATGGCAGGCAATGCCATATACACCCAACTTTCTGGAAATTTCTCTTTGCTTCAGAGATGCACACAAAACACACATTCACCTTCTTCTTTAAGAAACACTCACACAGACCCCCCCACCCTCTGAGGCTTGTAAGGACACAGCCCTGGATACAAACACTCAGATATGTAACTGTCCTCACGCATGCAGTGTGTAACCCAGTACACCCAAGATGATGATGGTGGTGGTGGTGGGCCATTTACTGGCAGCCCAAGTGCTTTGCAGTCATTATCTCATTATACTGAACCCTTAAGGAAAATCATCTGAGACTGATATTATTATTATTCCCATTTCATAGATGAGGAAACAGAAGTTCTGAGAAGTTAAGTAACTTGCCAGGGCCACACAGTTTGAATGTGATAAAGCTGGGAGCCAAACTCCTGCCCACACTATCAGCCCTTTTTCATTTAAGCAGATACACATGCAACACTCATACATGCACAAGCATGTGTGCGCACACACACGTGCACACACACAAACCCTGCCTCCCCAGTCAGCGCAGGTGATTGATGTCCACGGGGTCATCTTCTCCACCCTGGCTTCCTCACAGGCACCGCTCCCAGGTCCTCACAGTACGGCCCTGACATTCATGAGAGCCCCTGGCCTGGGCACCTTTGAGCATAGCCTGTTGCCCGCAAAGACCCCCTCCCTCCCTCTCCACATCCCTTCCCCCCAGCAGCTGCAGGCCCCGGCCCAGCTGGGGGCGGCCCTGGGATTCGGATGGGTGACTCAGGCTGAATCATGGCCCAGCTGCTCATAGGCAGCCCTCTCCTTGATTCTGCCCAGAGAACCTATTTTGAAGGCAGAGACGGGCCCTAGGGTAGGGGACAGGGAGTGGTGTAAGGAGAAAATAGGGACAGAGGGCAGGGGCACTTGAGGAGGAAGACTCAGGCACAAAAGAGCCTCAGTGCCCCTCTTCAGTCCTCAGTGGTCTGCAGGTGCTCTCAGGCAGCCCCCACCGATTCTGCCAGCAAAGAGGGTCCTTCTGCCTGGACATGGGCAGGGGGTTCCCTCTCTGATCACAGGGCCCTTTGGCTCCCATGCCCCCACCTTTTGGCCCTAATAACAACGATAATACCAATATTTACTACGCTAATTGATTACTCACGTGTTACAGTATTCTACAGTTTTCAAAGCACTTTCTCTTCAGTATCGCATTTAATTCTCTTCTTAGTCCAGTGGAGTGGAAATGGGCATCCTTACTTTTGAGCTGAGGAAACTGACACTCAGGGAAGTTATGTGAACCAGCCAAGGTCACACAGTTGGTGAAATGAACCAAGCTTAGGCTTCTTGCTCCAATCCGTAGAAGGTGAGCATTGAGGCTGGAGCCGAGCTGCAGCTGGGCACGGTGGGGGCATGGTGGGGCATGGTAGGGGAATGTGGGACGTTGCAGGACTGTGGCAGGGCCATGGCTGGGGCATCGAAAGGGGCACAGGGGAGTGGCAAGGTAGGGGTCACGCGAAGTGTGGATGGACGCATGCCTGGTGGCTTGAGTGTGATAGGCTCATTGCAAAATTTTTTCTTTACCCTTCTGTAAAGAATGAAGTGTGGGATTATTTATGCTTCTAAATCTTCTTTTCCGTGTTTCAGGCCAATAGCCTAAGGCTAACAAGGGCACAGCCATGGAGTTTCTACTGAGAAGACGACTTACAGGACCTTTGTTTCCCAAAGCCTCAGTTTTCTCACCTGAAGAAATGGGTCCAGACCTCCGATGGGGCAGGCTGTGGAGAGGCACTAGTGCAATCCTGTGCCTCATGCCCTTTAGAAGCCATGAAGGACTTCACAAAGGCGTCTGTTGTTCACATTTTGTTTTATCTTAAAAAAAATACACCTGTGGGTGCTGGGCAAAGGGCGGGTGGGCTTCTGGGAACCCAGGGGTGGTGCCGAGAGGGGGAGTGGGTGACAGCTCCTCCTTCCCCCTGCCTGGGCTCGGCCTGGCCTTCCCCCACCCTCAGCCCAGAGCCGGTTTCTAGGCAACAGGATGGATGCAGGGATGGTTCGGAGGGGAGAGAGCTATAAATAGGGAAGGGAGAAAACAAAAATAAAGTTCCAGAGAAGGCTGTGGAGCCGCATTACTAGGGGTGGGGGTGGGGAGATGGGGAGGGAGATGGGCAAATGGTGGGGCACAGGGACAGCCCCTCTCACTTCATCAGGGGAGAGGGCAGTTTCAGGTTAGCCAGTGGGCAAAGGTCCGCAGAGCACCGCCATGGGTGAGGAGGGGGTCTCTGTGTGCACAGCTGAGCGGGATGGGGGTGACTAGAAGTCACTTCTGGATGAAGGGCCACGGGAAGCTCAGAAGAGGGAAGCATTGCAGGCAGATGTCCAGATGGAGGAAAGATGCAGGCAGAGGAAAGGAAGGTGTGGACCAGGTGAGGCGGAGAACTGGACCCACAGATTTTGGAGGCCTGGCCGGGCTTGGCCCCCTTGACCACACACCCTGTGTCCATGCAGACACAGGTGGGCTCTCCCCAGATCTCCCATGCCACCTCCTCTTCATTCAGGTTTCAGCTCCAACCTCGCCTCCTCAGAGGCCTGACCTGACCATCCAACTGAATGTTGGTCACGACCCCCTCCCTGTTACAGTCTATCACATCAATCTGTTTTATGTTCTTCATAAAACTCAAAATTATCTTGACCCGTGTATTTGTTGATCCATGGACATGAGTTCTGTCAGGGCAGCAACCTGCAGCCCCTTACTTCCAAGAACAGAGCATGTGAGCAACACCCACTGGCCAGTGACTAAATACACAGAATACGTGGGCAGCATCTATATACATGTGTGAACACAGATACACCCGTATCCATACCCAAGTGTGCACACACAGCTCAATGCCCCCTCTGCTACCACTCACACGATCTCACTTGCAGTCTCCACAAAATTGCACGGGAGCCTGTGATCTTTGCTCTGCTGCACCCACATTTTCCTATTGTCGGTGGGTTTTGTTTGTCCTTCCTCAGAGCAAGTCCCTTTGGAAAATTCCAAAGAAACTGGGCTTCAGGCTTGGGGTTGAATGTGGCCTGGGGCAGGCAACTTTGCCTCTCTTGCCTCCATTGTCTCATCTGTAAATTGGAGCTACTAACAAGGAATCATTGCGGACAGTCTCCAGTGAAATGAATGGAAGCAAATGCTGGATGCCTGGGACAAACTGGGCACTGGGGAAATGGCTCTGTCCCCTGTCACAAGGGAGGAGACATGAGCCGTGTGTTGTCACACACACACACTCAGTCAGGACTGCCATCTGACACAGGGCTGGCATATTCCGCTGGTGCTTCTGGGCCTGTGCCTGGAATGCATTTAAAGTGACCCCTGCAGCTGAGGACATTGGTCTCTGAGTAGAAAACCAAGCTCAGAAAACCAGGTGCATGGCTTGACACCCGGGAAGGAGGAATAAACCTCTTCACAAGCCAGATGGTGAACCTGGTTTTGGCATCTAAAAATGGGGATCAGGTGCTGGTAGCTGGCGAGGAAGTGGCAAACTCAGATTCTTTAGAGGCCAGGCAGTTCATGAAAATGAGTGAAGCGGATGGGAGGAACGCAAGGGACTGCGGCCAACTAGAATGAAAAATAAATAAACCTTGCACTAGCAAATTAAACATCTCTACAGGCCAAATTCAACCTAAGGGCCACCAGTTTGCAATCCCTGTGGACTGTGGGTTATAATAGTGTCTTAATTCAGCCAAAAGGGAGCTGGAAAACCTGGCACCTGCACGTTGGGTCAGAGAATCGAAGCCCACCGGTTTGTTCTCCTTGCACACGAATCTGCCAGCAGGTTCCTACTTCCAGAAGCAAAGGCAGGCCAAGGTGACCCGAGAGGACCAGTCTCCCCCAGCGTTCAAGGCCTTCCCGAGCTTGACACCATCTCCCGCCCCCATCGACTCCGAGAAGGGGGCGCTAAACATTTGGGGGTTAATTGAATAGAGCAGGCTCCTTCCAGCCCTTGGGGCTGCAGGGGCGACGCAAGGCTTGGGTCGGAAAGGAGGTCGGACCTGACATAGAAGGGGTGGGGTCTTGTTTTGGCGACATTGGGGGCTATTGCTGGGAAGCAACACTGGGCTTCCGCATGGGCGGGGGCGGGGCCTCCGTGTGGGCGGGGACGGGGCCTTTGTAGGAGCCAGGTTTGGGGGTTGCTGCGGCAGAAGAGGGCAAGAGCGCTGCATCGACGGGGGCGGGGCCTATCACTGGTTGGGTCAGGGCCTCCACGAGGGCGTGGGGTGGGGAGCTTCTGTGCCAATCAGAAAAGTGCTTCTGCCTTGTTGGAGGTGGGGCCTCTGTGCAGCCCCGCGGCGTCTCCGCCCCATTCTTTCCCACAAGGAGGTGGTGTTGGGGGCCCTCTAGTGCCGATCCGGATCCGCTCAAGGCTTCCGGCCGGCTTCCCAGGTTTTTGCAGACCCTTGCTCTTGTCAGCCGAGGTCGCAAACTTTCGGGTGCCTTTCCTGGAAGGGTAGAGCACCGATCGCCTGTACTCTGATTTTTTGGGGGAGGGGGGCAACTGCCCATTTCCCCTCCACTGGGATGAGTTTTTTTGCGGTGGACAGGTGTGCGCAGGGGTGTGTACATGTAAATTTCGGGGAATGGTGGGGGACAAAGGTTTACACGTAGTAGCTTCTTTCACGGCCCACGCTGCTAATTTCCAACAGCTTCTTCGCAGCACGCGTCCAACAGACGCGTCCAACTATGAGTGCGTGCGCGAGTCTGCACGTGTCTGCCAGCATGCGTGCACGTGCGTGCCTGCCCAGTGCGTACACTCGGACTGGCTCGCAAGGACCAGCGTACGTGCACACGTGTCCGCGCGTGCGTAGCAGTCGATGCGCCTGCGCTGCATGTGCAGTGAGGTGTGAGCGGGTCGGCCCTGAGCAATCAGCTGCCCCTCAGGCTTGCGTCGTCAGTAGGTGATTTACGGTACGGTAGGTGGTGCCCGAGGCCGCCTTCCCGCCTCCCAGTCTGCAGCCTGTCTCAGCCTGGTCGTCCGGGGGAGGGTAGGAGATGGAGAAGCTGAGGCCCGAGGTGGCCAGTCTTGTACCTGGACTGAATGTGCCGGGCCCCAAAGAGGGGACTGGGGCAGGCTGGGACCTGGAAGCCCATAGGCCGCCTTCACCCGGCCCCCACCTCAGCCCAGCTCTGCCCGTGTGGCGCCTGCTACAGACAGATTGGCTTTATTCATGGACACGCAGGGGCCGGCCGGGCCCACCCTCCCGGGACACGCTCACACGGGGGTGGGGGACTCTCCATGCCACAGTCACGACACACGACGCCCGCGCTCGGACCGGGCCGGCTGGGGAAGGGGGCATGGCACAGCCTGACTCCTGGTTTTGGTTTAAAAAAAAAAAGGTTCTTGGGGTCGATGTGGGAGTGGGGTGCAGGGCTCTGGGGCTGCCTGGGGACCCCTCAAATAGCCTCTGTTGGCGGTGGAGGGGAGCCGTCACTTTCCGATCTTCTTTTAAAAATACATAGAACATGCTACTTCCGCGCAGACACTGGACGGGGTGGGGCAGGGAGGGGGCAACACAGGTGGAGCGAGACTCCCAGCCGTGGCCGAAGCCCCGGCCCTGTCCACGTCCCAGGGTTGGACGCGGGCGGGTAGGACAGACAGATGGACAGACACTAACACAGGCTCCGAGGGGGCGCCCCGGAGCGAAAGGAAGATCTCGTGTTTTAAGGGGAAGGGGTTGAAGGACAGCCCTGCCTCTGGGGGGCGGGGCAGCGGACAGGGGAGGGATTGTGCTGCTGGTAGGGGGCCGTCCTGGGCCCTCACGCCTCTGGCTCATACTCCTGATACTCCTCCTGCATCAGAGGGACGGGGATGGAGTGGAGAAGAGCAAAAGAGGAAGGAGTTGGAGACCAAGCAGCGAGGCCCGGGCCCTGAGACCCCTCCCCCTCAAGGAGGAACAGTGCATTCCCCTCCCCCTGGGCAGGGGAGAAATCTGGAAGTTGGGGACAGCTGGGATGTTCCTGGGGAGGGGTGCCTGGGGCCCAGTGCTAGGCCCCATCTGTCCTCCCTCCCTGCTGCCACCTCCAGGGTGTGGGTTCTAGAAAGGGGGGCTTGAAGCTCCCTGGTCCAACCTTATGCTGCCACGAACCTCCCACCCCAGCTGGAGTTGGCAGCAGTCCTGGGGATGTCCACAGCCCCACCCAGCCCTGCCACCGCTCACCTGGGGCGCTTCCTCATAGCTTTCCCCTTCTGGCTCCATCAGGGGCTCAATCAGCGGCTCCTCAGCGGCTTCCTGGGCCACTTCCTCCGGCTACGGGCAGAGAAGAGACAGGGCCCGTGAGGCCAGCTGGGGATGCCTCCCCAAATTCCTACCCTGGGAAGCTTTTGACTGATTGGGGGAAGGCTAGGCTTTGTTGGCAGTGCAACCAAAGTTTTTAATTAAATTGTTTATTTACAGTGCCTTGGAAGTGGGCTGGAGGACTGAAATGCCTCCAATCACCACTCGAAGCTGGGGTGGTGAGGGGGAGTGGGCTCTCTATGCCCCCTCCCCAGCACCTGGCAGCCTCCTGCACTCCCATCATTTGGACTGGATCAGATGGAGAGGTAGACGGGGCGCACTCAGTCACCCATTTATCCCTACTCCCTTTGTGTCAGCTCTGTGGGGGGGTCAGGTATCTGCACCCCAGAAATAACCCTGGAGTCTCCTCTGGGCTGGAGGGAGATGGAGGCTCAGGGACAGAGCTGAGCAGGGGCTCTGAGCCATTCCCCTGCCACTTTCCAACCATCCCTCCCCCAGGGCCCTGTGTGGCCTGGTTTCTTCAGCTGTTGCTATTTTAAGATAAGCTGGAAGCAACAGCTCATGGTGTTGCTTGGATGTGTGAGCTAAGACTCTCCCCTCCCCACTGCATCTGCTGCCCAGACGAGTGCAGGCCAGCAGGCACACAAATAGGGGGCTGCCAGACACATGGCCAGTCCCCTGTGGGCGAGCACATGTCTGTGCACAAACACATGGGACTGAGCTGGCTGCACGTGTGGGCACACAAGGTAACCTGGGGTCCATGCACAGCTGCGCAAGGCCACGTGTGGGTTGGCACAAGCCTGGACCTGCGGGGAAGCCCATAGGCAGGGGGCACACCACCTTCCCCACTTCCACAGGTAGCCGCTGTCCCTCCCTGCTGGGCAGAGGTAAGAATCTTGGGACCCTGGAGGGCCAGCACTGAGAAGTTCTCCCTGACTACCTGTGCCCTGTATTTGTTCAGCTCCATCCAGACAGCTTCACCGCCTCCACATTACCTGTCCAGGTGGGCCCTGTGGGCTCATGAATTTGCGCTCCTGACGTAGCTCATTTCCCCCAGTTACACATGGGTCCTCCAAGGCCCAGGAGGTGGGGAAATGTTAGTTCGCCCCAAATCACCCAGCTATGACCAGAACCCAGGAAAGAGAGAGTGTGAGGAGTCCCAGCTCTGCCCATTGTTTGGAAACAACTCAGATGTCCAACAACAGCAGAATGGAGGTGGGGAGGGTGGTCCTGCTGCGCACAGGACACTGCATATCAAAGCAGGGACACAACGTCAAGGCTGACTCTCAGCGCCTACTGATGGTGACAGAAGCCAGGTACCGAACAGAGTGCACTTTAGGGATAACATTTCTATGACGTTGAAAAACACCCAAGGTATTTGTGGTGATGGAGGTGAGGAAGCTATTAGCTACAGAGAAGAAGGCACAGCCAGGATGAAGGCGCCTTGGGTGCAAGAATTAAGAAGGCACCTCCTTTCAAGGCCATGCCAGTGAGACCCCAGAATAAGTGCCCCCCTTAAATTCTGTACCCCAGACACCGCACTAGTCTTGGCCCTGGGAGTAAGGGCTGGGAGGGGGCGTAAGGGAGGCTTCAAAGGGGCTGACTTTCTTTTGCATCTTGACCTGGGTGCTGGTTACTTGCGGGGAGCCCCGTTTGTGAAAATTTCGGGGAGCCGCATGCTTTCTGCATGAATGCAGTACTTCAGTAAAGAGTTCACTTAAAAACCACCCCAGCCTGCCCCCCTCCAGCTGTTTGGCATCAGGTAAGTCACTTTACTTTTTGGATCTCAGCTGCCTCGGGTTGGAAATGGGATGGCGTTTCTGCCTTGTGTGAGTGTGGGGAGGCTCCCGTGATAACGTATGTGAGCAGACTGGGAGGCAGAGCCAGAGATGGGCACCCCTGGCTTGCACGGGTTCTCCACGGGCCCAGTGGCCCCAAAGGCCTGCCTTTGGATTGTAAGTCTATGGTCTTGAGCTCCAGAGAGAGAGAGAGAGAGAGAGAGAGAGAGAGAAGGCTTGAGGTGCCAACAAGTGCTGGTAAGAGGAAAGCAGCCCGAGAGAAATGATTCTGTGCAAAGGCTACTCACACACAGCCTCGAGGCTGACAGCTCAGTCCCAGACCTGCCTCCCTGCACCCCAGCTCTCAGAGCAGGGCCTGGCCCGTGTCAGCACCAAGCGACTCTGGTGACTTAAACCTGAGTTTATCCTCCCAACCACCTTCTCAGAGGGGTAGGGGCAGGCGGGATGCGGGATCTTGGGCAAGTCACTTCCCCTCTCTGAGCCTCAGTTCCTTCATCAGTAAAATGGGCTAACTGGGAAGCCTTCTTTATAGGGATGTGGTGCAGATTCAGTAAGTGACTCCGTGTACAAGGTCTAGAACAGTGCCTGCCCACACAAGAGATCAGTGAATGGGAGCGATCACTGAAAATGTAACGATAAGAAATGGGAAGTCACACAGTTGGTAAAATGCAGAGACGGGACTTGAACCAGAACTTCTGAGTCAGGTCCCAGACTTCTGACAGGGGAGGGAACCAACTGTGCAAAATGTCTGGAATGGAGGGTGGCGTGGGGTCTCCTCCGAAAGCCCGATGGATACACTCACGCTGAATACACACTGATCTCCTAAACCTCACGCTGAAGGGGGCCCCACCCCCATGGTGGCAGAATCTGCGCTTGTATGTGGACAACACGGAACTCCCTCATGAGAGGCATGTCTGTACAGACGTAAAGGCCCATCTGTGATCCACTGTCACAGCGGTACATGTCCTTGCACACCTGTGGTGACATGAGCCCCCAGGGGCACACACACAGACTGCTCACGTGACTGTGGGGCCACCATCTCTTACTGAGCACTCACTGTACGCAATCCAGGCTCTTTATATCAACGTGTAGTCCCTGCCCTGCAGCATCAGCCTCACCTGAGTACCTGTTACACATGCAGATTCTCGGGCCTCACCTCAGACCTCTGAATCAGAAATTCTAGAGATGGAGCCAACAGTCTGTCTTTTACGCTGGCCTCCTGGTGAGCTGGTGCACACTGAAGTTTTTGAGAACCTCTGATGGACATTTTCTGTAATCTACATAAGAGTCCTCCTGTGTTTGTCTCCCATCTTAGAGGCAAAGAATCCGGCTCAGAGCTATGATGGGACCTGCCCAGGGTCTCACAGTCAGGAAGTAGTGGAGTTGGGATTCAAATCCAGCTCTGTGGAGCTCCAGGGCTCACAGGTCTCACCCTCCAGTGTGTCCTAATGCAGGCATCTGACTTCATGCACCCATGAGGTAGCCACCGCCACTTGCCTGGGGGACCATGTCCGCACAAATGTGTGACACACAGTTCACCCCTCCCCATGGCCCACATCTGCTCATACCTGCCTCAGGGCCTTTGCACATGCTGTTCCTACTGCCTGAAACACAATTCCCACATGGCTTGTCTCATTCCTTGGGTGTCAGCTCAGATGTCACTCCTCAACTAAAGCAGCCTCCTTACCCCTTGACTCTCTAGCCTGTGACCCTTGTCATTTCTTCATAGCACATACCCTTGTCTGAAATCATCTTGCTTACTGGTTAGCTTTTTACTGTATCTTCTCCCACTACAGTGTCAGCTCCATGAATGTAGGAACCTATTTACTGCAGTAACTCCTAAAACAATCCCTCTCTGGCATGAATGCTCGCTGAATGAAAAGACATGAATGAACAATCAGTGACACGTGAGGATTTGGCCCATAGTGATTCAGGTCACACTCACAAGCAGGATGCATGTATCCAGCCAGATCTGGGTCACAGTCACGGGGAGCGCCATGCCCATACACAGCTTCACATGGACTCATTCTGAGCCAGATCTAGCAGGGCCCTGCAGAACATGAGGTGGGGAGGCTTGTGCCCCAGGCTGGCCGGGGGAGCAGGGAGCCTGGTGTGTGTGTGTGTGTGTGTGTGTGTGTGTGTGTGTGTGTGTGTGTTGTGTGGCGGAAGTCAAGCTCACCTTCAGATCAGTGGGGAATTCCTCCTTCTTCACCAGGCCTGTGGCTGCTGCAATGTTCCCAGCCCCAGAGAACACAGCTCCTCCCAGATGTGATGCCTGCTCCTTGGTTTTCTCAGCCACTGCATCAGGGAGAGGGTTGGGAAGGGGGTTGGGGGCCAGGAGGAAGCAGGCTTAGACGCCCCTCTGCCCCGTAGCATCCCAGGGCCTGCCCTCCCCATGGAGCACCCCCGCAGGAAGACTTAGAGGTGCCGTCTTCCACCACCTGCATCCCAGCCAGATCCCAGGCCAGGGTGAAGGAACAGGGCTGGACAGGGCTGGGCTGGTACCTGAGGCCACTCCTTGTACCACCCCCTCTCGGGTCTTGCTTCCTGCAGGGACAAAAAGGAGCACACTTAAGGGCTCTGAACCGAGGGAACAGACTGCAGCAAGCACAGTGGTTACAGAGCAGGCAGAGGGACCCAGTCAGCAGTGGCCCCATCACTGCTTCCTTGGGCCCCTAAGTCCCACAAGGGCCCCCCATGCCTACTTCCTCAGGACTTCCAGTTCTCCCCCACTGTCTGTCGTCCCCCTGCCGCACGCACCCGAGGTGATACCCATGCCCTCTGGTGGATGTTGCCTGAGCACCGACACTGGGAAAGCGCTCTACCTCTGCAGGGTCATTTAATCCTCTGCCCAGGATGGGAGCAGATGGGGGAGGCGGGTGGGGTGGAGGCAGTGGGGGTAGGGTGGAGGCAGTGGAGGCGGGCAAAAGGCTTTGTATTTGGAAAGAAGCCCCTGATGCCCAACCGCCCACATCCTGTCTATGGACACGCACTTCCCATCCCCCCACCCCCTGCCCCGGCTCCATTTCTTCTAAAGACTCTCTTCTAACTAGGGTGCAAATTCCTCCTTCTGGCCAAAGTTGGAATGATGCAGGATGTGTCTAAGGGTAACATGAAGATTGTGACTGACACCCACAGCATTGGCCCAGCGTTCCCAGGATAGCAACTGGAAAGGCAAGAAAGCCTGACCCGAGGTGGGTGTGGGAGCCCTCAGGGGAGTGGGGAGTCTTCCATCCCAAGGATTTGGCAACCCAGACAACAGCTGATAGAGCCAGAACCGGGTGTCTGGGCCAGCTGAGGCCGGAGAGAGGAGGAGAGACTGGCGCAGGAAGACAGGATTCTCAGGGCCAAGGCCAGCCGGGCCCAGAGACTAGGGGGCAGGGGGCTGCATGCACACTCATTCATTCCTCCCACAAGCACTTGTTGGCACCTGCTCTGTGTCAGGCCCCAGGTCAATGGCTCAGTGTCAGATGAGGGTAAGAGAAGCAGATGTGGTGCCCTGGACTCAAGTACTGGGGAGAGGAACTCCAGCCTCCAGGACTCCAGGAGGTACATGATGGGGGAGGAGGCACTGCCTAGGCCTTGTCGAATGGGGAGCAGGTGGAGACGCAGAAAGGAGACCGAGGAGGGTGTGCCAGGCACAGGGAAGAATGCAGGCAAATCACAGGGAGGTGTGCTTTCAGGGCCTGCACGGAGCACATGGACCTGGTCTGTGTGCTCGGAGCGATGGAAACAGGCAGGGCTATGAAGGGCATTGAGTGCTAGGCTTCAGCGAGCTGAGGCTTTGACTTGTAGGGAGTGGGGGCCACCAGGAGTTCCTGGTCAGGGGGAGGAGCAGGATGTGGTAGTCTAAGGGAAAGGGGAGGGGCCAAGTCTGTTAGCAGGGAGGCAGTGTTACAGGTGCCAGGGGTCTTCCGGAGTGAAAGGGCTCAGGGAGGAGGCAGGATGGAGGCCAGAGCTGGAGTCCAGCAAGGTGTGGGCTTCAAGCCTTCTCCCCGTCGCTATCACCTCTGCCCTAGCTCCAGCCACCCTCATCTGGTAGGTATGCTACCTCCCCACCAGCCTCCCTGCTGTCTCTTCTGTCCCCAGCGGCCTGAGGGACCTTTCTATACTGAAGTCACATCATGTCAGTCCCTGGCTTACGATCTCTCCTGGCAATTATGCTTTGCCCTGGCCTGCCGGGGCTGCTCATGAACTGGCTCTTGCCCACCTTTCTGATCTCATCTCGTACCACTGCTTTCTGCCCTCTGCTCTCTAACCCAGTGTCCTTGAGCCCATTCCAGGACCTGCCTTTCTGCACCCCTACCCCTGCCCTCCTTAGTCTTCAGGCTCAGCTCAAATGCCATCCTCTTTGATTACCCTCCCAAAGTGGTCTTCCAGCCCAGCCACTGGATGCCAAATCCCACCATTGGGGTGCTTGGCATCACTATCAGGAGAGCCGGCACCTACCAGCACACAGTAGGTGGTCAATAAGGATTTTTCAAATTGCCACAGTTCCAAATCTGACACAACCCTGGGCAAGTTAACCAGCCCTCTACAGCCAGCAGAGGGGATAATTGGATAATTCTACCTACTGCACAAAAGTAAGCCCTGTACCTGCATCCAGATTGAGAAATATCAGTTTCCTGCCTCCCTTCATGCAAATGACCCTGCAGGCTCCCTCTCCTTTCCCACTTAGGGTGAGACATTTTAACCACTTGGCCTTTCTCCTGATATTCCGCAGCTTCGAGCAGAGGGAACCCGGAGGAGAGATGCTGATGGTGGAAACACTGGGAGGCAGGGAGACCCAGAGAGAGATTCCGAGGTGGAAGTAGATGGAGAGGAATTCTGGAAGGGAGCCCCAGCAACACAGGAGGGAGGCGGGCAAGGAGAAGGGTGGGACTTTGGAGTCCGGAAAGCTTGGCTCAAACTCCAGCTTCAGGTTTTATCAGCTGTGTGACCTTGAGCAAGGTAGTGAAACCTGGGGGGACCCCAGTTTCCCCCGGTTGTGGATGAGCAGGGAGCATTCAATGAGGCGATGGACCTTACGGATGTATTTCACACAGTACTTGGCAGAGAGTGAGGGCTCAGCACTAGGTAACTATTAATAACGGGAAGAATAAGGGGAAAAAGGCTGTCTGCTTTGATCCCTGCATTGGTCCCTGGCCTTTCAGCTAAACCCCATCCTCACCAACACTTCGCTCATCCGCCCTCCCTTCAGTCTCTTCGGTGACCTAGCCTTCCATCGGCTATGTCCTCAGTGACCCCTGCTGACCCCGCCCCATCTGCTGACTCATATTCTCCCGCCCAGACCACCCTCACTCCCACCCTTTAAGGACCCCAGCTCCGCTCTCTCCCAGGACATCCAAATTCCGCAGCCCCAGAAGCCCCGCCCCTCGCCCACCGACGTAGAGGACACCCTCCTTGGTCTTCTCCGCGGCCTCCGTGACCCCCTGCTTGGTTTTCTCCGCGGCGGCCACGACGCCCTCCTTGGCCATGGACAGGCCCTTCATGAACACGTCCATCCTGGCGGCCTGGGGAGGGCGAACACACTGGCACGGGTGCGCTGGCCCCGCATCCTCGTCCCAGCCCTTCCAGAGGGACGCGGGTGTCCCCTCCCCTCCCTCCGGAGACCGCTGCACCATTCCGGGCCCGGGCCCGGGCCCCTCTCCCGCCTTACCCCCTCCCCAGCTCGAGGCTACAGGGCCGCGGCGAGTCCTAGCGTCCTTGAAACCTGGGACGCAGGAGGGGCCACCACCTCAGTTATCCAGGACATTGCAACCTGCAGCCCCGTGGAACCGAAGTGCTGGGCTGCGCGCGAAGCCCCGGGGCCTGCCTGTACACACATGGCAGAGTCACACGGCGACGCACACAAACATACTCCAGGGACTTGCTCACGTGCACATACAGGACACGCAGACGCTCAAACGCGCACGGACATTTCTGACACACACGGCCACACGGTCGCGGACGCACGTCCACACACACAGCCACCCAAGCAGTTG
Organism: Camelus ferus; assembly: GCF_009834535.1. NCBI lineage: Eukaryota > Metazoa > Chordata > Mammalia > Artiodactyla > Camelidae > Camelus > Camelus ferus. The sequence goes on along the minus strand of NC_045717.1, from coordinate 3,561,400 downwards.
CAGATACCGAGCAACAGACACACATACCCCGGGGCGCACACTGACACGCACCCACCGGTGCCTTCTTTCCGTTCTCCAGCCCCTTCCACATCCCACCCAGTCCCCTCTCCATTCCCAACCCCTTCCTCAGCCCGGGCGCCTGGAGCGCGACCGCCTCACCTGGATGCGGGGCCGGGGCTGGGGATGGAGCGGCGGCTGCGGCTGCGGCTGCGGCTGCGGCTGCGGCAGGCGGACGCAGGGGCTCGGCTGGGCCGGGCTGGGGTGGGCTCAGGACAGATGAGGGATCAGGTCGTGGCCAGGTGCTCAGGTTGGTCTGCAGCAGGCGGGGAGCGGGCCCTGAGCCGGGGCGCAGTAGTGCCCGGGCCTTGGGTGCGTCGCCAGCCACCGCGCGCTGCCAGTGCCCTGCTCGCTCGCGCGCTCCGGCGGCTCCGGCTCGGGCGCTGCGGCAGCTCTGAGCTCAGCGCACCCCCCTGGCGGCCGCACCACCCCCTCGGCCTGACTGACCGGGGGCGGGGAGGGTGACATCTCCGCGGGGCCCGCTAGCCTCACGGGGTGGGCCCGGGACGAGCCGCTGGGGACCTCGGAGCGTCAGACTCACGTCCTGGCCCCAAGAGCCCAGTCTGGTGGGGGACAATGTGACGTGCTAAGAGTAGGGAAGAAATACTGCAGTTGGTTTTAGAGTTTTAGAGTTCAGATGCGTTTGGATCTGAGCTGTGCTTTTTATAACCTTGGGCAACTCAGCTCTCCTTTCTGAATGCCAGTTTCGTCTTCTGTAAAATATCGATGGTTCATCCAACGAACGTTTATTGAGTGCTTAGACAGGGGTGCCAGGCAGGTTCGAGGCTGAAGACAGTGGAAAAGGAAAACAAAGTCCCTCGATCTAGGGGAGTTAACAATTGTGTGTTTGTGTGTGTGCAGAGATGGGACAGAAAATAAACGTGTCAACACTTAAACCAAACAAGGTTATTTCAGCTTGTGGTAAGTGCCATGGAGATGAGAAAATGGAGATGTACCAGTTACTAGAGGAGGGTTGCTTGAGATGAAGGGGTCAGAGAAGGCCTCTGTGAGGAGGTAAATGGGAGCAGAGACTCCAGATAGGCACCAAGGCCAGGATACTTGAGGGCAAGATTCATAGAGAGGGACCTGCAAGTGCAAAGGTCCTGAGGCAGGACTGTGCTTGGGAACAGATAAAAAGCAATGCAGCTGAAGAACCAGGAAGGAGGGAGAAGGAGGCAGACAAGACCCTTTTTTGTGTGGTTATGGTCTGGATTGTCAAAATGGTTATAGAAGTCTAGGCACACAGAGGCCCTTAATTTTGTATATGACCAAATTATACCCAAGAAGTTGTGGGATCCCAGACGAAGGAGACTTCATCTGGCAGACAAGGGAGGAAGGGAAGTTACAGCTGTGGGTATAGCATGGGCAAAGGCACTGTGGTTGGAAATGCAGAGTATGTAAGTGACAGCTGATGAGGTGAGGCGGCAGCCAGGAACAAGACTATGGTGGGCCTGGAAAAAACAGTTCACAGGTTGTTGGTAGAGCTGCAAAATGGCACATGCTTTTTTGAAGACAAGTTGGCAATATTTACCCAAGACATAAACGTATGCTTCTTTGGAGCCAATACTTCCCTTTCCAGGAATTCATCTCTCGGATCTCTGCTCACACAAGTGCACAGAGATGTTTGTGCAATGATGTCCACTACAGCCTGGTTCATTGCAGCAAAAAAATGAAAATGATCTAAATGTCCCTATGTAGAGGACTGGCTAGTTAATTGTGGTTCATCCACCCAACGCGATGCTGTGCTGCTGTTAGGATGCGTTAGACCCGTGTGCACTGATATGGGAGTGTCACACGACACGGTGTGACGTGAGAGGAGCGAGGTGCCAACTGTAATGTGTGGAGCCAATCAATTTTGACACATGAAAACTACATACATGCACGCAGTTATGTACAGACATCTTATATACAGATCTATACATCTGGATATACCAATAACACATCTGCAAGGACTCCCCAAAAACTGTTAACAGTAGTTGCCCCCAGGAGAGAAGCTTGTACATTTCATCACCTTCCTTCTTGTGCTGTTTGATTACTTTGCCTTGAATAGTATCTTGTCTAATTGTGAAAACTAGCATGGGGGACATCTGTCATTAGTGTTGGCCTCTCAGCATTGGAACAGCCTCTTTCCTATGTTTGGGGGATCCCCCAATTTATGAAGAAGAGCCATCTCCCCCTCCAGGAGCTGCCAATGCTTTCCCAGCTTTCCTTGCAGCCAGGACATGTGACCTCAGCCCCAGACATCCCAGCCTCAGACTTGGAACTAGAAGCTAGTGCCAGGAAGTAGCAGGGAAGGAGGGGAGTCTGTTCTGGTGAGGACAGGTGGTGGTGATGGTGGCAGCTGCAGACAGGGACCACGGGCAGCGGTGACACTGCTTCTGGGGGCATCTGGAACCAACAAGGCAAGCTGTGCTGTCTATGCCCAGCCGTAGCATCCGGGGACTCTTCCTGGGCCTTTTGACAATGTGAATTTCCAGGCTGCATGCTCTCCAAGGGGACTCTGGTCTTCCAGAAGAGTTCCTGAGCTGCCCACAATTAGATAATAAACTCCTTATCTGTTTAAATTTTTAGCCAGAAGTAATTTTTGTGACTCTCAGCTAAGATCCCCTGAATGTCAGATGAGGAAAGACCAAACAGGAGGGGAGAGAGAGGAAGAAGACCATACCGATGGTGTCTGTACTTCCTATTGTAGGATTTGGGTTTTAAGCACTGAGAGAGACCTAAATGAGATTTGCATTTCATGGGGCCAAATGGAGATGGGTTGGAGGGGGACAATGCTAGAAGCAGCAAGATCAGTGAGGAGGCTGGGGCAGAATCCACAGGAGGAATGTCGAAGCTGATCCAGGGAAGCCTCAGTGAGGCTGGAACAGGATTGGAGGGGAGACTCAAGCATCACTTACAAGGTAACTTACTAGATGTTGGGGAAGAGGGAGAGCAACAAGTCCAGGAAGATTCTCAGGTTTCTGGCTTGGACAGCAGGGTGAGTGATGTTGCTGCAAGAAGAAACAGGCATTGAGGTGGGGCAGGTTTGGGGATGATGGTGAGTTTGTTCAGGGCACACTGGGATGAGCAGTGCCTGACAGATGAGCTGCATGAGATGTCCAGCAGATAGTCAGATATTTGAGCCCAGAGTTCAATAAGTCACCCAGGCTGGCTTCAGGTATAGACATGGGCCATGGTGTCCTGGGAAATCTTTACACATGGCTTTCCCAGCAAGGAAGAACCGTTATTTGTAGAGCTTGCCCAAACCTGTGATGGAAACTCTCCTGCTGCGGTTGATTTCAAGTGGTCACTGTGACGTCTCTGAGCAGAGACTTGGGAAGAGATATGTGGTAGGACTCCCTTAATCAGCATCTTCACCATACACATAAAATAGGTAAAAATAATCTTAAGCACATAGACAGTAGTAAAATAATTAGGATGTTATGTTTTGAGGGTTTATGACGTTTGTTTTCAATATAATTCATATAATCATAGGTTTATATAATTTAATTTTTAATATTGGCTTTAACACCTGGCTCACAAAATTCCTGAAACTTTGTTCTTATCAGCTGGTCCAGGCGAGCCCAGTTCACCCCTGGATTTGGAGTCCTTTGCAGAGAGGTGGTGGCTGAAGCCATGGGGATGATGCAATTACCCGGGGGAATGTGGAGAGTGAAAAGAAAAGAGGGTCTGGAAGAGATTCCTCAGGCACAGCAAGCTTCTTTTTTTTTCTTTTTCTTTTAATACCCTTATTGTGGTTTGGTTCCTGTGCAGTAAACTACACATTTTTCAGATGGACAATTTGATGAACTTTGATAGATGTCTACACCCATGGTACCACCACCACAATCAAGACAGCTAATATTTCCATCACTCCCCAAGACGTGCAATTTTTGAACTCCCAATTTATCCCTTCCCTTTAACCTCCAGTAACCAGAAGTTTGTTCTCTGTTTGAGTCTGTTTCCGTTTGTAAGTAAATTCATTTGTGTCCGTTTTTTAAGATTCCACATGTAAGCAATAGCATATGGCATTTTTCTTTCTCTTTCTCCTTACTTCACTTCAAATGACGTTCTCCAGGCCCATCCACGTTGCTGCAAATGGCATTATTTTATTCTTTTTCATGGTTGAGTAGTATCCCATTGTATAAACACACCACATCTTCGTTATCCAGGCATCTGTCATTGGACATTTGTGTTGCTTCCATGTCTTGGCTATTGTAAATAGTGCTGCTGTGAACAATGGGAAGTATGTGTCTTTTTGAAATATATTTTTCTCCAGATATATGCCCAGGAGTGGGATTGCTGGATCATATGGTAAGTCTATTTTTAACTTTTTAAGGAATCTCCATACTGTCCTCCATAGTGGCTGCACCAATTTACATTCCCACCAGTAGTGTAGGAGGGTTCCTTTTTCTCCACACTCTCTCCAGCATTTATCATTTGTAGACTTTTTAATGATGGACATTCTGACTGGCTTGAGATGATGTCTCATTGTAGTTTTGGTTTGCATGTCTCTAACAATTAGTGATGTTGAGCACCCACTGCAACCTTCTTGAGTGGCCAGGGCAGAGGAGCTGGGGGAAAGGCTGAGAAGGCGCTGCAGAGAGAGAAGGAGAAGCTGGAGAGAGTGGTGGCAGGGAAGCCAAGGGGTTACAGGACAACTGGATAAATGCTACAGAGAAGCCAAAGCAATGAGCAGTGAAGAATCCTCTGGTGGGCAGCAAGTGGACTGTGGGGGAGTTTAACAGTAGCACCAGACGGCTCCGGGAGTCCAGGAGGGAAGGGGCATCCAGGGAAATCCTCCCGGAGAAGGTGACATTCGAGCTGGGTGTTGAAAGTTGAGAAGGACCTTACAAGTGGTTGTGAGCATTCCCAGCATAGGATTCAGCAGGTGGAAAACTCCAATGTAGAAGGAACAGAAAACAGGTGAGAAGTTCATTTGGCTGTTAATGCAGATGCTTAAGCAAAGCAAGTGCTTATTTTTTTCACTGAGAGAAGTCATGCAGTAGGAGGTTCACAGTAGGTGTGATGAGTTCACAGGCATCAGGGACCCAGAGTTCTACCTTCCTGCTCTACCAGCCTTAGTACCTGGATTCCACCTTCAAGGCCACCTATGGCCCAAGATGGGTCCTGCTGCTCCAGCCATCATGTCTATTCAGAAAGCGGGAATAAGGGAAGTAGGGTAAAAAGGGCACCTGCCAGTTGTCTGTCTTTTCTTCAGGAGTTTCCCCAGAAGCTGACAACTTCTGCTTATCTCTCATGAGCTACACCTAGCTGCAGGGAGGCTGGAAAAGTCTGGTCATACAGCTGGGCTTACGACTTCCTAGAATCAAAGTGTGAGAAGGGGAGAATGGTTACTGAGTGAGTCACTAACATCTCTGTCACTATTCTTTTTGCCCCCAGCTTTATTTAAAAAAAAAATTGAAACCTTGAGAAAAGTTGCAAACATAGTCCAATGAACAAAACCTTCAGAAAAGATGCTGAATATCCTTCCCTAGATTCACCCATTGTTAGCATTTGCTGCATCTTTCTTTCTCTTCATATGTGCTGTCCCCAGAAGAAGGCAACCCAGTTACGGGACCGCCACTTTCCAGCACAATGGATTCTTTACCCCATGTCACAGCACCAGCCCCACTTTGGGGCATAGGATGGCACAGCCCAGGCCCCTGGGTCTCTTTCTGGCCAGACCTGAAACCTGTGAGTTCTCAGGGCCCTTTCCTTGTTCCTGTTCTTCCTCCCCTGGGGAAATGGGCTCCCCAGTTCCTTTCGCCCCTCTCCCCTTCCTAAGATTATACTAAGGGGAATGGCTTTGAAGCTTCTGGAGAGGGAAGGCTGGAGAGTGGGGGAAAGGGGTTGGGAGAAAATTCCACCTGGAGCAGCAGGTGTTCTCTTAAGAGAATCCTAGGACTCCTAGCTCTGCTTGGGTTCTGCAAAAATCCAAGTGCACCTTTATAACTCTGCGTGTGGTGTGATTAAACATTTATCAACCTTCCTGCTGTCCAGAGACCTCAGGGCGGGGAAGAAGACAGGCAGGCCAGATGGCGGTGGGGTAAGAATGAGAGATGGGGGTGGGTGATATTGATTGAACACCTACTATGTGCCAGGCACTACATTCATTACATCATTAAGCCCTAAAATCAACTCCTTAAAGCAGGCATTTTCATTCTCACTTTAAAATTTGGGGGGTGGGGGTGAGGAGGTAATTAGGTTTATTTATTTATTTATTTATTTCTTAATGGAGGTACTGGGAATTGAACCCAGGACCTTGTGCATGCTAAGCACAGTGCTCTGCCACTGAGCTCTATACCCTCCCCCCTACAATAGACACCCTCATTCCCACGTTACAGATTTCAGTCCCACTTTGCAGGGAACCGACACTCAGGGCAGATCATATAACTGGTCCCTGGCATCCATTCTTTTCCATCGGTTTTCCCTGAGTGCCTACTGCGTGCCAGGCACTGTTCTGTGTACTGGAGATTCAGCAGAAAACAAGACCAATAAAGTCCTTGCTCTTCTAGGACTTACCGTCCTAGAAGGAAGTGGCAATTAACAAGTGAACTAGCAACCAAATAAGATGCCTTAGGTTGTGCTGCTTTGTCAATATCAGTCACGCTCACTTAGCTCACTCTAACAGTCAGCTCTCCCTCCTCTCTCTGACCCCTGAGGACTTGCTATGGGTCAGGCCCTGCTCTAGGTACTGGAGAAGATAGTCGTGAGTGAAAAAGACCCTGGGGGACTTTACGTTCTAGACCGATAAGGCAGATGATAAGTAAAATAAGTAAGTACAATATAGGGTATGTCAGATAAATGCTTGGAGGGGAAATGAAAAGGAAGAGCGTGGAGGGTGCTGGGGTGGGGCTGAGGGCTTGGACAGTGTGAAGTCCTAAGTCTGGAAGCTGGGGACCAGTTCAGATGCCATCACCATAGTACAGGGAAGATGACAGTCCGCTTGGGCTAGGGTGGTGGCAATGGAGATGGAGAGATGTGGTTGGATCCTGGGTATTTTGAAGAGTTCAAGATGGAATGTACTGATAGGTTAGAAAGACAGGAGTCAGGATTGGTCCAGAATTCGCAGCTGAGCAGATGGAAGGGTGCAGACGATTGTGGGAGGAACAGGTCTGGGGACAGGGGAAAGTCAGGAATGCAGCTTTGGATGCAGTAAGCTGTACGCAGGTGGAGCTGCAAGCAGGCAGTTGGATGTACTCTTTGGGATTTCAAGCTGGGGCCAGAGGTGCACTATATATGTGACATTCAATGACCATGATTGGATGAGAGATCATAAAACAGGAGGTGTTGACAGAGCAGAGAAGAGGTCCAAGGGCTTAGTCCTGGGGCCTTCTGAACGAAGAGGAGGAATCAATCATCAGTTTTGCTCATATCAGCCTCCCCCAGTGCCTAAAATAGTGCCCGGCACAAAGTAACTCTAGGCCAGTGTTTGTTGAATGAGTGAATGAGTGGTGCTAAGTGCTAAGAAACAAATAAAATGGGTACTTAGTTAAAGAGTGCATGGTGTGTTGGTTCATCAATTGTACCAAATACGCCACACTGATGAGGGATGTTGAGGGTAGGGGAGTAAATATGTGTGGGTGGGGAGGGCTATGTGGGAACTCTCTATTTTCTGCTCAATTCTGCTGTGAACCTGAAACTGCTCTAAAAGAATAAAGTCTATTTTTAAAAAAAAAGAGTGCATGGGAGAGAATGGTTTACTTTAGATAGAGTGATCAGGGAGGACCTCTTTGAGAAGACGGCACGAGCCAAGCTCTGAGGGACAAGGAGAAGTCAGTCATATAAAGAATAGGGGAGGGACACAAATCTCACCAATGTTTTCCTAGGACAATCTACCCAAGTGATAGAAATAAAAGCAAAATTAAACAAATGAGACCTAATTAAACTTATAAGCTTTTGTACAGCAAAGGAAACCATAAGCAAAACAAAAAGACAACCTACGGAATGGGAGGAACTATTTGCAAAAGATGAGACTGACAAGAGCTTAATTTCCAGAATATACAAACAGCTCATACAACTTAATAAGAAGAAAACAAACAACCCAATCCAAAAATGGGCAGAAGACCTAAACAGACATTTCTCCAATGAAGAGATGGACAACAAGCACAGGAAAAGATGCTCAATATCGCTAATTATCAGAGAAATGCAAATCAAACAACCACAATGAGGTGTCACTTCACACCGGTCAGATGGCGATCATTAAAAATCCCCTAAATGATAAATGCTGGAGAGGGTGTGGAGAAAACGCAGGAGAGACCTGTTAGTGGAACGTAGTTTGGGCAGCCACTATGGAAAACAGTATGGAGATCCCTCAAAAGACTAAAAATAGACTTAGACTTAGCATATGATCCAGCAATCCCACTCCTGGGCATATACCCAGAAGGAATCTTAATTCAAAAAGATACATGCACCCCAATGTTCACGGCAGCACTATTTACAATAGCCAAGACATGGAAACAACCTAAATGTCCAACAGATGACTGGATAAAGAAGTTATGGTATATTTATACAATGGAATACTACTCAGCATTAAAAATAATAAAATAATGCCATTTGCAGCAACAGGGATGGACCTGGAGAATGTCATTCTAAGTGAAATAAGCCAGAAAAAGAAAGGAAAATACCATATGATATCACACATATGTGGAATCTTAAAAAAAAAGACGAGCTTATTTACAAAACAGAAAGAGACTCACAGACATAGAAAACAAACTTATGGTTACCAGTCAGGGAAGAGGGTGGGAAGGGATAAACTGGGAATTTGAGTTTTGCAGATACTAACTACTGTATATAAAATAGATAAACAACAAGTTTATACTGTATAGCACAGGGAACTATATTCAATATCTTGTAGTAACTTATGATTAAAAAGAACATGAAAACGAATATATGTATGTTCCTATATGACTGAAGTATTGTGCTGTACACCAGAAATTGACCCAACATTGTAAACTGACTATATTTCAATTTAAAAAAAAGGGTTGAGGAGGAAACAGCAAGTGCAAAGGGCCTGAGGCAGGAACAAATCTGGCCTGTTGGAGAATCAGTGTGCTTGGAGCACTGTGAGGTTGGATCATGCAGGGACTTGCAGGCCCGGAACCTGGACTTTGGATCACATCCTGGGTATCCTGGAGGGTTTTAAACAGAGGAGTTAATAGATCAGATTGATAGTTTAAATAATCTGTTGAAGGTACATGGAGGATGTTTTGTAGGGAGGCAGGAGTAGAAGTAAGGAGAGTGTTAGGAGAGCTCCAGGCAGTGGCCCAGGCCAGAGATGGTGGCACTTGCTGGGTGGGGAGCGAGAGTAATGGGCAGATTCCAGATGTTTTAGGAACCAAATGGCAGGACTAGGATTCCAGATCCCTTGTTTGTTCAACCCCACTGTGAAGATGTCCCCCACAGACAGGCTTGGGAGTGCCTTGGGTAGGGACCAGGACCTAGTAGGGCTGGGGGGTTTCCTCCTGGGGTCTCTCAGACTCCAAGCCCAGACTCCAGGGGCTGCCCCACACCGGAAGAAGCAGAAGATGGTGGGAAGGGGTGCTGTGGCCGGCAGGGTCATTCCATGCCAGGCTCTGTGCTACTAAAGCAGCTGAGAACATGCCTGGCACTTGGAGATGGTCCTTTCTCCCTTTTTCCCCATCAAACCTGGATTCCTGATCTCTCCCTAAGCCTAGTCCTCCTGCAATGCTTCTTCTGTTCAAAATTCTTCAACACCCTTCCCACTGGGAGGTGGGATTATGTCCCCATCCTTGAATATGGGCTCAGGGACTCTAACCAAGTACAGCGATGGTGAACCTGTGCCAGGTTTTAGGCTCAGGCCTTAAGAAACTGGCAGCTTCTGCTTTCCATCTCTTGGGACACTCATTCTGGGAACCCAGCCACCGCACTGTGAGGAAGCCATGTGGTCACATGGAGAGGCCACAGACAGCTGTCCCAGGTGATATCCCCAGCTGAGGTGCCATCTGACAGCCAGCAAAGACTATCCCGCCATGAGTGAGCAGCTGGCCCCGGCCCCAGCCCCAGCCCCATCCTCTGAGCTGCTCCAGTCGGTGGGGATTTGGAGCAGAGATGAGCTGTCCCTACCGGCTACTTTTCAAATTGCCAATCTGTGAACAAAATAAATAATCATTGTAGTTTTAAGCCACTACATTTGGGATGGTCTGTTATGCAGCAACAGGTCACTGGGGTTCCATGTTCCACCTCTCCAGAGCCTGTCTGTCACCAAATACCACTGTGTCTTCCTTTTAAACACCTCTGAAATCCATCCCGTTCTCTCCGTCTCCCCTGCTGCTCCATCTGTCACCTGGACAATGATGTCAGCGTCCAAATAGATCTCCTCCTACTCGCTGTTGATGCCACAAGTTCTGTTTCCCACACAGCAGTCCAAAGAACTTGCTAGAAAGCCCATCTGATTCCCTCCCCAGCCCATCTTTACCCATTTGAACCACTCAATGGCTCTCCACTCTCCTAAGACCAATACTCACCATCCTTTCCTGCTTTGGGCATTAGCCAGAGCGGTCTTTCTTCTCTTTCTCCAGTATCCCAGAGCCTTTGCACATGCTGCTCCCGCTCCCAGAGCTGCCCTCCTCCACCCACCTCGTTAACTCTCACTAAAACATCACCACTTCCGCGAACTGCATTTAAGTTGGTGGGTGGTTCTTGAAATGGGGTCCCTGAACAGCATCATCAGGGAACTTGTTAGAAATGCCACTTCTCAGGCCCAAGCCCTGTGCGAAGGCATCAGAAATCCCGAGGCAGGGCCCAGGAGTCTGTGTTTAACAAGCCCTGCAGGTGATTCTGATCCACGCGCTCTAAAGCCCCCAGTTCAGGTCTTGGACTTCATCTTCTCCCATCTGCGAATTCCTTTCTTTCAGAGATCTGCCTTTGTGATTACACAGGGCTTTGTGAGATTACCTGGCTCCCCTGGAAGACAAGAGCACAGGGGCCCCTCATCTTCTGCTTCTCACTGCCTCCCGGCACTCAGCCGTAGGCCCGCCACATCCTGGAGCTTAGGGATGAGGGTTGAATAGATGCTGACTGTCGGCCTCCAGATGGTCATGGGCTTCTCTGGGTGTGAGGGAGGGGAAGGGACTGGTAGTGGGACCCTAAAAATGGCCGAGGGGAGGGTGAGAAACCTCAAGAAGCTTGGGGAGATTTCAGCCCCTCCAGAAAAGAGAAGGGTGTCCAGAGCCAGCACTTCCTCTCCCCCCATCCCTCCTCCACCCTGGGGTAGCCCTCAGCTGGCTGCTATTGGCCACTGAGCCAGGCCTTGTTCCATGGGCTTTGTGTGTTTTATATCATTACTACAATAAATTTCTGAGTTGTGTATCACTAACATTCCCATTTTACAGACAGAGAAACTGAGACACAGTAAGGCTCAGGTACTTGGCTGAAGTTAGGGCAGGGGGGACTTGAATCCATGCTGTGTGACTGGTGCACTGCCCCTCGCCACCAATGCCCAGGTGGAGAGCATTCAGATGGCCCAGGAAGTAAGAAGCAGGGGAGAAGTGGGCCGGAGAAGCTATGTGGAACCTCATTTGCGCTGCCGAAAAGGCACTCCCAGCTGGAGCGGATTGTGATGGGAAGGCCCCAGTTGTCAGATCTGTCTAAAGTTTTAAGAGTAACCAAAAATGTGGATTATTAATATGCAGTCTCCCTGTTTCCAAATGATTACATTAAAGCCCTTAGATGCTTCCAGAGACCAGATGACGTTGGTGGTGAAACCGAGGCGGGTGAATGTCATCAGAGCCAAAGACGATGCACCACAATGTGTATCTAAGTTCTCTGACCTGGCCCTGGCCCCGCCACGTCAGAGTCGCAGCTTCTGCCATCATCTCGGGGGCAGTCCACTATAAATCCACTCTTGGTGGGATGTGGTTTCATTGAGGGCAGGCCCCTAGCATTGATCCTTACCTTTGTGTCTCAGCCCCCCAATGACCAGTGCCATGTGGGTGGGGGCCAGGTCTGCCGGGTCACAGCCGTGTCCCCAGCCCCCAGCCTGCACATAGAAGATGCTCACTAAATGCTTGCTGATGGAAGCAGCAGTGTAAGCCCTTCCCCCTCTGAACTCCCTCCCATCCCCACGCTGGCTCCTCCTGGTCCCCTGCCCCAGGTGAGTGGGGGCGGGGCCATGAAGGTTTAAAGGCCGGCAGCTGGGTCCCCCTCAGCTGCTGAGTGCCCGGGGAGCCTAGGCCACAGCATGGCTACCGCCAGCCCTGTAAGTTCACCTGCCTGCCCCCTTGGGCAGCGAGGGCCGGGGCTCACCACCCACCCTGATTCCTTTCTTTGGTCAGGCTGGAGATGCTGAGGGGGGGAACAAAAACTGGAGGAAAGACAAGGAGGAGAAAGAAGAAGAGGAGGCGGCAGCAGGGGCGCTGGTGGGAGAGGAGGCTCTGTGCGCTCCCACGGCGCTGCTGTCCCTGAGCAGGAAGGCCCCGGACCAGGGCCCCACGGAGAGCAAGCTGGAGTTGCACCCGCTGCTGAGCAGGTAGGGCAGGCCCTGCTCTGCGGCCTCGGAACTCAGCTCCCCACCTGGGAGAGGCCAGAGCTGGCCTCAGACTTGGGCTCTGTTGGCCCTTCCAGCCTTAACCCAGCTAAGAGGTTAACTGCCCTCACTTGGGGGAGTTTAGAGCTCAGTGGCAGAGTGCGGCTTAGCACACACAAGGTCCTAGGTTCAAACCCCAGTACCTCCATTAAATAAATAAGTAAACCGAACTACCTCTCCTTCAAAAACAAACAAAAAACTGTCCTCACTTGTCCACAGCCCTTCAGGATAACTGACTCCAGCCCCCTTGGGTGAGGGTGGGGGTGCAGGGGGCTGTGCCCCAGATCCCATCTCGCAGTTTGTCCCAGAAGGGGCGGGACTTCCCTGCCAACCTGGGTGCTGCTGGGGGCGGCACGGGGTGGGGTGCTCTTCTTGCTTCTGGCCCCCCTCTTCTAGGTGGGCTCTGTGGTTCTTCAAGAATGACCGTAGCCGGGCCTGGCAGGACAACCTGCATCTGGTCACCAAGTTTGACACCGTGGAGGACTTCTGGGCGTGAGTGTCCCTCATGGAGGAGGCCAGGACCAGGGCACCCTGCGCCGGGGATCCTTCCCAGACCCCACCCCTCCTGGGGGCTGCCTCCCACACAGCTTTCCCAGCCCTCCCGGGGGCCTGGCCGCATCTTGCAGAGGTTTTGCAGGGAGGTGGTAGGGGGATTGGACTGGGGCACAGGCCCCGCTGAAGGCTTCTCAGGGCTCAGGAGAGAGCCTGGAAGTGAGAGAAGCCAGGAGTTAACCCTGACTCTACATCTCCATGCTTTGTGACCCTGGGCAAGTTCCTTCCTCTCTGAGCTTGTCTCAGCCACAAAGAGAGTTTGAGGCTGTCTCAGTGTCTGTGGTGATCAGGGGAGGGGATCTGAAAGGTGCTCCACAGACCCTGGGGTGCAGGGGAGGGGTGGTGAGAAGGTGGCATTTGAGGGTTTGGGTAAGTGGGGATGGGATTCCTGGCGGGGGGTACCTGTCTGAGCAAAGGCTTGGAGGCTGGAAGGTGGGGTGGGAAGCAGTGGGGTCTGGTAAGAAGGTGAGGGGTCTGAGGCCAATAGGAAACCAGGCCCTAAAAAGCCCGGACTTTCAGCCTGGGGTGGGGACCTTTCTGCAGGATGTACAGCAACATCCAGCTGGCCAGTAAGCTCTCCTCCGGCTGTGACTACGCCCTGTTCAAGGTAAGCCTGGGCTTCCACCCTCCTCAGCACCAGCACGGGGCCGATTCTCCCCTGCTTCTGCTGCGTTCCTCCCTCACAGGGGATTTGGGGGTCAGGTGCCAAGAACAGCCTCCCTCAGAGCCGAGTGTGATTTCTGGGGAACCATGCACCCAGAGGAGCCTGGACAGTGTGCCAGCCCCGAGCGGTACCTTGAAGGACAGGGGAGGGGAAGGAGGGGAAGCAAGGAAGGAGCCTAGGTTTCTGGCCTGGCTCCTTAACTGGGGACGTGCATCAGGATGGCCCGGAGACACTTATCAATGTCCTGGAGGTGCTGTGCGGTGGGGCCCTGACAGCGATGTTTAGACGTTTCCCCAGGTGGCTCGTGCCAAGTCTGGGACATCTGCCTTTGCCCGTACTGGGGTTGCCCCAGGTGCTTCCTTACTCACCCCTATTTGAACTCTCATCTCAAGGAACTCAGCTCAGTAAAAGAGACAAACCCACTTATGTGAGGCCATGTAAGGTGACAGATGACAAACCCACCTATGCAAGGCCACATAGGTGACAGATGTAGAGGTTCAGGGGCCCTGGGGAGCACACAGGAGGGTGCAGGGGGTGGAATGGCTGGTGGTGAAACTGGCTTGTACAGAAGGGATGGAGGCAGAGAGAACCTGGCCTGGTGAGGGGGGCTGGAGCAGGCCCTGGGGAGGTGGCTGGGCCCCCACTTCCTTTTGAACAAAGGGAGGTAGCTGATTTGCCATCCCACCCCCCAGGATGGCATTGAGCCCATGTGGGAAGACAGCAGGAATAAGCGCGGTGGCCGCTGGCTGGTCAGCCTCGCCAAGCAGCAGCGCCACAGCGAGCTGGACCACCTGTGGCTGGAGACCGTGAGTCCGGGCCTGGGACTGGAGGGTTCCCGGGGGAGGGGCGGGGCTGATATGGTGGCAGTGGTCTCAAGGAAGGCGGGCTCCGTCTCCTCCTCCTCCCCTTCGGCCCCAGCTGCTGTTTCTGATCGGGGAGAGCTTTGAGGAGCACAGCTGGGAGGTGTGTGGGGCCGTCATCAACATCCGAGCCAAGGGGGACAAGATTGCCGTGTGGACCAGGGAGGCGGAGAACCAGGCGGGCGTGCTGCACATCGGGTGAGGGGTATCTCTGGCACTGGGTGGGGGCTGGCCTCTTCTAAGGGAGAAGGAGATGTCTGGAACTCCCCGTGATGCCTCCCCCTTCACCCTTTCCCACGTGTATAAAGGCTGTGGAATATAGATTTCTAAATGATTTTTTAAAATTGAAGTATAGTTGATTTACAATGTTGTGTTTCTGGTGTACAGCATAGTGATTTCAGTTCGAATTTTCATTATAGGTTATTACAAGATATTGAATAGAGTTCCCTGGGCTGTAGAGTAGATTTCAAACTACTTCTTAGCAGACCTCTTTTCTTTTGCATTAGTCATATTTTGGGTTTCACAATAGGTAAGACACAAACACACGCAACAGGAGTGACTGTGGTTGGAACCAGGGTAGGAGCTCTGGGCAAAAGACCCAGGGTCCCAGGTTATCTCCAGGACCCGCTACTGACTGCCTGTCTCATTTCCTCCTCACTTAACTCCCAGGCGTGTCTACAAAGAGCGCCTGGGCCTCTCCTCAAAGACCATCATTGGGTACCAGGCCCATGCAGACACGGCCACCAAGAGCAACTCTCTGGCCAAGAACAAGTTTGTGGTGTGAGGGACCCTAGCACCACTGCCCATTCGGCTGCCCCTGAGACGCCCACTGCTGTGTGTGTGTGTGTGTGTGTGTGTGTGTGTCTATGTGTATATGGGGGCTGGGCTGGGCCGGGGGCAGATGGCATAGCTCTCATGTGTCCTAGAGTGAATATGAACACGATTTCATGTGAATTGAGGCCCTAGCCTAGGGGCAGCTCTGGTGGTGGTGATGGTGTGTGTGTGTGGGGGGGGGGGACCTGAGGACCCAGGGCAGCAGAAAGGTGGAGGAGATGCTGGGCTTCTTGTTTCACCCCGGGCGGCAGGTTAGGTAGAGCGGGGTGAGGTGAGTCAGTGGGAAAGTGGGCTTGACTGCAGGAGGAAAGATACCTGGAGAGAATCCTATGTGCCCCAGCATTTACTCTGTGCCCAGAAGGGGGCTAGGTGGCCTGAGGGCCAGACTCTTCCATTTCGGGGGAGGGAGCTCAAGGCCCTTGACATTCTGAGAGATGGAACTCAGGGGCAGGAGTAGGGGGTCTGCTGAGTGATTGCTCTGCTTTAAACCCTTTTATGGGCTGCCTCTCATGAGGTTTGTAGCCTTGGAGTCCACCCTGTATCCCGTGCCTTCTGTCAGCCGGCTGGGCGTGGGTCCCTAGAGTGTGTGTGGAGGGATGGAGAGGGGCTGGCCCAGGAAGGGATGACGGTGGGGGTCAGGCCTTACTGTGGTTCTGCTACAGGTGGATTAACTGGCAGGTGATGAAGCTTAAGCCCCTTTCTGTGCCTGTTCTAAATAAAGACTTTTAAACAAACTGGAATTATTTTTAAAGAGGGCTCTAAAGTTAAGTAAGATTCTGCACCCCCTCCCGCCCCCACCGCCAACCTTCATCTGCTCCAGTCCTGTCTTGAGAGGGCTCATGGGAGACTCCCAGGTACCAAGGAGACTGATCAGGGCCCAAGCTGGTACGGGGGAAAGTGGCTAGTCTGGGGAGCTTCAGCTACCAAAGGGTTTTGAGCCAGGGCGTGCGGTAATGACCCTGGCGAAACTGAAAGGGCAGGAAGCAGAAGGTGCGTCCCTCACAAGACCCAGGTGTCATCTGGTCTGAGTTTGAACCGGTATAGGTTAGCTGAATTTCCTTCTAGTGAGAAACGCTTCTGATTCGACTCCACTGTAATAAAACGTCCTGCACGTGTGTTAAAAACACGATCCATATAACCATCCCCATCGCTCGGTCACCAGCGCCGTAGTTATTCCTCTGAAGGGATAGGCTCCGACAGCAAGGCCGGGGATTGGGGTGGCGCTGGCACTGAGCCTTGCGGGGGGAACTGGGGGTCTTTCCTGCCAGCGACTTACGGTGCCATCAGCAAGCGTCTCAGGTGGATCTGAAGGACGCTGGAGAGCTTGGGGCCGCGGCAGGCGCAAGAGGCGGAGTCAGGCCTGGAGGCGGGGCTCGGGGGGCTTGAGTCAGGCTGAGGGGTGGGGCCTGGGGTGGGACAGTCAGGCGGGGGCGGAGCCAAGCCTAGAGGCGGGGCTCCAAGGGGGACCGAAGAGGGGCGGAGTCAGGCCTGGTGGAGGCGGGGCTCCGAGGGCACTGAGCAGTGGGTGGTCCGGGCGCCGGGGGCGGTCCCTGCAGGGCGGGCGGGGCCCGACCGGCACTCTGTGTGGCCGCGGCCATGAAGCCGCAGCCGCCGGGCTAGGCCCTGGGCGGCTCTAGCCCAGGGCGGCCCGTGGAGGCCTGGGCCTGGTCCCCGGCTCCGGTTCCCGGGCCGGCGGGCAGCCGCTCACCATGCCCGGCAAGCACCAGCACTTCCAGGAACCGGAGGTCGGCTGCTGCGGGAAATACTTCCTGTTTGGCTTCAACATCATCTTCTGGGTGAGCGCGGGGTGGGTTCCTGGCCCTGTGCTAAGGGTGGCGGGAGAAGGAGGCTCAGTCCCCTACTAGGGGAAGACCACCCTGCCACCTGGGCTTGAGATCGCCCCCCGACTCCTTCCTCTCACTCCCACCTCCACGCCCACCCCCAGGACCAACAGAGGCCCGGATTACAGGGGGCGGGTCCCAGCCACTGCAGGAATAGGGTGGGGAGGGGTAGTCTCCGGGGGTCTTCACAAGGCCCTGCGGAAAAAGGGGAGGTGTTTCCTTGAAGACCTCAGGGCACGCTTGGTCGCCCCCTCTCCCTCCCAGCCCCCTTGCACCCTGAGGTGGGGGGGGGGTGCGCGGAGCCCTACCCTGGTTTGCCGGTAGGGAGAGCCTCCGCGAAGGGCCCGATCCCCTCTCCTGTTCCTTTACCCCTCCAGACCCTGGGCCTGCTGCCTCACCTTAAGCTCCTACAAAGAGGGGTAGGTCAAAGCCCCTCGGCCCTCCCTACCCCTCCTCCCTGCCCTAAACTAAGAGGTTTTCGGGCAGGGAGGGCCAATCGCCCTAGTTCTCTGTCTGGGCCAGGGGAATATCCCCTGTTGAGAGGCCGGGAGCTGGCTCTGGGGAACAGAATTCTACATTCCACAGCTGACAAAACCGAGGCTCCAGGGCGGGGCTGCCCCTGCCTGGAGAAGGGAGCTGTTGGTGCCCCTCCCAGGGCGGCATCTGTGCCCCTGGGCCCTGCCAAGTCACCTTTCCCTTCTCCCTCCCCCATCCCATCTCTCCAAGGCTGCTTGCTGCCTCTGCAGTTTCTGCTCCTGACACCTTGGGTTAGAATGCCAGGCGCATTCAGTTTTGTTCAGCAGGACTCGGTGGCACTGCCCTCTACCCACATGCTGCTCATACAGTGTGGGTATCCTTTGACCCCAGCAGCAACCAGCTCTCGGAGTGTTGGCCACGTGCAGAGAGCACTGGTTGAGGCAGTCTGGGGCTCTGGGTGTAGCAGGCCTAGCTGTGAGACTGGGCAGATCACTTCTCTCTCCTCAGCTTCCCTGCCTGGGAGAGGGTGATAATGAAACCTGCCCCTCAGGGCTGTTAGGCAGGTTAAATGAATTATACCTTACTGTATTCTCATGGCCCCTTTATTATTGTCTACATTTTATAGATGAGAAAACAGGCACAGAGAGGTTAAGTCATTTAACCCAGAGTCACACAGCCAGCCACCACAGAGCTAAGGTGACAGCCTAGTGGGCAAGTAGGTGTAGGTGAGGCAGAGCATTGAGCAGAGGGAGCCCCCAAGTGTCAAGGCGGGGAGAGGCAGGAGAGACCCAGGCTTGTTGCAGGTGCACGCCCCATCCCCCGCCCCAGGCAGGGAGCCAGAGTGTGAAAGGCCCCTGGGCTGGGGCAGAGAGTTTGAGTTTTACGTTGAGGACAGTGTGGAGCACTGTGGGCTTCAGTGCTGGGTGATGGGTCTGTTCTGGCTTCTGTGTTGGTTGCAGATCTGTCTGGTTGCCATGGGGAGGGTGAGTGAGGGGCAGGGATTGGAGGTGAGACCAGGGAGGAGGACTGGGGCAAAGCTGGGAGGGTGGCAGGTGGGAAAGGTGAGGAAGGCTCCACGGGAAGTTATGAGGCTAAATGGACAGACTGGGGCACTTGGGGGTATGGAGGGAGGGTTTCAGGTTTGGGCCAAGGTGGCCTGAAGGAGGTACCTGTGAAACAAGACCAGAGAGTTTTTTGTTTTAATGGAAAGCAGACCCTGATGTTATCCTGCTCAGAACCTGCAAGTTTCTTCTCACTAGCATGCAGTCCAGACTCCTCCCTGTGGCCCACAGCACCCTGTGGAGGGTGGCCCTGCTGCCCATCACTTTGTTCCTTGCTCTGCCAAACGTGATCTTACCTCTGGGCCTTTGCCAGTCCTCCCTCCTGGAAGTCTTTTCCCCTTGCTGTGCCTTTCCATCATTCAAGCATCAGCTAAAATGTCACCACTCTCCCTGACTGAAACACGCCCCCACCATCCCAGTCATTCCCCATCACATCACCCTGTTTGATTTTCTTTAAAATGCCTGTTGGTATCTGAAATTACCTAGGGTATCTGAAATTACCTAGTTTGCTCACTGTGGATTTCCCCCACTGGAGTGTAAACTCCATGAGGGCCTAGAGCTCATGGGTCCTATTCGCTGATATATTTCCAGCACACTGAACAGAGCCTGGGATGTGGAGGTGTTTGCAGCAGCCAGGTGGACGGAGGGGTCTAGAGCCAGGGAGAGGTTTGGGTGGAGATCAGGGAGTGCCAGTGTCAGGGTGGGGTGGGAGATGAGAGTGAGGAGAAGAGGGTAGTAGGCTGAGGTTGGAACATGGTGGGGGATGTGCCTGGTGCAGGTAAAGCAGAGAATTGTAGGGGGAAGGCTGAGAAGGGGCAGGGGGAGGAATAGCATGTGCTAACCATGGAGAGTTTCAGGGAGGAGAAAGTAATGATCATTCATTTGTCTAAAGGCCGTGGGCAGGTCAAGTGGGATGAGGCAGGAGAAGTGATGTTTAGTTTCACATC
This sequence comes from Camelus ferus, assembly GCF_009834535.1. Taxonomy (NCBI): domain Eukaryota; kingdom Metazoa; phylum Chordata; class Mammalia; order Artiodactyla; family Camelidae; genus Camelus; species Camelus ferus. The sequence goes on along the minus strand of NC_045717.1, from coordinate 3,541,575 downwards.
CCAGATCCAGTGTGGGGGAGGGGAGGAAAAATATTTCTAGAGAATGAGTACAGCAGTGGAAGGAGCCTGGGGCCAGAGAGGGGAATGCGCTAAGGGTGGCTGGTCAGGGGTAGAGTTGACTGGGGCTATGTGCTGAGGGAGGGGAGCGTGGAGAGAAAGTAAGTGGGTAAGTGAGGTCTGAAGGGGTGAGGTCATGGCCTTGGGTTTGGACAGGAGGGGCGCTCTCCCTCTGAGGCTAGACATCCTGCCCAGGGTCAGGCAGCTGGCCTGGATGTCCAGGGCTCTTCCCAGGAAGGAAATGAGATGGGACAGTGGCTGGTGTTTAGAAGGCTTGGGCCCCTCAGCTGCATCCTGCCCTGCTTCAGGATTTCTTGTCACTCAGGGGTCCTTGGCTGTGAGCTGCAAAAGTGGACTCTGCCAGATGGAGGTTGAAATGGTGGGAGGGGAGTAGGGTGGAGGTCACAGTGTTGCAGGGCAGCAGGAAGGCCAGACTTGGGAGGGGGCAGAGAGGATGCCAGGAATCTGGAACCCCAACACGGGCCTAGAGTGGAAGCGCCTACTCAGGAAACAGCTGCTGCTGCTTGGTGAGAGTGTTCTGGCCACCCTCTGCTCCAGTTCTGAGTTCCAGGAAGGGGCGCCTATGTCCCTCTTAGGGCTAGGGAGGATTCAGTCTTCCCAGCTGTGTCCTGTGGGGAAGAAACACTGAGGTGCATTCTTGCAAAGGTGGAAAGGATCTTGGGTCTCATTTAGAGAACTTCCTCCTCTTTCTCTCTTTCCCTCTGGCTTCCTGAAGATCCTGAGCACTAGCTGGCAGTGGGGTACCATTGGGGGTGGGAAAGGATGCTAGTGCCCCAGCCCTTAGCTCTTTGCTGCTCCTCCTGCAGGTGCTGGGAGCCCTATTCCTGGCCATTGGCCTCTGGGCCTGGGGTGAGAAGGTAAGGTGGTGGGGTAGGGTGTGGGGCTGCTGGGTGTCAAGGTAGAGGGAGGGCGAGCCCCCCTCCCCATTTGTCTCTGCTCCCCCTGCACAGGGCGTCCTCTCCAACATCTCTGCACTGACCGATCTGGGAGGCCTTGACCCTGTGTGGCTGTTCGTAGTGGTTGGAGGTGTCATGTCCGTGCTGGGCTTTGCGGGCTGCATTGGAGCCCTCCGGGAGAACACCTTCCTGCTCAAGTTTGTGAGTGCCCTCCCACTTAGATCCACTGGGGACCACAACCTCTTCCCAGCCACCTTTTGCATATAGTTCGTGCTTAATAATGGGTAGTTTTTTTTATTATGTTATTGTAACAGTGATCACAGATTTGTATTGTCTATAGGATCCTTTCTGTTGCAAGTGACCGAAACTCAGTGGCCTAAGTGAAAAGGGCGTTTATGGCTCATTAGTACAAGCCCAGGGGTTTGTTAGCTGCTGGCAGATTTGGATCCAGGGGCCACCACAGTGCCACTTGGCCTAGTCTCTCAGTTTCTTAGCTCTGTCTCTACAGTTTGGCTCCAGTCTCCTTGGGGTAGGAAGATGTCCAGGAATGGATGATGGGTGCTGGCTTCACGCCGCCCTCTTAGGAACCCTTGCTGGAGGCTGTGCGAGGCTCTCTCTTCCCAACCATTCTACCTAAGTCCTGTAATTGCACCTCCTTAATCCTGATTGGCTGTCTCTGGACCAATCCCTGTGGCCCCAGGGAGGTAGCGCTCTGATTGGTGGGCTCCTGGCGCATGTCCAGTCCTCTATCTGGGAGTGGGGCAAGAGGTGGTGACGGCTCTGAGCTACAGAAACTGAAGGTGTGTGTGGAGGGTGGTTTCTCAAAGACAACAGGGGAAGTGGAGTGGATGGGTAGGTAAGAACAGCACCATTTTTTTTTCATCGTAAGACAGTATTATCCAGTGCGGTAGCGGAACCGAAAACAAAAACAAAAACAAAAACCCAATACTAACATTGTAGAAGGTGGGGACTCTGGGCTCTCTTGGGTCAGGGTGGGGGGTGGAGCCCCGCCACTGGCACCCCAGCCTGTATTTCTGACCCCCACTGTCTGTATGCCCCCAACCCCAGTTCTCCGTGTTCCTTGGCCTCATCTTCTTCCTGGAGCTGGCAACAGGGATCCTGGCCTTCGTCTTCAAGGACTGGATTCGAGACCAGCTCAACCTCTTCATTAACAACAACGTCAAGGCCTATCGGGACGACATTGACCTCCAGAACCTCATTGACTTTGCTCAGGAATACGTGAGTTCAGCCTCCGGCTCCAGCCACACACAGGAGGCACCTGCCCAGCAGACGAATGAGGGAGCAGGTTCCCTGTGTGCTGGGCACCATTCCCTCTCCCACCAGGCCAGGCGGGGAAGAGAGCCAGGCATCCCCTCGTGCGAGAGGAAGCCAGCCCCTGATGATCCTCCTGTGCTTAGCCCTGCAGGGACACGGGGTTGGGGAACAGAGGCCAGAGGCTCCAAACTGGCAGCTCCTAGGCCAGGCTTACAAAACACTTAAAGAAGGAAGTTTGGCATAAAAATATACATTTCTCCTATGGATTTCTCCTACTAAACTGGGCCCACAGTTTTGGCTAGGGCTGCATTGCCACTGCCCCCCTTGCTGGTACAGGGGCTCTCTGTCTGCCACCATCTCCTCTACACCCGTTTGTTGTATTCATTATGCTTCTCTCATTTATAGTGTTAGGTTTGGCCTCTGACCACACTAGTGTCTGAGACCTCCGTATCAGAAGCTCTGCCCTCAAGCTGGCAAACCCAGCCACTTTGAAGGAGAAGCAGTCAGTGACAGTTCACAGAATCCCCGACACCCGCAGACTGCACGTTCTCACCCACTCACAGTCATACCCAGTCACACACACAGTCATGCATGAGGTCACAGCCACTGACACAGCCACCCACCTTTGGCACCATCCACCCCAAGAGTCTGCTCTGGGATCCAGAGATGAATGAGAGCTGGTTTCTGCTTTGAGGAGCTCTCAACACAGAGCAGAGGCAGACTAAGAGCCGGGCAGTTAGGTGTGATTTCTTTGTTTGTTCAACACAGAATTATTATGGACCTGTTGTGTGCTAGACCCGGGGCCAGGTGCTGTGGATTCAGTGGTGAAAAAAGCTGGGATCTATCTTCGTGGGAATGGCAGTCTAGGGGGAGAGACAAATGGTCAACAAGCAAAATAAATAAATGTGTGCGTGTGTGTGTGTGTAGAATTAGAAACTGGGGTACAAGCTGAGTTAGGGAGAAGCGTGGAGAAGGGGAAGGCCCCTGGGGGTGACCTTGGGGGAAGAGAAGGAGTAAGGATGTGAAGAGATGTGTGAAGTATTCTCCCGCAGGGGCCACAGGTGCTGAGCAGAGGGTGGGGAGGCAGGCAGAAGCCAGGCTGCGGGTCCTGCCTGCACGGGTCCCAGGGTCCCGCCTGCATGGGTCCCAGGGTCCCAGGGTCCCAGCGTCCCAGCGCCTGGCCAGGCCTCACTCCCCGGCTCAGCCCACAGGGCATACCTGTGTCTGTCCTGAACTCATCCCTTGAGGGCCGGCTTTCCGCAGCCTGTGCCATGTCGGTGGGTTAAGGCTGCAGGCTCCTGACTCCCCACTAGGTGATGAGCCCCTTGTTTCATCACAGCCGCACTCTGGCCATTGCCCCCACCCCCCAGTGGGGGGGAAGCCCGCGATGCTTTGGGTAGAGGTAACAGGGATACGGGTGCTGATGGCCGCATTTATGAAGTGGAGTGGGATGGTTAGGAGGGTGGCAGGAGTGCCCTGCTGTCCCTGCTGTCTCTGCAGAGAGGATAGAGGGAAGGTCTTTCTTAAAAATCTCTGGGACAAGTGTGGGGAGACTGAGCACAGGTGTGGGGTTCAGTAGTGCCTCTCCCCATAGGGTTTGTGGAAACTCTCACCCCTCAGGGTGGCCTAGAGGAAGTCACGGTCCTTGGGCCACCATCCTTGCCCTCTCCCTTCCTTTTGCAGCCTCTCCTGGGGGGACAAACTCAGGAGCCCCTTCCCACTACCTCCTGCTCCCAGCAAACCCAGGCAGGAGCCTCGAGCTGCTCTGACGGCCCTGGGCCCAGGCCCGGCCTGTCTGCGGGGGAGGTGTCCGCCTGCCTGGCTGCCTCTAGGCCCCCTCCCAGCCAGCCCTGTCCCAAGACGGGATGGGGCTCCTGCGGTTGGCTCACCCGGGGCTCTGCTCCCACCCCTAGTGGTCTTGCTGCGGAGCCCGAGGGCCCAACGACTGGAACCTCAATATTTACTTCAACTGCACTGACTTGAACCCTAGCCGGGAGCGCTGTGGGGTGCCCTTCTCCTGTTGCGTCAGGGACCCTGCGGTGAGTGGGGCCTTGTGAGGAGGGGGGGTGGGGGGGCCCTCGCAGTGAGAAGGCCCAGTCTGGGAAGAACCCAGCTCCGGGCTGGCTTGGCTCCATCCTACTCTGGGGGCCAGGAATGTCTGGGAGCCCATCTTCCAGTGGGAGCAGCCCTGCTGGGCTGGGGAGCGTGTGTCCGAGGGCAGCGCTGAGGCCAGCATGGGGATGGCTGCTCTAGGGCCACAAAGCTAGGGTGGCAGGGCTGGGCTTGTGACCCCTTTGTGGCTTTCTTTAGAGCAGAAGCTTCCCTCACTGACATCCCTCCAGTCACAGCGCACAGAGACACCGAGGGCCAGATTTCTTCCCATTCTTAGTAAAACACCAGCAGGCAGGATTCCTGTGCAGGAGGCAGCTCAAGCTGGCATTGCAGCCTGCGCCCTGGCGTCGGGGAGAGGGGCACCTGGGCCCCAGCGAGCCTTGCTTAAGGAGCTGCAGATGCGGCAGAATCCATGATTTCAACTGCCTCTCCTGAGTGCTGGGCGCTGTGAGGCCCCATGGGTGCCCCCTCACCGATTTGCTCCCTGGCCTGTTTCTCCACAGGAAGATGTCCTCAACACCCAGTGTGGCTACGATGTCCGGCTCAAACTGGTGAGCAGGCAGGGACAGGGCTGAGGGCAGCTGGGGACACTGGGGGTGGGAAGGAGGGCCCCCCCATAAGATCTAAGAGGCCTCAGGGGTTCCACTGGGAGGGGGTGCTGGGTCCCAGCAGACACTTGGGGCTTGGTACTGCCAAACAAGAGGCAGGGGGCCCGCGGGCAGGGGACTCCAGTAGAGGAGAAAACAGTAAGACACAGATAAATGTGAACAGCAATGTGACAATTTCAGCTAAGTGCTTGGAAGGAAACGGTAAGAGAGGGAATGGGATTGGGGCTGGGCGGTCAGGGAAGTCCTCTCGGAGCATCTCAGCATGTGCTGAGACCCCGGTGAGAAGGCCCTGCGGTGGAGCTCCAGGCAGCTGGCGCGAAGGTGTAAGGCCCCCGGCCGGATGGGCTTGGCAGGCTGGACCCAGGTGGCGCCCTCAGCAGCGGTGGGTGGGCGGAGCCGAGCCTGGTGCCCGTCTGTCCCCAGGAGCTGGAGCAGCAGGGCTCCATCCACACCAAAGGCTGCGTGGGCCAGTTTGAAAAGTGGCTGCAGGACAACCTGATCGTCGTGGCTGGGGTCTTCGTGGGCATCGCCCTCCTCCAGGTATGCTGTGGCCCTGGGTGCCCTTGCTCTGCCCCGGGCACCCTGCCCTGCCGGTGGCCTCTCTGTCACCTGCCCTCTATCTTTCAGATCTTTGGGATCTGCTTGGCCCAGAACCTTGTGAGCGACATCAAGGCAGTGAAGGCCAACTGGTGAGGCTGCCACGCTGGCCATGGCCACTCGCCTGGCCAACCCAGGGACCCCCGCCCCCCCGCCCCCAGCACTGTGCCCATGCTGGGCAAGGCTGCAGGAGGTGTTTCTGCTCGGACCTGAGCCCCATGTGGGGCTCGCGTGCCGCTGTGCTGTGCGCCCGCCCATGGAGAGAGCTGCGTGGCTCTGCCTGGGCTGCCTGTCCTGGAGCCGTGGGCACGGAGGGCAGGTGTGGTGGGGTGGGTGTGCACAGGGAGCCACCGGCTCAGCTGTTGCTGGATGGTGAGCTCTCCAGGGGACCAGGAAGGGCACAGCTAAGAGGGTGCAAGCTAGGTGGGGTGGGAAGGTTCTGCTGTGTCTCCCCACCCAGCTGGGAATGCACTTCTCTGTGCATGGCTGCGTAGGGTGGGCTTGGGGCCTGCTGTTGCCTGGGACATGGCTTCATGCATCTCAGAGCTATCTCCACTAGCTATGACCTTGACCCTGTCAGGAGGCCACTGTAGCCTCAATGTCTCAGACTTTCAAATGGGTCCAAGAATTTTCTCTCCCTTGCTTGCCTCTCAGGATCAAACATGATGATGGCTACAAACTACTCAAATAAACAAAACCTTGAAAACCACTGGCTCTCGCCCACCATCTTGGAGGTTCTGTCAGCTGCAGGGCCTCAGCAGAGCTCGCCGCCTGGGGCCCTGGCCCGGACCCACCTGCCAGCGTGTTTTCTTGGCCTGGGTAGTGTATACATTTGAGCTGAGCTTTAAAACTTGACGTATTTCATGTAGAAGTCCAGACCCCCGGCTTCTCATGAAGGTTGATCACCTGGGACGTCGTCTCCTGGGATACGTGCTTCCCCGTTCTCTGAGGGCCCCACCTGGCCCCTGCTGCTCACCCTGGAGGCTGGGGTTGGCCTCCTCCGCCTCTGTAGGGGTTTTTCCCTGCAAACTCCACAAGGCTGTTGTTGGACACACCTGGGGCGAGGCGCAGGGATGTGAAGAATGAAGAGGCTGGACCCTGCCCTGAAGTGGCCACTGCCTGGGAGGGGTCCAGCCCGGCTGAGGACTGAGACCGGTGCCTGGGAGAGGGGCTGAGGGGTGGTTTTGGGAAGGAAGCAGGTGGAATTTGAAAGCTTGGCACCCATGGAGTGGGGTTGGGGGGATGCTTTGGGCCCATGGTGGTTGACGCCTGGGCCCACTTGGAAACAGATTGAAAATCTTCACAGTGGCCTGCAGAGCTGCCTTGTGGCCACCAGAGGGCGCGCTGGCACACTGGGACAGCTGGGTGCCTGGCGAGTCCGCCATGCTTGTTAGTGCTCCGGGTTCAGGGAATTTGAGAACTTCTAAAGGAGCAGACTTGGGGGGAGTCTGGCTGCTGCTCTCAGCTCTGCTTCTTGGCTGCATGAAGGGATATGTGTGGAGTGAATGCCCCGTCCCTCCCTGGGCTGCCCTTGGTGGCTGAGGAGGGATTTGGGCTGATTCACAGATCTCCAGCTCAGATTCCCTCAGGGCCAGGTAGGTTGTATAGATGAAGGAAATAGGCCTTTGAGGTGTGAGGCCTTTGTCCTGCAACCTTGACTTTCCTGCGGTTCCTGAAGGTGGACGCAGAGAGACATTGCTTTGTGACGAGAGATTCAGACTGTCGAGCAACTGATAATGGCAGCTGACCTTGAGTAACAGGGCATGGTGAGGACTGGGGCAAAGCACAGATCCCATCTGAAGGTGGTAGCTGGCCTTTAGTTGTGGCTAATTGCTGTAAAGTGAGGTGCAGGTCTAATGTCAGAAGGCTGGAGGAGCCAGAAACCCAGGTTTTTATGTGAAATACCCCTATTTTTAAGTTGTTGACAACCAATGGAAAAACCTTTTTAAATACTGCAAGCCCAACAGGTGGTGTAAGGGCGAGCTTTGGCCCCTGTGTGACTGCAGATCCCTCTAGGACTGTCACCCCAGCGGCCCTGACAGGCCGGCACACTACAATAAACGCAGCTCACAAAGTTGTGCGCGTCTTGCGTTCTTTAATTTCAAAAGCTTTCGTTTCCCCTCCCTGAAACCTCACGACCCCCTTGTGAGGTGGAAAGTCTTTTCCTCATGAAGAAAGTGGGGCTCAGAGAGGGGAGGGAGCTGCCCAGCGCACAGCTGGAGGAGGCACCCAGATCTGAGCCCGCTCACTGGAGGTTTGCACCAGACCCGCCCTGCCTTTCTGACACATCAAGGTGACACCTCACACTCGCAGTAAGGGGCAGTAAGGTATCATTCCCCCCACGTGAGTGCCCACTTGGGTGCTGGGGATGTGGAGGAGAGAAACAGGCAAAGTCCCCACCCTTGTGCTGCATTCTTGTGGGGGAGACACAAAAATACGTATGCAAATAAGCATTTTTGTTAGTAATACAAACTCTGAAGAAAATAAGAATGATGGGCTAGACAGTGGTGGTTGGGGTGCCTGGGAGAAGGGACCCCTTGATGGGGTGATGGGAGGGATCCCATCTCTGAAAAACTCCAGGGGAACAATGTCCCAGGTTTTGGGACCAACTTCCCTAGAAGCCCTGAAGCCGGGTGGGCTCAGCATAAGGGAGCCTGGGTGCTGTAGAGGTGGGAGGGGGTGAGGGGCAGAGGGCATGGGCAGAGGGAAGGGGTGGAACCAGGATGTATTTGGAAATAGCATCAATGAGATGGGGTAGGAATGACTAGCAGGACTGGTCATGACCTTGGCTGCTGACCAAGTTCTTCAAAGCTCAGTTCTGCTACAGGAAATGCATCCGTCCACTCACCCATTCATCCATTCGCCCACCCTTCTATTCGTTCATTCCACCATGCCTCCATCCACTCGTCCCCCACCCACTGTCACCATGCAGGTACTCGTCCCCCACCCACTGTCACCATGCAGGTGACCTATCCCATCTCACTGATGCTATTTCCAAATACATCCTGGTTCTACCCCTTCCCTCTGCCTGTGCCCTCTGCCCCTCACTCTCTTCCACCTCTACAGCACCCCACCCACTGTCACTATGCAGGTTGGCCCTGGCTGGAGGCTAGAGTGGCTGAGGCAGCTCAGACTCGCCCTTGCCCTCCCAGAGCCCACGGTCTCATGGCAAGAGGCAGACAGAGTGGTTGTTAGCAGTATAATGTGTCCATGCTGATGAGCACATGATGATCACTGCACATGGCATTTCATGCTGGTGAGAGACAAGTTTCCTGTCCCCAAAGTGGAACTTGGAGCAGTTCTTTTCTTTGCAATGAGGAGCCCTTACCCAGGTGGGACCTCTCCGGGTGTGTAGAAAACACAAGGAAGCTTATAAGGCTACCCCTGGCCCATCACTCTAGGTGGGTCCCCGGCACATGGGGAGCAAGGTCATCCTTCCACCATCTTTCAGGGACACATGGTGACAGGGGTGGGCATTGTCTGGCAGCCTGGGAACCACTCAGGTGTCCTGCACCTGCCTAGTCTATCTAGGCCAGAGGAAGAGGCTGCCAGCAGCTCCTTCATCAACTCGGAGACAGGGCATCCTGTGACAGCAGGCTACCCTGGGGGGAACTGGAAGGGACAGAGAGAGCCTGGGCTATTGAGCTCTGCATGAGGAGATCAGATGGGCTGGGAAGGTGGAAGCCATTGTTCCCTCCCAGGGGATGATGGCCAGTACATGAGTTGGAAAGAGACACTCCTAGTGACCACCAGGGGGCACCAAAGCGCAGCCCACGCAGGCAGCAGAGTCGGCTGCAGGCAGAGAAGGGCTAAGGGTGTGGGTTTGGGGTCTTTGAAGGGAGGCCCATGTGGCTAAGCAAAACCACTGTTCCAGAGACCTGGGAGCCCACCCTGTTGGTGCCATATCCATCTTGCCACCTGCTGCCCTCTCTTCTCCAAGGACTTAGAGCAAATGATGCATCCTGTCCCACGGATGCCTCTCCGGGTGCAGTGCTCTGGAAGACCTGCGCCCACCTTCCAGTCCGCGAGGGACGGTGATGTCTGCCAGACAGAGCTGGGAAAGGGGGTCACTTTCTCCAGGAGGTTGAAGCGGCATGCTCCAACTCGCATACCTCCATCCACTCATTCAGCCAGATTTACTGAGCACCTACTGCTCTGTGCCAGACACTGCGGTGGGCACTTGGGATAGTAAGGGAACAAAACGAGAGCCCGAGCCTCGCGGTGCTCACAGCCCAGACAAGGGGTCGGGCAGCCTTTGTCTGCAAAGGGCCAAATGGTAAATATTTTAGTCTTTCAGGTCATGCAGCCGCTCAGCTCTGCCTTTAGAGCAGAAAGCCACTCTTGACAAGACGAATGGGCGTGGCCATGTTCCAATAACATTTTCTGGACACTGAAATTCATGAAATTTTCATGTGTCACAAAATATCCCTCTTTGGATCTTCAAGCATTAAAAAAACAAAGAACCATTCTTTTAGATATAGCTCTGGAGCTATGTAAAAACGCAGTGGGCGGGATTGGCCTAAAATAAGGGCCGGCCTGGTCGACCCCGCCCAGGGAGGAAGACCCCGCCCAGAAGGGAGACCCCGCCCAGGAAGAGAGGGAGGCCCCGCCCAGGAAAGGCGAAGACCAGGCATAGCGAGCCTCGCGGTGAGTCCCTCACCTGGGCCAGGGTGCAAGCCCTGTAGAAATATGAGAGCGATCAGGGGGCCTTGGGAGTAGAGGAGGGGCGGAGGCAGGCCTTGGCATTAAGTGAAGTGGTCAGAGGGGGCCTCGATGAGGCAGCAAGATGGAGCACTTTATGCTAATTTTAAATAATTTTGTTTGCACAGGTAAAATAGGAACCTGATCTACTTAAACACTAAGGCCTATTTACTGCCCTATTCTGTTCTTCTCTCCTTCCCTCACTAGGGACATCACAGCTCTGAGCTATAGATCCTTCTGGACCATTTACATTTGAAAATTTTTGGCCTCATAGTCTGTACTCGTAGAAAATGTTCGGCATCGTTTTGTGTGTGTGTGTGCTGTGTGTGTTAGGTGGCAGGATACTGTCCCCATCTTGCTGGGCTAGCTTTTCCACCCACTATGATGTGTTTTGAAGCAGAGTCACATTTCTGCATGTAAAGCTGCTTCATTTCTCGGCTGTGGGGGCGTTCCCTGCAGGGATAAGCCACGTTTCACCTCTCCATCCCTTTCCCGATGGATGGTGGCCAGTAAGGCTCTGCTGAGAGGCACAGCCGAGCCTCCTCTCCCGGACTTCTGGCTGGAGCAGCCACTGTTCACTGAATAGGAGAACGAAGGTTACAAGTCGGGGCTGATGGCAGAGGGGGCCCCAGCAGGTCCCTTCCTGGGCCTAGGGGGCCTCATTTCTGCTCCTCAGCCCAGGCGCCAGCCTGATGGGCTGCATTACTGCAGATCTGGGGCCTGGAACTCAGCCCATCAGAGGTGCGAAAGCCACACAGTTAGCCCCCTGGCACTGAGAAGGCTGTTGCCACGGTAATGCCTCCCTGGTCCCCTGTGCAGCCGCACAGACAGATGGGGACATCAGCCTCCTGCATATAGAGGGGTCTCTGCTGTGGCTCGAGAGGGTCTAACCCTCGATGGAGGCGCCTGGAGGCCTGGACACACCTGGACACCTGGGTCCTGCTTCCAGGAATAATCCTCGATGCGAATTTGCTCTCCAGGTCTGCCTCCTGCTCAGGCCAGACCCTCCCCAAGGCCAGGCTGCTCCAGCCTGCCCCACCCCCAATCTGTGGAAGGCTTCTGGGAATGTCACCTGGGGAGGGGGGAGTCCCGGCAGAGGGGCCACAGGAAATTCCAGCTGGCTCACCTGTCAGCCAGCATTCGCCAGGTAACCTCTGTATACCAACCAGGAATTCTGCAGTGACTCCAACATAATTTCTGCCCTTAGGGGGCTCATAGTCTGGTGGGAGATGCAGACAGGTGAATCACCAGTCTTTACAAGTGATTTATCTCTTTGAATAGGTGGTGCAGGCATGTGGTTAAAAACTGCAAACTGCATGGAAGCCTCTGTGCAAATCTCTTGCCCCCGTCTCCCTGCCTCCTGCCCCTCCCCAGAGGCAGCCACTGCCGTCAGCCCAATCCAGTCCTCCCGAGATGGTCTATGCCTTCAAAAGCGGAGGATGTCAAGAAACAAAGCCAGCCAGAACCCAATCCACATCCTGCACCACCGGCCGCCCCTGTCTGCATTTTTCACTGACCACCATTTCTGGGAGATAATTACATATCAGTCTGTACAGATCCACCCAATGCTTTTCAACAACAGCAAACCCATAATAATAGCAAGAACTTATACTTACTATGTGCCCGACGCTCTTCTAAGCACTTTATTTATACTAACTGATTGACTCCCTCAGACAGCTTGGAGATGGGCACCTCTGCTTATCTGGCTCCGCAGGCAGGAGGCCGGGAATGCCCATTGTGTGATGTGGCCAGAGTGACCCTCCTGATGGACACAGAGGACATTTCCAGGCAGCGAGCACCCAGAGCACTTGTGTCCTGGAGGATGAATGCTTGGAAATGAATGGCTAGATCAAAGGGCACGTGCATTTTGAATTTACATAGTTCTTGTAAAATTACCCTCTGAAGAGGTCACACTCAGTTACACACAGGGTGGGACGTGGAGGAGAGCGGCGGCACCTGCCCTTCCTGCTCTGGCAACCAGAGCCAGCATTGCCTTTATCTGCTTTCCTTTCCTATCTTTGCCAATCTGATAGACGAAAACCACCCCTCCGTGCACTTTCCTTTGCATTGCTCTTATGCAAGAGGTTGAGTGTCTTCTCATACAGATCAGTACAATCTGGCAGAGTCAGAAATATACAGAGTGGGGTCAAAGGAGCCAGGAGCCAAGAGGCTGGAATGGTTCTTCTGTCAGGGGTGAGGGTGGAGGTGGTCTAGGAGCGAGGCTGGTGAAGACACCCCAGCTGGCCCTTGGGATATGGGGCAGACACAGGAAGGACATTCTTGGCAGAAAGGAGGACCTGTGCAAAGGCTCAGAGGGTTGGGAGGCAGGGGGCACGTAGACTGGCCAAGTCTGAGGACGCCCCTCTTCTCATCAGCGTCACTCCTGCTCCCTGAATCCCGAATCCCCCGCCAGACTGTTTCCTCCACTCCCTGAGCACAGTTTGAGCTAAACCTTAGCTCCTGTGGTCTCTGCCCTGAAGGAGGTGTCTTCCAGGATCCCCAGCAGGTACCTGCCCCCCAAGTCTTTAATAGGTAGCCTCTATGGCCCCTCTCCGCCCCTCTACCCCTCCCACCAATCCCTGCCACCAGCCGGATGAGCGTACATCCTCATTAGCACGGTTCAGTGGCCAGCGCTGGTAATTGATCTCCCTCTGGCCCAGTGTGGACAGCGGCTAATGGGGATGAATGGGGCCGGAGGTGCCGCTGAGGGACGCTCCCCTGGAGGCCGGCACAGGGCAGAGAGGCAGGCAGGAGATGGAGGTGAACCGAGCAGGCCTACGAGTCAACTGGGGACTCTGCAGCTGCCTCTGCCCGCCCCTCCAGACTGCCATCCCGCCTCCAGCCTGACCTGGGGGGGGACAAGCACGCAGGTGGGCAGAGGGGCTCTGGAACTCAGCTGCCCGCTGGAGTGGAGGCAGGAGCCAGTTTCGGAGGTGGGACTAGAGTTGCAGAATGGCGTCCCAGGAAGGCTATGTTTGCTGGGGCCCAGGGTAGGGCAGGCAGTAGCCCCAGTTAGTCATGTGCAGAGAGAGTAGGGGCCAAGACACTCCAAAGCTGGATTGGCCAGCTGTGGATTCCATCATACAGTCAGTCAACAAATATTTATTGTGTGGTTTCTGTGTGCCAGGCTCTGGGTAGCTGCAAGGTAGCCAAAACTGTCAAGAACTTCTTTATGGGCAGGGGGATGGGCAGGAAAATACTTAAGATGGTAATAAATGGTGATAAATGCTCAGAAGGAAATAAACAGACTTATGTGACAGGGATGCCCGAGTGGAAGAGGCCTGGCAACATGTAAGCTGAAACCTGAATGGCAACAAGGAAAATCATTCCAGTCAGAGGGAACAAGCAGTGCAAAGGTCCTGAGGTAGGAATAAGGAATAGGGTGTTGGGGAAGAAGAAGGGTGGCCCGTGAGGAGGAAATAAACAGAAAGCCCAATTGCCAGGCCTGTAGGATCAGGGTGGATGGGTCCCCTTTCCTGAGGTCATGTTGGCCACATGCAAAGGCAGAGAGAAAGGTCTTACCTGGCTCAGCTGGGCCAGAGGACTCCAGAGAAGCCAGGCTTGGGAAGACCCCTGTCACTCTCTGGTCATATGCCTAAAATTGGTGGGGGAGTGTGAGCTCCCAGGGAAGAAAGCGTCCAGTTCCTGCTGCATGTACGGCACGGTGACACCCTGCATTTTCTAACTCCTGGCTGACTTGAGATACAACTCAGGTACTCCTCCCAGGAACTGACAAATATATTAATGAGTGTAAACATAGTAAGATAAAGCTTAATAAAGCTTCTGGAAGTGGGTTGGAGTCAGCCTGGCAGGCAAGCAGGAGTACTCTAAAATTCTCACAGGGTTTTAGACATAAAACCCACGTATGTTTTTTAATGGGCAATTTAAGCAATTTCCACCAGGTAACCTTGACTCTTCTCTTGATTTTTGCCATGTGCTGGCTTCACTGTAGAGTGCCCAAGTTACTGTGCCTGTGAGGCTGAGCCATGTCCTGGACCCACAGTGGGCAGGTGTTTGCAAACCAGGGGAAGGGGTATCACATGAAAGAAACACCCCAGACTAGTATCCATCCTCTGAAGGTGTGTTCACATCCCCATATCCCTGTGGAGATTGTCCTCCCGAACCCACAATGCCACTCCCTTCATTGAGGGTGGTCAGTTTCTTTACATCCTTGAAGGACCTACCCAAATGTTCCTTTGGCCCCTGCCTGTCCTCTACTAGAGCTCTGTGTAATATAGCTTTTGGATTACATATCCCAGAAAATATGATCTAGGAAAAGCATTTGGTAAATTTCAACATCAATTTACAATGATTTGTAAAATCATAATTTTTTAAGCAACTAGAAATAAAGGGGAATTTCTGTAATCTGATAAAGGGCATCTACCAGACTTATAGAACAAATGTTATACTTAATATTGATACATTAGTATATATGTTCATGTATAACTGAAAAATTGTGCTCTACACTGGAATTTGACACAACATTGTAAAATGATTATAGATCAATAAAAAAATTTTTTTAAATATTTATATATGTAATTTTTTATACTTTACATTTTCTAAAATTTGTACAACATAAACTAACATCTCAAATTAAAGATAAAATTTAAAGATTAAAAAAAATTGATACATTAGTAGCAGGAATAAGACAAAGATGGCAACAATTGGCATTGCAGTGGAATCCCAGTCAATGCAATAATGCAAGAAAATAAATTAAGTGTAAAGGTTAGAAAGACAGAAACAAGGGCAGGGACTGTCTCTTTCATCTTGCTTCCAATAAGCAAATATTTAATAAATGTTTGTTAAAGTAAAGAAAAATTCAGTGTGTCCTCAAAGAAGTTTCTTGAAGTTGGCAAAGGCAGAGCTAATCCTCTGATAGCAAGAATCTGAGAAAATTCACCGGCGCTCAAGAAGTTTCATCATCATGGTCCTGCCAAAAAGACAGACGCGTGATATTTCCCTGAGACCGGAACTGAATGAGAGAGTCTTGAGATGCTAGGAAAAGACTTAGTTTTCAAAATAATTGGTGTTGGTCTCCAAACAGCGACAAGATGCTTGACAATCTCTGTGGCAAGAGGAGTAGATGGCACGTGGATTCAGCATTTAAGGCAGAAAGCTGGGGCAGCAAAGGCTAGCCTGTGAGAGCTGCAGGGATAAGAGGCATGGGCCCCGGGAGAGCTTTCTACTCTTCTCCTTGGGACACATAGCTGGAACATCCCATTGCTTTTCATGGGGTTCTACAACATTGAGTTTAGTTTCCACTTCCTATTCATTCCCTGCCAGGTTCCATTCTTGATGTATCTACGTGTCCAGGAAAAGTCGCTCTGGCTCAAGGCAAACTGGATGTTGGTTACCTCCTATCTCTGCCTGGTCCCCCATTTCTTCCTCCATCTTCTAGAAATGGCATCTGGGTTATCTTTTGGGGAGAAATCTCCCCTACCCTTGGTCCATGTTCTTCAAGGGGAGTAGGAGTAGGACCCAGGCCTGACCGGTCAGTGTGTTCCATCCCCTTGGCCGTGGAGAGTTGGGCAAAAGACACCTGCTCCTGAGTATTTGCTGACCTGGAGAAGCTCCCTCTCCCTGGTGCTGTGGGGCTGCTGATGGCCATCTTCCTGCTTGTGGTCCCAGAGTGACGCTGACACAGAGAAACAGAGTCAGGAGAGGGCGACCGGTCTTGGCCTGTGACCATACTTTAGCCCTAGATCTAGTCATGTCTGATGACAGAACTTGCCTGCTCTTTCCAATGACTTATGCAGATAAGCCCTCTTCTCCTTTTTTTTTTTTTTTTGTCTAAGCTGGTTTGAGTTGAGTTTCTGTCACCTGCAACCCAAAGAGTTCTGATTAACGCAGTGGGAATGAGAATGTCTGTGTGGGAAAAGCTGAAGGTCTGGGTCATACATAGGCATACGGGGGTGCAAACAGCTCCCAGTAGAGCCCAAGTCAGCACTCCCTGCCTCTTCCTTCATCCTGTGCTTCATCCTGTGCCAAGAGGGGCTGGCCCCAAGGTCCCAAGAATGGAATGGAAGAGTGATCCAATGTCATTTGTAAGTTGTATTTGTCAACTCAGCTTCATTGAGATATGATTTACAAACAATAAAATGTACCCATTTAAAGTGTGTATTTCAACGAGTTTTCCAAATGTATTCCCCTGTGTAACCCCCACCACAGTCAAGATAAAGAATGTTTCCATCATCCAGAAGGTGCCCGGTGGTCCTTTGCCACCAGCGTGCTCCTCCCCCTGCCGGACAACCACCGATCTGCTTCCAGCCACTGCAGGTTAGATTTTCCCATGTACAAGCATTCCTCAGTATTTGCAGAACTCACATATTTGTGAACTCACCTACTTGCTAAAATTTATTTGTAAGCCCCAAATCCACTCTTGTGGTATTTTTGTGGGCAGTCATGGACACGTGCAGAGCGGTGAAAACTTTGATTTGTCTGATGCACATTCCTGGCTGAGGCTGAACGAGGAGAGGCTTTGTCCCTGACTTCAGCTCCTATTCAGCTCAAACAAGTGTCCTCTTTGCAGGCTATTTAGTGACGTGTTGTTCACATTTTTTGTGTTTTTTTTTGTTGCTGTTGGTGGTGGTGGTGGTGGTTTTGCTGTTTAAAATGGCCCCAAAGCGAAGTGCTGAAGTGCGGTCTAGTGTTTCTCAGCATAAGAAAGCCATGATTTTTCTGATGGAGAAAATCAAACAAGATAAGCTTCTTTCAGACAAGAGTTACAGTGCCTCTGGCCGTGCATTCAATGTTAATGACTCCACTATGGATATTAAATAAGTTGTCTTTCTCTAAACAGAAACACACACACAACAAGATTTTGTATTGATTGGTTGATGAAAATGTGACCAGAGGTTTGCAGGAATCTGACCCGGTGCGTATTCCCCCAGGAGTGATGGTTCAGATTCAGAAATTCAGTGTCTGTCGTGACGAAGTGTCGTGAATGTACGTGGTGCAGGTAATGAGAACCGATGTGTATGGGACCCCGTGGACGCAGTCTTTTGAGCCTAGCTGTACCACGTAGCATAATGCTCTTGAGATGCATGCACATCATTGTGCGTATTTCCAGTTTGTCCCTTTCGCTGCTGAGTAGTATTCCATGTGTGGGTACACAGTTTTCCTGATTCATTCACCAGTTGATGAAGCATCTGGATTCTTTTCAGCTTTTGGCGATCATAAACAAAGCTGCCGTGAACTTTCATGTGCAAGTCTTTGTGGGGACATCTGTTTTCATTTCCATTCTAAGCATTTTCATATGAGCACATAAATTTCATATTTGTTTAATCCTTACAATAGCCCTTCGAAGCAGCTTCCTGTCTACATGAGGAGATGGGAGCTCAGAGTTTGATGGGTCACACAGCCGCGCTGCCTCCTCCCTGGTGGAGACTTGAGGGTCCCTGGCCAGGGTTGAACCCCCCACTGGGGTGGGAAGGATGCTGGCTCCGTCACGGTGTCTCCTTGGGTTCCTCAGCTGCAAAGTGTGCAGTCTCAGTCCCTTCCAAGGAGCACTGTGCTCTCTGAGTCTGTGATCTTAACCCTGCTAGGAGTCTGAGTGATTGGGCCAGGCCCAAAGCAACACTTGGGAGGCCAAGCCAAGCAGGCACCAGGAATTCAGAGTCTGGGTATCCTGGCTTATTGGTTTGTGGGACTTCAGCTGCCTGAGTCCGCTCCTCTTGCTGCAAGTAACAGCTCTGGCTCTCTCTTGGGGACCCTCCCCCTTTATTACATGAGCCTAGTGGGGACCGTCCATCAAGGCCGTACTCTGGCCAAAGGAGGGTCACATGCCCATCTCTGTCCCAAGGCTTTTTAAAAAAAAAAATTGTTTTATTTATTTGTTTATTTATTTAGTTTTTTATTGAAGTGTAGTTGATTTACAATGTTAGTCTCAAGTATACAGCAAAGTGATTCAGCTATACAGAAAATATTTTTTTCAGATTCTTTTCCATTATATGTTCTTACAAGAAATTGAATATAGTTCCCTGTGCTAGACAGTAGGTCCTTGTTATTTATCTATTTTATATATAGTAATGGATATCTGTTAATCCCAAACTCCTAGTTTATCCCTCCCCCTCCCTTTCTCCTTTGGTAACTATAGTTTATTTTCTATGTCCGTGAGTCTATTTTTGGTTTGTAAATAAGATTTGTATCATTTTTTTAGATTCCACATATAAGTGATATCACACGATATTTGTCTTTCTCTATCCAACTTACTTCACTTAATATGATCATCTCTAGGTCCATCCACATTGCTGCAAATGGGCATGATTTCATTCTTTTTTATGGCTGAGTATTATTCCACTGTGTATAAGTACCACACCTTCTTTATCCATTCATCTGTTGATGGACATTTAGGTGACTTACATGTCTTGGCTATTGTAAATAGTGCTGATATGAACATTGGGGTGCATATGTCTTTTCAGATTAGAGTTTTCTCCAAATACGTGCCCAGGAGTAGGATTGCTGGATCATATGGTAACTCTACTTTTAGTGTTTTAAGGAATCTCCGTACTGTTCTCCATAGTGGCTGCACCAATTTGCATTCCAACCAACAGTGTAGGAGGGTTTCTTTTTCTCCACAGCCTCTCCAGCATTTATTATCTGTAGACTTTTTAATGATGGCCACTCTGGCTGGTGTGAAGTGATACCTCCTTGCCGTTTTGATTTTGATTTCTCTAATAATTAGCAATATTGAGCATCTTTTCATGTCTCAGGGCTTTAAGTCTCAGGCAGAGGGAGATCTGACACAGGGACTGAGAAGTGGCCCGAGCAGGCTCTGAGCACCACTCGATCCCAGCACTTCCCAGGCCTGAGTATTCGCCCTGCTGTTGATTCAGTAGCTGCCTGACAACCTCTCAGTGCAACCCGGGAGCTTTCTGGTGTTTGCAGTCAGTTAGCCCTGCATACTGTGCTGGCTGTTCCCCTCTCTTGTGGACCCACGGCCTCAGTGCAGACTCCTCTCTCAGGAGACTCTCCCTCTGGATGTTCCTTGGTTTGAGGAAACCCAGGAGAGGGAGTGTTTGGTATCTGGGAGCAACCAGTGCAGACGGAAGGGTCCCAGGCTTGGGGAGAGAAGATGCAGATTTGGGTCCTGATGTGTCGCTCTCCCTCTGGGGCTCATCGTCCTTATCTCTAAAATGGGCAACATCTCTAAATCCCTACCCTTGTTTCCTTCAGTGTCATCAACCACCTCCTGTGGGCAGGCGCTGTCCCTGGTGCTGGGGAGACAGGGTGAGGAGATGGCTCAGGCCCCTACCCTAAGAGGGAACAGACGAGATGTCGCAGTTGGGAGAGATGACAAAGTCCCAGTGCCCTGGAGGTCAGCTCTGGGCACTGTCTAGTGTCAGTCTTTGGGACAGAAACTGACCTTGGCTACCTTGAGCGAGGGGATTTGGAAGGAAAGGGCAGAAATCAGGGTAGCACCAGGGATCTAAGTAGTGAGAACTTGAAGTCTCTTCAGGGAGCAGCCATCAGAATGAAAAATTCTGCTGAAGCATCAAAATTGCAGAGAAGGGTGTGCCTGGCCTCACTGCCTGCGTCAGTACCCACCAGGGTGCGAGGCATCGTGATCGTCAGCCCGCCAGGACTGCCTGTCGTGGAGAAGGCTGAGCCCTCAGGTGCTGCTCCCTGCAAAGCGGGGGAATCTCAGGGAAGACAAAATCCACCAGTGTACCCTGGTTGTCAGGAAAGGACTCAGGAGGCACCACAAGTGCTTGGGAAGTGAACTGTAAGCAGGGAGGGCTTTGGCATAGCAGGGCTCAGAAGGGGAGGTGACCTTGCCCCCCACTGCTCCCACCTACAGCGTGGCTTCCCACCTGTTTCTTCACCGACGGGCATCCAAACCTGGGAGGGGTTGCATGTGTGTTTGGTAAATGCAGGTGGAATTAATGCAACTCTGTGCACATGCTCAGGCCGAGAGGGCGCTGCAAAGCCAGTCCCACGTGGCCCCTGCCTCCCGCGATTGAGTCGAACAGTGGAGACAGATGTGCCCTGGACTAGAGAGAACAAGACATCATCACTGAGGCGTGTGGCAAGTGCCCGGGACGAGTGCTCAGCCTAGACAGGGGGTCAGGGGCTCTCAGGGGAGATGTGGGTGGGAAGCCTGAGTAGGTGGCGAGAGGTTGTGGCAGAGAGAAAGGGCCTACCCAGGGGACACCAGTGTTTTATTCTGGGCCTTAGAGGGAGCTGGGGGCTGGGCAGAAAGACGCAAAACTGTCCAGTGGGTGAGCTGGGAGTGAGTGGCAGGGCAGGGGAAGGAGAATGGGAGTGGGAGCAGGGGGAGCCCTGGGGTAGGGGGAGAGGCGAGGAGACAGGGAAGGGGGTGGGCTGCAGTTCCCTGCCGGCCGCAGAGGACACCCCAAGGTTACCTTGGCCTGTGGCTCCGTGGCTCGAGCTGCTGGCAGCGGTGACAACAGCGAACCAGCAGCCTCTCCGAGTTTTATTATCATTCAAATGAGGACGTGGAGAGGTATTTCATTTGATTGGTAGAATAATAGGAGCCATTTATCTACCTTCTCTCAACCTTTCATATCTGTTTCACTATTTTATGGGATCGCATACATCATAGTAAAGGCAAAAAATGTATTTTTTTCCCCTGACTTGGGGCTGGGGCGGTGGGGGTGGGCAGCAAGGCTGGGAAGGCGGCTCTCCAAGTGGCTGGCAGGAGCTGAAGGAAATGAAATCGAAAAAGACTATTACTGGTGACAGACAGTTACATTTGAAAGGGAGTAAGAAACTCCCCAGTGCGGGCGCGGGTGAGGAGTTTTAAATGCAAGATCTAACAGCCTCCAGCTCCGGGTCCAGTGAGAGGCGAAGGCCTGAGGGGCGGGGGTGGGCGGGGAGCCAGGAGACAGGCTGGCACAGGGGGCATGTGGTCCAGTTGCTGGAATTCTTTGTCTCTTTTCAGTTATGATAAATTACACATGTCATACAAGGATCTATTCTCCATTTGAAAAAATCAGAACATTCCAGGTGAAGTCCCTTGTGACTACCAGCCCCAGCCCTTCCTCCCCTTCCCCAGAGGCAACTACTAAGGATTTCTTTTTTCCCTCTTGATTTTACAAATATACAAAGATACCTTAAAAGAGATAGCACTCTTTTCCCCTCTTCCTTAATTGGTATCGTACTGTACCATGCAGCTTCTTGGTTTTTGCATGCAATGTGTTTTCAAGCTCCAGGTGCATAGACCCACGTGGGTCTCGATCTTTCTTAGAACTGCCAGGTGGCTCTCGCTTCCATGACTAGCCTGCCTTTTAGCCACCCAGTGTCCCATTAATGAACACTTGGGTGGCTTCCAGCTTTTCACAATTACAAACCAAACTGCAAGGATCCTGGCACCCGGGCCCATTTCTTGAGGGCAGGTGAGCAGTGAACTCATCGGCGGGGGAGGGGTGTGTATTTTCAGATGGATGGGATGCTGCCCGATTGCTGCCCAAAGTGTCTCCACTGTGGGGCTCCAGCCAACTGCCTCCAGCAGCCTCCAGCATCCCCCACCGCTGGCAGTCACCTCCCAGGTGACCATGAGTGAAAGTACGCAGAGGGTCATGTCTTGGGCTGGAAGTGGGTGGCCGAGAGGGGAGCAGCAAAGGACCGGGTGGACAGGGCATCAGAGTGGAAGGGAGGAGGGTGACTCTAGAGCTCCAGGTGTGACCCTGCAAGGTGGGGGGCAGGATTCCTGTGAGGCAGGCCAAGGGCCAGCAGGCACGATCCTGGACATGATGGTGGGTCTGAAAGCAAGGGCCGGAGGTGGGTAAGGACTGGAATCAGAGTATGTGGCTGGCAGGGCAGCTGGTCAGCAGGGCCAAGGAGGACAGCTAAGGCAAAGATGGAGTCTGTGGATGGCACAAACACAGGGCAGGGTGTGGGCAGCATGGGCATGGAAGGGCCTTCCAGGGACCCTGGCTCCCTGAAAGAGACTGGAGGGTCCAGGGGAGTGTAGGAGACAATTCAGGCCCATGGGTGTGGGCTGAGACCCAGGAGAGTGGATGGTGGAGTTCCTGTAGTCAAAGGCTGGCAGGCTTAAGACCCAGGAGGAGCTGGTATTTCAGTTCAAGGCTTCAGGCAGAAAAGAGCTGGTGTCCCAATGCAAAAGCAGTCAGACATGTGGAATTCTCTCTTCCTCAGGGGAGGGACTGACTTTTTCTTTTCAAGTCATCAACTGATTGGATGAGGCCCACCCACACTGGGGAGGGCAATCTGCTTTACCAAGTCTACTGATTTAAATGTGCATTCATCCAGAAACACCCTCACAGACGCACCCAGAATAATGTTTGACTGAATATCTGGGCCCCCTGGACCAGTCAAGCTGACATAAAGTGAACCTTTACAGAGGCTCTCAGTGACCAGCCTGGCCATCTCTTGACTTTCAGCTATGAGTCAGCATATTTCCTCTTGAGTCTGACAGTCAGTGGGGCTTTATCCACTTGGAACCAAAAGATACTGATGCCGTCAGTACTTTCACATGGCTCAGGGTCCAGGAACCTGTGCTGAGGGGCCCGGTGACACCCCTGACATGATGGAGCAAATGAGCCCGCTATCTGGAGTCTGTGATCCTTCCTCTGAGTTGGGATCCCCTATGAGGGGCCCCTACTTCCATGGATTAAACCTGGACCACTGTGTCTTCAGTCCCCCTCTCTCCCTGGGGGCGGGGAGGTCTCTCCCTCTGATTCCCACCTCCCACCTGTCAGGGTTCAGTGGCAAGGGCTGCCCCTTTTATGTCCTGGCTCTGACATGAGTCACCTTTCTCTCAGGTCCGCTGAGCACAGCTTTGCTAGTGCTGGGATTTAGCGAAGGTATAAATACAGAGAAGCCAAGTGGCGCAGCCCCAGCCCAGACTGATGGGCTCCTTCAGCCCGGATACCAGCCCTGGGCCACTTGGCCTCTAGCTGGCAGACAGGGCAGCTTTCCTGGCCTATGCCAGGAGCTCCCTACTGGGTGTCTTGCAGCCTTGATGGGCCTGTCCCCAGGGGGACCCACCTCTTTAGCTGCCCCCACCCCGCTGTGTGGCTCTCAGCACAGAGTGTCACCAGAGATGGCTTTGTCTCCCCCAGGGTTGTGGCTTGACCCCAGCCAGCCCGGGTTGGGTGACACTGTGACGTCTTCCCCTGGTGATGCCTGCAATGCCCTCTTTACCCGAGGGATGCTGGCTATTCAGAGCAGCAGAGAAACAAAAGTAGTTAAATCTTAGCTTTTGAGCTCCCAGAGGCCTAGGTCCCATCATAAACAGTAAATTTGGAACACTGTCTGCCCGGTGCATTTTCAGCCTTCGCCACCGACAGATGAGGTTAATGATTCTGTCTGGCTGGGGAAGAGAGAGTGTAAGGAATGAAATGAGTGAGCTGGCCCTGCTGGGGCTCTTCTGTGCATGGTGGGACCAGGGGGTATGCAGATCCCCAGGGAAGGGCAGCTTTGAAGGACTAGCACCCCCCAGGGTGGTAATTGAATTGATTGCAAGGGAAACCTGAGCCTGGTTTCCTGGCTGGCCAAGGTCTCCAGGTACTTTGTACCCAGATGAGCTGTGGTGACAGTAGACAGGAGGTGAGAGGTGGCTCACGGCGAGGACCTGAGACAGCCCAGGGATCTTCCCAGTCCCAGAGCACTGGGGGAGCAGCCAGGTTTTCCAGGAGAGCCTGGAGGGGCTTCCCGGTTGTGACGAGGAAAGGCCACCATCAAAACTGTCCTGGCCTTTACAAGCAGGGACCAGATGGGGACACAGACACCTCATCGGCTGCCAACACTGAAGGGAGAATACAGCCAAGAACCAGATGTCCCTGTGCATGTCTTGGGGGGTGTCAGCAGGACAGACACCAACCTCTGACCAATCTGTCCCCTCCCCAGCCATGTTGTGATACCACCCACGTTCGCTGAATCTGCGGGAAAAAGAGATGGAGGAGGGGGAGCCCTGAATCTACTGCGTCTAAACACTAACCGCCGAACTGATCGAGACTTATTCTCTGCTGCTGGGCAGGAAATGGAGGTGGGAAATAAAGAAGAATACAGGTAATAGGATATAAGGCTGTGGTTTTGGCACACTTGGGTCAGTGGCCTGAATAGTCATGCCCACAACCCACAGCTTAACTCAGGACTGGGGGGGGTCACAACAGGAGCCAGTGATGAGTGAGGAGGGAGGAAGGAGGCAGGCAGGGGAGCTGGGGGAGCTGATGGTCAGAGGAGAGGTGAGGCCTGGAGGAGGCTGCCTGGACAGAGGGGAGCATCCTTGTGTAGACATGGGGTGGGGGTGGGGTGGGGTAAGGCGGGGGAGAGGGGTGGATCCACAGACTTTGGAGCCCAGATCAGCTCCAGGGTCCCGGGTAAGTCCCTGAGCTCTCTGAGCCTCCAGACCCACAAAATGCTTCTCATTTGGGAAAATCTTATCTCCCAGTAGCTCAGGCAGGCCTGACCCTGGCCTCTGGCTTCGGGCTTGGGGATGCGATCGGGACCCAACCAACAAGACTGTATTCTGACACCTTTGTTGGAACTATTAGCAAAGAGAAGCTGGCTCTCTCGGGGTGGTGAGCAGTGAGTATGCAGCTTGGAGCTGCTGTGGGGCCTCCATGAGGAGGGAGGTTTGGGGGAGAATGACTGCAACTCAGAGGAAAGCACAGCTGAAAGATGAAAGAAATGCAGTCTGTCTCAGTCAGCTCAGCTGTGTAACAAAATGCACAGACTGTGACTTAAACACCAGATATTTGTCACAGAACTGGAGGCCAAGAAGTCCATGATCAAGATGCTGACAAAGCCAGTTTCATTCTGAGGCCCCTTCTCTTGGCTTGCAGATGGCCACCTTCTCCCTGTGGCAGTGTTGGGGGGAGGGGGGCAGGGGGAGGGGAAGGTGGTGATTGGGGGGTGGGGAAGAGGAGGGACAGCCTGCACGCTCTCGCTTCTTCTTATAAGGATACCAATCCTATGGGATCAGAACCCCCTCTTTATGACCTCCTTTCACCTTGATTACCTCCATAAAGGCCGTATTTTCAAATACAGTCACACTGGGGTTTGGGTCTTTAACATACAAATTTTGGAAGGACACAAACATTCAGTCCATAGCAAAGTCCCAGAAGCATGGTTTGCGCCCCTGGGTCCAGCTATGCCTGAAGTGAGATCTTCCCATGGACTTTCCAGCTTCATAAGCCCTTCCCTTCCAGACCAACGTGGTTCGGGTTTCTGCAACTTGCAGATGAGAGAGTCCTGTGACAAGTGTCACAGATACCACACACGGATGTGCCTAGCACGCAGCATATGCGGAAGACGGGCTCTTTCGGTCCCTGGAGAGAGAGCACAAGTGTTGAGTGTGGGGGAGGGGGAAGCAGTGCGGAGAGAATGGGGAGAAGACAAGGAAAGGCAAATCGAGGGAGGGAAGGAAGGACTCGGAACGGTAAAGGGACAAGAGGAAATATTATGTGGAGGGAAACTGAGAAGAGAGAAAACAAACCAAGAATGATTGTTGGAAATGTTTTGTTTCCAGCAAATTTAGTTCCTGGACTGTTTGCTGTGTTTTGCTGAGGGATAGTCTTTGTGGAGGTGAGCCAGTGGAATAGGCTGCGGGCTGCAGGGGGCGCTGGTGAGGCCACGGGGCTGGCACGTATGCCAAGTCAGGCGGCGTCCAAGGGGATCGGGGACCCTAGAGCAGCCTGAACTGTGCTTCACTGCAGATTGTCCCCTGTCACTCAGCTATCCTTTAAAAGAAGTAAATCAGATCAGATCTCTTCCTTCCTTCACCTCCTCCCACCCCGGACCCCCCCTGCCTTCCGGGGCCCACTGCCCCTGCGCGCACCACGCTGCAGCCGGCCGGGCCCTGCCTCACTGCGCTCCTGTGAGCCTGGTCCCACCTCCAGGCCCTTGCACCTGCCGTCCCCTCTGCCTGGAGAGCCTTCTCCACTGACCTTCGCTTCAGTTCCTTCTCCTCATTTGAGACTCAGCCCTGGGTCCCCCCAGAGCACCCCCGAGGCTTGGTCACAGGGTCCTGCGCTACTGTTCTTGCCAGCACTTTTACCACCATCAGAAATGAACACATTACTTCCCCTTTTGTATTGCCCGCCTCCTCCTCCAACACCAGCCAGCACCCACAGGCTGGGACTCAGCTGTGCTCACTGCCGCATCGCCAGTCCCAGGATGGAGCCTGGCACACAGAGCCCATGGCCGGGACCAGATGCCTCTGAGAACTCCGTGCCAGGTGCTGGGCAGAATCTACAGGTTACAAACCCAGGTGTGTAAAAATGGGTCTCAGGTCTTCTAAAACTGGGTTTAATCTTGGCCCCCACTATAGTAAACTTGGGATAAATGTGGTCATTTTGAGGTGTTTTGGGTCATCCCTGAGTCTCCTAGGTAACTTGCAGGTCCTCCCCTTCTCACTAGGGTTAGAGTTGAAACCAAAGTGGGGGCGGGGCCCACAAAGGGTGGGGCCTTGGTGGGAGCGGAGCTCCTGGACATCTGGGCCAGTGTCCATGCTGGGTCCACATTCTCAGGGTTCTCCGCTCCTCCACACTGGCCCCACTGAGGTCCCCAGTCCTGCCTGGTCCAGGGTCCATCCCCTGCCCCTTCAGGGCCACTGAGGTCCTTCGGCACAGTTCAGGGCCACTCTGGTGACCATCTTACTCCAAGACAATGGAGCAATGGGGACCCTCTGACCTGCCCCAAGCCTGTCTGTATCAACCCCTCTGAAAGGAATTTCTTCTGTCTTGCTGGCTGGGAAGGGGTGGGTGTCTCTGTGGGCCTTGATGTTCCCCAGGCCTCCCCTCAGAAGTGAGGAACAGTCCCACTGCCCTGGGGTCCCCAAACTCCACACAGGACCAGGCCTTCACCCCGGGAGAAGGGCACCTTCACTTCTGCTGGTCAGGATGGACTCCCAGGGGGAGGAATCCGAGGCGTCCTGGGTGCAGAGCGTGAGTGAGCCAGGCTTGTACTGTGCTGAGGGGTGAGGCGCCTGGCAGTGGGCTGCATCTTGCTCTAAGTAACTGCAGAACCAAACTGGACTCAGTGTTTCGATGGGATGGAGGCTGCAACGAAGCTCTGCTTCAGTCGACAGGTCTGGGATGGGGTGGCAGGGATACCCAGCCTGGGCGCCCCTGCAGCTCCGGGTAGAGGGCCGGTGCCCACTCCGCCCTTTTTACTTCGCTGAATCCTCATCAGATTGTCCATCTCAGCCTCCAGCCCCCATCTCCCCACCCGGCATGGTTTAATTTCCCTCTCTCTTCTGTAATTTATTATTTAAGTCCACAGAGCGACCGGGGTGAAGCGGTGCTTCCTGGGAGACGTTGCGGGCTGAGAAATGAGCCCCATCTTGGCGGGAGGGGGCCGGCTCTGGCGCGGGGACCAGGGTGGGGGTCAGGGAGACTGCTGGGCCGAGCTGGAGACCCAGGGGTATGAGTTCGATTCCAGGTCAGGCTATGTGGCCAGGCACCACCCACCCTGGGGGGCCTTTGAATGGGGGACCTTCTTCCTCCGCCCCTCCACTCCACCCCCAGCCCCTCTAGGCCTGGCTGAGTTGGGCTTCGAGAGGGTTTGAGATGCGGAGACCCAGCTGCCAGGCAGCCACAGGGCAGGCAGACCGGGTTTTGTGTGGCTCGCATGCACGGAGGGTGGATTTAAAGAAAACCAGAGTTGCATTTAAAAAACCAGGAGATTTCATGCAGAAACCTGGATTTCTACCTTCTCCTGCAAAACTGTCAATACAGGGCTGCTTTCCACAAGGCCAGGTTGAGTTGTGGAGGGATTGGATAGGACCTGCGTGGCTCTAAGCCACAGCCTTGCCTGCCTCTGCTCCCCTAGGCGCCTGCCCCACCCCAGGGGACTTCTGGGTTTGAGGCCCCTGCTCAGCCTCCGCTCTCTCCCTCCCCTTCAGCTGTTTCCTGTGTTGGGGGAGGGGTGGGGGGTGAGGACTCTCTTCTCTGTATCTCTGGGTATTACTCATCGTGATGCCAAGCCGGGTGCCTGGCATATAAAGGTGCTGAATAAATACTTTTTCAATGTGCGGCTGAATGAAGGGGTGAACGGGTGGGTGATGCCCCCTCGGTGTTAGGAGATTGAATGCCATTTGAGAAGGTGTCTGAACTGCAGGCCAAGGAAGCAGAGGGACAGAGGCTGAGGGCACCCAGAGGAGTCCAGGGCACTTGGGGTGGGGCGGGGATGTGGGTAGGGAGGTCTCCCAGGGGTGGCTCCAAGGTCAAGCTGAGGAGCTGAGATTTATTGCCCAATCACCTGAGCTTAAAAAACACACAATCTGGGGACCACTCCAGACCCACTGAATCAGATTCTTCAAGGGAGGGCTGCAATCTGTGTTTTTTAAAATGTCCCCACCAGGGGGGCACAGGGAGCCTCAACAGGCGTGGGACCTGAGCTGTGTGGCCAGGAGGCGGTCATCTGTGCCACGGGTCTGCTGCTGGTCCAAGTTCCCTCCCACCACCCCCTTGCCCCCGCCTCGGGCAGTGTGTCCCTAGAAGGCCACCTGTCACTCTTCTGAGTGCTGGTCCCCCTGGTGTCCATCTTAGCCACTCACCACATTTTAACTAAGTTTTAGAAGGAAGTATGAAATGACTGTGTTTGTTTTGCCCAAGCAAAATCCATTTATAAGGCACAGCACTTGTTTAAGAAAAAAACAACAGCTATTGACAAAATATAAAAAAAAATAAATTAAAGCAGCAGCTGCTTAAAAGGACCCTGTCCGATAATTTTATTTTTTCCCCTCCTTCTTCCCTCAAAGGCCAGAACAACACAATCAATCATGCCATTCCATAGGCTGTCTCGTTACAGTTTTTTCTTAAGTGGAGGAAAAAACATGGAGAGAAAACGAGATGCCATCTGCAGCCCCATCACCTCCCACCACACGGTGGGTGCCACTCTGTCCCTGTTTCACTTGACTCAGCCTTTCTGTCTTGCTGGCAGCCCAGCCCTGGCCCCCCTGCCCTGCCGGAGCTGTGCCCTGCAGGTGGGATCAGTGTGCCCAGTCAGCTCAGGGCTCCTCCTGCCAATCTCCGCAACCCTCAGACCCTGTGGGGACCCTGTTGTGACCCCAGACCATGAGTGGGTTCTCAAACAGGTTTCTTATCCTGATGCCTCATCCAAATCCCCAATGTTTTTCATGAGAAAAAGCACAGAGCAGGACACGCACGTGCTGAGAGTAGCCACACTTTGCACACGCAGGTGAACCCATTCTGCAGGGAGCACCTTGCTTCCAACGTACAAGGACCCCAGAAGGAGGGGTCTCCCACACTCCTCTCATTTCAAGACCCCCTTTCCCAAATGCTGTCCCTGTCGTGGCTGCCAGCCATTCACATCAGCTGCACACACTGGGGGTCTGCCCCAACATCAGCGATGCACTAACCACCCACCCCACCTTGACGACAGGTAAGATTGTTAGGAACCAAACCTGCTTTAAAGACAGTCCCACCTGCGTCCTGGGTCAAATCACTGCACCTCTGTACTTTTCTCCACCCAGAGGGCAAGGTCAGTAACACCCAGAGGTGGTTGTGAGGATTGACAGAGCAGCCACATGTAGTAATAATAATAATATTTTATAACTGAGCACTATGCCTGACCCTGAGGTATCACCCTTTTCTGATGTTATTGGATGAGATCTTCAGTTCATATGATCATTAGCCTTGTCTCACAGATGAGAAAACTGAGGTGCAGAGAGGTTAGGTCAATTACCTGTGGTCTTATAACTAGTAAAAGAGAAGAGGTTTTTTGTTTATTGTTTTTTGTTTTTTTTTGAGGGGAGAGCTTTCCAGAATGCACACGTCTTGCTTATTAGTCCCATTTCCCTCTGGAAGTGTCCCCAGGGAGCATGGTCATCATGGGAGGGCGGTGATGGCACCCTGTGGGACACACTGAACTTAACTGAACTTCAACCCAGCTTGAAGTCACTGGTTCCCCTAGACCTGGTCCCCGTCAGCTCCTGTGGATTCTGGGAGCCCCAAATTAAGCCCCTTTTGCTTAATTTAGGTAAAGTCCATCTCTGTGACTTGCAACCCCAGGTGGTGATAATCACACCAAGAGCTGTCACCATTTCTTGAGCACTAACTATGTGCTGGGTCTGGAGATAAATAACTTTATATATATTATTGCATCATCTTCGTCACGCTCCTGCGATTGTCCCTGTTTTACCTGCAAGGAACCTGAGGATCATATATGTGTGGATTCTTGCCCAGCATCACACAGCTGGAAAGAGGGACAGCTGGGTTCAAAACTTGAGCTGCCTAAGACTGAGAGCATAAAGCTGTCGTGTGCCTGACCTAAGAGGCGCTCACGAAATGATGGCTTTAGCTCCACACCACTTCTGTATGCTTGCATGTATTAATGTCTTTTAAAAAAATTACTGGGAGTTTCCAGTTCCAA
The DNA here is from genome assembly GCF_009834535.1 of Camelus ferus. Classification (NCBI taxonomy): domain Eukaryota; kingdom Metazoa; phylum Chordata; class Mammalia; order Artiodactyla; family Camelidae; genus Camelus; species Camelus ferus. Next base: position 3,510,983 of record NC_045717.1, on the reverse strand, counting down.
GTTAAGATGAGGCAAACACACTGTTCCTGTCTCCCCTACTGAATGTAGCTTAAAACCTGGATGGAATGCATGGATTTGAAGTCTCTTCTGCCTGCAACAAAAGAAGTGGTAATAATGATATCGAACTATCACTTCTTGAGAACTTGCTATGTGCTGGGTCCCAAGATAAAGGGCTTTACAGACATTATGGTGTCTTAAAGGAAGACCAGATATCAAAGTAACACCAAGTCGATGGTAAGTTTGCTATCCCCCCTACCCCTGCTCCAGTATCTCCTGGGCTGAATTCAATGCAGCCTGAAACCTTGAAGTGGATATTAGCATCTATAAAGAGAATTCCAGGAAGCCCTCTGATTCTGGCTTAAGGACCAAGACAAGGTTGTAAGAGTGCAGAAGTTTTCTGTTTTTCTTTTTTTTTTTTTCTTTCCCCCCTTTCTCCATGCTCTCGCACCCCAGCCTCCAATAGTTCACTGTGATGGCAGTGGCAGCTATAGCAGGGTGGGCTGGCACAACCTAAAACTCCAGTGGGAGGAGCCATGGTCCCTGAAGGTGGGTAAGCCCCTCGTGCTCCACACTAGCACTTATAGGAAGCACATGGGAGGAGAAGTAAACAGAGCTCCAGCCTCTGGCCTGGGGGCTGGAAAAGGGGAACCTCTGTGAACTGGAAAGTCCAGGGGAGATCACAGAAAGGGAGAAGCTGGGAAAAGCAGCCCCTTAAACTGGTTTATGCAATCGTAGGCTCACCCCCAAACTGTACATGGTCTGATCCTAAGCAGCATGACAACTGAATGAGGACAGAGCACTGCCCAAATCCCAGACCGACCATGGGGAGGTGCACATATGGGCCAAATCCAAATAGCACTGCAAAAAGATTTGAAAATTGCACTGACATTGGGACCACAACCCACAGGAGGCTGGTGGGAACTTGTGACCTGGACCCAGCTGGGTCAATTGCCTGCTAGTGGAAGAATATAAACTTACTCTGTATGGGAAGAACCATGAACACCTCAACTCATCTGGGAAAAGACAATCAACAGATGCGGATGCTGAGATGACTTTACTGAGCTGTCAAAGACTTCACAGCAGTTATTATAAAAATGGTCCAATATATAAGGGCAAACACTCTTGAAATGAACGGAAAGATAAAAAGTCTCAGCCTAGAAATAGAAGGTATCAATAAGAACCAAATGGAAATTTAGATTTGAAAAATATGATAACTGAAATTTAAAACAGTACTGCTTTGGCTCAATAGCATAATAGGAATGATAGAGGAAACAGTGAACTTGAAGATAAACTAATAGAAAGTCATGTAATCTGAAAAAAGATTGGAAAAATTTGAATAGACCCTCAGGGACCTGTGGGACAATGCCAAAATGTCCAACATTCATGTCATCAGAGTCTTGGAAGGAGAAGAGAAATAGAGGGGGGTCCAGAAAAAAAATATTTGAAGAAATAATGATGGAAATTTTCCAAATGTAGTGAAAAATATAAACACACAAATTTAAGAAGCTCAGTGAATCGAAAACAGAATAAATACAAAGAAAGCTATGCCCAGACATATCATAATCAAACTTCTGAAAACTAAAGACAAAGAAAAAAATCTTGAAAGCAACCAGAGAAAATGACATATTACCTAAAGGGAAACAATAGTGCAAATGACTGCAGATTTCTCATTGGAAACCACAAAGGCCAGAAGGAAGTGGAACAACATTTTTTTTTTGAAAGAAAAGAGCTCTCAACTCAGAATTCTTAACGGAAAATATCCTTCAGGAATGAAGGTAAAATAAAGGTATTTTTCAGATGTAGGAACGCTAAGAGGAGAATTTGTTGCCAGGAAACCCACCCTACAAGATTGCTAAAGGAAGATCTTCAACAGAAGAGTGATAAGAGCAGAAAGAAACTTGAAACAGGAATAAGGAAGAAGAGTAGCAGGAATGGTAAATATTTGGATATATATTATAGACGATTTTTCTCCTCTTGATTTTCCCATTGAACTCTTTAAAATATGTCTGATGGTTGAAAACAAAAATTATAACATTGTCTGATGGGATTTCAATGACTGTGGATGTAACATAGAAGACAAATACAACATAAATGAGGAGGGTAAAATGACCTATATGGTGGTGTGATTTCTACATTTGACATAAAGTGGTAGCATATTAATTCTAAATGAACTGGACAAATGACATATGTCTATTCTTAGAGCAACTACTTTAAAAAATTCTTAAATCTTACACATTAACCAAAAATTAATTCTAAATAGATTAGAGATAAAACTTTTGGAAGATGACATAATGGAAAATCTTTATGGCCTGGGAGCAGGCAGAGTTATGACATTAAAAGCTCAATCTGTACAAGAATAAACAGAGCATCATCAAAATGAAAACTTTTGCTTTGAGAAGGACACCATTAAGAGAATAAAAAGACAGGCTTGGAGAGAGTATTTGCAAACCACATATCCAGCAAAAGATTTGTATCCAAAGTATACGAAGAACTCTCAAAACTCAACAAAAAGAAAACAAACAACCCAATTAAAAGCTGGGCAAAAGATTTCAACAGACACTTCACCCAAGAGAATATTAGGATGGCCAGCAAGCACATAGGAAGGTGTTCAACATCATTGGCCATTAGGGCAAAGTTATAATTACACAACTTTTTGAATGGTCAAAACAAGAAACATACAGACAAAACCAAGTGCTGGTGAGGATGCAGAGCAACTGGAAAGGAATGCTCATACACTGCTGATGGGAGTGCAAAATGGTACAGTCACTGAAAAGCAATTTGGCAGTTTCTATTAAAGCTAAACATATACTTACCCAGCAATTCCACTCCTGCATATTTATCCTAGAGAAATGAAAATTTATGCTCGCATAAAAACTGGAACACAAATGTTCGTGGCATCTCTATTGATAGAGATGCCAAAATGGGAAACAATCCAAGTGTCCCCAGTAGGTGAATGGATAAAACTGTGGTATATCCATTCGATGGAATAATACACTGCAATAAAAAGGAATAAATTATTGATAGCTGCAACAACTTGAATGAATTTCAAAGGCATTATGCTAAGTGAAAGAAATCCATCTTGAAATTACATAGTGTGATTCCATTTATGTGACCTTCTCGAAAAAACAAAGCTATAGTGATGGAAAAAATAGGTCAGTGTACTGGGGGTAGGGATGTGGAACGTATGTGATGATAAAGGGAGAGTGTGCAGGAGATGTATGGGGTGATGGAACTCTCCTGTATCCTGATTGTGGTGGTTAAACAAATCTACACATGTGTTAAAATTCATAGACTATATACACAAACACACACACACACAAGTTTACTGAATTTTTAAAATAAATAGAACAAAACAAAAATGCTGTGAGGGGAAAAAAAAATCCTGAGGAGTGTGACCCTGCTGGATCCTCAGTAAGTAGTGGGTGTAACAGAGTTGAATCAAGTAAGGTTTACATTTTGGAGGTTCTTACAAACAAAGCCAGTAACAATGCGACAGAAGATTTCAACTTAATTGTCACCTTCTCAGAGAGGCCTTCCCTGGTCACCCCACCCCCTCAACATACACACAGTAATACCCCTGTATTAGTATCCTGCTGCTGCTTTAACAAATGACGACAAACATAGAAGTTTAAAACAACACACATTTGTTATCCCAGGGTTCCAGAGGTCAGAAGTCCAAACTGGGTCTTACTGGGCTACGATCAAGGTGTCAGCAGGGCTGCATTCCTTTTGGAGGCTCTAGGGGAGACTCCTTGCCTTTTCCACCTTCTAGAAGTTGCCCTCATTCCTCCATCCTCTCAGCCCCTTCCTCCATCCTCAAAGCCAGCAATGCTGGGTTGAGTCACACTCACGCTGCTATCTCTCTGGTTCTCTCTCTCTTGCCTCCCTCTTCCATCTGGAAGGACCCTTGTTCTCTGGCTCATTGAGTAATCCAAGATACAAGCACACTTCATTTTGGTTTTGCTTCACAGATATATTGTGTTTTTTTAATAAATTGTTGGTTTGTGGCAACCCTGCACTGAGCAAGACTGTCGGCGCATTTGCTCACTTCATGTCTCTGCATCACATTTTGGTCATTCTTGAAATCCTTCAAATTTTTTCATTATTATTATATTTGTCATGGTGATCTGTGATCAGTGATCTTTGTTACTATTGTGATAATTTGGAGGACCATGAACTGTGCCCATATACAATGGTAACCTTAATCAATTGTTGAAATAACAACAAAATGTTTAGAATATTCCGTAAAAGCAGTGGCAGGGGTTGAGATGACTGACTCCAATTTTGACAGAGGTTCTAGTGGGTAAAATGCTATCAAACAGAACTGTGCTATAGAGAAATCGATCATGAAGGGAAATCGATGGATGCTGCAAACTTCATTGTTGTCTTATTTTTAAAATTGCCACAGCCACCCCCACCTTCATCAACCACCCCTCTGATCAGTCAGCAGCCATGAACGTCAAGACAAGACCCTCCGCCAGCAGAGAGATTACGACTCGCTGAAGGCTCAGATGATGGTTAGCATTTCTTAGCAATAAAGTATTTTTAAATTAAGGTATGTACATTGTTTTTTTAAACATAACACTATTGCACACTTAATAGACTACAGTATAGTGTAAACATAACTTTCCCCTGCACTGGGGAACCAAAAAATTCGTGGGACTCACTTTATTGCAATATTTGCTTTATTGCGCTGGTCTGGAACTGAACCCCCAGTGATACCTCCCAGGCTTGCTTGTCATCTCCCAGCTCCAGGTCAGCTGATTAGCAGCTGGCAATGACCCTCAACTACCTGGAATTAGGCCAAATTTCACAAGTTGAGGCCACAGTCATCCACAGACACCAGCCGCAAGTTCACGGGTCCCCAGGCCACCCTCACTTCTGACCAGCTGGCTACCAATTCAGGGGTTCTCCCTACCCACTTTGGTTCTATAATTTGCTGGACTGGCTCAGAGAACTCAGGAAAGCACTCTATTTATGATTACAAAGGGATACAATTCAGAACCAGCCAAAGGGAGGGACACAAAGAGGCCGGGGGGTCAGGGGAGGGCAGTGCCCAAACATGGAACGTCCGTGTCCTCTCCCCACGCGGTCAGGAATGCTCTCCCCTCCCAGCACATCAACGTGTGACACGCAGAATATTGCCAACCAGGAAACTCACTGGAGCTTTGGTGTGCAGAGTTTTTATCCTGGTTTTATTGTGCAGGCACGACTGACCGACTTGACTGCATCGTTGGCTACATGGTTGAATTCAACATCCCGCTCCCTTCTCCTCCACAGAGGTCAGGCTGGTATCATGTGGCTCAAAGCTCCAACTCCCCAGTCACATGGCTGGTCTTTCTGGCCTCCATCCTGAGTCACCTTATTAGCACAGACTATCAGGTGTGGTCCAAGGGGCCACCATGAATAGCAAATACAGTCTTACCAGTCCAGAAATTCCAAGGATGTAGAGGTTACCTCCCAGGAACGGGGATAGAGGGCAGTCAAATCTTTATTGTACCTAAGCTTAATTCCACCTGCAACCTTAATTCCTCTTTGCTATGTGACCTAACATATTCACAGGTTCCGGGACTAGGACATGAATACCTTTGGGGAGCATTATTTCTTCTACCATAGCCTGTCAGTTGCTCCCTAACAGGTCACTGTGTTTTGGTTTCATCAACACATCCGTCCCTCTATAAAACTGTCTTATTGATTTTGTTTGTTTATTTATTGTCTGTCTCTCCCTCTGCTATAAGGGCAGGTCCCTAGCCCATGACTAAGCAAGAAAGGGGGAAAATTAGAGGAGATGACACTCAAACTAGTATTTGAAGGATGAGCAGCGTGGTGCAGGGGTAGCAGGGACTCTGAGCAAAGAGCAGCATGTGCAAAGGGACCGAGGCGGGAAGGTCGGGTGGGTTTAGGGAGCACTGAGTGGCTCACTGTGGCTGGAGCACTGGGGTGTATTAAGGGATGGAGGGGAGGGGTTGAAATTGAGAGAGGTTTCACAGAGCAGCATGTGCTAGGGTGCAGACCTGGTGGCACTTCTGGTCTTTGTTCTAGTGCCTTTGCTCTCTCACCCAGAGCCCAGGAGGGAAGCACCATGGTGGGAAATAGGTCATGGACCTGGGGTCAGACAGATGTGGGCTCAGACTCCAGCTCTGCTGTTTAGAGGCCACCTCTCTGTGGCCGTCACTGAAGTTGGCTTGATCAACGCTTTTGTACAACCCACCTCCCTTCTGCCTTTCTCTATTTCAAGCCCAAAGAGCTCATTTTCCTAATATCTCTTGCAGAAAATGACACAGATCCAGCCAGTGAGAGATGGTCTGGAAATGGAAAAGACCTAGTAAAAAGGAAAATGCACTCGACTAGATCAGAATTTTGCTTTTTCCTCTCCTTCTTGCTTTGGATGCCAAATTATGTCAGGAACAGAAGCAGCCACTATGTGACCATGAGGAGCAAGCTAAGAGTAATGGCCTAAGAAAAAATGGGCAGTAAGATGGAAAGTTCCTCAACTTATGAGGCCATCACCGAGCAACAGGACCAGTGTCAGCAATCACCCACCTCTGCATATCATTTAGATATTCTGTTACTTCTCGTCAAATCTAGTCTTAATTAATACCCCTTCGAAGCCTCAGTTTCCTCGACTCTTAATTAGAGCAAATAATATTTGGCAATAATTCATTACACTCATATTGAGTGCCTGGAAATCCTCTAGATGCTGGTGGCAAAGCAGTGAACAAAAGATAAGTTTCCTATTCTTTTTGCATTTACATTTTGGTGGGTGAGACGGACAATGAACCCATAAATAGAGTGAGAAGTGCTATGAAGAAAAGAAGATGATGTGACAGAGAGACTGTGAGGACATGGCACAGGGTCCTTAGGATGGGACTATGGGAGGAGGTGATACTTAAGCTGACACCTGAATGTGAAGATAACGGCAGGACAGAACATGGGGAACAGTATTCTAGGCAGAGGGAACAGCAAGAGCAAAGAGCCAAGGCCTTGAGGCAAGGCCAAGCCTGATGAGCGGGCAAACCTGGAAGAAGGCCGAGTGGCTAGATGGCAGTGAGCGAGCAGGGAAGAGAAGGGAGGTGAGACCAGAGCAGTAGGTGGGGGTCAGATGACATATGTCTTGGTGAGTAGAATGGATTTATTCTAAACGCAAAGAGAATGCCACCGAAGGGCTTTCAGAGGAGTGTGGGACAATGACTTGAGTACTCTGCACATGATAGGTACTTAGTAAATATCTATGGCCTAGGGTAGAGAGTGCATCCACTTGGTGGGATCCCTGTTCCCTCCCAGGCTCAGCCAGCCCCTTTCGCCATCCCACCAGCCTCACGCCCCCAGCTCCTGAGCCAGACCCCCCCGGGCTGCCTTCTGAGTTTTCCTGGGCCTGCATCGTCCTCCCCCAGGGCCGTTTGCTCCCTCCAGAGCGGGCCAGCATAATTGCCGCTTTCCACAATGACATAAAAATCTAAGAGGCACAATCAATACAGAGCGCACACACATCATCGTCTTTCATTGCAAACAATAAAAGCGTAAACAGCAGGGGTGGCCGCGGCTCCAGAGACTGCAGTGGGGGCAGGGCGGGCTGCCACTGCCTCCCTGCCTATCACTCCCTCTCTGGGGCACCTCCTCCACTCTGGGGGCTGGGGTACCTTTTTAAAGCCCATCGGGGAAATGGTTTTCTCTTTTCCTTCCATGTGCAGCAACCCCAGCCTCTTTAACCTGACTTCAGAAATCCAATTTTTCTTCCCTTTCACTATTTTAAATGCTTTTTTCTTGCTTCCCTGAAGCTTCTATGTCTCCCAAAATACAGAGCTAGGAGTGTTGTCCTGAAGGCCAAAGGACTTGCCTGGGTCTCGCTTGTCAGAAGCCCATGAATTGACCTCACTGGGGAGACCAGCCCTCCACGGCCAGCTTTTCGCTCTGCGTCCAGCCTGCCACCCACAGCTTGTCTTAAAACGTGCACAGAAACTGTTACATTCCCAGCTCTCACAGACTCCCGGCAACGACTTCTTCAAACTAGTTACTTAATGAACGCCATCCAATTCCGATGCAGCCTCGCCATACTGTCATTTGCGAAAGCCAATCTGCTTTATGGTTCTAACCTCTGGCTAGAAACTGCTCCCAATTTCATGTCATCCATAAACTTGATGAATGATTAGCGTACTTCTCTGCAGTCATTCATTTATTTATTCAACCAGCATTTAGTGAGTGCCTACTGGATGCTGGGTGCAAGATACAGAATTAAAGGAGACACAGGTCCTGTCCTTGAGAGACCCCTATGCTGGTGGTGGCGCCAACACGGAAATGGTTCATTCAGTGAGATCCATGTTCACCAAGGCAGGGGACTGAGAGCTGGCCTCCTTAGCAAAGGGGCTGCTTCAGCTGGCCTTGAGATGCTGGAGGGGGATTTTTGCCCAGCTGGAGGAGAAACGGTATTCCAGTTAAACCAGAGTTTGCACAGGCAAGTAGTTCTGGGTGGTGATGGGGGAAGAAACTTACCGATATCTACAAACGTAAGGAGTGATGAGCTTCAGGCTGGGATCCAACTAGGACCTGGATGCCTCTCTACCTCTTCACTCTGTACATTTCTGCTTCATCTGGAGGCTCCATGTGATAGCAAAGTGGCTGCCAGGAGCCCAAGGGTTACAGCCTCCCAGGTTCAAATCCAGGGAAAAGAGACTAGTCTTTCAACAGACTCAGTAAATTTCACTGATTCTTACTGGGTCACATGCTCATCCCTGACCAATCAGAGTGGTCGGGGGAATACGGATACTCTGATTGGCCAGGCCCGAGTCACATGATGCTGGGACCTTGGCCAGAGTCAGCTGTTTATGAAGCTGGTGGGCTGAAAAGACTTGAAGAGGGGCAAGGGATTCCCAACGGAAAACTGGGTGTTGTTTGCACTGAAAACAGTGAACAGGTGCCAGGCTGCAGGGACACAGATGGCCATTATGTGGCCACTGGTGGGCTGTGGCACTCTGTCCTCCCAAGTGGTGGCAAGGGGAGCCAGATAGGTCCTTTCTGCATGGTAGGGCTCGCTCACCAGCCACTCTGTGGAGGGAGTCGGACGTCCAAGTCCTCCTTGCTGCCGTGCTCCTCTCACCATTTGCAGGCTAGTTGAAAAGGTACTTCCTTCTTCCCCAGATACTGTTTTGAAGTCAGCCAGCAAGTCATTTCCAGCCAGACCCGCTGTCCTCAGCCTCCCCCACTGTCCTCAGCCTCCCCATTCTTCAAGTTCTTACCCTGCCCTTCTCAAACACCAACCCTCTGGCCATTCTGGGAACCCAGTGGGCTGGCCGCTGGCACCCTTCTGCCGGAACTCAGCATTGGAGGGTCAGCTTGGGCCAAAGCCCACCTGCTCTGCCAGGCGGCTCATGGGCACATCCTGAACAGTGCCTGCCCGGTCCGAGCACCGTAGCTTTCCATCGGGACTTACGACGGAGCAGTACGTGCTGCGGTGGGTGCCCCCCTGGCCTTGGGGGACAGACAGATCTAGATTCTAGTCTGAAGGGACCAGGATTAGGTTCAACTGTGAGTGACAGACACCACCCCGAAGAGAAAAACAGTGCCAAAATGATGGAACTTTCTCTCTCAAACAATCAAGAGCTTCGAGTCTGGAAGAGAGGTTTCTCAAGGTTGGCATCGATCACCTTTCTTGCTGCTCAGTGGGCTTCTTTCAGTGGCTTCCACTTTGTGGTCCAAGATGGCTGCCTGGTTCTGGCCTCCAGGAGGAGAAAGGGACAAAGGAGTGCATATCCCGTTCAGGACACTCCCCAGAACTGTACACGATACGATGTTATGGTGCTGACAGCATGAGGGTCAGAATTTAGTCAGGCGGACAAAATGGCCACAAGGGAGGCTGAGAAGAGAAGGGACAATGGACATTGGAAGATAACTGCCAGTCTATAGCTTGGACTCCTTAAATGTGTTCAGATCCATGACTTCACCAACCACCCTGGGAAAGGGAACTTGTATTTCCCATGTTACAGATGGGGAAATTGCGGCAGAGAGCGATTGAAAGATTTGCCCAGCATGCTCTCTGTTCTCTCTGTCTCCCTCTTTTGCTAACTTCTGTGCTCCTGCCCTGGACCCGGAACACAGCTCTCAGTTCCCCTTGATTATTTTCAAGGAGCAGGGTCTTTTCTGTCTGATCTGTGGGTTTGGTCCTCAGCAACTTGGGCCACTGGGGGTCTGTGGTACCTGTTCCCCAGCAGAGGCAGGCAGCACAAGCCCAAACCTGCAGGCTTGTCTCCATACGAAGCTCACAGGTCTTCGCCCAGCTGTGGCCATTTGTTATTGATGCTGACTTAGGCTCTGGCAAACGCGGGCTCAGTCATTCCGGGCCCTTGAAAAATGTGCATCCCTTTCTGTTTGCACAGCCCATCTGTAAACTAGGACTAAGCCACGTCCTTCAGCTCTCTCAAGGGTTTCTTGACGGGTATTGAGTGAAAAATAATGTGGGTAATGTGTTCAGAGAAACTCAGGGAAAGCTGCTGCCTGAGCCCTTGGTGCCACTAAATGATAATTGCCTTGGGCCCTGAGAGGGGTTCCAGGCCCAGTAAGGGAGCTGTTTGTTTTGACCGTTCAGTCTGGGGTGGGAGTGGGGTGGTGCTGCAGTCCAGAGTGATACCTGCTTACTTAGGAGGAACGAGAAACAAGGGGGAGGGCTGGAAGACCCCTGGCGATGCCCAAGCATAGACAGCAAGTAGTGTCTCCCTGCAGGTGGGTGGGCAGTGACACTTGGCATTATGGAAGAGTCCGGGGCAGCAAGGATTCAGACACTGGTCTTAGGCTAGAGGTCACCTCCGGCCTGGGGAGGGGACCAGGGAATGGCACACACAGGCCAGGGTCTGGCCCTAGACAAGAGAGAGGAGAGAGGCAGGTTTGCAAATGGCAGACTCACTGATAGAGAACATGGGGAGTTCCAGGTGCCAGCATCTCCTGCCCTGGCAGCTGAGACGGCCTCAGCTTTGCTTTCCCCAAGTTGGGATACCTTTGGTTGCAGATAACTAATCCAACTCGAAATGGACGTTTCCTAGGAGGTCTAGAGGAGGACTGCCTCCGGGCATGGGAATCGGAGGTCCATGAAGTCATCAGGGACCTCAGCTCTTTCCCTGCCTCTGCTCTGCCTCTGTTGGTCTATCAGCCCCATCCTCAACCTCACTCCCCCTCAGGGTCACAATATGGCTGCTGAAGCTCCAGGATTTACATCCAGATGCCGTAACGCTCAGAGATAGAAGAGAGCATCTCTCCCTGTGATGATTCTCTTACAGAATAAAGAAATCTCCGACCTCCCTTCATGTGTTATTGGCTGTAACCAAACCACACTTGTACTCCCCCTAAACAAATCAGAGGCATGGGACAAGGATTCACCAAGAGTCAACCTGAACAGTATCAGGTAAGAAGGCAGTGGACAGTGGCAGGCGACCAGTGATGTCTGCCAAACACACTTTCCCTTCCCGGGCTGAGGAGAGGGTGGCTGAGAGGTCAGAGCACCCGTCTTGGGGCTGGGCTCTGGCAGGACCATACAGCGAGGTCTTAAAAAGAGTGTCTTAGCTTTTGATCTGGGAAGAGACCCTGTGCCCTGGCAGGTGGTTTCCTGGCCCCCTCAGCTCTCTGGCTCGTCCAGCAGCCTCAGAAGCCAGCCTGGGGCAGGAGGAGTTTGGAGAAGCTGGTGGGGGGGATCTCTGCACCCCTTCGGTGGATTTGCGTTTTCTCTGGCAGTTAATTACTTAGGATGGATGATTCTGACTCAGATGGAAGCCCCCTCTTCCTCTGCCCTCTCTCCAGCTGGGACAGAACAGGTGGTGGAGGGAGCAGAGGGTTCCAGTGTGCGGCATGCGGGGCCGTTTATCACTGGGTGTGTTTATACCCCACCTGGGACTGAACCGGGGAAAACAGGTGATGTGCTGAGAGGGAGTGGGAGGTGGTAGGGAATTAACTCTTGTGGCACTGTCTCCAGAAGCGGGGCCTGGCCTTGTGAGGGAGAGAAGAGGTGCAGGGGCTTGCCAGGGGTGGGGGCTGAAAATGGAGGGGGCTCATGCACCAAAGGAAACAGAAGGAGGCAGGAGGCATTTCACTTTTTCCTTTATTTGGAAGATTTGGAGATTAAGAAGATTAACTCAGGTTAAGAAGATTGGCTATAAGGGTTTTGCTGGGGGTAGGGGAGGGATAGAGAAAGCAGCCCTGATTTGTCGCATTAGCTGATTGCTGTGGTGTAAATACTCTCACCAAGGCTGATTTCAAGCTACCAATTTTTTTTAATAACCAGCTCACAAATCTTGAATATTTAACAATTGGTTCCTAAAGAGCCAGTAAGAGCTGGCGGGAGCCGGCCCCAGAACGCCCTGTGTATGAAGCAGTTCACATACAGGACCGAATTTATTTATTCATTGTTCATAAGAAATCACAGAGCACCATCTCTCTGTCTGGAGTCATGTTCTGGGGACACCAGGCAGATCCAGTGCCTGCACACAGATACAGGACAGGGTCATCTCAGACTGGGATGGAGTTACTATGACAGCAACTTAACGGGGTGCTGTGCAGAGGGATGTGGCTTTGAGGCCTCTGTATGTCGTCCCTCTGATATCCAGACTGTGAGTCTAGGAAAGAGATTTGAACCTGCGTCTGCCCTGACCGGGCAGCTCCGTCCTTCTCTGCCTGCAGTGAACAGGAGGAGGGTGAATGGCGAACACACGGGCTTTTCCGGCTCTGTGATTCTGCAGTTCTCCTCTACGCTGTATCACAGGCTCCTCTTTTTTTCCTTGCCTCCCCTCTCCTGGCTGCCTAAGCCCTCGGCCTGGGCAGACTGTCCATGGCCATTGCCAATGCCCCAAGACACCCCTTGAGCCCAGCTCTGTATTATTTCTGGGGTTGAGGCATGGGCGCCCTGGCTCTCAAAGAGCCAAAGTGTGCTTCTTTTGCGAACTGCCGGCTCCTGGGCCATCTTCTCCCAGCGGGAAACTCTCCCAGATTCCAGGAGCAAGTGGAGTGGGCTTTAATGCCAAGGGTAGCATCTTATCTGGGCCTCTTCCCACCTGGGCATCAGAGCTCCAATTCCTGCCCTCTCCAAACCCTGGTGTTTAAGAAAACGTGGGGGTACTTTGTGAATCATAAAAGGCTCTACAAATATTTTTAAACAAGAGGTTTAGGTTATCCTGCGCGTCGGGCTGATCTAACCGCTTCCCAAGTTCGCACCACGGTCCTGCTGCCCTGCTCCTCAGCGGGGCTTCTCTCTTGGGGCGCTGGGCGGGAAGAGTGGGGGTGACACCTCCTCAGACGGAGCTTCGCAGCGCAGACACCAATTTCTGTTATTTTTTCTTGCACCTGAATCTTTAAATCATCCGTGTCTCTTGGCGAGCCGCGGCTATGGCGGGAAGCTGTTAATAATAGATACAAGTGACTGGTAACGAATTGCCGAAGACGGTAATTAGCATTTTAATTTAGGCATTTTCTTCATACTCACCTCTGGAGACCCAGGTTCGAATCTGGAATTGGGGTCACCAGTGAGGTTCGCCTGTGTCTTCCTAGGCCCCCTCCGGCGTTTGTCTCTGTCACGCGGGGCGCGCAGCCCAGCGCTGAGTGCGGCCGGAGGGGGGCACTGTCCGTCCAGGCTGCCGAGCGGCTCGGCGCGCAGAGCGCCGCCTGGGAGCGGGGAGGGGAGGGGAGGGCAGGGGAGGGGAGGGCGGGAGGAGGCCGTCCTGGCCCTGCGAGCGGGTGGGCCGTGCAGGGGCCGGCGGGGAGGAGCCGGGCAGTGAGTGCGGGAAGGATCGGGGGAGGATGGAGCCCTGAACGTTTGCGGGGTGCGCAGAGCGCGGGCTTCAGGGAGGCGCGGAGCGGGGTGAGGGGGTGGGCGGCGCGCGGGGCCGCAGCTGTGCCCGCCCCAGGCCAGAGCTTTGACAAGCACTCATTTTCTTGATTTTTCTTCAAGTCCCAGCAGCCTGTGGTGGCTGGAGTGTTAGGAATAAATGCCTTGATGGACCCGCCTTTTTTTCTTCGTCTCCTTCGCGAAACAAGATTTTAAAACGACGACAATAACAAAGAAAGTTCTCTCTTCTGTCAGTGGCTAAGGATGGGGGACAATGAGTTGGGGTCCATAGAGACAGAATCTCAAGCCTGTTTACCTTCAGTGTGTAGAGGGTGGGCACCCACACCACAGCTCCCTTCCCAGATGCCCCCACCTCCACCCATCTTGGGCGGGAGAGCAGGCAGGTGTAGGCTGCTCCCTCTGAGACAAACCCCATTCATCTTGCCCCGCCTCACAGCCCCAATTCTGGCATTCAGGGCTGCTTGAAGATAGCCACACGCATTGAAAAATGACCTACATTTTTCCCTCCATGCAAAAGCATCTTTGATATATGAGACAGTGGCTCAGACTCCCAGGGTTTTCGGGCCAGCTAGGGACTTGAGGCCACATCAAGAAGGTAAGCAGGTCTGGATAAGGAGGGTGATTTGGGGGGCACTGGAGGCCCACGGTGGGTGCAGCGAGTTACTGGGAATGGGGAGCTCTGAATGGTCCAAGCAGAACTGACCAAATCCAATGATGCTCCCAGGCCCAGTGTTTCAGGCTTGTACCATATGGGGGTGACAGTAGCAAGGGAACCTCAGTTCTCCAGTCTCCTCTCTGATATCATTTTTATCACTCAGGAATCTTTTGGTTGCAAATGATAGGAGATAAAATTTGAACTGGCTTAAACAAAAATGGAAATGTATTTACTCCTGTAAGTGAAAAGTCAAGTGTAGGTCAGGTTTCAGGTAATGCTTGATCCAGCTTAATTGTATCACCTTAAAATCTCATTTCTTTCTGGCTCTCTGCACTGTTTTCCACAGCTTCATTCTAAGGCTGGGTCCCCTCAGGATCGCAAGTTGGTTGCCAGAAACTCCTTGGAATTCATGTTTCTTTGTTCTTTCCAGTGAAAGAAGGAGGAACTTTCTGGATTCTTTTCTGGGATTGAGCATCTCTCGGTGGCCTGAATTAGGTCACATGTTTATCCTTGAATCAATGACTGTGGCTATGGGATGGGCTGCAGATTGTCTTGAGCCACTCCAGGAACACCCCATGACCTAAAAAATCAGTGAGACCTTATCCCAGCCCACTCCAGCCCTGAGCTCTGCTGCCTGTTCCCCAGGGATGGATGAAGCCAGAGGCAGGAGACAGAGCAGAAGAGCCAAGGAGAGGCCCTGGGAGCGTGTCCACACAGCAAGCCCGGGGTAACTGCTCATCTGGGTTGGTTTTGGCCCCAAGGTAGCTGCTTGGCTCTAAGCCTCTGGGTGCAGTTGGCATATTCCTAGAAAACAGCATTTAAATGAAAGTTTTATAATTTAATCCCCATTGGAAATGCCTTTAAGATAATCCAGTCGGAGGGCGAGGAAGAGAGGAAGATTCGCAATGTAAGTATTGACTCTAACATGTCTGATTTCCTGACGTGGGCTCACCTACGCTGAAGCAGTCACGTTCACCGTGACAGGTTAGGAAGCACTGTCACATCCAGCCTGTGTGAGTTTGAGTTGGGGGAGGAGATCTGATAAGGAAAGCCCGGCTCAGAGAAGGTGAGCAGTGGTAGGTGCCGTCCTCCCCTAGGCTGTGGTCCCATGGCACCTCACAGCCCACCAGGGACATCTGTCATGGTCAGGTTGTCCGGCATCCTTGGTGTCCTCCCTGGGCCCAAGGCATGATGAGGTTTGAAAGAAGGAGTCATTACCTTTCCTTAAGCCTTGGGATTGACCAGGATGGTGCAGGTATCAGCAGCCCTTCCTGGAGTCCAGGGTGGTCAGACTGGGAGGGTCTTTGGCGCTGCGGGTCCAGGCCTTCATTGATGTTGGAAAACGAACTTGGACTCTGGACTGGACAAGAGTGCAGATCCAAACACTACCACTTGGATGAATGACTTACCCCTGCAATCCTTGGTTTTCCCAGTCTGAAATAACAGAGGTACACGCTGAACAAAAAGCCTGGCCCACAGTAACCGTTGAACAAATAGGAGTTACTTACATTTGTTTGCGTTCAGAATTGCTGAGAGGGTAGCGTGGTTAAAACCCTGAGCTCTGGATCTGGATTCCCTGGGTTAAAATCCTGGAACTACCTCTTACTAGGTGGGAATTTTCAAAAATTTCATGTGACCTCTCTGAGCTTTCATTGTTTCATCTGTGAAATGGAAATCAGAATAGCAACCCCCTGTAGGTTGTGTGAGGATTCAGTCTGTTAATTCATGGGTCTGAAGACCCACATCTAGTCTCCAACTGAGTACCGTGTCCATCGTGCATACAGTAAGTGCTCCACGCATGTGTGCGCTGTCCTAGCTCATCAGTGACTTCTGTGCTTGCCACCCCGTTGGGCACAGATGCCTGGGATGACCTCAGTGTGACCTTTGGCCTCCGTCAGCTCTTCATTTCCCTCTTGTGCCCCCCTGGGTGAGTGCTCAGGCCACCCAGATGGGAGCACGCTGGGACGGGTGAAGCTGGCTGTGAAGGGACAGGAAAGGAATCACAAGATGAAGCTGAGGGCAGGTGGGGGTGACCCAAAGTCCTTCACTGCCCATGGCGAGGGCCGCGCAGCTGCTGGTCAATACTTCATCGACTCCACAATCGCCTCGTATCTCCACATCTCTAACTTTAAGGGGAGTCTTTGCAGGCAGCAAGGCGTTCCCATGGTAACCTCTTGGCGACACAAAACAGCTATTCCTCCCACAATGGGCAGCCTTCTCTGTCTCTCGGAGAAGCCACAGCAGTGGTGCACCACGCACCGAGCCCTCCGCACTCTGGACAGACCACAGTACTGCCTGCCAGCAGCTCCTTTTCTAAGTCACCTAGTCCTAGGGTTGGTCTTGGGGATGCAGCTGGACAATAGTTTCTTAATATACAGTCATCCCTCAGTATCTGTGGAAGTCGGTTCCAGAACCCCCCATGGATACCAAAATCCATGGAGCTCAAGTTTCTTATATAAAATGACGCAGTACAGTTGGTTCTCTGTATCCCCGGTTCTGCATCCATGGATTCAACCCATCGGATCCAGGGACCAACTGAATATTTACTGAGGGCCTGTGATGTCCAGCAACACACCAAGTGTTGGCTGGGGACCCAGCAATGAAGACAGACAGACAGAGCCCTGCCCTCAGGAACTAGAACTCTAATTGTCACCTATTCAAGGAAAGGGAAAAGGAACAAGACAATATTGGCCAGTGCTAAGCCCTGTGAAGGAAATGACACAGGGCTATGTGGCAGAGGAGCCTGAGGAGGGGGTCTGGTGGGGGCAGGGGGTGCTTGGGAGATGCCATCTGTGCTGACCGCTGAGTGCATAGCAGAATCCAGCCACTCAAGACCTTGAGGGGAGTGCGTCCAGGCCGAGGGAGCAGTGGGTGTAAAGGCTGCAAGGCAGGAGTGAGCTTGTGGGTGTGAAGAACAGACAGTGGCTGGAGGGGCTAGAGTGCGGTGGGCAAGGCGGGCAGAGAGCTCCATCAAGGAGGGCTTTGTGAGCTGGGGTCAGGGGGTGGGATTTTATTTTAACTGTAAATGGGCAGCCATTTGGGGGAGGGGTTAAGCAAGGTGGTGACAGGATCTGATGTGAGATTATAAAGACATTTTGGATTGCTTTGGGGCCAGTTGGGCTTCTTACCTTCCAGGGTCCCCCCGTCTGGGAAGCTGCACAGTTACTGAGTAAACTGTGAGTTTGGCTGAGAAATATAACTGCAGCTTCCCAGAGCTGGTCTTCCTTACACCCCTGTAGGCCTTGGACTGTCCTCCCAGGTGCCTGGGGGTCTTCTCCTCACCCCATGTCACCACCTGCCACCACCCTCCTCTCCAAGCCTTTGATATTTCTGGTTGCTGACAGCAAAGCCCTCAGCCCCAGCCCCAGTCAGTCACATTCCACCCACTCCCAAAGCCATTGAGATTTAGCCCTGATGAATGGACAGCCTCAGACCCATGAATCCTTCAGCCAGCCCAGGCCTGAGCGCTCAATCTCTCATAACTCTGTGTTAAGGATGCGAAGTGACACCTGAGACAGCTGGATAAAGGATGAAATAAGGGGCCTGATAAGTGGGATTGATGGCTGTCCTTGCCCAGACTGGGCTGGGGGAAGGCCAGAAGAGGACCCAGCATGAGTTATTACCTTTCCCAGGGAGTCTGGAGCTCAGGCTCGCTCCAGCCCACATGGCAGACAGCTTCCCACTGACCCCTGGCCCCTTCAGGAATCTCAGTTCTAAGGTCCCAGGGAGATGCTTGCACTCTGGTGGTCTGAGAATTTGAGAGAAATAAGCTACTTCCCTGGAGGTTACAGGTACAAATTGGGAGGACAGAGCGCTCGATGCTGGCATAGATTCTCTGAGAGGTAGGATGATGAAATGGGAGCCCTACCTTGAGTCCCACTGGAGGCAGACAGGATTCTTTTTACACAAGGCAGAAAACTGAACCAGACTGGCTTAAGCCCAAAAGGATTTCATTGGCTCATGTAGCTGAATGATTCAGAAGTAGTTCCTTCTTCAGGTGCGGCTTGATCCAGGACTCCAACAGTGTGGCCAGTCCTTCTGTATTTTGGATCTCCCTTGGAACAGGCTCCATTCTCAGCAGGCTTTCTCCTCATGGTTGCAAGATGGCTGCCAGAACTTCCAAGGCCACCTGCTTCGTTATTCATATCTAATTGGAAAGAGTCCCAGAACTGAATCTCATTGGCCATGATCATGTTGAACTGGGTCGTGTGCTCCTTTATAATTAACCTGTCATTGTGCGATGGGAAATGCTTGCTGGCTAAGCTAACGTGGGCTCACCCGTGAAGATGAATGTGGGGCCAATTCTACCCAAATGCGTGGCTGGGAAATCTGGGATTTTCTGAGGAAGTGGAGGGGAGGAAGTGGACACTAGAGAAGCAACAAACACATGCCACATCACCACTCAATCTCACCATTCCTCAGTACATACCCTCACCTCTCCCTAATCATTGATCCAAAACCATTCATGGAAACTCCAGCTCTGTCTCTCCATATAAAACCCTTTGTATCAGTCAGGATTCTGGTTGCAAGTGACAGAAACCCAATTAAAATTGGCATGAGCCAAAAGAGAATTGCCTCACATAATTGTGAAGTGCAGAGATAGTGTTTCTGGCATCAGGCCCGGGAGGTTCCGGGGACTCTGTCATCGGTATTTGGTCTCTCTCCATCTCCTGGCTCTGCTCTCCTCTTTGCGATTTCGTTCTCTGGAAGCCATCCCCAGGTGTGGCAGGATAGCCCCAGCAGGCAATCCCCTCATCCCACTGGCTTGCTGAGTGTTCAGCCAGAGCTCCAGGGCGATTCTCATTGGTCCACTCCTGGCCAATCACTGCGGTGGGGCGGGGCCGGCACGAATTGGCCCGGCCAGGTCCATTGCCCCCATTGCAGCTTGGGGGAGGGGAGACCCCCACCTCACCCACGTGGGCTGATGGAAATCCTGAATGCTGTTTCCAGAAGAGAAAGCCTGGAAGCTGGGCAGACAAGACAGCAGCCTACGGCAACCCCGCAGTGACTCTGCCAGCACTGCCTTGCTCTGCATTGCTTTCCAGAAATACCTTCCCCTCCGTGTGTAGAACTCCAGAATAGGAATCACAACATCTTCCCTCCTGTGGCTAGTAGGTGCTTAATAAACCCTGCAGAACAAACAGGGTGCAGCATGAAATTTGATGTAGCAATCACAGCGCCTGTGGCTGGAGCAGCTGCCTAGACCAGCACTTCGCAAATATCATTTTCAGGAATTACATTTAAACAGCAAGATAGGGATGAGAAAATGGAGGCATAGAGATGTGAAGCAATTTTCTTAGGTCACAAAACTGGTGAGGGACAGAGCCGGGACTCTCCCCCGTGTCTGGCTGGCTCTAGAGCCCCTGGCTTAAGCTCTGTCTCTGCACTCCTCCCCAACAGCCCCCCAAACCCACTGCAAATAGGAGCTCCAGGGGCTGCAAATACCAGGCTGATTCTCTTTGGTCTGATCTCTTCTCACCAACTGTTAGTGTATGGAGAAACCCCTCTTGGCACTTGGACTGATTCTGGGTAAAAGGGACAGAGTCAGTGCCATCTCTTCTGTTGTGCACCCGTGTACAAGCAGAGGGACCTGGTTTCCTTGCTGTTAGGGTCTTCACACTTGCTGTTCCCTCTGCCTGGAACATTCTTCCTGCAAATCTCTCAACTCCTCTGAGAAGACTTTCTTAAGTAGCTCCCACCATAAACATCGCTGTCTGTTACAGCACTACTCACAATCTGAAATGTTCCTATTTATTAATTTGCTCATTATTATCTCATCCCATTAAAATGATAAATTCCAGGAGGAACTGGCAGCTCGTCCATCTTGTTCTCAGAAGCAGGATCCTAAAGGCCTAGAACAGTCTCCATCATGTAGTTACGTGCTCAGGAGATACTTTGACAATGGAAAGAGTGAATGAATGTCCTCATGGAGTTCCCTATGTGCCCTTCCAATTTCTGAGTTCATCCAGCCCTTCTCCTATGTGTCCTGCCTCCTGGGCTGGGACCTCTGCTTGGCAATCTGGCTTGGCTGCGGCCCACCAGCCTGTGAGCTGAGCTGCTGGAATATCAACCAGCCAGGAGGCTTTGTGGTAAGCGGCGAGGACCTGCATGCTGAGGGCGGGCTTGTGTGCTGACTTCCAGAAGAAATGTGCCAGTGGGTCCCCAAGGGCTCATCTGTGTGCCCTCCCCTCTTCCCCTAGGTTGCACATGGCTGATGTGGCCTACAAGGTGGCCTCTGATGGGTTTGGTGGTGGCCGCACTGCGCTGCTTTGCACGTGGTCCCTGCAGCAGGATGGGGTGGGGTGGGAGTGGGCTCTTGGTACCTGCGTCTCCAGCATCCAGATGTCTTGATCTGTGGCTCTGGGGCCTCTTCAATCTCCCTGCTGGCGCTGGGAGGAAGTAAGGACACCTGAATCTCTCCTTAGTTACTTCTCAGCCTCTGTCCCTGTCCCCACTCCCACTGTCATGGCTTGCTTTTCTTGGGCTCTCCCAGCCTCTCCTTCAGATATTACCGCTTTGTCGCCTCCACACTCACTTGCCTATTTTTAGGAATAGCAGACTCTCTTCTGTCCCTCTCTGTCATCCTAAATCGGAGGAGAGAAATGACCAGGCAACTCATCTGGACGTAGGGCCCAACCTGAAAACTCCTGAGAGGTGGGGCAGTCCCTCCTCTTTCCCCAGAAAAGAGGCAGAAGGTGATTCCAGAATGTTTACATTACACCAGGTGAGGCCAGGAGGAAGGTGCGGCGCATCTGGAACAGAATCCCAGTGTCTTAGGAAGACCCGAGAAGCAGCTCCAGCTGCCCCACGGCACCGCTGTGCCCTAAACTCTAGCTCATTGGCCTCATCCCTCTGCTGTCCCTCGGACGGGCCTCTTCCTGGGCCCCCCAGGCTCACGGCTTCTCATCATTCAGCCCCCAGCTTACGTTCCACTCAAGCGCGCATCAGATTCGTGGGAAGGCTGTGAGCCACATCACTGCACGGCCCCGAGTGGTCCCGATCCAGCAGGTGTGGGTGGGGCGCGGGAATCTGCATTCCTACCAAGTTCCCAAGAAGGCAGAAGCTCCTGGTCCAGATGGTCTTTGACTCAGTGAGGCCTGTCTTGACCTTTCCCGTTCAAGTCACCTGCAGCCCCCGCCCCTTGTCTTTCTCCATGACAGCCCTCTGCTGGGCTCCTTTTCTTTTCTTTTTTCCCCCCAAAGCAGTTATCTGTAATCTTCTTTTAGGTTTTTTTGTTTGCCTGTAGCACATCTCCACGGCAGCAGCAGACTAAACTTCATAAAGTAGGGAACGTGTTCTCTCCTATCTCCCTGAGTAACCTCAGCACTGAGAACAGTGCCTGGCACATAGTAGGAGCTCAAGCTATAGGCCTGGGATAAATGAATAGGGAACTTTCCCCACACTGTGTTCTCAAAGTCTCCCCTGTCTTTAGGAGAAATTTCTCAGGAAATCTGCCTGAATTCAGCACAACTTTGGAGCTGCTTCAGTGATAAAAAAAAAATTCCAGAGTTGAATGAATGCTCCCTGCCCGCGGGCACACACCCCACGCTCCCTGCCCGCGGCCACGCGCCCCACTAATGAGCCAAAGGAGGCTATTTTCAAGCAGCCAAATGTTGCTTTTACACCAGCCAGTCCATAATTGAGCTTCTGGCACTTCCTTAGACAACACGGAAGATGTAGGCCAGATTATTATTATTGTTGTTATTTAATATTTATTATACATGTTGTATAGGATGAGCCGTTTCGCTCTTGATTTCTCATCAGTTTCCTGTTCCCTGAAGACAGTCCTGTGAGCAGCCCGTAAAACCCACAGTGAGCCGCAGCCTTCCAGCCCCTCTGTCGGGAGACTGAGATTCAAGGGGGTTTCCAGGCCCGGGCTGAGCAGCAAGCAGAGAGCCCTGGAGGCCTGAGAACGGCACAGAGGCTGAAAGCACCCATGGGCTGCTTTAAAAGCTCTCAACAGACCTTAAAGTGTGGAAGGATTGAACTTTAGGAGCATTTCCTAAGTAAATGATTTCCAACTCTCACTGCTTTGCAGATGCCTCTGCCTTAATGTCTTCTTTAAAACCCAGCAGCAAACCCCACACACAGACCGGTGGACAGAGGTGGGACCACAAGATCATGCTGGAAGCAAGGGCACCTGTGTGTGCTCTTCCAGCCGGGAGTGGCGGGGTGGGGGGAACCGAGATGTGAGGGTACAGCCCAGGAACCTGCAGCCCAGGCAGGGCGCTGCACCCTCCCGCCCTGCAGTCAGCCCCACTCCCTGCCCGCCCCCCCCCCCCCCAGGAGTGATGGAGAATGGCCTGGGGTCTGGGGAAGCTTCCTCAGGAAAGACACATTTCCTGCCTAATGGGAAGTGGTTGGGTGGTAATGAGCATTCCTGCTAATTTGGAGGAATGATTTAGCACCAGGAGGAGCCTGGGAAAACATCCTCTGAATAGAGAGGGCAGGCAGACCCCAACCCGGCAGCAGCTCGAGAACTCTTGTACTGCTTGGGCGTCTGGATCTGTCTACACGCTTAGGAACCGTCTACACAGGGAGGGAGTGAGAACATCAGGAGCTGCCTCCTTTGGAAGGGAGGCGGGGAGGCAGGCATCAGCCCAGTGTCGGAGTTAATGGAGGGAGAGAAGAGCCATCAAGGGTTCTCCCTGCCCCAGAGCAATGGGGGCGGGGCTCCCGCAGTGTGTGGCCCCACCCAGCCACCCAGCCTGCGGGACACTCACCCCTGGGCTTCTCTTTCTTCCTCTGCTGCAGGGACTAAATGGGACCGTGGGCTGGCAATGTGGGGCATCCACCCAACAAACGTGTGTGAAGCAGCTACCACATGTCAGGTTTCGAGTTGGGCCCTGGGGTCTGGTAGACCTGTCTGCCGTGGTCCCTGCTCATATGCCAGTGGGGAAGGGAGAAGACAAGAGTCAGGGAAGCAGATACATGAACGAGATAGCATCAGGCAGCTGCAGTCAAGAATCTAAAACAGAGATGTGCTAGAAAAAGCGCGGGGCAACGGAGGGAGGGGATGCTTGAGCTGTGACCCGAGAGAGGATGAGAATCTGGGGAAAGAGCAGGTCCCAGAGGGAACAGCACGGCCAAGGCCCCCAGGGTGGGGATCTGTGTAAAACGTGGCTGGGGAAGGGGAACGGTGGGAAAAAATAAACAGCTAAAGCTGGGGGAGGGGAAGGGTGGAAAAAAAGAACTGGCTAAAGCCGACAAGCAAGGGTGTGATGGGGACGACTGGCCAAGGGGAGAAAGGAGTTTGCACTTCATTCTAAGTGTAACGGGATGTCACTGGAGGGCTTCTAATGGGGAATTCCGTGTTCTGATTCACATTATGAAAAACTACCCAGGATGATCTGGGGACTGGAGAGAATGGGTAGGAAGTGATCAAAAACTCTGGAGGCTGTAGTGAGAGAGGAGGGGGCTTGAGCTGCAGGGTGGCCGTGGGTGGGTCTGGAATTGGTCTGGGGGTGGAGCCAGCAGTCTCTGCTGAGGGATCCCACGTGGGGTGGGGTTAAGGACAAGGGTGTCTGCAGCTGGAGCCCGAGCCAGTCCCGGAGGCCAGGAAACGCCTGGGAGGGAAGGCAGGGAGCTCTGTCCGACTCTTGATTCCGGGGAGTGGGCCTTCGAACCTGTATCTTTAATAAGCCGACCTTCCAGGTGCTGCCGCTGAACCAACTGAGCTCTCAAATGCTAACTCCGGAGGCTGAATTCTCTGCGTGTGAAAAACAGCCTGGGGGTTCCAGTTGCCGAGTGAGGGATCAGGATACAGCAGCTTAAACATAGAAAACCACTTGTCACTTCACTCATGACTGCTCTTTCCCCATGAAGCCAGGAAAGGGAAGGCCCCAGAGTCACCTCCCTTAGCAAGAACGTGGGTGCCTTCCCAAGGAACCCTTCCCTCCCCAAAAGCCCCTTCTCTTCTTGCACTCGGAGATTCGGAGATTCGAAAGGTAGCAGAAACCCCCGAGGTGTCTGCTGCATAAATGTGGGTGGAGGAAACAGGCGGACAAGAGGCCAACACCTCTCAACCATTAATGATTCCAAGTGAAACCCAGCAGGACCCTGGGGGACCCTCCTTGGCACAAAAGCCTTTCTGAGCCCCCCCCCCCCCCGTTTCTTATTTGAGGGATAAAGGCTTCAGCCTTGTAGACCTTCCTGAATACCAAAGAGCAGATTCAAACAGTTATATTCAGGGAAGTGAGGGAGTGCAGAAACAAAGGAGGAGCAATCAAAAATCATAGTGTAGTGCAGCGATCAAAGCAGGATCTGGTTCTTCCACAAGGAATATACATAACAATGTCTGAGTTTTTCTGCAGGAACTAAGGCTGCCACCCAGGTGGAGGATGACAATTTTAGGCTGAGCACAAAGTTCCTGGAGCACCACCCTGTTACCTCACCACCAACCTGATCAGAAGAAAGTCACACACCCTGCAGCTGTCACCCCAAATTTTGCCTTTAAAACTTTTTCCCCAAAAGCCATCTGGCAGCTCGGGTTTTTTAAGCACGAGCCACCCATTCTCCTTGCTCAGCCCTGCAATAAGTTTTTCTCTGCTCCAAACTCCAACATTTTGGTTTGTTTGGCCTCACTGTGGGCTGGGAACATGATCTTGTGTGTTGGTGAGACAAAGTTTCCATAAAAGACCTCAACTCTACCTGGAAGTGACTCTTAAGAATCAAGGTGAGCTGAATGGTGGCAGCCAACCCTCACAAGGGTTCATTTTCTCATAAAATAACCTGGAGATTGACAGTCTAAGGCTGATAAGACCACTTGTAGTCACTGAGGAGCCAGGTTCCTTCTATTTGTCCCTTGTCCCTTCCTAGCATGTGGCTTCTATCCAAAGGTCATCTCAAGGTGCAAAATAGCTGCCAAACTTCCAGGCATCATGTCAGGCTGGAAGAAGAAAAATGGAGGAGCAAAGATCTCACATCTCATTCATCAGAATTTAGTGCATTGACCACACCTAGCTGCAAGGGAGGCTGGGAAATGTAGTTTGGTTTGGTTTGGTTGGTTTGGTTTGGTTTGGTTTTAAAACTGAGCTCTTTGCCCAGGTCTTTGTAGTGAGACTGAAGGGGGAATGGATGTTGGTTTTTAGCCACTTTTGTCCCAGGACATTAATAGTCACAATATGTAAATAAGGTCAAGGCATCCTCCTGCACAAAACTCCCTGTGAGCCTCCAGTCACCTGTAGCCCCTTCACCTGGCAACCACAGCCCTACTGGACCCAGCCCCACTCCTCCCATGTCGGAACTCACCTACTACTCTCCTCCTTTCTCTACTCGGGTCATCAACGTGTCAAATTCATACCCACCTCAGGGCCTTTGTACTTGCTGTTTTCCCTGCCTGTAAGTCTTTCCCTTAAGGTCCTCGCACAGCCAGCTCCCCTCATCATGCAGGTCTCAACTCAAATGTCACCTCCTCAGAAAGACCTGCCCTGACCTCCCACCACAGCCATTCTCAACACCATTGATCTGGTTTTTATTTTTTTCCAAAGCACTTGGTACAGTTGGAACTTATATGCTTTATGTTTATGCTCCACATGAAGAGGGAAATTCACTTCTGCTCACCGCTCTGGGCCCTGCCTGTTCATACGCAGGTGTGTATGCAGATAGAGGAGCATCCTTAATTTGTGTTTTCTTCTGCACAGTGTCCTACGGGATCAGATATCAGAAGGCTGTTGCCCAGAGGCCCAGCTTCAGTGTGGCGATTCATGTTAGGAATGCCCTTCACCTCCTGGCTCTGTGTCAGCCGCAGGCCAGCCTCCTTGTAGAAGAGGTGGCTCCTCTGACATTCACCGTGCCTGCCTGCTCCTTTTGGAGGGAAGGGTGACTCCAGATATGGAGCCTTGCATGTACTTGGCCACCAAAGTTCAGACTGTCTCCAATCTATGCCTGGAATTCAACAGACACCCTGATCCCCTGTCACCATTGTCCTGTGGGTTTCTTTTGCCCTCTTTCTGCATTGGGTCTCCTGGTCCCTGAGCCTCTGGTTATTTCCTTTCTTGGTTTGCTCTCTCTCATCCTGGAGCACAAGTTCCAGTGACCTCCTGAGAAGGGAGTGGAAGAGAGCTCAATTTTGGAGGCTCTTGTAGCCTGAAGGTGTCCTTTTCTCTCCTCTCATTTGATGAAAAGCTTACCTGGGTGTAGAATCTAGCTTGGAAATAATTTTCCTTCAGAATTTTGAAAGCATGACTCCACGTTTGCTAGATTCTCTCAAAACTTGTAGACTTCGCTTTTTGTCTCCAGGCTCCTGAACTTTTGCAGCAACGTGCTTTGGTGTGGGTCTGCTTTCATCCCTTGTAATGCACCAGCGTGAATCCTTTCAACCCAAAAACGTGTGCCCTTTGTTCCTGAGAAATTTTCCTGAATTATTTCATTAAATTTCTCTCTATTTTCTCTTTCCTTCACTCTTATTACTCAGATGTTGAATGTCCTGAATCCATCTCTCAATCTTCTTACTTTTCCTCTCCTATTTCCCATCTCTTTGTCTTTAGGCTATTTTCTGGGAGATTTCCTCACATTTGCCTTTCTAATCCGTCCATTCATTTTTGGAAAAAAAAAAGTCACTTCTTACTGCTTTTAATTTCCAAGAACTCTCTTTTAATTCTCTATTCTCTGAATGTTTCTTTTTTTATTAGAGCTTCATGGATGTAATAATTTCTCTCATGTCCCTGGGATTATTCTTAACAATCTTTCAAGGTTTTCTTCATCCCTCATGGCCTTTGTTTTTGTACATGATTTTTTTCTATTTGTCTGCTATGTTCTCTCTATCCCATGATGGAGGTGTCCCTTGGATGTCTGGTGACCTGTGGTTCACCAGATCATGTTTAATTAAGTAATGTCGACTGAAATAAAATACACAACCTGAAAGCTGAGAGTTATGTTTTATTCGGTGGACATGTCTGTGGGCTTAAGCCCGGGATGACAGCCTCTCGAATTGCTCTGAGGGACTGCTCCAAAGTGGCAAAGTAGAACTCCGGATATATGAGTTTTGCAACAAAGACCAGGTAGTTGGAACATCAACTACTGTTACTGATTACTGTTAATTAAAGAAAACCAGGTATCTCAAGTTAAGGAATTCAGCACTTTCTATGTATGGGGAGGTGCAAAGGTCTGGGCTCATGGAAATTCTTCCTTTGCTATGCACCTAGCCATCTGGGGCCAGTGTCCCTGTTCTTTCCAATCCTGAGTCCCCTCGGGGGGCACCACTGGGGGTGGCTGCCAAGGCCAGGCTGCCTGCGTGTCTACACCCTGAGCTCCCTCCGCTCACTGTCAGGGGGTGGCGGTAGCGGCTAATGACTGGATGGCCACCGCGTTTTTGTTTACTGATATGGCTTGCAATATTTTTTGTTCACAGTACCAAAATGTTGACTGAAAACTTCAAGATCTCAATGCGTCACTGGTGGGGGAAACTGCCGGTGCCTGTACCTTGAGGCCTTTACACTGGGGGCTAGTCAGTTTCCCTAGCGAAACCCTTCCAGCCTCCTGCCTGGAGGAGAGATCTGGCCTGATGGTTTCTGGAGCTGAGTAGGGGAAGGGAGCGGGGGGTGTGTGTGCGGGGGGGGGGGGGTCACAGCATTTTGCACCCTGTTTTCAGTATAGTATCTAAGCTCTTAGCTGAGCCTTGTCTCTTCCAGTCCAGAGAATAAACCTGGACTTTTGCTGGGGAGATGAGGGGTGATTACCCAACAGCTTGGAGTGACCTGAGGGTCCAGATTCCCACAGGTTTGCTTTGCTGGCTCTTGTTTTAACTCCCGCTCACCCCCATTTCCAGGTGTACCTGGGGCTGCACGTTCCCGAGGCTCTGGGGTGAGAACAGACTTGTGCATCCTTTAGAGAAACAAACCAGCCTCTTGGGTGGGTATCAGCCTGTTTCCAGCCTCCAAAATCATTTTTCCATCATCTCTGCCCCTGTTATCCTTCCCATGAAGTTGATGTCTTTTAGAAAATCACTTGCTGTAGTTTTAGTGGGAGCTGGAAGGGAGTGCAATTAGATATTGAGTGTTCAGTCTACCATCTTGTCTCCTCTCCTTGCACATGAGGGGATTCACGTGAGAGTTTGGGGCTTCCTATGGAGATGAACAGTAGCTGCATATCTGAACCCTGCCCTATGTTTACGGACATCCTCACTTTATGAGGCTCACCTTGCATTGTGGAAACTGAAAATGGCAGGCACACATTTTCCTGTTGTCCCCAGCAGCTAGTCCGTGCTCAAGCCTTGCCCATAAGATGCTCCTCACCCCAGATCTGGATCCGGAGATAAGAGCAAAGAAGCAAGGTCAGGGGAGAATCTTCTGGATGGGTAGCAGCTGGGGCCATGCTGTGTTGCTTGCAAGCTGTGGTGGCCATGGTCAGGGTGCTGGCCGGGTTCCTAGCAGGATTTGTACCATGATCAGCTAAGAACTGAGTGAAGCACACAGCTGGCTAGTGGTATGCTTGGGGTCAGGGCGGAGGTATCTAACGTGATACCATGTCTCCCCACACTCTCAGGTCCTCCTCAGACCCTTTGAAACTACATCTGGACCCTTCCCCAAGGGTGCCTTTCCGACCTGCAAACTTTTTACAACCTCTGTCCTGCTCTGCTTCTCTGACCCTCTCCTCGCCTTCCTCATCCTTGACCCTTGACCTCCTGTCCCTTATCCAAAGGCAAGACCCACTCTGTGGCTGTCTGTTTCTCCTCAACAGGAATCAGGCTGCCTGACTGCATGTCTTCATCTGCCCTGGCCGTGTTTGTTCCTCCTCTTTTTCTGCCGGGTCCTTGCTCCCCGACACTCGTAGAGCAGTGCCCCAGCCCTGGGCACCATTATTTAAATATTTTTAAAAATTTACTATTTCATCTGTTTAGAACTTGTTCTTCCCACTAGAAACCTAAGTGTCTCATCCCTTCACTGCAGACTACAGGGCCAGGCAAAATGCAAAACGTTCAATAAATATTTCCCCATGTCCCCGCTCTGTTGAGGAAATAAAGCGCTTATGAACTCATGTATGATTTACAGACACGAATGTTGGTAGTGAAAATTATTCTTCCTTATCTGAGCTTAGTTTTCTACTAGCTTTTGTTGTTAAAACAATATAACATGAAAGAAATTTTGGAAAAAAGAGGAAGAAAAATCACCCATAATTCTCTTTGGCACAACTATTTTCATTTTTTGTGTATGCATTGCCTTCAAGCCTTTTCTTTTAAGTGTCCACATGTTTACATAGCTCCAGTCTTACTGCTTACTCCCCATAAAATTCAGCTCAAAGACCACTTCTCGGGGCAGCTTTCTTGGACCCTGAGTAACTCCCTGGTCCTCTGTTATTGCATTTCTCACCTCTTGAGGGTCATTACTTGTTTTCATGTCGTAGCCACGGATCAGCTTCCTGGAGGCAGGAGTTGCAGCCCAGGCACAGGACAGGGCACGTGCTGGGCACTTGTCACGGTCCCCGTTTTGTATTCTGTGCTGTCACCGTGCCTTAGAACAGATGCCTTTTCCCCTGTTGCTCTGCAGTTTTTGTAATGATCATTTTTAACGGCTCCAGAATATTTCATCAAGTGGATGTTTCATAATTTAGTTAACCAGTCCCCTATTGGGGAACATTTGGGTTGTTTCCAGTGTTTCGTTTTTGTTTTTGTTTTTGTTTTTTAATCGCCAATGACGCCGCAACAACTGTTCCTGTGCAATATAGTTGATTTCTCCTTTTGAGTAAATTCATGGAATCCTTGGGTCAAGCAGATCTTAGCTCTTATTTCAACCTGGCGACGAGGTGAGTAAAACCGACTCACCTGGAGCCACCTCATGAGAGGGACACAGGTGCGCCCACAGCCTTGTCTTCCTTCAGCATGAACACGTCCTATGATCACACGAATCTGTCTTCCTCGCTCTGCTGAGAGGTCATGGATTGAGTGGCTCGCATTCATCAAACGTCCATTAAAGTGCTACTTATCTTGAACTCTCCAGAGCCTGGTACAAAACCGGGGGTGTCTGCCTGACCCTTCCTCGGCATCGGCTCACTGATTTTCTGTGTGGGAAACCACCCCACTTCCAGAGCAGTTTCAGTGGTGCTGACCGCTGCTTCTGGTCGCAGGAGTTGACCCGGGCTTCAGGCCTGACCAATCAGAGCACTTTATCCCTGCTTGCAGCGATTGGCTCAGGGAAGGTCACATGACTCAGTCATAGCCAATGAGCTGCAGCCTTGGGACATTTGCGAGAGAAGCCCTTTCCTCCCATTGAAGTCGGTGCTGCTGCTGCGGGAATGGTGCGTTGACTGATATGATGCTGTTGATGTGATACAGACCATGAGGTGATACTGAAGGGGGGACATCCGAGCTGCCTGCAGCCAGCTCACCCCTGTACAGGGAGGCCCCACCAGTGCGAGGAGAGTAAGACCAAGAGAAGCGGAGAGAACATTCCTTCACTGATTCCTTCTACATCTACCTGTTAAGTCCCACTCTCTGCCCGGCCTGCTCCTGGCCCTGGGGAAACAGCTGTGAACAAGACAAGGTCCCCATTCTCACGGAGTTCATGGACAGTCAAGCGGGAAGAAGCAGTCTCTACAACAAATAAGCATAAAAGTAAGCTGGTGAATAAAAAGGATAATTTCTGGAAATGGCAAATGTTTGAAGGGTGAGAGTGAGTGGCCAAAGAATAGGGGCTCTTTTGACTGCCCTCAGGGGGGCCTCTCTGAGGAGCTGACTTTGGAGCAGGGACTTGAGTTATGTAAGGGGACTGCATTCCAGGTGGAAGCAGCCATCTGGAGGTCCCACTGGAAAAGGGATGAGGCACAGGGTGCAAGGTTTTTGTTTTGTATTCAAAAATTAAAAAATCCACTATACTACAATGCACATAACATAAAATTTACCTTCCTAACCATTTTGATATGTACAGCTGAGCAGATGCACGGGATTTGAAGACCTTTTTGAACCCCTGGATTCAGCAGGAACCGAAGCAGTTACTACCCCTGACTTTACAGTTTGAGACGGATTCTCTGCCACTGGCTCCCTGAGGCCTGGTACAACCAATGCTTGTGAGTGAGCAAATACATCAGCAAATGAACAGAAGCCGAAGTCTTCGGAAACATGCTACTCCCAGCACCCCATCAATAGCCCTGGTCTCGGCAGCCTTGTCAGTTGGTTGTCATCAACCAACTTTCAAGCCTAGAATATGAAATACGGGGAAGAAACAACTGATCCAGGGAGAGAGAGAACCGGGACCGGCCTCGCCTCCCTTCCCGCGAGTTCTCAGCGCTTGTCCACCCACAGCTGGGTCCGGGCCTGCTTTGTTATCTGCTCTGAGCTGTTGTCTTATGGTCGGTTATGACATTGCCACCTGGAAGTGCCTTGCTTATTGCTCTGGGGACTTTTTTATTTTTTTATTTAAAGAGAATTTCTGTGGCAGTCTGTGCTACCAAGGGCCGTCGGGAGCCCCTGGCAATATGATTCTGTCTAAAGAACAAAGAGGCAAATTTGCAGAAGATCAAATGCAAAGGCATCGTGAGAGGAGAGGGCTGGGAGTTACAGATGAAAACAGTGCGGGTTCCAGCCCAGCTCTGAGAGCCATGAATAATGGAGGATTCACACACAGCCCGGGGTGCGAGGCTGTTGGGGGTGTGGGAGGAGATGGGGTTCCCCCCACCTCGCTGAACACATCACCTTGTCAGGGAGAAACAGGACGGGGCACAGCCCTCCAGGCAGGGTCAGCATGAATGAAAAGAACAGCGAAGCTGCGGGGATGTGCGTCAGTGCCATGGCTGCACAAGTGTAATGGGAGCTCAGGAAAATACAATCCCTGGTTCTCAAAGTGGGGTCCAGGTGTCCCTGGGGATTCGTGGGAAATGCTGGGGAAATATGCACTCTTCCCCTGGACCCTACTGGCAGGTGTGCCTCCACTGTCAGGCTCAGGAAGGTGCCTCAGCTTCATTTGGGGCCAGTTGGGGGCATGTGCTCTGTGCCCCTCCTCCTGAGGTCCTGTCCCTGGACCTATTCTGTGCCCCATCATCCTCTGCTATTCCCCTTCTCTTAACAGCCCAGCGCCCCTCCCAGGTCCCTGGGTCCACTCGCCTCTCAAGCCAAGTCCTGAGCCTCTCCCTTCCTCAAACTCCTCCCAGGCTCCCCATCCCACCACCCGACTGCAGCCCCCATCTTCCTCCCTCCCATCTCCCCTCTCCTGGGGCTCCCGGACCTCTGGGTTGACCTCAGACCTTTCTCTCTGTGCTGCTCTGACACAGCGTCTTGCCCTGTGCAGCACTGTGTCTTTGAGAGCCTGATCCATCCTTCTGGGAGTGGATTCTCATTATTCTTTTTGGCCACCCAGTACTAGAACCTTCTTCCTGGCCAGAAAGAACAAGCTTCCCTAGGTCTCAGCTGAAAGGCCGAGCATTTGCCCGTTAAGGCTTTCCCTGACCCCTAGGATCCTCCATCAGTCACGTCCACCCCAACCAGTAAGGGTCACAAAACAGCAGGGACCACCCAGCATCCCAGAATCTGCCAATAGTTGAGCAGTGGCTGCACTGGCTGCCAAGAGCAGCATGCGTCTGTCTTCCAGATGCAGCAGGGACAGGACCCGGGACCCAGCTGGGCAGGTTGGGGTGTCAAAGCCAAGGGCAACAGCGATGATGTTTTTGTGGCCTCTTCCTGGATGTCCAGGAGGTAATTAGGTTTGTGTATTTTAGTGGAGGTACTGGGGATTGAACCCCGGACCTTGTGCATGCTAAGCATGCACTTTACCACTGAGCTATACCCTCCCCCACCAAATCTTCTTTAATAAGTTCCCTTTCTATTTACATCAGCCAGAATATGTTTGCTACTGCTTTGAATTATATTCAGTTCTTCTGTATTTAAAGACCCTAACTTGCCCATCGCCTTTTTTCGATTTCTGGGTTTTTTTCCTTATTCTAGTTTCTCTTTAAAATATATATATTTATTAAGTTTAAAAAATAAGTTGATATAAAGCAAGATATTAAGAAAATGAAAAGGTTTTTTAAATTATGACTTAAAAATCCATAAGCCACAAAAGGTTTGACAATACCTATCAAGATTGCAAATACATGTACCCTTGGACCCACGAATCCCACTTTTGGGAATTTATCCTACACCTTTTCTATTCAATTAAGGCAGTCTGGAGATTAGAAATCTTTCCTAATCAGAACATAGAAACATTCCTCATCTTCCTCCACCTCCTTTTTTTTTTTTTTTTTTAACAGAAGAGAACTCCATTGTGTGAACAGGTAACCCCTTTCAGTGGACCCTCGGTCACTTTCAAGCTTTGACTGCGATAATGCCGTGAATACCCTTATACGTACGGCACCCCGCGTGTATAAAGCGGAACATCTGTGCAGTGTATCAAGTGAGAAAGTAAGATCCAGAACAGCCTAGAGGATGTAATCTGTTTTGCCCGAGAAAGAGGGAAAACAAGAATACATCTTTATATTTGGTATACTTCCATGAAGATGCTCTAGAAGGATAGAGAAAAACTAACAACAAACATACGACAGTCTTTTGTGGTCGGCGGGGGGAATGAGGAACTGGGTGGCAGGGGGAGAGGTGAGAGAGAGGCTCCCCCCTCCCCCTTTTAGCCTTGTTTTGCTTTTGGAACCAGGTAATTGTATTATCTGGTTTAAAAAAATTTTTTTTTATTTTACTTTTTAGTTTTTGACTTTTTTTGAGAAGGGCGGAGGGGAGGTAGTTAGGTTTATTTATTTTAAATGGAGGTACTGGGGATTGGGCGGGATCTCGTGCATGCTCAGCATGTGCTCTACCACTGAGCTCCTCCCTCCACCCTTTTCTTTTTTTTTTAACATAAATGAGTGTAGAGGTGGTACCTAGATGAGACCAAAATCCTAAGGATGACCCTTGGTGGCTGGATTTGGGAGCCGCTCCATGCTGTGGCTTTGGGCTGTCTCTTATGCTCTGTCCTCACCCCCCAGAGCCAACAGGGAGCTGAGGAGAGAATGGAGGTGGCTCCTGCTAATGCAGACCCCTGCCTGGCCCTGTGCCCATGACTGTCTGCAGCTCCCAGACCCGCCCAGTGCATCCTGTTTCTGGTCCACGGTGTCCTGAGGCATTGACTAGGGGACCTCTGGCTGAAACTGGACCCCTTAAATCCTGCACCCCGCCCAGGAGAGAAGACTCTAGAGGGGCCTATCCAGGTTAGGGAACTGTCCAATGACAGGCCGCATTAGCCCGATTCCTGTCACCTGTTCCTGCCAGCGCAGCTTTTCGAAGGGAACCCAACAGAGCCACCCACACCTTTGTCCTAGGACCCCAGCACTTTGCAGAGGCTGAGATGCACACACATCTTCAAATCTCCCCTCTGCAGCTGGATCGGATCGAGGGCCTTGGCTTTGGGGAGAAAGCCAGAGCGGGCGGCGGGGGGAGGGCCATGTTCCCATTTTGTCTCCAGCTGCCTTTGTTTGAGAATAAACACACACACGCCGGGCCGCCTCCCCACCCCCCCGTACCTGAAAGCCGCTTCTGCTGGGGAGAGAAATCGTATACAGTCTCTGCTTCAGATGTACAAAAAGTCTGAAATTGCTTGGAGACGAGGTGGGAGGGAGCCTGGGCGAGGCTGGGGAGATCCGGGCGGTAATTGCGGGTCATCTATCTGCCTCTGTCAGCGCACGCCCGCTCTGCTCGGCAAGCGTTTGCAGAACAGGATTCCGTGAATTTGCTTTTTTCACCATCTTGCATTACTTACTCTTTCCTCAGCAGCTGTAAAACCTCTTTTTCCTAAAAGTGCCCTCAGGCATCACGAGCAGGAGACATTTGGAGCTGGGAAGAAAGACAATCCTAAAATAATGCACCTGGCCTTTCTCAGGGTCCTTGAGAGGGTAACACACGGGCTGGAACCTGCTCTGGGGCAAGTGGAGGGAGGGGCTTCCACCGCAAGAGGGGGCTGCAGAGAAGGACACCAGGGCCCACTGCATAAAGGGGGTCCTGATCGCTTCCTCCTCCACCCACTCAGACCAGTGACCTCAAAGGAGAGGTACAAGCCTCCTCCAAATGGGCCTAAGGGCTTAGTCCCCATCAGAACCCGCTGGCCGCACAGGCACCCACGTGCACCCTTGGATAGCCCAGGGGGGCCCCTAGAGTTGGGGTCCACGTGGCCTAAAGCCTGAACTGAAGCAAGGGGTTCAGGTGAGGAGGCTGGAGTCCAGTGGCCAATGCTGTGCAGCAGATGGGACTCTGGGGTGACCAGCCCAGCTCGTGGGGAGGGTACAGGATCAGGGACCACTGGGCACCCCAGATGTGGCTAATAGAACCAGAACTGCTCTCTCCTTGGGGGCAGAGGGTGTGACAGGGAAGCCCTGTGGGCCGATGCTGCTGTCACTTGATCACTGAGTGACCAGAGCCACCAGTAGCACAACCTCAGGGGAGCCTTTCACCCCAGGAGACCTTGGCTCAGTCACAGAACCTCTCCAGGTCTTGGCTTCTGCACCTGCAAGGAAAGTGTGGGGGTGGAGGGGGCAGCACCACCGAAGTAACCACAGGGACTTCTCTTCCTGGTCAGGCAGGCCACAGGGCCAGGCTGCGGGGCTGTTTACAAACACCAGCTGTAAGTATAAACGTGCCCATTGGAGAAGGAGATGCAGACTTTCAGAGTCAAAAGGGTCCCTAGAGAACATCGAGGCCCACCTCCTTTTTCTCACCACCCCAAAGTGGTGCCCAGAGAGGTTAAGGGACTCTCCTGGGCTCACACTGAGATAAGGAGATGGATGGGAACGCCGGTCTCCAGGCCAGCTACATGACTGCCCGTCTTTCGCTTCTTCCTGGGGGGCGGGCAGTCCTCGGCTTCTCCTGGCACACCTGTGAGCCCCTAGAGTACCCCCCCAAACTACCCTCGCTCCTCTGCACCAGGGATTCTAGAACCATTGATGTGGCCACCTTCCCCCACCAGCCCCTCCAGTCCCTTCTCTGCCCAGAAGGGCAAGATGGTCTGGTAGGTACGGGGGAACCCCAGACGTGGACCCTCTCAGTCTCACCCATCCCCCGTGGCTGGTGGAGGCGGGGGAGGGTAGCTCATGCCCCCTGCCCATGGGAATGGTCATGTCACAGGAGCCCAGCCTGTAGGGATGGGAGTGACCCTGGTCCTGGGGCCTGCGGGAGAAGGTTCACCCACCAGGTAGGTCTAGGTGCTGCAGGGGGTGAAGCCTCTGCTGGACCCTCCATCACCTTTGTGAGGGCAGGACTTGCAAAGTCCTATGTGTGCAGCCAAGCCAGGAGGGAGGCTACTGGGGGCAGGCCTCTGGGCTCCGGTCCATGGCAGCAGGATGTGCAAGTCAGGCCCGGCGTGGGAGGCTGTGCTGAGTTTTGAAGAGCACCTGGAGATCTGGGCGTTTAGAACATGACTGTCCTGATTTTCAGTCTCTGCGTTAGTCACAGTGGCCCAGGAGCCTCCATGAGTCTCCGTGGAGCGGTTCCTGTGGGTCCGGGCCAGGCTGACCCAGGCCTTCTGTGTGTGGGGGGGGGGGGCTGTGCTGCGGCCGGGAAGGGAGGCACCGGCTTCACTCACACTCTGAGACTCCAGTGAGGAGGCCCGGAGGCCTGGAGAGGGCAGGCCGCGTGGAGGCTACGGTTCCCTCCAGGGTCCTCAGACTCCTGGCTCTTCCCTGAAAGGACCAGTGCAGGAGGACAAGTGCTGGGGTGTCCCCTCCTGGCTGCCCACATGCTGGATCCTTCAGTGTGCCCCCAGCCTCCTGGCCCCTTCTCTGCCCAGGGCGGGCAGGACGGAATGGAGGGGGTGAGTCCCAGACATGGCCCCCCTGAACCCCACCCTCTGGGCGAGCCAGCCTCAGGTCTCGGGCGGGGCTGGGCATCCTGGCCCTCTGGGTGGTCTTGCCCTGGGCCTCCGGCTGTTTTGTTCTTGCTCTCCCCACAGTGGTGGGGGGGGGGGTCCTCCTGGCAGTGGCCTTGGCAGGATTCCCAAAGCGTGACACACACCGTGTGGGTCCTGGTCCCTCATCTCAGCCATCTTCTAGTCCATAAAATGGGCGACAATCCGTAGGTGAGGGTGTCTGGGGGTCAGCAGTCTCCTCTGACAGGGAAAGAAGGGGGTCTGGGCAGGTTAACAAGCCTCAGATTCAGACCCCAAGACAGGTGATGTGCGGACGCAGAGAGACTCAGCGCTGACTGTTGTCACCCTCGAGGGGCTCTTTCTCTCGAGTTCCCCGAGGGTTGGCTCAGCAATCCCCGTTAGCTCCGGATCTGCCCGGAACCTGCCCCTCTCCCTTCTGGGAGGCCCCAGCCAGGGGTGGGGGTGGGGAGGAGCCCCAGTCTCAGCTGCCCCCCCCACCTCTGCCCCAGCCAAGGCTCTGCTCCCGCCACCGCCCCCTTGCAGGCATCCCGCTGCTCCAGGGCCTCTGCCTTCACTGTTCTCTTTATCTGGGAGTTTCTCTCCACAGATCTCCACGGTACCTCGCTCCCGCTCTTCCTTGGATCTCTGCTCCAGAGTCACCTGATCAAAGAGGCCTTCTCGAATCAGGAAAGGGGATGCCCTCCTTCCCATATTCCCTACCACAGGGGCCTTATCACCACCTGACTCTTTATATGCTTTTTTCTCTACTGCACCTTGAATGTAATGGCTCTGGAAAGAGAACTTTCAGTTTTGTTCCCTGAAGTCTTTGCAGCTTGACACATAGTAGGAGCTCAACAAACATGCACTGGATGAATGAATAAATGGTTAAATGTAAATATTTAAGTGATCCCAGTTTCCATAACCCTTTGGGGGCATTTCTTGCATTTTTAATATACAAGGACTCAAAAAATAGTGCTTAGTTGAGATTTTCCTTCCTGCCCTCTGAGAGCCTCCAAGGATGAACATGACTGTGGGGTGGTTGAGGCCAGGGCTTCTGTCCACCCTGAGGAAAGGGAAAGACTGAGCTGTGGGAAGTGCCAGGAGTGAGGAATGTACCCCTTTCAGGGACGGGAATGTGGAGGCCACTGTGAGCCACAGAGAGGAGGCAGCTCAGTCTATGGCCCTGGGGATCAGAGCTCTGCCCTACAGAAGTCCCAGTCTTGGGGGATCCCAACACAGAACTAACTATTCGCAGACCATAAGGGGCATCTTCAGAAAGCGCATTGCAGGATGCATAGGAGCTGCTAAGCCGACCTGAGGAAAGAAATGTGAGGAACAGAGAATAATGCAGACACAAATACACAGGCAGAGTGTTGGGCAAATAGTCCTCCTCCTGAGACATCATGAGTTCGAGTGAGAAGAGGGCACAGATTGGCAACACTGGATTAAACAAAGTAAACATGGACACACAGGACTTGTCAGAGCCTTTAATACACAATGTCCACTGTGGCTCTCCAGGACAGAATATATAGCATGCTCCATTTGCTTCATGGAGCACCCTGAGGGCCCAGAGGCCCATTTAACTCACCTCAAGAATTATTGACAAGAACATTGGGACACGTGGCAGCTGGGGGAGAGGTCTGGGAGAGGGGTGGGGCAGAGGAGGAGGGATGCTGGAGTAGGTGAAGCTGAGGCCCACTTGTAAATTCTATGAATACTCTGCAAAGGAGTTTAGATGCTGTCCTATAGGAAGCTACTATTGATGTGGAATTTGCACTTAATTTGTATCCACTTATTAGACTCTAAGCCAGGACATGCAATCAGGATGCTATAGGGACTTCAGTAAAGAGGCTGGCCTGGCACTGGAGCAAGCTGGAGCCCACGTGCCTTTCTAGGGAGGGAAGGGCTGCTACAGACTGTCCTGCTGTGCACTGCACATCTGCAGGGAGCACAGGACCCCAGAAACTACTACATGAATGGCGCCTCCTGGAGCTGTGCAGTGCACTTTCTGAACTCCTGTCCACGGTTGCCCTGAGAAGGGCATGCTCACTCAGCTCCAGTGAATTGCTGCCAAATGAGAAGGTGTGGTAGACCAGTGTTCACCAATATCGGAACTAGTGAACCTAGTACTCACGGAAGACCGCACTTCCTCCTTGGAATGTGGGTGGGTCACATGGCTCCATCCAGTCAATGACAAGTGAACGGAAGTCAGATATGTGTAACACGCAGCATCCATGTGTCCTTCTCCTGTCCCTTCTGCCCCGAAGCAGCAACTGACAGGCCATGGGTCTCAGATGCTGCTAGATGATGATGCTGCCTCCATCAGCTTGGGTCCCTAAATGATTTCGTGGAGCAGAGCCCCACCCCAGAAACTTTCATTGGACATGCCACGTGAAAAAGAAGTAGACATCTGTGTGGTCTCCCTGAGACTTGGAGCTGTTTGTTACTGCAGCAGAGCCTAGCCTGTCCTGACTACACAGAAGTAGAGCTCATGTCATCCTGACTTCTGATTTTGAAGAGAACTCTTCTGATGTTAGACGTTGGGCATCAATTAAACAATTAAAAATAATTTTTTTTTTGGCATGGCCTCCTGGCCACTGGTTTGCAACCCACACTCTCGGGCTACTCTGTGGGGTCTCAGGGAACTGCACATAGGACGTGAGCTGACTCTTATTTTTTATTTATTTATTTTTTTTTTTGCACTGTCCTAGGCAATCTCCTATCCTTGTGGGTGGAGTGGGACAGAATGAGACTCTCTGGTCTATGATTAACTGGAAGAGAATGCCTGGTTACAAATAGAGAGAAAGAAGGCATTACCGGGGCTCTTTGAAAAGCTGCTGGAAAGCAACATTGGGACATTTGAACGCCGATGACAGCAGTGATGAGACACTGGCTGAATCAGCCCAGAGTGAGGCAGGAAATGGTGATTAAGCTCTGCTCCTGGGCGTGTGACCTTGGGCAAGTCATCTCACCTCTCTGAGCCTCTGCTTCCTGGCGGAGAAGCTGGGGATCATCACACAAAGTGCTTTGCAGGGATGTCAAGGGGAGGAAGTGAGGTGTGTGTACAGCACTCAGCCAGCAGGAAGGGCTCGAGACACGCCAGTACATTCCCTTTCTGTCAAGCCAGGCAAGGGCACAGAGCTGGCTCACGCGTTCCCTCCCTGCCCCCGCAGGGGGCCGTCCCAGGGACCTGGCTCTCATTGGCCTTCCTGGGACACACACAGGCTGGTCAGCTGCAGGCTGGCTGAATTTGTTTCATGCAGCTGCTGTCACACATGACCACAAACTGAGTGACTTTCTTCTTCTTCTTTTTTTTAAATTGGAGTAAAAATCACATAACCTGAAATTTATCATCGTCACCATTTATGAAAGTATAGTTCAGCTGTGAAAAGTATATCCACACAGTTGTGAAGCAGATCTCCAGACGTGTTTCATCTTGCAAAGCTGAAACTCTCTATCTTGGTGACTTTAAAAATTTTTTTGTTTAATTTTTAAAGAATTTTTTATTTTTATTGAAGTATAGTCCGTTCACAATGTGTCCATTTCTGGTGTGCGGCATCATGTTTCAGTCATGCGTATACGTACATAGATTCATTTTCATATTCTTTTTCATTATAGGTTACTACAAGCTATTGAGTATAGTTCCCTGCACTGTCCAGAAGAAACTTGTTGCTTATTTTATATATAGTAGGTAATCTTTGCAAATCTCAAACTCCCAATTTATCCCTTATCTTGGTGACTTTTAAAACAACACAAATATAATTCTCTCACAGTTCTGGAGGCCAGAAGTTTGAAATCAGTCTCACTGGGCTAAAGTCAAGGAGTGGGCAGAGCTGACTCCTTCTGGAGGCTCTGGGGAAGAACCCGTCCCCATGCCCCTTCCAGCTTCTGGGGGCTGCCTGCACTCCTTGGCCTGTGACCCCTTCCTCCCACTGCTCCACCGTCTTGCTTCTGTTGTTATATCTTCCACTTCTGTGTCTAATCTCCCTCTGCTTCTTTCTTACAAGGACAATTGTGATTGCATTTAAGGTCTACCCGGTGGATAATCCAGGACAGCCTTCCCATCTCAAGGTCCACAGTTTAATCACACCTGCAAAATCCCTCTTGCCGAGGAAGATTGTATTTTCACGGGTTGCAGGATAAGGACATAGCGATCTTTGGTGGCCACTGTTCAGCTCCTACTGAATAGCGGGAGCTCAGGCCACCACTGCGGCCACTGCGGTTAGCTCAGGGCCTGGGAGCCTCTCCCCGGCAGCCAGGAGGAGCAGGGACGGGGAAAGTGCCTGAGATGGGGCATGGCACAGCGGAGCAGCAGGACTTGGGGTCAGCCTGGTTCTGGCTCCACTCTGGTCCTCACCTTCTATGAGACTGTGGGCAGGTTCCTCCCTCCCACTCTCAGCTTCCTCAGGACCATTCATTGAAACAACAAAGCACTGGGGATACAGACAAAAATTGCTTCTCTGATGAAGATTCAATTCTAGCAAGGGAGAGAGAGAATGAAGAAGACAAACACGTGGAATGGGAGGTAGTGGGGAGCGCTAAGGAGACAAAGGGAGCGGGGGCGGGGGAGGAGGATGGAGCCCTCTCTGGGCTGGGAAGATTCAGTCCACACACATTGATCAAGCAGCTATTATGTGCCAGGCACTGTTCTAGGACCTGGGATACAGCCAAGAACAAGACAGACTTGGCCCTTGTCCTGGAGGATCTCCTGTTTTATCAGGGGACTAGCCAGGACCTAAATGGATGGATGCAGTCAGACAGTGATGAGGCTATGACAAAACTAAAACGGTGTTCTAGGCGAGAGAGCCTTGCAGCCACTTCAGATGGGCTGGTCAGGGAGGGCCTCTGGGAGGAGGTGACTGCTGAGGAAGAGTCAGTGTGTGGGAACCTTGGGGGAGAGGGCTCTGAGTGGAGGGGACTGTAAAGGCAACATAGAGGTGATGCTCCTAGATTGCCCTGTATGGTGTCTGGGTGGCAGGTGCTCAGTAAATAGTGTTGGCCACGATCAGGAGTTGAGTAGAGGTGGTGTTCCTGGAATGGGACACCAAGTCAAGGGCTTCACAGCCCACCTGTTGTGGTCCCAGCAGCGGACACACCTGAGAAAGACCCAGAGGAAAGATCTGCCCATACCCGGCGGCCACCTTAGACAGAAT
The DNA here is from genome assembly GCF_009834535.1 of Camelus ferus. Taxonomy (NCBI): domain Eukaryota; kingdom Metazoa; phylum Chordata; class Mammalia; order Artiodactyla; family Camelidae; genus Camelus; species Camelus ferus. The sequence continues at coordinate 3,468,590 of NC_045717.1, read as the reverse complement.
GAGCGCAGGACCCAAGCCCCGCTGGAATGATCTAGGCCTGGAGCTGCCGCCGTCCGGAAGGAGCAGCCTTGGGTGCCCCCACGCCAGCGCAGAGCCCTGTTCCCTCATGCAGGCTGGTTTCTTTAACGAGACCATCTGTCTGGCTTTCCTCACTCTGCTGAGCCTGATGGGGCCATCCATCTCCCCTGTCCCCATCCCCGTCTGTCTGTCACCGCCCAGGGTCCCCGTTATCCCTGCCCGGCTCTGAGGGGGGCCGTGGCAGATTTGGCCTCCGGCCTGCGTGTTTATTCTTCTCATCTGGCCGCATCTGGCCTCCGTGCTGAGTCACTTCGCTCCATCTGCCTGTCCTCGCTGTGGGACGGCGGCCGTCTCTTCCTGGCTCTCCCTGTGCCACGTGGCAGCCCACGCGTGCAGCGGGTGCCAGGGTCTGCACGCGCGTGGGGACAAGACTGTGAGCAGTTCTGTGCCAGCCTGTGCACTGAGGATAGGGGCACCCACTTCAGGGCCAGCCTCCCTGTGGGGCTCCCCGCGGCCCTGGAGGGTCACGTGGCACATTTGCTGAGTCCCAGAGGTGGGCCCTGCCCCAAGGCCACAGCTAGGCCTGGCAAAAACTAAAATGCCCAGGTAAGCCCAGCAATGCTCAGTGCCAGAGCCTTTCCATTTTGCTTTGAGCCTAGAAATAAGGGATTCAAACCCCAGCAGGGCAGTTCCCAGGACCCAGAGCTCTGAAGTTGAACAGGTCTTTCCAAGTCTGACTTTCTTTATATTTTTGGAAAAACGAATGAGTTGAGCTGGGGTAGTGTCATATCCCATAGACTCAGCACCCGTTCCCCCTTACTCCAGCAACAGCACCCCAAATTTTCCTTAAGCCCCTGTCCACAATTCTTGAGATCTGGTCAGGGCTGATAAGAGGCTTGACTCTAGGAGAGGCAACATGATCAAGAATTACCCAATCAGAGCACTGCAAACTCCCTCCGCCTCCTAACATCAGTGATTGGTTCAGGGTCATGTGGGCACCAAGCTGGACCAATCAGGGCCAGAACATTTGCTGAAGCTTTTCAAAGGAAAAGAATGGATCTTTCTTCTGGGTCTGTGATGGAGCCAGATGTGGGACCTGAGCTCCCGGCAGCTGCCAGGTGGTAAGTGCCAGCCTGCGAGGGAAAACAACACAGAGGAGAGCAGAGCCAAAACAGGGAGAGTGAAAGCAGTCCTAACAAGCTCCTAGATCCAGCTGCGCCTGAAGCCAGCTCCACTTCTGGACTTTTCCATTACTGATACCAGTTCATTCCCGTTTACAGTATAGTTTGAGGTGGGTTCTGTCATTTGCAAGCAAAATAGTCTTATGTGATACATTCCTGAAAGGGGCTAACACCTTTCTTATACGCAGTAGGTACTCAATAAATACTTCCTTTAAAATAAGTCCTTGGTGAGTGAAAAAAGCCATTCTTAAGAGTTAACGTATCATATGATTCCATTTACATAACCTTCTCGATGTGGCAGTCGTAGCGATGGCAAACAGATTTGCGGTTGCTGGGGGTTAGGGATGCTGGGGGTGGATGTGACAGAGAAGGGTAGCACGAGGGACATCTTTGCAGCAATGGAACGGTTGTGCATCTTGATTGCTGTGGTGATTTCTCAGATCTCCGCAGGTGATAAGAAGACAGAGCTACACGCACATATCGTACTGGTGCCAGTTTCCTGGTCTCGGTGTCGTACTGGGGTTAGGTAGGATGTAACCACTGGGGGAAAACAAGGGACTGGCACATGGGCCCTCTCTGTGCTATTTTTGCAACTTCCTGTGAATCTGTAATAATTCCAGAATAAAAAGGTTTCTGTCAGCTGACACAACCCAGCAGTTCTTGGGCCCTTAAATGGCAGAGAGCATGGATGCTGGAATCAGATGGCCCCGAGTTCAAATCCCAACACTGTCATTCACAAGTGATCAGAGGTCAGTCATGTCCCTTCTCACTCTCTGTGTCCTCAGCTGTGAAATGGGGCTCATTGGCCCAACTTGTGGGATGGTTATGAAAAGAAAACAAAATAAAAATCTTTCTGACTCATGCCTGGCGTATGGGAGGCAATAAACAGTACCCGATGGATGCAGCAGGGTATAAATACAGGGTTTAACAAGAAGGACGTGTAGTGTAGGGGTCAAGGCGTTGGGCTTGGGAGCCAGCCTCTCTGGGTTTGAATCCTGGCTGTGTGTGTCTCTCTGGCTGTGTGACCTTGGTCAGGCTACTTGACCTCTCTGGCCCTCACTTTCCCCATCTGTAAAATGGACATCAAAATTGTACATACCTCGTAAACTAGTTTTGAGGATTAAAAGAGATAATGCACCTGAGACCGTCAGAGAGTGACTGGCACTTGGCAAAGATGGTACACAAAGCCCTGAGTGCCCATTGGGTGTGGAGCCTGGATCCCTAGGTGGAGGTGATGGGGAGGCACTTGGCTATGCAGAGGAGGCTGTAGCAACCTTGCCCCAGGAAAGCCCCAACTTTCTGGGAACCAGTCCCCCTGGAGGTTCTCCTTCTAAGTCCTGCAGCCAAGGATGAATCCCACCCCTGGCCAAGCAGGAAACCTTATTCCCAGCACCAAAGCTGCCTTCCCCCAAGATTCCCCAGCTTCCCCCTTCCCATTCCTGTCCTTACTGAGGAGGGAGCACACGAACCCGAACTGGACTCTGCACGGAATGGACTCCGAGGTACAGCCTCCCAAGAGAAAGGAAAGGAAGTAGGGTTCATGGTCAGAGAAGGAAATGATGAGGACGGTGGGGGCTCGGTAGTGCAGGTGGAGTGGGGGGTGGAGAAGTTCCCCTTCCCCGAGTCGTACATTTCATGGCTCCGTTGTGGCTGTCAGATGCCTACCACGCCATCATCACCAAACCCATCACTTAGGTTAAACACTGCCCACTCCTGTGTCCTGTTCGTCTCTTAAATCTAGAGGAATAACACATTAAGCCACTACAGTGTGAATTAATTTATGACAGAGTGTAGGGTGAAGCCCCCTCCAAGAGGACAGAGGAGGAACGTGGGAACAAGGGGAGAGCGCTGCGGGAGGCACACCCCGCCTGCCCTGGCCAGCTCTCAGTGGTCATCTACTTAAGGGCGTCCCTCGCTGTCCTGGTTGATGTAGATCCATTTGAGCAGTTTCAGGGCTGCAGTCTTTATTTAACGCAGCTCTGAGCCTGGCTGCACTGGGGCCCAGAGCCGAGAGGAGGCTGGGTCCTGGCAGTGCTTAAGAGCAAAGTGAATGTGTGGAGCGTCTGAGTGGGAGGAGCAGCGGTGCCAGGCAGCAGTGGCCACGTCTGAAAACCCAGGGCCTGGGACAATGGAGCACGTTGGAGGGGAAAATTCCCGCCCTGGAGCCAGGCAGGGGCCCTTATGAGAAGGCACTCTCAATTTTAAATGAGCTGGTGATTTGGTGGGATGGAAGAGGCTTTATTCAGTAGTGACTGAGAATAAGCTAGGTCCCAAGCTAGCTTCAGCAAACAAGGGAATGTATTGGCTCATGTGGCAACTATCTTCAGGTATGGCTGGATCCAGGACTCTCTGTGAGACTATTTAGTAGTTCCTGAGGCCACAGGCTTCCTGTTTAACACGGGAGGAAGAGCATGTCTGTGGCCAAGCATTCCTCGCAAAAGTCCTTAGATTCTTTCTGATAGGTCTGGCTTAGGTCACGTGCCCATTCGCCAAGCCAGTCACTGTGGCTAGGAGGACTGGATGTGCTGACTGTCTCGGCCCACCCCAAGGGGCCAAGGGAGGTGTGTGTGTGTTGGGGGTGTCAATCCTATCCAAGCCTCACAGAGGATAGGGGGCCCGGAGTAGGGCCAGCCTCACCAGGAAGCAGGCAGGACACTAGTTCGTACTGACAGCTCAGCCTGTGTTCACGTGCTTTATCCAACTTACCCTTCTCGAGTCTCTGCAGAAATTCTTCCCGTTTGACAGATGAGAACACTGAGGTAGAAGAATTTGCCCAAGCTCGCACATCCAGAGGGGGATTCTAGCTTTGTTCTTTTTTATTCCAAATCCTTTCCAACATTTCCTGGTCCAAACTGCCCTCCCTTCCCTCCCCAGTCCCCTTGATATTCCCGAGCACTTAAGACTCCTAGACATGGGACCTGGAAAGGCTCTTAGAGTTCATTGCTTCCAGCCCCCTTCAGTGACACAACCGGTGAATGCAGAAGACTAGAATCAGATCTAATTGTCAGCTTAAAACCTCCGGTCTGCCCCGCTGTTTGTGAATCTGGTCTTAACTGTGTGGCCTCAGTTTCTCACTTCCTCGTGGCCTCACACGGTTCCCGAAGCCTCTGAGGTTCTGCTGTCTTGACTGATGGGCTGTGCTTTGCTGGGTCTCAAGGCTACGGCTATTTGCATGTTTCTCACTCCTCCTGTATATCATTTTCTTTCTAGCTAATTGCTTTGTTCTAATTCTTTAGAAGTAATTTTCTTCTGTTACTTTATTTCTACAGTTAACACCCTCCAATTAATTTCATAGCTCTTGAAAGTTCTTACGTAAGTTGCCCTAAAAACCCTTGCAGGTTAACTGTCGCGTGTGATAGCGATGTTTCTGGCAGCCCGGTCGTCCAGCCACACATACCGCATCCAAGGCGCTTGGACGTATTGGTTGCATCTGATGTTCATAAAAGCCTTCCGAGGGTAGCCTCATTCCACAGAGGGAAAATTAAGGCCCTAGGGTCCTAGTGTGGGCAGAGCTGGGATTTGAACTCCAGTGTGAGTAGAGCTGGGATTTGAACTCACCACCCCGTCCCGCCGTCTCATGAGCGCCTGGGCTCTCTTACAGGGAGTGCTAGCGTGCTCCCGGCTCCCAGATGCACTTCTGGCCTTCTGCGCTGTCCCTGGACGGGTCTGGGTGGCTGTGCTGGCCCCACCCCTGGTGATTCTCTGCTGGTCCCTGGATCCGGCTCCGAGAAACTGCCCTGGCAGAGGTGGGGAGTGGGTACCAAATCCAGGGGAGCCGCGTCTCAGCATCCGTGTGTGGACAGGAAAAAGGCAGTGGCAGCTTCAGCCTCTCCGGGGGGAGAGGAGGGGAAAAAAATGCAGCATCAACTACATTTGCAGAGAAATAACAAATGATTTCAAATTCTATTTTCCTGTCTCTCTCAGCACATCCCCCGGCGCTATTTTATCTAGTAAATAGGAGGCCTGCTTGTTATTCTCAATTATGACATTAATTCTCCAGGTGACCCTTGGCTACTTACCTCCCTACTCGGAGCCAGTTTCTCTATCTATCACTACTCGCTCAAGGACAAAAAGATGTTCTCACAGGTAGGGAGCGCCCTGCGTCTGGAACAGACCGGGCCCTCATTACCCGGCAGGCCCTGCAGGCAGGGGCGCGGGTGGCCGGCGAGGGGTGGTCAGCATCTTGGCTCGAGGCTTCTGCCTCCATGCTTTGTCTCTCCTCTTTCCTGACCACAGACTCCTCTCTCCTATCTGGTTTTTTGGGGGGGACTTGTTCTGCCAGCATCCCTGTCCTGTTTGATTCTGGAAATTTCTCTTGCCCCTGCCCCACCCCTCCACCCAGAGTTGGGGGAGGGGTGGCAGAAAGTTCCCAGCTGGGCACCAGCTTCCACCATCCTGTGGCTGGGTTGATAATATTTTCTTATTTTTCCAGCCATCTCTCCTCCTTGGGGGGCAAGGTTGCCACGGGTAATTGGCCTTGAATTTGTTTACCTCAGCGCTCAGCGCTCCCTCTCTCCCGAGCCTCTTCCTCGCCTCTCCCTCCATCTCCTCCATCCCGCCGGGACTCCCTAAGCCATCTGGAATCTCAGTTCCCCTCTCCCGCCACTGGTGAGGCAGAGGAGGCCAGTTGGAGCACTGGCCGAGAGGCCCAGTCTTCCCTGGAGCACAAGCAACTGGATTTAGAAGACGGCTCATCAGCGGCAAAGGAAAAACAGAAATAATGACCCGCAGAGACCCAGGGCTGGGGTTTGGCAAATGCAGACTGAAACCAAGTGCTGGATGAAAAATTCTAATGATTTTTGCTCTTGTTCAGAACAGACGACTACTTTTGAAATATTAGAAAGGGTTCGAGGAGGGATGGGAATCGAGTCCAATCCTGCAGGAGGCAGAAGGGCTTTGAGGCCTGGGAGACTGAGCACTCACGTGCAAAGCCCTCCCTGCCCCAACTAAGTTAGCTCGAGGACCCTCGGTGAGGTAGGCAGGGAGTGTTGCCCATTGTCATTTTTACTGGAGGTCCTGGGGATTGAACCCAGGACCTCGTGCATGCCAAGCATGTGCTCTACCCCTGAGCTATACCTTCTGCCTCTTTGTTGTTATTTTCATAGGAAAGGAAACAGGGTTAGAAAGAGGATCGTTTCTATCCGTGGTCTGAGGCTCCCATCCTGTTCCTTCCGCTGAACCAGGCGGGTGATCTCCACAGGGTCAGACATTTCTGTAGCTTAGGGAGAACTTTAGGTCAGATTCATGACAAATCCTCTCTGAGACCCAGGGTGACAGTCAAAATAATTAATAACCTGAAGTGTCAGGCTCTGATCCATCAGCGCTGTGGCCAGCCACAAGACGGAGCAGGTCCAGAGGGTCCTGGAGGCCCCGGGAGACTGGAGTGGCTGGGAAAGGGGAGCCAGGGGCTTCCGGGAGTCGGAGGCAGCGACTCCTCACCACCTGGGATGGAAGAACCTGGCTCACACCAGCAGGTGTCCCAGGGGATCCTCGGCGGCGCTGCTCCAACCAGTACCTGGATGTGGGCCCAGCACATGCCTTCCACAGAAGCCAGACGTGCACCGTGCAGCTCCCTGTCCTCACTCACGATGGGCTGGGAGGTGAGGAGGAGGGCAGAAGGCTGGGCTCCAGATCGTTCAGCTAGCTGGCCTCTCTGGCCTTGAATTCCTTATCTGGGAGGTGGGGGCAATTCTAGCACATGGTGCTCTGGAGCTGTGCATGGAGAAGATAATCTTTGTCTAGCGCTGGGCCTAGAGCCTGGCGTGTGGCTACTGCTCAACAACTGTTCGCTGCACAAGCTCGCATCTCACGAGGCACGTGCCCACTGAGCAGGGAGATGAGTTACGGCACCAGCGGACGGGCACCTGTGCATCCAGACAGAGCAGGGCAGCGGCAGCCACAAGTGCCCTCTCTGTTCCAGGCCCCTTGTCCAGGAACAGCCTTGGGACCAACTCGTGGAGCACCACACAGGGCACAGCGTCCTTTCCTGGGGTGGTGACAGCAAAGGCAGCAGGGCCCTGCACCCACCCTCAGCTGCAACAGGGCCAGGCGGGAGAAGGGCCAGGGGCTGCTGGAAGGAAGCCCTTCCTTGCAGAGAACTGAGGGAGCCTTGGGGTCAGCACACCACCTCCTGAGGGGCCCTCCTCCTTTGAACCGAGTGGCACCTTTGGAAGGCAGCCCTGACACTTGACGCTAGACTGCCTATTCACCCCCTGCCCGTGTCACTGCTGATGGGGATCACGTCACCCTCAGGGGGTCCCTGCACAGGGATGACGGGGAAGGATTTGACCAGATGCCTTTCCTTCCTCCCCCCGCAGGAGCTACACAGTGGACTTTTAGATCCGTCAGCTGACAGCAGCAAGGCTGCCCTGGCATCCATCAGACCTCATCGCCTCACTTTAGAGAGGGTGGGGGAGGGGAGCGAGGAAGGGTGATTTTGTGGGGAACATCATAGTGGTGGCTTCCCTGGTCCTTGGCCAGGACACTGCCCCATCAGAGTGCGGGGGTCCCTGTGGTGCCTGTGTCAGAGCTGCCTGGGGTGGTTGTTAAACCTGCAGGTTCCAGGGCCCCACCTCCAAGGCCCCAGAGAATCACTGGGGCAGGGCCATGAAACTGACCTTTCAAAACACAGCTCCAGAGATTCCCTTACTTGCAAATGTTTGAGACCTACTCACGACCCTAGCCTGAGACATCATGCTTCTGGGGACAGAACCCCCCTTAACTTCCTCCTCCCCTCCCCCAGACTGCCTGGGTTTGAGCCCCATCTTTGCCACTTACAAGCCATGGGAGTTTGGCTGGGCACTTTGCATCCCTGCCTCATCTCTGAAATGGGAGGGAAGCAGAACCCACCTCCGCTTCAGCCTCCCCTGATCCCGGCTTCCAAGGGGGTGGAAGGCATCTTGCCTTGTGGCTTCCTGAGAGCAGCTCAGATGGGAGCTGCCGCAGATGAGAGCCTGTCCCTGACTCGTCCCCATCCTCATCAGGTCCTAGGTGGTGGGATTTCTCAAGGGTGGGAAAGGCTCTGAGCCAGACACACGAGGCTTCTGGTCCTGGCTTCGCCACTTCTGGCTGCATGATCTTGGGCCTGTCCATTCTCCATGCTGGAACACAGCCTTCCCAGACAGGCAAGCCCCTTTGTTCACATGGTGAGGATGCGGATGATCAACTCACAAACAAATCAGTGAAACAAAGTGACTGAAAATAACGATAACTGTTGTGAAGGCGAGAAAATGGGGATGCAAATAGAGAGTGACAGCCAGGAGGTGGGGGGCTGCCTCCCTGGGGAGCTGGCATTTGGATGGAGACCTGAATGCCAAGTTACCTGGCCTGGCATAAATGGTGGCTGAGCCTCACAGGCAGCAAGAACAGCAAGTGCAAAGGCCCCGGGGCAGGAATGGGTATGGAGTGCCAGGGGAGCGAAGACAGCTGACACGGCAGGAGCATCACGAAGGAGGAGCAGTGGGGGAGAGGTCAGAGGGGTTTGCAGCTGGCAGATCTTGCAGGGCCAGTGGGTTTATTCTAAGTGCTACGGGAAGCTCGTCCCAGCCAGGAGAAGTGAGTGGGGTCAGGGAAGTCAATGCTCGGGCCAGCCTGATGCAAACTGAGTGCTCTCTGTTCCCTCACTCTGTGACAGCCTGTCCTGCTCAGACGTTAAGGGCACATGGTGGCTTGGGGCCTCAGATCCTATAAGGAACTTAAGATTGTTCCCAAGTCTGGGCACTGGGGTCCCTTTTGAAGATGTCAGGATGTGCTTGGTTAGATCACTGCCTTCTCTGTTCTTCTCTGCCACGAAGTGACAGTAGAGAATATTCCATCTTTCCTTTGTTCCCTCAAACCTGAAACCCACCCAGAGCTTTTCAGAGCTCTTTTCAGAGATCCTTGAATGCGGTGCCCCCGGGAAGGACAGAGCCTGGTCATTTTGGGGTCCTGGCCCTGGTGGGGCTTTGTGACTGTGCTGGTGAATGTCTGGTTGCCCCTCCTTAGAGGATGGACGGACTGGCCACCTGCCCGAGAGGTGTGCCAATCGCCTCTGGGGGCCTGGCTCTGGGGACAGGAGTGGGCTGCAGGGAGAGGGAGCAGGAGGGAAGGAGGCAGAGGCAGCGCTGGGAGGGAGCACGACTGTTGCCATGGAAGGAGCTGCAAGGCATTCTGGGATCAGAATTCTCACTGCAGAGGACTGGGTGGGGGGGGGGGCGGGTGGTTGGGGAAGGTGATGGGGAAGCTAGTGTCTTTCTTTTGTCCTTGGCGAGTTCCCGCATCCCCGCAGACAGAGTGGTCCCCTCACGCCCCCGGAGCTGGCCCTCAGAGGTCCCCTCTGTGTCCTGCCTGCCCACCTCATGTATAGAAGGCAGAGTGGCCCCTTCCAGGAGGCCTGTTTACCAGCACGACAACAGCAAATTAGTGCTCTTAAAAGGCATTCAGCATTTATCCCGGCAAACAAGCTCACCGCAAAGGGGGCCTGTGATGCCTTCTCCCCAGAATCCGCTGAAATGGGGTTTGCTGTGCATCTTAATCGACTTCCTTCCACCCACCACATTAAATGCATTTAATCCACTCTTGCAAATGGCTAATTTTGAAAATCCGCTTATCAGAATTAGGTCCTCAACATCCATATTTATTTACTTTTCATTTTCATAATCTTTTTTTTTCCGTGTGTATGACTGAATTCTGTTTTTGATTGTCTAGCTCTATCTCCACAGGTCCCAGGGGGCAGGGGTGGGGTGGGCAAGGGCAAGGGCCAGGATAGGAACAAATTGGAAATGGGCACATGGCTGGGATGGAAGGAGTGGGTTTAGGAAGTCACTTCAAGGATTAGGAGTCTGCGCTCTCCTGTGTGGGGAACCATCTCTGGGAAATGACAAAAAGCTGAGACTTGAGCAGAACCGGCTTAAGAAGATGAGAACATCTTGACAGGTGCCGGGCGCTCGGGGCATGCCTCCGCTTTACCAAGGGGAACCGGCAGCCTTGGCGGAAATATGCAAGAAAGGGATTGGGGACGACTGCTCTTCCGCAGCGCCCGCTGGGTGCCAGGCTCGGCACTAAATGTCTCGTCTGTTCCATCCTCCGTGCGCACGTCAACCCTGCTAGGTGAGGGCGAGCCCCAGCTTACCGATAAGAAAACTTGTGCCACGATGCAAACCCAGGCTCATGTCCAGGCTGCACACTCTTCCCCTTTGCATCATATTGTCAGGTGTTCAAGGGATGGTTTGTCTACTTCAGTGTGTAGGAAGCACGTGTGCTGGTGCAGGACAGATGTGAGAAACACAGGCTCAAAGGAGAGCGGATTTGGGACAAACACCTAGAACAAAACCCTGAATGCGGTTTTCTCTCATTTCCTTTGGACACGGACTGGGCGACTCCTATGTGCCAAGGGATGTGATGCAGAATACCGGGATAGAAGGATGAATCAAATATATTTCTAGCCACAGGAAGCTCACATTTAGTGGGTTTTAAAAGAAAGGCTCAGAACAACGAAGTATTAACACATACATACAAGATAATTTTATTCTCTCAAAGAACAGCTATTTTGTAACCACCCGCTCTGGCAAAATAAGTGGCGATTTTCAGATCTAATGGAAATTTCTAAAGCGTAAGGCGCTACACCTTGGTGGCTGAGATTAGGACTGAATTGTCGGCAGACCTGAGCTCAGGCTGCCGTTCTGCCTCATTCGCTGTGTGACTGTGGGCAAGTTAGAGCCTCGGCATCCTCGTCTGTAGAATAAGGGGTTATAGGAACATCTGCCCACGGAACTCTGCCGATTTAAATGACGCTGCGCTAAACGTGGTGTTTTAGCGCAGTATCTGACAAGGGCACTTACCTAATAACTAAATAGTAAGCATGATTATGTATACTGATTTTCTCAATCAAACTCAGGAAATAAAATTTGAAGATAGGGAAATAAACATTGATCAACTGTTTTCCAACATTGCAAGCATGTTCATAAAGAAGCTGGGAAGTGTCACTGGACCTCCAGGTCCTGGTGCTAGGTGCTGGGTGAACGGCAAGGGAGACCAACGACTGACCCGCGGTCAGGACCCCTCCCTCGTTACTCTGCCCCCTCCTTCCCCTCTCGACTTCTGCCTCTGTCTGGAACTGAAGGCTGTCTGCAGGATACACCAGACTTGCGAGTAGCCTGCATTTGATTTCCCCACCCTGCCCACCTGAGGGTAGGAACTTCTTGCAGAAGATAAAACCTCCTCCCATCCTGTGATAGGGGTGTGTGGATGCATCTGCAGGAAGGGAAACATTGCGGGGGGTGTCGAGGCGGGAGGGAGCAGGCGGGTGTGTGCACAAGGAGCCACCTGTGGGTGTGGGCGTGGGGATTTGTGAATGAACAGTGTTTGTGTGCACAGGGACGTGGCGTGTGGGAGGGACGGTGCCCTCAAAGCAGTGCAACATTCAGTAAACGCAATTCTTCCAGCATCCACTGCGGACCAGGGGCCCTCCTGCCTGAGTGCCCAGTTCCACCGAGTACCATGGGTGGAACTGAGCTCATGTGGGCAGGCTAAGGTTCTCCGTGGTTGAAAGAGAGGATTGAAGGACCAAGGGCTGGAGAGGGTGGAAGGTTCGGCCACCGGGCTGCGACAGGGAGTTTGGGGAGGATGGGAGCATATCCGTCTGCAGAAAGGAGAAGATGGTAACCGGGGAGTGAACTGGCATCAGAGGGGGGCAAGGTAGAAGGTGGGGTGCAGAGGGCTGCGTGGACACTGGAGGGGATGCCCCAGCTCAGGGCGATTCTGAGAGCAAGTGTGGGGCTGCCGTCGCCACGGTTCTGACCGATCAGGGCAAGTGGACAGGGGACAGAGGCCACAGAGGGAGGCCGAGCCGTCAACACAGACGATGACGGCTCTACCCTGGCGCTGAGGAGGCGGTGGGACTTGGGAAGGAGAGGGGTGGAGGGAGGGCGAGGATCCGCAGTGACAGAGCTGCACGAATTCCAGGTATTTATAGTATTATCTGTTGATTTTGAAAGCTGAGTCAAGCTGCATTTAAAATATGAGATTACACACCGGAGGAAAGAATCAGGTCCCTTATTAAAAGAGAACAGAAAAGCTGCAGAAGGAAGGTCTCTAGGTGGGGATGTGCAGCAGGGACAAAAATCTCTGGCTGGGACCCCTCGTCCCAAATTTCACATCCCCCTTGAGGAGGTGTTGTCAGCTCTGTCCCCACGACCATGGGAATCTCCTGAGATAAGACTTCCTGCTCTAAAACTCTGGCTTAAGCAGAATAAAATTCTTCCCTAGGTTTCTTTAGCACAGCTGAATAGAGCTGAAATTTTTTTTTAATTTTGCCCACATACATGCACACTCCTACCTCTCACTTGGGGCTTTGGGAGCACTGAGGGCATCTTTCCCTGCTTCATTCTATCTCCCTGTCTTCCTTGGTCAGGTCATTTTTGCTTGTGAGTGATAGAAAACACAGTCCAAACTGGCTAATGCAAAAAAGGAAATGTTTTGGCTCTCATAACTGAGAACTCCAGCGTGGTCTTCAGGCACAGCTGGATCAAGGACTCACTGGGGTCTTCAGGACCTAATTTCTCTCTCTCTCTCTCTCTCTCTCTCTCCTTAGGGCCTGGCTTCAATCTCCAGCTCTGGGTGGGGCCCTCGGAGGCTCTGAACTTCCCTCTGTGGTGGCAATTTGGCTGTCGCATCTCACATTTCCATTCCTTTGGGGTCACTTCATAAGGAAGATCTGGCTGATTCTGAGTGTCATTGGCTAGAATTGGACCAGATACCCCTTTGCAGGCTAAACACTATGCCTGGGGCATGGGATGAACGGATTGGCTGGGGTCTCTGCCCCACCCTCGGAGCCCACGAGAGAGGGAGGAATAGTCGCTGTCCAGTCAGACCTTGGCAGTCCTCTGTAGTCACCCCAGGATGCTGGACACAGGTAGGGCCACTATCCCACATCCCAGGGTGTGCAGCTTCTCTCCTCACACCCTCTTTTCTCCTCTCCAGTGGAGCTGGCAAAGTAGGTGGGGCCTCTGACTGGGAGCCCAGCTTGCCTGCTACAACTCACATGCTCTAAAGGGAAACTGGGAACAAAGCAAAGAAGATGCAAGAGACAGGAAGGCAGCCCTCCAACTGCGGGGGCCATTTGTCATTTTCTGCCTGCCCTGAATCTACCCTCCTCATGGCTATCACCCCAAATTCCCGCTCTGCATCTGGGTGACTCAGGCACCCACCTCTTAGGGCAGAAGCAGAGGTGCCAAGTCTACCCTCCCCCACCCCAGTTGTAGGTTTCCCATCACATGGCTGCTGCTGGGACCCTGACTCCTGAGGTGTCTCAGGGACTGTGGGGATGGCAGGAGGGCCTGTCCTGCCTGCCTGTGGCTCTGGCACTGTGGTGGCTGAGGTGCTGCCCTGACAAGACCTGAAGTCACCCGCTGGGCTTCCTGCCTCTTCATGTCACTTTCTGCTCATCAGCCTCTTGACTTGGGGAGGCCCCGACAGCCACCCAATAATTCTGTCTTACTTGCATAAGCCCCAGCACTCCCCTGAATCACTCCCAAAGTTCAAGTTGCTGTCGGGCCCGGCCTCCACTCTGTCCACTCCAGATCTGGTCAAAGAGGAGGCCGCCCCAGCCCCCAGAGGGGAAAGCATTTCACAAACCCCTTGCCTGGCTACTTGCTTCCATCTCCCAGCCAGACTCCTGTTGAGGTGGCCCTCACGGCCAAGGTCAGAAGAGCCCCTGCCAAGGGGCTTCCCCTCTCTGGAGCTTCCCAGCAACCCTCGCTTCTCCTCGGAGGAGTGGACTCATCCCTGACTCACCGGTGGGGCCCTGGCACGTTGCTCGGTGAATGAGCTCACACACATTGAAGTTTTGATCAGTGTGCTCATCTCCCACTCACCCACCTCTGCGCTCACCGAATTTCTTCTCCTTGCCCGGAGGATGTCTTTCCTCTCCCAGCCTCCACAGCCACGCATGAGTCACTTGCTGTGGAACCAGGCATCGAGGCTGCAAAGGCTCAAAAACCACTGACCCCGGGACAGCAGAGGAAGGTGCTGATGGACGTGGGGTTTCATGTCGGCTGAGGCTGGGGGAGGAGGGAGGTGGGAGGGGCTGAGATCCTGTGCTGGAGGAGCCTCCCATGCCTCCCTTTCACCCCAACACCCCCTCCTTTTTTATTCCTCCAGGAGGACTGCCAGGTGGCCACGTGGCACCTGAGTCGCACCAAGTGTGCAGTTGCCAGTGGTCACACATGGTCAGTGGTCAGCTCATTCCCCATCAGTGCTCTGGATAGGAGTGATGCTTATCTGAGCCCCAGGAATCAAAATCCTTTCTGTGACAGTGGCTATCCCCCAGAATGGAGGGTGGGGGCCATCAAGGGGGTACAAAGGCATAAAGAGAAAGACGTTTCCTGCCTCAGGTCATGAGGGAGCAAGTCTGCAGTCGTCCACAGAGCTGGCCTGGCTGTACAACGCGGCACCCCCATCCTGCCCTATGCATCCAGGGAGACAGGTGGGCTCCCTCTGGGGCCAATGCTCGATTCTGAACTTTGGCATCTGTACCAGAGTTACATATCCAGAAAAGGAGGGATGGTACAGCCATGCATGGAACTCAACTAATTCACATTGACGTTGCTCAGAAGTTCCTGGCCCTGTGGTGAGGCTCGGCCTGTCAATCACCTGATGGGGTGGGAGCTCCTCTCCAGGGCCAGGGTGCTCACCAGGAGAGGAAAAGGGTCTGAAAAGGACAGCACCGAGCACTGAGCCCTGTGGTCCAGCAAATCTTTCCCAGAAACTCCCAGGCCAGAGGTCTTCAAATCTGCCCCACCAGGATTCTCAGAGTCTCTGCCTGAAATTTCCTGGGATGATTTTCGCCTTGTCCACCAGACCCTAAACTCCCCACGGATGGTGTGGCTCACCACCAGAAACCCAGCTCCTGGCAGAGAGCCGGTGCTTAGCAGGTCTTCGTTAATATTTGCTGAAGAAGAGAAAATCCGATCCCAAATAGACGGGACGTGGTCGGTTAATTACCACTGACCCAGAGCTGATGCAGCTGCTTAAATGTATGCGTTGCGCTGGTCATGTCAAAAATCAGAATTAAACCCATTCAGACGCCACAGTTAAAAAGACCCCATGATATACTGGTCTGGTGGTTTCTTTTATGAAAACAGCTCTAAAGTGTTTCCTATTTTTCACCCGGAGCTCACTTGAAGTGCCTTCCATTTCGGACTTTATAATTTATTTTAGGGCTCCTGCTGTATCTTTGGTCTCTGAGGCTGGTGATGGCTCTGGGCTAAAAGCAATAACCGACCTCAGAAGAAGAAAGAGAAAGGTTCTGCATCGCAAGAGCACAGCCTCTGAAAGGAAAAAAAAATTCTGGAGACCTCAGGAGGCAGCTGCGGCTAGTTGCCTTCCATCTAGGGGGCCGTCTTAGGCCACCTTTCATCAAAGGCTGCAGGCACTTCGGCACAAAAACAACCCACAGCCACAAAGCAGGAAGGACTCTGCTTCTGTGTGCGGCAATCAGTTGGCAATTCCTTGGTAATAATGAGTAACGTTTGAATGATGCTCGGGCAAGTTTGCCCAGCTCGTGGGTGGAGGCTCTGGGTGTTCTGACTGCACAAGGCGTGCTTGGCCACCGGACCAGGGATCCTAGTGGGGGGCTGCCCGTGAAGGAGGGGCTCACGAAGGATGGAGGGGATATGCCAAAAACATCTAAAATTATCATTGCTACTGGTTTGCCTTCATCTTTATCAGAGAAAAAAATCTTAGCACAGCAAACTTGTGACTTCACACAAATTATTTTCAGGATGAGGCTAAAGGTATTTAGATTTAAAACAGGTGATTCAATTTACTGCAAACATATATATAAATAATAGCACATGTGGTATCTGAATACAGCAAAGCACATGAAAATGACTGAAGTTGGGGAAGTGTGGCTTTGAGCTCTATTGCTGCGGTCCTGGGTATAAAAGCACGCAGACACTGAGCTCCCCGTTTCCACCCCCTGTTACAGTGATGGATGTTTCTGAAGCCACAGAGCCGGGTACCATTCATACAGCGGAATGTGGAGGTGGGATGCGGGACGGATTTTTTTTTGTCTCAATAATTCCCGAACCCCCAATTTTTGTCTCATCTACACAGAAGGAGATAATTCAGCCATGGAGGCTGGATCAAAAGGAAATTGAGACCATGTGATGCAGTCCAGCCCTCTCACCCATTTCACAGGTGAAGAAACCAACTCCCAGAGGAGAAAGTGACTTAATGATACAGTAAGTTAGAACTGGCCTTAGAAAACTCTTTCTAAGTCAAAAACAAAAGCCCAAGTTCTCAGACATGTGACAAATACCTACAAATCAATAAGAAGAAAGACCCAGTAGGAAAAATGGGAAAGGATTTCAAAGAAAACATGAAATACCATTAAATACCAGAAAAGATGCTCAGTCTCGTGCAAAGTAAGAGAGATAGATGTAAATTAAAATTATATTGACACATCTGCTTCTGGCTATGATGGACTAGCTCGTACTGGGAATAATCAGAAAAACTGGATGGAATTTTACAAAAGCAACAGTTTGAAGATATTGGAGCTCCAAGATCCCAGAGAGAAGGGAGGCTCAGAGAGGGGAGCCTGACATCCAGCAGCTCCCTACCTCTGGAGGCATCTTCTAGCTCTAAAGCCTCTAAAGAGAAGCTGAGAAGAGTGTCTGGCAATTTTGTGGTGCTGGGGAGACAAAAATTGGAGATCAGAGTCTCTTGAGAAGTAGGGGCCCTATTTGCACACCCATGTTCATCGCAGCATTATTCACAATAGCGCAAAAGTGGAAGCAACTCAGGTGTCCATCAACAGATGAGTGGATAAATGAAACTTGATGTAAATGTACAATGGAGGGTCACTCAACCCAATGGAAAGAAACTCTGACACGTGGATGAAACTGGAGTACACTCTGCTAAGTGAAATAAGCCAGTCACTGTATGATTTCACTTACATGAGAGACCTAGAGTAGGCAAATTCATAGAGACAAAAAGCAGAATGGTGGCTGCCAGACACTGGGGGCCAGGGGAAATGGGGAATCATTGTGTAATGGGGACAGAGTTTCAGTTTTACAAGATGGGAAACATTCTGAAGATGGAAGGAAGGTGTGATTACACAACAAAGTGGATGTACTTAATGTCACTGAACTGTATATTTAAAAATGATTAAGACAGTAAATTTTATGTTATGTGTATTTCACCACAACTTTTTTAAAAAAAGAAGTAAGGACCCTGGTAAACAGCCTAAGCTTTCATTTGAGACCCCATAGGGCTGTGCACTAGGAGTAAGTCACCCAGAGCTAAACCATCTCTCTCTTGGGGATGGCAGGCCTGTTTCAAGTCATCTTAACTCCTGATTAGATGAATGCAAGCTGAGATGTCTGGTGCTCCTAGCTTAGGCAAAAGTAAAATAAATTCTCCTTGGAGGAAGATTAACACGCAGAGCTTCAAATTATCTTTTCCATGTTCATCAATTATATCTGATATTCAATGAAAAGCATAAATGCAGAAATACAATAACAGGACAAATATCAAGAGAAAAACAACACATCAGAAACATATCCACAAGGATCCAGATATTCGTGGTATCAAGGTTGGACTTTAAAATAATTGTAATTAATATAGTCAACAAATTAGATGGCAAGAAGGAAAAATTCAATACAGAACTGGGAACTATCAAAAAACAATCAAGTGGAAATCCTAAAAATGATAAAGGAGGATGACAAATCTGACAAAAGAGGTGCAAGATTGGCACATATAAAACTCAAGACATTGCTGAGAGAAAGTAAAGGAGATATAAATAAACAGAGAAATATATTGTGTTCATGGATCAGAAAACACAATGTAGTTAAGATGTCAATTCTCCCCAAATTGATCTATAAATTTAATGCAAGATTTTTTTTTGGTAGAACTTGAGAAGTTGACTCTAAAATTTATATGGAAATACAAAGGATCTAGAACAGCCAAAAACATTTTGAGAAAGAAGAGTAAGTTGGGGAATTTACACTACCTTATTTTAAAACATTATAAAGCTGTAACAGTCAAGGTAGCATAGTTTGGGTGCAAAGATAGACCAATGGAGCAAAATGTGGGTCCAGTGGGAGAACATGCTGGTTGATTTTCACAAAGATACCAAGGCAATTAATGAAGAATAAATATTTTTTTCAACAAGTGGTGCTGGAACACTTATATAACCGTATGCAAAAACAAACAAACAAACAAGCAAAACAAACCTTGACCCTTACCTCACGCCATATTTAGAAATTAACTTGAAATGGATCATAGATCTAAATGTAAAAACTTAAACTATAAAGATTCTAGAAGACAATATTTGTGATTTGGGTTTTGTAAAGATTTCTTAAATATGTCACAAAATATCATGAATTATAAAAAAATCAATAGATTGGATTTCATAAGATTTTAAATGTTTACTCTTTAAAAGACACTATTCTTTTGTCAGTATCTTAAAAAGTTAAATATACACTTGCCATATGATCCAGCAATTCTGCTCCTTGAAGGAAAGCTATGTCCACACAAACATTTGCATCATGAATAATCATACAGCAGCATTATTTGTAATAGCCAAATATTGGAAACAATCCAAATGTCCATCAAATGATGAATTCATACAATGGAATATCACTCAGCAATAAAAGGAAATGAGTTACTGATATATACAACACGATAGATGAACCTCAAAAACATTTTACCAAGTAAAAGAATACATATTGTGTGTTTTTATTTATGTAAAATTTCTAGAAAAGGCAAAAAAACATAGGTATAGT
The DNA here is from genome assembly GCF_009834535.1 of Camelus ferus. Lineage (NCBI taxonomy): Eukaryota > Metazoa > Chordata > Mammalia > Artiodactyla > Camelidae > Camelus > Camelus ferus. The sequence goes on along the minus strand of NC_045717.1, from coordinate 3,449,626 downwards.
AAACATTTTAGTGATTGTCTGAGGCCTGTTTTGGGAATAAGGAAAGACTATAAACAGGCACAGGGTAACTTTGGGGGATGATGAAATTGTTCTAAAACTGGATTGTGGTAATAGTTTAGTTTTTTACTAAAAATCGTTGATCTGTGCACTTACAATGGGTGAATTGTATGATACGTAAATTATACTTTAATAAAACTGTTAAAAGTGGGAGGAAAAGACAGCATTAAGTACATTAAAAGGCAATCCACAGACTAGGAGAAAATATTTGCAAAACATAGATCTAACAAAGGACTTGTATCTAGAGCGTAATAAAATCTATTACCAGTCAATCATAAGAAGATAACCCAATTTTTTAAATGGACAAAATATTTATTCAGACGCTTCATCACAGAAGATACATGGTTGTCAAATAAGCACATGAAAAGATATTGAACAGCATTAGTCATTAGGGAATTTCGAATTAAAACCACAATAAGGTTCTACCCACACCCACTAGAATGACTAACATTAAAAACACTGACCATGTCAAGGGTTGGTGAGGGTGTGGAGCAACTGAAACTTTCATACACTGTTGGTGGATATATAAATCAATACACTTTATATTGGATAATGATTTGTCAGGTTCTCAAATATTAAAACACACAACTACTGTAAAATTCAGCCATTCGACTACAAGGTATTTGTTGAGAGAAATGAAAGCAACTGTCAACCCAAAGACTTGTACGTGAATGATCATAATAACTTTATTTGTAATAGCCAACAACTGTCAAAATCCAAGGACCCATCATCAAGCAATGGGTTATCATGTGATAGCACATCCATACAACAGAACACTTCTCAGTATTAAAAAATAATGAACTATTTATACAACATGGTTGATGCATATTGATGCAACAACATGGATGAATCTCAAAATAATCATGCTGAGTTAAAAACAAGTCATACCAAAAATAAATTCACACTGTATGATTCCAATTATATAAAACTCTAGAAGATGCAAATGAATCTACAGTCACAGGGAGCAGACCAGTTATTGCTTAGGGAGAGGGGATAGGGAGAAACAGATTAAAGACGTGAGGAAACTTTTGGGTTGGTGGATATGCTCATTGTATTCATTATGGTAATGGTTTCATGAGTGTATCCATGTATCAAACTTGATCAAAATGCATATTTTAAATATACGCAGTTCTTTGTAGTCTATTATGATACAATAAAGCTGTAAAAATGGAAAAAATAATTTTAAAACACAGTAAGTAAAAAGCAAGAACCAAATAATTGGGTTTAAGACTTACAGACATAGAGAACAAACTTACGGTTACCAGGGGGTAAAGGGAAGTGGGAAGGGCTAAATTGGGAATTTGAAAATTGCGCCTCTTGGGGAGTGATGGAAATGTTAGCTATTTTGATTGTGGCAGTGGTTTTATGGGTGTAGACATCTATCAAAATTCATCAAATTGTACATCTGAAATGTGTGTAATTTACTGTACAAGAACCATATCACAATAAAAGTGTTTAAAAAATAAATAGTTGGGTTTAGACACTGCTGAAGGAAGATTCTGGAACTGTAAGATAGAGCAGAATGAAATATCCCAGATTAAAAGTATGGGGGGAAAGCCCTACAGAACTGAAAATGCGGAAAAGAACGTAAGACACGGGTTATGGTGAAAAAGCTAATGTAATAAGTATTTGGAATCCAGGACAAAGAGGAAAAAGAAGACAGATAAGAAGAACAGGCAGAAACAATATTTGAAAGATACTGGCTAGGAACTTTATGATAAAACATACGAAAGACAACATGCTAAGGTTTAAATAGAGCTAGGAAAACCACACCAAGGTGTATCGTTGTAAAACTACCAAAAATCAAAGACAGAGAAAATCCAAAAAGCAACCAGAGGTAAAATGCCAGTTGCTTTCAAAGGGCAGCAATAAGAATGACACCTGACTTCTCAACAGAAATAATGAAATTAAGGAGACCATAGATTGATAACTTGAAAGTGCTGGAAGAAAGTAACTGCCAACCTCAAATTCCACTGAAAATAGTCCTCAGATAATGAAAAAGATATTTTCTTTCAGCAGACAAAATCTGAGCTAATTCACCACCAGCAGGTGCACACTAAAGCAAAACTTGAAGTTTTTCAAGCAGAAGGAAAAGGGAAACATTGAGATGTAGGAAGGAAAGAAGAGTTACAGAAAATGCAAATATGAGGGCAAATTAAATTATTATTGACTACCTAAAACAATAAAAATGTCTTTTAGGGTTTCAAATAGAGAATTAAAATGGAAAATGACAATAGCCTAAAAGGTGGGAGAGAAATAAATTGAACTAAGTGTTCTGAGGTCCTTAAAATTCTGGGAAGTGATAAAGTTATTAATTTACACTAGATTTTAATAAGTCAAGGAAGGGGTCTTGGGCTGACTGCTAAAACTAACAAGCCAATAGAGGAAGGAAAGAGAAATGAAATAAAACAAGTATTTAGTTAATACAAAGGAAGGCAGGGGCCATATGGGACAAGTGGAAAACAAATCATCAGATGGTAGATTTAGACTCAAATCTATAAGTAATTACATTAAAAGTAAGTGAACTAAATATTCCAATTAAAACTAAATGCTCCAATTAAAATAAAATTGTTGGAGTTGGATTCAATTTTTAAAACTATATGTTATTTATGAGACAAACTTTAAATAAAAAAAAAATAGAGAACAAAAAGATATGCCAAGAAAATTCTGACAACAACAAAAAGTTTAGGTAGTTACATTCAAGTCAGAAAAAAGTAGACTTTAAGCAGATACTTAACTAAAAATGACAAGAGGCATTTCTTCATGATAAAAGTTAAATCCAATAGGAAAACACAATAATCTATATATTTTATGCACCTTATTATATAGCCTTTAAATATATAAAGCAAAAATGAGTACAACTAAATGGGGAAATAGCCGAATTCACAATTATCATTGAGACATTTTAACATACCCCTTACTAATGTTTAAAACAAGCAGACCAAAAAAATCAGTGAAGATATAGACTATTTGGTTAACACAGTTAACTATTTTGACCTAACTGACACATATAACACACTGAGCTCTTCAACTTCAGAACACACACCTTTTAATGTGTACCTGGAACATTCGTCAAAACGAACCATGTATTATGACTTAAATAAAATCTCAACAAATTTCATAAGATTGAATTCCAGACCATATTGGAATTAAGCTAAAAACCCACCCCCAAAAAAACCTAGAAAATTCCGAAGTGTTTAGGAAAATTATTACTATAAAGAATTCTTTTAAAGAGACTCAGCTTGAAATTAAAATAATGATGAAAATTTAAAACATTCTACATAAAATGATAATGAAGGCACAATATATCAAAACCTGCGTGGGTACAGCTACAGCCATGCTTAGAGGACCCAGATAGGCTTAAATGAGGAAAAGTTAAAAAGGAAAAAGGACTGAAAAGATTAAAGATTAAAAAGAGCAGCATATTTTTTCTTTAAAGAAGTTTGAAAGAAAAGAAGTAACAGCAGAATTAATGGAAATGGAAAACAAATGTAGAATAAAAACAATAAAGTCAATTTTTAGAGGGACGAACAAAAGTGATAAACCTCAAGAAGTCTGATTTTTAAAAGACAACAAGATAAGGCACAAATAACTAATATCAGAAATGATGAGGGAGCATCATTACAGATCCTAAAGATATTAAAGAGAATACTATGAACAACTAAATGCTGATAGATTTCAGGATTTCGATAAAATGGAAGAATTATTGGATAAAAACAACTTACCAAATTATGGGTCTACTAAGACACAAGAAGAGAAAGAAAATCTGAACGTTCCCCCAGCCATTAAAGAAATTGTATCCATAACTGAAACCTTTCCCACAAATAAAACTTCTGGCCAGTATATTGAATTATTGAATAATTCTTCCAAAAGATTTATTACATTCTCCCATGTAAGAGAGAAGTGTCACCAATCTGACACAAAGTCTTCCAGAGAACAGAAGAAACAGAACAGTGCCTGATTCTTTTCTATAAAGTCAGCATAAACTTCATGCCAAAACTTGACTGGGAAAAGCTTAAGAAAGGAAAATCTTTCTTATGAACACACCAGTCTCTTTCATAGACATATACTCTTAAGTAAATTATTAGCTAACCAAATCCAGAAATACAGAATAATATATAACCACCACATTGGATTTTCTTCAAGGAAGATACAGTAGGCTTTAAAAAAAAAAGTGATTTCCCACACTAACAGAAAAGAGGACAAAAACCATATGATCATCCCAATAAATGCAGAAGCAGCAACTGATGAAACTCAACATCCACTTAAAATTTTAAAAAGCTCTTTGTAAACCAAGAATAGATAGAAACTCCTTTGATGTGATAAAAGTTACATGCAAGAAACACAGCCAACATTACACTTGATGACTATTTTTAAAGTTTTATGCCCAAGATTATGGATGAGACAGAGATGTCCATTATCTCTGCTTCTCTTCAACGTTGTACTGGAGGTCCTAGTTAGCGCAGCAAGGCCAATAAATGAAATAAAAAAGTAGAAAGACTGGAAAGGAAGAAATAAATCTGTCACCATTCGTGGATGACATGATTGTGCGTAGAAAATTTCCAAGAATCTGTAGATAAGCCACAGGAATGAATAATTGAACTTAGCAAGGTTACTTGATACAAGGTCAACATTTTTATATACCGGTAAGAATTTTTAAGTCAAAATTTAAAAAGTGGTGACATTTATAAAACCATAAACATTAAATGGCTAGGGATAAATTTGACAAAAGATGAATAAAACTTCTATGCTGAAATCTATTAAACATTATTGAAATTAAAGACCTAAATAAGTGGAAAGATACGCTTATAGCCTGAAAAACTCAATACTATAAAGGTGTCAGTTCCCCCCAGAACTGACCCATAGATTCAGTGAAATCTCGATCAAATCTCAGTAGGTTTCTTTTGTGGAAACTGACAAGCTAGTTCTAAATTTTATGTAGAAATGCAAAGGGTGAAGAATAGCCAATACAATCGTGCAGAAGAAAAACAAAGTAGGAAGAGTCACATTACCAGATGTCAAAACTTAACATAAAGCTACAGTCATTAAGAAGGTGTAACATTGCCACACAGGTAGATAAATAGACCAATGAGACAGAATAAAGTCCAGAAACAGATACACATATCCATGTGGGGACTTGGGTTTTTTTTCACATGTTGACATCACAGAGCAGTAAGAAATGATGATCCTTTCAATAAACAGTGCAGTGGCAACTGGATATCCATATGGGAAAAATCAATCTTGCTTCTTACCTCTCACTATATGAAAAATAAAATATTAAAGATTCTAGAATACAGCAGTGGAGAGTATCTTTGCGACTCTGGGGAAGGCAAATGTTTATTGAACAGGACATAATGGCACTAACATTAAGGGAAATATTGAAAATTAGACTACACTCAAATCAAGTACTTCTGTTAATGAAAAGACACTATTAAGACAGTGGAAAGTCAAGTCACAGAAGGGAAGAAGATATTTTCTGACATATTACTGGCAAAGGACTTCTGTCCAGTACATAGGAAGAATTCCAATAAATCAAGTAAAAGAAAGAAGATGATAGAAAAATGGGCAAAAGGCTTGTAGAGGCATTTCACAAAAAGGACTATCTTTCTGGTCTATAAACACACGAAAGAGTGTTCGCCTTCTTTAGTCATTCTTTAGTCATCATGATAATGCAAATTAAAAGCGCCTTGAGATAACTGTGAAACAAAAATTTAAAAGATTCGGGGGAGGATATAGCTCAGTGGTGGAGTGCATGCTTAGCATGCACAAGGTCCTGAGTTCAACCCCCAGTACCTCCACTAAAAATAAATGTTTTTAATTAGTTAAAAAATACGTGAAGAAACCTAACTACCTCCCTCCAAACAAAAACAAAAATTTAAAAGATCGGCATAACCATTATTCATAAGAATAAGGATCTGCTGGAATTCTTATCACAGTAAGGGTAAGTTAGAAAATCCACTTCGGAAAACTGTGCATTGTTATCTACTAAAACTGAAGTATTCATATCCTATGATCCAGCAGTTCCACTTCTAGACATATACCCAACAGTCATAAACACATATTAAACCAAATGATGTGTACAAGAATGTTCATTGCATCACTATTTGTAATAGCACCAAACAGGAAGCAATCCAAATGACTATCAATAGTAGAATGGATAAATAAATTGGAGTATAGCCATTAAGTAGACTATTACACACCAATGAAAATGATCGACCTACAACTCCACATGATATGAATGAATCTCACAGATGCTGAGTGAGAGAAGCCTTACGCAAGAGTGCATCCTGTTGAGGGGATGGGGGTGGGAAGGGATAAATTGGGAGTTTGAGATTTGCAAACACTAACTACTATATATAAAATAGATAAACAACAAGTTTCTACTATATAGCTCAGAGAACCATATTCAATACCTTGTAGTAACCTATAATGAAAAAGAATATGAAAAGGAATATATGCATGTATATGTATGACTGAAACATTATGCTATACACCAGAAATTGACACATCACTGTAAACTGACTATACTTCAAAAAAAAAAAAAAAAAGAGTGCACCCTGTAAGATTTTATTTATATAAATGGCAAAAATAGGCAAACTAATCTATGGTGATAGAAGTCGGATTAAATGTTACCATGGTGAAGGGAGACTGACTGGAAGGGGAGGTGAGGAAGGCTTCTGGACTGATAACTTTCTATATCTTGATCTTGTGCTGTTTATCATGTGCATTCACTTTCTGAAAATTTATCACCTGGGACACTTATGAGGTGGGCTCTTTTCTGAAGGTATGTCAGACTTAAATAAAAGCTTATTTCATAGAAAATCATACCTAAACACCAAAAACTGGCAGAGATCCAAGAGTTGGATGGTACACTGTGCTGGTGAGTATAAACAGGCACTCTCACACACTGCAGGTGTGTACAACGCCTATGGAGGATGATCTGATAATATATCTAGTTACATATGCACGTCTTTTTAAAAATTAATAGACTTTATTTTTTAGAGCAGTTTTAGGTTCACAATAAAATAGAGCAGAAAAATACAGAGAGTTCCCACTTGCCCTGCCCCCCACACTCCCCCACCATCAACTTTCCTCATTAGTGGGGTACGTTTGTCGATGAATCAGCATTGACACATCACTAGCAACCGAAGTCCATAGTGTACATTAGGATTCACCCTTTGTGTTGTTCATTCCATGGATTTTGACAAATGTGTAATGACACGTGTCCACCATTATAGTATCACACAGAATTGTTTCCCTGCTCTAAAAACTGCCTGTGTTTTATCTATTTATCCTTCCCTCCCCTAGAAACCCTAGCAACCACTGATCTTTTTTTTTTTTTTAATTTATGGCAAAACACACTTAAAATGTGCCATCTTAACCATTTTTAAACATACAGTTCAGTGGTATTAAGTACATTCTTACCGTTGTGCAACCATCCCCACTATCCATCTCCAGAATTCGTGTCATCTTGCAAAACTGAAACTCTACCCGTTAAACTCCCCGTTCCCCCCGCTGCAGCCCCTGGCAACCACCATTCTACTTTCCATCTCTATGAATTTGACTATTCTGGGGACCTCATATGAGTGGAATCATACAGTATTTGTCCTTTTGTGTCTGGCTTATTTCACTTAATATAATGTACTCAAGTTTCATCCATGTTATTGTGTGTCAGAGTTTCCTTTTTTTCAAGACTGAATAATATTCCATTGCACATATATACTACATTTAGTGTCTGTCAGTGAAGACTTTGATTGCTTCTACCTTTGGGCTACTGTGAATAATGCTGCTGTAATGTTGGTGTACAAATATCTCTTTGAGTCCTTGATTTCAGTTTTGTTGGAAATATACCCACAAATGGAATGAATTGCTCTGTCATACGGTAATTCTATGTTTCATTGTTTGAGGAACTACCACACTGTTTTCCCTAGCTGCTACACCATTTTACTTTCCTGCCAACAGTGCACAAGTGTTCCAATTTCTCTATGTCCTCATCAACAATCGTTATTTTTGGTTTGATGGGTGTAAGGTGATTATTTCATTGTGGTTTTGATTTGCATTTCCCTAATAATAAGTGATCTTGAGCATCTTTTCATGTATTTATTGGATATTTGTATATCTTCTTTGGAGAAATGTCTATTCAGAACTGTTTCTCTACTCACAATATTTTTGACTCTAAATGTATGGGAGTTTTTTTCCCCACACCAACCAATTTCCCAGCTCTCTGGACACCAACTGGGTGTCTTGTCAAAAATCATTTGACTATAGGGCTATGTACGAACTCTGTGTTTTCTGCTCAGTTCTGTTGTAAACCTGAAACTGCTCTAAAAGAATAAAGTCTATGAAAAGAATCGTTTTACTATATATGTGATACTTTATTTCTGGGCTTGCTGTTCCATTCCGTTGGTCTACATGCCTGTCTTTATGCCAGGACTATGCTATTTTGATCACTGTAGCTTTACAGTAATTTTTGAAATCAGGAAGTTTGAGAGCTCAAATTTTATTCTCTAGTCACTAATTTTTCTTATATATTTTTAATTTTATTTATTTATTAACTGATTTTTTTTAAAAAAGTCTCTATAGTTTTGCCTTTTCCAGAATGTCATATAGTTGGAATCATACACTCTGAAGCCTTATCAAATGGGTTTCTTTCACTTAGCAATATACATTTACAGTTCCTCCATATTTCTTCATGGCTTGATAGCTCATCTCTTCTTCACTGCTGAATAATATTCCATTGTCTGGATGTACCACAGTTTATTTATCCATTCACCTATCGAAGGACATCTTCGTTGCTTCCAAGTTTTGACAACTATGAATAAAGCTGCTATACCACAGACATTTAAAGTTGTTATTGACATAGTCGAGTTCATATCTACCACATGTTTTATTGTTTTCTAGTCATCGCCCTTGTCCTCTGTTTCTATTTTTGTCTTCCGCCATTTTTCTGTCTTCTATGGTTTTATCTGAGCATTTTATATGAGTCTATTTTCTCCCCTCTCTTAGCTTATCAATTATACTTCTCGGTTTTTTTCTCTTTTAACTTTTTTTTAGTGGCTGCCCTGGAGTTTGCAACACACATTCACAACGAATCCAAGTCCACTTTCTTTTTTGTTTGTTTGTTTTTGTGGGGGAAGGTAATTAGGTTTATGTATTTATTTTTTTAACAGAGGTACTGAGGATTGAACCCAGGGCCTCATGCCTGCTAAGCATGTGCTCTACCACTGAGCTACACCCTCCCCACTCAAGTCCACTTTCAAATAACATTATACCACTCAACAGGTAATGCAAATACCTAATTCCTCCCTCCCATCCCTTCTCTCATTTCTGTCCTTCATTTTATGACTCCATAAGCAATAATCATCCAACACATGGTTGCCATTATTATTTTGAAAAAAACTGTTATTTATTAAATCAATTACAAATTTTTAAAATATTTTTATTTTACCTTCACTTATTCCTTCTCCTTCCTTTTTCAAATGTAGATCCGATTTCTGACCTATTTCGTTTTCCTTCTCTCTGAAGAACTTTTTTAGCATTTCTTACAAGGTAGGTTTAATGGTGACAGATTCCCTCCAGTTTTGTTTGTCTGAGAAATATTTATTTCTCCTTCACTTCTAAAGGGTGGTTTCACAGAGTACATAATTCTAAGTTGGTGGGATTCTTTTCCTCTCAGTACTTTAAATATTTCACTCCACTCTCTTCTTGCTTGAAAGGTTTCTTCTTATCTTTGCTCCTCTATAGGTAAGATGCTTTTTACTGCTGACGTCTTTCAAGGCTTGAATATAATATGCCGCGGTGTAGCTGGGAGGCGGGTATTTTGTTTGTTGCTCACTCGTTTTTGGCATTTATCCCTCTCGGTGCTCTCTGGATCTGTGGCTTGGTGTCTGACATTAATCTGAGGAAATTCTCAGTCATTATTGCTTCAAATATTTCTTCTGTCCCTTTCTCTCTTTCATCTCCTTCTGGTATCCCTCTTCCATGTTTATTACACTTTTTATCCCCAAATTCTTGGATATTCTGTTCTGGGTTTTCTTTTCTGTCTTTCTGTGTTTCAGTTTTTAAAGCTTTTCACTGACACACCTTCAGTGATACAGAGTTCGCTGACTCTCCTCTGCGGTGTCCAGTCCTCTGATGAGCCCATCCCCCAAGGCACCCTTCGTTTCTGTTACAGAATTTTACATTTCTGGCATTTCTTTTTGATTCTTTCTTAGAATTTCCATCTCTCTGCTTACAGTACTGATTTGTTCTTGAACATGGTCTACGTTTTCTGCTAGAGCCCTTTCCCTATTAATCACAGTTATTTTATATTCCCAGTGTGATAATTACAACATCTTTGCCATAGTGCTGCTTGTTCTGTCTCTTTAAGCTGTGTTCTTTGCCCTTTAGTATGCCTTGCAATGTTTTGTTGAACACTGGACACGATGTACTGAATAAAAGGAAATGTGACACTAAGCCTTTAGTGACGTGGTGATGAGGTGTGGGGTGAGGGGAAGCGTTCCATAGTTCCGTGATTAGTCCTGTGTTTTAGTGAGCCTGTGCCTCTGGGCTGTGATCCTCCTCCACCAGGTCAGTCAAGCCCTGGTTTCTCTTGAAGACAGACAGGCCTTGTTAAGAGGAACAGAATGTTCTGGACTGTTTCAAAATGGATCCTTCCCCCATCCCCCTGCCAGAAGCAGGATTCTAATCTTCCCTCTAAGACCATGGTAGAGTTCGCAGAGGTAATATAGCTGTCCCTCAGTATCCCCAGGGGACTGGTTCCAGGACCCACTACAGACACCAAAATCCATGGATGCTCAAATCCCTCAGCTGGCCTTCCGTATCCAGGGGCTCTGCATCCCCGGACTCAACCAACTGTGGATGGTAACACATAGTATTGAAAAACAATCTGCGTATAAGTGGACCTGCACAATTCAAACTGATGTTGTTCGAGGGTCAACTGCGCTCAGTACTGTGGGGAGCTCCCTAAGACTGGGCCCTCCCTGGAGTTAACTCTGAAATTTGTCTGCACTGAGTGACTCATCAATTATAGTCTAGGTTTCCCTGCCGCAGACTGGTTCTCCTGGTGGTTTCTGCACGCGGGTTCCTGCTCTGATAAGTTGCAGTCCTCTGTATCTGCCTGTCTGTCTCTACCATTTAGGGGACGGCGATTCACCCTGTGACCTCAGTTCTCCACCGGGTTTAAGAAGAGTTGTCAACTTTAGTTTGTTCAGCTTCTTTTGTGTGTGGATGGGAGAGATGTCTTGAAGCTCCTTACTGGGAGATATGGGACTGAAATCCAATATCTTGACAATGTTAACTGTGGACATTTTCAAGCGTGTGTTAGAGTAGAAAGGATCGTACAATGGACTCGCACACCCTCGTCAGCTTCAACTTTTACAAACATTCTACAGTTCCTGTTTCATCCATTCCCTCTCTCATACACACATTTTTAAAATTTTAACAAATGTAGTTTGTTTTCTCTGACCAGGCATTTCACTTCTAGGAATTTGTTTTCGAGATAGATATACATATGAGCAAAATGACTTGTGCACGATTGTTTGTTACAGAGCTGTTTGTAACAGCAAGAGACGGAAACAGTGTGAATGTCCATCAACGGGGGACCGGTTAAATACACCGTAGGACCGTCGGACAGCATGCGATGGAGGACTATCCAGATGTGGAAATGGACCAAGGAACCATGTTATGCATCAATATGGAATATGCTCCAAAATATATTGCTAAGTATGGGGGGAGGAATAAAACGAAACAAGGGGACAAAAGATGTATCTAGTACACTGCCACTGTGTAACAAAAAGGGGAGGGGTGATGTGACCATATTTTCTCATGACTGCATAAAACATCTCTAGAAGAATAAAGAAGACGTGGATGACACCGGCTGCCTTCACAGAGGGGAGCTGGTGCTCTGGGAACAGGGGTGGGGGGAGAGTCTCACTTTAATTACACCTTTTGATTTTTGAATCATGGGAATGTATTACTCTGGTGAATGGATGTATAAAATTTGAAAGAAAGGAAGGAAGCTCCTTCTGCAGTCCAGAGGATGCGGAGGAATGATGGATGCACAGACCCGCACGTTTCTGGGCTCACCTACTTACCACGTAATGCTCCCCGCACCCTGGGAGATAGGTGGTTTACACTCATTTCACAGGTGAGGAAGCTGGAGCTCGGAGAGAGGAGTTTGCCCAAGATGAACTGCCACCAGTAAGTGGCAGAGCCAGCTGGGAGCTGGCTGATCCAGCTCGTTCCCCGCTGGGGCGAAGGCGAGGTGGCTTGACTTCCCACATTGCAGTGACAAGAGCGGATCAGAATTGCTGGGTCTCCAGCATGGACCCAAGTTGCTCCCCAGGGAGCCAAATCCACCGTGCAGCCCGGAGCAGCTGCACCTTCAAGTTCATCCGCTCCCGAGGCAGAATCACCCGCTTCCTTCCCCAGGGATTTCTCAGCTCCTGGATTAATCACAGCATCTCACTTCCCCCACCTCTGAAAACAAGATCCAATTTAATTTAAGGAGAAAAAGCACAAAAGCCATAACACTCAGTTTATCCCTTGAAATACAATCAGGCTGAAGGAAAGAATTAATTTTTAATTCCATCTTAATTACTCGGAGAAGTAATCTATTGGCACAGCCTGGCCCTGGGGGTGCCCCTGCCTGATCTCTGCCTGCTGCTGCGGGCACCTGAGGCTCCATCCTGGCGCCGAACAGAAAGGGGAGAGGAGGGACGGGGCTGGGGCTGCACAAGTAGCCTTTGCTGAAGAGAATTATGAACTGTAGAAAGTAATGCTTTATCATTCCTTCAGCCTGATCTCAGATTTCTTTTTTGTTTGTTTTCATCGTTAGTGGAGGTACCGAGGATTGAACCCCGGACCTCATGCACACTAAGCACACGCTGTACCACTGAGCTATATTCCTCTCCTCAGATTTCTTTAATAAAGCCATGAGATTTATTCCTCGGTGATGCGGGGGGGTGAGGGGAGGTCCACAGGACATGTCAGACCACTTGCGACCCTGGGCTGAGGGGAGAGGGGCTCTGTCTTCCTCATCATTTCCCATTTGTTAAACAAACTCTAATTGAACACCTACTATGTGCCAGGCATCTTGTGGAACCCAGCACAGCAGGTCTCTGCCCTCATGGAGCTGACATTCTACTCAGGGGTGAGAGACACTAACAATAAACCAATAAGCAAATAAATAAAAGTTCAAGTGATGATAAGAACTATGTGGTAAATAAAATAGGGTTAGAGAGTGATGGCTGATGGTTTGCAAGCATGGATAGGGAGTCGGGGGAGATCTCTTCAGAAAGGGGTTAGTTGGGGCTGAGGCCTGGGAAGGGGGCAAGGCAGGTGAAAAGACCCTGAGGCAGGGACCCGACAACCTGTCTGCAGAGGAGAAAGGTGGGTGCAGCTGGAGCGGCAGACCCAGAGAGAAGGTGGGAGGCGATGACTTTGCATTTTATTCTGGTGCCAGGGAAAGCACCGTGCGCCCACGCAGACACATAGTAGGTGCTCAGTAAGGGCTGGCTGCAGAAACAGCACCCTCTGAACTGGTAGCAGCTGGGAATCTGTTTGCTGCCATTTTGTCCCTTCTCTGCTGCCAGGGAAATTCAGACAACTGCTGATGTCCAGGAAGCCACCCTCTGCCAGCCCTCCCCAACACTGTTTTGATGTGCTAACAACTCTTAATGAGGATCCTAATGAGTCACTAAAAATGGCATCATTAGGTTGAGAACAGAACAGTCCACACAAGCAAACGTCCAAAACAACCAGGCGACTCGCCAGGAAGCCGACACTGCCCCCTTTCAGCCTGTGCCGGGGCAGGCCGCCCCCTTCCCCCAAAAAGCAGGCACCCATTCATTTGTCTGCCTGTATCTCCTTGGGCTGTGACTCCCCATCCCAGCCCAGTGTCTCCAGCTGTTTTGTTGTTGGGTTTTTTTTTTCCCCTTATCACCACATGAAGTTATTAGTCTAAGAACTGAGAAAAATGGAAAAAACAAAAAACTATAAGGATTTGCTTGAATGTAAGTGGAAGTGAAGACATAGCTTGAGGCTGGTCAGAACTTAAAGTGCTAAAATGCATAAGGGTGGAGGTTCTCCAATGAGGGCTGCAGGCTAAATCTGACACGAGAAGGTTTTATTTGGCCTATACAGCCGTTACAAAAAAATGAAAGGTTTCCTTCATGAAATGATGGGGAGAGTTTACCTAAAAATTGGGATGCTCAGCTTCTCCTGAAAAGCCGGAAGCTCTGGCATCCTGGGGCCCCGCCTCCTAACGTGGCAGCCCTGGGCTCGGGTTAAGTGATGGCTGTCCCTTAGAGAGGGCGTGCTCTTGTCCTCTTTGTCACAGTCCCCACCATCCCCCAAGTTCTCCCCAGCCTGAGGCCAACGGTCAGTTGCCATTTACCATGGAGGTTGCCCAGTCAATTTTCTCTTTGGAGATTTAAGAGGAAGAGAACACATTTCTCAAAGCTCTTCTTTATCAAAAGCAGGCAAACAAAACATAGATCAAGAGAGAGAAAAGATAGGAGAAAGACTATTTTCTTGAAGACGTGGAGACAATGCCTACGTGTTTCGTGTGCACGCAAAGTGTGTCTATTTCCAAAGAATTCATTAAAATGCCACAGGGAGCGAGCCCCGCTTCACCCCGCCGCATCACAGCCTGGCCCCTGCGGCACTGGAGAAGCCTTTGGCTCCTGCTTGAGGGACTGTCATTTCTACACCAGGGGCTATTGCTACTGCTTGGGTGACACTGGAAGCTACATTGTCACTATTGGGAATTTAAGTGTGTAACTTGCTTTGAGCATGCTGCAATATTATGACTATCTTGAGTCATTTTTTTAAAAATAGAATTGGGGGGGCGGATAATTAGGTTTACTTTATTTATTTTTAATAGAAGCGCTGGGGATTGAACCCAGGAACTCGTGCATGCTAAGCAGGTGCTCTATCACTGAGCTACACCCTCCCCACTGAAAAAAAAGATCTTTTTACAGTGCTCATTAGCTGGATTACCTCTTATTGTTTGAAGTTTGTAAGAATAGGTAATGCATGCTCTTGGGAAAGCAGTCAAACACTCCAAAAACGGTTATCGTGAAAAGTAAGTCTCTGCTCACCCAGACCACCAGTCTATGGGTTTCCCTTCCTAGAAGCTTCTGCTCTCCCATCAAGCTGGAATCTGAGGTGGGTCTAATGGTGGTCCCCAAAAAGAGATGCTCAGGCCTCAATCCCTGGCACCTGTGAATGTGAGATTATTTGGGAAAAAAAAAAAAAAAGGTCTACATAGATGCAATTAACTAAGAATCTGGAGATGAGGAAATTATCCTGGATCATCCAGGTGGGTCCTAAAACCAATGAAAGCATCCTTATGAATAGACACAAGGCGGAGGAGGAGGCCATGTGACCTCAGAGGCAGAGGCTGGAGAGACGTGGCCACCAGCCAAGGGGTGCAGGCAGTCACCAAAAGCTGCACGGGGCGCTGAACGGAGTCTCCCCCAGAGCCTCGGGAGGGGGCACGGCCCTGCTCACACACGGATTTCAGACATGGAGAATGGTGACAGAATCAGTTCCTGTCGTTTTAAGCCAGCACATCTGTGGTCATTTGTGACGGCAGCCATGGGAATCTGTATTAACACAGAGTTCCCACCCATCTCGCTGCTTCCTGCCCCCTCATTTTGCTACATACGTGGAGCATGTCCTGCTCAGTGTACTTCCCCCTGCCTTTTTCATGTAAGTGTTGCGGGAAAACCTCACACAGACTGCTGCCGCGGTCTGATTTGTGCTCACGTGGTATTCCATCGTATGGATGCACTGCGGACTGGTCTACCCCACCCCTCCTTACTGAGGACACTGAGGTTGTTCGCAGTCTTCTACTCCCGTGAACAATGCTGCAAGGGCATCTTCCCCCACACAGGGGGGTGTGCGTGTGACACACCTGGAAGACCAGTTCGCGCAAGTGGACCTGCCGTCTCCAAGAGCGTGTTGTGTTTCCCGTTCCCATTGGTATTGCCAAATTGCCCTCCGAGGAGGTTATACCACAGATTCCTTTCTTAAAGTACATTTTTTTTCTCATTACAAAAGTAATCTTTTAGTAGCATTCGTAAGTGTGATTTGATTACACCCTGTAACCAAAATCTTTTCTAGCAGAACAGTCAATGGGCAAATAACATCAATTACCTGAAATTTTCTTGCCAGCCTGGCTGGAATGGCCCTCTTCTGTTAAACAGGGGTTCTTGCATTAGGTGTCTGTTTTTCCTCCGGGTGGCCTCTCTTGGGGGCTCTGAGGCAGGGCGCGAGGATGTGGCTCTTTGAGCCTGGACGGCCGTCTGAAAGGCCCCTCCCCTGCCGTCAGTGACTAACCCCAGCCTCCCCCGTCTGCCAACCCCGTGTTCCCTTTCTGAGAAGAGGAAGAAGAGAAACAGAGGGTCAGTTCTCCCATCTGGATGGTCCTATATTGAATGTTGAATTTCAATCTATTTGTCTTTTTCCCCGTGTTCCTGGACCAGGCTTTGGCTCAGAGGAATGTTCCCTGCGCCTCCCCAAGGTGGAGAGAAGGAGGGCCAGCTTCCCTGAGGTGCCACCAAACCCCATCCTGCAGGCAGAGGGGGCCCTTTCTCCTCAGCTCTTGGCCTCGGTCGGCTGCTAGGCAGATGGTCTCCTCTGTGACATGTCCACCTCTAGTCAGTCCCCAACAATGGCTTTAGATTTAAAGAGACCGCGTAAAAATCATCTTATCCAGGACCTCATCTTAGCAATGGACAAACCAAAGCCCAGGGAATGAGTTGACTGGTCCACGGCCACACCCATAGAGGGCCCCAGTCACCTGCTTGGGAAAGGATTGCACTCCCTCCGTGGGATAAAGGGCCTGGGTATTGGCCCCGCCTTCGTTTCCAACCCCACCCCCTGCCATTCCCTGCCTCACCTGAAATGGCTTGAATAGCTCAACGGAAACTGAGCATCTCTTTACCTGCTACAGCTCTCCATCACCCCCTCGGCCACGGCCCCAGACTGTGTCTCACCTCCAGCCCACGCTCATGCCAACCCCTTCCCTCCTTGGCTTTGTGTGGTCAATTCTGCCTCCTTTTTAATGACTCAGCTCTAACACCCCCCTTCTCCAGGAAGTCTGCTCTGATTTTCCCTAGCTGGGTTAGGACCTCTTCTTGATACCTGAGCACATCTCTATGGCCTCACCTCATCACAGTTATCATGACGTGTTTGGGTTCGGTCTCCCCACCACCACCACACGGAGCTCTTGGAGGACTAAGAAAAAACCCAAGTCATCTAGTATCTCCAGTAACACGTTTATTGAAGGAGCAAATGAACAAACCAGAAGCTAGGTGACAGTCACTGCCATGGAGTAGAAAGAAAGAACCTTGAGCTAGGTATCAGGAGGGGAGGCCTTTGCTACTTAGTATTTGCATACCACTGGGCAAGTCTCTTACCTTCTCGAGGCCTCAGTTTCCTCCTCTGTAAACGGCGAGATTTGAATGCATGTCAGTCAGCTGTTGCTACAAAGCAAACAGCCATAGACTCTGAGTGGCGTAGGGCAATGAGCAGTACGTGGCTCTGGATGTTGGCTGATTCAGCCTGAGCTCCACGAGGTGGCCAGCTGAGTCTGGCTCTGTTCAGTGAATTTCTCATCTTCCTTGAGCCAGTGGAGTAGCTGGGTCATGTCCTCAAATGGTGATGGCAGAGACACAAGAGGACACGTGGAAACATGAAGGCCTGGGCTCGGAATGGGCACTGCTGCCCACATTCCATTGGTCAAAGCTTGACATATGGCTGAACCCGAAGTTAAAGAGTACACTCAGCTCCTGGTGGTGGGGAGAAACTGCAAAGTCATGTGAGAAAGGGATACAGAGAGGGTGAAAAGTCAGGACCCACAAACCAGTCCATCCCGCACTGTGTGGTCTGTGGAGACCCTGCAGGGCCTGGCAGGCTGCGATCCTCTGAGCTGACCTGCTCCATTCTTCCTCTGCTCTGTGTCCTCCTGTCTGGTGAATGTTCCCTGCTTCTTTCTGCCAACCTGGGCCCAGGTCTCTTCCAGTGGAAATTCTGTGCGCACAGTTCTGCCTTCTCCCATCTCAGCCTGCAATGTTCACCCTGCACAAAACCTCTGCCAAGATCTACCCCATCCTTCAGGAACAGCCCAACTGCCTCCTTGTCCTCACAGACCTGAAATCTGACACCAGCCCCCCTCTGCCCTCCAAGGTTCTCACCCAGCTGGTGAATTTCACCTCTTAGCTCCCACCTGACCCTGCCGCCTCCTCCCAAGCTCTCCGGCTCTGCCCTGGCCCAGGCTGCGTCACGTCCCCCAGGTTGAGTCCACACCTCCTCCAGAGGCATCCTCTATACTGTCACCTGAGAAATCTTTGTAACAGGCAGAGCTGGCTGTGCCAAGAACACTTGGGTCCTGACTGCTGACAGCAGGTGCAGCCAGACAGGATATGTAAGGCCATGAAAGGACAGGTGGGTGTTATGAGTTGAATTGTATCTCTTCCCCCAAAATATGTTGAAGTCCTAACCCCTGGTACCTCATGATGTGACCTTATTTGGAGACGGGGTCATTACAGAGATAATCACATTGTAATAAGGTCATTAGGATGGGCCTTAATCCTAATATGACTGTGTCCTTATAAAAAGGAGAAATTTGGACACAGACAGACACACGCAGAGGGAAGTCGGTGTGATGACACAGGCAGAAGACCACCCGCAGAAATGCCCGAGGCCACCAGAAGGGAGGAGAAGGGCGTGGAACGACTGGCTCTCACAGCCCTCGGAAGGAACCAGCCCGGCTGACATCCTGATTTAGGACTTGCAGCCTCCAGGCTGGGAGACTATAAATTCCTGTTGTTTGAGCCACCCAGTTTGAGATACTTTGCTCCTAAGCAGCCCGTGGAAACTAATGCAGTTGCGGAGGGAGGACTAAAACATTAGCACGGCTGGAGGGAAAGGTAACTAGAAGGCACACGGGTTCTTAAGGGGAGAGAGAGACAGAAGAGTCAGGACCAGAGAGATGGCAACTTGAGGCTGGACTGGCCATTTCCAGCTTTGAAGATGCAGGAAGGGACCACAAGCCAGGGAGCACAGGCAGCCTCTGGAAGTTGGAAAAGGCAGAGAAATAGATTCTCCCTTACAGCCCCCAGAAAGGAATGCGGCCCTCCCAGCACCTTGATTTTAGCCAGTGAGACTCACCTTGGACTTCTGACGTCCGGAACTGTAAGAGGAGAAAGATTTGTTTTTCTAAGACACCCAGTTGGTGGTGACTTGTTACAGCAGCGATCAGAAACCAATACAGCATCCTTCCTGCCCCAGGCTCTCCGCTCCACCCCACGCCCAGCTCTCTCAGCTTTGAGTCTGGGAGGTTGACCAGCTAGTGACTGAACACCCAGGCTCCCTGGCCCTCTGCTAACAGATGGGTGCAGCCGGTGGGCAGCCCTCAAGGGAAGCTGGAGGGTGGGTGGAGGGGAGAGAGGCCGGGATATTTCTTCCCTCTGTTGTTGGAGAATATGTTCTTGCCTCACACAGGAAAGAATTCAAGAGCAAGGCATAGTAATGTGAAAGCAAGTTTATTTAGAGAGAGACACACTCCGTAGGCAGAGTGCGGGCTGTCTCAGAAGGCGAGAGAGAGCGCGACCGCAAGGTATGAAATTGTTAGGTTTTATGAGCTCGGTAATTTCATGTGCTAATGAATAGGAGGATTATTCCAGCTACTTTGGGGAAGGGGCAGGGATTTCCAGGAACTGGGCCCCACCCACTTTTTGACTTTTCTGGTCAGCCTAGGAACTGTCATGTCACCTGTGGGTGTGCCCTGAGGCTCAAGGTCCACTGGAAGTCCAGTCTTCCGCCATCTTGGTTCTAACCAGTTGGCCCTGTCCTCAGTGGCTGTGCCACTCCTTCAGTGGTTTTGCCCTGTCCCCTTTCCTCCTGTTTCACCTCCTCCCCGCCTGCCAGGGCGGTGGCTCTGTCACTGGCTGCATCCTGGGCTTCTGTGCATGGCCCTCCCCAGCTCTAGCCACGCTCCCTCCCATGGGGCTTGTCCCTGGTGCTTCTGCTCCCCTCGTGGTGTCCCTTATAACCCTTCCTGCACCGCCTTGAATGAATCCTCTAAATTCTCCACAGTCGCAGCTGAATGGCTTTCTGTCTCCTGCAAGAAACCTGCCTGATATCATGGGATGTGACCATCAAAAAAGATGCCAACCGATGTCGGTGGGGAGGTTGGGGGAGTGCTTCAGGAAGGAAGGCACTGGGTGTGGCGTTTGCAGTGTCCCCACAGGATCCTGGAACTGGGAAAGGGGTCTGGGCTCGAGCCAGACACCGAGGCTGGGATTCTCTGCTCCTTTCACAATTATGTGGCTCTGCTGACCCCTCAGAGCTTGCTCACCTGTCCTGGGACACACAGGTGGTGATGTGTACAGCTCCCAGGCCGATCAGGGAGTCAGGTGGCTGGCACGCATAGGGACACGATAAAGGGTGGCTCTTAGGACCCCCGGGGGCCGTCCGGGGTCAGAGGAGCAGGGGCTCAGCAGGCAACCATCAGCTGTGCTCCGGGGCGGCAGGCAGCCAGGGTGCCTGGAATAGTAAGACCTGTTCCTGGAAAGGTATGTGGGGAGCATGGCCCAGAAGGCGTTTAGAATCAGCGCAAAAATTTGGATTCAGTTCAACTGGCAGTGGGCTGTCGTGAGGGTTTTTGAGTAGGGGAGTGACACAGTCCAAACGATGCTGACTTGAGGGAGGGAGCGGAAGAGAGAGAGAGAGAAAACTTAGGAGGCTAAAGGTCTTTGGCAAATTCCTCTGGAGATTTTTACAAAGCCATCTGTGTCTTGTTTTCTTTGTGCGAAGAGGGGAAGTAGAGGTAAACAGAACTCCAGAAGCAAATTATTAACAACGGGGCTCTGAGAGCAATTCTTTTCCTGGGTAATATGTCTTCCGGCTGAAATTCTTTGCCAAGCTAGTTTTCATGAGCGGGCTGGAAACAGGCAGGGCCCCACGTTGTGGGATCGGGGTGGGGCGCCCCTCCCATCATGGTCTACGGGCTGGCGCTCCCTGCAGGTGTGCAGACCACCACTTGCACAGCTGTACCGGGAGCAGGACTCCTGGGGGACCTGACTCAGCCCGGAGCTTCCCACCGTCTTCCCCTCTGAGCCTGGAGGTGGGTTGGGTGGCCAGCCTTCAGGCTCCTGCTAACTAATGGTACCTCCTGTATTTCCCTCTAACAGGAAAAGGAGGAAAACCCTGAGGTGGTCAACAGAGTGACACAGGGCCTCCCGATAGGTGAGGCTGGTGGAAGCCATCCTGTCCCTCGGGAGTCACGACATAACACCAAAGGGGCAAGAGTAACGCACCATTCTGTTCACCTGGCTGCTGAGAGCCTGGCCTGCACAGAGGGCCGGTCTGCTCTCATAGCGTGTTACTCCTTCGTGTCTTACCGTGAAAGAGTCATATATAACTTTGGCATCATGTAAAATGTCATCATTATTTCCTTAAAATGACTTATTTGGAATACTTTTCTATATTAGTCAGTACTTTTTTGCTTGCGAGAATCAGGAACCTAACTCAAATTGGCTCAAGAAAATAAGCAAACCGAGAAATCCAAGCAGCATCAGGCGTGGCTGGATCTAAGTGTAAAACCCTGTCATCAAGACTCTGCTCCCTCTCCCCTACCCAGGGCTGGTCCCTCTGCACTGGCTTCATCCTTTGGCAGCTTCTTTCTACACGGTGGTCCCCAGCAGTTCCAGATTTATATTCTACAGGCCCAGTACCCCAGAGGAAAGAGAGGACTTCATTTTTCATGGAGTGGAACCCCCTTGGCTTGTCCAGGGCCATGCGTCAGGGACGGCAGGCTCTGGGTGGGCGAGCCTTGGCCAGGTGCCTGTTCCCAGTGCCCATTCCCTGAGAGGTCCAGAGAGAAAGTATCTGGGCACAGAGAGTGAGGTGGAGAGTGGATGCTGGGCTCGCCGGTAGAGCAGGGACCACTGTAGATTCATTTCTTATTTTCTTCTTCATTTTCAAAGCCCAGTGTGCCTTCTAATACAAAAGTGTATATGCTAACAAATCTGCATGTATGATCATTCACCGCAGTGAATATAAAACTCTAGATCTTGTTACATTGGCTGGATTCTTGCTCACCTTCTTGGGAGCCAGGGTCTGGGGAAAAGTCATGATATGGACCTTCAGAGGCCTAGGCAGGAACAGCTGGCCCATTCTGCTTAACATTGTTCCCAGAGTGATAAGCAGCAGAGTCGTTCCTTGTAGAGGGAGTGAAATAACGGAGCTGAGGGGTCAGACTCAGGCAGGTCCTGAGGCTACTCCATGGGAAGAAACTGGGGTGAGGCCATTACACACTTAGCTGGGTCCCTAAACAGAGATCTTGCCACATTACTTAGAATCTTTTGGTTGTAAGTGACAGAGACTAAATTCAGACTGACTGAAACAAAACAGTAATAGTAAAATTATTATTCACAAAGTAAAAATCATCATAATAACAATTATAATTACTATATAATAATATAATTAATCACATAACTATATAATTATATAGAATAGAATAATTATTAGTATTATTATAAATAATATTATTTCCTGGCTCAGATAACTTCAGGCATGGCTGGATCCAGGTGCTCAACAAGTCATCTGGAAGCTCTAAGTCCCCATTTCAGGTCTCTCTCCTCTGTATTGGCTTTTTTAAAAAACTGAAGTATAGTCGATTTACAATGTTGTGTTAATTTTTGGTGTACAGCCTAGTAATTCATATATATATATATATTTTTTTTTTTTAACCTGTATTGGCTTTATTCTCAAGTCCTTTGCAGCATCAGGCTTACACTGTCAGCTCAGTAGTCCCAGCAAAAAGAAGGGACCAGGTTGCCACAATCCCAGGATTCATCTGGATTAGAATTCGGGTTCCCTGTCCATCTCCAAACTACCCTCCATCACCAGGGTGATGAGATACGCTGACTGGCCAAGCCTGGGGCATGCACCACTCCCACCCCTCCCAAGTGATTAGATTCTTTCAAACTTCCAGGACTGAACGAGGGGGAGGGGTGGTCCCACAGAGGGGGATGATGCCTGCAGGAAAAAACAACAGCTGTCCCTCACTCGGAGAGGAGGGTGGTGGGGGAGCGCTTGAAGTACAGAAGGCAGCCTCGTGCCAAGCAGGAGAGGAAGGCTGTTGCCGGGGGAGGAGTGCAAGTGAGGAATGGACAATGAATGGAGGGGGCTGGGGAGCAGGTGGAGGGTCACAGATGGCAGGAGTCCTCCCCAGCAGAGCTGATGGGCAACCCTGAAGGCAGAGTGGAGGAGACAGAAGCTGGGGTCAAAGGCCCAGAGAGCAGTTGGGTGCAGCTGGGAAGGGGAAGCCCTGTGCTCTCAGCCTGGAGTCTGACACCCGCGCCTGTTGGTAGGCGCACCGTGGCTCCTGGGGCTTCTTGCTTCTGCCAAGCCTCTAGTTCGTTACCGCATCTTCCTGGGGTTGCCTCAATGGCCAGGGGATGAGGAGACTGGTCTTTTTGCAGGGATTCAGGGCTGCTGCTCTGAAAGTATCCCCAAGTGGCTTTCTGTGAGTCTGGCCTTGCTCTGGGGGCCAGAACACGATGTAAAGGGAACCGATGTGCCCCTGGTGTTCAGGAGCTCACGTTCTAACTGGGCGCCAAGACAGCCCCGTGGTGTTTCCCCTGGGCTCTGGCACAGAGTCTGGCTCATGGCCCGGCTTCTGTGGAAGTGTTTGTGGAATTAGGGCAGTGATTCAGTGGAAACTGCTCTCACTGCCCATCAGGGAGAGGACCCGCTTTTAGTCCGTTCCACCTATAACCAGCTGGGTGACCTTCACTTAGTCACAAACCCTCTCTGGGCCTCTAGTTTCCTCATCTCTCAAATGACAGGGTTGAAATAGTCGGTCCCCAAGCCCCCGGTCAGCTCTCATATTCTCCAGCTCTCTGGCCGGTCCTCCTGCTGTGGGGGCCCCTGCTCCGGCAGCCACCCTCACTTCAACACTTCTCCCCTTGGTACCCCGCGCAGAGCCGGCCTGGGCCAGCCAGGGCAGGGGAAAGAGGCATTCAAGGCGCTGTAATTATTGTAAAGAGGAGAGTTTAAGTGTTTAGTTTTATGAGGCAGCCGGCCCTCTCTGTCAGCAGAAAGCCACGCCGTTCCCTGGGTGCGAGTTAATTTCCTCCGTGGCTCGTTTCCTCACCCGGCATCATTTTTTCTCAGCTGCTTTATAGCTTTTGGAGCCGTTCGGAGCAGTGTGTGGCGGTGGTAGCTTTGTGCATTGGAGCAGAAAGCCCCCACACCCCCCACCCCTGTGCAGGAGCCCATGGGTGGCCGGGCCCTGCAGCGGGCAGTGGAGCCAGTGACCTCTGTGCTCGATGAGACCAACAGGCTGGGGGGGGGGGGTGTAGGAGGAACACTAAGGCCAGGCCAGGCCTGTCCCCAGCCAGGCCATGGCCCCTGGTATCTCCCTGACAAGCTTGCAAGGAAAAACTCGAAATTAAATGATGGTCAGGCCAGCCGGGCAGCTGTCCCTGGTGCCTCAGCTAAACAGTGAGATGACAGTGAGCCAGGTGGGGGGAAATGCACCAGCTATGGCCTCAGACAGACCTGGGTTCAAGTCCCGACCCTGCCACTGCTGTGTTCCCTGACCCAAATGACTTCACCCCCTGAGTTTGGGTTCCCATCACCTGATCTCACTGGGTGGCTCTAAAGACTAACGGAGGTAAAATAAAGGGAGGCAGCTTGGTGTCCTGTGAAAAAAGGCTCTGTGGAGTCGGACCGGGGCTTCAACCCACTACACCAATTGTAACCTTGAGCAAATCATGGGTTCTCTCACCCGCAAAATAGGGACAGCAGCTACTTCCTAGGGCACGTGCAGAGGACTAAATTAAATGAGATGCGGCGTGTGGACTGCCGTGCACACGAGAACGTGGCAGTGATACGTAGGGGCAGGATGCTGGGAGAGACCCAGGTTCTCTTCTGGATTCTGCCTCCAGCTCTTGTTCAGACTTGAATACCGCTGTCCCTCAGCGGTGAACCTCTTTTAGGCTGCAGACCACTTTGAGACTTCATTAAGTTGTGGATCCTCTGCCCAGAAAAGTGCACACATGAGACCCCACAGATTTGGCAAGTGGTTTCAGAGGTTTCTGTACCTCCCGAAATCTGTCTCCCGATCCTAGATTAAGACCTCTGAGCTGATGGTTGCTCCAGTCCTAACCTTCTTTGTCTTTGTGGGGGGAATAGGGGTAGGGTCCACGTGCTTTACTTGTGTCTTTTGTGGGCCCAGCACCTGGATTCAGGGGTTGGCCCCAGCCTATGGTCCCACATCCTGGGGAGAAAGAGAAGCTATTATAAACAAGTTCAACAAGCCCCACGGTGGCTGGCTCACTCGGCTCACTTCCCCCACCCTTCAGGACCTCTGTGATTTGCCCCCAGTACCCATTGCTTCTTCCTTCTGGAAACAGTCCTCTCAACCCCCCTTGGGAACACCCCATCCATATCTCAGTCTGTGACTGGTGAGCTGATTCCCTGCCCACCTTCAGGAGCAGAATCTGATTGGCCACTCAGCATATCCCCTCCTCCTGGCTGTGTCTATTGGTCCAGAGGTGATTCAGGCACCCAATCAGAGTCAATGGGACATGAGAATATTCCTAGAGCTTCTGGGAAAGCAAGACCTTCCTTGTCTTAAATGGAAGCCTGGAAAAGATCTTCATTGTCCCCCTGAAGGATATGGTATAAGATTAGGATGGCGGCAGCCATTTCTGCTACCAGGAATGGATATGCAGGAGCTGCCCAAGGTGGGGTGTGGGGAGAAGCTCCATGCGGAGACTGAGGGTGAAGCTTACAACAGGGAAGTCAAATAAGAAAGATGGAGAGAAGCAAGGCTTCTGGTGACATCTTTGGATCTGCTGGATCAAGCCTCACCTGATGCTAACACTACCTCCAGACTTTAAAACTCAATAAACTCCTCTACAATGTGGCCATTAGACCCAAGTTTTCCTGTCACTTGTAACACAAAGCATCCTAACTGAAACTCCCTGCCAGCAGGACCAGACAGAGAAGATCAGGAAGGAGAGCTCAGGAGTCAGGAAAACAAAATTCTTCCAAAAGATACAGGAGATTGGAATCTCCATTCACCCACCTGGTCCTGAGGGAACTTCAGAAAAAAGCCAGAACTGAGAGAGTAGATGATTCTTTTGATTTTTTTTGTCTCGACAAGAGGAAATATTGGCTCTTTGGAGTTTGATTAATCACTGACTCCATTCAAGTCCACAAATGTTTCCTGAAAGCCAGTCATAGGCGGGACATTCTGCCAAGTGATGGAAGATGCACACACAAACAGGACGGTCCCTACAGTGGGGAGCTCCCTGTCGGTGAGGAAGACAGGCTCAGACAAAGCTTGCCTGACACCAGTAGGACCAGGAGAAGTGCTAAGATGGAGCAACGGACTTAAGGGCTAACGTGGTCCCAAATGCCAGGTGCGTTTGGGGAGCAGTCCCTCCATACCGAGCCCTACTGAGCTGTCCAGATTCTGTGTTCCCCGAAGCATGGGACGAGGACTGCGGCAGGGGCTGGATTTTAGGAGGAGCCGAGAATGGAGTCAAGTCACACTGTCTGGCTCAGATGGCGAGAAAGCTGCTCCCTATGCAGGTCTCTCTAGAGCCTCTGTCAAGGACACAGTCTCCGTCCTGTCTCTAACAGCTCCCAGCACCCGCGACCCCTCCTTTCAGCAGAGAGGGAGCGAGCAGGCATCCTCCTATTGCCTTCTGCAGGCAACAGGCTCTTGCTCCAATTTCCTCACGCTGTTTTGTTTTCGTGGCATTTATTTTAACAGTTGTCTTCTATTTATGGCAAGTGATATTGGCTTTCCATTTATGGGAGTGATAAAAAAGTTTCCTTACATTTCACTTCTTTAAGTTTTTTTTTTTTTTTTTTTTTTTTTTTTTTTTACAGAGAGCTGTTTAAAAGGAAAATATGAGATAGCACAAGGAGGACACAGATATGACCAAAAATTGTGAAGGTGGGGTGTGAGCAACCCAAGTTGGGGAAAAACTCATTGCACAAACACAGACTACCTACCTACCGGGTGCCAGGTTCTGGGAACACCGCAGGGAACCAAGCCGGCAAAACTCCTGCCCTCATGGAGCTTACAGTCTAATGGAGCAAAGTGGATAGAATGTGTGGTGTGTTAGATGGTGGTGGGCGGTTTGCATGAATTCAAAGCAGGGAAGGGAGCGCTGGTGCCTATACACCCGTCAGGTTAAGCGTCACTGAAAACCTGGCAGTCAGTGCAGTCTTGGAAGAGGTGAGGCTGAGGCTTCACAGATGCCTTGGGAAGGGGCACTGCAGGCAGGAGAAACAGAAGGACCCAATCGTGTTGCTGTCCCCTCCTGGGTGAAGCTGGGTGTGGAGACTCCCCGCTGGTAGCTGGTCATGGTGACATGCCTCAGGAAAGCCCACATCAATACACTGTCCTTCTTTCTTTGGTATAAAAAAGCAAAGGATGGTCTGCAGAGATGACAGGGGTAGCTGGCCAGCAGCCCCTAGGGTTCCTGAAGCTTTACATGGCCCCACGCCGTGCACAGGTGTGGCACCACGCGTGAGATCAGGACGCAGCAGGACGGGGCCCCGCAGGGCTCTGAAATCATCCCCTTCTAGTCATCGAAGTGCCATTGACTTTAGTCAATAATCATAGGGGTGTTAAGTGAACTTTACTATTCCACGTCGTTGGAAATTGGTCATCTGTCTGTGGTCCGTCTGCAGCGTGGTGGGCAGCAAAGCCGAGAATCCCAATCATGGCTCCCCCGCGGTGAGCTATCTGCTTCTGGGCGGGTTCTTTTATTCTTTTGAGCTTTCGTTTTCTTGCATACAGAATGAGAGGAACACATTGAATGAGGTCACTTATACTGCTCTTGGCACGTCTGGTCAGTCGACAAACGTTGTCCTGGTCCTCCATCTACCTAACTCTGAGTTGCCCAGAACACCCAACTCCCTTCCACAAATGGGAGCAGCCAGGAGGAGGAGATGGCAGGAAACCCACTCATTCATTCAACAAGTTTTATTGCTCCATGCCAGGCACCGCTGCAGACACTGGAGGTACAGCTGAAAACCAAACAGACAGATAAGGTCTTGCTCCCATGGGAACATGTCATCAAATCAGTGCATGAGATTTCATCGAATCTTGAGGACCATGACGATGATGAGGGGAGCCAGCTCAGGTTAGGTGTCCGGGGAAGGCTTTGCAGAAGACGTGACATTGCAGTGAGAAGGAGTGAGCTTTGTAGGGGTTTAGTGGGGGCAGCCTTCCAGGCAGAGGGAAGAGCAAAGTTCCTGGGATTTGTCTGCAACACAGAAAGCCCAGCTGTTAGAGGAAGTGGGTGTCGGGGAATTTAGCACCAGAGGAGGGGGGATGTCAGGCCCTGTGGACTCGGGAAGGGGAGAGGCTAGGGAGGATGGCCGGTGACTGAGTGGACTGGGTGATGTGAGGAAGCCTGAGGTTTTCATCTGATGCCAGGGTCCCTTTGAAAGCATCTCTAGAAACCCCCAACTTGACCAAGACCCTGGGCTCCCGCCCACCAGGCCAGGCCCTGCCTGCTGCTCCCGACAGCCTCTGGGGTCAGTTTCATCTTTGACCAGACCCACGAGGCACCCACGTGCCGGCTGAATTTCCCTCCCGGTTGGAAGAAGGAAGGGATAGGGGGAGGGGGGGAGAGCAAAGTGTGTTTGTTGGCACGAGAATTGCGGCAGAAGCCAATGCTGGAAACCTTCCCAAGTATTTAGAAATTAAAATAATAAAAGAAAACTGAGCATATGGAGTTTGTAAAGTGCCGTCCATCTTCAAGAAGGGACGCAACTTGCTCAGAATTCACAGGAGAGCTGGGGTCTGGGAGAATGTGTCCATGGGGTAAGAATAGATACCTGCCTCTTAGGTGGGGACCAGGGGCAGGGGCACATGCTGTTCTGGGCCTTGCAGAGTGTGGGTATCCCCTTTGGGTTGTACTTTTGGAAGAGAATGTCCTCCATGTCTCCTCCCTAACCACATGGGAGTCCCCAGTTCTCCTCAGCCCAGGAAATGCCCCCTCCTTCCAGCTCAACTCCAAACCTATCTTTAATTCTTCTGCGTCCAACTCCAGAGTGGTCCTGTAGGCTCAGCCTCAAAAACACACCCCAATCCAGCTGTTTCTCACCTTCTCCCCACCTCCACCCCAGTCCAGCCAAACCAACAGCGGCCACCTCTGCCTGTTCTCCCAATGCCTCTCTTCTCACCCCAACCTAGCCCAATCTGTCCTCCCCACAGCCATCAGACGGATATCTCCCTCAAAGTCTCTTCATCTCACTTAGGATAAAAGCTCAGGTCTCCTCCGTGGCCTTCAGGTCCAGCATGATCCAGGCCCTAACTGTTCCCAACATCATTGGTCTTCCTTCTATTCCTCAAACAGGTCAAGGTCATTCTGCCTCAGGACCTTTGCACATGCAGCTCCCTCTGCCAGGAACACTTCCCCAGCCCTTTCTATGATCAGCTTTCTCATTCAGGTCTCAGCCCAAATGCCACCTCCTCAGAGAAGCCCTCCTTAGCCAATCCATCTAGAAGGCCACCTCTGAAGTTCCTATTGACATCACTCTGTCTACATACATCTACCACTACCTAAAATTCCCTTGTTTGTTGGTTTGACTTGTCCTTCTACCATGTAGGTGCCATGAGCCCTGGACCTTGCCTGCCCTCTTTCCTGCTGTGGCCTCCACTCCTGGAACAGTGCTTGGCCCCGAGTAAACCCTGCTCAGTCATCTCTTAAATGGGAACTGACTGAATGCAGGGCCACCTGGTTTATTTGGGCATCAACCAAGTGTTTAGGTAGCACCATGCACAGCCTTGCAACTGCTGAGAGGCAAACATTGCCTTGCTCAGGCCAAATTCACGAGCTGCGGGTGGAGCCACGTGGGCAGGAGTCAGGGCACTGCAGGTGGACCTGTTCTCAGCCAAATCGCCGGACACCTCAGCATGTGTTGGGGGCTTCCCTTCCCGACAGGGCAAGAAACCAGGCGAGAAACTTCCACTTGCTGATCCTGGAATTGGGAGCCCACCTGGGAGGCCCAGGTGCCTCTCTCCTCAACAGGTGCTCAGGTAGACCCAGCGCCAGGCAGCCCATCTGGCAGAAGCCAGCGAGGTGAGTGGCTGGAAGTTGTGGGCCTCAGGGCAAAAGAAGAAGGCAAGTGCCCTGTGAGAGCCTTTGAGGTAGGAGACCTGGTTGCCCGTGGACTCTGAGGGGCCTTGAGGGCTCTTGAGTGCCTTGGCCTGGGTGTGCAGAGATGGCTGCGTGGGTGTGTGCAGACACCCGTGGGGGGAGGGGTGGAGAGGACCTGCCCCCGGGGGTGGATGGGCCTGTGGAGGGGATGGAGGGTCCCCTCCCAGCAGCCCCTCGCCAGCCGCCATCTCTCCATCCTCCCCCTCCGTCTGGCTGCTCCTCTCCCGCTCTGCTGCTCGCTGGCCTCCACAAGATGGATTTTCCTGGCTGTGCCAATCTTGCTACCACCTGTTCGCGCTGTGCTGGAGCCAGCAAAGTGGCTCAGCTTCAAACCCAGAGCAGCTGGGAGAGCGGTTGCCAAGCCTCGCCGTCCCCCTCACCCCCCTCCTTTGTTGCAGCGGCGGCAGCTTGGGTTCCGAGTCATCCTGTCACCTGCTGTCATCTCGGCAGCCCCTTCTCTCCTCTACCATGGTCCCGCCAGACCCCTCCAGCCCTCCCCAGGCCTCAGCCCCTCACGCCCAGGCTTCAGAGCCTGGCACAGGAAGGGGCGTTCACAGCAACCCTCGCCACCCTGCTGCCCCTGCCCCCAGCCCAGACTCTCAATCCCCTCCCACTCCCCCACTTCCCATGGGATTCCCCAGCCTACTGCTCCCCAGAGACTTCCCCAGAGCTCCAGACAGAAGGACTGAGGCTTGGCACCGGGGCCCTGAACGAGACCGGAGGTGCCCAGCGCTACCCACTGAACACGTGACAGAGCAGGTGGCCAGAGACACCCCCAGGCAGAGCAAGCTCCTAAGATCCAGGAGAAGGAGGACTCTGGAAACTTCCTGCAGGAGCAAAACCCAACCCACGCCCGAGACCCAAGGCCCAGCCGGGGCCTGACCGCTTGCTGGCTCCCTGACCTTGACAAAGGCCCTCGGAACCTTGGTTTCCTTGCCTGCCAAGGGGCTGGGTCGGTGCCTGCCCACCCTGCCGTGTCACTGCGAAGAACAGAGGACTAGTGCCTTGAACGCCTTTGGGAGCAAGGCAAGGATATAATTAAACACATGCGTGGGACAGAGAAATACAAACTGTAAAGGGCTGTGCAGCCCGAGGAGCTGTTTTTGCTCTCTCTCACAGGGCGTGGACCAGCTCCCAGAGCGGCCGCGAGGCCCCAGTGGCCAGAACGCGTGCATGTCTGGCCCCCGGGAGAGAGATGCGGGCTGTGTCTGTCTGCAGAAACGCTGGCTCCAGCTGAGGGGGCATCTGAAGGCTGAGAGACAGACACATCAGAAGACAGAGCAAGACACAGGCAGACAGACAAATAAACACAGATGAAATAGCCAGCGAGGCCGATCGCTCTCCTGATGGGAACAGACAGGCGGCGGTGGCTGGGTTCCCAGTGCCTGGGGCTTCTCTCTGCTCCATCAGGACCCTTTCCTGCCTTCTGCCCTCACTCATCAGCAACCACACACATGGCCCGAGGGCACGCGGGTGCAGCGTCCACCCAGGCACACCCTGGTGCTCACAAGTCTGCCTCCCACAGCCATGGAAGAGGGGTGGGGAGGGTTGGACCCTCTAAATCCTGAGATGCTGATGAGAGGGAAATCGTCTCTGGCATGAGAGGGACGGAACCTTCCATTGGAGCAAATTACTTGGGGTCTGAGGAGGTGTGCCTTTGTCCGCGATAGGAATAGGAAACTTCAGGGCGTTTCCAGTGTGGGGGCGGGCTGTGGCAGGGGTAGGGAGCTAATCCCTGGGGATGAGTCATCATCAAAGAGAAGCTGAGAAGGTTGGTGGAGAAACCATGTCTGCTCAGGTTTATCAAAGTGTGTCTTTCCCCGGGTGCCCAGAGCTGGTCAAGGGGACCTGCAGATGAGCATAGAGCTCTGGGGGCTCCCAACATCATACAGGGGTGGGCTGAGCTGGGGGCACTAGGTCCGGAAGGGCATGGAGGAGGCAGGGCTCAGGCTGGCAGCCCTGCTTCCTCTTTGCCCCTGC
This sequence comes from Camelus ferus, assembly GCF_009834535.1. NCBI lineage: Eukaryota > Metazoa > Chordata > Mammalia > Artiodactyla > Camelidae > Camelus > Camelus ferus. The sequence continues at coordinate 3,417,371 of NC_045717.1, read as the reverse complement.
CAGGCATCCTCCCACAGCTGCCAGACTGCTCTTCCTAGGATGACTGCAGAATCGGTCCCTCCCCTGCCTAACTCCCTCTCCCCATTCCATGGTTTCCCATCGTACATGGAATAAAGCTCATTCTACCCGTGGGTCACAAGGGCCCTTGGGTCTGCCCTACCCACCTCTCCAGCTTCATGTCCTACTTCTTCCTCACTCAGCTCTCCATCCACACCAGCCTATTGTTCTTCCATCCCGGTCCCACCTCAGGGCCTTTGCACTTGCTGTGCTCTCTGCCTGGGATGCTCAAACCACCAGGGATCCCCCAACTTACTGCTCCCCAGAGACCTCCCAGAGCCTTCATTGCCTTCTTCTCATCATTTAGGTCTCAGTGGACAAGACTTTCCCCACGCCAGTTACTGCCCCCTTCCTTCTTCCGAGCACTGTCTCATCTCCCTGGGTTCTGCTCCTTTGTTTCCTGCATAGCACATATGTGGAATTATTTCTCTTGCGTGGTTTTAGTCTGACCCTGCCCAGTAGAATGCCAGCTCTTGTCTTGCTCATGGCTATTTCTCACTGTCTGGAGCAGAGCCTGAAACACAATAGACATTTAGTAACTAATCCCTCAGAGAAGGAGTGAATCCCAGAGGAAGAGACTGGGTGTCCTCAGAGCGGGGAGCACACAGCCAAGAAAGCCCCCAGGGCAGAGGGGACTGCGACTGAGCGCAGGCACGACCTCGAGGGGCCGAGACCGCAGACCCCGTGAAGCCAATAGGGTGTATGATGCGCATGTTCATTTTACCACGGGTTTTACTCAGTTTACCTCGCTTAATGTTCCTCACCTGAAGCTGGTGCATTACTAGCCCCACTTATAGATGAGGCAGTTGAGGCTTGAGAGTTTAAATCATGTGTCCAAAGTCACACTGCTCATAAACAAGGGTAGGGCTGGGACTCCACGTCACACTTCCCCTCTGCGGCATGTGACCTGCCCGCAGGTTAGAGAAAGGGCTTAGGGGCTTAGGGACCTCTGTCTCCCTGAAGTCACTCACAGTCACATTCCTAAAAGGGCTCCGCCTGCTTGAAATGTCAGCTGAGGGGAGCCACGGGCAGCAGGCTTACAAGACCCCAGGCTGACAGGAGCAGTGGCCAGGAAAGAGAAGCGAAGAAAGTTGGTCCTGCTCCTTGGTGGGCAAAGGAAGGGTGAGCAGGGGTCTGATTTATGACCAAAAAAGAGGTTCCTGGAGGAGACCTGTCCAAGCAGGCTGCACTCGCCCTCCAGGATGAGAGTAACTAAAGGCTTGAATCCGAGTCCTAGCCTGCACCTGGGACACACCTCAACTTCTGACCTAGCTGTCCTCCTGTGTGGAATGAAGATAACAATGCCTACCTCCCACAGTTGCTGTAAGAATGACCCTAGCCCTGTGTGAGAGTGCTTTCACAAACCTTCAAGGGCTCTACCAGTCTGCATTATTGAGGACCTGTTTGGCTTCAAGGGTAAGGAATCCATCTCAAACTGGCTCAAACTCAAAAGGAAATTCGTAGGTTCTTGTAACTGAAAAGTTAGAAAGGTGGGGGAGGTTGGCTTCAGGCATAGCTGGATCAGGGTGCTCTAACAGAATGACACTCTCTCCTTGTCTCTTTGTTAGCTCTCCTCTGTGGGGGGTCCCTCCTTCCACAGGATCTTGTCAATGAATGGCCATCGTCCACTCATGCCGGGCCGCCATGCTGACAGACGACCAACCCCACCCTTTTGAAAGAGCACCTCCTCTGTAGCCTTAAGTCCCAGCGTAAGTCCCAGGATTGATTTTCACTGGTACAAACTGGAGGCCCAGCCTGAACCAACCACCAGGATACTGGGAAGCCAGGATACTGGGATCTTTGGCCACCCCTGGAGCCAGGGAGTGGGACTGACTCCATTTAAACCATGAAGACTGTGAGTGGTGGTGATGGAGGTTCTCCAAAGGAAAAAGGGAGTACTGCTACCAGAAGAGGGGTCTGGGAGCCCAGCTGGCAAATAACAGACATTCACAGCAAGACCAACGGTGGCATCCTCACCCTTCCAGCTGGCACTGTAGAGCAGCGGTCCTTAGGGCTCCGGGTTAGGAGGCCCCACCCTGGGGCTGCTCTGCGGGGGGAGACCACTCCCTTGGGAGAGTATTGAACAGAGCTGTTATGAGAGTAAAACAGAATCATTTCGTGAATGTGATTTGTAAACGGTGAAAACACGCTTCAAATGTTAAAAGATTATCCTTTAAGTTGTTTAAGAATTGGAGAGAGAGGGGCAGGAAATTATAGGATTTTGGAACCAAAAGGGGCTTAGAAATCACTGGCTGCCACTCCATCCCCCCCTTTTTTTTATAGTCATCACTATAAGACACAAGAAGAATGAGTTTAAGATGCAGATCACATCATGTCACTCCTGTCTAAACCCTCCCCTTTGCTCTTGAAATAGTCTATTTCCCCTTTTCCGCTTCAAGAGCCCTTGGGATCGGGCCCCTGCCCACTTCTCAGCCCCCATCTCCAGCATCCCATCCTGCCATCTCCTTGTGCCCCAGACACACTGCCTTTCCTGTGGTTGCACAAACACACTGAGCTCATTTCCTTCTCAGATGCTTTGCACTTGCTGTTCCCTCTGCCAGAAACACTTTTCCCCCAGAATTTTAAGTGGCTGCCACTTTCTCATCACTCAGGTCTCAGCTGAAACATCACTTTCTCGGACAACTTTGTACTGATGCCCCCCACACCTACTCTCCTCCACTCTCTTTCACTTTACCCATTCTATAGTCTTCACTGTCTGAAATATCTCATTGGTTTATTTGTTTACTTATTTTATTGCCAGTCTTTCTCCTGTCTGACACCCTCACTGGAATAATCAGATCCAAGAAAACAGGACCTACACATAGCACAGGGCCTGGCATATAGTAGGTGGTCAATAAATACTTATTAAATGATTGAGTGTATGGTTGGACAGATGGTCAGTGGATGACAACTGGGCGGATGGGAGGATGGGTGAGTGGGTGGGTGGATAGATGGGTAGGTAGGTAAATGGGTGGATGAGTCAGTGGGGATATGGGTAAGTAGAAGATGGCTGGATAGATGGGTGGATGGGTGAGTGGATGGGTGGATGGGTAGATAGATGTGCAGGTGGGTAGACGGGTAGATGGGTGAGTGGAGGGCTGGATGAGTAGATGAGTGGATGGATGGATGGGTGGATGGACAGATGGTGGATGGATGGGTAGGCTGAGCCCATGCCTTGCTCACCCTGCCTTCACTCTCTTATCTGTTTCCGGCCCTTTAAAAGAAGTGTGTCCAGTTACCCTCTTTACCCTAGGAACAGATCCGGACCTGTGGTCGCTAAAACCCCTCCGGACTCCCTGCTTCACACCAGCTCAGGCACTGCAGCCTCAGTGCCGCCCACTCTAGTTGCTGAATTCACCTGACTTCAAAACCCATTAAACTGATCACTAGGAGGTTAATAAAACCCTTTCCCTTGCATGGGCACACATCTTTCTTGCCTGCTGCCTGCTGCCCGCTGCCCATCAGCTAGGCCTGCCTGTCACTGTTGCCAGGAGCTGGGAGAGAGCTTGGCGGCCCCTTTGCCCTGGCAAGCCATGCAGGTGAGCTAAGCAGCTTTGTCCTCACAGAAGCCCCCAGGGAGCATGTCACTCAGTCCCTGCCCCTCCAGGGCTGCTCTTAGAGATAGAAAGTGGGAGGCAGCTTGTCTCTTTAAGGACTCCTCACCTGAACTGGGAGTCTGTGAGGTTGGCAGGGAGTGGCCGCTGCAGCGGGGCCACTTTGTGTGAGACAGCTTTGTGTGAGCTGCCCTGGTGTCTCAGCGACAGAGGCTGGAGGAGGGAAAGGGCACTGTCGCGACCTTGGCTCACTCCAACCGCTGAGGAGGAGCGGGGTCCAGGGGAGCGTTCGAGCAGATGGGGCAGCGGGCAACAAGCCTTGGGGGTGCGGCGTGGATCCACTGGGCTGAGAGTCCACATTCAGGGGAGGTTCTGACGCAGGTCCCAGGCCATTCTTAGCAAAAGGTCCCGAGGGCGAGGAAGGCTCCTCTCTCTACCAGGAAAATTCCATCTCAGTGAAATCTGACTGAAGAACACGTCAAATCTTCACATCATTGTTGAGTGAGGGAAACACACACACACACTGCAGAACAAAGCAGACAGTAAGATATCATACTGTAAAAAAATCTAAAGTCAAGCAAAATTACATCAAGTTATATCAACATATATACCTGTATACATGCGGAGGAAGACCCCAAGGGCGACACACCAGAATTTCACCAGCTGTCACTTTCCTGGAAAAACCTGATATTAAGTGGCATAAGGGTGGTATTTGTAGTCTTTTATTTTATTTTTTAGAAAAATGAGGTATTCATGTTTTATAGGTGAAATTAAAAATTAATTTTTAAAGCTATTCACCAAGGATGTAATTTAGAAGGTGATGGTCAGACTTAGCCCTTGAAGGAAGTGGCATGAACAGTCACGGAAGGACATGAGAGGGCCCCTGCTGGCATAGGAGCCCCCCAACCCATGGCAAGCTGGGCCAGCTGCAGGCAGACCCTGTGAGGGTCACCTTTCACCTTCGAGCATCCCCGGGACAGGTTGCCTCCAAATACCTGGTCCTCCTCGAGACTCCCTCCAAAATCCCACCTGAGGCTGGGGCAAACCCAGGAATCGGTTCCAGGGCCTGGGGAGCAGAGAGGGCAGGGAGCCAGTGCCTAAGGGAGCAGGGAGCGTTCTGCTCTGCTAATCCCGTAATGCCAGGGCTGCAGCCTCTCCGCTTCCACCCAGCCAAGTGACAGCATCCACGTGCTCATGCAAGGGGGTTATTTTATTAACCAGATAGATTAAGCATCTCTCCTTCTAATTACCAGTTTAATTAACCTTGGCACACAGTATGTACCCACCCCCGAGGGACTGAGTCAGAATTGCAGCACTGGGGGAACATCGCCCATCTGCTCAGCTGGCCCTCAAGGGACCAGGACAGCAGGCTATGAGGGCCAGGGGTCTGGTGGTACCAGGGAGGAGCAGAGGAAAAAGTGGGCAGGGGCTGTCAGGAACCTCTCAGGAGGATGTTGCTGTGGTTGCTGGATTCTAACAGGGCCACCTCTTCCGCAGCCCTTCTGGAAGTGACCCTGCGCGAGGTGATTACAGAATTCAGTCTGAGCCACCTCACTTGGGTTGCCTAGTGCCTGCAGGGTAACGATGGGCCCTGGGTAAAGCCTGGGAACCATATGACTTGTGTTCAGCTACCACTTACTGAATGGTAATGATGCAGATGCTGCCTTAAATTCCCTGGGCCTCAGTTTTCTCATCTGTAAAATGAGCACAGTGAGACCTAGGACATGGGACCACTTATGAGGCTTAATTCAGAGAACGAAGGTCAAGATGCCTTGTCAATTACATTCATTTATTCACCCACTTATTCATGCAGCACATGTTTAAGGAGCATGGACCAGATGTTGACCAAAGTAAGAAATGATGAACCGGGACAATTTGGAGACCAACTTCTCCAGAAATTGGTCAGCATCTGGCCAAGAGCCCCAGAGTCACCCCCTAAGTGTGCATGCACTAAAGCACACACATGCACACACACACACACACACATACACACACACATGCTCTTTCCTGACCTGTCATCCATGACACACTGCACCAGCACACACCTCACACACACTTGCACCCGACACACGGTTCACACACCTGCTCCTTCACAGCCACGAACAGAACACATACCATCTCAGAAACCCGCCTACACACGACGACTGTGTTCTCAAGAAGCGTAAGGCCAGAGATGTCACATTAATAAGAAGCACAGAGGCCCTGGTAAAGGGGGGTTTATATATTTATTTATTTAGAAGCTTATTAAAATCGTAACCTAGTCTCCTCCTTACTAAGGCAGTGTTATTGGAGCCCCCGATGTCTGTGTGGGAGGGTGAAGATGGGAGCGTGTGTATCTGCACATGCGTGAGGAGAAGCTTCTCGATGCGTTGTGGTGTGTAGTGTGCGCTGGTGTGTGTGTGTGTGTGTGCCTGCCCAGGTGTGGTGTGTCAGATCTGTGTTAGGCTCTCATGCTTCTCAGGACCTCTCAGTAGTGAGCGTGATTTTCAGCCTGTTTTTCACTATTGCCCCCACAAGGAGCCTAGCAGACATTTTTTTCCCTAACAGCCCCTCTTTGAAATTGTCAAGCCACCGATATGCTGTCTACCTGTTTATGCACTGTATGTAGATCTGTGCTTTATGCAGAGAAAGAGTCAGATTTTTTCACCTACTTCCACCCTCAAAGAACCAATTCCCACCCCCTTGGGACAACACAGCTCCTATTGAGAATTCATAACATAAAGCAAGAGTTTTTATCTCCGGGGGCCTGTGACCCCCCCCAAAATTGTGTACCATGGTTCCCAGTCTAGAAGGCCCAGCTGGAAACCTCTTAAATACAGATCCCTGGGCCCTGCCCAGAGATCCCATAGTAGGTCTGGGAAGGAGTCTGAGAAATCTGGATTTTAGCAAGCTCCCAGATACTCTGATGCCCTGACTGAGGGAGAGGTCTGGGGTGGAAGGGAGCTTAGAACCATCAGGGAACACCTGGACAGAGGGGAGAGAGTCTGACTGGAGCCCCCACTTAGTCCTAGAGAACTTGGAATCTCAACCCACAAAGGCTGGGGCCCTGACCCTTACAGCCTTGCTATATCAGAGCTGCCCCAGGGCTCTCCAAAGAGGCTGGGGGAAGTCTAGTTGCTGGACCAGAACCCCTCCCACTGACCAGGACTTGGGGAAGGCACAGTGAAGAGAATGTCCCCAACACCAGGGCTATGTAGCTGGAGACTGAGACAAACACTGACCCGTGTCTTGAGGGCCATTTTGCATCTGTTCAGTAGAGCCACACTGACCTGGGCCTCCCTTCAGGAAGCCCCAGCCTCCCCACAGGAAGCCCCAGCCTCCCCACAGGTCCAGGGACTCAGTGTGTTGGGCACCGGGAGAGGCAGTAGAAGCTTCCTCCGCCCTGCCCACCAGACCAGCCTGGGGACTGGAATGGGAGCTCCAGCTTGTCAGGGGCTGGAATCCTGTCTGGGAGTTGCCAAAGACCTGGTAGCAAAATCAATGAAAAATACAGATCCCCTACCTGGCCCTGCCCTTTGTGGGTGCCAAAGGAAAGCTCTGCCTCTTTGCAGGACTGGACCAGTGCCAAGCCCTAGCCCTGAGTGTCTGAGCGATCAGAACGCAGGGGACCAATTGATGCTCTGTGGGCAGTGGTCCAGCCTGGGGCTGCCGAGGGGCAGATGGAAGCCTGGAAGAGGGAGGGTGGGGCCATCGTGGTGGCTGAGGAGCAGGATGGGTGGAGTGGGGTGGGGGGTATAAGTGATTCTATGAGGGCATGATGGCAGGGGAGGGGAAAATGGGATAAGAGTGGATGGGAGATGGAGATGGAGGGGGCATAGAGAAAAAGCAGGAAGGGATGGACACTGTGGTCTGGTGGGGGAGCCAGAAAGGCATCCTTCTCCCTCTCTTAAGCTTTTAAAGGCATCAGAGCATCTTGCTAATTGTTCATCTCCCAGAGATGCTAATGAAATTAACTCTGCAAAATGCTCATCAGGTCATCTGTAGAGGGCATGGTGCCAGGTTTCCACTCGGTCCAATCCCATCCTCCTCCTCCTGCTCAGCTCCTCCTGCCCCTTGCTGATAATTCCCCACCCCCTCCTTTTCACACAGGCCCCTCAGCAGGGAACACCTCACCTCCAAACCTGCCTGAAAGTGCCCAGTGGGGACACTAGAAATCGGAGCTGTGTAGCCAGGGAAACCTCCGAGTCTGATATGCCATGGAGCTCATGGAGCTTGAATGGTTGTTTCTGGGTGTGTGTGTTTCTCTGGGTGTGTGTTTCTGAGTGTGTGCATGTGGAAGGGTGGGTAGCACATATATCAAAGGACCACATGTCTCTAATAAAACCATTTGTTAGACTGAATGTTCTTTCAATCACTCAGCAAACATGTCTGGAGCAGCATCTGGGTTTAAATCCTTGTCCCATCCCTTACAAGCTGAGTGGCTTTAGGCAAGTTACATCCCCTCTCTGTGCCTCAGTTTTTGTATCTACATAATGGGGGCAATAATGGTGTCTACTTCTTAAGGGGTTGTGAGAATTGAAAGAGACCAGGTAAGGAGCTTAGTCCTGTGCTGGGCATGAGTTTCAACAAATGCTAGGAGCTGTCCTTGGTCCTGGAGAGTTCAAGATGGGATCTCACTTCCTGCGTTGCGGCCACAGGATAGGGCCGGGCACAAAATTCTCAGTAGCTTGGGGCTGCATGGAGAATGGGCATGAAAACAGTCTGTGCAAGAAAGGAGTGGGGGTATCTGGAAGTGTTTTTACGTATACGTACACACATACACAGAACTTACGTGTTTTCATTGACTGGGTCCAATATTGATTCAGTACTGACTGATTATATTATTGATTGTGTGCATCTGTGTGAGTTGGGAGTGGGAAGTGCATTTGTGCTAGAAGCAGACACTGAGTGGGTGCTGGCATTCTGTGTGTGTGTGTGTGTGTGTGTGTGTGTGTGTGTGTGTGTGAGTGTTGGATTCGGGGCATAGGTGACTGTTAGGGCTCTGCGTGTGGAGGGACTGGTCCAGATATTGCTGGGGGTCCTGTGAAGGGGTGAGTTTTTAGTTCTCTCCCCTCTTAAACCCTACACATTCTTCACTTGTCTTATAATGCAGCTCTCCTTCCACCCCAACTTACAACTAGGAGGACATCTATGTCTTCTCCCACAGGCTGCAGCTTCCCCCAGTGGGTAGCACTGAGCCTTGCAAACACTAGGCATTAATAAGCACTTGCTTTATCTTAGGCAAGGCTCTATAACAAATTTTTATAAAGGATGGTTCTATACCATTCTTTCAAGTGAAAATGACAGAAACCCAAAATAGGCTTAAAACAGCAACAAAAAAGGCTCATATAACTGAAAAACCAGGGGTGTGTCTGGTAGCTTCAGGAACAGCTGGATCCAAGGGGCTTAAATGAAGAACCAGGACATACCCCCTCTCTCTTCTCCAGGCTCTGCTCTTCTCTGCCCAGCTTCGATCACAAGAATGTGCTCCTCCCATAATGGCAGCCCTAGGAGCACCCTTTTCCTCCTCCAAGCCCAGCAAAAAAAAGAAATTCTTTCTCTCCTTAGTTCCAACAAAAGTCCTAGAAGTGAGCCTCAGCGGCTTGGCTTTGGTCATATGTGCATTCTTGAAAGAATCGTGATTCAGGGAATAGTGGATGCTGTGTGTCCCAAAGCATGTGCCATCCTCTGGAACTGGGGTGGGGTAGCCCCACAAGAATCTCATGCACTGATGATGGGAAGAGGTGATCCCTCAAAAGGAAAGATGGAAAGATGCTGCTTCCAGAAGACAGGAGCTGGAGGCTGAGCAGTGGACATATAAGAATGCTGGGATCAGGGCAGGGGCCATCAAGAGCCAATTTTGGGTCACCAAGAACAAGGCCTTCCTGCCAAACTAATTTCCTGCTTGATTGGATTATTGGCCTGGTAGATCAGGGCAAAGCAGGAGACTCATGTGTCTGGGGCTCTACAGGGAATTTCCATTTATTTTGTGGGTACAGCAGTGGTGTGTGAGCTGAAGGGTAGAGTGATGTGATTGGAGGCTTCCCAAGTGAATGAAAGAGAAGCTGTCTTATTTCCCCATGGAACTTGCAAGGTAATGTAGAGTGAACACGCCAGTGGGATCTGTCCTTGGTACTGATCCCAGCCACCTGTTTAGTAAAGACTTGACTGAAAGTATGTAAGTATTTATCTGGGAATGACAGGAAGCTGAAGAAAACAGCGAGTCCCCTGCCTAACAGCCTCCACATCCTGAGAGGGCTCCACGTAGGGAAAGAGGGTTAGGTGTAATACAACGGAATAAAATTAGGGTGAATTGAAGTCTCTGCGTTTAAATTCAGAAAGCCAGTGACCAGGGTAGATGAATAACATCCAGTTGTTGGCAGCACCCATGGCAAAGACCTAGGCCAGCATTCCTCAAAGTGAAGTCTTCAAGCCACTGGCATCAGTAAAAATGGCTGTAGGGGATTTGTGGGGAGGGCTTAGTGAAAGCACAGGTTCCTAGACACCTCCCCAGACATAGGTGAATCAGAATCAGGATAAGTCAGGGCCTGGAGTTTGCATTTTAATCATTATCACAGGGGCTTCTGGCATATCTCCATGTCAGCTGTGGCCTCACCACGAGCTCTGAGGCCCCCCAGTTGGGAGGGCATTAGCAACACGATGTGACTGACCAACAGCTGACCGGATCCTTGCTTGTGCAGTTCACAAGGCCACGTAGGCAGGAGATGTGGCAACTTCCTCCCTTAATGAGGCGCCTTCAAAGGAGCAGTCCCGCTGGAGAGCACCTGCAGCAGGGAACTAGTGTGTTGAGAGTGCTGACAATAGCAGAACTGTTTGACCTGGAGGGAGAAAATCCAGGGTAGACCCAGACTTTGCGTTCTGTTCCAATCTTTTTTTTTTTTTTTTTTGCATAATTTTTTAATGGTGGTACTGGGGCTCAAACCCTGGACCTCGTGCATGCTAAGCATGCATTCTACCCCTGAGCTATTACCCACCCCCAAGACTTTGTGTTCTGAAGTTTAAAAAAAGTCTTTGGAAACAACGGAAGAAGAGAGGGGGCACACATGCTTGGTGTGGACCAGATGGTGAACCCAGTGAGGGGCAGAATTCCTGCTCCCTTGAAAGGAGACATTTCTGGCCAGCAGAGCAATCAGAGGTAAAACCCGTGCCCTGACACTGGAATATCGCAAGGGGGCTACGGACACTTGCAGGAGGGTCCCCCCTCCCCAGTCAGGGTCTGGCTCCTCCTTGCCTTCGAGTCTGGGCCTCAAGAGCAAAAGAGATTGGGGATGTCAGGAGCCCTCCTCTCTGGCCATCTACCTTTCGGTCTGAGACAAGCCCTTCCTGGCAGCCCTCCAACCTGCAATATTAACTGGAATTCAGCTGAGACACCTGCTCCCCTGTCTCCACAAGGGCACTGCTGCTCCTTTTCCTGACATGGCCCTGAGTACCACTTGGAAGGGGACAGCTGACCTGAGTGACTAAAAGGAACCACCCACGTGAACAGATCTGGGGACACAAAAACAAACAGGAAAGCCTGGAGGTGGGGATGAGCCAGGATGCCAGAGAAACAGAAGGAATGCCAACACGGCCAGGGCCTAGGAGGAGGTGCAGTTAGGCAGGGGGCAGCTCATTCTGGGCCTGGAGGCTGCAGTTAGCACTAATGCTGCTTTCCACATATTTCAGCTGCTGCCTTCCAGGCACGTGTTAGGAATGCACTTTCTGGCCCTCTTGGGTGGGGCCATGGGGCCAGTTTGGGCCAGTGAATTGTGAGTGGAAATAACATGTGTCATTTCTGGGCTGAGCCATCGATGGCTGGTGGGTATACCTCCAGAGCTCTTGTTTCCTCTCTCTCACTGGCCAACAGCATTCCTGAGAGTGGCCGCTTTGTCAGCCTGGGTCCTCGAGTGAGGATAAGTTGGAGCAGTAGATTCATGATGGATAAAATGAGAAATAAACCTTTGTTGATTTAAGCCACAGAGATCTGGGGACTGTTACCACAACATAACTTCATCTATCCCGCCTGCTACACAAATCGTCTTATTCCAGCTGAAGAGAGAGAGCCAGGGAAGTGAAAAGAGCAACCAAACTGAACAGAGAAAGAGACCCTTTCCTTTCCTGGACTCCAAACCTCATTTCTAAGATCTAATCCCAGAGTCAAACCTGCAGGAGGAAAGATAAGGCACATGGACATTGACAGGAAAGCTTGCACAGTCATCTCAGCTAGCCCTGCAATCACTGAAAAAGGCTGGCCCTGGGCATAAGGCATTTTCCTTCCCCAAGCCTCAGTTACCTCATCTGTATAATGGGGGTAATAATGTTTAACAGGACTGCATGTGAGGATCAAACCAAATTATAAACTTTGGCAGATGTAGCAGAGTCCAGCACACACCACTATATCATCTTATACCCCAGCCCCCAATCCCAGTCTTTCATTTTCATCTACTTCCCTCCAGTGCCCAAATCCCAGTTCCTAATCATTGCCCTCATACTGGGGCCCTCAAATACAGGTGCTGCTACTGTTTCGCCTCTCTCACCCACCTCTCTCCTGGGAGTGGAATGGGGCAGAGAGTCAGAGGAAGCTGCCTAGGCACACACTGCTCCCCCTCAAAACACACACACACACACACACACAGTCCAGTTGGGTAGATCAGGGCCCTCTGATACAGTGTACACACAAGCAACACCCAAAGCACAAAGTACACACAAGTAATCCTCAGAGCTAGTGGATATTTGTGGACATTTTCATCTGGGCTCACATGAAGTTAAAAAAATTTTTTTTTAATTTTAGGTAAAAATTTTAAATCAGAAATTTTCACATACAGTGGCTTCTATTGAAAATTTGGAGTAGGGAGAGGATAGCTCAGTGGTAGAGTGTGTGCTTAGCATGCACGAGGTCCTGGGTCCATACCCTGTACCGCTAAACAAATAAATAAAAATAAACCTAATCGCCTCCCCCCAAAAAATACCCACCCCCCCAAACTGGTACCTGAAAGAGAAGAACCAGCTGCCTCTGTGGATGGAACCCTGTGCCCAGTCCCCAGAGCTGCCATTGTCTCTTTGGCGCTGAAGCCCAGCTTCTGTAGATAGGTATTTGGACATTGGCTGATGTTTTTCACAGCAGAGTTAAGAGGAAAGCAAAACATTTCTCACAACCCTTCTCTATCAAAAGTGGGAAACAAAAGACAGACCGAGAGAGGGCCTCGTGTTTCAAGAAACATAGGAGAGCTCATATCTCTTTGTGGAAGCGAAGACCATTCTTATATCGCCCAGCGTGCAGTGCGCAGCATCAATTTATATTATCGACTGGCCCCTGTAGGCGTTTTAGGTTGCCACCCTACCTTCTCTCTTCTCACCCTCCTCCCGACCCAGAGTAGGACCCTCTCTTTTTCTAACCACTCTCCCGTGCATATGGTGCACGTTTGTCATTTCCTTTCTCCTTCAAGGCAACCCTCTGTTTATTTTAACCCGATTAGGGAATGGGGGTGGGGAACAGAAGACTCCAGCAGCGGTCTTTGCTGGCGGCTCCGGGAGACGAAGTGACTTGCCCAAGGTCAAAGAGCTAGAAGGCAGAGGCTTCTAGACCCTACCCCAGATCTCTCTAGCTCCAAAATCCCGGCTTGTTCCTTCACGCCCACGTCTCAGGCGCGGTGCGCGCTCGGGGCGCAAATACCGCGCGCCCTGTGGGTTGCGCTGCGTCCTAGGGTTGTTCTCCTAAGGCGAGCAGGGCCGCGAGGTTAAAGAAACCTTGGGTCACTGAGAGGGCCGTCAGGCTACGTGCCTGGTATTGCGGGTGGCCTTTAATCTGGTCTACCCGGGTACCTCTGCGCACAAGCCAGGGCCCGGGCACTCTCCTGCAGTCCCCTATCCAAGCCACGAGCAGGGTGGCATACCGCGGCACACTGACAGCTTCCGAGCGCTGCCGGAGGCGGGGAGTGGGGTGGGGTGTGGGTAGAGGACTGCAGCAGAACCTGCCCCGGGCACCCCTGTCCCGGGCGGCTCTCTGCAGCCTGGCGCCGCGCCGGGGTCGCCGCAGCCCTGGGCCCCTCCCGGGCCACCTGTGCGCAAGCTGGAGGGCCCAGGAGAGCCCGGATCCGGAGAACCGATCCACTCCGGGTTTCAGATTCCTGGCCCAGTCCCTGGAGATCGCGCGGGGCGGTGGGAGGCCTCCCCGCCTACCACCCCAGCCCCTCCCTGGGGGAGCCTCGGGCATCGCCAGGAGGGATCCCCGGAGCTGGGGGTGGCCCGAGCGCGCCGCGCGGAGCGGCCGGGCCCCTCCTTCCTTCCTCCGCCCCGCCCTGCCGCCGTCCCGCTCCGCTGCTCCAGTCCGGGTTTTGCCGCGCCCGCCGGCCCGCTCCCCGGCTGCGGGCTCCGCGCGACGGCTGGCTTGGTGCGCGGCGCGGCTGGCGCTGCGCTCCGCCCCGGCTGCATTGCTGCGCTCCCGGTGCCCAGGGGAGCCACGCGCCGCGTGCGCCCCGCAGCCGGCCGCCCGGAGGCAGCGCAGTCCGCTGGCATGGGCCCCCTGGGACCCCGGGGCTGGGGCTCTGGGCTGAGGAGCTGAAAGCCGCCCTCTGGTCCGCGGGGCCCCGCGCCCGGCCCGCCCGCCAGCCCGCGGCCATGGCCGTCCGGCCCGGCCTGTGGCCAGCGCTCCTGGGTATAGTCCTTGCCGCCTGGCTCCACATCTCGGGTGAGTCACGCGCGCGCTTTGGGGAGGCTTGAGGGTGACCGTGGGCACGAACGCTCTCTGCTCTGGGGGTCCCTAACCCGCGCTGCCTGACCCGGCTGGGAGCCCCCGGAGGCCAAACTTTGCGAGGCGGGACGCGGGGGCCGCCTCTCGCTGCTGCGCAGCTTCCCCGCGCACTTCCCCGGAAGCCTGGGTTCTGCCAAGTCCAGGAGCAGCTGTCAGCGCGTGGGGCTGGCGAGTGTAGACGCCCCACGTCTCCAGGCGGGGGAAGTTCGCTGGTTGCCCTGCCCCAGAGCAGGGTCGTGGGGTTTAGATCAAAGCCCCAGGGAGTCTGACTTGGACGGTTAGCAGAATAGTGGATTTGGACCACATCCCAGTGCTTAGGAAATTGAGGAGGGGGTTTAAGATACCTCTTCCCAGCAGCATCTGCCCCAAACAGCTACTCACAATTCCCAGCTTGGCACCTGGCCTCTGCCCACGTCGGGAACACAGTGTCCTCCTCTGTCCCCACCACACAGGCTCGCACACGCACACACTCAGGCGTGGCGACGCTTACACCAGCCCCCAGCCCTTGCAGCCCGTACAGTCAGCTCCGCGGCCCCCCGGCCCTAGCTGGGGCTCCTGGCCTCCCTGGTGCCTGGGGGGCCAGAGTTGTGTGCGGTAGATCCATTACCGCTTCCCCCTTCTTTCTCGCTACACAGCCCTTCTCCCTCCCTTCGTGTCCCTTTGGCCACCCTCACCTGCCCCATAACTCAGCCCTCAGCCCATCTCCTGGGGTGGGGGTGGGGGGTAGTTCCCCTGTGCATCCTTTGTCTGTTCTCCCTGAGCTTCCACCTAGGCTGACTGAGATGCTGGGCCTCCTGATCTCTGACTGCCCTCCATGCACTTAGCAGAACTGAGCTTCTGTGTGCATGGGAGGGGGTTATCTGTGTGGTGAAGCGGGGCATGGAGCTTGGCCTAGTAATCTTGATTCTTGCTGCCCTGAGACCCTGGAGGGTGAGCCTGGCCAGGCCATTGTTAATCCCAGAGGTATCAGAAGGGAACGCTGGGGTTCCTGAGATGCAAAGCCAGACAGACTGGAGATGAATGAATGAAAGCTCAGAAACCAACCAGATGATTGAGGCTGATGGCTGTTTCCTTCAAGGGTCTCTGCGTAGCACCTCCTGCACCCACCACTGCCTGGCCGCCGTTCCCATCCTGCCCCCTCAATCCTCCCTCCACCCCATCCCATCCAGTCTCTCTCCCTCTCCATCATCCCATCACTGCCCCACCCCCACAAGTCCTCACTTTAACAAACCTTTCTGCCCCATGACCTCCCCTCCTCATCTTGACTGAGCTGGGAGGCTGCACTGCCACTGGGTACGTGTCCATCTTGCACACACGTGCGAGCTAGGAGTGTGTGTGTGCATCACTCAGGGGGTGCAGGTTGCACCACTGACCATGGTGAGCTGGGGGTGTTCATGCTCCTCACCCAGGAGAGGTGTCGCTAGATACCCAGAAGGTACCCAGGAGATGTTTACTGAGTCGGATGTGTGCCAGAGGGCTGTGTGGTCATATCTGCACATTGCCCACGTGAGCACGTGTGAGGGCTGTGGGTGGGCATGTGTGCCCTGGCGATGCTGAGGGGAGGGAGGCTGGCGGTCTGTGCAGCCTGGGTATGCGTGTGGCCAGATGAGCGTGTGTGACGGCTGGCCTGCTGCACGTGTGTGCCGGTTGTGAGCGGTTGCACAGGTGAGCTTGTGTTGATGAGAGGGTGCCCTGTGATGGGGATTCAGGGTGCCGCAGCCCAGGGGGTGCCGCATGGACTCCTCAGGAGGCCATAGAGTCAGGGGACCGCATCCCTGAGTCGTGGGGCACCTGTTGGGGCCTCCTATAACGTTGCCCAGGGAGCTGGCAGATGGGCACCAGTGCCGCAGGGCTGCCCTGAAGCAGAACCTGCCTCTGGGCATTAAGTCTCAGGTCTATGTGAGGGGCTGCCGAAGGGTGGGAGGCCCTTCTTTTCATCTAGGGTCCCTTACTGCCGTCCCCCACAGGCTCTGGGCACATGTACCCAGCAGGCTGGCCCTGCGCTGACCCCAGCTCCTCCCGCACCGCCCATTCAGCTCCTTGGCAACAGCAGCCAGTGAAAAATGTGTCTGTGAGTGGCTGAGGGAGGGACGGCCAGCCAGGCGGCAGGGGGCGCCGGGGGCCAGCACAACCGAAGCCTCCCGCTCCCCAGGCCAAGTGCCCACCCTCTGTCTCTTGATATCACACAAAAGCCTGTCCCTCAGGCACACTCACCGGGGTGGGCCCTCTCAGTGCCCGCGCATCCAGGTTTTCTCACTCATACCCAGTTACCCAGCTGGCACCTGCCCCCCTCCCCCCCTGCCCCATGGGCCACAACACCTGTCTGCCTCCTGGTCTCAGATCTCTGCACTCCTGAGGGGGAGGGGCCCACGGGGAGCTGGAGCTCCTACAAGGTGGGGCTGAGGGGCACTAAGCCATGGCTTTGCCCATCCTGACTCGGTGGCTGCTGCCTCAGGCCCCTCCTCCCATCCTCAGGGCTGGTCCTGGGCCCCTCTTTCCATCCCTCGCCCTCAGGCTGGAGCAGTTGGTTGCAAGGAGGATGTCAACTCTTCAAGGCTGAGATATCCTGCTGTCACTCACCCTGCCTTGGGATGGGGGTCTGGGCTTTGGGGCCCCCCGCAGGCACTCCCAGGAGAGGGCTGGTCCTCTGACTGACCTGCCTGTGTTGGGAGGCCCTTAGGAGCCTGGGGATTGGCACTGATCCAGGGACCAAACTCCCAGCCAAGAGGCACTGGCCTGGTTCATAGGAGCAGCCAGCTGTGGCCTCAGCCAGGGGCCAGGACCCCACTGTGTCACATCCCTCCCTCCTGCCTAGTGCTGCTCTGGGCCCCAGACCTGCCAACTCAAGCCATGCAGTCTCAAGGCAGGAACTGCCCTCAGCTGGGGTGGGGGGAGGGGGGACCTCTCCAGGTGAAGGCCCCAAAGCTGGGCTTGGCTACAGCTACAGAAACAGGTATCCACACCCACGCGTGCCGGGCCTGCTCCTCCCAGGCCACCCCTCTCCTGTAGCCCCCTCCTCCCAGGGGCCCTGTCATTCCCCCTCCCACTATTCCTCAGCCCGGAGCTGGAAACCTTAAAGCCTCCCTCGGCTCTAACCTTCTCCTTCACGCTTCATGTCTAATCTGTCACCGAGTCCTCCAGCTCAGCCCTACTTGTGACTTTGCTCGTGTCCCTCTCCTCCTTTGTCCCCTCCCACCACCAACCCTTTCTCTCTCACCTTTTCACCTGGACCAGTGCAGGACCCACCCCCACTCAGCCCCCTGCTATGCCTCCTTCACTTAGACTAATGCCCCTGGTGCCCAGGATGGAACCCGCTCAAAAGCCTTCTGCAGCTCCCCTGTGCCAGCAGGTAAAGTCTGAACCCCAAGCCCAGGGGCCCTTAGGAAACACCTGCATCTCCACACATCACTGGGTGGATCTGTTGGCAGGTGGGGTGCTCCTCCCTGGCTCTGACTACTGCTGGGCTGGGCATCAAACCCCCAGACAAGCTCTGGCTTCCACACACTGTACCTCCCTTGCCTTGCAGAACTGGGTATCCCTGGCCCTGCCAGCCACCCTCCCCATCCTACACCCCAAAATCCTCAGCTCTTTTCAGATCTTGGCCAAGCTCCCCTGCTCTGCCAATCCCCACTCTTCTCATCTCAGCCCCCAGCGTCAACACAGCCCCCCCCCCAGGGGCCTCCCTCACTCCCCCAGGGCCCATGCAGGGGCCACAGCACAGCACACGGAGGATCTTTGAGTGGGCTCCAGGACAGAGGTACTGATTCTTCAGCCCTGGAGAGGCACGTGGGGCCTGGGGCATCTTGCCAGAGGCATCTGGCCCGAGCCACCTCCTCATTCACGCCAGTGCTTCCCACAAGTATTGCCTTTGTCTATGGCGCTGTGACCCTGTGACCCTGTTCTCAGCCCTCAACAGTCAAGTGCTTATTTTTTTTTCTTTATTTCCTCCGCTGGAGTTTGGGTTCTCTGGCTAGGCAGGGAGGCTGCTGCGTCTGGGGAGGGGGAAAGAAGTTCGCTCTGTCCACCTGGGCAGCCCTCCTCATCCTTGTGCCTGAACACAGACTGCCCTGCTCCAGGGAGGCTGGAGATGGCTGCTGTCCAGGGCCGGGGCGGGGGACGTATGCCCACGTATGTGGAGTTGGAACCTCCCTGCCCACCCCCACCCCTCCCAGGCAAAGATGTTCCCAGAGGAGTGTCTTCTTGTGTGAATAATGTCATTGTGGCCCCCAGACCTGCAGAGTCAAGCCCCTGGAAGGTAAGGCTGAGGGATACCGAGCGGTTGTCCATCCTGACCCCAACAATCTGTGTGGGTGGCAGCTTCCTCGAGCCCCACCCACACCTGCAGGGCTGGAGTTGACACCAAGATGGGGTGCTCTGTGCAGCACCTCCACAGGGCTCCTGGTTCCTGAAGTTGAGCCCCAGCAGAGCCCAGCCCCTGCGCCCCAACCATCCCCACCACCCAGTTGGGCACCCAGCTTCCTGCAGTCAATTCTGCTGGCCCACCCCTTCCTTCCTCTTGTCTCCCCCATGGGAGTGGCATCGAAGGGTCCCCCTGCCTTCTGGGGAGCCTTGCCCCCCTCTTCCTGTCAGGTGGACTACAAAGGACAGTGCTTTGGAGGCAGACAGGCCGGTTTCAGTCGAAGCCACCTGACCTTGAATGAATAACTTTTACTCTCCCAGCCTGTTTCCAACTTTGTAGAATGAGGTCACGTCTGCTTCCTGGGGATACAGTAACAACTTGATGGGCAACACAGAGCACCCAGGGTGGACAGAGGGGCGGTCTTAAGCTGCATCGGGACCCAAGCCCACACGTAGGAAAGAAGATGGTCTCCGTATAAGCTGCTTCACCTCTTGCTGCTCCAGCCCCAGGCAGGAGCCCCTGGGAGAAGTCATTGCTTCTAGTTGGAAGAAGCCCCCCCACAACCCCCCAATCTGTACACACACCACCCCCTGCAGGGACTTGGGCCTGATTCAGATACCAGCTCCTCTGATGTGCAAAGAGCTTTGTTTGTTTGGGGGTTCTAGGAAGATGATGATTTGGGCTCAGCCTGGCCTGGAACTGTGTGCTGATGATCCACTCTGACACACATAACATGGCAGCAATATGGGAGTAGGGGCCCTGGATGGACCTCAATTATAGTCCCGGCTCTGTCATTTGATTACTGTGCGATCTTGGACAAATCACTTAACCTCTCTGGGCTGTTTTCCTCTTTGTATACCAAAGAATTAGACTTGATGACTATTAGGGGCACAGGCTGATGCCCAGGGAGGCTGCCTTGTGAGTCTGGGGTGGACTGTGCACTCAGCACCAGGCTCCCCCAGGAACCACTCACACCTGCCCAGCACCTGCCAAAGCCACCAACCACCCTGGCAGCAGCTGCCTGCGTTGCCTTGGAACCAGGTGGGTGCTGCAGCAGGGCCAAAGGTGACTGTGTGGCAGAGGTGGGAATTGTAGAGTCTTAGCACCCAAGCAAGGACGCAGGGCCCTGCTTTAGCTGGTGAACACCCTCAATGGCAAAAACAGGCCTTCTCAGGGCCCCCCGAAGGTCAGAGTGCCACCCTCTCCCCAGGCACTGATGTCAGATGCCGCAGGCAGCCTTTGGCCCCATGGGAGCCAGAACCCCAGGCACATGGAGGAGGTGGTGGGATGGTTGAGGTGGCATGCTCTGGGCTCTGGGTTTGGACCAGGGCTGGGACGAAGCATGAGACAAGGGAGGTGCCTAGGGTGCAAAATTTAAATCATGAAAGTACAGGGTCGGCCCCTGAGAATGAAGGCCTCCTTACATTTTGTGCCCTTGGCACCCCAATACCTCCCCCTAGTCCTGGCTGTGGATCCAGCTCCTCTGTGTAGTTTCCTTGTCTCTAAAATAGTCACAAAAGGACTTAACAGGGTTGTTGTGTGGATTAGGCAGACAATGCATGTCAGTCCGCACACAATAGGTGCTTAATAAATGTTAACAATTGATGGAGATGGATACAGCAGAGGGCACTGTTCCACTCTCTCCGATGGGGAGTGGGGGAGTCCTTGGTGTCCTCTTTGTGGGGTCCAGGTAAGAGGGCAGAGGCCCAAGGGGAGGCCTCCATTGGGGGATGGGGACAGGCCTGGCGTCTTTCCTCTGCCCCCTTTGACAGCCAGGGACAAGCCATACAGAAGTCCCCTGCCCCTCCCACTCTTTGGGTGTGATGTTGGCTGGGCCATCTCAGCCCTGTTTGGGATGGAGGAGACAGGGAGGCTCATAGCCATCAGGAGAGGCCTGAGTGGCAGTTACTCCCCAGAGCAGGCCCCAAAGGGCAGGTTTTAGGTCCCACTAGATGGGGGAGGGGACCCTGAACTTCCTGCCTATGAGTGCACCATGGTGAGAGCACCAAGGGCCAGTGCCCTGATGGATGAGTCCCCCAGACTCAGGCCTCTCCCCACACCTGGATGTCAGAGCCGTGTCCCTCTGGAAGGCTCAGGGTCACCTTGAGCTCCAGGCAAATACACAGCTGCGGTTTGGGGAGGGGGAGTCAGTCTAGATGGATCCTTGGAGAAGGAGCTAGGGGCCCTGTATCCCACCTCTGCCCTATACCTCCCCAGCCAGGGTGGCAGGTGGGGCTCCCCGTTCCCCCACCCCTCGCCCGCAGCGTGTCCAGCCCAGAGCCTGCGGGGGGGTATACCCCGAATTAGACCCTATCCCCTCCTTATTGGAAGAGAGACAAGAGAGTACTATGTGGACTTGAGGTGCTGCTGGGTTTTTCCACATCTGCATCTTTCTAGCCCTTCTCGTAACCCCACCCCCAAAGGAAAAGGGGTACCAGGCACTGGCAGGTAGGAGTGATTCCTGATCTTCCCAGCGCGACCGGAGCCTCCCCCTCTCCCCAGAACAACCCCCACCCCGCTGTCCAGGTAGCTTAGAGGGCGGGGGTCCAGGGCTGGAAGCAGGTCCCAGGCCAGGCGAGCCGCGGAGCACGTGAGCCGCCGTGGGGCGGCAGGTGCCCGAGCCAATGGGAGCCCGAGCCCAGGGGATTAGCAATTAGCCTCTGCGCCCGCCCGCCGGGGCCCTGGGGAGGGGCGAACCCCCGGGGGCGTCCCGGAGGAGGAGGCGCTGAGCGTCCAGCCCTGTGGCCCCCCGCCCCCGCCCCGCGCCGGGTATTGAGTGAGCGGTAAACTCGGCAGCCGCGCGGGGAAGGGGCGGGATCCCTCCGCCCGCCAGCCCGCCCGCGGCCGCCCGCCGGATTAGCGGCTCTTTGTTCGGGGCCTGTTAACAAGTTCCTGGCTGAGCGCTCGGTTGCCGCCCGGGGAGCGGGCATCCAGCCTCCGGACACGGTGGCTCCGCGGCGGCCGCCGCTCCTGGCTTCCCGCGCACGCTGGACCGCGGCCCCCACCCGCGCCGCCTCCCCCGGGGCCCGGAGACGTGGCTGAGCGGTGGGCCCCTCTGGCGGTCTGGTGTGTTGCGTGCTTCCAGAGCTCCCGGGCTGACCTCGCAGCGGAAAGGAGATTGCCTGAGCACCTCCTGTAGGCCAGCGACTTCAGATGCACCGCTGTGGTCTGTCCCATTTTACAGATGAGGGAGGGCCCACTTCGGGAGTGCCGAATGGGTTAGGCAGGCCTGGGGTTCCAACCCAAGTCTTTGACATCCAGACTCATTCTCCTTCTGCTAGGATTGAGGCCTGGGGCGGGAAGAGGAGGAGGCCTCGGTAGCTGTAAACTATTGTATCTTTTATTCTTAATTAACTTGATGATAATGGGAACTGTGGCCAGGGCTGGGCTCTACCTGTGTCAACTGATCAGAACCTCAGGACAGCCCAGGAGGTGGGTGAGGTTAGTCCTATTTATTAGATGAAGACACTGAGGCTCAGAGAAGTGTTACTGCTCAGCCTCACCGCCCTCCACCCACATCAGCGGAGACCAGAACCCTGTCCCACGTGTCCATTTACTGTCAGAGCCTTTTCTGGTGTCCCATGGACTTGAAAGACTACTGGGGACCACCTTGCTCCTCTGTGATCTCAGGCTAATCCCCTTACCTCCCAGAGCCCGTTTCCCCCCTACATCCTGCCTCCGGACGCCACACCCCACCGGGGTGCAGGCACTTTCTAAACCTGGATTGGATTGTCCAGGCCACAGGACTTTGATCATAAAAAACCCCTGGGGGTTAGCTTTCCAACTTGTCCACGGCCACACATTTTCAGGTGGCTGGGGCTGCAACTGTCTTATAGTGAGGTGGAATCCTTCCCAGTAAGCTCCCCTGGATGGTTCCTGGCTTCTCCTTCTGGCCCTAAGACAGGGCTCCATCTGCCCTTTCCCAGGCCAGGCACCTCCTGTCCTCCCAGCTGTTCCCCATGGTTCCAAGCCCCCTTCTGTGTCCCCAGCATCTTTATTACCTGCCTCTGGATGTCAGTCCTAGGAGCGCATCCCACTGTGACACAATGCCCCGGCATGGACTAGCATAGGATACTGTGTCTATTGCAAATTTTGGAAAACCCAACACAAACTGGGTTAAGGAAAAAAAACAAAGTATTGGCACATTACTGAAAGGCCAGGGGTAGCTCTGGCTTCAGACATGGTTGGATCCAGGGATAACAGTGTGACCAGGACTCATCCCCCAACTCTGCCCTGGTTGGGGGGAGGGGTGGGATGCCACTCTTCAACAACCCTTCACTTCACAGTCCCAAGGTAGCTGCCAGGAGTTACCAAGGCTGCATCCTTGCAGGCCCAGGCTAGAGGGCAAGAGAGAGCATCTCTTCCCGCAGCCAACATGCAGACATCCTGACCTTTCCTCATTGGCCCAACTCAAGTGCTGCTGGAGTGAGCCAGTCCCCAGAGCCAGGGCTTATGGTTATGCAGGTTAGCTTGAACCTGAGCCACCCGTGTCACTGTCCTGATCCAGGCTGTTTGCCACCACTCGCAGCTTCTTGTCCACCGAGAAGGGCTGGGCACATGGTCCTCAGATCTAACCAGTGTGTCATCAGTCCGTTTTACCAAAGTGTTTAATCAAAATGCTGAATAGCACCAAGGACACAGCCTGGGGCTCAAAGGTAAAGAACCAAGTCTGGATCAACATTAGCTATTTAATTGGCTGTGTTAGAAAACAATGTTGGCCATTCAGAAGGTTTTGCATGCCCTTAAATGTTCTGCCACCTAGTTCATATATCTCCATTTGTGGATCTTGAGATGTTTTATCAGGTGCCTGGCTGAAATCCAGACACAGTTTCCTGTCCAGCCCGGACCTGTGAGAATGGTAACCCTATGATAAGGGAAGCTGATCTGGTGTGATGGCTCCTTGGGGGTCCCAGTGGGTCTCTTAGTGTCCCTGCTTCCCTTGGTCACCTGTAGCTGACCAAGAGGTGCTAACAGAATCACACCTGGAGTTTGCGTGGGGTATACCAGGCTGTGGCTATTCCCGTGGACATTTGTTGGGCTTTGTATCTGTCCAGCTTCCATTCCCAGTCCCACCAGGACCCCCTGACCCCTCCCCGGTACAGCCTTAGTTGGCGTTTGTCAGGCCCCTTCATCTCGGCAGCAGAGCCCAAACGAGACAGGTGAGTAATTTCCCCATCCTGGTTCCTTTCCTGCTTCAGAGCCTGCTTTTTAAGCCTCTTTTCCCTTCTCTCAACAACCCAGTTTCTTGCCAGTATTTCCCCCTTTTTGCTTAAATTTATGAGAATCGATTTCTGTTGCTTGCACTCAAATAACCTAACAGTGCATTCACCAAATCCAACTTTCTTCCATTTTTGAAAACTAGGCCACAGCTCACGCATCTCCTGCCCCATGAGCTCTCCCACTCGCACTCTCTCAGAGGTCAGCAGCAGAGTTTAGCAGGTTCTCAGGCCGGGGCCTGGGGTGTGATCTATCAGGACCAAAAGACCTGAACTGATTCTTGACAACCACTCAGCCTGCCTTCATATCACCTTTTGGCCTTCAGTGCTTTCTTACTAGCATCGGTCCTGTCTCTTTACTTTGGTGTCATGTGCAGAATGGTAGGAGGTGGAGGCCCGCTTTGCAGCATCCCCCTCAACCGGTCAGAAGGCCCACCCTTTCCTGATCCTCTTCCTCCAAGCCCCTTCTGCCCTGTCTTACTTTGGCATTTCCCACAAGCCTCAGCTGGACCTGAGCTTCACCTTCCCTGCTTGTTTCTCCAGTCCACGCCTCTCATTGGTGGCTTTGTCCTTGGTTTGGGGCCATCTTTCCATGTTGGGCATGTCTGGTCAGAATCTGAGCCTACCTAGATGTCTTGCGGCTGCCCTGACACTTTTTGAGAGTCCTTCTTCTTCCAAATCTTTTGGGATCACACAGCCAGAGGTCCATCTTTGAGACCCACCTGATCCTCTCAAGACCCTATTCTTTTAAGAATGGGGTCCACTGTGGGGGAAACTTGTCTTTGGTGTGAGATGCCTGAAGCCTGGCCCCACATAGGCTAGGATGCCCTTCTCAGGGTGGTCAGCATTCCTTCCCCAGCAGTGATGTGCTGGTAAATGTTTGACAGTTGGCTCTCTGGGAGAGCTGGGGGATAGATTTGCCAATTTCCATGGTGTAAATACTCCCACGGTGGCCTATTTCAAGCTACCAATGTGATGTTGACCAGCTTGCAAAATTCCAGAAATTTTAACAACAGGCTGTCCTAAGACAGGATGAGCTAACTTGAGCACATCACTGTTCCCTGGTCCCACCCCAGCCCTCTGAAGAAGTGGTCACAGGAAGGGAGTGACAGGGACTCCTTAGACCTCGCCCTTTCGCACTCAGTGACCTCCCCAGCTCTTTGGTGGGTCAAGGGGTGGGGAGTCAGGCACTAGAGGGTTGTGGCTAAGAGTCGGGCTCTGGAGCTGATAGTGTGGGTTGGAATCCTAAACTGGATGTCCTTAGGTGATTTCAGCTCTCTGTGCCTCAGTTTCCTCATCCAGAAAATCTGAATAATGAAAGGCTCCTATCCTGTAGGGTTATGAGGATTAAATGAGTTATTCTGTGCAGAACACTTGCCCTGTGCCAGGCCCAGGGCAAACACTCCATCAGTTTGAGCTATTTGGGGACGCTCTGTGGACAGCAGTGGGGATGCTCACTCTTGGCCTCCCTCCGTGACACCTCCTGAAGGGGCAGGGGGAGGGGGTCCTTGGTTGACCGCATTGGCAGAGAGCATCAGGGCAGAACCCTGAGGGTCTAGAATCTTGGGAAGGTGCTCATTCTGGGGTGATGAGCATTCATAAGAGGGCCCTGAGAAGGAAGGCTGACGTAGTGAAGGATGACGCACCCAGAAGACTTGACCAGGTGTGTCTCCTGACAGCCTGGAAGCTGGGGTAGGTTCTCATGGACAGAGAGGTGGCAGGGGCCACAGCAACATTCAAAATCCCAGACAGGCCAGGCAAGGACAACCCCTCTGCTGATCTGCAAACTGGGCTATGGCTTCAGGGTTGGTCCCTGGCCACCCCCACTTTCCTCTGCTCCCAACCTGTGGGTGTCCCAAGGCCAGAGGAGGAGAGGTACTCAGCTGGGACCTTGGCATGGGGTGGCATTGGGCCAGACAGTGAATGGAGGGAGAATAGAGAACAGGCATTCCCTGGTGACAGCGTGTGTACAGGGGAGCCAGGAGGCGCAGCCCGGCTGAAGCAGACGGTGCCTGTGGGGGACCAGTGAGCGACAGGGTTGGCTACATCGTTGTGCTGGGGAGTGACAGGCAGTGAGCGGTGTTTAAGGAAGATTAATCTGGCAGCACATGGAGGATGGATGAGAGCAGGGAGAGGCTGGAGGCAAGGAGACCAGCCAGGAGGCTGCAGCGGTCATCCAGGCAAGAAATGACGAGGCCTGCCTTCCCAGGGAGCAGGCAGCGGGGGTGAAGTAAGAGAGATGGATGTGAGAGACATTTGGAGGGAGGAGCCTCTGGATGTTGCACGTGGGGGACGCAGGATGGGAAAGAGGCAAACATGATTCAGAGCTTTCAAGCCTGGGGAAGTGATGTCAGAAACAGAAAATGGACAGGGAGCCTCGATGAGAGAGAAGCTGAGAAAGCAAGAGGGTTCTGCGATGCCGTGCACTCCACCCAGGGAGCTCTGCCCCGTCAGGCTCTACCGCGGGCGCGGACGTCAGTCAGGCACTTTGACCACAAGCAACAGAAACTGGCTCTGGCCCAGAGAAGCACAGGGAAGGTAACAGGGTGCTCAGGACTGGCAGATGCAATGTAACCAAGGGAGAGACTTAAAATCATGTCCTAGGAGAGAAGTCCTCAAAATGTCACGGTGACAATGGGGCTGTCCTACATAATTCAAGGCCCTGAATGCAGGAGGGGAAAGTGGAGTTGCTTTGTTCCGTGTAGCCTTAGAGGGCAGGGTCAGGACCAGCAGGTAAGAGACTCGGAGGCTGAGAAAGATCTTCCCAACAAGAAGTGACACCAGTGGCCCTGGCAGGCGGGGAGCTCCCTGTCGGCAGGGCTGTTGAACCAGACCCTGTCCGGACCTGTCAGGGAGACCACGGACAGGTGGCAGGTGGCCTTGGTGATGCTCCATGGTAACAGGGAATGGGTGGGGCTTCAGCCCTGACTTGGGCTCCACTCCCAGCCCGACCCGTGCTGGTTGGCCTTGGCCTTGAGAAGTTTGGGAACTGGCCTTTCAGGAGGGATGAGCCCGTCTCATGGGAATTTGTCGTTTCTCTGGTGCTCGTTGTTTTTACTACTCAACATACGTTCTCAATGGCACAGCACTCTTCCTGAGGTGACCTTCTCCCAGTACAATGTGGTCCTGATGGGACTGTCAATCATGGGGCCCCATCCTTCCAACAGAAAGCTCCTGACCAAGCTGGCAGAGATCCTAGGTGCAGTGATTGGCCCAGGGTGGCCATGTGACCTGGGATGAGCCAATCAGGATCCTCCTCATGGCTTTTCTCACCTGGAGGAGGGGGATCTGCCTCTGAGGTTGGCGGCTATGAAGATGCAGTCAGAGATGTTGGGCCAGTGGCAGCCATTTCCCCTTCATAGATAGAGCCTGGCTAATGAGGCCAACGTGCAGAGATAAGCAGAAGAGGGAGACAGTTGGTGGCCCCGAGGCCCCAGAGACAAAGGTCCCTGCAGCTTTTCTCTCAATCCTGTGAGCTGCCCCCCAGCCTTCCCCACTGTTGAGCCAAGAACTTCCCTCTTTAGGTTTTTTTCCAGTTTCATTGGCTTTTGGTGCCCTACACCTGAAGGGGGCCTGGATCTCAGGAGGAAGATATGACCATGTGGGCAAAGCAACCACCCAGAGGTGGCAGTGTGCAGGGCATGCAATCCCCAAGAGGCAGATAGAACATTCTAGAAAATAGAGAGTTCACATGAAAGTCCAGATTTCAGGTTTCTCTAGAAAAATTAGATCTGGGCACTGAGAGCCCATTTTCCTGGCCAGGCAGGGGCTGAGACTTGACTGCCACCTTGGCAGGTGTGCACCCCACCACCCTGGGCACCCCTGCTGAGGCTGCGTTCTCCCCACCCCACACCCCACTCCTAGCACAGTGCCCAGGCTGTATGCTTTCCTCTCCTCTCCTCCCTTCCAGCTCTGCGAGTCTGCATTTGGGGCCTTAGATTTCATCGGTTCAGTTGAGGTGGCAATGGCTAGTTGGGTGGAAACGTCTGAAAGATTATTGGGAACCTGGGGCTGGCACTTTGAGAGGCAGTGAGGGTGGGAAGTGGACATGAGAGTCCCGTTCAGAAGGAGCTGGTCATGGGCTCCAGTCCCATTCTAAGGGGTGACTGGGGAGTGGCTGTGGCTGAGATGGAAAAGGAGGGTTTGGGGAGTGATTCTGAGGAAGCCAGAAGGAGGCTAGAGAGAGAGCATAGGAGCCCGGGAGGAGTTTAAAGTTTTGAGAGGGACATGGAGGCAGCTGCGAGAAAGGCTGCACGCAGACGAGGCCTGGAGGACACGCGCCGGGTTGAGGCCAGGAATTGCCTCCTGAGAGTCTGTGCTCGGGAGCATGGAACCAGCCTGCGAGACTAGGGACGGGGTGGGTGGGTGGCACGCGGTGGCCACTCAGGATGTGAAGAGCTGCGAGGGAGGGACATTAGAGCCAGAAAGGCTCAGGGTCCTTGGGACGTCAGAGCAGGAACCTGAGGGAAGGGAGCAGGTGCACAACGAGTGTGATTGCTCAGCCCTGGCAAAGCCCTTGCACACAGGCTGCAGGCAGCCTCAGAGGTGAAGTCACTGCCCGAGTCACACGGTGGCCCTGCCATCCAGGTCCCAGCCTCAGCCTGTCTGCGGGAGGAGTGGGGCAGAAGGCCCAGGGCCCCAGTGAGCTTTTGAAGGAAGCCAAGAGGATGGGCGGGGGGCAGGGCCAGGTGAGGATGGGGACACATCAGTCATTCAGTACGTGTTGATGAGGACCTACTGTGTGCCAGGCCCCAAGTTAGACACTACAGAGACACAGTGAGCAAGGCGGACGCCGTCCCCACCCTCAAGGAACCCACATTTCTGGTGGGGGGAGATCACTGTCAACAAGCAGATAGACTCAGGTAATGACGAATGCCTGTCAGGACTTGGAAGGGAAGCAGGGAGGGCCACGGAACCCCGGACCACGGGCCAGCTCGATGTTAGTCAGGCCTCTCTGAGGAGGTGACATGTAAGCTGAGACCCAAATGACAGAAAGGAGCCAGCCACGGGAGCAGCGGCCTAGAGGTGGGCATGAGCACAGGGAGTGGAGGTCCAGTGTGGTCTGGGGCCAGGGAAGTGTGGACTTGGGTGGAGAGAAAGGGTGACTTGTCTCTGTTCATTTATGCTGTTTGCCCCCTCAACTTCCTGAAAGGCATAGTCAGAGGAACTGAGTGATTACAAGGCCCTCAGAAGGCAGCATGGCTGAGGACGGTGACTTGGAGGTGTGGGTGCTGCACCAGAGAGCCCAGGCCTGGAGTGGTTGCACAGCGCCCTGGGCCCGGGGTCAGGAGACCTGCATTCAGAGGGTGGCCCTGGGGCCAGACGCAGTCCTCTGCCTCATTTGGGAAATGGAGAGGATGACCGGGCTTGGGCTGTCCTGGCTCTGGTCCTGAGGCCTTAGGATGGGGAGCAGGGGCAGTGGAGAGGGCGGGGAAAGGGAGGGTGTGGGGAGAAGGGAGGGTGTGGGGAGAAGGCAGGACAGGACCCTTCAGTACCATCCTGCCGCCCCCACTGCCTTCCAGTTCCAGATCCTACCCCGTAAAATGAGCTAAGGCGGGAAGTCCAATGAAGTTGAGATCCACCACTCCTAGACCACTTTGATCCACATATATATTTAAAAGTATATGGATTATTGAATATATAATTGAGGTGAACTCCATATAACATAAAATTTAACCATTTTAGAACACAATCATTTGCCCTTTTTTTTTTTAATGGAGATACTGGGGATTGAACCCATGCATGCTAAGCACACACTCTACCACTGAGCTATTCCCCCAACCCCCCAAATTTAACCATTTTAAAGTACACAGTTTAGTGGCATTTAGTACATTCACAATGTTGTGCAACCATCAACTGTATCTAGCTCCAAAACACTTTTCACCAGCCCCCAAGGAGACCCCATTAGCTGTCACTCCCCATTCCCCACTCTCCCCAGTCCCTGGCAAACACCAACCTGCCTTCTGTCGCTGTAGACTTGTCCATTCTGGGTATTTCATGTAAATGAAATCATACAGTGTGTGGCCTTTAGTGTCTGGCTTCTCTGACATAGCACGTTTCCGAGTTCCATCTATGTTGTAGCATGTAACAGTGTTTCAACCCTTTTTATGACCAAGTAATATTCCATTGTACGGATGGCCCACATTTGGTTTATCCATTGTCATCATTTGATGGACATTGGGCTGTTTCCACCTTGGAGATATTGTGAATGATGCTGGTCTGAAGAACTGTGTGCAAGGATTGGTTTAAAGGCCTGTTTTTGGTTCTCTTGGGTGCATACCTAAGAGTGGAGTTGCTGGGTCATACGGTAATTCTCAGTTTAATGTCTAGAGGAACCACCAAACTGTTTCCCTCAGCAACTGCACCATTTTATGTTCCCACCAGCAATGCATGAGGGTTCCAGTTTTTCCATATCCTCATGCTTATCTTTGAAATATTAAATTCTTGCAAAGCTGTTTTTCCTCTCTCTTGGTGCTCCAGCTTTTCTAGTGCCTGAGTTCATGTGGGGGCTGCTGCCGGGCCAGCCAGCCCTGCCAGGTTTGGCTTACATGGCCCAGGATGGGCATTAAAGGGCAGGTCCCGGGGACTGGGGCAGCTGGGGGCCCGCAGCCCTGCAGCAAGCAGTGGGTCCGGCTGGCTGTCAGGGAAGAGCTGGGCCTCTCTTTGCCCTGGGGGACCCTGTTTCCCTCCACCCCTCCCCTCTCTCTCTGCACATGCCCCCAGCCGGGGAGCTGCCCTCACCGCCCCTCTGCTCCATTTTGTTTGTGTGTCTCATCACCAGGATAAATGTAGCTACAAACAATGCGGCGGGCTGGGTACTAATTTGTCAGACGCAGTGCGTGGCTGTGATTCCGAATACATTAACATTTTCACATGAAATCATTTCAATTTTTAGTGATTAAGAAGTATTTGTTTTAAAGCATCAGGGTGATTTACTGCAGGCCTGAGGGGTGGCGGGGGCGGGGCGGGGGAGCCCCCAGGTGTGATGTCATTCATAGGCACCAGCACGAGCAGAGATCACACCAGTTACCATTCCACACCCACCTGTGCCCACCCAGCGTGGGCTTCCACGGCGTGAGGCAAAGAGGGCAAGTCGCAGGGTAGAGGGTGGAGACTGGTCCCCTAACCTCAAGCAGCAGCCGTCGTTCCGTCTTTGCCTCTTTGTGGGGCTCACCAGCGGCGGAGAGGGCCTTCTGTATTGACACATTCACGTATGTTCTACTTCCGCCGCATTAGGGTGTAAGTTTCTTGAGGGGCCATGGCCTGCTCACTGCTTTGTCCCTTGTGCCTAGAACAGTGCCTGGCACGAAGTAGAAGCTCAGTATTTGTTGGATGGATGGACAGATGGGCGGAAGGGTGGAAAGGGGTGGATGGACGACTGTGGGTAAATGGGTAGGTGGAGGGGTAGGTGGGTGTGCAGATGGATGGATACATGGGAGGGAGAGAGGATAGATAATTGTTCAGGGGGCACAGGAAACCCCTCACTGTACCATGCATCCTCTTATCCTTGAGTCTCGCTGTCTCTGGAACTTGAGGGACCCCAGCCCTCTCATGCAAGCCACCTCTGCTGGGCTGGCTTCCAGGCACCTGGGAAGTACAAGTTCATTAGCACTAGGGCTGCTGCTCACAAGCCTCCATCCCCTCCACTCTTCCTCATCACTCCCACTCTTTACAGCCTGTTTGTGCCTCCCTCTCCTAGTGGATGGGAGCCACTGAGGGCTCCCTAGTGCATTGGACAGACCAGCTCCTCCAGGACCCACCTGCTGCCAGCCTTCCTAGCCAGAGACCCTTTCCTCCCCTCCCTGGGGCTCCCAGGCAAGGTAGCCCTCTCCGGAGCAGTTCACGGAGCAGCTAAGGTCTGAGCATGAAGGACAGGCCTGCAAGGGACACATATACAGTGTGCTCTGGCATGTGTGTGTGTGTGTGTGTGTGAGAGAGAGAGAGAGAGAGAAAGAGAGAGAAAAAGAGAGAGAGAGAGAGAGAGAGAGAGAGAGACAGGACGTGCTCAGAGCTTTGCCAAGTGGAAATCAGGCCCCTGCAGGCCTCGCTAACTGCGGGGGCCACACCGGAACCCCTGCCTTCACCCTTCTGCACCTCCCAGACTTCTATGGCTCTGCCCCCCACCCCCGCACCCCCAGATCAGACTCCTCCCCCACCGACCCCAGCAAAAGGAAAATAACTGGAAGCTTTTATCGTTCAGCAGAAGCAACATCAGAAAACAATTATTGTTTTAATTACCTGCTGTCGCCGTACAAGACAGGGAGGTTGTAAAGTGCGATAAAATCTTTCATGTTAATGGACTGCCAGCCTGGGCCAGGGTGCGATTTATGGGACTGCAGCTGGCAACTCCAGTCAGCTGGTATGGAGCCCCCAGGGCCCCCTCCCCGCTGGGGCCAGGTCTCCAACGCCAGAGGCGCGGTCTGTCACTTTCTCCCGACACAGCAGGGGTTCTTGCGTTCTGAGCCCTGGGATGCTTGAGACAGCACAGACACAGCAGTGTCCTGGCAGCTGCGTCCCCCACAGGCTGAACCTTGGATCAGCCTCTCTTTCTACTCCATACAAGACACGCCAGTGCTGGGCTAGGGCTGGCACGTGGGTCTTCTCCCTAAATAAGCCTTCTCCCCACCACCCTGCTCTGCTGTGGCCCCCGCATCCTCCAGCCAGACAGGCTCTGCGCTCTGGGTACCATCTTGGGCTCCTGCACTGCCCAGAGCTGGTCCTCCCAAAAGCCCTATAACCTCACACCTGTCTCCTCCCCCTCTGCCGCCTCTACCTCCCAGAGCCTGACTGCCACCTCCTGACAGAGGTCCTCACCTGTCCTGCCCTCAGCCAACCCGGCCCCGCTACTGTACCTGCATCTTTCTGAAGCCCGTCATGGCATGCCCCTGCTCGGGAGCCAGCCCGTGATTTCTCACATTGTCTCACTGAAGCTTCACAACAGAGCTTTGAGCAGGTGCTGTCGTGATGCTCCCCGTTTTACAGACGTGGAAACCGAGGCACGGAGAAGTCAGGCGTTTGGCTGGCAGTCTGATTTCAGAGGGCGGCTCTGAAGACAAAGCTGGAGTAACAGTTGTGAAGTGTTTGAAACAGTGCCAGGAATAGAGTGCACGCCCCAAACATTTTAGCTCTAATAATAATTCTTGTTATTTCTGTTCAACCTGGAGCAAATCACTTCGCTGCTTTAGTTACACATAACTTTCCTCGTCTGTACAATGGGGACAGCGACTGCCTATGCTATAGGATGTGAGGCTCAAATAGGCCCACGTCATAGTGCGAGGCTCAGGGCAGGGTGTGGTGGCGAGAGCTTGGGACCCATTAGCTGCTGTCTTTGTGGTTACCAGGGTAATGGTGGTAGAGGCTGAGGCTGTGAAGATAAGTCGAGTCCACATTACGTAAGGCCCTTAATGCCACATCAAGGGGTTCTGAGCCAGTCTGGAGATAGCAGGAAGCTGCTGACAATTTTAAATCTGGAAAGCCATGTGATCAGATCTGGGTTTTAGAAGGATCATAGTGGCCCAGTGGCGGATCGATAGGTGAGGGAGCAGAGCTCAGCACCAGAATGATCCAGATGAGGGCTGACAAGGCTGCATCCCCACGTGGCAGGGCCAGGTCCAGCTGGGGAGCAGGGCTTGTCACCGCTTGGATAGCAGAGTAATGAGGGGAGCATCCAGAGTCTGCACAGGGCTGGCCTCTGCAGGGACTCAGACCTTTTTAGATCTCCTCTTTCATGCCCAGTGCCAAGCATGGGGCTGGCACGAGGGATGGGCACTCCTGCCCCCAGGACACGGGTAATTGGCTAAGGCCCCGGGAGCAGCAGGAATATTGGGGCTGGGGCCACATCTGCGTGGAGTGGAGCCCAACTTGAGAGAATCTTCAGACTGTTGCTGAGGGACTTGAGTGGGGCTTCTCTGAGCAACCTCAGGGGCCTGGCTTCGTCTCCAGATGGGCTTGGGTGCCAGCTGTGAGTCTGCCCTGGGTGGGTTTGCTCATTCATTCATTCACTCACCCACACATTTGTTCTTCTCAATTCAGGTCTTCAACTGAATGACTGTTAAGCACCATCTCTACAAGGGATGTGGGGTGGGGGGAGGGTCTGAGCTGGACCCTGGAGATGCTGGGAAGTATGATATAGCTGGCTGCACACCCTCCCATAGCTAGCATTCTAGTGGAGGAGATGGGCAACAAGCCAGGGAACAAATGAAGAAATGAAATAATTGCACATTGTCGGGAGTGCAGAGGAGAATGAAGAAGGAGCTGAGACGAGGTCCCCCCTCCATTCCCCTCCCCTCTGTCCCTGTCCTGTCTGCCTGTGAGAAGTGGCCCACAGCTCCCCAGCCCTGCCGAGATGCATGGTTGGCATTAGCGGCCCAGTCTGCCCAATATGTTTCCCTGTCTTCCCTGGATTACTTCCCCCATTTTGGCCATCACTTTAGAACTCTAATATATTCCCCAGGGCCCGGGAGGGGCCATTCATTTAAAGATCTTTCTATGGAGCCTTCTCCTCTGAGGACTGTGAGGGGAAGAAAAATGCCAGGAGAGGACAAAAAAGAGAGCAAGAGGGATCTGACTTCTGAACTCCCAAGTAGCAGGTCAGATGCAGAAGGGAGCAGGGCCCTGCTAGCTCACAGACAGATCTATCCAGCAGCATAAGTGCCTCCCACCCTCCCTGTCACCCACTGCCTGCACCCCCGTAGGAGTCTGAGCTCCCCACCGTGCCCTCCCAGGGAGAAGCTATCCCTAGGTGCTGGGAGATGGTTCCCTAATTATAGTTTAATTTGGCAGTGTCCCTCCTTCGTCCCTCCCAGTTCTCTGAGTGAGGGCTCTGGCAGGGACCAGCCTTGGTGTGTTCCATCCCTGTAGCTGGGCCAGAGTGGCTGGCCAGCGGGGCCCACCCTGTGCCAGGTGACTAGGGCCGGTGGGCCAGTGTGGCAGCCCCAAGGCAGCATGGAGTGTGAGAGGTGGATGGCGGTGCTCTGGGTCCTGGTTGGTGCTTGTATGACTCTCTAGGCAAGGAGTCATCACCCCTTTGGGATTTCAGGCGGCAGCTGCTTCTCATGAAAACACTGAGGAATTCCAGATCCCCACCTGATTCTGTGGGCAACCCCTGCCCTCTACAGGCAGCATGGCCAGGGAGAGAGGTGGTCTCAGGGTGGCTTGGTGGGGTGACAGATGTTCTCACGCATCGTATGAGCCTGGGAATGGGGCCTCTGGCCAGGGGCTGCCTTGTACACATGGAGGCAGACAACAGCACTGGTGTGATGGAGGAAGGGTGTGCCCATGGGTGAAGGTGACCTCACTGCCTGCTTGGGAAGCTGGGATGCCTGCCCCACAAGGCTAGCTCCTGGGGGTTCAGGGCTACCTGCTCTTCTAAGTGTGAACAGAGGCTGCCTGCCTGGTCTGGTGCGTGCTCAGTGTATGGGACTCACAGGAATGCTCCCGGGTGGAGACAGCTGGGCAGCCAGCCCTGCCCATGGCTGAGAGAGGTCCTCATCCAGGATTCTCTAACCACCCCAGTCCAAATTTCAGGAAATTCCCTGATCCCCTCCCAACAGTTCCAGATGCTCCAGAGCCTCTGATCCATTTCTTTCATGTGCTGGCATTTCCCTGCCTGGCTCTGTCGCCTTCCATCCTGTCAAACATATGAAAGAACTGGGTTCCTCAAAGAACAGAGCCAAGTTCCTCCTCAATGGACAGGTGTGTGAGCGAGTGTGGAGAGAAATGTGCTGTGGGGAAAACACTTGTGTGCCTGAGCATGAGTGTGGAGGCACCAGCATCAGTATAAATGGGTGCCTTGATAAGGGGGGTGTGTGTGTCCTCCAACTGTGTGCATCCTAAGTATTCTGGGCTGTGGGTCTCACATATACGTATGTCTTAAAAAATGGATTCATCTGGAAGTTAAGGAGCTGACAAAGAAAGGAAACAAAAGGTCTGAATGAATAAACAGTCTTCTGGGTAGAGAAGTGTAAGATGTGAGCTCCGCCAAGAATTGAAGCTAATCTTTTTTTTTTTTAACATTTAAATAAAAGATCTGGAAGAGGATGTGTACAGTGAAATCACCAAGTTAGCAGTTGAATCTAAACTCTCCTGGGTGGTAGTCAAATGCCAGGCTCATGAGGGATAAGCTTTAGGCAACTCTTATCTTAACAGGCAGTTGGCTGGGCAGAGAATGGCCAGCAAGTTTGAGTTTGGAGGAAATGATGTGGATGGTGTCTGGGGGAGGGTATTTGGAGTTTCTTTCCCAAGGAAGGACTCAGAAGGGCAGTAGAAAGCTGGACATGGTTGGAAAGGGAATTTGAAAGAAGCCGTAAACGTTCTCTTCTCCCAGTACATGAGTGAGATGTACCTGCATCCAACAGTCTGGGGTGCTGGAGGTCATGTCTCCTTAGGAGACCACCAGCCCCAAATTGGTGGGGGGAGCCTGGGTTTTATTACAGACTCACATGATCTGGGTAATTCATTCCCTTCCTTGACCCTCAGTTTGTGAAATGGAGGTTGTGCTCCCTGGCGGCCTGCTTCACAGGGTGGGAGAATCTGCGGTCTCACTCAGATGACGATGTGTAGGTAACTGTAAAGTTCAGTACAGCTGCAAGAGGTTGTAATCAAGAGAGTTGTGATGAGAGGGGAACTGTCATATAAAGTCATTCTAGCCCACCTGGGACAACTTCAGTGTACAGAGAGAGGCAAAGGGGGAATATGGTAGAAATCTATAAAATCAGAAAGGGCACAGAGAAGGGAACATGACTTCTTTACTAAATCCCAGCCTGACAGAATGAACCCCTCCCCACTCCTGGCCCCCACCAAAACTCAGGAGAGGTAAGTTTAAAACCAATAACAGGAAATCCTGCTGCACTCAGCAGGGAATAAACTTTGAAAATCATTTCCCCTAGAGGTGATACGGGCTGGAAATATAAATTGCTTCCAGAAAGGTTTAGATAAGTTCATGGATGGCAGAATCAGAGTGGTTCTTAGGCAAAATTAGAATGTCAGGAGGCCTCCACCCTGTGAGGATTATGTCAGAGAGGAAGTCCCCAGCAGAGCCAAATGCCTGGACCAGACCTAACAACATGTAGTCCTGTCTCTGGATGTGTGTAGGAGTCTGTGTTTAGGACTAGATTGTTCCTATCTGGTGAGGGTGGTGCCCCTCTCACTAGTCCATCTCTGTTCTAAAATTCCCTTTACTTCCTCCCTAGTCAATCACCCCTATTGCTGCTCCCACATTCCTGTTAAATTCCATTCCATGAGTTCCCTAGTCCCACTCCCAGATTTCCACTCTCACTGCTGACCTGTGTCTCCAGCTTGCCCCTGCCATCTCACCTGTCATCACAGAGCAGCCACCACCACTCCTCATGTACTGCCTTCTAGCACAGGCACCTTGCCTGGCAGTGCCCTTGAGCCAGTGAGGACTGGAATCTCCTGCCAGGCCCTCTGGGTAATGCTGTTGGCATGCAGCTTCTCTCTCCGGCTGCCTGCCCAGAACCCGTCTCTGCCTGGATGCCTCTCCCAGGGTCCCCAGCAGAGGCTGGTTGAATAGATGCTGACGTTTGAACCCTTCAGGGGCCCACAACCCTGGAGAGCTTAGGCACAGGACAGACTGATATCCACCCTGAGGACAGGGTCACTATCAGGAAACAGGCCTGCTTGGATCTGTGCCAGGTTATCTGTCTCATGCAGAAGGTCTTGGGGGGCTGGCATTAGCAGAGGAGGCAAGGTTATGGAGTCTGCTTTCCCCTTGATTCCTAAGATGCTTTGAGCTCTTTCCAAGTCACCACGGATGGGCCGTGAAGCAAGCTGTGGGCTCTGTTTCAGCACCACGGATAGCGGTCCTCGGTGCGGCAGTGCTTTCAGGACCATGGACAACCCCCACGCGGTGCCTCCTCCAGCTCTTGGGCCTGCGCCTCTCCAACCTCTGCTACCTATTTCCTCCACCACCCCCGGAGAATTCATTTATCCATTCGCCAAGATTTATTGACCATCTACTTATTATGTGCCAGTAACTATTTTACATGCTGGCAGCACATTACTGAACGAAGCAAATACTTGCCCCCCCAAGCCTCCATTCTCCGGGGTGCAGACTCCTGCCCCATGGGTTTCCACTGATGTTCCCAGAGCTTGTTCCAGCCAGGGTGGCCCAGCAGGCCATGGAGGGTGAACAGATTATGCCTTCTTGCAAACCTGATTCTGCGGCTTCACTCTGGTGGAAGGGAGCTGGAGAGGTAGGAAATAGGGATTGGTGAGACCAATTCAGAGAGTGGTTTAGGATTCTAGGAACCCAGTGTGATCTAGTCATACCCCATTGGTTCCTGGTCCC
Source organism: Camelus ferus (assembly GCF_009834535.1). Lineage (NCBI taxonomy): Eukaryota > Metazoa > Chordata > Mammalia > Artiodactyla > Camelidae > Camelus > Camelus ferus. Next base: position 3,379,147 of record NC_045717.1, on the reverse strand, counting down.
TGTGGAAATAAATAGGAGTCCCCCAACCTGTCATTCAAACCTCTTGGTAAAACTTTCCTCATCCATCTTGCCAGTCCTATCTTCTTACTCTCTTTTCATGCTTCCTACACTCCAGCCAAGCTGGATGCTTAGTTAAGAATCTTTTGGTTGCAATATGACAGAAAACTCAACTCAAACAGACCTAAGCAGTAAGTGAATGTTATTGGCTTTTGTAACTGGAAAGCCCAAAGTTATGGCTGACTTTGGGCGAGGTTTGATCCACTGGCTCAAACATTGTCTGGAACTGCTCTCTCCATTTCTCTGCTCTGCCTTCTCTGGTGTCTGTCGACTACATCCTGGCCTCCTCAGGGCAGCCTCCAGCAGCTCCACCCCCTCCCTGTCTTGGTAACAAAATGTCTGCAGCAGCCCAGTCCTCACATCCTCACCCCACACCATTCAGGGGAGCCAATGTCTCCAAGGACCTCACTGACTGTCTCCCATTCCTCTCCCAAAGCAATCACCACAGCCAGAGCAGAGAGACAACTGATTTAAGCCAATCAGGGCTGCCTCCTGGAGCTGGGGAGGGGGTCATTTCTAGCCAAACCACATGGCTGAATATGGAACAGAAGGGGATCCCCAAAGAAATGAAGCTGCTTTTGAGAGAATGGGGGAGATGGAGGCTGGAAAGGCAGCCAACAGGTGTCCAGTCATTGAATGTGCTATTTTCTTTTCTGCTTCTGTGATTTTGCACCTGCTGGTCTCCTGTTATCCCACCTACTGATACCCTGAGCCACCTTCAAGGCCCTTCTCAAGTGCTACTGCCTTCCCAACACCGCTCCCATCACTCCCTTTAAGGAGTCATGTCTGCCTCCTCTGATCCCTCCTAGCACTGTGCTTACTTCTCCAGTCTGTCTGCTCACCATTCCCTGATCTGCTGGCAGTGAGGGGAGTGGACATGCATCCCAGGGCACGTGTGCTGGAGCTGGGTGATGGATGGCTGCTGTCACACCGGCTCGGTGGGGTGAGATAACAGCATCGCTGAGCCGCAGGCAGGCTGGGAGGGCCGGCTGGCTGGGCAGGCCCAGGACTGTCCCTGATGCCCAGGTCTACACAGCCTGGGCTGTCCCCTGCCGTCACCCCCAGTGAAAGCTTGGTCTTGCCCGGTCTGTGGGTAGAGTGTCTTAGCCCCTAAAGCTTCCCTGGCAGAGCCAGTCCAAATGTGACAGGAAGGCAGAGGATGTGCCAAAGGTGGCTCAGCCTGAGAGTAGAGGCACTTGGGGGACTGTCAGTGGGAGTCCCAGGAGACATGCTGGGAAGCAGACAGCACCCTGCATCTCCACTGTGGCTTCACTACCTCCTCCTTCTACTCAGTGTTAACCTTCTTTGGGTAACTCTGGCATTGGCCAGGGGTGGGGGAGATGGTGGGGAGAGAAGGACTTGTAAGGAGCCTGCTGATTTAAGAGAAGGGAGACTGGAGCTGAGTATCAGAGGAGGAGGGAAGAAACTCAGAGGCACAGGGTTGAGGGGTTGGGGTGCAATTGCGAGGGGGTGCAGTGACAGGGGCTGGGCTGTGAGTCTGAGGAGGGGCCAGAGCCATTATTCATCCCCACCACGGAGCCTTACAGCTTCCCTCAATGAGGTAACACTCCCATCAGCACTTTTCCCTTCCATGCTCTTGTTTTAATTACAAGTTGGGCTCAGCAAGGGGGTGGCCACATCTCCGTCCTGATCTCTTTCTCCATTTCACGGGGACCCTCACCCTGCTGCAGGCCCGGAGCAGAGCTCAGGGTGGCCAAGGGCTCATGTGAGTGACTAGTGGGGATTCTCTGTCCCCCGTGAGCCCTGTGAGCACTTCCTAGAGGCAGCTCGTGGGCAGGACAAGAGGGAGGCTTCTTGTCCCAGGCCTCCCTGCCAATCATCTTCTAAATCACTAACCAAAGGGATTTATCACATCCAGGTCAACTTCAGAGAAATCTCATTCTTTCAGTGGGACAAACAGGACTTGATGACAGAGACCTGCCCAGGTCATCCCACATGGGCAGCTGTGCAAGGCAGGTGGGGGTGGGCTGGGGAGAGCTTCCTGCCCCCCCCCACTTTTGTCCTCTTCCTGGGCTCCCCCACTGGCCTTGAGGGCCGTGGAGGGGAGAGGTGTTTCTCTCTGATTCCCTTACTCTGTGTGTCATTTCCTCACTGGAAAACTCCATCCACCAGAGGGCGTCGCAGTCCATTTGGGTGGCTGAAACAACAATACTTCAGACTGGGTGTCTTGTAAACAGAAATTTATTTCTTTTAGTCCTGGAGGCTGTGAGATCTGTCCAAGCTCAAGGCACTGGCAGATTTGGTGTCTGGTGAGGGCCTGCTTCCTGGTTCGTAGACATCATCTTCTTTCTGTGTCCTTACATGGTGGTAAGGTCGAGGGAGCTCTGTGGGGTCTCTTTTACAAGGGCACTAATCCCATTCATGAGGGCTTCACCCACGTGACATCATCACATCCCAAAGGCCTACCTACTAATACCACCACATTGGGGTTAGGATTTCAACATAAAGATTTGGGAAGGACACAAACTTTCCGTCTATAGCAGAGGGGGGTGAACGACCAGGCATTGAATGGATGCAGTGTGACTTGGTCATGTGTTGAAAGCCATGGCAGGCAGTGGGAGTGTCAGGAACCCTTCTTGTCTCTTCTGCTAAACTTGGGGTCAGGACAGCATGGTAGTGATCACAGAGCTGAAGTTATAGGGGGCACCAAATGTCTGCTTCAATTTATTTCCTTCTAACCACAGAGTTCTCGGTGACGCAGGCAGTTGTGGGTGCCCTTTGCAGCCAGTTATGCACCAGAGTCAGAGGGACTCATGTGGGCACACTGCTAGCCAGGCGGACTGGGACTCAGACTCAGGCCTTCAGCTCCCAGGTCAGAGCTCTGCCCACCACCCCAGGCCTTGCCTAGGGCTGAGCCCAGGAAACCTGTGAGTGGCAGTATAGCCAGGACCTTAGGGCAAAGGCTTTGGAGCCAGATATCTGGCCTCTGCCATGTCTAGCAATGTGACCTTGGGCAAGTTACGTTGCCTCTCTGAGCCTCAGTTTGTCACCTGTAAAATGGGGATAATGATAGTACCTAACTCATAAAGTTGAGAGAATTAACTGAGATGTTCTACATAAATATGTATAGTATATGAAACAAAGAATTTCTTTTCAAGTTAAACACATGCTTCCTGTTTGCCTTCGCAATCTTATTCCCATGAGAAATGAGGACGTGCCCACCAAGGCTGTTGTGTGATCATCAAAATCTAGAAGCAGCACCAGTGAATGGATAAACAAGCCACAGTCCATTCATACAATGGAATACTGCTCGGCCATCAAAAGGAACCAACTGCCAATTTAGGCGACAACATGGATGAACCTCACGGGCATTGTGTTCAGTGAAAGAAGCTGGGCACAAAAGACTGCGTACTGTATCATTCCATTTCTATGAGATTCTAGAAAAAGCAAAACTGTAATGACAGAAAGCAGATCAGTGGTTGCTGGGGTTGGCAGAGGGATTGATAACAAAGGGGCTCAGGGAACATTTTGGAGGGGATGAAACTGCTCTCTGTCTTGATTGTGGTGGTGGATACATTTGTCAGAACTCCCCAGACTGTAGATTTAAAGAGGCTGAATTTTACTTTATATGTCAAAAAAAAAAAAAAAAAAAAAAGAAGGCAACCTCAATTTTTAAAAAGCAGAGCCAGGGGTTCATAGTAAACAGTTTGTAACTATTAGCTGGTATTATTATTATTACTGTTACAATTATTACCTGGGGAAGAGTGTCTGGATTGGTTGTCCACACCCTGGATCCACCCTGCTGTGCCCCAGCGCCCACCCTCCTGCTCTGGTTGGCAGAGGAGGACATGCTGGGTCGTCCCTGCCCCACCAGCTCCTGTGGGCGCAGACAGCGGGGCGGGAGCATGGAGGGAGGGTGCTCAGCTGTTTCCCGAGTCTGATTTCCCTCCTGCTGATCCTGCGAGGTGCTCAGCGACATGTTAGCAAGAAAGATGCCACAAGAAATAAAGTTTGTTATGAATTATTCTACTTTGGGCTAATTATAGGCACAGAGGAGACGATTATTTACAGAGGCAGGAGGCAGCAGGGAGGGAGAGGGGCCCAGAGGCGTGGAAACAGGGTGGAGGGCTGGAGAGAGTGAAGCAAACGGGCCTGTGTTTGGAAGGGAGTAAAAGCACTTTTTTAATAAAAGCTGTAACTGAACGCAGGTCCAAGTGATGGGAGTGTCTCAGCAGGCAGATCAAAGGCCCCAGGCCTTGTCATGTCCTTGATATGGCCTGGGATCCCACAGGCCACCAGACTTCTCTGGGACAGGTGTGTGTGAGGTGGGAGCGGGGTCCAGACTGAGCTGGAAGGGCTACTGGGGATGACCTGAGCCGAAGGTGGGTGCCCACTGGTTCCAGGAGGCCATGGAGGGAAGTGCCCAGAGGGGACATAGGTGGACTGTGCCATGCCTGAAGAATGTCACCAGTTATGGCTGGTGTGGCCCCAGCCTTTGATTCTTCAATGGGGGTGTATACCAATGTCAGTGTGAAATTTACTAGTCTGCAAAAGGTGGTTTGAAACCTACAAGACACCAAGGGGTCCGTGGACCAGCAGTTTGCAGCCTCTGAGAGCCAGCCTGGCCTCCTGTTGTTCCAGCTGGAAGACAGAGGCCCAAGCAGGACTGAGGCTCTGCAGCTCAGCCCTCGACCGGCCCTGCTTGCACTGAGCCACAGCAACCGGAGCTCAATTGGGCCATGGACCCCCGCCCCGTGCCCCGCAACAGACAGCAGTCGTCAAACACGTGGGTCTGTGGTAGGGCGGGTGTGTGGCCCTCTCAGCTTGCCGGAGGAGCCCCACCTTTCCAGAAGTCACCGATCTTGCCCTCCCCTAAGCGCGAGCAGTGGGCCAAGGTTTTTCCAGTTATTTACGCCTGGCTGCGTCGCCATCTACCCACTCAGCCGGGCAGGAAATGACAGAGTCATCTTCTGCTCCCTGCCTGCCTCTCTCCCAGCCAGGACCATGACTCTCCCTACCCTGCCCCGGGAGGTGCTTTTCATGTCCGTTTCTCCTCTCCAGCAGCCTGTTCCAGGGCCGGTAGCTCCCTCCTGTGCTGTGGTGATGGGGAGTATCCCCTCCCCAAGCAGAGCTCTCTACCACTCTCTCATCCCATCGGCCCTGCTCCCGAACCTTCCCTGCTTTCCCATGCTCAGTGTCCTGGCACAGAGTCCGACCCTTTCTAACTCAGTTCATGCTGCCACCAGATTTGTTCTGCCTCAAATTCCTCAGTCCTGCTGTTCCCCCAGCCTAGAATGCCTTTCTCTACCATGCCCTCCTGGCCCCTGCCTTCTCCCCAAAGCTGAAAACATCCCCTCTCTTCCCCTCCAGCCCCGGCCCTGCAGCAGGGCAGACACACTGCATCTGTGCCTGCCCTGACCAGTTGGTGTGCGCCCCCAAAGGCCCTGTGCAGCCTGGAGCTTGGGGCCTGGCACAGGAGCAGCTTCTCCAGAAACATAACCCATCCTTCACTCAGAAATGTCTAGTGACAGGGCCTCTGGTTCCAAGCAAACAGACAATAAAGGAACAAGTCAAATCAGAGGGGGTGGGCACTAGAGAATGACAACGATGCTACTTTGGATGGAGCCTCTCGGAGGAGGTGCACGAGCCAAGAGCTGGACAATGAAGAGTGAATGACAGTGCCTGGGGCAGAGGGAACAGCGGGTACGATGGCTCTGAGGCAAGGCAGAGCTCAGAGCTGCAGAAGAACAGATGAAAGGCCGGGTGTTAGATGGTGAGTTGAGAGGGTTTTGGCCCATGACATCTGAAGGGACAGGAGAAAAAGAGACGGAAGAGGCAGAGCCAGCAGGTTCCTGGGCAGGGCAGTGACAGGGCTGTTTGCCTGGGGAGCTAACCGTTTGCAGGGGCCACGCAGGATGGCTGAGAGGAAACGCTGTGCGAATCTGGGCCTGGCGGTCCTGCAGGGGGGATTTCGGAGTCCTCTGCTCTGATGTCCTCGCTGAAGCCTGCGGTTCTCCAGGAGAAAGGAGAAGGCAGATGGGGGGAACAGGATGGGGGGGGGGGAGCCTGGGCAGAGCCCTCAAGGGTGGAGGCCAGGAGGAGCTTTTGAGTCAGACAGATGGGTTCCCTGGCAGAAGGGAGAAGGGGTTTCAGTGGTGATGTGGCAGTGAAAGTCCGACTGAGGGGCCTGTGTCAGGACCAGGACAAAGGAGGGCAGAACTAGAGGGGAAAAGAGAGTAGGGACCGAGGCTGGAAAGGGGAAAAGGAGTTAAAGAAATGGTTTTCCTGTCCTTGATGGAGAAGATGGACACCCTTGGGTCATCAAGGCATTTTATATAGCTCAGTGACACCGCCTCCAGGAAGCCCTCTTGGAGACCTCAGATCAGGCCCCCCAGTTATGTGCTCTCACGCCACCAGTGTGTCTCTGATGGAACTCTGACTACAGGTTGTAACCTTGGACCTACTGCCCTGACACCTGCCAATGTGTGTCTTCCATGAGTGGGGAAGCCCCTGAGAGAGGGGCCTGGGTTCTGCCCTTTGTGGTAGATCCAGGTCGTTACCTAAGGACTGGCAGGAGAGGCCGAGGACGCTAGGGAGGACAGGCACAGTCCTGGCAGGGAGGCAGCTGGGTGGTGAACTGGCCCAGAAGGAGGTCGTGCCGACCTTGCAGTGAGCGCGCTTGTGGGCTGCTCCGATTGAGCAAGCAAGCAGCTGGGGAGCGTTTCAGCAGGAGGCGGACGTGCTCCGGAACAGGGTGGACACCGATGCTACACCAACGCTCTGCCCGCCGGAACTTCCGCAAGGGCACCCCCAGACTCGCATCCCCTCTTGGCTTCCCGCCCCCTCACACTCCATTTGTGTTGCTCTAATGGCAGTGCCCACATTCTGAAGGTCTGCCTCATCCCCGTCCAGCTGAAATCAGGCCCCAGCTGATTCTCTGCACCCAACAGCCAGACCCGGGCCCTGGCAGGGTCTTTCTTAGATGAAATGCTGCCTGGATGAACCCGCCCCATTCCCACCCAGCGCCCCTCTCTGGGATGGGGGTTTGGAGAGAGGCAGGGCTGGCCTCAGGGACTGACCAGCTGTCCATGCTGGTCCAGGCAGCTGTGGCCGGTTTGCTGACCCGTGAGCCCTCCCTGCCTTGGGTGGGGTCCCCTCCTAGGAGCAGGCCCCCGAGTGTCCCTGAAAGAACACTGTGCAGGGACCGACATGGAGGGCCCTCGGCAGCCTCTCCCTTCCCTCAATTCATTAAGACCTGTAGGTTTTCTCATTAATGTACTTAAAGTTCGTTTTAAGGGGAACAAGCGCAGAGATAATTGATAATAAACCCTCAGTTAATGCCCTCGGTTTACTGTATGTAATTTATATCCGCTGATAGCGTCTCTCACTCCCAATTACCCATTTAGCTGTGGTGATAACAGCAGTTCAATCAGACCGATACCAACTTTTATATATTCCAACCTGATAGCAATAAATACCCACACAGGGAGCCGCACTGGGCCTACTGTATTTTTTTATTAAGATTTAAATATTCATGCAATTATGAGTGATTTATTAAGAGCTAATGACCCCTTGAAGAGGCTCTAAATCTTCACCCAAAGAAGCCCTGGCCTTCCCCTCGGCCCCCTCTCTCCTTACTGCCCCCCCAAAATCAGAGAAATGAGCTGCTCGTTCACAGCCTGGATGACATCACGGCATCGCTCACATTTCCATGGTGATGGCAGGCAGGTGAGGCGGAGGCCAAGGATGGAGGTCAGGCCCAGGGAGGGGCTGGGTTTCTTGAGGGTGGCAGCTGCTGCTCCCTCCCCCGTCAGACCTGGGGGACACAGGACATGGAAGCCACCCTCTGTCCCCACCATTCCTTACTGGCCAGTGGCCTCCACACTGCAGTCTCCTCCAGGCTGGCCTCCAGGAGCACCCCCTCCCCACCTCCTTCTTGCATTTGCATCCCTCCACCCACCCCTCCCCTTTCCCGTATCCCTCCTATCCCTCATACCCTCACATTTGTCTGAGTCTCTGCCCACCCCATTAAGGGCACTTGGGAGGGAGTACACCAGCTTCTCTCTCCCTGCTGCCCTCTCCCTCCTCATTTTAAAACGTTCCACCCTGATATGTTAATGACAGAGGTTGTGCTGAGATCTGGGATTCCAGGACTCAAGGCCCAGAGAGGGCAGTGGCTTACCCCAGGCTGCACAGCAAGGCCCAGGCCACCTCTCCTTCCTCCATGTTCTCTCACACCCCTGCTTCCTCCAGTCCCCTCTCCTCCACCCGCAAGACCTCTGAGCCCATTAAAGGGGCAAGAAAGATAATGAACAAACCAGGAAAACATGAAATCAATATCAGGAGAAAAAAGTACGGCTGCCATTAAGTGAAATAAACAAGCTGGTAATTATTTGGACAGCAAGTAATTAAAATGGGGTGAGGGCTCATTACTGTCTTGTTGGAATTCGATGGGCGTGGTCAGACACCCTCTTCCCAGCGATCGCAGCCACAGCCGGGCCTGAGCTCCGGCCCGCCCAGATTTGGGAGGACTGTAGCTGGGGGTTTCCTCTGTGGAGTGCCCACCCCCGACATGCCTGTGTCCCCATTGCCAGCAGCCTTCTCCCTGCTCCCCCAGCTCAGGATCTGAGACCCAGAGCAAAGGCCGGCAAGAAGGGCAACCCCCAGCCTGTCGTCTGCCCCCACCACTGTCCGGAGCAGGGAGCGGCTCACTGCTGGTGCTCAGACCCTCAGCCTCTGGGAAAGGGGCCATGCCCTCAGGCTCAGCTGAGGGTGGACACTTGAGCTGATCGTTAAATCCCAGCCACTTGGGGTGATGGACAGATGGCCCCTCTAGCCTCTGCCAGGCCCCAGGGGACCTCCTTCAGGAGGCCATGATGAAGAGGGGTCCCAGGGGAGGGCACAGCTCAAGTGGCAGAGCACACTTAGCATGAACGAGGTCCTGGATTCAATCCCTAGTACCTCCATTAAATAAATAAATAAATAAGCCTAACTGCCTACCCCCATTTCAAAAAAAAAAAAAAGAGGGGTCCCAAGGAGAAGACAGGATGATGGGATGCTGGCGAGGGAGGCTGGGAAGAGTAAGGGAGGGGGAGGAAACCAGGAGGGCGGAGCAGTGACGGAGGCAGGCTCCTGCCCACCCTGCTGTGACCCCCATCCTTAGATCTGTACGGTCGGAGGAAACCTTGGACCTTGTTCCGTTCTGGCTTTGGCCTGCCAACTTATTTGGCCCGCATGGTGTTTAAATGTTTGAATCAGTTGTCAACATTTTAAAACAGGAAATTTCACATAAAAATGATTTCTAGCTGCTCTTGAAAGAAAAAAACTCCGGCATCTCTTGGCCGCCCTGTCATGTGGCAGCAGTCAGCCTAGCTGTGCTGGCCCCTCAGACAGGCATCTTCACCCTCTACGTCTCCTGGGCCCCACCAGCCCTTGAAGGCACCTGAGTTTGCCACCCCTGACCCAGTCCCACCTCTTCTGAGGCCCAGAGAGGGCAGTAACCTGCCCAAGGCCACACAGCCAGGTGGAGGAAGGTGGGGACTGGAGACCCAGTCTCCTGATGCCCACCTGAAGGCTCCGCTCCTGCCCTCAGTGAGTCCATGCCCTGGACCTGTCACTGGTGGGCACACCCCGGTGCACAGCCCCAGAGTTTGCAAGTGAGGGGGGAGCCTTCAACTCAACCAGTCCCTGACCCCGAACTTGCCAGTCCCTGAGTTGGACGCTGCTGAGGAGAGGTGGCTCAGTCCCGTTGCACACACTTGAGGGTGCACAGTCTGATGGAGGCGGCAGCCTCCGCACAACAGCCTAAGTCAGTGGGTAATGCTCTCTTAGCCAGGGAGTCGGGGGAGGGGACCGTGCGTCCCCTGTGCAGAGAGGAGCTGGGAAGGGGATCGGAGGAGGCGACACCTTGAATTACGAATTACCAGGGCTGGGGGGCATTGGGAGCGGGTGGGGTGCCCTGCAGATGCAGGGGAAAGTTGAGATGAGGGGCGGGCTCTGGGCATGCAGGGAGGGAGATGAGCGGATGCGCTGAGCTGGCTGCAGGGTGTGGGTTGGTGCCAAGGGATGAGGCTGGTACTTGGGGTGTGCAGGGGAACGTGGGGGCACGCGGGGGACTGACATTTACCCTGCGGTAAAAGGAACCGTTGCAGGGCTCTGAAGGGTGGGATCAGATCTCCTTTCTGGAAGTAGCCCTGTGGCGGCATGGGTGATGGTATTTCTGGTACTTTGGCCAGAGGAGAGGAGGGGTGGGTGGGAGAGAGGCAGGGTGGCTGGAACAGTGGACAGTGAGGGTGCAGGAAGCCCAGCAGCTCTGAGACGCCTGCCGAGGCTTCTGGGGGTGGGGGCGCGGCCCTGCTGATGAGAGCGAACTCTGGGAGCAGGAGGTTTGGGGGAGCCACCGAGCCCAACTTGGGACATGCCGATGTGAGGTTCTCGGGGGCATCGGGGCATGGGCATCGAGAGGCAGGGAAAGGGGTAGGGCTCGGCTGTGAAGGGGAGTTGGAGGGCAGGAGGCTGTGGGGGAAGGGGAGTTATGCAAACAGGGGCCCCAGCAGAGGGCAGAGCACAGCCAGGCAGCCGCACCGCTGAGGCACAGAGGAGGAGCTGGGGCTGTGACTGCTTTTCCTGTAGGTCCTGGTAGGAGGAGGAGGGGTCCAGGTGGGCTCAGCTGCTGAGAGAGGGGGTCAGAGGGTGGCTGGTGATCTGTGGCTAAGGGGTCACCATCCTAGTGAGGGCATCGGCCGCCCTGGCTAGATTTAACCTGGAGGACAGTGGACAGTGCTGGTGCGCACACGTGTGTGCCCAGGGCTTGGTGAGTGTGCCCACAGATGCCAGAGCACTGGCGTGGTGAGTGTGATTCTGGGATGCTCTGTGCCCAGCACTTCCAGCGGGAGGGCTGTGGCCACGGCGCCCCGTGGGGCAAGGATATGAGTCCGGCTGGGGCTGTGCTACAGTGTGGCTCGTGCACGTTTGCTGAACCCATGCGACCTGGTTAAGGTCTTGGGACACTGCAGCCTGCCTGGCAGGAATCCACCCCTCACTCCTTACTTCTCCTGTCCCTGCATCAGCGTCCTCGCCTGGAAGTTGGAGATATAAAATGGTTCTTTGGCTCTTAGAATTGTCAGGAGGGTTAAGTAAGAACATGCATGTTATTATTGTGATGGTATGACCGTGTGCGTGTGAGTGAGCGTGTGTGCACGCAGCCACGTGTGCACGAGAGCCTGTGGGTGTGCTCGTGCTGGCTGTGATTGTGAGCAGAGTCTCCCTCTAGCCCAGGGCACAGCACTGGGCGGCCTCTCTTGTCTCTGGGCTCCGTCCAGGGGCCTCGACTGCCCTGCCCCGTGCACGCTGAGCCGAGCCTGGCTGGGGAGCAGTGTGTCTGCCCCACCCCCGGCCCCCGCTCGGGCCAGACTCACATTAAACCAGTGAGATATGAAATGCCACCATATCCAGGACAGGGTCTTTAATTAAATTAATTGCCGGCAACATTGTAAAAATGCTGATGGGGTCATAAATGGCACCTCAGCGATGCCGTTCATCATCCCCTCGGACTTGCAGGGGGCACACCTGGGCTGAGGGCAGGGGTGGGCGTGCCATGGGGGAGGGAGATGGGAGCATGGACTCGGGGGTGGCGGGGGGCACCTTGTCTTACGGGTGCACGTGTGGAATAGTCACACCATCCTTACTTAGCCTGTATGTTTCCCTGGTGAAGGACGCAGATGGAAATGGGGAGGGGTGCCTCGGGAGCTGGCAGGGGTGGGGGCGAGAGGGGAGTGTCCTCCAGCCTCCTGACCAGTAGGAATTACCGTTAATCCACAAGCAACCTGAGAATCTGGCCCAGCCCGGCCAGCCACTCATCACTGTGTGACCTTGAGCAGGTTCTTCCCCTCTCTGAGCCCCAGTTTCATCATCAGGAAGACTGGCGGACCCCTCCCTGCCTGCCTGCCTCCCTCGTGTTCCCTTTGACCTCCTGGCCACCCTCCCGCGGCCTCCCACCCTGCAGGGAACTATGCCGGGGATCCTTTTATGTCTCCTTCAGCCAGAGCTGCCACAGGCCCTGGCAGGGCTCAGAGCCTGCGCGCCGACCTCCTGCTGAGCAGTGGTGACGCGGAGGGGCCAGCGCCCACCTGCCCGCCTCTGCCCGGTGAAGGTGGAGGGGGCCTGCCGTGCAAACACACACACACACCACCACCATCAGAACCAGAAACACGCCCACGGCAACACGCACTGCACCAGCAGAAGATTCCAAAGCAGGAGAAAGCCTTCCTTCCCCAATTCTCTCTGGGCTGTGCGACCACATAATTACCCTGGATTCCATTCTATTTAATTGCAGCTTATTAAATTCTAACCAGCCAATTATCAGCCACAATTACAGCTTAATTCGGGGACACAATAGCTATTTTATCGTTTGTTAATCAAATGCTTATTTAGGCCTCAGCTTTATTAACTATTTCTCTGGCCTGAAGCGAGGCCCTGTGGCCAGAAGGGGCCGTGGGAAGGGTTCCCTGGAGGCCTGCCTCCCATCAAGCACACTCTCCCTGGGCATCCTGGTAGGTTCTAGGTCCCCTTCACTGGTGGCTTTGGGGGCTCTTAGCAATGGCAGGAGTGTGATGCCCAGTGTGGGCTCCGGGCATGGAGTTAGAAGACCTGAGTTTGTTCATTCGTGCATTCAGCACGTTTATCAAACACCTACTGGGTGCCAGGCCTGGGACTATAGCAGTGAACAAGAAGGTGTGATCCCCGCCATCGTGACACATTTAAGGGGAAAGGGGCATAGACAGTAACCAGACAACAAACACACAAACAAGATGACTTCAGGTAGGGGTGAGCCCTACGGGGAAAACAAACTGGGAAGGGGGTGGTTAGAAGGGCCTACTTCAGACATGGCAGTCAGGGAGGGCCTCTCGGAGGAAGGTAGAGCTGAGATCTGAGGGATCCAAGGGAGTCAGCTGTGGAAGAACAGGGGGAAGCGTGTTGCAGGCAAAGGAGGCAGCAAGTGCAAAGGTCCTGGGGTGGGATGAGCTTGGAAGGTTTGAGAGGCAGAGAAGTCGAGGGTAAGCAGAGTGAGCAGGGGCCAGGTCCTGGTCCAGAAACTGCCCGGAAGCCCACCTGCCCTCTGTAGCCGTGTGACCTTAGGGAAGCCCTGAGCTTCATGCTCCTTGTCTGTGACAAGGACAAGGGGCGGCTAGAGGGCACCTGAGTGCAGCTGCCAGAGGACAAGCCTGGTCTGCAGCAGCTGGTGGGCAGGCTGGTCCAGCCATGCGCCCCACATGGTGTGACCATCCTCTGAGCTGCTGAAGTGGCACTGTCCCTGACCACTTTGTTCTCTGCAGTTGAGCCTGTCTGTACGTCCTCCTCCCGGCGCCTTTGTCTGTCCTGGTGACCAGGTCCCTAGAGCCCAGTGGGGAAGAGGGTGACTTTCTTCCAATCTTGTTGAGGTAGCTGGTGCTTCTGTGACACTTTCACACAAGCGTTACCATGGAAACCGGAGCGCCGCACACTCGTGTGTATGTGTGTGAGCATGGGTTTGGGGAGCAGCCCTCCCTTCCGAGGGTCACTACGAGGGGCTGTCACCCCACCTGCCCCTTCCATCCCCTGCCTGCTCCCTGACGACTAGGGTGAGGAGCCTGGGCTCTGACCCGGCCCTGCCCTCTGGGAAGTCCTGTGCCATGTGGAGGGACAGCCAGGGAGACAGCTGATTGAGGGATGGACCAAGGGACCAGGAAAGGAGGAAAGGGAAAGAAAGAAGTATTGGTGGAGCCCCTGGGCGGGGTGGCACCCCTGACCCACCTCGTCCTGGTGCTGGGTCACTGCTGTTTGCCCCAAACAAGAAAACTGAGGCTCAGGAAACAGGGGTCGGCCTGGGGATTTGTAGCAGTCAGTGTGCCCAGAAGCAGCTGGTGGGCAGCACAGAGGTTTTTCACACATTGGATTTGGAAGAATTCTGGGGCGCCCCCCAAAGCCTGCTCTGGCCCCGTGGCACCCCGTCATCCCCGCCAGGTAGGGCCACACCTCTAATTTGCCACCTGGAACCTCAGGGTTCTTCGTGTGGCCCTCAGACCTGTCGTCTCAGGGCCTCCCGCCCACCATTCCTCCACTCCCTCCACCCCGCTTCTGTCCCCGACAGCAAGTGTGGATTCCAACCCTGCTTATCAGAGTCTCCTAGTGAAGCGCCCTCATCATAAAATTACCCACATTTAAAAAATCGTAACTCACAAAGCTGTCTCAGGCCACAGGGGTGTAGCTGGTCAGGAGAGCACAAATCCCCCTTCCTCTGTAGGCCCAGCCCCCACCACTGTGGTCACGTCTCCCCACCCCCTCTGTCTCCCCTGGCCCTGCACACCAGCCTCTGCCCCCTCAAGGGCCAGCATGGGTGTTTCTAAGAATCAGTTGACTGACTGGTGGATTGGAAGGTGAGCTGGCTCCCAGCCCATCTGTGTGTCCAATTTCAAATCTCCTTTCTGGGCTCTGGTCCTGGTCAAGGGAATGATGTTCAACATTCACTCAACAAACACTTGCTGGGCATTCACTATGCACCATGTGCCAGAGCCTGGCCAGGCTCTGGGGGTGCTCGAGGGGTCGGGGGATGTCACCATTCCGTTCCTGCCCTCAAGGCACTGACATTTTTCTGGTGACTGTATGACGTGTGAGGCACTGAGACAAGTTCAGCCAAGGGATGTGAGAGCTCAGAGGTGGCGTGTCACCTGGAGGAGAGGGTGTTTGAGCAGTCCTCGAAGGACAAGTAGAAGTCACTCAGGCAGGGAGCAGAGGATGGATGGGTCAATGCGATGAAAAGATCCTCCCTCCAACTGGCTTGAGGCAAAGAAAAGAATCCAGGGGTGGCTCTGCCTTCCGGCTTCTTGGGACCCCAGGCCTCAAATCTCTTCCCTGGTTGTCGTCATTCTCCGAGCCCCTGCTTCAGACCCGCGGACGGCCTCCCCTTTCACTTGGCCTTCTGTGGCCTGCAAGGCCTGCAGGACTGGCCCAGCAAAAAAGAGAGGTGTCTCTTCCTGGCAGCCGAACCCAAATCCCTGAAATCCCGTGTACTGAGATGGGGTGACCTGCTTGTCTGGGAACCAGTCAGTGTCTCTGAGGCCAGAGATGGGGTCGGCCCACCTGGACCGAATGACCATATGGACTGAGTGGAGCGAGGGTGAGAGATCCTCTGCAGAATATCGGGCTCTGTTAGCCAAATAGGGGAGGGACACAGGGCCCAGGATGGAATGTGCACAAGCCTTTGCAGAACTGCAGATAGTCAAGATGCAGCCCCACAGGGCGCCTGTGAAGGGAGGGCCTGGAGGTGAGGCCAGGTGGCAGCTCAGGCCCTGGGCCAGCAGAGCCTGGAACGCCAGGTGAAGGGCGTCCTGTGGACTCTCCTCTCCTGCCTGGGCCGGTGAAGCAGGACGCCCTGGCCCCAAACAGACCTACCAAATGCACACCTCCAGGCCAGAAAGGCTGGGAGCAAAGGTGCCCAGGGGTGACGGGGTGTAGTGCCGGGGGTACAGCCAGGAAAAGAGATGGAGGCTGCCAGGCCCCCACCGCCCCCTGCCACCGCAAATCCAGAACATTTCTCAGGGAAGTGGCAGAAGCAAGGGCTCGCTGCCACACACACACACACACAGACACACCCCCCGCCAAGTCCCTGGACACCTACGCCGGGGCTGTTGGGAGGGTGAAAGGAACAAGTTGCAGGCAGGGCTGGGCAGGGCTGCTCTTGGGAAGCAGTCCTCACATCTCCCGGGTGGGTGAGGCCCGGTGACACCCTGCCCCCACCCCTCCTACCCTGCTCCCAGGGACCAAGGCCTCACTCGGTAAATACGAGTTCATTAATAGCTGGATTAATCACACCTCGTATTTTCGCGGTGCTTTTAAAAATAAAACATTTGAAAGCACTTTCACACCCACCCTGGGCCTCAGAGTTACACGAGGAGGTCTTATCAACCCATACTGCAAGTGAGAAAGGGGAGCTCAACCTCAGAGCAGCAGCATGTGTGGCGGGGGGCGGCCCGCAGCGCAGAGCCCTCTCCCTGCCCGCAGCTCTGCCTGTGGGCCACCCTGGGCTCTCTCTGGGTCTCCCTGCAGGACATGAGTGAAGGGGGCCATCCTTGGGCAAATCTTAAGAAGTTCAAGGGAAAACAAGAGGTGGTCAGTTAGTCACTCAACAAACATTCCATCAGTATCGAGGCCAGACCTGGCCTCCTGCCCCAAGTGAATTCATGCTCTAGTGGAGGAGGCAGCATGCAAACAAATTCACTCCAGTCCTGAGTGTGGCACGGACTCGAGCATGGGTGCCAGCTGCGGCTGACTGAGCAGCCAGTGCCCTCCTGAGACAGGTGGGGGCCGGCTGGCTTGCCCCAGGACTCGCTGGAAGTGGGGTTCCCACTTTAGGGCCTGAGCATTTGTACAGCCCCATCTGCAGTTCTCAGTGACCAAGAGCCCATCAGGGATTCTCTAGTCAGTGAAAGAAGTCTTCCAACTGAATTCCAAGAGGGTGGCTGGGCAGGTCGGAGAGACTTGGCCAGGGTGTGGCAGACAGAGCTTCTGGGGAGCTAGGGGGTGGAGTCCAGGATGTGGCAGTGCCTGCTCTCCCAGCCCCAGTGCATCTGCTTTGGCCAAGCCTTCCTTCTGTATTTATCACCTCACAGCCAGAAGGGAGGAGCAATAGGCACCCCAATCTGAGTCCCCACTCGCCAACACTGGCCCTAGGCCACCTTGAGCTTGGCAGCCAGGAAGGATAGACTGGTGGTGGGGACAGAGGCCTCAGCCACACACTTGCTTCTCCTGTCATATGAGCTACAGCACGAGTGAGGACGGGTCCTAGATGCAGAGGGGGTAAAATGCTGTGTGTGGTTTCCTGGGAGAGTGAGGTGGGGCAGCCCTCTGTCCAGAAGTGACAGCAGAGAGGGAAGGGTGGCTCAGCCAGAGAGCAGAGCTTGGACAGAGACCTGGAGGTGGGAGGCAGCACCTAGGAGGGATCAGTGAGTGTTTCTGGGAGGAGGGACTAGGCCAGAATGGAAGACTCAAGGCTACCAGTCAAAGGCACTTGGTTCCATCCTGAAACACCCACAGGAGCCAGGCAGGCAATGGTAACAGAAGAAGCAGGCCCGGGGTGAGGCAATAGGGAGTGGTGGGGACTGCAGTGAACTAGAGTCCATGCCCTTTTGAAAGGCTCATATGTCTCTTGGCACCGAGCATGCACTGCTTGGTGTTATCTTTGATAGACAAGAACATGATTCATATCCAAGGGCAAGACCACTTACTCCAGTGGCCTGCGGTGTGGAGCAGGGGAGACCCAAGGCTGTTACTGTGCTTTAGTCCAGGTGAGAGGCCTAACTGGGACGGGGAGAGGGGTGGGCAGATCGCAATTGCAAGGTGGAGGGTGGAGGTCACATAGTGGACTCGGGGCGAGAGGGAGCGGAAGCCAGCTCTGGCCACCCGGGAAGCTTCCAGCAGCCCTAAGAGGGGCTGAACCTTCCCCCACCCATGGCCTTAGAGTGACCTTGCTGGAGGGCATCACTGCAGCCTGGAGGCGGCCCCTTGGGCCACCGGATAAGTCCCCCACCCCAGGGGTGGAGGAGGGGAGACCTCCCCAGCGTGGCGTGGCGGAGGCCTGGGAGAAGTGAGCTATGTCCCTTATTGGTCACAGTACATTTATTTTTCATTAGCAGTTAAACGCAGACATGAGGGATTGGGCTGGGTTCAGCGGGCGGCTGACGCGAGCAGTGCTTGGCGCAGTGATCGATAGGGAAGCTGGGGGGCCACGTGCCCACTCCCAGGCCCACACCCCAAGCCGGGACCCCTGCCCACCCAGCCCCCAGCCGTCACATTGAGACTCAGCCAGGTGAGGCGTGGGCAGGCCGGGAAGCTGCCCCAGGGGTCTCCCGTGCCCTTCTGGAGCCTGTGACACCTTCCCCAGCCCGCTGTGGGCCCTGCTCAGGGGTCAGGCTTCGTCTCCCTCTGGGCGGCCCTGGGGTCTGCACTGTTGCCGTGATGTCCCCAGTAAGTGTCCAGAGAGGCCCCTGGACTTTCAAGCTCCCAACTCCAGACCCACACTAAGGAGCCTGCCCTCCCACTCACTCTCCCGACCTTGGGAGGCCTGAGCCCCACTCAGCCCTGCCCTGGCTGAGCCTGCTGCCTGGGTCAGGGACTGGCAAGTGGCTGCCAGTGACAGTGAAGAAGCAAATGTCACAACAAAGGGCCAGGAGGCGGCCCCCAGGAGTCCAGGGCTGGAGCTGGGGGCCTGAGTAAGGGACTTCTCCCTCAGGCCTTGGATTCCCCATCTGTAAGGCATCCAGGTGGCTCCTCCCCTCTGCCTGCATCCCCACCTTCCTAACCTAAAACAGGTGGCGGAACAAGGTGAGTTGCATCTTCCCAGCTGTGGGTGTGGTTCCCGGGGGCATAGCCTTCATCACAGAGGAGCAGGAAGTGCAGGAGATGGGGACGGCTGTCAAAAGGAGGTCACAAAAGGCAGAGACAGGCTGGGGAGAGGCCGGGGGAGGGGTGGGTGAGCCCACAGCTAGAGACCGCCCCCCGTCCCTGCCACAGGAGAGCACGACTCCCCCAGCCCGAGGGCAGGGCACCTACTGGCTCTGTGCCTGTTTCCCCATCAGCCCTCACCCCTGAGGAGATGGCCGGGGGGGAGGTTACTGAGAGAGACGGAGCCGTTTGTCATTGTCGGTGCAAAACCACGGCGTACGGGTAGCAGCCAGCATTTACTGAGCACTGTGCCTTTTTGCATTTCATTCTCACGTCAGCCCTAAGACTTGGGTACCCCATTTTGTAGGCAAGGAAACAGGCCAGGAGCTGGCGGTGGGAATGGGGTAGGGGGAGTGGTTACCTGAAGTCACACCAGGTTTCTTGGCCTCTGCGGACATTCCCTGCTCGCCTGCAGGACCAGGCACAGGTCTCCCCAGAATCACGGTCTTCAGGTGGAAGGGGCAGGCTCCCACCTTGGAAAGAGAGGGTCCCTGTGCAATCAGGAGAGAAGGGGCAGCGTGGATGCCCCCTGTGCCCAAGGAGCCAGCCCTCCGTGGTTTTGGGCTGCCCACGGGGAGGGCCCTGGATCCAGGAGGCCAACTGCGTGAGGCATCCCGAGACTCCCCCACGGGGCAGACGAGGCCTCCACAGGTGTCACAGATGATGAAGCAGGTAACGCGCCCAAGGTCACCAGTAGCAGGGAGCAGATGGATCTCCGAAGCCCAAGCTTTTCTCTCTTTATCCCCAGAGGCCCCTGTTGGCTGTCAGTGTGGGTTGGGGGAAATCACCGCAGCCCTGGCAGAGGCCAGGCTGTGGGGAGCCTGTCTGGTGGACAGCGGGGTGTGGAGGCTGAGAGTGCCCCCCTCCCCTCCCCTCCCTTCCACCCACTCCGGGTCCCGTTGGTTGAGCAGACGGTCAGACTGCTGTGAGGGTTTACCTCCACCAAAGCCTCAGAGCCAATTACCTGTATAATTAGCAACAAATGACTTGTGGGATGGTTGTGGATTTCAGTTAAAATTAGAAGGAAACCCATATTCAGGTCTCCTTGAAAGGTGGGACGTGGCTCAGGTCCCTTGGGCTCCCAGGCACACTCCCCTGGCTCCCACCCTGCCCACCCAGCAGCCCAGGCTCACCCCAACCCACCTCTCCCAGGGGCCTCTCCTATGGCACTGCTTCCGGCACCCGTCGCATCTGAACCCACCACAGCTTCCTCCCCTCCTTCATTCACTTGGTATTTTCCCAGCACCCACTACATGCAGGGGCCAGAAATGGGGAGCAACCCGGAAGCAACCCCCGAGGCAGCCAGGGCACCAGAGGAAGGGACTCCTGCCCTCTCAGGATCCCCTGCCTCCCTCCAGCTCTCCCCCGGGCCTCCCAGGGCGGTGGGCTGCCTCACCAGACCCCTGCGCTTCTACCAGGGTAGCAGTGAGCCCTGACCGCTGCCAGTGTGCTGGGACTTCCACCTCTGTCTCACTCTGTCTCCACAGTCTTCACAAGTGGGTGGCCTGCTTCTTCCCCGATTTTACAGAGGGGGGCACTGAGGCGTAGGGGGCATTCAGCAGCCCAGGTTGCCGGGCTGGAAGTGGCAGACCCTGGCCTCACTCTCCTCCCATCAGCCCACTGGCGGCCTCCCCGTGGCCTGGCCTTGGCCCCTGAAAAGGCAGGGAGCCCTGGGAGGGCCCCAAAAGTCTGGTCTTGGCTCACCTGCCCCTTTTGCCCCCGCTGCAGGTGCCCAGCAAGGTGCCACGGTGGCCAACCCGGTGCCCGGCTCCAACCCAGACCTGCTTCCCCACTTCCTGGTGGAGCCCGAGGACGTGTACATCGTCAAGAACAAGCCGGTGCTGCTGGTGTGCAAGGCCACGCCTGCCACACAGATCTTCTTCAAGTGCAACTGGGGAGTGGGTGCGCCAGGTGGACCACGCGATCGAGCGCAGCACGGACGGGAGCAGTGGTGAGGCCGGGCTGGGGCACCGGGTGGGGCCCCTTGAAGGGGAAGCGGTCTCTGCCTTGGAGGCAGTGGAGGCCCAGAGAGGGGCCACTGCCCCGGCTGCATGCCTGTGAGCGGGAGGCCAGGGTGTAAGTAGCCAGCCCCGTGCTCACCAGCCCAGGTCCCCAGGAGAGGCAGGACTCCCACACCTAGCACCCCCGTGTATACACCAAGGCCTTCTCTGGGAGGCCTGCCCCCCTAGACCTCACCACTTGGTAGGGGAGTAAGAGGAAAGCCCCCCCAAAATGCCCCCGGGAGCTGTGGATGGAGGCGCAGGTCCCTGCTGCTGCATCTGAGCCCAGGCAGGCCCACAGGCAGCCTGGTGAGTGGTGCTGGAGAGAAAGGGGGTTTGGAGGGAGTGGGTCCCAGATGATAGAAGGGCTCATGGATGTCACATTCTGTGATTTTTCTTTATGCATCCGTTTGTTCATTCATTCATTCGCACGTTCCCTGAGCACCCACTCCCGAGCTGGGGAACCCTGCAGAGAGGGGGGCAGCATGGTGACCTCTCAGTGAGTCCTGGGGGCTGTGGCTGCCCAGGGAGGCCCCTCAGAGAAGGCAACACGTAAACCAAGGGGGCTAGTCCAGGAGAGAACAGGGGAAGGGTGTCCCAGGCACTCCAGGGAAGGGACACAGCATGTGCAAAGGCCTGGAGGCAGATAGGCTGGCTTGCAGGTCAGGGGTCTGCAAGGAGGCTGTGAGTGTGCGGGTGTGCAATGGTGCCATCCAGGAGCCCCACCCATTGGGCTCTGGAGTCAGGGCACTGTCCTGTGGGATTTCGAGCTGCCAAGTGACATGGCCAGAGCTATGGGTGAAACTCAGGGCCAGTGTGGGGGACTGACAGGAGGGCAGACCCAAGAAGTGCCCCTTCTGTGGGACACCTCACTCCCCACCCCCAGCCTTAGGCTGCAGGGGCAGAGAGCTGTTGTCCGGGTTCCCTGCTTCCCGAGTGCAGGCCCAGCAGAGCTCACAGCAGCCTCTCCCCCTCACTAACAGGACCCCAGTTAAGCTCATTACCTCTCCCTTTGCCTTGATGCTTTGTGGAGCCCCCAGACGTGATAAGCCCTCAGGTTAAGTCCTGAGCCCCTTCCCATGGAGGTTAAGCCAGCCTGAGACACACAGCACACAGATTCTGTGTGGGTTACGGCCACTGGCATGAGGCCCAAGTCACAGGAACAGGCAGGTGGTGACCAGGACAACTCACACTGACACCAAGGTCGGGCAGGGGACCACAGGCCCAGAGGGGTGGCCCATGCTCCATGAAGGAGGGAGTGGGCAGCCCAGGAGGGATTCCCTGAGGGTGGGTGACCTCAGTCTTAGAAGCACCTGAAACAACCATTTTTCAAGCCAAAGGACAAATACAGGGAAAGGCAGGCCGGCCAGCAGCTAAGCTTCGGGCGGCAGAAGTGGGGGTGGAGCCTGTGGTCAACAGGAGGAGGAGGCTGCAGCCACACTTGTACTGTGGGGAGTGGTGCCGGGCAGAGAGAGAGCCCAGAGAAGGAGGCCCACAGTAACCCAGATGTGCGCACACCAGGGCTGAGTTTGGGCAGCGTGAGATCTAGTCTGGGCACCCGCCTATCGTGTTACAAATGGCTCTCATTCATCCAGGGCCCCAGAGGGGCGCCAACCAGGTGTTCTGGCCTACAGAAGTCACGCCCGACCCTCCCCTCCCAGGGGCTGGTCTTCTCCCCACTAAGCGTCCGCCCCCAGGTGGTGATTCCTGCCCAAGTCCTTGAGCCCTACATGTCCTGGCCTCACACGTGCCAGCCGACGGCAGCATTGTCCCTGCTGGCCTCTGGTGTTAACCGAGCACCTGCTCTGTGCCAGGCCTGGGTGAGGTGCTAGGAATTTAGCCCCCGAGGCTCTTGGGCAGGTGATCCACCTCTGCCTCCCACCCTCAGGAGAGGAATGGTTGGGGTTGGTGCTCTCTGTGGCAAGTCCTCTCCCCTCCCTGGGCCTCAGTTTCCTTATCTGTAAAATGGGGATGAGGAGGGCCCCCTTTCGGGTTGGTGGCAGAAGCTGTGAGATCTCCCTCCCATTCCTGTGTGGGGTTGCGGGTGGCTGGGTGGACCCCCCAGGAAGAAGTACTCGGTCTCCTTATGACTTGCCCCCATTCCCCATCCAGAAGGCCAGGGGGAAGGGACCAAAGCCTGAAAACTCTTGACCCCAAACCTGCTGATACTGTAAAAGCTGGAAATTTGCAAAACCAATTGTTGGAGTCTAGTCTGGGAGTGTAATTTATTGTGTGTTAAACAAACTGGTTATTAGAAGCAGATTGTTGAGTAGGTAAGACCCTAAACCCCTTCTTGTCCTCAGAACCCCCCACCCCTCACCCTCCACGTCCCAGAAATACTCAGCACACACACACTTGGACCTCCCCACGGCATTCACACGCCCGCACACATCCGACACAGTCCTGGGCCGGCAGGGACCCCCTCCTTCCTCCCATCCCTCCCCAAGGCTGGCATCTGCGCACATTTACCAGGCAGGTGCAGACACAGCCGTGCCCAGAGCCAGGCTGCTCAGTGACCTGCGGTGGGTAGGGCACAGCCCCTCACTTCAAGGAACTACAGGGCAGGGTCTGGGTCTCCTCCTCGGTCCACCGCCTACTTAGAGCTTGTAGGGGTCAAGGGCACTCCCTGAATCTAGACCTCATGGACCAACTTGGCCCTCATTCCTGGCAGCAGGAAGATGAGGAGGTGGCAGGACAGAAGTGGGGAGGAGACAGGGAGAGAGAATTAGGAGCACTTAAATTTAGTACTGTTCGCCCCCAGCTAAGCTGCCTGGGTGGTGTGTGAGCCCCCCACCACCACCATGGGGATGGAGCAGTCCACCCATAGACCTGTCCACCTAAGAGAGAAAAAGTACCCAGTTTAGAATGTCCTGCAAGTCTCCCACTGCTCACCCCAGAGGCTGAGGGAAGACTTGCTCTCCATCCCCTGGTGTATGCACGGCTCCTTCTCAGATGCCCCAAGACTCGATGTGTTTGACAGGTGGCTGGAGCTGGCGGCCGCTCTCCTACACACAGAGCCTGTGAGGGACCTCCTCGCTTCTCAGCCCCGATCCCCCCACCCCGCCCCGAGAACATGCCCTTCCAGCACCTTGGAGAGTAGGGCCAGGCAGTGCCCAGAATGAAGTGATCTAGCCCACTGTTAGTGACCTCAGCCAGAGGTGACACCCCACTGTCTCCTGCAACAACTCACTAGGGGGAGGGGGTAGCCACAAAGGCAGAAGTGTGGGAGCCGGAGAGACTCGTGGCGAGGGGTCTGGGTGGGGGTCAGGGAAAGACAATTTAGAGAAATTAAGACAGAAAACAGCGTCCTGGCCGGCCTGCTCAGCCGGCCCGCTGCTCCGCCTGCATTGCAGCCCTAATTGAATTTCTCTGTTAACAATGGAAACACCAGCCTCTCTCCCTCTTTCTGATAAGCCAATGACCCGAGGGAAATTGGGGTCAGGAGGAGGAGAAATTGGAAACAAACAGTCTTTTCTCACTCCTGGGGACCCTGGTTTTGGCCGAAGGCCAGGGTGCTGGAGGAGGGCTGGTATCCCCCGCCCCATTCTGGGTCCTCAGAGGTCTAAGCCCTCCCCAAATGCCCCTAACCTAGGTTTGGGAGAAGGCGGTGCGGGGGGCGCTGAGTCTATCCTTGAGAGGGATTCCCCCCAAACACAGTCCATTCAGGTAGAGAGAGTTTCCGGAGACTCGTCACAGGCCAGCTTCCCCTCTAGGGGCTGTCCCCTCACCCTTGCCAACGTTTCTCCCAGTGGGGGTGGGCACCCACGGCAACCCCCACCCCTGTGAACCCTGAGCACACTTTGGATTCTGAGCGCCCTGAACGCACTCTGGACTCAGACAGCCCTGCGCAAGTCCCTGCCTCTCTGGGTCTCGGTTTCCTCATCCGTGGAGTGGGAGCGGTACCAACCCAGCAAGTAGACTGGAGAAGACAAGCCACACATGGGAAGCCCTCACTAAGCCCCGGGGGTCTATTATCGTGCTACATAATCGCTGTAATTACCTGGTTAATAGCTGTTATTATATTATCACTTGTCAGGACCTACCTACTAACCCCAGGAGGTGAGCCAGATCCCGCCTCACTCTTTTTTACCCCCAGAGGCCCCAGGGCTGGCCTGTCTGCCCCACTCTTTCCGCATGGGGGTCCTTAGAGGCCAGCCCTTTTGCTTGAAGCTCCTCTGTGCCCTTGTCTCTGAAACAGCTGGAAGCCCCTTTATCGACATTTCTGTAGGTGACTCCAGGGAGGCAGGCCTTGGGTAACAAAGCATAATGAATGGAAGTGCTAAGGACCCACTCCTGACCTTCAGGAGATACAATGGGAACCCCTCCGGGTTCCCTCCAGGCTGGAGGGTTGCCCCTAGCGCCTGACTGCTCCCCTGCTGAGCAGAGGGAGTGGCTGTGGGTGGTGCAGGAACCCGAAGGGCACTGGACAGCGAGGTTCTGTGTGCTAAGCATGGCCCCAGCCCTGGCTACCCACCCCTCTGCCCTCAGGACTGCCCGCCATGGAGGTCCGCATCAATGTCTCAAGGCAGCAGGTGGAGAAGGTGTTTGGGCTGGAGGAGTACTGGTGCCAGTGTGTGGCGTGGAGCTCCTCAGGCACCACCAAGAGTCAGAAGGCCTACATCCGCATTGCCTGTGAGTCCAGGGCTGGGCTGTCACCCGGGGAGGAGGTCCCATCAGAAATCCTCAGGTCCTGCCTTGATGGGTAGAGGGAGTGCCTATGGACGCTGCCCAGCCACCCCGATGCCTCCCTGGGCACTTGGTGCTTCCTCCTGCCATGTACCATGGGCCCCAGGGGACCAGGGGACAAGGTCAGCCAGACTGACCTAACATGAGGTACTCCGGCTGGCAAGCACTCTTGTTCTTCCCCCAGATTTACGCAAGAATTTTGAGCAGGAGCCGCTGGCCAAGGAGGTGTCCCTGGAACAGGGCATCGTGCTCCCCTGCCGCCCACCAGAGGGCATCCCCCCAGCCGAGGTGAGAGGGGCTCCAGTGCCACTCCACAGGTGGGCAGTGCTCCCAGGTCCCCGGTCCTGCCGGCCCAGCCCTCTAGGCCGACCCCCTCCAGGGGCTACTTTTGCTCCGGGCAGGGCCAGTGCGGGCAGGCAGTGCAGTGGCGTGGCTCCCTCCCCCAGGTGGAGTGGCTCAGGAACGAGGACCTGGTGGACCCATCCCTGGACCCCAACGTGTACATCACGCGGGAGCACAGCCTGGTGGTGCGACAGGCCCGCCTGGCCGACACGGCCAACTACACCTGCGTGGCCAAGAACATTGTAGCGCGTCGCCGCAGTGCCTCGGCGGCCGTCATCGTCTACGGTGGGCCCCAGCGCTGGCGGGGCGGGGGGGCTCCGGGCACGGCCAAGGCACTGGGGGTGCCTTCAGGGGAGCCACGTGTGGCTGGCTCCCTGTGGAGCCAGGACCAGGCAGACCAGACCGTGGCCTGGCTACGAAGGACAGGGAGGGGGCTGCGGTGGCTGTCGGGGAGCCGAGGGGCATGTCTGGGCGGAAGAGGGGGGCAGGCTGGTGATATCTGTGGCTGGACCATCCCTTGGCTTACTTGTGGGCAGGGGGCATTGTGCAGAAGGAGATGAATGGATAGGATGGGAGACTAGGAAAGCACCAGACGGCCCATGCCCCTGTGTCCCCTGTGGGGTGGGAAGTAGCGTGTCCCGGGCACACCCAGGAGCAGAGAGGGAGGGGGTGCGGGAGCAACCCCATGAAAGGCTGGGTCTGGGCTGGAGGAGCGTGGGTGCTGCAGCTCGGGCTGGCTGCCCTGAGCACCTGCAGCACCCATGGGGAGACGGGGCTGTGGAGCGGGTGCAGCCAAGTCCTGGGGGCCATGGGCACAAGCAGGGCCTCCCCTCCAGGGCTACTTTCTTAGCACAGCTGCAGCCTGCCTGTTTCCAGCTCACAGCCCCTCTGCCCTCCTGCCCAGCTCCTGGGCCAGTGTGTCCGAGGAAGCCCCCGCTCCCTGACCCCAGTCCTTCTCTGTCCGGCCAGTGAACGGTGGGTGGTCGACGTGGACCGAGTGGTCCGTCTGCAGCGCCAGCTGTGGGCGCGGCTGGCAGAAAAGGAGCCGGAGCTGCACCAACCCGGCACCTCTCAACGGGGGCGCCTTCTGTGAGGGGCAGAATGTCCAGAAAACAGCCTGCGCCACCCTGTGCCCAGGTACCAGCGGCCGCCGCCTCCCGCATCGCTCTTCACCACGCCATCTCCGTGCCCACCAGCCTGCTCCCCATGGCTCCATCCCACCCGCCCACGTGCAGGGCCAGGCTCAGTCGGAGGCCAGGATGGGGTTCAGTGTGATCGGAGGCAGGGCTCGGTCTGTGTCCAGGCTCGGCCTTGGCCGAGGGGCTGAGTCACAGGGTCTGAGGTGCAGTCAGGACGGGTGCAGTCAATGTGGGTCAGGCCCGGCCTGAGGCTGCAGAACCACCTGTGCCTGGGATCAGAGGGTCATCGTGCGACCAAGTGCCCTCACTGCCCCAGGGCCTGGACGGCCCCCTGTGTGGGTAGAGCCAAGCAGGCCCAGCGTCATCGTGCCTCCTGTCATTAGCATGCGTCATCCAGGCCAGCTGGACAGCAGAGGGCTTGCAGACTGGCAGGCCTGGCCCTGGCCCTGGCATTGCACCAGGTCCGGATGCCCGGCAGGGCTGCAGCGGCAGAATGGCCTGGGCTGGCTCCCCGGGCTGACCACGCCGTGTCTTCTCTGTCCGTGTCTGCCCTGCGTCTAGTGGACGGCAGCTGGAGCCCGTGGAGCAAGTGGTCGGCCTGTGGGCTCGACTGCACCCACTGGCGGAGCCGCGAGTGCTCTGACCCTGCGCCCCGCAATGGAGGCGAGGAGTGCCATGGTGCCGACCTGGACACCCGCAACTGTACCAACGACCTCTGCGTGCACAGTGAGTCCTCTCCAGCCTGGAGTCCTCTCGAGTTTGCCAGGATTGGCCCTGCCCTGCCCTGCCCCAGGAAGGGGGTGCAACCCCCTCTTCAACGCTCAGGACCCTCAGGGGCCCCCCATCCCTAACATACCCAACATGTGCCCACCTGCCCTGAGACATACATTCATTTGGAGGTTTACTGTGCACGCCTAGCCACCCCGGGATCAGCTCGCAAACCCCTCCCCGTCCTCTCCTGCAGTTTTACCTTTGCCCTGTCCCCCAAGTGCACACACGAGTCCTGTGGGGACACCGGGCTTGTGAGGCCTGTTAATTATAAGGCCATAACTAACAATTAAAGATCTCTGTTGGACTTTTTTCTCTAGAACACACCCTCCCCCATTCTTTCAATTAAAAACCTAATTATCTGTGTCAATTCCTTTCTGATGGACATTTCTTCCATTATGCAAAGCCCTTCTAAAATCAATATAGCTTCCTCCAGGCAGTCAATCACTCTCTCCCCAGCTCTGCCCCAGGCCTGGGGGAGGCAGACAAGGGGAAGAGCCCTAAGACCCCTGCTCCTGGCCCAGGGACTCGCCAGGAACCAGACTGGCAGACCACTCTCCCAGGAAGCAGGTCCTCCACTCTGGGGAGCCTAGGAGCTCACCCTCAGCCCCAGCTGCCCCAGAAGAGCAGCCTTAGCCTAGCAGCCCGGCACCAGGGCACCCCAGGAGGCGCTCTTCCTCTCCTCCACTCTTCGTCAGCAGCAACTTCAACCTGAACTGAGCCCCTAAGGGATGCAGTCTGCTCAGTGACACAGCAAGGTGGTGGCAGATTGCAAGGCTGGGATACACACATGCCGACTCCATGCTCCCTCCTGCCAGCATCCCCTGCCCAACTGGTTCTGACGCCCAAAGAGTAGAGGCCTCATCCTCCTGGGGTGTAGACCGCTGACCTCTCCTTCCCAGCCCCCTGCCCCTCCCAAGGCCGCGCTCTCTCCTGCAGCTGCTTCTGGCCCAGAGGACGTGGCCCTCTACGTGGGCCTCATAGCCGTGGCCGTGTGCCTCCTGCTGCTGCTGCTCGTCCTCATCCTGGTGTACTGCCGCAAGAAGGAGGGACTGGACTCGGACGTGGCTGACTCATCCATCCTCACCTCAGGCTTCCAGCCCGTCAGCATCAAGCCCAGCAAAGCAGGTAGGAGCTCCTGTCGCCAGTACTCAGGCCGGGCCCCCAACCCAAGGGCTGCCCAGACAGGGCTGACCCCAGTGTCACTCTCTGAGTATGTCTCGATCCTTGCAGATAATCCTCATCTGCTCACCATCCAGCCAGACCTCAGCACCACCACCACCACCTACCAGGGCAGTCTGTGTCCCCGGCAGGACGGGCCCAGCCCCAAGTTCCAGCTTACCAACGGGCACCTGCTCAGCCCGCTGGGTGGTGGCCGCCACACGCTGCACCACAGCTCCCCCACCTCCGAGGCCGAGGACTTCGTCTCCCGCCTCTCCACCCAGAACTACTTCCGTTCCCTGCCCCGTGGCACCAGCAACATGGCCTATGGGACCTTCAACTTCCTCGGGGGCCGGCTGATGATCCCTAATACAGGTGGGAAGGACCCCAGCATGCTTGGGGTGCTCTAAGAGGCAAGACCCGCCTGTGTCCCTCCTGGAGGAGGACAGGACAGACCGATGTTCCTTCTGTGCCTCTGAGCCTCACTCCAAAGGCGAAAACCAGCCCAGCAGGGAAAAGGGATAGAGTTCTGGGGAGAATTCAGTTGTGGCTGGCAATGGGGCGGCACTGAGGCCATGGCTGGAGCTGTCTTCTTTCTGCTGCCCAAAGGCACAGGACTACTGTCCATTCACTTACACAGCCAGTCGGCCTGTGTGTGCCGGGCTCTGTGCAGGGCCCTGGGCCCCAAGGAGCTGGGGAGCTAGAGGAGAAATAGCAGAGGGAAAAAATGCCTAAACAGGGGTTCTTCTACCTAACACTTCCAGAAACCCCTGGGACAGGATCTCAGAGATACCTTCACAGAGAATCCATAGATCTTTCCACGGTCGTCTTTTGAGAAACAGCCACAAACTCCTGTGGCTGCCTATTCCTGCCTTGAAATCCTCGATTCCCTTTACTTAGATGACCCCACATGGCCCTGACTTTCTTGTCCTTTTCCAGCTGCCCTTGGTGCCTGCTCCCTAAATGTAGGGATCCCTCAGAGCTCCCTCCCAGCGCCCTCTCCCCAGGCGATCTCACCCACTCTGTGGCTTTAATCGCCATGTCTGTGCGGATCACTCCCACACCTCCATCCCCAGCTGCAGTTCTCCTGGATGACAGAATTATACACCCAGCTGCCTCCTGGGATGTCTCACAGCACCTCAGATCCCTCGTGCCTAAAACAACACTGTCTCCCACCCTCCCCCAGAACCTCCCGCTTCCCAGCTCGCCCTAACTTAGGGACAGCAGAGTTGAGTTGCTCAGATCAGAAACTGGGGGTCACCTTGACCTCCTGCTCTTCTTCACTTAGCCCCCTCACCTCCACGCCAGCTTCATTTAGACACCAATCCCATCATTCTTTCTCCTCAAATGTTCCTGCATCCTCCTGCTTCTTGCCTTTCCCACCACCTCTCCCAGCCCAGGCCACCACACCTACCTCTCCTCTGGTTCGTGGCCCCAAGAATTCACTCACTGAAGCCAGACTTGATCATGTCCCTTTCTGGGGCTTCTGCTTCCCCCTTCAAAGCCCACGTGGCAGAGTCACAAAGACTCCTCCCCTGCTGGCCAGCTATAGTGGCCTCCCCTCCCATGCACACTTCTCCTGCATGTGGCAACCACAGTGGGCTCCTGTCACCCCAGATACACTGTGCTGCCCTTTGCACACACGGTCTCTCTGCCCCCGTCCACCTTATCTGCTGCTTCTCCGTCGGGTCTGGCAGCTCTCCCTCTCTGTGCCTCACATCCCCTTGGCGGAGCTGCTAGGAAGATGAGGTGAGATGGTGCGTGGCAAGCTCTTAGAAAGGGCAGGTGCACAGTGGGTCCTCAGTGGCCACTTGCCCTTCACTCCCTCGGCAGGGCGGGTGGCCGGTGGGCTGCCGCTCCTCCCAGCTCTCCCCCGGCGCCCAGCATCCTTTGCTGCCGTCCACTTGTCTGCCTCCCCGTGGGGCTGAGTGCTTCATGAGAGCAGGGCTCATGGTTTTCCCTCACCTGAGTATTCAGCATTAGCATTCCCTGAATGAGTATTCGAGTGAGTGCACCTCTGCCAGAGAGCACTCATGCGTGCATCTCCGGGACTGTCACCAGCACTGACAGCCAGTACCAGGAGGCAGCGCAGGCTAGCGAAGGGAGCAGCAGCTGCAAACACACCACCACCGGCTTCCCTCTCTCTCCCGGGCTGCAGTCGCCAGGAACTGCACCCCACCTCAGAGTTGCCCACTCTGGAGAGCATGAGTATGCTTTCAGACTTGCTGGGATAGCCATAGAATGTCTTTGCCTCTCCCCATCGCGAGCCTCGGAGCCCCCTCCTGTTGTAGGGGCTCCCTGCCCTAAAAGCACAGGAGGTAGGGCAGGGCCTCTTCTTGCCATCCCCAGAGTAACTCCCCAGCCCCCGGCGTCACTGTGTCCCGCCCCCGCCTCTTCCCGGCAGCCACCCCTCCCTCAGCAGACACTTTCTGATTCTGCGCCTGAAAGACACTGGGGCAAAAGGTGAATCGATCAGACAGGAGGTCGTGTGTGCAGGGGCACCCAGACCAGAGAGGGCAAGGTCGCCTTAAAGTGGGCAAGGTCGTTAACGGCCCCAGCCCCACCTGCAGAGGGCCACTGCCCAGCCGGGAGCAAAGTCACCAGAAGGGAGGGGCCCACCCAGAGGTGGCCAAGCTGAGGAGGGGAGCTCGAGCAGGCCAGGAGGGTGGGGCACTCAGAACAGCAAGTCTGCCTCACAGGTTAGACCCAGAGGCCAGGGGCCTTAAATGTCAGGCCAAGGGGCCGTACTTTATCCTGGAGGCAGGGAAGGTTTTAAGTGGGTGACGGAGGAGGTAAGTACAGCATACCGCATACCGGGAGGTTCCAGAGTTTTCTGTGCCCAGGCTAACTAGACATGCATCTCTCACCTGAGCTCCTTCAGTCACTCCTGGGGTCACCCTGAGTCAGCTTCATGCCCATGTGGGTGGTTGGCCAGCCTGGCACTCCCGGTGGCACCTCTGCTCCCAGGCCAGGCTGGCATCAGTCAGTCCTCAGAGGGAGGCTCAGGAAGGGGCTGGTGGGGTGGGGTGCTGGGTGTCTTTGCAGCTGTGGTAAGCCCCGGCCCCGCTCCTGCTCTGTCGCAGGCATCAGCCTCCTCATCCCCCCAGACGCCATACCCCGAGGGAAGATCTACGAGGTCTACCTCACGCTGCACAAGCCAGAGGACGTGAGGTGTGGGCGTGGGCCCTGCTGCTGGGACTGGGCGGGTTCTGCTCCTGCCTGCTGTCACCATGACGCCCCTGCCCACCCACTGTCAGGCCTGGTCTGGCCTGGCCCAAGGGAGGGCGGGGGAAGAGCCAGCTCCTAAGCTGCACCCAGCTCTGCAGCCCCCAACCCCAGGGTCTGCTGCCCTGTCCGGAGCCGGTTCCCAGGATGGCCCACTGACGCCTTTCCCTCCCCACCCATATTTCCCCACTTGAGGTTGCCCCTAGCCGGCTGTCAGACCCTGCTGAGTCCCATCGTTAGCTGCGGGCCCCCTGGAGTCCTGCTCACCCGGCCTGTCATCCTCGCCATGGACCACTGCGGGGAGCCCAGTCCCGAGAGCTGGAGCCTACGCCTCAAAAAGCAGTCCTGCGAGGGCAGCTGGGAGGTGAGCCCCAAGCCTCCCCACCCCAGCCAGGGGCTCGGAGAGGAGTCTGGCTTCCTGCCTGGCCCTTGAGCCACGCCCCCCACGACTGGCTGCAAGCTGACCCATTAGGCCCTGCCCGCAGGACGTGCTGCACCTGGGCGAGGAGGCGCCCTCCCACCTCTACTACTGCCAGCTGGAGGCCGGCGCCTGCTACGTCTTCACCGAGCAGCTGGGCCGCTTCGCCCTGGTGGGAGAGGCCCTCAGTGTGGCCGCGGCCAAGCGCCTCAAGCTGCTTCTGTTTGCCCCCGTGGCCTGCACCTCCCTCGAGTACAACATCCGGGTCTACTGCCTGCACGACACCCATGACGCACTCAAGGTACCCGGGGAGGCCGCCCGCGAGCGACGACCGCCCTGGCCCCGGGAGGGGGGCGGGAGGGCGGGACCCTCCTGGCCCCCAGGCTTGGCTGACGCTGGGACCCTGCAGGAGGTGGTGCAGCTGGAGAAGCAGCTGGGCGGACAGCTGATCCAGGAGCCTCGCATCCTGCACTTCAAGGACAGTTACCACAACCTGCGCCTGTCCATCCACGACGTGCCCAGCTCCCTGTGGAAGAGCAAGCTCCTCGTCAGCTACCAGGTGAGGGCACTCAGGGTGCCTGGAGCCGGGCACAGCTGACACGGGCCTGCCTAACGCCGCATCTCTGCACCCCTCCCTCCCCAGGAGGTCCCCTTTTACCACATCTGGAACGGCACGCAGCAGTACCTGCACTGCACCTTCACCTTGGAGCGCATCAGCCCCAGCACCAGCGACCTGGCCTGCAAGGTGTGGGTATGGCAGGTGGAGGGCGACGGGCAGAGCTTCAACGTCAACTTCAACATCACCAAGGTGGGCAGGAGGGCGTGTCAGCACCGCTATGACAGTGCTTCCCCGCGGGGCCTATCCTGCCTCCAAACCCACCTCCTCAAAGCCTCTTGGCAGCTTCCTTCGTCTCCTGGGGAGGGAGGCGCAGATGCACGTGTAGGCAGATGCAGAGAGATGCTGTGGGACTTGGGGAGGGGCTTGTGGAGGGTGTGGGAGCAGCAGGAAGGGGAGAGGAGATGGAGCTGGCCTGGGGGCCCTAGACGGCATCCCTGAGGAGGGACTTGTACTGGGCCTGGAAGGATGAGCAAGAATTAGGCAGGCGGCAATAAGGGAACTGAGTGTGGAGGACAGAGGCAGGGGGAAGAGAGCAGTGAGTTCTCAGTAGTCAGCAGAGTTCTGCCAGTCAGCAGAGGCGGGCAGAGGTGACCTAGGGAGGAGTGATGGGAGGAGAAGGAGAATGTCGTCAGAAGGCTCCTCTGCTCGTGGGCTGTGTGTCTGTGAGGCAGGTGGCTGCACTCCTGAGCTCCGGCGGGCAGGGCCCTGGCACTGGGGCTGCCCAGGAAGCACCAGTGCCCATGCTGTCCCCATGCCCTGGGGTGGTTTTTGAGTACTCCCCCACAGGAGGTGGCAGTGGGCCTGGGCTGGGAAAGTTCTAACAGGTACCTCCACCGTTCCCTGCCCCCAGGACACAAGGTTTGCTGAGCTGCTGGCCCTGGAGAGTGAAGGGGGGGTCCCAGCCCTAGTGGGCCCCAGTGCCTTCAAGATCCCCTTCCTCATTCGGCAGAAGATCATTACCAGCCTGGACCCACCCTGTAGCCGGGGTGCTGACTGGCGGACTCTGGCCCAGAAACTCCACCTGGACAGGTGGGTGGGTGATGGGCAGGGAGGGGCTAAATCTACCTGCAGTCCAGCCTGGGGAGGTAGGATGTGGCGGGGCGTGTGGACAGGGTGCACCGTGGAGCCTGTGCCCCAGCCACCAGCAGCTGGGGCATCCAGTGCACTTGGCTGAGGGGAGGCCCTGCCCTTGGGTGGTCTGGGAGGGAGGAGGCGGCAGCTGGGTGAAGCCAGGCCCCTGACTGTCTCCCCTCCCTTCCACAGCCATCTCAGCTTCTTTGCCTCCAAGCCCAGCCCCACAGCCATGATCCTCAACCTGTGGGAGGCACGGCACTTCCCCAACGGCAACCTCAGCCAGCTGGCTGCAGCAGTGGCCGGACTGGGCCAGCCGGACGCAGGCCTCTTCACAGTGTCAGAGGCCGAGTGCTGAGGCCGGCCAGGCCCACAACGCCTACACTCTCACCAGCTTTGGTACCCGCCAGGGACAGGCAGCAGCCAGACAGGGCCCTCCCCCCACAGCGGGGTGAGCTGCGTGGACAGGCCCCCTCCTGGCGGAGGCTGTCCCCTGACACTGGCCCTTCAGACCCTGCCCGCACTCCCTCCCCTCCATGGCCTGCCTGGCCAGGCTGGCACTGCCACCTGCTCCGACTCTGCCCTGGCCCCCGGGGCCCAGGGTGGACGTTGCCTGGAGCCCGGGCTGGGCCCAGCCCATCTGTGTGTGTGTGTGTGTGTGTGTGATGCTACCTCTCCTCCTGCCCCAGCCAGGGGGCCGCGCACACACGGGCACGCACGCACACGACGGGCTCGGGACGTGGCCCCGGAGCTCCTGCCTGAGCTGGACCTTATGCAAACACTTCTGTGCCTGCTGGGTAGGGGCACATCCGAGGGGCCCGGCTCCAAGCCTGCAGGACTGAGGGCCACAGCTGAACAGGGGGCAGCCCCTGGATTCAGGCACACAACCACCACAGGGGCATGTGCCCACGCATGTCCCGTGTGCTCTGTCACACACATCCCCCGACACACACATCTCATGCTGTACACCTGGAGGCCGCTCACGTCTCTCACGCCCGGTGTCAGTCCACACCTGCCTCTCACATGCTGCCCTTCTCCCACCCACCCAGGGACACCCGACGGCTCCTCCCTGATCCTCCCCCTGCCCCCCAGCCGAGAGGAGCCCTGCCCAACGGGGCGTGTGAATATGCAACGGGAGTCCCGGGCTGGACAATGGCAAGTGTGCGTGCTGTGGCGTGCCCGCTCCTGGGGCTGGCCGGCGCCCCCGTGAGGGGCCTGTCTTGTGAAGCTCGTGCCCTGACTCTGTCTTAAGTGCATTCGTGCACTTACACTTGGCCTTATGTACACAGCCTTGCCCGGCCGCCGGGGCGCGTAGGGATTTTAGCGGACGTGAATGTAAATAAATTATATATATATATTCCTAACCCAAGTGCTACTTCTCTCGGGGAAAGCTAGGCGTCGAGGCTAATGGCCATAAAGGGTCACACATGGCTGTCCTGGAAGTCCTGGGTGTCGGCCTGGCTGGGGAACAGGTGGGGTCCCAGCCCTGGTCCAGCAAAGCTGGTTGCTAGAGACTTCTTCAGACATGGGTCATCTGGGCCAGGCGACAGGCAACAGCAGTGACCAGGGCAGCACCTTTGCCAGACCCATCCTCCGACTGCAGGAAAGTGACTGCACAGCGAGGAGCCAGCTCTCGCACCGTGGCTGCCACCAGACTGGAGAAGCTGTGAGGGAGAGAGATGAGGTGAGCCCAGGTCAGACAGGCCCCCTGTGGCCATGCCTCCCTGCCCAGTCTGGCACCCAGACTCACTGGGGGTGCATCTTGTAGAGGGTCCCATCCACCCCTACGGATACGGTCAGCTCTTCCAGGCCCCGGTTCTCACGGATCTTCTCCACCACGGCAGCCACACCTGCCCCACAAAGCTGGGCGGCCCGCTGGGACACGGCCTGACACACCTCCAGGACCATCAAGGCATCATCTGAGGTCAAGGGCAGCCCCAGAGCCTCCAGGATGGCTCGGACCTGCCTCAGGGCCAGGCTGTCACTGGGGACAGGAAGGAACAGAGCACAGAGAGGCAGGATCCTGCATTAGCTCCCCAGCCTCATGCCTTCTCCGCCCTCTAGGGTGGACCGCCCTCCAGCCAGCGTTCCGCCCACGTGGATAGATGAGGTCCTTTTGGAGGTGGAGGGCGGTAGTGCAGGGCTCAGCACCTTTCAATCTCAGAGAGAAACTTGGTCTTGAAGATGTCCCTGGTCTGAAGGCGCTGGGTCGGCTGGCCCCGGAAGAGAACTCCAAGGCTGGTCAAATGCAAGAGGACGTGGCGGACGATCTCCCCCAGGTACATGCCGCTGATCATCTTCTCAAACCTGCACGAAAGTGTGTGTGCACAGGGCAGGCGATCCCAGCCCTGTGCTGCCACCAGCCACCAGCCACATCACCAGTGCCAGCCATCAGCAGGCACCCCTCCTGGCCCAACCCACACCTCTGCTTGCCAGGATTGATGGATGCCTGGTCCACACTTGCATCAAAGTTGGTGCTGAGCATGCCGAGAGAACCATCATCCCCAAAGGCACCCCACTCCATGTTGATGCACATGTGGCCTGAGTCCCCGGCCACGCTCGCCACATTCCGGAGCTCCTCCATGTAGCAGGCATTGGTGCCGGTTCCTGCAGAGAGGCCAGATGGCGTGGGAGCCATTTGCTGGTGCAGACACGATCTGTCTGAGCCCTTCCCACTAAGACGGCAAAATCTGGGCTCATTTCCTACCTCTCCATCTCTCCATGCTCATGACCTGTCCCAGGACCTGGTCCTCCTTCCTTTCTTATATCCCTTCTTCAGGCCCTGCCACCATCAAGCCCCCGGGCCTCCACTACCTCCCTTCTCATCACCACCATCAGTGCACTTCCCCTGCTACCCCAGGGTGCTCCCAAAGTGCCCATCAGTCATGTCATCCCCCTGGGAGATGTGTGACAGCCCCAACTGTCACACAGGTGACAGGCCCAAGCCTTCCTGGACTGGCCTCCCAGGTCTTTAGTCAAATAGCAGGTGCTGGGCCAGGAACCAAGAACAGAAATGAGACATAAGGAGCCCCACGGTAGCCAGAGCTCGGGCAGTGTGCAGCAACTCCGATACTGCCTTTGTGTGCCCAGAGAGAAGCACAAAGAAGAGCACCATGAGATCTCCAAGCCCAGGGGAGTCTTCCTGCCTAGAAGGCCAGGAAAAGCGGCAGAGAGGAAGTGCTGTTTTGATTTGACCTTGAAGCCAAGAAACTTCCAGGCAGAGGGCATGCCCTGGGTATAGGCATTCCCTTCCTCTCCCCAACACACTCGGCTCTAAGCAGGCGGGCTCCTCATCTGCTCCACCTAGAATTCCTCCATCCAGCTTTTATTCACACAGCAATCTGGGCCCACCTCCCCCTGAGCACCTCCAGTGCTGAGGTCTCTCCGTTCAAGAAGCTCCCAGTCTCATGCGAGGCTGCCGCGTACCTCCTGCTCTAAGAGACTGATGTCTAAGGAGCTATGGGAGCCCTGCCCCCCGCCGCCCCCCCGCCTAGCCAAATCCCTTCTTTCAAGACTTCCTTTTCAAGTCTCACTCATGTGGGGGCCCCTTTCTTTCTGAATCAGCCTTTTCACCCTGGCGTTTAGTCAGATTCAACTCTCTCTGATGACCACTGCTTTTCTGGGCCCAGTCCCCACCAAGCAGTCAGTCCCGAGAAGGCAGGTATTTCCCCCTCCCTTATGTGTCTTCCTGACCCCTCATCCAGCCCCGAATCGGCCACAGGATAGGTGCTTAATAAAGACTACTCATAGGACTGTCTCAGCTCACTCTCGGCACATCCCTCCTGCCACCCTCGCTGGGGTCCCACCCGGTTCCAAGCACTGAGTGTGCACCATGAGTCAGGGGTTGTGCTACACTTTGTCCCATCTCGTTTCACCCACAAAACCCCTTAAGACAGGCATCATTATTATCTCCATCTTGGACATAAGCCGAGGCTCTGGTGATTCGCCCAAGGTCATACAGGTGGGAACGGGCAGAGCGCATGTTTCCCACCCAAATCTGTGTGACTCCAAAGCTCACGTCCGTCTAACAGATTGAGGTTCAGAGAGCTTAAATGACCATGAGTCAGCAGCTAGCTGGGCTAGACACCCAAGTTGCAGATTCCCGGTCCAACAGAGTGTTCCAGGGCCCTGCTGGGTCAGGTAGGAATGAGGCCAATCCCCAAGGACAGGGGAATGGTCCAACTTGGGGAATCAATAGGAGGCAGTGAATTAGCACAAACGAGCAGCGCCCTTCTCACCAACGATGAGGCCGACTTCGCAGCGCGGGTCCTCATAGCCACAGGACATCATGGTCCCCACCGTGTCATTGACAATGGCAACCACATTCAGCTCCGTTGCCTGTGCACAAAAGGATGCTGCCAGTTGCTGGGCAACGTGGTCGTCACAGCAACCGGGGCTGGACCCAGAGGTCTCTGCTAAAGAGCGCGCCCCCTGTCAGGAAGTGGGAGACCCTTTGCTCCCCTCAAGACCTGTTGCAGCCCCAAAACATCCCTGGAAGCAGACTCCTCACCTGTCTGCGTCTGATAGGCTTCCCGCAGCAGGCACACGACGTCTTGACCCTCACAGTCGGATGCATTGAAACCCTTTGTCCAGGTCAGGAGGATGCCCTGGGATGGGACCAAGGGGAGGCAGGAAGCTGGAGGGCCCTTGGAATCTCACTGTGCCTCCCCAAAGCCTGCATCCCATTGGAAGGCAGTATGTGATTCCCTCCACAAGGAGGATCCTGTGCCACCTGGATAAGGCCTTTCCCTCTGTCCCCTCCCAAGTCCCCAGAGGCTTCCAGAGTAAAGAAACCTATTAATAACCTTTCAGCCTACATCTTCTATTTTTAGTGTCAAAATGCTCAGATGGTCTGAGGGTCTGGCCATTTTAAGACATCTGCCCAGAAGGACTGGCCCTTCATAATTGGATTAGAAATGAACAGAGCTGGTGAGATGAGTGCTGTGTGTGAGAAAGGAAAGGACAGAGCAGTCTCAGTGGTCCAAATGACAGCAGAGTCTGCTCTTCCAGAAAAAATGAGCAAGAGTTACGTGAGAGGAAGGAATTCTTGGAGTTGGGACAGAGCTGTGTCAATGGGAGGTTCACTTCGCGTGTTCCAGATACAAGTGAAGAACGAACGGAAAAACCAGAATCCAGGCCCCTGGGCAGGACAGGAGGGGACAAGGCAGTTTACTGTGAGAAGCGGACCTTAAATTGTGAACTTAGTGACAAGGGACTGGCTGGACTGCTCTTTTCTTACTGCGTTTCCTCTAAGGGAGGGGGCAGGGGGAACTATTCCACTGCTCTTGGGAGAAAATAACTGCTCTGCCCAAACCAGAAACATAGAGAGGAGGACTGGGGATCTCCGGGGCAGGAGGCTTTAGAAATATTAACTGACATTTCCTCCACGAATATTTCCTTTTATCCCTTTTTCCATGTAACCACAGCTGGAGTATTCTGTGCTCTTTGTCTCAAAAACAGAAACCAGATAGAGTGAGAGCAAGTGAGAGGGAGCCAGTTAGGGGGGCACCGGATCACGAGCAACAGCAAAGCTTTCCCCGCTCCCAGACAAGAGACAGGTGAGGCTGGGGGAAGTCAGAACCAGGCTCCAGATGGCTTCCCAAGAAGGGTGTCCTAGGCCCTCCACCCTGGACATGCCCCTGTTGGGGAGGGGAGGAAACCGAAGGGGTTTGGGTAATCTGAGAACAGTGGTGGCCTCTGCCATCCTTCCCCTCTGTGGAGAAGCTAAGGTGTCAAGGGAGGTGTTGAGACACAGAGAGGAAGAGACAGAGTCCAGACAGCTGGGCCTGGACAATTCCCCAATGTCGCAACTTGTATGCACATTCTATGCAGCGAAGGAGGGGCCCCTACCTAATGAAGAGGGCTCCCTGAATTGATTAAGTTTTCACCCCTGAAAAGAATGTGGGCTCAACATAGAAACTGAGTCCAGTCACAGAAAACTAATAGGATCATGTTTCCTGCATGCCTGATTTTGCACACAGAGTCCCACCTGCTTCTCCCACCTTACAAGGAATAGTCAAAAGGTGCCAGAATGCTCAGCCTGGAGGGAGGAGACCAGCAGAGAGACACCAGCCAGATGCGCGATGCGAAGGAAAGCAGAGCACAAAGGCCCGTGTCCGAGAGGGCAGAGTGGGAGCAGAGCGCGGATGAAAACCACAGCAAGGCTGGCGGGAGTGGAGGAGGCAGGGCTCTTCAGGGAGCACAGGTGTAGAAAGACCTGGTGGGCGCCTTCAGGGCCCGCGAGCGCCTCATCACAGCAGCTTTTCGGCACAAGTTGGGGGGCATTGGGGAGGAGACTCCTGGGAGCTTAGACGAGGCCTGGGAGGAGCCGTCTCCACGACAGGCCTTAGGGGTGTGTGTGGAGAGTCTGGCGTCCCTGTTGAAGCACGCGGTAGGTGAGTGCAGAGTGGGTGCCGTGCCTAGACCTGTGCCTGCTGCTCCAACCCGAGCCAGGAGGGGCACCAGCCAGGCCGGGAGGGGGAGGGCAAAGAAACCAAGCAGTCACAAGCCTTTTCGAGAAAGAGAGCAAATGCTGCTCCCCGCAGGTTCCCTCAGCCAGGCCACAGGTGCTTCAAGGAGACACGCAGTCTGTCCTCTGGTCAGCCCCGATCTCAGCCCGTGCTGCTCCCAAGTGCGCAGACCTAACCCTGGCTCCACCCTCCTGCCCAGTGGCAGCCCCAGGCTTATTCATGTCTGTCTCCATCCCACACCTTTTCACTGGCTCTGGATGCCGGGCCACTTCACCACACCCTGGCCACCTGGGCACACAACAGGGCCTGCACCCAGTCTGGGGAAACCGAGACTGGGTGCAGGCCCAGCCCAGCAGTGCCTTCGCCCACCCCTCTCACCAGCCCTGGAAGCCCTCTCCGAGCCTCCTGCCCACTCCACGAAGAGTGTGTTTGGTGGAAAGCCCTGGAGGATGGCATTCCCCCAGCCTTCCATCTCTCACCTGGTCCAGGCCGAGCTGCCTGCATGGGAAGGAGAAGGTGAAACCCAGGGGGAGACTCTGCCCACTTAGGCCCTGCTTCTGCTGGAAGTCCACGATGCAGTCCACAATGTGGTCAAAGAGCTGAGGGGTGGGGCGAGTCAGGGAACAGGACACCTGGCCCTTCCCCCTACCCAGACATCAACCCCAGGCTGTGAGTGAGTACCTGCTGTCCAGAGCCCTGGGCCACACACTCCGGGATAGAGTAGATCTGGCTGGAGATCTGCACACCTCCCGTGGCCACACGCACCAGGAGGACCCGGAAGTTGGTGCCCCCCAGGTCCAGGGCCAGGAAGTCCCCACGTTCTATGGAGCAGAGGCCCTCAGTGCCAAGACAGAGCTGGTGGCCCTACCCTAGCATATGCTGTGACCGCAGGAGCCCGTGACCCAGCCCCACAGTCAGGCCAGGTCCCTACCGCTGCCATCAGGTGTGGCCCGGACGTAAGTGGGCAGCATGCGGAGGGAGGAGGCCTCTCCACGGAGCCCCCTGGCCATGGCCTCTCGCATCTGTGCCTGCACCGCTGCCAGCTGCTCACGGGTCAACCGGAATGGGGCCAGGGTCTCCTCCAGCAGGCGCCGGTGGGCAGCCAGGCGGGCAGCCACAGCAGTCACCATTGCCACGCCCCGGCCGCCCCCATCCACAGAGGGGATGAAGGAGACATCACATTTAGGGGCCAGGAGCATCACTGTCTCCTGCAGAATGCTGAGGAACCTGCACAGACACATGGCAAGTTCACCCTGGCTTGGTACCTGGACTGACCCCCACGGCTTGTTGAAGCCCTGGGCTCCCTCACTTCAAGCCAATTCAATTCTAAATCCATCTGTGCACCAACCATACATACAGTGCCCCCAGTGACCCCCTCCTCTGACCTCTTCTGGCCTCCCCTGACCCCCATCTGTCCTCACTCTGCTTGGGTGCCATTTGTACCCACTGCCTTGCACCCATGGTACCAGAGTGCCTTCCAGGTGTGTATCACAGACACACACACGTTCCTGCTACCTGCTCACACAAGGTCATTTGTATTCCCAATACCTGGGGTGTCGCTCAAACACTCGGCCTCCAGTGGCCACAGCAATCTGAAGTGTCTCCTGCTCGCGGCTGCGCTGGAGGCGGGAGAGGACGGCAGGCCAGAGCAGCTGCACAGAGCTGGGCAGCCCGCGTGCACACAGCCAGCACACACGTGCCGCACGAGCTCAGTATCTGAGGCCCTTGGACGCAGGCCTAAGTCCTGCAGGATAGTGTGCACACGGGCTGCCCCAGCAGAGGGACTAGGGGGGACAGGGTGCTGCTTTGGGGCTCAAGTAGCCCAAAAGCTCCCTGCCCCCCACCAGAGCTCTATGGCTACTTCGGGGAGAGAGGATTCCGCCCCCCACCCCAAGCTGAGACTCCCTTTGTCGCAGCCCCTTGCCTCCCGCACTTACTCCTCCATCTCAGCCACATGTTCCAGGAGGATGCCACCTCTGCTTAGCAGAGCAGGGGAAGTGCAGCCACCGAAGAGGACCCCGCGCTGGGCCAGGTGAGCCAGCACCAGCCGCACCAGCTCACCCAGGTACAGTCCCCCAATCATCTTCTCAAACCTACAGGCAAGAAGTGTGGCTGGACAGAGACTTTCCTAAGCCCTCAGCCCACCTGGCCCCACTTCCAGGAACTCTCAAAGAGGGGTGATTTTCTTTGGGGCCCCTGACTGAAAGTTCCAGAAGCAAATGGCCTCCTAGGAGACAGGTGGCTGTTTACCCAGACTCCGCTGTCCTCTCTGGCTTAGGTTAGGTTCAAGGGGGTTCCTGGAGGGTGGCAGGACCGAAATTAGGGCAGGAGACATTTTGCTTGGCTACTCCCAACCCCTAACCCCTGTCGGAGCTGGCAGAGTCAGGAATAAGGGAGGGCCAAGGGTTGAAAACTCTGCATTCTAGAACCTTGAGCCATTCCTTCTTTGAGTCTGGCTGGGGCCCCCAGGATGCAACCCAGAGACCCCAGAGGCAAGCAAGAGGGTGGGGCCTAAGGGCTGGAGTACAGGGACAGTGGAGAGGGAAGGAACAAAGCAGTGACAGGCCACCTCTGGGCACCCGGATTCAGGGACTCGTGGTCCAGGGCGTGGTCAAAAGTGGTCAGCACTGGCCCCAGGGCCCCGTCATCACTGAAGGAGCCCCACTCAACGCTGATGCAGACGCGG
Organism: Camelus ferus; assembly: GCF_009834535.1. Classification (NCBI taxonomy): domain Eukaryota; kingdom Metazoa; phylum Chordata; class Mammalia; order Artiodactyla; family Camelidae; genus Camelus; species Camelus ferus. Next base: position 3,336,067 of record NC_045717.1, on the reverse strand, counting down.
CCCCGGTCCTCATCCAGCACAGCCACATGCCGGGCCTCCTCCATGTAACACGCATTGGTGCCAGTGTCTATAAGGGACAACACCATCAGGGCCTGCAGACCCGGCAGCCAGGTGCCCCACTCACCATCACAAATGCCCGTGGCTCACCTACAACCAGCCCGACTTCACAGGGCCCAGCCCCCGGCTCACAGCCCATCATGGTGCCCACTGCGTCATTCACCACGGCAACCACGTCAATGCTGTAGGCCTAGACAATGGAGAGGGCAGCGGCTGGGGCCTGGTTTTGAGCGACACGCCCAGAGCCCATGAAATGCGTGTTCTCATGGCCCACACATCCGTGTCACATATGCTCTAAGCCCTCCCACCCATCCCGCCCCTGCCTCTTGGCTCCTCGGCCCCTAACTCAGGCCCTGGAGGTCTCAGGGTTCCCAGCCTCAGCCATGACTTCCAGAACACCAGTACTCCCCACAGGATTACAGGCTGTGTTGTAGGCAACTTGCTCGCTTTCCCTGGTCCTTGCCTGGCTCCCCAAGCCTGCTCCTCTCAGCGCTGACTTCCAGCCACTCACACAGCAGATCCAGATCGGCCTTTCTCAGGCATCCAGACTTTCGCATGTTCCCTTCTATGAAATTAGACCTTCCTTCCCAGCCTCAGCTCATGCACCTGGCAACCTCTTCCTTCAAGTCTCCTCTCAAGTCGTGGTGAACCCTTCCCTGTTCTCCCAGAGTCATCAGAACCACCTTCTCAACAGGGACAACATTTTATTGGAATGCTTTCCCCACTAGACTGTGAGTTCCTTGAGGACAGGATCAAGTCTTTTCGTCTTTGTTTCCCTCCATGGTCCTGAACATTTATTTGACCTTTCTTAGCCTCAGTCTCCTTACCTATAAAATGAGAATGGTAGCAGCATTTACCCGAGGGTTAAACTGGATAAAGGATACAAACAGGAAAGGAAAGCAGGCCCCCCAGAAGCACAGCACAGTCTACATGTGCTGGGTCCAGGTCCAGGCCACATGGGCAGCCCTCCCAACGCCCCTGCCTCCACTCACCCCCTGCCTCTGGATAGCATCTCGCAGCAGCTGGACCACATCCTGACCTTCCACACCACTGCACCTAAAACCTTTGGTCCAGGAAATGAGTGTGCTCTGGGGGCAGAAAAGTCAGGTCAATCCTCCAACGGCCTTCATGGGGCTGCAGCCCACCCACTGTCCCTGCAACCACTCCACCTCACCTTGTCCAGGCCTGTCTGGTGACAAGGGAAGGAGAAGCTGAACCCAAGCTGCAGACCCTGATTGCCCACAGGGAACGCATCCAGGAACTCAGACAGGCAGCGGGCGGCAAAGTCAAAAAGCTGTGGGACCAGTGAGGGGCTTAGCTCTGCCCACTGGAGCTCAGGCTGCCCAGCAAAGCCCAAAGTCTGGGTAGTGAGCGCTCACCTGCTGACCAGGACCCACCATCACCTCTTGGGGGATCACAAACTCCCGGCTCTGGGGCTCCATCCTGTGCCCTTTAGTGCCCATCAGGGTCACCCATAGAACACGCAGTGAGGCTCCTATGGCCCCCAGCTCTAGCACCACGAAGTCTCCTTGCTCTGGGGGCAGGCAGGTAACAGAAAGGCATGAAGCTGATGAGACCAAGCTCTCTGCCTCCCAGAAATATTCCCAAGGCCCATAAAATCTCGTCAAGGGACTACAGAGATGGGGACAGGGATGAGGAGCTTCCCCCTCCCCCAGATCAGAGCCCTCTCTGCAGGCCTGGCCACTCGTCTCCTGTCTATGCCACCCACCAGTGCCATGCGGGACAGACCCCACATATGTGGGCAGCATCCGGACAGTAGGGGCAGGGTTGGCCTGCCCGCTCAGCGCCTGCTCCATGGAGCCCAGGAGGCTGGCTTGGATCTGCCGCAGCTGTGCCCCTGTCACCTTGAACTGCCGCAGGCACTCCTGCACCTGAGGAGAAATAAGCCAACAGCTGAGTGGGAGCCCTGCTGGCCTAGCCAAGTCCCCCAACTCCAACCAGGACAGAGGCCAGCCTGGCCCGGCTCAGACCTCCCTTCCCCAGTCCAAACAAGCACCTCTCCCGCAGCTTCCCTAGGGGCTGGCCTGAGCCCTGCTTGAGCCCTCTGTGAGCCTTGCTGATCTCCCCCACACTTGCTCATCCCCATTCCTCGCCTCTTCACACATCCTGGCTCTCTTGCTGCTCACAGCTTGCACCAGCTCCTACATCCTCAGAAGGCTTTGTTCTGGAGGGAAGACCCACCCCCTTCCTCCTGCTCCATTCCCTCATGGCTTCTCAGCTCCATAGATCCCCTGTCCCTTCCACTACTTTGAATTCAGGATTGGCAAGGCCTCTCCCTTGTCACCCCATGACTGATTTGCTCTGGCTTCCCAGAACCCAGGGCCGAGCTGCTCAGTGAATTATTGTTGGATGAGCAAATGAACGGACAAATGCATGGATGAACTTCAAGTTCAGGTGTGTCCCTCTCTCAGTCCAGTCAACTATGGAGCCTGAGCAAGCCCAGCCCAGGAGAGCTTGGGGGAGCCACACCATGGAGGACAGTCCTCCCACCAGTCAGCCATCCTTGCCATAGGCATTGAGTGAGCCCCTAATATGCACCCAGCACTACTCTAAGCACCATACCTGCACAACCAGCCAAGTCTGCTCCTGTGGAGCTGAGATTCCAGCTGGGGTGGAGGGGGAGGCAGGAAATAAGCACAGAAATATGTAATATGGCTCTGGGAGTAACGGAAGGGAGGAAAAGCAGAAATAGAAGTTCGGGGATGACCGGGGAGGAAGAAGTATTTTGGGATGTTGGTTGGGGAAGGTCTCCCTGCAGAGGTAACCTAAATGAAGGACGAGAACGAGCCATTTGAAGATCTGGGGGAAAAGCACAAAGGGATTTTCTTCAGAGCGGATGGATTTGGGGAAAGGCTGGGCCAGGGGTGGCTCAGAGTGAAGGGAGAAGGGGGCAGGCACGGAAAGCAGCAGATGGGACACCCCAGGTTCTTCTCCACCAGAAGCCTATTGTTGGGAAGCTTAAGAAAAGCTCCAAGATCTCATGTCTATGGGGAAATCTCCCCTGTTCAACCCTCTGGCCTATCCTTCAAAGAGGCCCCAGCAGCCTCCCTGGGTTCGTTGGAAGGTCCCACCCCGGACCCCATTCTCCCAGACTTAGCCTTTCCCAGGCCCCCACTGCCTGTCTCAAAGGAATTCCATTCCTATAACCCACTGTCCTACACTGGGCCCATATTTGTAATCACTCAGGCACCGAGATAACAAGGCAAGGAGAGCCAGGGAGGAGGGGCTGCCAACTGGGGGAGATGGGGGTGACTCAGTCCCACCCCTGCTTTAGGAAGAGGATGGGAAACAGACCCCTAAGGAGGCAAATGATCCTAAGTGGAGTGCCAGATGTTCCATTCCATATCCCCGTTACAGCAGGTGGCTTCCAGTAGCCATGCACGCTAGGAGGGGTTATTCCTATGTCACAAATGAGGAAACCGAGGCTCAGAGAGGGACAGTCATCTGCCTAATCCAAGCAGCTATTAAGGGCAGGGTGGGACCTGGAACCAGATCTGTTCCGACTGCAAAGGTGTTTCCACATAAACGTGAAGCCTTACAAAAATTAGCAATTTCACCTGAAAGGAACCCAAAGCTCTGATGAGGGCTGCAGCAAAGAAACCCCACAGGACTTGGGATGAGAACATTTACATCTGAGATATTGCCTTGCCACTTCTTGGCTATGTGGCCCTGGGCAAGTTAAACTTCTTTTTGACATGATAATATTACCCCCTATGCAACACCAAGAGATAATACTCAAAAGGCTGCAGGGGCCAAGTCTTGTATCTCAGGGAGTGGCTGGCTTGCGGCAAGCACACAGGAAGGATATGCTGATTGAGTGGCTGCTGTGGCTCAAGAATTAAAGGAGATAATGTATGTGAAAGGGTAGAGTGCTGTTCAGATGTGAGGGATACTTTATTATTGCTCAATGACAACCACAGAGGTATGGAGAAGTCAATGGCTAGAGCAGATCAATGTTCCTCCTTTTCATCCTGGGTGCAGTGAGAGGTGCATGAGGAGTGACTAGGAGGTGGCAGAAGCCTCAGGAAAGACAGGAGGACGACCCTGCTGTGTGGGTTGGTCTGGGCCCATCCCCTCACCTCTCTGAACAGGGTTTGTCCTCTGTCCACCAGAACAAAATCAGCACCCACTTCTCAGAATTGTTGTAAGGACCGAGAAGACAGCAGATGTGAAGGGGTGGGACTGTGGCTGGCCATGCTCAGTGGCCATGCTCAGTGTGGGCGTGCTCAGGGGAACGTGGGTCCCCATTCCTCAGCGCACAAGTGCACTAGCAGCCTGGAGAGCCGGATTCCATGCCCCACCCTGGTGACAAAAACAGTCCTGCGGGAAAGGATCGGGCCGGGACTCAGACAGGTCTGGGCTCTGACCACTCGTGGTTAACTAACCTTCTCCTCAGATCATCGTGGGAAAGGGAGCTAAGGGTGAGGCCAACAGTGCTGAGGCCACAGGAAATCTGATGTTCCCGTGAAGTTCCCCCAAAGCCAAAGGGAATTGTCTTTAAATGGCAGGGGTGTTCAATGGAGCTAACAGGGTGGGTGTGGGACCCTCATGGGAGTCTCAGGAGGGAGGGAGCAAAGTGAGAGAGGAGATGGTGGCAGGCCCCAGAGCAAGCCCTGGCAGGGCCAGCCCCACGGCCCAGCCGTTGCTCCCTTCCGTGGCCCGGCTGGAGGCCGTGCACAGAGGACCCGTTTCCAGCAGGGTCTGGCGCAGGGGTTACACAAGTGTAAAGTGGAAGCACGACATGCAGCGGGGGCGATGCCCCCCCCCCCCCCGGTTTGGGCAACAAGCCAAGTCCAGCAGATGTCAGAATGGACTGGAAAGTAAAGAAACTGCAGGGAACAATCTGAGGACCCTTCCATGGATGCCTCCTTTGTGCAGGGTCCCCATTAGCTCCCTTAACCCTGCTGGGGGTGGAAGGATTAGACTTTATTTTCCTCCATTTCACTGATGAGGAAACAGAGAGACGAAATGACTTACCCAAGTGTTTCCTGCTAAAGGGTGTGGTAGGCAAGGGCATCTAAATCTTGGTCAAGATAACAGAAAAAAAGAGAAACTCATCCTGAGTTAACCTGAGGCACATGGACCTACTGCACAATAACCTCCAAGTTGAGTTCTGCACTAAAATCCTCTCTGCGTGCCTGACCACAGTGGCCGTGTTGTGGCGAGGGAGACATGCGGGAGTGACTAGAGAAGTGGGGACGGGAAGGGCCTTAACCCAGCTTTCTGCCAGAAAACCCCAGGAGGGTCCTTTCTAGACTGAGACAACCCATCCTGGGCAGGGCCGGTGCCTGTGTGGCAAGGCAGCAAAAAACATTTGGACCTGAAACACCTCGGCTCAAGCTCCTGCCATGCCTTAAACTCAAGGCATGACTCCTGCCTAAGCCCCCTCTTCCTCAGCTGTAAAATGAGGAGATAACCCCCACCTTGCAGTGGTGCGGAGCCTGGAAGATAAAGCTACTAGGTCAAATGTGAAAGACTCAGTAAGCTGGAAAGGGCTGCCTGGGTGGGAGCCCATGGCCCTACGGCACCTTCAGCAGCTCCTGCTCTTGACAGCCTTGTATAGGCATGAGAACAGGAACCCAGTGCTGAACTTACCAGCTCAGGGCTGTTTGAGGGGCAGGGCAAGGCTTCCTGGGGGCAGCCGGGAGCTCCATCCCCTTGCTGCAACCCTAGAGGCCCCACGGAGTCCATGTGGTTCCACGGTATGGGGTGGCCACCTATGGGAGGAAAGGGATAGCCTGGGTGAACCGATACTCTGCAGGCAGGCTCCTGGAGGCCGTGATGCAGACCCTTAGCTTTCTTGCTTCTGAAGGGGACCAGGAAGATGTGGGCAGAGCTCAGAATCTCTGACATCAAAGACCCTTTAGTAAACAACCAGAAGGCCCTCATTTTCCAGAGCATGGACAAGAGAGCACGGGGAAGACTGATCTCTAATCCCAATGCCATTCATTCATCCTGTTGCTCACTCCCATTTACCAGTCCCTGATCCCTACCGTGCCAGATGCTGGGGTACAGACGAAGCAGACTGGGCCCCACCTCAGACACCTCACAGCTTTACCAGTGATCATAGTATGGTTGACACAGGCAGTGATAAGAGATGGACTTGCTGCTGCACTTGCGGGTTCGGGAATGTGCTAGAGGTTTGGAGCAAAGGGTGTGAGGTAAGGAGGAACCAAAGACCTCCTGGAGAAGCAGGCAGGCTGGCTTGGCACACTTATGCCAAGTTAAGGTGTGTGAATTTCATGCTGAAGAGAGATGTGGACAGGAGTGGATCTGTGCTTCAGAAAATGTTTCAGTGGTGCCATGACTTTGGGCAAATCATTTATGACTTCTTTGCATTTCAGTTTCTTCATCTGCAAAAAGCAGGAGAAAATAATGCCTACTTTCACAAGGTTGTCATGAGAATTAAATGGAGCCACACCAAGGAAAATGCCTTGGGAACTGTAATGTGCAACACAAACATCTGGGTGGGTTTTGGAAAGTGAGGTGATGCTGGGCTGAAAGAACCCTGTGCTCAGCGTTGAGGACCCAGCTCCCCACGAAGGAACCATACCAGGCCTCTCAATCTCAGGCTTACGTTTTTTCATTTGCAAGATGGGGACACACATATGTCAAAGGGCTGTGTGGAGCAAATGAGATAATGAGAGCAAAGACCCTCTCTCAGAATGCGCCTTCAGATTTATGTAGCTGGTTCTGAACTGAAATTCTAGGAGCCTCAATTTCCTCTTCTGTAACAGGACAAAAGTTCAGTTGTGCAAATTAAGGAAGTTAATGGTTCTGAAAGTCCTCCGCACACTGTAAAGGACTGTAGAAATGTCAGGGATTTTGCTCACTCAAGCTAGAGGTGGTATTGCTGCTCCAGGAAATTCCCAAGAGAGCCTTCGATGATTCAGGTGCCCTTCAGGGGTGGAAGAAAAGGGAAATGCAGTCACAGGCCCAAGATGGGTGGAAGGCAACTGGCTACTGAATTATACCCCCTCTCCTCCTACTGCAGCAAAACTTTGAGAAAGTTACCTTCCCGCTTATGCAACCTCTCCCCACCTCCTACTCCCACCATGCCCATGAATTTGCCCTCCCCGTGGTCATCTGTGATCTCCTAGCTGCCCAATACTAGCCTTTTCCTCAGTCCCCACCCTTACTGCCCTCTCTCAGGCATGCAAAGCCATGCGTATTCTCTACACTGCAAAATTCTCGTCCCTTGGCTTTGAGAGTCAGTCTCTCCTGGGCCTCCTTCCTGAGTCTCTCACAGTCTTCATCAATAACTCCTCTCCTCTCCTCTCCTCTTAAACAGTGGGGCCCCCAAGTTTCAGAAAATAGTTACCTTCTCCACACTCCCTCTTAATCTCACTCATCCCCAAAGTTTGATTAAAACCTGTGCGAAGGCTCCCAAATCTACCCGTCCTGAGCCAAATCCCAAAGTCCTATGGTCTGTTAGCATCTCTGGATGCTGGAAAGGGCTCCTCAGACTCAATGGTCAAAGCCACGTTCATTTTCCTCCTTCACTTTTCCCCATGAAACTCTTTTCCTGGAGACATTCATGCTGCTTGTGCACATCCATGACCCTCAACGCCTCTGTGCAATCTGCTCTCAGGCTGAAAGAGCAGAGAGCGGGACGAGCCCTCCGGTGTGTCCCTCCTCCCGGTTCCCACAGCCCCTGCCCTGGGCCTTCCACTCATCTGATGGTTCCAACAGTCTCTTACTTGATACTCTGTTGTTTGTTGGTTTCGTGAGTAATACTTCAATCAAACAATACATATCCCACAAGAGATGTTTATATTTGGTAGGAAACATCAGAGTTTATACGCCACCTTCCTGACACAAGCTCCGGGTATCGCTTCCCCACTTCTCCGGCTGCCTTTTTGACCAAAGGCAAAAAGACAAAAGACAAAGGACATGCATCTGTGGAGTTCAGAGCCAACACCCCCCATCCCATTGTCAGAATCCATTGATCACAAAGTGATCTTGAGAAGCCGGTCTGCACTGGAAGTTACTCTCTTTCATGCCTTTGGTTGAAAGATGAGATTCTGAAACTTTTTAAAAGACTATGACTGGGGGGAGGGTATAGCTCAGTGGTAGACTAAGTGCTCAGCATGTGAGAGGTCCTGGGTTCAATCCCTTCCTAATTAATACTCTTGCTCCCTTCTGTCCACCTTCCCATCCCACCAATGCCCAACACGTTACCAGAGTGACTGTGCAAAAATAGATTTTATCATGTCATTCCCCAGCTCTATCTCCACTAAGAAAGGAAGTAAACCTTCACATTGTGATAGCTCCTACTGCAGAAAAAAAAAGTCCAAAATTCTTTATTGTGGCATTGCAGGCCCCTCACACTGTCCTCAACACACGCTTCCCCTCTTGCTACCCTCCTTCATACTCCAGCCACACTGACTATGAGCTTCGCCCTGCTGGCCAGCCTTTGCTCACAGCCTTCCCCGGAACTGTCATGTCTGAGTCATCACTGCTTCTTCAATGCCCAGCACAGGGCTTGGCGTATGTAGGGGTTATGGAGAGTTTTTTCTTATTCAGAGAACCAAGGAATCAGTTTCCGATAAATCTCCCCAATGTCACATAATACCTACACTCAGTTTCCAAATCTGTCAAACATATGTTCCATGTGTTACAGGTCTGCTTTGAGGATAAAATGGGGTAACCAAGGCAGTTACCTTTGAAAAGGGCCAAGGGCTGCTTATGTGGTGAGATTTCACTCTCCTTTCGAGGCCCTGCTGGCTCATTCACTCACTCACTCTCTTACTCATTCCCTCTTCTGTTCTGACATTTATTCAGCACTTCCAACATGCCAGAGACCGTGAAACTTCCCCAGGTAGCTCCAGTATTTATGTCTGTCTCTTCCAGCTGAGAATCCCTGTAGAGGGGGACCTGTCTCCCATATCACTAAATCCCCAAAATGCGGCCCAGGATCTATACGTGTTTGAATAACTGTGGGCCTCTTGGCTTAATTCAGCTCAACCAGCTACACAGAACGAGCCTTCCTTCTGGAAGGTATCCCAGGGGCCTCTGCTGACGATGGGAACCACCTTTGAGGTCCAGCCAGCTTAGTCTTTCCAGGCTCAACTCATCTACGTTGGACTAAACAGGAGAGATGAGGGCGAGGGGCTGGACCTGAGGCAGGAATTAGATGAGGTTCTTACCTGGGAGAAGCAGCAGCTGGTCACTCTCTTCAGACCTGGGCTCTTCTCTCAATATAAGGCATCCCACTGACCTGGTTTGCACTCAAAACTGAAACTCACAAGTGATCTGAGATATACTGTCCCCAAGCCCCACCCTCTTACTGGGCATCAGCTAATTCAGGAAGATGCACTTCCCTCTGAGTCTGCCCTAAGAGGAGGCCGGGTTAGGCAGGGCCGTGATGCAAACTTAAGCAAGATGACTGCAGGAAGTTGGGAGTTCTGAACTGGGTCAAGGACCCTGGGATATCTCCTCTGCAATGCTGGGAGCATTGTCCATTTTACAAACACTCAGTCTTGAGTTTTGAGATGATGGCTCACCCTTAGAAAGAAGGGAAGAGCCTAGCCTGAGAAATATGCAGTCCAATGGACAATTTCCCAAAATGCAGAAGGACTTACTAAATGAACAAGAGGTAGCATGGGAGCACAAGAGGAAAGGATTCACTCTGCCCTCGAGTGGGCAGGGAAAGCTGAGGAAGCTGAGCCCTGAAGGAAGGGTGACGGTATGCCGGCAGAGCGGTCCTTGACAAAGAAAAGAGCATGTAGAGAGTCATGGAGCACAAGGCACCTTCATGGAATGGGTGGCGACCCAAAGGGGCCTCCAGAGGATACGTGTAGGGGAGACTATATGGCGGGAGGGGCAGCAGCCAGACTGCGGAGCCTGGCCTTTAGTCTGCAGGCCAAGGTTCGGGGGTAGGTTCACAACATGGGGCTTCTCTACCGGAAGGGGAAGAGGAGTCTCAGGCTGCAGTGGAACTGTTGGCCACCAAGCTGGTTTTCCCTGAACTAGTCTTCTTAGATGCACAGAACCTTGGGGTATCACTGCCCACTGCTATGGTCTAAATATTTGTGTTGTCCTTCCCCATCTAATCCTTATGTTGAAAACCTAATGCCCAAGGTGACAGTGTTGAGAAGTGGGGTCCTTCAGCGGTGATCAGGTCACAAGAGCAGAGCCCTAATGAACGGCTCCAGAGTTCCCTTGCCTCTTCTGCCACATGGGAACACAAGTTGGCAGGCTGCAGCCTAGAAGAGAGACTTCATCTGACCATGCTGGCACCCCGACCATCCAGCCTCCAGAACAGTGAGAAACACGCTTCTGTTGTTTATAAGCCACTCAGTCTGTGGCATTTTTTTTTAAATAGCAGCCCAAATGGTCTGATACCCACCATGGTAGGAGACTAGACATACTTTCACCAATTTCCATTTCAGGGAAATTGGTGAGCACTCTAAAACTTGAGGCTACCTCATCAGCAGTAACCCTACCATTAACCATAAACAGTACTTGGCCTCCACATGACACCAGGATTGAGACCAGGGACGATGGCTACTTTCAGTTTTGGCATGACTGGGTCTGGAAATATGCCAGGCATCAGCCCTGCTGCACAGTTCACTGGTTACCAATCAGGCATATAGGCTCTGAAAGGCAGGGAAATTGGGAGTGGGGTGGGCAGGACAGAGTAGCCATCATCTACAGCATAGTGTCCTGCCTGGCCTGGGGCTCCTCTCTCTCAACTGCTTCAGCTGGGAGAGATTATGGAACTGAAAGGCCCCGCTGTGATTCATGCTGACAGTTTGCAGCCTCCTGAACCAGGGTGAGGATACCCTTCTGACAAGCAATGCTAGGTCTCTTCATCCATGTTTCTGAACTCCTGTGTCCATTTCCCCAGGAGAAGGGGTCCCGGCATCCTTGGCCATGTCAGGGAAGGTCTGGATCAGGGCCCGCTGAGGGAAGAGGTCTGTGAACCGCTATGACAGCCCTAACTGCAGCAGAGGCACAGCAGGGGTCAGCAGTTCTCCTCAGACACCTGATGGCCACTGACTAACAAGGGGAAGGACGAGTCCTGACCATGCTCCCCCTTGGCCCTCAGTGCCTATCTCCAGCTGTCCAGCAGGAACTACGGGACGGGGAGAGGTGCTCAGCTGGAGAAGAAGTGTGCTGTAGCCTGGTACTGTGGCTAGGTTGGGAGTCAGGCCCTCCCTGCTTGGAGCTGCTCACAAGTTTGCTTCTCACAGCTCACAGTGCCCCACAGCCAGGCATACAGGCCCTCAGGCCCCAGGAAGCGTCCCATCATTCCCTTTATGCCCTTCTACTCCGATGAGCCTTGTAGCTCCTTCTACACCCATCACACTGCTTCTTACTGTTAGGTTTTCGTTTGTGCTGATTTGTCTGGCATGGCTCCCCCTTTGTCCTCTCCAGTCTTTTCACCTAACTTTTCCTCATCCTTTAAATTATACCTCAGCCATCAATGCTGGGAGCCTTCCCTGACAAGCTCCTCCTGGCCCTGATACCAATCCAGCAGTAGCAAAACTATTGATCCCATAGTGCCTTGATTTCCTTGTATCATCGCATTGACTACAAGTCTATTAAAGGCTTTATCTGCTTGTGTATTTGTTTTCCCCCACTATACTATGGCCCCCCAAGAAGCCCATATTCATCTTTGGAGCCCCAGGGCCTAGTTCTAGATCTAACATGAAATAGGTATCAGTTAATTTTCATTAAGTTGAAGAGCCCTCCCACAACCTCAATCGTGCAGGGCTTCTGAAACTGAAGAGTACATATTCCTGACTTCCTTGTACATATGGCATCAGCAGCCATTCCACCTGGGGTTTACACACTCTTCCATCTTCTCACCGGTACTACCACCCACTTACTACCTGCCTTCCCCCACCCCAGTTCTCATCTGGGTTCCCCCAGAAGCAGACCTAATTTGAGTGCAAATAGTTTAACTGGGGAGCAATCCAGGCAGGGCTAGGATTAGGGTGACACACATGAGGAGCTGAGCTACAAAATGTAGAGAATCTCTTCAGTTCACACAAGTGCCAACCCTGCCCTTACATGAAACGCAAGAATGAGGGCCCCAGCCCTAATCCAGGAAGCACTATCAAGAGTTGGAAGCAAGACAGGAAGGGAAGGAAGCTAGCAGAGCATACATAAGTAAGTTGCTGCAGGGAGCTACTGAGGCTCACTCCCCCAGAGGAACTCTGGGAGGCAGGCGGAATGCACCCATCTGAGGTGAGAAAGTTGGGAATTTATCCTCCAACTCCTGCCTTTCACTGGCTGAGGGCTGCCCCAGGGGGCCTCATTCCCCTGCACTCCCAGTCTTTGCCACACAGAAGCCTAGAGAAGTGCTAAGGAGGGTCACAGGCTCTATTTCATACCCTGTATGATGGAACAGTGAAGTGTCCAGGGAAAATGGGCAAGGCACAGCCTCCACTAGAGGGCTGTTGCAAGAGTGAGATGAAATAACACCACCACAGTGCCTAACACAGAAATCACCTTCCCCTTCCCAATTTATCACAATAGCTTGTGGAGTTCATGGCGCTTCCCACCTCTTCATGAGTTGGCAATAGCAGTGGAACAGCTGCTTCTCATCTTTCAAAAGCAGCAAAACAAAAACAAAAAAACCCCACAAAAACCCAAGGGCCCTAGGAGAGCTCTAAATACCCCAGCTTGCTGTGGAAGGCTGGGGCCTGGTAGAACTAAGGTAGTCGAATTGCCTCTTCTCACACCTGCACTTCACCTCTCTCTGGCTTTTCCACCTGCCACTGTAACACTATTTATGGCATACAAAACTAGTATCACATTGAGTAACAACTGCTGCCATTCACATGAGATAGACACTGTGCTTTTACACATTATCTTACTCCTTAGAACCCTGTAAGATTTTTCACATTTTATACACAAGGAAACCAGGTCTCAGAAAGGTTAACTTCTATCAGAAGTAGGGGTTCAGACTCAGGTTAACGGCATACTCTTTCCATTGACTTTGTCTCTTTACTGTCTCACTAAGGCCCCTCCCAAAGGCCAACTGGCATGGAGAGAATAAGGCAAATAAGCAGCCTTTGCCAAAGACAAAGTGGGGAGTGCCTGGGGAGACGGCTGTCTCCCCCAACTCCACATCAGCTAACAAATAAGCCTATCAGTCCTGGTCCTGCTGATCCACACCCTCCTCCAACAATTTGCCACTGACCAATGTTCTAAGGAGACTGCTCAATTTTAAGTTAAATAATTCACTTTCTAGAATCAGCCCTTTCCCTTTTCTTATCTTCAGGCAGAGAGATAAACATTCTATCCTCTGTTTACAGAGCTTAACCTCCAATAAACTGCCATTTAATGAGAGAGAAAACTTGTGAGAGTTAAGCTGATGGAACATAACTGATAAACTACTTTTCATTAGAAGGAAAACAGGAAAATAATCAATACTTGAGTCAAAATACAGCATTTTCTTTAGGACCGAAGAAGCAGGGCACTGTAGTCTCACTGCCATGGACAAAAAGTGGTTTTATTCGTTACTCTGAGCCTTTGCTTCCTCATCTGAAAATTAGGGAGGATAACTCCTACCTCATAGGGTTGCTGTAAGGATTAAATGAAGTACACACATTGCCTGAATCATAACAATTGCTCAAAAAAAAAAAAAAAAAAAAAAAACAGCAATTGTTCATGCGATGCTGGCCACAATGTCAGCATGATCCAGCACCAAGACATGAAGGAGCAGCACGAGCCTGCCATCCTGCCTTCTTCTAACTCAAAGAGCTTGTGTGCAAAGACATTAGGCAGGAAACAGCATGTTAAAGGCCTGTGCTGTGCCTTACATCTAGCTCTCTCTGAACTCCCTACTCTACACACACCTCACGTTTGTTTTACAACAAAGGAAAAGAAAACTTTGGACTTGGTAAACCAGAAGTTAGGAGAGTCTGAAAGGTGTTCTGTTTACTTTGTCCCAGGATCCTTTCCTGGTCGGCAGCCACCTCATACCACCTTCCACGACATCTTCAAATCAGCTTGGGCCAAAGCTAGCTTCCTTAACATCTTTGTTTGGTCATCTCCCCTCAGGTAGTTGCTTCTGCCATTCAATATCCTCTCATCTTTGGAGTATGCCTGTGCGCTGAGGAAAGACTACATCTCTGTACTGCACTGGAAGCTCCTGGGCGATGTGGTCAAGAATGAGCACCCTTCTACTAATGTACTGAACTAGAAGCTATTTCCTGTTGCTGCTATGCCCTCTGACAACAAGAGAACCAATCTCGGTTTTAGCAGATGAATATGCAAGGCATGCTCACTGGTTAATCCAGGAAGAAAAAATAATTCTATAGGAACTAACAACTGAGTGTTCACTTACCAATTCCTGACAAGAATGGTAGGACATATCCCTTAAAGGTCCTATGCTCTGCCTGAGAATTCTTAACTGGGTGAGGCAGCAAGATGAAATGACAGGTCACTGAGTGGTAGGGATAACAGAACAGAAGTAGAACTCAATGCCCTGTCATCTTCCAGAATGATGTCAGAAAAAGTCAAGGGAGTAACCACACAGTGTTCAGAATTGTGCACTATACTTTCAGTGAATATAGGTAGTGTGTCAAAGACCAGTAATGGAATTCATTCCGAAACATGTAATTTATGAGTCTGAGAACTAGCTCCAAAATTAAAATATCCCTCCCTCAAGCCCCACAACACAGAGACAAAAAGCAGCATCTCCATCTTACTGAAATAAGATTTCATACAAACATAGATAAATATATTTAAATTTTCTTTTAACTATAAGTTAATTCAAACAGACTGTTATAATAAAACAGAATACTATACACAGGTGTCTGTATAGCTCATAGAAAACATAAAAACCAGAATGCTGAGTGTGTGCTGGTGGCAAAAACTGCAGGGTCAGAACTTGCTCGACAATGAACTGGAGGCCACTAAGGCTTAATGAACTTGGCCCACCCCTATGGCTAATGGTTTTGTCAACCTTCAGACCCTAGAAATTTAGGATTTCCTCCTTTTTCCTCTGCCGGCTTTGGTCCGTGTCCGACTACCTGGCCGGACAGTAAGTTGCTTCTTGAAGTCCACTAAGCAATCTGTGGCTTCTGAAATAGAAACAAAAGACTTGATGGGAGACTCATTTAAGTCAAGATGTGCAAGGGAACTCTGCATTTCTTTGCTGCAGCCTGCCTCTTCTACCCCTGGTGAAGGCGCCCTAGAGAGAAGGAGAAAAAAATCAGAACGCAATACACACCTGCTAATAAGCACTGAGTATGTGTCACGCGTTGTACCAGCGGCTTTTACATATACTATCAGTTCACGTAATCTTTGGAATAATCCAGCCAGGTAAGTACTATCATTCCCCTTTCACAGATGAGGACATTGGGGAAACCATATACCCAAAGCCACACAGGCAGTGAGAAAATGAGGATTCAGACTCAAATTTCCAAGCTGTTTGAATTCTCAGTCAGAATACCAGGGCGGGGTAGGGACAGAAAGGCAGGGAGGAGTAAGACAGCTTTTCCTCTGCTTGTTTCAACACCAGAGTGAAGTGAGGGAGCTGTCCAATTCTTCGCCCAGGTTTACAGGGGGTCACAGAGTTATATAGAGAGAGGTCACACGGTTGCACAGTTTTCTACTTTAATAGTTTAAATACCAAACTGTACACAGAACAGAGGACTGGGCCTCTGCTTTTCTAGAATGGCTGACAGTCACACTTAAGTGCACACTCCAATTTACCCGAAGGCTCCTGTTTCTGAAAACTTGGTCTTTATCTCTGCATCTGTGATGAGAGAAAAAGTAATAATGTTGTTAGTAGTGCTGTAATCATAACACTTCTCACCGGTAATATACTTTTAGGCACTGCTCTTCCTCAGGCTGACCCAGGTAGCTCACATCCCCAGTCCCCAGACCAACGGAATGGGAGCATTAGCCTCCAACAGGCTCAGCTGCTGAAGTACTGAGGTGAACACTTGTGAATGAATAACCACTGAATAAACCTACTCCCAATCTGGACTCGAGGAACAAGGACTTGACACGGGAAATCTGCTACCTGCAGAGATTCACAGCCTGCTGATCTAGAGGCAGCAGGCTATGCAGCTCAGAGATGCTGCCTTTTAGTCATCAGAAGGCACAACAGATTTGCTTGATGGGAATGAACTACTAGAACTAGATGATAAGCAAAAGTTCCTTTCCCTTGTACACCTAGTAAATTTTAACAACAGCAACTATTAACACCAACAACAGTAACAGTAGCAGCTAACATGTACTGAAAGCCTACTTAGGAGGCTGGTGTTACTAACTATGCAATGTTCTTAAACAGTCCACTCTACCCCTTAAATATTAGGCACAGAGACAAGAGCTACTTCCTACACTCCCTCAGGAGCATAGGTTGAAACACTAAGCTAAAGGTAACATGAATGAAGCACAAAACATTCAGAGACAGGTAGTACTGCCTGGTTTTCAATGCCTATTCCTTTAGAAGATAACTTGGGGCTTGTGCCATTCCCCTGTGATTTGGAAATGTTTTCTCCCTAGATCAATAGCCAGTCCAAATTTCAACGTTTATAAAGCCCAAAACAAAACACATGATGAACAGGGTATTTTCCCATCTTCCTTAGGGAGAGATGACCTAGACCAAGTCTCAAAGGCTGGCTAACTGGGTCAAATGTGCACCCAAATAACTCCAGCAAGAAGTTAGGGGAGTTGGTAGTGGTTATTCTTACTGGAAGGCCTTAGGCAGATGCCCAGAAAACTGGTGCTGGGATCCTCACCTGCAGCCTTGTACTCAGACTGTTCCAAGAGACTGAGGAGTCGGCCTTCACTGTGACCTTTTTCCTGTGACAGGAAAACAGATGAAAGCGTTACACCAAAGAGTCTAAAATATAGCTTCCTTAGCCCAGATCACACCTGTCTCCAGGAGAGAAGAGGTGTGGGGGACACAGCTGTAGGAAAGTCTTCTGCTTTCTAATAAATAAGGGTAAATAGTAAAAAAGCAAACTGTGATAAATAGAGTACATCTTTATGCCAAGAATATATCCAAGAATGGATACCAGAGTCAAGACAAATTATTCCACCAAGATCGTATTAGAGAACAGTAGCCTTTGACCTGTGAGAGATTTAAAATGGAAAACAAATTTCAAGGTAGCTTCTAGAGGCAGTGATGCCAGAGGATAAACTGGCTCTATGGTATAAGCACAAACCTGTAAGCTCCAATTCCAAATTATCATCTCAAAATCACCCCATTCCCACAGGGGCCCCTCTTCTTCTGTCATGACAGATAATGGCTTCTCCATCTCATGTGCAGTGACTGCTGTGTCAGGAAGCCTGGAACATGGGGTTGCTGCTTGATCTCTGATTTCTAAGCCAAGACTTGCTCTGCTTGATCTCTAATCACAAAGCCCAGAAAGCACATCCATCTTCCCAGTGACCAGGGACAGACCCTAAGACTGAGCACACAAGGTGTTCAACAGAGTTGATAGTGAGTATGTTCCTAACAATGGGGTATGACTGGATATCTTTTCTGGAAAGTAATTTGGCAGCATGTTACAAGAGATTTTTAAAATATTTAAATCCATTTCCCTAAGAGTTCCACTTCAGGAAATCTATTCTAAAGAAATAATCAGTGGTACAAAGACTGATTAATGTTTTAAACACAGCCTTATAATACAGCAGAAGTGGAAAGAATCTGAATGTCCAATAATATAAGAATGGTTAATTGCCTCTGTGTGATAGAAACATTAAGAGTATTTTAAAAAACAATTTAAAAATAAATTCAAGAAGGTACTTATGTTACAATGTTAAATGTATACAATATACACACATATGTGTATATATACACACACATATATATGTACATATATATAGTATGGTGTCAACTACATTAACAATGCATAGAAAAAAAGATTGGAGAAAAATAGGCCAAAATACTAAAAGATGTTATCTTGAGTAGCTAAATTATGGGTGATAATTTCCCCCAATTCTTCATACTTCTTTTGAACTTCTCGTATTTTCTACGATGAGCATATATTACTTTTTAATTAAAAGAAAAAATAATTTTACAAAGTGCAAATGCTTATTTCAAGATAAACAGAAGAAAAGGAAGGAGGGGAGGGTATAGCTTAGTGGTAAAGCGCATGCTTAGCATGCACCAGGTCCTAGGTTCGATCGCCAGTACCTCCATTAAATTAAAAAATAATAATGATAATAAATAAAATAAATAAATATTACCTTCCCCCCCAAAAAATTGTTTTAAAATAAAAATAAAAGAAAAAAGGAAGGAGGGAGGATAGAGAGAAAAAAAGCCCAGAACAGAACTGTGCAGAGTTAGGTAGCCTTTCCTAAAACACTCCACACATACCTTTGGGTTCCGCAGCCACTGTGGACGCTTCCTTCGCACAGCTGAGCATACTCTCCTACTCTCTTCAGGCTCATCTTCTTGATCACGTCTTGCAAGCTGGAGACAGGACTCTACATGACACTGGTACTCTCTGAACGGGACTAGGGATTTACAGAGATAACACTTCTCATTCCTAGCCAATCAGAAGAAAGGGAGAAAAAGCAGTTTTAAGATTTGCTTTTGCCTCTGGGCTCCTAGATACGTCTCAAATTGTGTTTTTATGTCTTCAAAGTTATTCTGTGGAGAAGACATGTCAACGAAAGTAGATTCGCTCAGCAGGAACACCAGTAAAACTAACCCAATGCCAATCAAAAGGACTGAGTGATTAGTGGTTTCCCCTGGCTGTTTCTCTGTACCCTGCTGTTGCAGCAGTGGGGTAATAATGAAACAGCTCTTCTAACTATTTCAAACAATGCTGATTGCTCTTCAGACATAAAATATTCTGTCAAACTCTCCTCAAATTAAGTGTAATCGTTTTTTCAAAGGGAAGTTAAAAACTCAGACAGAAAAGGGAACACCAAGACCATCAAATCAAAATGACATTTTCACCAGGGTGAATGAACTTGTCTGATTAGTAAAATCAAGTCTGTCTATATGCTGATTTCCTTAATTCTACAATCTTCAACATCAACTAGAAGTTACCAAAACCATGTGGTTCTGCCAGAGGCTTCTGCATAACTTAATATACATAGTTATTTTTATATTTTTATAACAGCAGAGTTTGTGGAAAGAGAGGGAATTGTGTCCTTGAGGTAAGGTTTACTGGACATCGGTAAAAATGGAATCATTGGAGACAAAGGAAGAAAATGAACATTTACTAGGTATTTTCTCTGTGGTGAGAACTGGTGTAAGGCCCTTTAAACACAATTTCTCAATTAATTTTGGCCTATTAGGAAGGTATTATTCTCCCCAACGTTTTATAGCTAATAATTGTCAGAAGACAGGTCTGCCTGACTCATAAGATCATTTTAGTTTTAAGAAGTTAAAGAAAACTTTCCAAAGCTTGCTATCGTAGACTTCTTCTGGCCATTGCTATTCAGCTACTACAGCAAGGAAGATTTACATTGTCTCTAATGAGAAGTCTCTTAGGAGGTTTTTAAAATAGGAGAAGTCCGTCTCTCAAGTAAATAATCACTGGAGAGAATACAAGTAAAACTCTGCTTTATGAGAAAAGCTAGATTAGTGTACCTTTCAAGGTTTATCAATTAATGTAAAAAGCATTTATTAACCCCCTACTACATTAGAGACAGAAGCACTGTAAAAGAAGCATGAGTTTCAAAGTCAGGTAGGCTTTGCCAGTTCTGGCCACATGATCTTAACCAGTTACTCAGAATTTCTCTTCAGTTTCTATATCTATTTTTAAAAAAGAAAGAGTAATTACCTTACCAACTATTGTGACAGTTACAAAGTAAATAAAGCACCCAGCACGGTGGCTGGAACATAATATTAGGTGCTCAACAAATAGCTATTACCGGTATTGCTGTTCACACACATTTTATCAGATACTGAGGATATAAAATGAAGGTAAGTATCTGCCTTCAAATAACTCACAGCCTAGCCAGGGAGACAGAAATGTCAAAAAATGAAAGAAAAAATATTACTGCAATAGTGTGATGAATACAGTCCTAGAAGAATGAGTGCATGACAGGAGAATTTCAAAAGGAATTAAGTGGATCAGCCTCTGCTCAACTGGATTAGGGAAGGCAGCACTAAAATTTAGAGTCAAAGATAAGACCTATGTTTCAAAGACAAACATTTCTGTCTGATTAGAGCAGTGACTAACTGCTCTAATGTACTGCGGTGATGTCCTTACTTTCAGGAAGCAGCATTTATACTTGACCTTCCCAACGGTCCCCACTTTAGAATGCACTTCCTTTGTCAAGCTGCAACCCACAACCCAAGGAAGTCGTCAATATTGCCTAACTTTTTGCAACTCAACCATTACATTGCAAAATAGTTCATTGCTTCCCCAAAGCACCAAACACCAATATGCAAATTCAAAGAAAACAGAAAGCTAAGAGCAATGTGGAAGTGGAATAGGTGGCAGGATCTTTTCAGGGTAACAAAAAAGGGATACAGAGAGCATCTACACTGGAACACAAAAAAGAAATTCGGGCATTAAAGCAACAAAGTGATTGCCAGGCCAAAGAAAGCCAGGATAAGCGAGGAACTGGTCTCCTATTCAGTCTAAGCAATGGTATGTTAAGCAAGAGCTCCATAAACACAGCATACCTACTTACTTGTCAATGTCTAGGGAAGTCTGGGCAGCTGTCCCACTGCTGCTCTTGCTCTTGCTCTTGGCCTCTTTTTGTCTCCGAGTCAACACTTTCAACAAAAAAAGAAGAGAAGAAACAAAACAAAAAAAGAAAAACTGTTAGTGGGCAGTAAACTCTGAATATAAAAGACAGAATGTATAGGAAGAAGAACAGTTTAAAATCCTATTCCACTGGGAGAAGTGCACTGTCCAGAAACCTCTGCCTTTCTAGTTTAGAGAATATTACTTGTATAACATGGACTGAAACTGCCAGCCACAAGATATTCCCATATTTGGTAATGAGATCTATTTTTTTCCCCTCCTTTCCATGAGATCTAAAGATTAGTCCACCCCAAGAAAAGTTTTTGTGTACTACTCCAACTTGCAGCACTCAGGGGAAGGATTTATACTTTCTCAATGAAAACACTCCAACAGGTGCTTTATGGGATATAGCAATGATAGCTCCATCTGAGTGCCCACATCAGCTCCAATCTCACAAAACATTGGAAGCGTTCCATCTACAAGTGAGGAAGCCAGAGCTCAAAACAGTTAACACAACCAGTCTTTTCCACCACACAGCAGGACGATCTCTTTATTCCAGAAGGTATGGACAGCTTTAGCCCAAGTGGCATACAAATACTTTGTCTCACACCAAAAGGTGTCTGTTAATAAAATCATACTCTCTTAAAGAATCTTGGAATATTAATTAACCAACTGTTTTCCAGTCTTCATTCCTTGCCATTAACAAGGAAAACTGTGACCATCTCACGTCAAATCTTGCCTTCTTCTCTCCTGACACTTGAAATCCCCATGACAGAGAATTTAGGAAGGTTATCAGTTCACAAAATAATTTAGGTTATGAAACATTTATCTAGGTCAGGGATCAGCAAAATTTTTCTGTAAAAGACCAGAAAGTAAATATTTTAGGCATGGCAGGCCATATGGTCTCTGTTACAACTTCTCAACTGTGCATTGTAGCAGGAAGGCAGCCACAGATAACATATAAATAACTGAGTGTGGTATGTTACAGTAAAACTTTATTTACAAAAACAGGTGTCTGGTTAAATTTGGCCCTGGCTGGCCAGAGTTTACCTACCCTTCTATTCCAACCTCCTATTCATAAAAATCCCTTCTATAAGCATTCCTGACAAGGGATTTTACAATCTCAACTTGACTATATCCATTCACTGAGGAGAATTCACTTCCTCCCAGGAAAATCCATTCTACTATTACACAACAATCTGGCTCAATCTGCATTTACTGGGGGCTGTATGAATATAAGTTTACCCCTTTTCCCACAAGTAAACTCTATGAATACTTAACAATCTGAATTATAATTTTGGTTTTACTTAACTGCCTGACCTGTTAAAATGTAACCACCTTCAAAATAGGTACTAATAAGATTTGGAATGCAGAACTTTTTGAAGGCCTAGCTCTAATCCTTTTAATGATCCTCTAGAGACTGGTGTTATTATTCTGCCCTATATTAAAAGTATGAAAACAAACTCAAAGGAACTGACTTTGCCAAGCTATCACAACTGGTGAGAAGAACCTAGGATAGACTATAAATCCGTTTGATTCCTTTACCCATGTTTTACCTTCATAGTTAACCTCTTCTACATATACCCCAATTTGTCAGTCTCTCCTTATATGTGTGACACCCCAAAACGGACTCAATATTCCAACAGTCTGACCAGTAAAAAGAACACAAGAACCACAAGCTACCCCATCTGGACTCATGTTCTACTAATTCAGCCAAGGCTGTGTTTATTTTATTGACAATCCTGGTACATTACTGGTTTAAACTGAGCTTAAAGACAATTAAGACCTATACCCTACCCTCCCAAATCATCTTTAAAACTGTTATCAAGAAAGGTCTCCTAATTCTATACTTGGGTATCTAAGCTGTCCCCTCTTTAACAGAACTTTGTATTTATTCCTGTCTGTTGAAATCACCTACAGACTTGATTCTGTCATCTGATGTTATCACCTCTCCCAGCTTTGTGTCGTCTGCATATATGACAAGCATGCTTTCTACATCTTCATCCAAGTCACTGGGGGAAAATAGCTGTAAATGATATGGCCAAGGACATAGAAAACTCTGGCCTGTTACCAGGGAAACCTGTCTTAAATTTCCTTTAAATACTTAAGCAAATATTTATTGAGAATCTTCAATGTGCAAGTAATTTGGGGAGATACAGGAAATTATAAGGCATGGCCTTTGCTCTTAAGGAGTTTACAACTTACTATGAAAGACAGCACATAAACTCAATTAACTATAATACAAGGTGTAAAGAGATATGTGTAAAAAAACATGATCACACACAGAAGCAACTATGAACAGTATTTCTGTCTCTGAGAAGGATGAAAGGAACACCTGAGGACTGAAATAGGAGGGAGGCATATTTTTCACTATATAGTTTTCTGTACTGTTGAATTAAAAATTAAAAGGGCTAAGTATTTACCCAAAGAAAATGAAAACACTAATTCTAAAATACGTACCCCTATGTTCACTACAGGATTGTTTACAATAGCTAAGATATGGAAGTAACATAAGTGCCTATGAATAGATGAACGGATAAAGATGTGAGGTACACAGACACACAGAATATTACTCAGCTATTAAAAAAAAGAAAGAAACCTTGTCATCTATGACAACATGGAATAGACCTAGAGGGTATTATGCTATGTGAAATAAGTCAGACAGAGAAAGACAAATACTATATGATTTCACTTATATGTGGAATCTAGAAAACAAATGAACAAATGTAACAAAATCGAAACAGAGGCACAGATACAGGTGGTTGTGGGAGAGAGGAGGGTGGAGGGAGGAGAGAAATAGGTGAGGGAGATTAAGAAGTACAAACTTCTAATTACAAAATAAATGAGTCACAGGTACGAAAAAAAAATTCAAAGGGAGAAGAAGAGACTAGGTTATAGCGAGGTCTTAGGCGCACAGCAGCTTAGAGAAGATGATCTATTTCTAAGGTTTCTTCCAACCCAGAGATTTTATAAGTAAAAATAAAGTACTGCAGGAGAAAAAAACCCTGGACACAGAAGTATAATCACCTTCAAAATCCACCTCCTATTCTATCAGCCAGCCCACATTTTTTTCTCCATCTTATATACAAGGACTTCATGAGAGATTTTATCAAGTGCCTTGCAGAAATCAATTCTTAAAAGGTTGGCATCTCAGATTACAGAAAACTTTAAGGGTTGTTTCCCCCTTCTTCTCTTTCTATTTGCACCCCCATCTTGAGTACCAAGTATTTTTCCAAAAGAAATACTTGGAAACCACTCTGAAGACAGGGCTGGAAAAAGAATTAATCACTTCTAGCACTTTATATATATATATATCTCTACTGCACCTAGCACATTTCGGGTATTTGTTCATATGTCAGTCTCCTTTCTACATCATACCACTCTCAGAATCCAGAGATTCCGGGTTTTGTTTTGATCTCTTCACCATCCCTAGCAGAGTCTAGCAACAGAATAGACACTAATAAATATTTGCCAATTAAATCATAGCAATGGATTCAAGGGAAAAGGGGGCTCTTGTTTTATGAAGACCTTCTCTGTGCCAGGGACTTAATAAACATAATTTCTACTTCTTACAACAATCCTGCAAGGCATGTATCACTATCGGTATTTTATAGATGATGCAATAAACTGATCAAGATCACAAAGCTAAAACAACAACAAAGAAATATGGCACCAGGAATGCAACATGAGCTTGACTTTAAAGAAGCATATATTCTTCTACAAGAGCAAGCTACCTCCCCTGGGAAATAGGAGGGTTAAAGGATGGGAAGAGAAAAAGTGGTTAAGTGGGCAGGTGGAAAAAAGACTTGGTAGATGACTAAGAACTATATGCTAATTCTATTATTAAACATTATGATCAGAGCACACTGGACTGGGTCTTGCAGCTGCATTTTCCCTTTGAAAACTACTGCCCCTCCAAAGGAGCAGAAAGGTGTAAGTTGCTCTAAAGGAACCTCCTACTCTGGTTTACGAGTACTGAGAGAACCATTTCAACTAGCTGCAGGCAGTGAATTCAGTATGAAACTTGAGTCCAAAAACTTAGCTGCTGGTGACAACAGGCAAAGATTTCAAAAGGTAATAATGGAGTCTGAGGACAACTACCAGGGCAATGTAAGCAAAACAGAGAGGAGGGACATCACTGAAAGCTGAGAGAGCCACCTATAAACCTATGACCATTAACTTAGGCCTTTAGATACCACTGGATGGAAAATGCCCTCTGGAACCGTGCTTGGGACTTGGCTTGACACTGTTAAGATACAAAGAAGCAGTGGCACACAGCAGAATAAAGTGCACCAACTTTAGAGTCAGAAGAAATGGTCTCCAAGCTGGGACTCTACTAGCTGTGTTGCCGTTGGCAAATTACTTAAGTTCTCTAAGTATCAGCTGACTTACTCACAAAATGAGATGATAACATCTACCCTCATGGGTTTTGGTAAGGATCACATCTTGTAATTCAAATAAGTTGTATGAGTGTTCAGCCCACAGAAAGAACTCAGAAAACGTTAGTTGTTTATTATTGCATAATTCTCATTATTAGTGTTCCATATTTATTTCTTAGACTTATCCAAAGATTTAAGCCCATCCTTACAACCAATACTTACCAGTCTGTCTATAATTTGGGTGAGGTCTTAGTCTTAAATGGTTGCCATTCTGATTTGTACAAACAGAATGGACAAACAACTAAAACATTACAGAATAATTTCCAATACTATGTAAACATCAGCACATTTGTTTAAACCTAAAATGAATAAGCAATCAAAAACTAAAACATATAGCCTTGAACTGTAAATAGTAAAGACAATGGCTCCTTGAGGAAAGTGAAACTTATATGTACAAAAAAGAGAGATTTGGCAAAATGACAGTGGATAGTCTGTTTGTCTTCCTCAACTTCAAAACCACCTCAGCAGGAAATAACTGAGTTGTTTATGTTCCTGCTAAGACTGCCCACACTCCAGCCTACCATTTTCTCACTGGGACCTAAGAGGAAAAAGGGAAGGCCTGCTCCACTTGCATGTTGCCTGCCTCAATGCTGCAGCCTTCCCCTACAGACTAGTCCCAACAAAAAGGCTATCAGTAGAACTAACCATTATCTACCATTTTAAGACATGTAGTTATTTAAATTTAAATCTTAATGAGAATTAAATATAATTTAAAATTCAGCTCCTCAGTCCCATGAGCCACATTTCAAGTGCTCAACAGCCACATGTGATTAGTGGCTACCATGTTTGATCCTACCGATACAGAACATTTCTGTCATTTCAGACAGTTCCACTGACTAGCACTGCTCCTTTAAGAGATAACCAGGAGTAATCCTGTTTTGCCTTAAATCTGTTTACCTTGGATACCCCAAGAAAGTCAAGCTTCCCATAGCATCTCTCATTACCTAGATTCTCATCCCCACATGACTCTAATCTCTCTTCTGGGGAGACTTTTCTAATATGATTCAGTCTCCCACTCCTGCTCTCAAAATGACTCTGCCCTCTGGAATTTGGGTCAGTGATCAAAAAAAATCCCCAATATTCTCAGCCTCCTCTGTATGAGTGTCCCCTTCATCTTCTTACCATAACTGAAAGATGGCTGTCCTCTGAGGGTACTTCTCCTCTTTGTACCTTCTCAAATACTGGCTGTTTCGTCTTCCTTACAAACACAGTACCACTGACCAGGAAGTGGGATAAATATCCTCTCACACCAAATTGCTGCTTCCAGACTACTGGAAAAACCTAGTATGAAGCACGAACCATTCTGCTACCCCTGCTACTCTATCCTAAAGTAGTCATCTACGATCCTCCTGGTCACCCACCCCACCCACCTTCCTAGCCATTCACTGAAAATTTTAACATGTCATTTACTGTCTTCCTTTTCACCACTTCTGCCATCAGTCTTGGTGATTTTAATATCTATGTATTAGTCTGAAGAATATGAAGCTGCAGTTTTTGTAGCTCAACCTAAGGTATGACTCACTCAGTATCTGTCCTCTCACTTCCTTGACATTTTGGCTATCAACTCCCATGGATCATACCATCTCAGCCTTTCTCAAGCAGGGTTCTGAGAGAGAAGTCAGCCTAATACCATCGTATATAATACATTAACCTCTGTCCTCTGCATCTAGAACAGTACCGGTTATGTACCATCCTGGGGACAAGTAAGGAAAACAGTTGATTCCGTTTCTGTGCTCTGTGGTTCCAGTGACGAACCCTGATTGAGCCTGTCAATAATAATCATGCCACTTCCAAGATCACCACCACCTCTCTTTTCCAACTCACTCCCTCTAATTCCCTCGCTCTAATAATCCTCCAGCCCCACTAGGACGCCAAATTCCAGTCTATCACCGTTTCGTTGTTCGTCACCCTATCACGTCCTCATTTTCCTTCTTACCTAACTTGGATTTCTCGGTTATCATACTAACAATTCCCTTGAATATCCTCTCAATTTATTCTAATTTCTGTTGTACTCCCGGCAAAACCCAATTTTGGTTAAATCCAGTTCTCCACCTATTATGTTCCCCTACCTGTGCAACACAATGGTGCTGACTGTGCTCATGTTAATATTTAAGACCACAAGCCTCAAGTGCCCCCTTGCTAGGCTGACAGTGATTGCCTAGCAGTCCTAATGTTTCCACAGTCAGTTTATTCTGCTGAGACTACTTCACATCTCTGCTTTCCTCAGACTTTCAATATCCATCCTGCCTCTGCTGTCACCATTCTTTTTTGTTCCAATATAGTAACTTTATTGAGATAAAGTTACATATTATAAAATTCACTAAAGTATATAGTTCATGGTTCTTAGTATATTCAGAGTTGTGCAACTATCACCAGTGTCAATTTCATAACATTAATTTCCATTAACTAAAAAAGAAACCAGTTCCCATTAACAGTCATTCTCCTTTTCCCTCCAAACTCCCAGACCTAGGCAACCACTAATCTTTCCTTTTCTATGAATTTGCTTATTCTGGGCATGTCTTATAAATGGAATCACATAATACATAGGCTTTTGTGACTGACTTCTTTCATTTAACCTGTATTTTCAAGGTTCATCCATACTGTAGCATGTAACAGAACTTCATTTCCTTTTTTCCCAGAACAGCTGCACCATTTTACATTCCCACCAACAATGTACTAGGGTTCCAACTTCTCCACATTTTTACCAACACTTGTTATTTTCACTTTTTTTTTCAATAGCCATTCTAGTAGGTATGAAGTGGTATCTTGTGGTTTTGACTTGCATTTCCATAATGACTAATTATGTTGATCATCTTTGTATGTGCTTGCTGGCCATTTGTATATATTCTTTGGGAAAATGTCTATGTAAACCTTTTGTTTTAATTGGGTTCTTTTTAAAAAAAATTTTTTAAATTGTACAGTTAGTTACAATGTGTCAATTTCTGGTGTACAGCACAATGCCCCAGCCATGCATACACACACACATATTCATTTTCATATTTTTCCTCATTATAGGTTATTACAAGCTATTGAATATAGTTTCCCTGTGCTACATAGAAGAAACTTTTTTTAATCTATTTTTATATATGGTGGTTTAATTAGGGTTCTTTTTTGTTGTTGAGTGGTAAGAGTTCTTTATAGATTCTGTAATCTAGACCCTTATCAGATATGTAATTTATAATTATTTTATCCCACTCTGTAGGTTTTCTTTTCACTTTCTGGATAGTGTTCTTTGATGCACAATAGTTTAAATTTTGATTAAGTCCAATTATCTATTTTTTTCTTTTGTTGTTTGTGCTTTTGGTGTCATATCTAAGAATCCATTGCCAAATTTAAGGTCATAAACACTTACTCCTAAGAGATTTTTATAGTTTCAACACTTACATTTAGGTCTTCAATCCATTTTTTTAAATATGGTGTGAGGTAGGGGTTCAACTTCTTTTGCATGTGGATATTAATTTGTCCCAGCACCATTTCTTGAAAAGATATTTTTCCTCCCCACTGAATTGTCCTATGGCCTTGTCAAAAATGGACAGCCCATAAATGTATGGTTTTAATTCTGGACTCTCAATTCTATTCCAGAGACAGATAGATAAATAGATTGACTTACCTATTCTTAGGCCAGTCTTGATTTGTAAGTTGTAAAATCCAAAACTGTGAACCCTCAACTATGTTCTTTTTTAAGGCTATTTTGGCTATTTTGGATCCCCTGTATTTCCCAACCTCAAAAAATGGAGTCACAATCAACCTAGTTGCTTGGAGCAAAACCTTGGTGTCACCTCTGAGTTTACACTTTCTCTCATACTCCAACAAATCCTGTAGGTTCAACCTTCAAAAATACACCCCAAATTTGACAACTTCTTCACCTTGCATATATCACTGTGATCCAAGTAAACATTAGACCTTGCCTGGAACACTGCAATAGCCTCCTGTTTGGTCTGTTTTGCTTCTACTTTCGTTCCTGTCCCTCTTACGGACTGTTTTCCACATAGTAGCCAGAGTTAGATTACATCACTCCCTTGCTCTCAATCCTTCTATGGCTTTTCATCATATTCAGAAAAAAGTGCAAAAACCCCATGGCTTCTCTCTCCTCTTTCCCCTGTGGCTCATCCCACACTTCAGTCACTGTGACTTCCTTACTGCTCTAACAAACATGCCAAACACACTCTTGCTTTAGAGTCTTATATACTTAATCCCTTTATGTAGAATGACTCTATTCAAATAACACCTTAAGAAGCCTTCCTTGATCTTTTTATTTAAGAGCCCTGCCCCTCCATGCCCTGGTCATTCTCTTTCCTCTTTTCTCATTTTATGTTTCTTAAATTTTATTTATCATCTGTTTCCCCCATGAGAATGTAAGCTTCGTGAGACCACGGATTTCTTTTGTTCAGTGCTGTATCCTTACCTTGTATAACAGTATCTGGGTCACAGTAGGTGCTAAATAAGTATCGACTGGGGGCCATCAGTAAAGGAGCCTAAATAACAACATGATAAACAACACAGTCTTCTGAATTACTCAGGGACTCTCTAAAGTTGAGCATCCTACAGTAGGCTTAGTCAGAAACCTAAGTGAGAGATGCCTTGGATCATCTTGACCCTCAGTCACAAAGTTTGACTGATTCTCTCAAGAAAAGATTCTAAAATCTGTCCACTCTCATGACACTGCTTCATTAGTTGTCTTGTTGTTTCTAATTTCAATCTCTCTAGTCAATTTTCCATACTGCTCCAAGAATAACTCAGGCCCAGCATTACCAGTTGGCAGTACCTAGGAAGCCTTCTCTGACCCAAGAAGGCAACAATCTCTACACGTGAACAGGACCCTATGTTCATATCTATCACAGCATTTCTCACACAACATTCTAATTATTGCTTTACCTATTTACTTCCCCCAGCAGACTACCTCTTAATCACATCAGTATTCTACATTCCTGGCATAAAATTGACGCTCAATATACATGTATATTTAATGGGTGGAGAGAAGCAAGATGCCGTAGTAGAAGGACGCTTGTAGCTCACCGTCTCCCACAAATACACCAAAACTCACATCTACGGACCCACTAAGACAACCAGAGCACCTGCGGAACTGCCGACAGAACATTGCCCTCTTCGAAAGACAAAGATGCCAAAAATCTGGTAGGAAAAAAGGAAAAAAGAAAGAAGAAAAAGCAAAACAGTGCGGGACTGATCCCACAGGGAGGGAGTGGCTAAAGAGGACAAGCGCTCATTCTCTGGGTCTCCCCTCTCCAACGGAGAGGCCAGTAGGGACGGAGGGGGAAACTCCGAGGCTCAAATCTGCCCCGAGCACCCCTTGACCGACAGAACTGAGTTAAATGGGCACAAAGGGTCCCCGCAACACCCAGCCGGAGACGCAAGCCGGCAGCTGGGGCTGGGGCAGGCGGCCCGAGCCGGGCAGAGGACTGGGGTGGCTGCACTGAGGCAGCCCCGGGGGGACTGCAGGGTGCTGTGTGCCGTGGCTGGGAGGGGATACGGAGCAGAACAACCTCGGTCCCCCATAAATTGCAAAAAAAAAAGCAAAGCAACATGGCTGGTGTGCCCTGGGGGGAGGGGCGCCATAGCCTTTGTCTCCTCAGACCTGCGCCACCATTACTAGCACTTCTCGCAAGAAGAGATGAGGGACTCAGCCACAGCCGCCATCTCCTCCTGTGCACAGCACCCAAGCGGGGGTGGGGCCAAGACCTGAATCGGCACCCAGGGGCTCCGCAACCTCCTAGACATGACTGAGACTTGTTTACAGCTGAAGGCAGATAAGATCTTCCTGCCCTGGCCCCTCAGAGAACTTGCGCAGCCAAGATAAACAAGGAGCTGAGATTTGGCACGGAGCAGAGGCAGGGCCGTTCAGTGGTCTTCCCTGAACCCACCTTCGGGTGGAGTGGGCAGCTGCACAGAGCAGCGGAGCAACCGGCGCTGGGAAAGGGCGGGCGGCAACCCGCTTTCCTGGCAGGAACGCAGCACCTGACCCAGTGTTGGGAGGGGGCGCGATCTGCTAGCCGACAGCCACTAGGAGCAGCACAGAAGAGGGCGCCAACAGAGGGCCTCTGGAAACAGCAAGCTGAGTTTGCAAAACAGGGTGAAGACACAAAGACCTCTCAATAAAATCATTAAGAGCACAGCGTCTCCAGAACTAGATAACTGATACTCCTTAAGCCCCAGTGCCAGAGAGATACGAGCACTATGAAGAAGCAGAGGAACCACTCCCAATTAAAAGATCAAGAGAAATCCCCTGAAAGCACGATCAAAGAAATAGACATTGATGGCCTACTAGATCAAGATTTCAAAAAAGGAGTGAGCAAAGTACTGAAGGAACTAAAAGAAATAGGGTTTAGAGATATAAAATGTCAAAAATGAAATAGAAGCTATAAAGAAGAACCAAGTAGAATTAGTAAACTCATTTGCTGACATGAGATCTGATCTAAAGGCTGTACAAAGCAGGTTAGATAATGCAGAGGAACAAGTAAGTGACCTAGAAGACAGGACAACAGAAAGCACCCAACCAGAACAGATGAAAAATAAATAAATAAATAAATAAAAAACAATGAAAACAATATGGGACCTATGAGATAATATAAAGCGTGCCAATCTACACATAATAGGGGTTCCAGAAGGGGAAGAAAGAACAAAGGGAACTGAAAAGGTCTTTGAAGAAATCATGACTGAAAACTTCCCAAACCTAAAGAAATCAGATATCCAAGTACAGGAGGCTCAGAGGGTCCCAAACAGGAAGAACCCAAACAGACCCACACCAAGACATATTATAATCAAGATGGCCAGAGCCAAGGATAAAGAAATGATCCTAAAGGCAGCAAGAGAAAAACAGAGTGAGTTACAAGGGAACCCCCATAAGGATCTCAACTGATTTCTCTACACAAACACTACAGGCCAGAAGGGAGTGGCAAGATATATTCAAAGTCCTGAATGAAAAAAAGATGCAGCCTAGGATACTCTATCCAGCAAGGCTATCCTTTAGAATAGAAGGAGAGATAAAGAACTTCACAGGCAAGCAAAAACTAAAAGAGTTTAGCAACGCTAAACCCATGCTAAAAGAAATATTGACAGGTCTACTATAAATAGAAAAGCAGGATGCTACAAAAATGAGAAACTCATAACTGGAAAGGAGATAACTGCCATGAATTACAAAAAGAATAAACACAAAATTGTAAAAGAAGACATCTAAATCATTAAGAGTGGGAGAGGGAAGCAAGGAAAGCCATTGTGGAAAACAGTATGGAGACTCCTCAAAAGACTAGGAATAGACTTACCATATGACCCAGGAATCCCGCTCCTGGGCATATATCCAGAAGGGACCCTACTTCAAAATGACACCTGCACCCCAATGTTCATAGCAGCACTATTTACCATAGCCAAGACATGGAAACAGCTTAAATGTCCATCAACAGATGACTGAGTAAAGAAGACATGGTATATTTATACAATGGAATACTACTCAGCCCTAAAAACTGACAATATACCGCCATTAGCAGCAACATGGATGTTCCTGGAGAATGTCATTCTAAGTGAAGTAAGCCAGAAAGAGAAAGAAAAATACCATATGAGATCACTCATATGAGGAATCCAAAAACAAAACAAAACATAAATACAAAACAGAAACAGACTCACAGACATAGAATACAAACTTGTGGTTGCCACGGGGGCGGTGGGTGGGAAGGGACAGACTGGGATTTTAAAATGCAGAATAGATAAACAAGATTATACTGTATAGCACAGGGAAATATAAACAAGATCTTGTGGTAGCTCATAGTGAAAAAAGAAATGTGACTGAATATATATATGTTCATATATAACTGAAAAATTGTGCTCTACACTAGAATTTGACATAACATTGTAAAATGACTATTACTTAATAAAAGTTTAAAAATATATATATTTAATGAATCAATTTGGCAAGGTAATTTCTTATTCACAAGTTTGGTGGAGTGTTTTCTTGGCTTTAAGAACAACAAAAAAGAATATTTTTATGATGAAAATGTCTCTAGAGCTTGATTTGAAATAACTCATGAAATAAAAAGATCCTCTCTGCCTCATTCTATTCAATAAATAAATTCTTGTTCTCTCAGGTACAAGACTTGATAATGTTATTCTACTAGTGATAGCTTCTAACTAAAAAATCCTAATAGATTATGCTGATACTTCCTAAGTATAAACAACCCTAAAAAGGCAGGCATCACTGGGTCCAATTTACAGATGAACAAATAAAGGCTCAGAGTCCTCAATCCTGTAAATACCTGGAATAAGATATGATTCCAAATCTATCAGACTCCAAAGCCAGCACCATAATACCAAACTGCCCTCTTTGTCGTAGAGAAGCCACAGAAGCCCCCTGTCCCTACCCTACTCAAGTTGTAGTAATTTCCTTTCAAGTTTACAGAGGTAAGTTTGCTTTCTCAAGAAGGTACACTTGCATGTTGAGCTCCTGACCTTAGTCTTCAGTGCTGCTGTAGTTAACCCCTGCATCTGAAGTGACAGCATGGCTTCCTCAACACTTTTCCAGACAAAGACAAAAGTACTCATATAAAAATATTCTTGGCAGTGCCTCCACCACCTTGAGACTTAAAGCAAAGAATCAATACTGAGAAAAATCTTTAAATTAACAATCCTTACTTAGGATACAGAAATAAAGGGCCTACAACCATTATATTTTTATGTACAAAACTCCTCAATCTATGAAGTAATGAATAATTTAGAGGTCTTAAGGAAACAGTCACTTGTCTAGTTCTCACTAGTTCTTGTGTATAATATTTATAGCACAATCTTTTTCTTTAAAAGCTAGAATTTTTATTTAAGCAGTTTGAAATTTTATGTCTAGAATTTTTAAATAATTAATATTTTCTGACCCATGAATTAAATTTTGGGAATCTACTCTGAGGAAATCACCTGAATTTAGACACGATTATAAGACAAAGATATTTTATCAAAGCATTATTTTAACAACGAAAAAAGTTAAACAACCCAGTGTTCAAATACAGGATGAAATACTATGCAGGGATTCAAAATTAAGACTGAAAGGAAATAAACTAAAATATTAACCGTCATTCTGGGGGGAAACTGGATTTGGGGGTGATTATTTGGGGATTATTATTTTTCTGTGTTAACAATTTTGTTTCAATGAGTATATACCACTTTTATAATTTAAAAATTGTTTAAATATCAAGAGACACCCTCAATGAAATAACAGATCTGAGCAATCATCATCAATGACCATTAGCTGAAAGCTGGGCTCTCTAAATGGATGGATTAGGCTGATCCCACTTATCAATCTTAACATCACAAAAGAAAGATAACCAGACAGTATGTGTCTCACAGTCTGATGTAATATGAAGCATATAATACCACCCATGAAGTATTCTTGTAAAAAAAAAAATCTAAGCTGAATCTAATCAAGCCTCAAATAAAACTAGAAGTTTCCAGAAATTATAGTCCAGAACAGAACATGTTAAAGATCTCCACAGCTACCACCAGAAGTAATTCTGATAGTTCATCTGATATTTTGACTTCACACATGTTTTCACACAGATGACTTATGTCACATCAACTCTGTTCACCAGGAAACAGTCTGGATCAATCAAACTGTTTCTTTTAGGTAATTGAAAATCTGACAAGATCAATTCTGATGAGATCAGACTTCATGTACACATTCAGGGGTGAAAGATTCTAATACTCTGCCTTCCTAAAACTGACTGAGGCTTCTATGGTCTCCTCATACTTTCCCTTGTGTTCGTCCCCACCTCTACACATGGGAAAGGAGATAAAATACAGCAATGAAAAATGCTAGCTCTGGAGTCAGGCAGACTTGGGCTTGGGCCCTGGCTCTGCT
Organism: Camelus ferus; assembly: GCF_009834535.1. Classification (NCBI taxonomy): domain Eukaryota; kingdom Metazoa; phylum Chordata; class Mammalia; order Artiodactyla; family Camelidae; genus Camelus; species Camelus ferus. Next base: position 3,301,067 of record NC_045717.1, on the reverse strand, counting down.
GCTTATTAACTATCTGATGTTGGACAAGTATTAAACGTCTCAGATACCAGATTCCTCATGGGTAAAATGGAGATAACAATAACACTTATCCTCTAAGATAATTATAGTCCTGGCTGTGGCTCTGTAATAGTTATAATGAAAATGACTGATCTAACATTAATTCGTTGAACTTTCTTCTTTCTTAAAATGCTCTAGATGCCTGAATTAAAACGTGTGACTAGATCATGAGGTGAGAGAACTTCTCTAAAGTGGTTTTTAGCTGTTAATATTCCTTCAACACATAATGCTATGGGTATTAACTCAGGTGTTAATAAGAGCTATTTTATTTTTCAAGGAAGGAATAAGCACATATAGTAGGGAAAAAACTGCTATAAGAAATCCCGAGGCCTGGCCCTTTAGCGGCAAGGCACAATGAGTAGGGGTAACTGAAACAAAGACAAAGTCAAGGTCAAGAGGAACAAAATAAGAAGAGTGAAGACACTGAGAACTTAAGAAGACATGGATTGCAGTCAGACTGCCATTTCACATGCCACATCATACAGTGGCCTTACTAATGCATCATAGTGGAGTTGATATAATTAAATGTTCCACAGAAAGGTTGAACAAAAATTATCAGAAGACAACTGAGATGATGGGAGGTAGAGGGGAGGGGAGAGGACCATATAATTCTGCCACATTATTAATACAAGGAGAGAGAGTTACATGCAGTAGGACATAACAAGTCTGGAGTGGAGGTACTTGGTCTAAGTTCATCCACAGCGGCTAAGAGTTATGATGTATTTCTTTGTCAGTAGGCACTCAAAATACAATGGTGGCCTCTACAGAAACACCAAACAGTTTTGGGGTCAAGCCTATTAAAGAAGAACCTACTTTAGATATTTCACTTTGGGCATCTAGCTCCTGCTGACTACTGTGTCAGGCAACCACCTCCTCCTACCTCTTAGCTTCCTCCTCCCATTATCAACAGCAATGAATTCTTTACCCTTTCTCCGTGCTGCCCACCCTTCCTCCTCCCCTCTCCAATTCTGCGTGGATTCCAGTACTCATTTCCCCATATCAGCGCCACTTCTTTTCACACTGATTAGATCCTTCTGCAGGATCAGCACTGCTTCTGCTTTAAGAAATAAAAGCTTTGACAGTGTTTAAACACAACAAGGAGGTTGCCATGCCAGGCTACATACATTTGGAAACTTGGTGAGAACTCATGGATGGGTAGAAAAAAACTGGAAAGCACCTTTGAAGCAAAGGGCAAATCATTTATAAAGAATTTATACGAACTGATACGAAAAAAACAAAGAACCCAAGAGATACTTGGGCAAGTTCAGAAATGAAGCAATTCTTCAAAGAAGAAATACAAACTGGATTTTTTTTTAAAAAAAGAAAAAAATTCAACTTTACTAATCAAAGAAATATAAAATATAATGAAAAGTTACCGATTATCTATCAAATATGCCATGATTTAAAAATATATATTCGTCAGTATTTGTAATGGTATGATGAAAGGAACACTTTCATATGCTACTAGTGAAATTTTAAATGAGTATAACTTTTTCAGAAAGCAATCTTAAAACTGTATACATATAATCCAGTAATACCACTTTTTGTAATCCAGTTTAAAGGAAAAATGAGAGATTCAGACAATTTATACAAGTCTTGTTGCTATTTTAGATGCATGTCTTCAACAGAGGGGGGAAAAGGGTAAAAAACCCATACCTGATACTAGAGGAACACTTAAGGATCTGTCCTTTTTCTCACCAATCAGAAATAATCCTGTACTCAATCAAATTAAGAGTAAAATATCTAAAACAAATAAAAACATAAACAACAAGGAAAAAAATCCCTTCTACCTCTGTGAGTGCTTACTGCCTCTCTATTTTAGCACTTCAAACTGATCCGAATCATCCTTAGTCATGCCCAAGTCTGTTTGCCTTGCTGGACTGTAAATTCCCTTAATATAAATGTGAGGTCCCATTCAGCTCTGTATCACTGCCTTATCACCTTGTGAGTACCCCTAGAACCTAACACAATACTTCACTAGTAGCAGGACATGAAAATTTTTAAGTTGAATTATTGTACAAAGCAAATTAATCAATGACTTCAGAGACAATATAATCTTATACACATAATGACATATAAACACACATAAAGGACATGAACAAATGCTAAATTTATAACTGACCTAATTCTACCACAATTTGGAATAAATTCAATTCCATGAGATTACAGGAATGAGTTATTAGATTACAGTAGTCACAATCTGCAGTCATCCCCTTTAAGCCTTTCTCCTGCCTGCCTGGAACACAGATTTGAGGTCTAGAGATATAATAGCCATCTTGAAACCATAAGTAAAGAAGCTACAAGTCAAGAACTGTAGAGCCAAAAGAGAAAAGATTTTGTTACGTGAGAAAAAGAACCCTACATGTTAAACCCATTATTAACGGTGTTCTCTTTTATTGTGATTGACAGAATTTTCTTACAGATACTAAATAGGGTTTTCCATTACTTGTTCTGTATTAATAAATGATATGTATCCACCCGCTTGGCTAAAGCAGGGGTGGACACAAATAAAACCAATCAGAATCTTTCACTAGACTAACTTATGGTCTCAGGAGAAAGAATTCCTTCTTTCCATTAAAGGCTAAAAATCTATGGCTACTGGCAGACATTTTGCTTGCCCCTTAAAAAAAGCACATCTGTTGAATAGAGACAAGTAGACTCAAAAGATGGAGAGAGACATCATCTGAGCTCCAAGATCTGGCTCTGCCTGAAGCGTATCCCAGGCTTCCCAATTTTTGTGCAAACTAACTTCTCTTTTTTGCTTAAGAGTACTTGAATTATATTTTGACACTTGCACTCCAAACAGTCCTATATACTACACTGGGGTAAACACATAAGCAATTCTTTCACAGGCTGAAAAAAACTTTGCCCTATATTAACCCATATAACTCATTATGTTTGTCATTCTCCAACTGCCTACTATTTACTTTCATTAACGCCCATACTATAACCACACTGAATCTCATGCTGTTTCTTGTATACCCCTCATGTTTTTCTATTTATGTGATTTTTGCCGACTGTTCTTTTACATTAGTGCCATTCCCTCTAAATCTAATCACATTTCCTCTGAAACACCACAGGATTTTCTTTATGCCCCTTAGTAGTTCTGACTTGTATTACAGTTATTCACGTGTATGTCTTATCTACCCAACTGCACTGTAATCTCACTTTGTTTGGATTTGTGTATCTCCCCACAGGTCAGTCTGTGGCCATAATCCATGTTATTTCTACTAAGCCTATGCTACTTTGCCAATTGTTAACACCTCAGTAGTTAGGTGTCAGTAGTGATATACTCAATCTAATCCTCCTGGGTACCACACAAAAGCCACATTAATACAAGTGAGAAGACTGAATGGGGTATAAATTATATTCAGGTAGGCAAAAACAGATACATGAAACAGGAAAAAAGTCAACTCTGTCTAATTTAAGAAACGTTTCACTTAGAGATGTTCAGGTCTTAGGATTTTTGGCTGACTCACCCAAGTCAAGCCTATTTTTCTAGGTCTCAGTCCTTCTCTGACAGCTCTCAGGCAAATCTCTATCAAGAACTCTTACCTCCACCCACCCACTTACCCGCCATTATTTTTTCAGGAAACATCCATGGAGAGAAAATCCACTCCTGGCAGAATCCACACCCCTGTATCTAGGCCCAAAGTGTATACAGTTAATGCCTTCAGCTTTCGTACCTCTGCTATGATCTACTTCTCACTAACTTTTTCTTAGCACTTTGACTCTCATGCCTTTTCGTGCCTTCCATCTTTCCCTTAGCTCTACCTGGCTGGCGGCTCATCCTTCATGTATTAGCACACAGAAATACAGACCTCAGAAAGACTACACACGCAAGAATATTCAACAATAACCACAGCTGCCATTTACTGAAAATCTAAAACAATCTAGACACAGTGCTAGGCACTTTATAAATTCTCATGATAATCCTAATTATGTCAGACTAATTTTGCAAATGAGGCACCTGATCCTCAGAGAGTAAGATAATTTGTCAAATATTACTGTCAAATATTACAGCTGACAAGCATTAGGCTGAAAGTTAAGTTCAGATCTACTTAGTTCCAAAGCCCATGTTTCTCCCACTCTATCATATTACCAAAAATAAAATGTTGACTGACATAATTAGGATTATCATGAGAATTTATAAAGTGCCTAGCACTGTGTCTAGATTGTTTTAGATTTTCAGTAAATGGCAGCTGTGGTTATTGTTGAATATTCTTGCGTGTGTAGTCTTTCTGAGGTCTGTATTTCTGTGTGCTAATACATGAAGGATGAGCCGCCAGCCAGGTAGAGCTAAGGGAAAGATGGAAGGCACGAAAAGGCATGAGAGTCAAAGTGCTAAGAAAAAGTTAGTGAGAAGTAGATCATAGCAGAGGTACGAAAGCTGAAGGCATTTCCCAGCTTCCACCCTTGTCTCCCAACCCAACAATCAATTCACACAGCAGCCACAGTGATCCTTTACCCAAATATTAATTCATTCTTTATGCTCAAATCCCTCCAATGTTTCCTCCTTTAAAAGCTGAAGTCTCACTATGGCCTAAGAGCCAGCCCCAGGTAATCAGTCCACCTGTCCCCCTCCCCTGTTACTTCTCTGGTCTCATTGTTAATCTCTCCTTCACTTACTCTACCCCAGCCACAATGGCTTCCTTGTCATTCCCCATACACACCAAGCCTGTTCACACCTCAGGGTCTTTGCATTGACTGTTCCTCTGCCTATTAACACTCTTTCTTCTCCACTTGAAGTTCTCTCAGCTTATTCCCTCACTTCCTTTAGGTCTCTGCTCACATGTCACCTTCTCAATGAGACCTTTCATACCACGTATTTTAAATTGCCACCTCCTGACCTCAGTACTCCCTATTCCCTGCTTCCTCTGATTTCTTTTTGTTTTCTAAAATACTTATCAACATTTGACATATTATATGTTTAGTTGTTTATTGTAGTATCCCACTACTGGAATATAAGCTTCCTGAGAACATGGACTTTGTATATTCTGTTCACTGTACCTGGCAATAGAGTAGGCATTTAATAAATACTTACTGGATGAGTAAATGAAGACCTTCATTCTTCCTAGGTGTTTAAATAAAAATGGTCTCAAAGACATGTTCCGGAAAGCAAATGCAAAGGCAACCTGCTTTTGTCACAGTCTAGATTTAGTAAACCTCTCCCTTCAAACAATGCCTTTAAAGTATACTCCCTCTAATTTTTCCATACCTGTGAATAGATAATCATGTCACTGAGCAACAAACTGAACAGACTGAGCCAACTTAACCAGAGTGTAGTATTATAATCAAATAAAACTTATGGCAAAGTTAATAAGACACATATTTAATGATATGCATAATTGTTATTGTGCTGCACAGTAACTAGGCATAAATGGTAGACACTTCATGTAAATGACTCTAATTAGTCTTTCTTTTACACAGGCAAACCAAGCATGTCTAGGATCAGATTCAGGGAAAAACAGGAAGGAGGGGAAAGCAAGACACGTAGCTTTAGGAGGGAAGACTTCTCTCAGAATTCCATCCCCTTAGGCATTGGGCTAATGGTCTCCCAGCCTGGGTTATATAAGTAACTCTTTCCCCTCCATTGTAGGAGAGGCTTCCTTTCACCAAAGATTAAAAAATTAGGCTGAGGACTGCCTTCTGTCTTCAGTCATAAAGCTGAGAGGAACCAGAACAATCACTGCTGTCTCTGGTAAGGAAGATGGGGCAGAGAAGCTGGTGAAGAAACCAAATACTGCAGATTTACTGAAGACCTGCTATATGCCAGCCACACTAGTAGGTGCTTCACAGAATTCCTCTGACTACTTCCGTACTCCACCTAGAGCTCCAGGCTCTTTTCCCAGGAAAGCAGAGGAGTAAGCAAGGAGTGGGACAGCTCCAGAGAGGACTCCCTCTTCCAAATTCTCTCACAGGGCTAAAATGTCACCAGAAAGGGCCATTTAGATTAGCAAGCTAACACTACTAAGAAGATTAAGGGGGGAGGGCACAGCTCGGTGGTAGAGTGCTGCCCAGCATGCATGAGGTCCTGGGTTCAATCCCCAGGACCTCTATTAATAAAATAAATAAACCCAATTACCTGCCCTCCCCCACAAAAACAGAGGAGGCTGTTGTTTAGTGGCTGTTTCCCTTGCTTCCTATCTTATCCAATCCATAGAAGGATAAAGGGCCCCCTACTTTCCTTGGGTTTATCCAAACCTATCCAGCCTAGGCTAAGTGTGCCCTCTCTGGGGACATTATCCCTGCCCACTGCAGCTCTCCTTTTTCCTATTACAATTAAGTGGTCAGGGACATTCATTTGGGTACACAACCATTCACTTTGTGTCATCCTGCAATTAATTTCTTAGGTTAATGCTTATCTCCCCAATGAGACTGCAAGCTTCTTAATGGCAGAAACCTTGTCTTAAACTTCTTTAGTAACCCACACAAGGTCCAGCACCATTAAAAAAAAGTGTCCCATTAGTATTTGGATGAATTAAAGTTAAGTGGGTAGGCAATAGGTGGCAGAAAGGAATCAAATTTGTTTCTAGGTAGACAAGTTGGTGTTGAAAAGAAGTTTGCAGTATTCTAGACTTATCTTTCTCATACTTCCAAACTAATTTAAAAAACAAATTTCCTTATAAAAGAAAGTGTGACTGTCATTCCAGATTCAGCAGACATCTTTGGATGCAGGTCTGAGACACTTGGATCAGAGCTACAAGACAGTGCCAAAAAATAAGGGCTTCCAAAATACCAGAAAACACACGTCTATAATGTCTGAAGGAATCCTCAAGACCCAGAGTGTAAATCCAACTGAGCAGCATTAGACAGGATCACTGACCCTTGGCCCAATGAATTAAGAGAACTTGAAAGGCTCTTCCTGAATGGACAGCAGTGCAAGTTTCAGTTTACTTTGCCCACTTGATGGTGTCAGCTTCTCAACAAGAATAAGAACAACCCAGTTCTGATGATATAAGTCTGCATGTGGTTTGAGAAAACTCAGAAACAAGCCTGAATCAAGTTATGTGGGGCTGTGAGTTGCCCCATCACACCCCAGTAAGGAAGAACAAACTTAAGAGCAAACATCATACAGCTAGAAGACGTCTGACAGAAGTGAATACCAAAGCTTCCAGTTGAGGCACAGAGTTCAGCCTAGGAGATTCAACAGGGGCTACTCTATACTTCTCCTTCTCTTTTAATTCTTACTGGAAGGAGGTCCAGGAAGTCAAGGGGATTCAGCTTCTCAAACTCACTTATTTTTGGACCTCAGTGCTAAGTAACTACTATCAGCTGGGTATGCATGTTTGGTGAGATAGACAGAATAGTCTCTCCTTTCATTGGTTACCTAATGCCCAGCCCCAGAATTTTTTCAGTTACTGGAATTCTTCACTAAAAATCAAACTGAAGAGCTATGTCAAAGTAAAACTGTATTTAGAATCCTAGTCCTACAGTGCTCTTCTGTTAAAGGAGTTGACCAGATTTAGGTCTTCAACTTGCATTATATTTGAAAGACTACAATGCTATTCATAAAAACCCTTAAAAATGATGACAAAAATCTTTGACCTAGTAATTCCACTACTGGGAATGATAACGGCAGCTGAATGTTAAGTACTTACTATGTGCTAGGCACTGCACTAAGCACTTTACTTAAAATATCTCATTTAACCTTGCAAAAACCAAATAAGGTACTACTGTGTGACAGATGCATAAAGGGAAGACTGGAAACTAACACAGGTGGCAGAGGTAGACCTCAATCTCAGACTGAATGGACTCCAGGCCTATGTTTTTAAACTACCACCCAAACTAAATATATCCTCAGAAAATAACCCTAAAATACAGCAACCATTTTAGGCATAAAAAGCTCAGTGTCATCTAAGTATAACATGGCAACTTGAAGCATTCTAAAATAAACACACAACCATTAAGTAAATGAAGGCAATTTCGATTACAGAATGATATAGGCATTAAAATATTTTTACACATAACTTTTAGTGATATGAGGGAAATTTTCATGCTCTAAGTAGAAAAAGCAAAACAGAATTTTACATACAGTCAGATCTCAAGTATGTAAAAAAATATATCTACAAATAGAAAGATCTAAACTTACTACTGAATAAAAAAAGGTGACTTGAAAAATTATACATATGTGGCATGGTCAGATTTATGTAAATAGTGCCTGACTCATTTTAAGTATTCAGTAAATGTAAGCCATTATTATTATTCTTACTATAAGGAACATGTAATACTTTAGAATCAGAAAAATCAACAAATGTACTTAAATTATAAGTTTAGGTACTTATTTAATTAGTAAGAAGAATGTTACTTCAGAAAAATTAAATAACACGTGTCTTTCTTTCTTGGAAACCTTCCTCACAATTATACAATTTCGGATTAAATATCTCTAAATTATGGGAACCAAGTAGCACTGAGAAAAAGGCTGTCACACTTCCAAACATCTAACGTATGATCACGTCCAGCATGTAAGACCACAGTGAGTTGTGCTGGTTATTTTATATTTAGAGTTTAAAGTCATAGACAGAAAGGCAAGATCAGGGATGGTATTTCAAGGGCTGTGATAAACAAGCAGATTCTCTTGGCCAGTATCTCACACTCCACCAAAACCAAAGCCTTTGGTGCACTCTCTGAGAGATAACCAATAGCTCCAGGGTGATACAGCAGAGACATGTAGGATATGAATGGAAATTAGGGATATTTTTCACCTGTTAACCGTCTTTAGGTAGAATTTTCACACACACACAAATAACAGACTTATTTTGAATGAAAAATGGGCAACTCTAGAACTTAGTTCCTCAAGTTCCATAGGAGTTTCCATATCTGAATATGTAAGTTGAGACGCAAGGTCCTTGGCATCACATTGATCTCTGGCCTGCCTAAAGCAAAGAGTAAGTTTGAAACACAAAAAGATGAAAGATTTTTCCCTTCCCCTTCTCCTGAGGTTATGTACAACAAAACAGCATACCCACCAAAAGTAATAAAGACCATGAAAAGCACTAGAGAATCAGGTAGACTAAAAAACCCAACAACTTTAACTTTGAAGAAGAGCTGTCTGTTGCACTGTACTGAATAGGATTACAAAACCATCAGGCAGTCAAAGTCTGGCTTTACCTGTATCTTGACCCATCAGCCCGTTGCAGTACATGGCATGTCGCTCGATCTTTGTGGGTGGGAAGCCTTGGTCACAAAGTGGGCAGGATATGCGGGTACTGGATGAGAAGGCAGAAGTAGGTATCTCCTTCTCAGCATCTTCCTTGTAATCAACCTGAAGACCCTGAAGATCATGACAAACAGCAATGTAACAGCTTTAGTTTATAAGATATCTTTTCCCTCCAAAACACTGGAAAAGACTCCATCCCATTATTTCACTTACTTTCAGAGATGATACCAATCAGTTTGCCAAATTCAGGACAGCAGATTTGGATATACACTAATAAAGTTAACACCTATTCAGAGCCTGCTTACTATGTGCTAATAAGCACTCTGTCTGTAATACTCATTTAAACCTTATGGTAATCTTACAAAGGTATTAATTAACACATTCTTTTTACATGAGAAAAGCATTGTCCAAAACAGCAAAGCAACTTGCCCAAAGTTACAGGATAAGTGGCAAAGCTGAAATTCAAACCAAGAATTATCTGGCTCCAAAACCTGACAGCATTCGTCTCTATCACGTTGCAAGGCACTATCTTCGTTGGGTCCGTATGCTGTGTCTGCTGTGTTTCAGTCTGTACATTAACAGCATCTTAAGGACATTTTTTCAATCTCACAAAAGAACTGTGAAGGCATTCAAAAGGTACAAGCTCCCAGTTGTAAGATAAATAAGTACTAGAGGTATAATGTACAAATGATAAATATAATTAACACTGCTGTATGTTATATATTAGAAAGTCATTAAGAGAGTAAATTCTAGGAGTTCTCATCACAAGGAAAAATTTTTTTCTTTTTCTTTAATTTTGTATCATATGAGATTACAGATGTTCACTAAACTTACTGTGATAATCATTTCATGATATATGTAAGTCAAATCATTATGCTGCACATCTTAAACTTATACATTGCTGGTGTCAATTATATCACAATACAACTGGAAGAAAAAACGAATTCCACGACACATACAAAAAGAACTGTGGTCACTGTAAGTGATTTCAGACCTCAGGAGTTAGGGGGGCAAAAAAGACCCCTAAACAAAAGCAACACAACTAGAACTCAGTAACAAAGTCCTCAGCTTACACCACTGAGACAAACCACCTCTTGTGTTTTATTTGTCATTTTTCTGTTGAAAGAGGAAACACAAATAAGACTCAAATATTTAAGAAGGCCTAAAAAAAACCATTAAGACAATTCTGACAAAGCCATTCTTAGACTCTCTCTCTCTCACTCCCTTTCTCAGTGTTTTGTAGTCATCATTTTTCCTACACTTGCCAGTGCCTCTCAGAGGCAGTTTTATTTTACCTCTACAGGTTGAAGCCGAGAATTCTGCAGTGATTAATTCAACAGCATGCATGAGCACTGCAGCACTACCGCCTAACACTTGCTTCAAAGGACAGCATGTCCTACCCAATCAATGCGAAGCTGTCCTGCATAGCCACCGCTTCCATTTAAGAGCAAGGAGCACCTGGCTGTCATTATGCCTTACTACAGGAAAAAATAAACCCTCCTCTGGCACAAGAACAGAATAGGACCAAAACTGCAGTTGGTAGATAATATGAACTCAGAGCCAACTGGGGTGTTTCTTTTGTTTGTTTATTTTTCTTTTGGTTTCTAAGTTTAGGCCATCCCTAAAATTTACTGCCTGTGAATGTAATCCAGCAGAGAGGGAAACAGGCCATCTAAATAAATACCAAGTAAAACAATTTCTTCAACTGCCGAAAATGTTGTTTTCAACACATGCCTGCCTTTTACTTAAAAAGAAATGGAAAAAAAAAGAAAGATGAGAAAGGAACTAAGAATGGCTGAGTTCCTATACTATGCCAGGCTTGGCCAAGCATTTTCTATATACATCCCTCACAAGGACCCAACTGGCAGAGGTAACACTAGCTCCAGCGTTACAGAAAAGGAAATTGAGGCTTGGAAAGGCAAAGTAACCTGCTGATCACAAAGTGAGTAAATGGACAGTCTAGCCTGAAACCCAGGCCTATGTGGCATCAAAATTCTCAGTATTCCACCATGTGGTGGCAATACTCCACTTTGCTTCTGGAGGCTGACTCTTCAGATATTCGGAGACTCTCAGCTTCTATTAATCTTCTCCAGAATGTGGGGAAAATCAAGTGGGTCTGGGAGTTCTAGGTATTTTTTAATCCAAGCTTTGTCACTGACCTTCTCACAAACCCAGGTTCCTCTGTTCATAAATTTTACAAGGAAAAGTTGTCTTGTGAATGTAAAGCCATTTGAGCAGAGGGGGAAAAAAATCAATATATCCTGTAATTTGCAAGTAGTCTTGAGTTACTCTATAAAATGCAAAGAAGATACCTTCAACTAATAACGTAGTATTCAAGAGGGAGCAGTCTGTCTATTATTGTTTTATTGTGAATACAAGACCACTTCCAATCACATTCATAGGCAACCCAGGTTTCTGAACATTTCTATATTAACTAAGTTTTTTTTCCCAGCACCATAAAAAAAGGTCTATTTAAATATTAACTACAAAGGAAAAAATACAAGCAAAGTAGCTTTTATGAGGACTATGCAGTTAGGGATTGGGTCTCTGCAGAGTTACTTCTACTTCTTTTAAAATACTATACAAGTATTTCTCAAAAGAGATACCTGGACACCAAATCATGATCCCTTAAAAGCTGGCCTTTACCTTCTGGCCTGAAAAGAAACCTCATCTCAAGAAATGGATCTAATGAAAATAAAAGTATGTCCTACAATCACCAACTCCGCCACCAGTCTGCAACCTGGTTTATGTGCAGTTTAGAAAAGCATTTAGCTTGTTCCCCTCTTATCGTACAACTCTCAACACAGTTACTTAAAAATCAACTGATAAAACTGACTACAACTGTGCAGGTCCACTTACACATAAATGTTTTTCAATAGTAATGACTACAGTACTAAATGATCTGCGGCTGGCTGAATCCGAGGACGTGGAACCGCAGATAGAGAGGAACCACAGGGCTTGCTATAAGTTATATGAGGATTTTCAACTGCACAGAGTCAGAACCCCTAACCCTCCTGTTGTTCAAGGGTCAACTGTATTTCATTCCGAATAAGGGCTATTAACTCTTCTGAGTACAGAATATCTGAGACTCCAACTAAGAGAAACTCTTAGGCAAGATATTCCAAAAACATTATTTCCAAAGGAAACTGACCATGGCAGGAAATCAAATCAAGAAAAACTACAATTCTGGCAAGGGTATTCCCAATTCCTCAAACACTGTCAAGCAACTCTCTGTCATTAGTAAGTTAACATCACTGAACAGCCACAACATATTACAAAGCAATTCCACGTGCATTCTTCTACTTGTGCCAAATTCCTCCTATGTGTTTTATATTCTCTAATTTAATCTTCAGAGAAACCCAGCAAAACAAGCTATTTTTGTCTCTATTTTAGATATAAAGAACTGAAATTCAGAAAACTGAAATTCCTTTCCTATGCTCCCTCAATGCTCCAGGCATCTCTTTAACATTACATCTGTCAGATCACATTATAACTACCTGTTTATGTTTCCCTTTGAGGGCAGGGATTGGTTTTTTTCTTATTTATCTTATATCTTAAGACTCTAAAACAATGACCGGCACACAGTATACAAATTATAATATTTGCCAAATAAATGTATAAAACAATTAATTAATTTGCCCAAGATCACAAAGTTAATTGGTGGGGTTGGGATTTCAAAGCCATGTCTTCTAATTCCAATGCTCAAGCTCCTTGCACAACCTTCCGACTTCCAATAAACAAATTTTAGAACAAATGACCCTATACACAAATTCCAAGGGCAAAAGTCCAAACCCATTATGATACTATCACTGTGCACATAAAATGCCCAGATTCTATCTTTCTAATAGGTGACTTACAACAAGTGATTGCTCAACAACTTAAAAACAACAGTATCTCTAACTTCTTTTAATGGAAATTTCTAAGACTATTTAGAGCATCCACAAATATCAGTGAACAGCAGCATCAAAAAGAAGCCTAAGCCTCTGTCACCTACATCTTTTCATCCAAGGTCAATATTGCATCAGAGAGAGGACTACCAGTAGAAAGAAAACACTGAGGAAGGTTATAAATAATATTCACCTCCTTATCTGCCATTATTCTTACTTCACCTGGGGTCTCTCTGCTGCCTGGAAAGTCTTCTTTTTCAAGGTCAAAAGTTTCAGGGGAACTTAGCTGTGTTTCTGTAATTTAAAAAATTAAAACTTCATTAAGTTTCCTTTTGTATTTTCATAATTTAAAAAACAAATACCTATCTCCCCTAAAACTTAGGGTATGAGAATACTGCAGTGGGAATATAGATCTAGCTTCTTTCTTCTTAAAGCTTTACTGAAGCATAATTTTTATGCAACAGAGTTCACCAATTTTCAATTTACAGTATGGTGAGTTTTGACAAATGTGTACAATCTATACATGGTATCAATTATACCACGTAACAATCACCACAGTCAAAATAAAAAACATTTCTTGCATCCCCAAAAGTTCTCATATACCCCCCACAATTAATTCTCCCTCCCACTTAGGCTCCCTGCAATGACCAATCTACTTTATGTTCCCAAAGTTTTGCCTTTCCTAGAATGTCATATAAATGAAAATGAAATAGTACACTGTGTCATCTTTGTGTCTGATTTCTTTCACTTAGTATAATGTGTTTGAGAAGCATCCATGTTATTAGATATATCAGTAGTTCATTCCTTTTTACTGCTGAGTAGTATTCCACTGTTAAGATATATCACAATTTGTTTATTCATTCATCAGTTAATCCACTTGGCTTCTTTCCAGCATGGTTCTAGTTTTAAAGTATATTTATTCTGATAGAAAACAAAACACTGTCAATGCTAATTCTGAGGTTAAAGTGATGATTAGAGAAGACAAAAATTGAAAGCATTAATAAAAATACATGCTCAACAAAAATAGGCCTTTCTTTAATTATTCTTTAAGCACCATCTACTCATTCAAAATTAATGCAGCAAATATTTATGGAAGAAGTTCCAGACACTGTACAGGCTACTAGCAATATGGAGATGTAAGATGGGATCCCTCACAGTCTAGTTCAGGTATCAGCAAACTATAGTTCATGGGCCAAATCCAGCTAGTTGCCTGTTTTTGAAAATAAAGTTTCATTGGAACAGAACCACATTCATTCTTTATACAGTCTGTGGTTGCTTTTGAGTTAAAATAGCAGAGCTGAGTAGTTTCCACAGACTGTATGGTCCACAAAGCCTAAGATACTTACCATCTCGTCTTTTACAGAAAAAGTCTGCCAACCTCTGGTCTAGAAACCTTTCACTTAATATAAGAACAGTAACTATATTTCAAAGAAGGACAATAAATCTGGAAAAGAAATTTATCTGTGAACACAATCCAGTAAGTTACCTGTTATCTACACTATATGCACTATATATCTAACTGGTATTTCTGTGCTTCCCAAATACAATGAGTGGCCAATGCTCAGCAAATAATGTAGCTGAAAGATACTGAGGTATCTTCTCAGTCATCCAAGAATGATGAAATCCATTTCTAGTGTTAACCATATTTTAATACATCACAATTCTTTGAAAACTGGATACACAAACACACAGATTTTATACCACCCTTGTTGGAAAAAGGCTTACAGTGCATAACTTCAAAATCTTCTTTATCAAAGTCCCCTGAGAGATATTACCAAAAAAGACATTCAGTCTATTAGAAAGTAAGAGTTGCTCACTGCTTGTAATACTGTAACAATAAAGTCTTTAATTAAGCTTTTTGTGAATGGCTGAAATGTTCAACTATAGAGACAAATTAAGAGGGTATTAGCTCTGCAGAAATAAATAATGCTAGTACTATGCACAATGTGGGCATAAGGCTGTAATCCTGCTTCTTCACTAAGATGATATTCTAAGTTTGACTATCAGACCCCTGGAACTGTCAGAAATATGAGACAAAACAAAATACGTAAGATGGACTACTATACTTAATCTGTGTTTCACCATTTAGGACAAATTTTTATACATAGCTTCTAAATTATATATTTAAAAAGACACTCAGGAGTCTGGCTCCATGGAGAAGTAGTTATACTTTCTTAGCAAAAGGAACAGTAATGTTAGGAAAACCTTTTACAATCTCATTTAGAAGTGGTTTATATCCGCACACAGTTGGACTTAATTAGCAGACTAATGACAGTAAGTCATGATCATAAAAGTTATCTAACCTCAGTCATGAAAGGCTTGATTTTTCCTCTTTCGTTAACTTTCCTCACATTCGAGATTTCAATATTATGTATTTGCAGGTTCCTCCTGCAAGATCCCAAGGGTGACATCACATGTCATCATTCTAAACTTACTGAGTGACTTCCCAGCAGGATAGCATGTCAGTTGTCTCATATGGAGAGGGAGTAACGCTATATTTTCACAAAGATAACACACAGCATTCCTGAGTGCTCCTGCCAAAATCAGAGCACTTGGCAGTGAGGTCTCTTAGTGGGTATCATTAGGCAGTAATCCAAATAAATTTCAGATGAATTAAGAAACCACTTTCAATTAAAAAAAAACATAGTTAAACTTTAAAAGTAAGTAAAGAAAGACCTTTACAGTATGCTGCCAAATGTTTAAAAATAGTTTACACATTAGTCTAGGAAAACCCCGTAATTAAGTATGTATCTCTGGCAAAACATGAAAGAAACCAAAATAAGAAAACTACGAGTCTCTCTGATCCTGACAGGTTATATGCCACCTAAGGGAAAATGAGATGTGACTTATGGTAACATTTGTCCCACACCTGCTGTCCAAACATTCAAACATTAAGAGGAAGTCCCTCAATTTCACATGAATGAGGTTACTGATAATAGGCCCCACTTTTAAGAAAAGCCAAAATAAGAAAATTTAAGCTAAAATAGATTCCTTAGAAAGCAGTGATTAATATCATAAAATAATTCTTCATATTATACAATGATTCAATTCAAGAGTTCCCTTAGTGGGTACTTAGCTCATTTTGAATTATTTTGTGTAGCAAACCTATTCATGTGCAACTTTCATGTGAAGTTCTCTCATACCTTAAGCAAAGCACCCATGTCTTTTTATCTCTATTATTAACAAAAAATGAAGTAAGGTACTTAACCAGGTTAAGTATATTTTCTGAGATTAAAAATAAGTCAATGACAGAAATTTATGCACAAAATTCAATTAATTTCTGGACTCTCTATGCAATAGACCCCATGAATGGTAATGTAAAACTAACTAGTAAAAGCCTCAGGGAAAAAACTGCTTAATAACAGGTAGATTTGAGGACAATTCAACTTTGAAAACCCATAAACCAAAACATAAAGTCCTCTGCTATTCATAATGTTTTGCTGCCATCTCTGATGAGGCTGGTAAGCAAACAAGCAGACAAAAGGCCATGTTAATTTCAAACTAAAATATCTCCAAGAAGAGAAAATGTGAGAAGCAGAGCCAATGTCCATTTAAAAAGTGTGTGTATGTATATACGTATGTGTGTGAACACATACATACACATCAGTCACACATAAACCTCCTGAGAGTGGTTGACAAAGTCAGCAAAATTAATAGGCACAAAAAGGTAGACAGCTAGGGATTACAAACTCAGTAAAATCTCAATGGGCTACTTACCAGGACACACAATGATTTCCTCTGCAGAACTCTCTGGCCTAAGGACCGAGCTTCTTTTACAGGTCAAAGTAGGAATGCTAAAAACAAACAAACAAAACCAAGAAACAAAAAAAAAAACAAAAAAACCCAAGTGAATTCCCAGTAAAATAAATCAGAACACAGGGCCAAAAGCAATGGTGAGTCATTCACAAAGCCACAGGTAATCTAATACCTGCTGTCCAATACACAAAAGCACAACAGGGAAGCAAGGAATCAGCAGTGAAAACTTCAGGCCAGAAATAGGGAAAATAAACATGCTTACAACTTTAGTCCCAGTGAAATCACTGAATGAAAAGAACCCCCTTCTGGAGTTTTCAGAAAGGAAGGTTGAAGGGTAAGGACTATCTATGAACACAACAGAAGACAAAAAATCCACTCCAATATAAGGATGTCAAAAGTGTTTTATAGCCTCCATCTCAGCCTTCTGAAAGCTAGACGTTTGTAAACTCATAAGAGAAGACATGGAGACTCTCCTGACAACACAATAGCTCTCCCCTCACCTTGCAGTTAAATTTCCTCTTTATTTCAAGATGTTGCTCTCCCAGCAACAAAAATAAGATACAAATCCAAACTGCCTACAGCAAAAATCTGCCCAACCCAGCTGAATATCTCTTCTGAGAAAAACATAATTATGAATGGCTCCCCTCATCCAACCTTCTGGTTTACCCTGCCTGTTCATAGCGTACAATCTCTTCCTGACACAGAAACACATGGCTAAGAGAGCTGAGCATCTGAGCTAGCTTCCTCATGCTTCACAGAGCTTTACAATTAGTTTGATCAAGTATGCAAGAGGACGCTTAAAAACACAAATCCTCACATCAACCAAGAACCACAAAGAAGAGAGAATAACCACCACTGATTCATGATAAATAACTAAATCCTGCTAAGAAACCACAAGTGATTTCTCCCTCTAAATAAAACACCTCATAGCATTTGTTATAAACCCAAGCCAGATACAGTTTACTCTGCATGTAACATTAGGGCTCTATTCAAAGAGTCTATCACAAAACAATTTGCTGACATTTATAAAATGGGCTAATCAATTTGAAGTCAAACCACATTGCCTGCAATTCCAACTCTCTCCTGGTGACAAAGCATATAATCATTTATTAAAACCTACATCTGCTCTGCACAAGGTTCACCACAACAAAGCAGAGAGGCCTATAGGAAGCAGAAGGCCTACTCCAGTTAAAACCACTTTCAAAACTGTCTTAACAGCAGGAGAATCAAACCAAAGCCATGTTCTTTAGCTCAGGAAGAACTACCTAGTACTAACAACTTAACCAAAAACCACCAACTAAATTACAGCAAATAGCAATTGGGCCTCAACTTCCGTTTGGGAGATGAAGGCCAGTTAACACAAAATTAGGCTCTTGAGTAATCCCCAGTGGTAAACTGCCCGTAAAAGGGAAAAGTACTTGGAGGCCTGATCCAGTTAATAGTACGGTTTGTAACCAATCAACCTCTATTAAAGTCAGAAAACTAAAGTAACACCACCAATCAACAAGAATAACTGAGGAGATGATACAAATACAATCATTTAAGGAAAAGATGAGATACAACCAGATTAAAAGTGGCAAAGGACACGGAGTCAGGGTGATAACAGGTTCCATGTGGCCTCAATAATATAAAGGCTTCAGAGAGGATGTAAATCTTAAGAGCAGGCTTAAAAGATTCATACAGTTTGGATATGCAGATAAAATAAGCATAAGCAGAGGGAACAAAAAGAGAAAGCAGAGAAAGGACCAGAAGGACCATAAAGAAATCAGTCTAGAGTCTTCAAATTGGCATAGGGAGCTAGTGTAGTTGGTTAGGAGAGTAGCAGGATATAACCACTTTTCAGGAATAGTGTAGATGGGATTTGTGCCTAGATGGCGGGACTAGACAAGTAAACTCTAAGATATTCTCCACCTTAATATTCTAGGCTTCTATGAGATGCATATTTGAGAACTAGGAGATGATGATTTCTCCCAGTCTGTGCATATAAAAGAGCTGAAAGATTCCTGGCAAGCTGTTCCTGTACAGTCTCACTCATGTGGCTCATCTCTTTTATTCTGGTACTATCAGAGGAGAATTCAGACCTATAACAACATATAATCTTACCTTTGTGAGGCAGGTACAGGGTTTCCTTCTTCAGAAGTTTCGACAAATAGCCCTTGGGAAGACTGCAAAGAAATATGTAATATCCTAAATATATAGGCACAGATGAACTAGTTTCTCTTCCTTTCTAAAAACAATTTAATTTTTCAACATTATCACTCAACAATTAGAAATAAGAATAAATCATTTTACATAAGTCAGTAAGTTTAAGTAAAAAGAGTATATCCTGTTGAGTCAGAACACTGGGATTTAAATCACAGGTAAATTACCTATTAATTTTGTAATCCTGGGAAAGTCATATTTGAATGTTTGCTCATCTTAAAATGGTACTAACAATTGCTTCACAGAGTGTTACTGTTGAGAATTAAGATAATATATATGATGTACTGTGTAAAATATGACATACAAATATTAATTGGTAAGTCAAACAAATTATGACTTCAGAAAAGCAATTATGAAGCTTTTGTTGTGGAAGGAGGAAATATAGAGGAAAGTCCAGTTCTCAATGAAAATACTGAGTTGGGAAAAACTGCAACATGAAAGAAGTTCTCATGGCATAACCAAGCCATAACAGGATATTCAAAAGAAATGATTATAAAGATTCCTTTTGTTACAAATCTGCACTATGAGTTTAATATCTGGCTACAGAGATATCTTTTAAAAAACATAACAGATAGAGACTGGATAAGAAAAAGATTATTTTCTTTGATTAATAGTAGAGTTGGTACAAATGTTAACTCATTAAATGTAGATGCACAGGACAGTGTGGGAAAATCAGCTACTGCTGCCTTAGGGGTACTTCTGAGGAAGTGCCTTGACTGTGAGGCTTCTTCCAATAGATGTAAAGCTACTGGCTGAAGTTTTCAGGGTCTCCTAGCAGGATATAAATAACCTAATAAGCAAGTTAGGCACCTCTCTACCACTCAGGTAAATGATGAAATATACTAAAATACAGGAACAGCCTAGATGAGCCTTCAGTCAAAGGGAAGATAAAGCTGTACAATGACTGGGAATGTAGTCATTATGAAAAATGAGAGTTGAAAAAGACTGTCAAAAGGACTAAAATACAACAGCAATAAATACTTCACCTGACTATTGGTTTGAACTCAGTGGTGACAAAACACTGTTTTATTCCTGATGTCTCAAAAAAAAAAAAAAAAAAAAGGTAAATACTGACACCTGGTGTCCATTTAACAGAATTTTACATTGTTGGAATGACGGTCAACTAAGCCACTGGCTTCAGAAGCAATCAAGGTACCAATAAGCTATGCGATACCTCCATCTCTACCCAATGCTAAACATATCTCTACATTTCCCAATGTAATTTTTTTTTAATTATTACACACCTATAACGCGCCAAGCCTATGCTAATCACTTCACATGTGTTATCTCCTTTAATCCTCACAAGAATCTTCTGAAGCATAAGGTATTATTTTAGAAATGAGGAAAGTGAGACTTTGACAGGTTAAATAATCCACCCAAAATCACAGAGTTGTTCAAAGTGGAGCCTGGACCTTTCTGACTCCAAAATCCATGTTCTAACCACTAGTTACATTGTTTACAGAAATGATCTTCCTAACCATTTCAACACAGAATTCCCGAGAATGTCTTCATTTCCCCAAATCATTTTCTAATTTCTAAACGTACACCTCCATGGCAATAATCTAAACACAGGGGTAAAGTAAGGTTCTTTCAGAATATGAAAATAACAGAGCAAACCAAGTAAACAAAATGTGATTAGAATATCCAAATCTAATCAAGGTAAACAGAGAAGCATGACAGGAATGTAACTTTCACTAAGGAAGCTATGGCCTAATGAAGACATTGCAGTCTGCCTGAACAAATAATATGTTAATGGAAAAGGGACAGTTTGCAACAGCTCAATCCACGGCCTAGAAATGCAAGTGAATAGATAAATCATCTGGTCATCACAGAAACGTCCTCCATTCTCAGGTACCAGTAGTTTATCAGGTCTTTCCACAGACTAGTTGAATCATCCCTTAAAATTTCTATTTTCTAATTGTTATTTCAGCCTTCCAGATTCCTTCATCCTAGAAAAAGGTATAGGGGATGGTAGACCTGAGTATTCTGGTCACTGAAAATGTCTCTCTTTCATAATAAATTAACAAACTGACATTTGGTGTACATATCAGCTTGAAATTTGGTTACTCAAAATCAGTTCTCAAAGCTCCACATAATCTGGTCATTTCTGGGTAAGAAATCTCAGTTACTGAAACTGAAAATTAAGGATCAGACCCTGAAAAGTAGTGACCACATCAATATACTACCCCTCACCTCCCTGCTGGACAGCCATCAAGATGACTGTCCCATAATTCCCTATAATTGCAGTGATGCCAGAAACCAGTTATCATCTAATCCTAAAGGCTTTACAACCTAGGTAAAGACTAAGCAATCTGCCCCACAGTGAATGTTTTTCTGAGCCCCTATTTATGGGACTCTCTTACTATCTCTACCAACCAAGGAGTCTCAAATGTGGGCAGTTCCAGCAAAGACATAATCAACAGAAAACATTTTAACATATAAACGCTTTCTACCCAGGGTTCCTGAAAGCAAAAGATCAACATAAGATGTGAAAATACAATCACAAGCCTTTCATTTATTTGCCATAAAATTAGTAAGTTGATTTCTCTTTGTTTCCTTTTTTAAAGACACCATTCTAGTTGGCAAGGCTGCAGTGAACCAGGCATTCTCATACATTGCTGGAAGGAAACAGTTCAAATTTGAACAACCTTTCTAAAAAGCAATTTAGCAATAAATATCAAGTCTTTTTTTTTTTTAATGTTCATAACCCTTTAATCCAGTATATTTCTGGCCCCTTATCCCTAAAGACACTGATTTTAAATAAATAAATAAAAGTTTTATTTAGAAAAACGTTTATCACAACTGAAATATCTGGCAATAGGAAAACAGTTTATATATTATGGTAAACGCATAAGGCCAAAATATTATATAATCATTAAAAATGAAATCTATAAATAATTTTAACATCATAAGAAAATGTTTATATAATATTAACTTAAAAATATAAAAATATACTAATGACTTCCCCCCACAAAAAATATATATATATATATAAAAATATAGTAATATAATCTAACCATACCAAAAACAGGTATAGAAAAAAAGATGAAGGAATACATCACTGGATGGTAGGACTGTGGATACTTTTTCGATTTTGTTCTTTATATTTTTTGGTATTTTTCAATAGTTCTAAGTGATTCCTAAAATTAATGTTAATGACTAAACTGAATTACTAGGTTGTCTGCCTGGTATCCTTTTACTAGGGGCTGTTCCTCACCCCTCTCACTGCAGTACAGCAGTGGGTCCATAGCCATTTGTACAATTTGGAACACACCCCCTTCAGGCCACAGCCAACTGGGCTGGTGAGGGCTACGAACCCCAAACGGGCCATAAGTTATTTCCTAGAAGTTTAATGTTGATATTGGGAGACAAATAAATCTGTAAATTGTTTTTACCTTTGGGAACTGTAGGATCAGTGTCTTCCACCCACCATGTGAAACAGAGAAGCAAAGGAAGCAAGTTTGCAGGGAGAAGAATGAAGCAGATACAACATAGTGGGGTGAGACACAGAAAAATTACAGATGATTTTCTAGGCTTAGTACATGATCCAGGCTTGGTTTACCAACCTATTTTGGAATTTATGAGGCACCCTAGTTCCTTATGATAAAGCCATCTTTTTAATTAAGCTAGCTTGATTTGGTTTGCTATAGCCAAATACTACCAATTAATAGTACTATGTGTAACATTTGGTGGCCTGTTGATGAAGTTAGAGAACCTCAACCTACTACAGCCAGCCAATAGGTTCTAACCACTTCCAGCCTATTCCAAAGGTACTGCTTTCAAACCTCAGAACTTGACACAAGTCTATGCTCCAGAACTCTGGCCCCTGGGATCTTTCAAGCTAACAACTTGAATTACAGTAAATCATTAAGTGTTCTGCAGTAACCGTGGAGTTAACTTACTCTTTTAAAAGGAAGCACCTCAGAATAGGAATGAACAAATAAAACACGTTCTCATAAGCATAACCTAACCTTCCTTGCAGAACAGTGAAGAAAAATGCTTTCTCTTCCCACACAGCAGTCTTTCTAGAATGCAAATGAAGAAGGCTGCTAGGGAAGAATAAGTCCCATACATACTCTCAATGATTAACCTTCTCGTTCCTTAGAGAAAATTACCATTTATTGAGTAGCTATAATCTCCTAAGCATTATATTAGACATTTTACATAATTTGCTTTTATTATTAAAATTATTGAAAGATATGAATTGCTACTCCCATTTTACAGATGTTCACAGATGTCTTTAAACTAAGATTCAGACTTGTTGTTAAATGACTTGCTCAAAGGCATGGTTACCAGAACACTGAAGTCAAAATTCAAACTCCAAATCCATGCCCTCTACACTATGCTATGAAATTTCTCACAGCTACCATGTCTTGAACCCTTATCATAAAAGAGACAGAACAGAGTAACAGCAAACAAAACCAAAAACTGAGTCGAATAACAGAAATAGCAACAAAAAACAGTATGGTAATAAAATAATATTCGTTTTTAATAAAACAATATCCTTGAAAATTACAATTTATAAAGAATTTGTAATTATATGATTGCTTTTATAATATCAGAGAAAAAATAGAATACAAGCTTATTCTATTATATGTACAATGTATATATCTATATAATATAATCTAAATATCTGAGAAAAAGACTTAAAAGGCAATCTAAATATCCCAAAACAGGAGACTGTTTTCAGTAAGTTAAAATCACAAATTAAGTCACAAGCAAAATCAGAAATACACCATTATGTGGGGGCAAAAAAGTAACTGCACTTCCTATCACAAAGTACCACTTCCCCTAATACATAAAGGGTGCCTACAAACAACTAACAAAAAGATTGTTGAAAAAGAAAAATGCCCATAAGATCTAAATAGAAAAGGATGTACACATGAGTCTCAACTACACAGTAAGAAAAATGCAAACTGCAATGAGATACTGTGTTTCATCTCTCAGATTTGCAAAAGATCAGGAAGTCCTGATAATACTGTACTGGTATATGTACTGGAAAGATGGTAGTCATACAACTTCTATGAAGGCAACTTAGGAATAGCTAACAAAACTATAAATACATACATACTTTGATCCACCAATTACATCAGCAAGAAGTTATCCTATAAGTATTTCCCATGTAAATGAAACATCTTCTGTTCAAGAATAATAATCACTGCAGTAGTATCTGTAATAGTATTTTGGAAACAACCTAAATATCCACCAATAAGGGCACTAGATAAAATAAACTCATCCATATATGGTGTATTACACACCAAAAAAAAAAAAAAAAAAAAGAAGTAATTTTTCATGTACTGTTATGGCATAATCCCATAGTATTAAATGAAAAAAGCAAGGTGCAGAATAATGTGGAGTATGCTATCATCTGTGCAAAAGAAGGTGAGGGCTTTGAATTTTGAGTCATGTAAACACTATTACCTATTCAAAAACTTAACTTTTCATAAATACATATTTTAAAGCAAAAAATTAACTATGAAACATCCATTATGATACAGTAATGCTTTCAAGTATACTTAATAAATAGGAAAAAAATCTAAGAGAAGCTATTAAGTAGGAGAAATAAACAAAGTTTATATAAAGGAGTCTTCATTTTGTTGAAAAATTAAAAAGAAAAGCATTTTTATATGCATAGAAATAATGATGATTGCCTCTTGGTGCTGAGATTATGGGCAATTTTTTTTCTTTATATTCTTCTGTACTTCCCTAATTTTCCACAGTGAGTATATGTTACTCTAAAAATCAGGGGGGATAAAAACACAAAAAGAACAGATAGCTAAAATAATCCTTGTTTAATCTGTGAATAAATCATCCTTAATCACAGCATCACTGACCCTTACCTGACCATGACTGGTTGTTGGTTCTTCCTCCAACAAAAGTTTCTCTTTCAAGCTTTTAACTGGGCTTTCTTGGAAATCCTTGGTTTTTGAGTGCCAGACAGATGCCCTAGATTCCTGCCTCTCCTCTTTGTCTTCATCTCCCATTTCTTCTGAGGTGCCTTCATTTTTTTCACTAGCCTGATCTCCTTGGCCACATTCATTCTGGATCAGAGAAGGAGGTCTAGGTAACACTGGTTCCCCGAACACTTTCTTTTTTAAGAGCTGCCTCTGAGCCATTTTCAGGCTCTTTTGATAAACCTCCAACTGGCAGAGAATGACCTTGGTATATTGGTTAGGGTCTACACCAGCAGGGCAAAATGGAATACCCCAGAAGTAGTGCACAGTGCCCCCAATGTCCTGGAGACCTCTGGCATCTGCTGGGGTAGGCAGACAGTGCCTAGATGTGTCCCCCCTACCCTGGGCAGCTTTGTGAAAGGCACAACCCCTCCCAGTACTTTCCTGTGGCTTCCCACACTGTGTGTGCTCAGCCAAGCGGCCAGTACATCTGTCAAAACATTTAACGTTCTCATTCTCAAACACTGGCTGGCTTGACTGGTCCCAGCTTCCTGAGCTGCCAGAGACCGGCTCCTCTTCAGTGTTTTCAGTGTGGTCCCAAGGCTCCTTTCTTTCCTCAGACTCGTTTCCCTGACTGATATGTGAGCCTTTAAACAGTGGTGGAGGTACCAGCTGCCATATGCCTGTAGGTATTTGAGAAAAAGTAGGGCTAAGGACAAACTTTTTAATTAAGAGGGCTTGGTAAGTTATCACTTACCAAGATTACATAATGTAGGTAAAAAAGGCTCTTCTTTGGGTTTAACCAAATGTTGGCTTTTCCTGGGCGATAAAAGTATGCTGGATATTAGTGAGATTTCAACTACTTTTCTGATTGAACCTCTTTACTACCACCAAAGGGATTTGGGCATTTCTGTACAACTACTCTCAGCATGATGTCCCTGTGACATGGTTACACTTGATGAGCAGAAGCCAGAACAGGGAGACATGCCTTCAGTGATCCCAGAGTCTGTGGTTTTCTCCTGATGGGACTGTGAAGATGGTCCAGTGGCCAGAGGTCGAGATCTGGTAGCAGAAGCATCAGAAGGCCGGCAACTCTGAAACAAGTGATCCCATACCAGACCAGGTTTATTATTAAGACAGGTATACATGAAGGGTCACAGGAGGGACAAAAAAGGGAGGCCACTGTCCCTAAGAGATTCTCCTCTCCAAAACGCAGGTGCTCAATTCAAATGAATTCCACAACGTGTACTGCATGTCTACTATGTGCAAAGTGCTGTACCAGATCACTGTACTAAACCCTTTTCTAATATAGAGAGGTAAGTGGCATAAAGGATGGCTCAGGACCTGCCATTGGCAAATATCCTTCAGATGTAAAATAATTTCAACTACACAAATTCAAATCACAATTTAATTATTACTTGAAAACTTTTAAAACTGCCCATTCTTTCTCTTCATAACCCACCTGATTCTTGCTCCCTTTGCTTTCCCCACAAAACAGGGGCAGTAAACACCTTATCTTGCTCCTTTCTGGTTCCTTGGTACTCAGTCACTGTTTTCAGAAGCTGCCAACTACTATGGTTCTCTTAAGCCACGCACTGAAAGTTTGTGGTGTGGAAGAAAATTCTTTCACGCAAAATTAGCACAATACTTCAAACTGGGTTCACCAACAACTCAACACAAACTTCAAAAATTATTATGGGAAATATCTGTTAGTTGAAATCCCTATGAACTACCACAGCTAGTTTCTAATGCAGCCATAATACTGCAGAAATAAATACTGGCGATCAATCCTCAAACACTTTTTCAACACAGCATATTTACATTCAGGCTTTCTGCAATGGCTTTCCTCAAGAGCTCCTCTTCTTCCTCCTCCTGGCTGTTCACCTCCCTAGCTTCCTGCTCGCTCATTTTGAGAGCCAGAGCAAACTGTTCTTCTTCTGTCATTTCTGTAAGAAGATAAGGGGAAAAAGAGAGGGGGACATCACAAACATTGAATAAGCATGTAGACAAGAAACAGAATTATTACATTTTTCAAGTGAAGACACCACAGACCATCTAGCACAATTTTATAATTTTATAAATGAGAAAAGCCCCAAAAGGTAAGATGCTGGCAAGGATCAGCAGCAACAGTTACAAGAATCCTTGGTTAACTAGATGTGAACCCCTGTGAAAGCAGAGTTCTTTCTATTTTATTCACTGTTGTATTCCTAGAACAGAAGAGAGTGCCTGGCACCTGGTAGATACTCAATAAATATAAGGTGAGTGAATAAATAAGAGCTGACTCCCACTCCAGGGCTTTTTGCTACATTTCACACTGCTTTATATGTTCAACATTACCCCAAATTATTTTGCTCTTCAGAATCCTCTGATTTACCCAGTAGAAAGAACATCCCTAATGACCCAGAACGTCACCTCCAAACACCATTTCCCATTAAAAGTAACTGGAGTACCTTGGAGAAATGGCTGATTCCAAGTCTGGAGCATGAAATGTAGAAAATGAGCTAGAATATCTGACATATCTGTGACCAAGGAATCTATCAGACATTACCAGAGTCATATCAAAAGAACTTAGGAGCCAACTTAAAAAGATTCTCACTGGCCCGAAGTGGGACAACTAGAACATCAATAAGGATAATGAGCACAATGAATTAAAACACATTAAATATGTTTAAATCTACGAGTTTATAATAGCACTTTAATAACACAACTAACTGGTCATTGTTGAAGAATATTAGTGAATAAATTATTTTGAAAACTGGTAAATAAAAGGACAGAGAATTAAGCTTCTGTCCTACTCTTCCAATATACTACTGGTTAACCAAATAGATGAAGAGAAGTTTCTCTTTAAAGAATAATAAATGTAAAAGAAATGATAGAACTAGAATATTGTCATTTTGTATAATGACTATGGAAAGGATTTTAGCAATGTCTAACAAACTACGTATATGACCCAGTAACCTCAATTCTAGCAATTTACTCTAAAGATGTATTTCCAATTTTAAAAAAGTAAATATGCACTACATTTTTCATTGTGGCATTGTCTGAGTTTGCAAAACACTGGAATCGACATAATGACCACCAGAGGACATTGCTTGAATAAACTCTGCTATACATACATGCAACTCTAAAGAAGAATAAGGAAAGTATCTATGAAATTGAAGGATTTCAACAGTATAATACTAAGTTAAAAAAAAAAAAAAGGAAAACACTTACAAAAAAGTATAAATATAATATGCTACTTTTTGTCTAAGAAAGGAGAAATAAGAAAATACACATATTTGACAAAGGAGGCAAGCGTATACAATGAGGAAAAGACAGCTTCTTTAGCAAGTGGTTTTGGAAAAGCTGGACATTGTACGTAAACCAATGAAGTTAGAACACTCCTTCACACCATACACAAAAATAAACTCAAAATGGCTTAAAGACTTGAAACATAAGACAGAACACCATACACTTCCTAGAAAAGAATATAGGCAAAACATTCTTTGACATAAATCATAGCAATGTTTTCCTAGGTTAGTCTACCAAGGCAATAGAAATAAGGGCAAAAATAAACAAATGGGATCTAATTAAACATAAAAGCTTTTGTATAGCAAAGGAAACCATACACAAAACAAGAAGACAACCTAAGAACTGAGAAAAAATATCTACAAGTGATGTGACTGATAAGGGTTTAACTTCCAGAATATACAAACAGCTTATACAACTCAATAACAAGAAAAAAAAAAAAACCCAATCCAAAAATGGGCAGAAGATCTAAACAGACATTTCTCCAATGAAGAGATGGACGATAGGCACAGGAAAAGATGCTCAATATCGCTAATTATCAGAGAAATGCAAATCAAAAAACTATAATGAGGTATCACCTCACACTGGTGAGAATGGCCATCATTAAAAAGCCCACAAATGATAAATGCTGGAGAGGGTGTGGAGAAAAGGGAACCCTCTTATATTGTTGGTGGGAATGTAATTTGATGCTGCTGCTATGGAAAATAGTATGGATATTCCTCAAAAAACTAAAAATAGATTTACCACATGACCCAGCAATCCCACTCCTGGGCATATATCCAGAGAAAAGTCTAATTCGAAAAGATACCTGTACCCCAATGTTCATAGCAGCACTATTTACAATAGCCAGGATGTGGAAGCAACCTAAACATCCATCAACAAATGACTGGATAAACAAGTATATACACACATACAAACATACACAATGGAATACTACTCAGCCATAAAAAAGTTGCAGCAACTTGGATGGACCTAGAGATTATCATACTAAGTGAAGTAAGTCAGAGAAAGAAAAGACACACATCATGATATCACATATATGTAGAATCTTAAAAAATGACACAAATGAACTTATTTATAAAACAGAAACAGACTCACAGACATGGAAAACAAACTTATGGTTACCAAAAGGGAAAGGGTGGGGGGGAGGATAAATTAGGAGTTTGGGATTAGCATATATAAACTACTATATATAAAAATAGATAAACAACAAGGTCCTACTGTATAGCACAGGGAATTATATTTAGTAGACTATAATAACCTATAATGAAACAGAATATGAAAAATACATATATAAAACCAAATCACTATCCTGTACACCAGAAACTAACACAACATTGTAAACCAATTATACTTCAATTAAAAAAAAAAAAAAAACAAAGTATACATATACCTGTTAATTTTTGCAAACAGTGACACAAGAAGGATAAATGATACCGCATAGTTTTGATTCACATTTCTCTGATAATTAGTGATACTGAGCATTTTTTCATATGCCTATTGGCCATTTGTATGTCTTCATTGGAGAATTGCTTGTTTGGGTCTTCTGCTTATTTTTGGATTGGGTTGTTTGTTTTTTTCTTATTAAGTTGTATGAATTGTTTATATATTCTGGAAATTAACCTTTTGTCAGTCAGCCCTACGAGAATATTGCTAAGATTATGTGTCAAGAGAATGTTTTGCCTATGTTTTCTTCTAGGAGATTTATCATGTCTTGCCTTATATTTAAGTCTTTAAGCCATTTTGAGTTTATTTTTGTGTATGGAGTGAAGGAGTGTTTTAACTTCATTGATTTACATGCTGCTATCCAGCTTTCCCAACATCACTTGCTGAAGAGACTGTCTTTTCTCCATTGTATATGCTTGCCTCCTTTGTTGAAGATTAACTGACCATAGGTCTGTGGATTTATTTCTGGGTTCTCTATTCTGTTCCATTGATCCATATGAGTGTTTTTATGCCAATACCATGCTGTTTTGATTACTGTAGCTCTGTAATACTGTCTTAAGTCTGGAAGGGTTACTCCTCCAGCTTCATTCTTTTTCTTCAATATTGCTTTGGTAATTCTGGGTCTTTTGTGATTCCATATAAATTTGCTGGTGGGAATGTAGTTTGGTGCAACCATTAGGGAAAACAGTATGGAGATTCCTCAAAAAACTAAAATTAGACTTACCATATGATTCAGCAAACCCACTCCTGGACATATATCCAGAGGGAACCTTAATTCAAAGAGATACAAGCACCCCAATGCTCATAGCAGCACTATTTACAATAGCCAAGACATTGAAACAACCTAAATGTCCATCGACAGATGACTGGATAAAGAAGTTGTGGTATATTTATACAATGGAACACTACTCAGTCATAAAAAACAAAACAATGCCATTTGCAGCAACATGGATGGAACTGGAGATTGTCATTCTAAGTGAAATAAGCCAGAAAGGGAAAGAAAAATACCATATGATATCACTCATATGCAGAACCTAAAAACAAAAACAAAAAAGGACACAAAGGAACTTATTTACAAAGCAGAAACACACTCACAGACATAGAAAACAAACTATGATTACCAGGTGGGGGAGGGAGGTGGGAAGGGATAAATTGGGAGTTAGAGATTTGTAGATACTAACTACTGTACATAAAATAGATAAACAAGTTTCTTCTGTGTAGCACAGGGAACTATATTCAATATCTTATAGTAACCTATAATGAAAAAGAATATGAAAAGGAATATATGTATGTTATGCATGACTGAAACATCATCCTGTACACCAAAAATTGATACAACATTGTAAATTGACTATACTTCAATAAAATAATAATAATAATAATAATCCCAGTAGGGCTAGACCTTTTCAGGAGACACTTTTAAGTTTTTATTCAGCATGATTTTCCTAATTTCCTAATGATTTTTCATTACCAAAATCAAATAAAAACCAGAAGACAAAGAATATATATATGATTTGCAAAAAAAAAAAAAAAAAGCCACTAGGTAGGCTGACTAAAAAGAGAGAGGACACAAATTACTAGGATCAGAAATGAAAGCAGAAACATCACTAGAGACCTCATGTACATTAAAAGAATAATAAAAGAATACTATGAACAATTCTATGCCCAGAAATCTGATAATCTAGATGAAAAAGAGCAATCCTTTGAAAGGCACAATCTGCCAACACTCACATAAGAAATAGATCATCTGAATATGCCAAAATCTATTAAAGAAATAGAATCCGTAATTAATCTTTCACAACAAAAAGCATCAGGCCCAGATGGATTCACTAATGAATTCTACCAAACATTTAAGGAAGAAATTCTACAAATTCTCTACAATCTCTTTCAGGACAGAAGCAGAGGGAATACTTCCTAACTCATTCTATGTGACAACCATTAAAACCTAACACCAAAACTAGACAAAAACATTGTAAGAAAACTACAGACGAATATCTCTCATAAACACAGATGCAAAAATCTCCAACAAAATAGCAAATCGAATCCAACAATGTTTAAAAAGAATAATATACCATGACCAAGTGGGATTTATCCCAGATATGCAATGCTAGTTCAACATTCAAAAATTAATATAATGCAACATATCAAAATGAAAAAGAAAAACCATAGGATCACATTCAACAGACTCAGGAAAAGTACTGGACAAATCAAACATTCATGGTAAAAACTCAATGAACTAGGAACAAAGGAGAACTTTTTCAACTTGATAAAGAATATCTACAAAAAACCTATAGCTAATATCATACTACCTGGTGAAAACTCAAAGCTCTCCCACTAAGAAAAGGAAAAGGGCTAGGATGTCCCCTCTCACTGCTCCATTTTTGACACTGTACTGGACATACCAGCTAATGCAGTAAGACAAGAAAAGGAAATACATGGTATACAGACTAGGAAGGAAGAAATAAAACTCTTTTTGTTCACAAATTATACTACATTCATCTACATATAAAGTCCAAAATAATCAACAAAACAACTCCTGAAACTAATAAAATAGTCAATCACAGTCCATTTACCAGCAATGAACAAGTGTAATTTGAAATTTCAAACCAAATACCATTTACATTAGCACTCCAAAAATGAAATAATGTATAAGATCTATATAAGGAAAACTACAAAACTCTGAACAAAATCAAAGAACTAACTAAACTAAATGAAGGGATATTCCACGGACAGAAAGACTAAATATTGCAGAGATATCAGTTTTTCCCAACTTGATCTGTCAGTGGAATCAAAATCAAAATCCCAGCAAGTAATTTTGTGGATATGAACAAACTCATTCTAAAGTTTAAATGGAGAGGGCAATAGATCCAGAATAGTCAATACAGTATTGAAGAAAAAGAACAAAGCTGGAGGGCTGATGCTACCTGACTTTAAAAACTACTCATAAAGCCAGTAAGCAAAACTATGGTATTGGTGAAAGAACAGACAAATAGATCAATGGAACAGAAAAGAGAGCCCAGAAATAGACACGCATAAATACAGTCACCTGATTTTTGACCAAGTAGCAAAGGCAATACAATGAAGCAAAGGGATTATTTTCAACAAATGTTGCTAGAACAAATGGATATTCATATCCAAAAAAATGAATCTAGACACAGACCTATCACCATTCCCAAAATTAACTCAATGGATCATAAACTTATATGTGAAACATCTAGAAGATAATATAAGAAAAACATAGACAGCATTAGGTATAGCAATGACTTTTTAGATATAACATCAAAGGTATGATCTATAAAAGAAGTAAATGATAAGCTAGATGTCATTAGAATTTAATCCTGCTCTGCAGCAGACAATGTTGTGAAAATGAGAAGACAAGCCACAAAATGGGAGAAAACATTTTCAAAAGACATATCTAATAAAGGACTGTTACCCAAAGTATACGAAGAATTTTTAAAACTCAACTGTAAGAAAACAAACAACCCAGCTAAAGAGTGGGCCAAAGACTTTTAACAGGCACCACACCAAGATCATAGAGACAGCAAATAAGCATATGAAAAAATATTCTACATCATATATCATCAGAGAAATGCAAATTAAAACAAGGAGATACCACTGCACACCTATTAAGATGGCCAAATTCTGGAACACTGACAACACCAAATGCTGGTGAGGGTATGGAGCAAAGGAACTATATTTATTGCTGGTGGGAACGCAAAATGTTACACCCACTTTGTAAGAGAGTTTGGCGGTTTCTTACAAAACTAAATATACTCTTAGCATACTCAGCAATCACGCTCCTTGATATTTACCCAAAGGAGTTGAAAACTCATGTCCATACAAAAACCTGCACACAGATGTTTATTCCAGCTTTACTCTTAATTGCCAAAACTTGGAAGCAACCAAATGTTCTTCAGTAGGTGAATGGATAAATAAACTATGTTACATCCATAAAATGGAATATTACTCAGTGCTAAAAAAAAAAAAAAAGATCAAAACATGAAAGGACACAGAGGAACCTCAAATACGTATTACTAAATGAAAGAAGCCAATCTGAAAAAGCTACATACTGTATGACTCCAACTATGTGACATTCTGGAAAAGGCAAAATGATGAAGACAGTAAAAAGACCAGTGGTTGTTAGAGAATGGCAGGGGAAGTAGGGCAGTGATGAACAGGTGGAGTACAGAGAATTTTTAGGGCAGTGAAAATACTGTTTGATACCATAATGATGGATACATGTCATTACTTATTTGTCAAATCCCGTCAAATGTACAACACCAAGAATGAACCCCAATGAAAACTATGGACTTAGGGTGATTAGGTCAATGCAGACACATCAATTGTAACAAATCTATCACTTTCAATTTGGAGGAGGCTAGGTATGTGTGAGGTCAGGGGGTATATGAGAAATCTCTGTATCCTGTCCTCAATTTTGCTGTGAACCTTAAACTACTCTAAAAATATAAAGTCTTAATAAAAGAAAGTTACACACACACACATACACACACACACACAAGCTGAGAATTTTCCAAAGTTAATGAAAGATCTCAAATCAGACCTCAAATCACAGATTCAAAAGCAGTATCAAGAAAAATATATTCCATGGCCTCATAAAAAAAAATATCTAAACACCATATTCAAACTGTTAAAAAAAGATATAGACTATATTGAAGGATAGCAGAGAAAGATATGTAACATTCAAAAGAACAAAGATAAGGATTAAAACCAACTTCTCATCAAAAACTCAGTACCCAGAAAATGATACAGTGACATCTTGAAAATGCTGAAAGAAAAACCCATCAAATCAGAATTCTATAACCAAGGGAAATATTTTTCAAAAATGAAGAAGATTCAATATACCATTTTCAGTAAATGGGAGAACTAGGCAGAATATCAACAAGTAAACAGAAGACAAATAACACTATAATCCAACAAGACCAAATACATCTAGAAAACACTCTATCCCACAAGAGCAGAATACACATTTTCCTCAAGTGCACATAAAATATTCTCCAGGATATCATATGATGGCAATAAAACAAGCTTCAATATACATAAAAAGATTTTTTTAATATACAAAGTATGTTTTCCAATCATAATGAGTGAAATTAGAAATAACAGCAAGAAGAAATTTGGAGAATTGACAAATACATGGAAATTGAACAAAACACTCCTAAATAACCAAAGTGTCAAAGAAAAATCACAAGAGAAAATAAAAATACCTTGAGATGAATGAAAAGGAAAATATATCTTGAAAACATAAAGGATTAAGCTAAAGCAGTACTTAAAATGGAAATTTACATCTATCTAACGCCTGTATTAAGAGAAAGATCTCTAATCAATAACCTAAACTTCTACCTTAAGACACAGAAAAAAGAGCAAACTAAATCTAAAGAAAGCAGAAGAAAGAAAGTAATAAAGAATATAGGAGAAACTATTAGAAAACAGAAAAACAAGAAAATCAACAAGATGAAAAAGTTGGTCTTTTGAAAACTAACAAAACTGACAAATGACAGAACTAACAAAACTAACAAAACTGACAATTAGCAGAGGAAAAAAAGAGAAACCTCAAATTACCAAGAACAGAATGGCAGCGGAGACATTACTACCAAACTTACAAAAGTAAGACACAAACTATCACAGGTGACTCAACAAGAAATAAAAAACCTAAATAGAACTACAATAAGACACTGAATTAGTAATCAAAAACTATCCACCAAGAAAAGCCTAGGCCCAGATGCTCTCATTGGTGAATTCTGACCAACAATTAAAGAAAAATTAATACTAAGTCTTCACAATCTCTACCAAAAACAAAACAGGAAGGGAAAATGTTCAACTCATTCTATGAGGGAGTATTAGCCTGGTACCAAATCCAGACAAAGACATCACAAGAAAGCTACAGATCAGTATCTCTTGTAAATGCAAAACTTCTCAACATAATGTTAGGATACCAAATCTAGAAACAATATAACAAAACAGTCTGGCAGTTTCTCAAACAATTAAACATTGAGTTAGCATATGACCCAATAATCCACTCCTAGGTATGTTACTCAAGAGAAATAAAAATATATGTCCACACAAAAACTTGTCCTTTAATGTTCATAGCAAATTTATTCACAATAGCCAAAGAGGAGATACAACCCCAATGTCCATTAAATGATGAACAGATAAACACAATTGGTACAATACAGGGGAATAATATCTGGTAACAAAGGAATGAAGTACTAATGCCAAAACACAGATGAACCTGAAAACATTACGCAGAGTGAAAAAAGCCATTCACAAAAGACTGCGTATTACATAATTCCATTTATATGGAATGTCCAGAATAGGCAAATCTAGAGACAGAAAGTAAACTAAAAGTTGCTTAGGGCTGAGTGAGATGAGGGCTTTGGATTACTAGTAAGTGTATAGGGTTTCTTTTCACAGTGATGAAAAGTTCTAGAATTAAACTGTGGTGATGGTTGCACAACACAGTTAATATACTAAAACCTATTTGCTGTACACTTTAAATGATGAAAGTACTACACAATGAATGAATTGTATAGTATGTGAGTTATATCTCAATAAAGCATTTACCATAAAATAGAGAAATACTTTTTCAGACAAACAAAAACAGACAATTAATTGGCAACAGGTCTACATTAAAAGAACTGATAAAGGAAGTTCCTTCAACAGAAAAAAATATGATGCTGGACAAATTGGGAGCTACACAAAAAAATTAACAGCCCTTGAGACGGCACAAATAAAGGAAAACACAGAATTCTTTATTTCTTATTTCCATTGCTCTAAAAGTCAATAAACTATCTAAAGCAAAATAATATCATGTATTCTGTGATATAATCTATGCAAAAGTAAATGCATGACAAAAATAACACAAAGGAAAGTAGAAAGGAACAGGGAGTCTATGTGAAACAGTATGACATTATTTAAAGGTGACTGTGATTAATTAAATATGTATATTGTAAGCTGCAGAGCAACCACTAAATATTTTTAAAAAGAGATATATAAGTCAACAGTAGAAATTAAATGGAATCAAAATACTCAACAAACACAAAAATGGACAGAAAGAGAAGAAAACAATTAAAATACACAGCTTTCAAAATGATAGCTTTTGATCCAATCATATCAATAATTACATTAAATGTAAGTGTAAGACAATTTAAAAGACTGAAATTGTCACACTGAATAAAAAAATAAAAAGACTGTTAGACTGGATAAAAAAGAATGACAATTAAATGAAAAGTAAAACACAGTTTGACTATAAAGATAAAGAATAACCAAGCAGACAACTATCAACAGTCTACTAATGGTGACAAAAACCTATCAACTGATAAAGATTATTGCATCTCAAAAAGTAACTATTATCAGTAATTCTCAAGACTGAAAGTAACCTGAGTACCTTCAACAGATCTAAACAGTGACAGCCACCTCTAGATATAACACAATGATTTAGCAACAAAGAGCTATGGTTAATTTTATAAGGCTGAGAATTATACCTTAAATCACTGAAATTCAAATTAACACTGAAAAAACTCCTTCTTTATCTTCAATCAACTGTTACAATAATTTCAATTGGTTATCATACTTTTTGAAAAGTTCACCAAAATACTTAAACATCTCACATGACATTACAATGCAAAAATATTATTATCATTAAATAACTTCACAATTGAGTAACTAAGGCAGAAGAGAAAAAAATTCCAACAAATGATTTTTGCGACATTGTGATTTATAGTAATAAATATATACTTGGTCTTTGCCCCTGGCACATAGCTCCTAAAACACTTGTAATTTCCTAAGTGAAAAGAGTAATAAAGGTGTCTAACAATCTCCTTTCAGGCACACTAGAGATTATGTTAATGAACATACTTCTGGAAGGACCCTAAGGATGAGGGCTGAGTGCCAGGGGAATCAATCAAGGTACAAGAGGATTGAAACTTTCATTCTCACCCCACAACCTTCAAGAAAAGGAGAGAAGCTAGCTGGAGGCCGACCCAATCACCAATGACAAATGATTTAATCAATCATGCCTGCATAGTGAAGCCTCCATAAAAATACCTGAACTACAAGGTATAGTAAGCTTCCAGACTGGAGAGTATGTTGGGTACTAGGAGAGTGACAAACCTGGAGAGGGCATGGAGATTCACACCCCTTCCTCCATATCTTGGCCTATGCATCTCTTCCATCTGGCTGTTCCTGAGTTATATCCTTTATAATAAACCAGTCAACTGGTAAGCAAACTGTTTCCCTGAGTTCTGTGAGCCATTCTAGTAATTTAATTGAACCCAAGGAAGGGGTCATGGGAGCATCTGATTTATAGCCAGACGGTCAGAGGCACAGGTAACAACCTAGACTTTGCAACTGGCATCTAAAAGGAGAGAGAGTCCTGCGGAACCAAGCCCTTAACTTTTGGGATCTGACACTGAGTGTCAGCTTTCCTTAAACTGTAGGACACTCAGTGTCTGCCAGAGAGCTGGAGAATTGCTTGGTGTGGCAGGGAAAAAACCCCACACATTTGATGACCAGAATGAAGTGTTGAGAGTAGAGGAGACAGACAAGAGTTTTTCGCATACAATTTTAATGGCCAAAATAGTAATAGGCCCCATTACTGGAGCCATTAAGTGACTTTTTAAGTGTTATTATCTGAATTTTATTGATGAAGAAACAGAAGCAGGCTCAAAGTAGTGGCTTCCTAAGGTATTTACAGTAAGCTGAAACAAAGATTCAAATGCAAGTGTATCTAACTCTGAAGGTCACGTTTTTAATTTCAACACTATGCCTTTCATAACTCAGTTGTATAAGCTATAGGTAACATGATCCC
Source organism: Camelus ferus (assembly GCF_009834535.1). NCBI lineage: Eukaryota > Metazoa > Chordata > Mammalia > Artiodactyla > Camelidae > Camelus > Camelus ferus. The sequence goes on along the minus strand of NC_045717.1, from coordinate 3,262,550 downwards.
TATAAATTTTAACAGACTCTAGAATTAACAAGAAGTACACACACCCTTACTCAGAGAAATCTCTTCCTAATAAAAAAAACAAGTATCAATTCTATGACTGCTGTAATTTCCAAACCATTCTCAACACAAAAATAAAAACATACGTGCAATTTTTCTTTTAGCCAAACACTTTGCTCTATTCGACACTTTTGTCTTCGTTTTCTGCAATCCATTCTCCTCCTTCGGTTCCTGTTACAAAACAAGAAACATGATCAGGGTGGCTGCCATTAAAAGTAGTACTCTTACATGGAAACAACCTTAGATGTCCATTGACAAATGACTGAATAAAGAAGCTGTGGTATACACACACACACACACACACACACACACACACACACACATACACACACAATGGCTGTATAGCACAGGGAACTATATTCAACATCTTATAATAATCTTTAATGAAAAAATATGAAAATGAATATATGTGTATATATGCATGACTGGGACATTGTGCTGTACACCAGAAGTTGACGCACTAACAGACTATACTTCAATTTTTTTAAAAAAGGAAAAAAAAAGAAATATATATACAATGAAATACTATTCAGCCATAAAAAAGAATAATGCCATTTGAAGAAACATGGATGGAACTGGAGATGTCATTCATTCTAAGTGAAGTAAACCAGAAAGAGAAAGGAAAATACCATATGATTTCACTTATATGTGGAATCTAAAAAAAAAAGACACAAAAGAACTTATTTATAAAACAGAAACAGACTCAGAAACATAGAAAACAAACTTATGGTTACCAGGGAGAAAGGGGGTAGAAAGGGATAAATCGGGAGTTTGAAATCTGCAGGTACTAACTACTTAATATAAAATAGATAAACAACAACTTTATACTGTATAGCACAGGAAACTATATTCAATACCTTCTAATAAACTATAATGAAAAAAATGAAAATAAATATACGTATGTATATGTATGACTGAAACATTATGCTGTACACCAGAAATTGACACATTATAAACTGCCTATACATCAATTAAAAAAGAATGCGCAAAAAAAACAAAAGTAGTACTCCGTCTGCTATACAGCTAACAGATGCCACTGAGCCCCTGAATAATCAGTAGTTGTTGTAAACGTTCACAAAAACAGACATATAGATCAACGGAACAGGATAGAAAGCCCAGAAATAAGCCCATATCAATATAAATAAATATGGTCAATTAACCTACAACAAAGGAGGCAAGAATATACAATGGAGAAAAGACAGTCTCTTCAGTAAGTGCTGCTGGGAAAAGTGGACAGCTACATATAAGAGAATGAAATTAGAACATTCTCTAATACCATAAATAAAAATAAACTCAAAATGGATTAAAGACCTAAATGTAAGACCAGACATTATAAAACTCCTAGAGGAAAACATACACAGAACACTCTTTGACATAAATTGTAGCAATATTTTTTGGCTCCGTCTCCCAGAGTAATGGAAAGAAAAATAAAAACAAACAAATGGGACCTAATTAAACTTAAAAGCTTCTGCACAGCAAAAGAAACCATAAACAAAACAAAAAGACAAACTACGGAATAGGAGAAAATATCTGCAATCTGACCGACAGAGCTTAATTTCTAAAATACACAAACAGCTCACACAGTGCAATATAAAAATAAAAAAACTGAAATTAAAAAAATGGGCAGCAAACCGTAAGTAGGTATTTCTCCAAATACGACATACAGATGATCAACAAGCACATGAAAAGATGCTCAACATCGCTAATTATCAGAGAAATACAAATCAAAACCACAATGAGGTATCACCTCACTCCAGTCAGAACGGCCATCATCAAAAGGTCTACAAATAATAAATGCTGGAGAGAGTGTGAAGAAAAGGGAACCCCCTATTACACTGTTGGTGCAAATGCAAGTTTGTGCAGCCACCATGGAAAACAGTACGGAGGTTCCTTAAAAAACTAAAAGGAGAGCTACCATATTATCCAGCAATCCCACTCCTGGGCATGTATCTGGAGAAAATGCTAATTCGAAAACATACCTGCACCCCAAATACAGAAGCACTATTTACAATAGCCAAGATATGAAAGTAACCTAAATGCCCATCAATAGATGAATGGATAAAGAAGACAGTGGTGTACACACACACACACACACACACACACACACACACACACACACACACAGAGAGGAATATTACTCAGCCATAAAAATAATAATCAATAATAAATAATGCCATTTGCAGCAACAGGGATGGACCCAGAGATGATCATACTAAGACAGAGAAAGACAAATAGCATATCACTTATATATGGAATCTAAAAAACAATGACACAAATGAACTTATTTACAAAACAGAAATAGACTTATAGACATAGAAAACAAACATGGTTACCAAAGACAGAAGGGGTGGGGGGGGGATAAATTAGGAGTTTGGGATTAACAGATACACATTACTATATATAAAATAGATAAACAACAAGGACCTACTGTATAGCACAGGGAACTATATGCAATATCCTATAATAAACCTATTACAGAAAAGAATCTGAAAAAGAGTATATAAACTAAATCTCTTTGCTGTACACCTGAAACTAACACAATATTGTAAATCACCTTACTTCAGTTAAAAGAAAATACTTATTGTGGGGGAACAGGTACTCTCATATCAATGATGGGATAAAATGGATGCAGTATGTTTAGAGGGCAAATTGGCAATAACTTCTAAAATCATATACACTCTTTGTCCAGTAAGATACCTCTAGGAATTCATTCTACAAATATATGCACACATAAGCACAAAGACATATACACAATAATGTTCAGAATAGAATGTTTTGTCATTATAAAAGACTATAAAAACAACCTCAATCAATGTTACTCAAAGTATGATCTATAGATGGGTGATAATCAGCATACTGCTTGTTACTGATCTGTAACAAAATAAGCACAGAAACTGAAAATAAGCTTTCAAAAACTTTCACAGCAATTTGACACTGCTACCACATCAATGCACATAAGTGGACATCCATGGAGAAAGCTACAGACCAGTCATTTGCAGAAAGACCAAATTACTATATGTGATCTTTCTATTTTAATTACTCATTAAAATCCAAAATATATAAATTTCTGAGAAAATGTAGGCATCTATTTATTTTATAACCCATTGTTTCAATTACCATTTTAATTTTTAATCAAGTCTATTTGTTAAATTATACTTTAATACTATTAGCTAAACAAAAGAAGTAAAGCTCCTATTATTGACTTTAATCCTTACTTATAGATTTCAAAACAAGCTTCAATGAACTTCCGTCTCAAAAGACAAATCTTTCTGAATGAAGCAGTAGTAGTAAAACAAATGATGACCCAAATGTTTGTAAAGAAATGAAGGGCAGAAGTTTTATTCTAGTTTTATTCAGAAGTATGATCCTTCATACACTAAGGGTTTTTTTTTAATTCAAGTACAGTCAGTTACAATGTGTCAATTTCAGGTGTACAGAACAATATCTGTCATGCATATACATATATATATATATTCATTTTCATACTCTTTTTCATTAAAGGTTATTACAAGATATTGAAATATAGTTCCCTGTGCTATAAAGAAGAAATTTGGTTTTTATCTATTTTTAAATACAGTGGTTAACGTTTGCAAATCTCAAACTCCCAAATGTATCCATTCCTGTCCCCTTTCCCCCAGTAACCATAAGATTGTTTACTATGTTGAGTCTTTGTTTTGCAGATGAGTTCATTAGCATTAGTGCCCTCTTTTTTCTTTTTTTTTTTTAGACTCCACATATGAGTGATATCATACGGTATTTTTCTTTCTCTTTCTGGCTTATTTCACTTAGAATGACGATCTCCAGGACCATTTATGTTGCTGCAAATGGCATTATTTTATTCTTTTTTATTGCTGAGTAGTATTCACACATACTAAGTTTTGGTTTTGTATCTACAACTGATGGTGAAGTATAACAATAGGAGTGTATTATTTCTAAATATTTACTGAGTAATGAAACTATGAAAACAAACAACATTTATGCAATAACCTATTATGAAAAAGAATACATATGTATAACTGAATCACCATGCTGTACACCAGAAATTAACACATTATAAATCAACTATATACTTCAATAAAAAAACTCATATATAAACATAAAGAGTAAGTTCAAAATCAAAAGAATTCTTTGAAAGAGCACTGAAATAACAAGCTGATACAGATGCTTAATATTTCATATATAAATATTAGCAGTTTATATATTTCTTATAAATACTAGATGTGCTAAAGACTAAAAAACTATACAAAACTGTCAAAAAATTAGCAAAAGACTGTAAAACTGTGTGCTTGGAAATGCTGGATGAATCAAACAAAGAAGGTAGCTCAACTACCATATTCCAATGACAGCATAGTTCAACATATTCAGGAAGTAGACCATGATATGGAAAACTAATTAACAAAACAAGCAACACACTTTTCATTGCAACTTCATAAATGCACAGATAATTGCAACACAGCAGTCCTTCTAAGAAATGTATAATGAACTCAATGGTACAAAAAATCAGCTTCATTGTTAACAAATATCTTGAACTATATAAAACCATACAGCATTCAACTTTTAAATTTTATGTAGTCAATAGTAACAATGGGAAAACATCCTAGACTAAGCAGTTTGTGCCAGAATGTGACAGAATCAATACATTGTTTCCATTACTGAAAAAAAAAATCAAACTAAACACTGTGCATAGCAGAAACTGTAAATTACATAGACTAAGATTAATGCATTCAAGAAAATTCTCTTTATCATGTGATTATATATAAATGGGTTATAAACAAATGTTATTAATTACTGACACAAGACTGATAAAAGGGAAAAGTTCTATGGAGATTTCTAAACTACAAAATGAGTGCTTAGTGTTTCTGCAACTTTTTAAGATGTAGAGTGAAAACCAAGACTCACTTGTCTAATTACCCTCAGTATTTTCAATGAACTTGATGCTTCCATACAAGGAAGGAATTTTACCAGCTGATAACACCAAAGGACAGAAAGGAAGGATTACTGGAAGAATAAAGATTCTACAGATTGTGATGTGTCCTATAATTTTACAACAAACATCAATGAAATAGGTGGTAATCTTCATATTATCTGCAAAAAGTTAGCATCCAAGACCATACAAATTTGATAGAACCTTTTGAATTTTATGTTATTTCAAAAAAGATTAACCCAGAGGAAATTCATGGATCTGAACTACATTTCTTTCATCAAAAGATAACTGCAATGTAATTATAACTTTATAGGAAATTTGCTAGAACTTGCTACCAATGATCAAAAATGAATTTTGAAATACAGCATTTTCTAGCTCATTTTGAATAAAAACTTTAAATACATCTTATTGAAACTGCTTTAAAAATTCTTCCCATTCCTTACTGTCAGAATGATTCCTCTACTTTGAATTTTCTTTTAAACATTGATTTTAGATACATAGTATCTCCTGTGATATTAGCATTATCAACCCAAACTAGAATAAGTTAACAAGTAAGAAGAAAGCTCATTTGTCAAAATAAGAACTTCACTGATAAACGTAAGTGTCCACTGAAAGTGTTCACTGAGATAGATGTTTAAAATGGGGTTCACTATTACACATACAACTTTGTGGAAAGAAAAGTTCTGAGTATAATAGCCATTCTGTATGTTAAATTGCTGTTAAACACAATTCCAAGAGCCATGTACCACTTTTTTCTATTTTACCTATGTTATGTTGGTTCTGATCATATTTACTGAAGTGAAACCTTTTATCTGTTGTATCTAACAATGAAAGATATAGGTTCATATTGTTTTTTTAATTTCATTTTTCTAGTAACCCATTTTTATTGTATTTTTTTAAATATCAGTCTGTGACAGATGGGAAATTTTTTTAAAAAGCTGGTCTTGCATACTAACTATGTGAAAAGAATGAACTTAAATAATGATGAAAAACGACATGTAAAATAAATTATGGTCCTTTCAGAATACCATGCTTCCTTCTAAAAGAATAAGTTTCATTTACAAACATTCATAAAAAAATTTCCAATATATGTGATTAAAGCAAATCAGGATGCAAAATAAAAGACAGTATGGTTCCATCCTCTCTACACAACCTACAAAAAAAAATTCAGAAAAATAAAGAAAGCAATTAAAATTGCATATAAACCTCATTCTCAGCATACCTTTGTTTTGTATGGTTTTTTAATTGTATCATTTAATTATTTTATTTTGGTGGGGGGAGGTAATTAGGTTTATTTATTTTTAGAGGAGGTACTGGGGATTGAATCCAGGACCTCACACATGTTAAGCATATGCTCTACCACTTGAGCTATACCCTCCCTGGCTCAGCATACCTTTGAATTTCGTATTACTTGTAGTGAAGAAATAAACACCAATTTTGAACAGACAAAATTACTCCCAGAAAGAGAAAGTCCCATCCTAAGACCTAACATATGCAGCACGAATAGGGGATAGTCACTAAGCTTACATCAAAGCGGCATCATTCACAGAGGAGGAGGAGGAAAGAGGTAGATGAAAAGAAAAGAGACCCTGTGGCCACTGGGAGGTAAAGGAAAAGAAAAACTGGGCAAGTGAAGAATTCTATAGAAACAAAAAAGAACCAAAAAAACCCAAACCCCACCCCACCTCAAAATTTAATAAGGAAGACAGAAAATGATCAATATTAGCAGATATCCCTACCTAAAAAAACCCCAAAATAATCAACTGAATATTTCAAAAGTATACAATACATCAAATGGAACAAAACAGAAAATCCAAAAACTACCCTAGGTAAGATTTTAGTTTACAACAAAGGTGAAATTTCAAATCTTTGGAGAAAGGATAGATTATTGAAAAAGACTGTTGTGGGGAGTGTATAGCTTAAGTGGGAGAGCACATGCTTAGCATGCATGAGGTGCTGGTTCAAACCTAATTACCTCCCCCACCAGAAAAAAAAGAAAGAAAAAAAAAGAAAAACACTGTTAGAAGTGCCTAACCACTGAGACTCAGGTTTTTAATATATACATACATTGCTTAGAGATACACATAAATATGGTAGAACCACAAAGAAGAGCATGGAAAAGATAAAAATAAATACAGTGGTTATCTTCAGATGGGTGGAAAGCGATGCATCTGGGGAAGGGCACATTAAGTCAAGAGAGCTTCAAAGTTGGTAAATACAAGTGTTCAGATTTTTTTAACTATGCATTAATATTTTATGCACTCCTGTGCATAGAACATATCTGACAGTTTCTTTAAATTTAATAAGATAGATCTGCATGTGCTGTTATAGAAAAATCTCCACATAATATTAAGTGAAAAAGCAAAACATTATGTGTAGCATGATTCCTTTCCTGTAAAAGTTTTTATTGATGGTATATGTATGAAGATTTTTTTTTCTGGAAGAATACAGAAGAAATTACCTTTCATTAAATGTACACTGACAAAGGTGTACATCCTCATTTTATATCTTTCTTTACTGTTTTATTTTCAAACAGTTTTAAATTTGTTTTTATTCTGTTTCTGATTTTTTTGTATATACATGTATGCATACACAACTTTGTAATGTATTTATATGTATAACTATTTTAATATTAAGATGAGTTATCCAAGTGGTAGAATCAATGTATTGTTTTGTTTTCTTCTTTATACTTTAACACTTTAAAAAAGAACTCTTTAGACAAAATCCTAATTAAAAACTAGACTGCAAGGAAATTCAAAAAAATAAATATCCAACAGAAATATGAAAAAATGTTCAATCTTGCTGATTACTAAAAACATACTTCTGATTATCAAGTTGGGGAAAATAAAAAAAGTGGTAAGTCTTCGCAAGAGGACAAGGAAACTAACTCACTGACGGTAATATAAATAAGACTGTTTAGAATGCCAAGGTTCTGATAGAGTATACCATTTTAAAATTCTAAACTGACCTTGTGGGGATTTTGGAGTCAAAGATTTTTAAGCAAGCAAGTACAAAGACCTTAAAATTTTAATTCTTGGAGGTGGGTATAGCTCAGTGATAGAGTTCATGCCTAGCATGCACATGGTCCTGGGTTCAATTCCCAGTACCTCCATTAAAAAAATAAAATTTTGGTTCTTAAAAGAAAGTTAGAGTAAGATAAGTGAAATGTGGGGAGGAAAAAACTGAAGGCAGAGAAGCAAGTTTAGAGTCTGCTACAAAAACTCAAATAACAAATGATCAGCGGGTAAGGGGAACAGCTCAGTGGTAGAGGCATGCTTAGTATGCATGAGGTCCAGGGATTTAATCCCTAGTACCTCCATTTAAAAAAAAAAAGAATGAAAAAAGGTATTTAAAACAAAACCCAAGTGATCAAGAAAAGAAATGGAAGAGGAAGAACAGATCTGAGTGTAAGAGGTAAAAACTAAAGGATGTGGTGAATGATTAGGTGTAAAACATGAAATAGAGGAAAGAGTTAAAGATAATTCCGAGCTTTATAACTTGAGGCAAATGTGTGGTTCTATCATGAAATAAGATAAAAGATAAAGATAAGCGGCAGGTAAACTTGGATGAAAAAAACAAAGACTTATTTTAGTTCATTGCCTTACTGGATGTGACCTACAGACAGGTGGAAATCTCCAACAAATGGAAATAGGGAACAAAGGAAAAATGTTAAGAGCTAGAACAGCACTATAAAGCTTTCTACAATGAAGAAAATGTTCTATACCTGTGCTGTCTAATACAGTAGACACTAGCTTTGACTAGTGCAAAAGAGGAACTGATTTTTCCTTCTACTTAATTTTAATTAATTTAAATTTAAATAGCTACAGGTGGCTAGTCTCTATCACCTTGGACAGAGTGTATCTAGGGACTTAAAAAGCAGTTATTTCCAGGGAGAAGGTATAGCTCAGTGGTAAAGAATCTGCTTAGCATGCATGAAGTCCTGGATTCAATGTCCAGTACCTCCATTAAAAATAAATAAATAAGATGTTGCGGGTAGGGGAGTATACATGTGTAGGTGGGGAGGGCTACGTGCGAACTCTCTGTATTTTCTGCCCAATTCTGTTGTAAACCTGAAACTGCTCTAAAAGAATAAAGTCTATTTAAAAAAACGAATAAAAATAAATAAATAGATAGATAAACCTAATTATCTCCCTCTCCCCCCAATAAAAGTAGAAATAAAAGATGAGAATTTATCCTTGAAAAAAAAAAAGCATTTCCATTCTCTTTCTCTCACTTTCCAGACATGCAAAAATTAAGATTCAAATATGATTTATTCAAAGAAGTTTTAAAATATCCCCTTGGGTTAATATATTACAAGACTGAGGAACTATGATCCATCCTCAACCAGTACGATTACGTTCTTTTAAGTGATTCTTAACTCCATTTATAAATCACAGTGAAGCCAAGTAAAAGAGGCATGGTCTGGCATGGTCTGGCATTAAGGTACAGCCTCACAAAACAAACCAGTCATAAATAAGGAGGACTAGTTTGAAACCTAGAGCTCCACTCCTCAGAATACTGACCTCTCCATCACTATCAGATATCACAATGAATGCATCCTCAAGTCTACGCTTCTTCTTCACATTGACAGAATTGGAAGTTTCTGCATCTTTCTTCTCCAGGTTCTGAACTTCAGAGGCTTCTTTAACCTTTTTTTTTCTCCGTGGCATTCTTTGTCTGAAGTACAAGGAAAAATAATTTATTTAAAGTGTAAGTTTTCTATGGACTACTACTCAGCCATAAAAAAGGATAAAATAATGCCATTTGTAGCAACATGGATGGACCTGGAGATTATCGTTCTAAGTGAAGCCAGAAAGAGAAAGAAAAATACCATATGATACCACTTATATGTGGAATCTAAAAAAAAGACACAAATGAACTTCTTTTCAAAACAGAAACAGACTCACAGACATAGGAAACAAACGTATGGTTACCAGTGGGGAAGGAGATGGGAAGGGATAAATTGGAAGCTCAAGATTTACAGATACCAACTACTAGACATAAAATAGATAAACAAGTTTATACTGTATAGCACAGAGAATTATATTCAATATCTTGTAGTAACCTATAATGAAAAAGAATATGAAAACAAATACATGTATGTATGTGCATGCCTGAAACATTATGCTGTATACCAGAAATTGACATTGTAAACTGACTATACGTCAATTAAAATTTTTTTAATTCTTTTAAATAAATAAAAAATAAAGTATATATTTTCTAGATGCTATTTATAATTTAGTCAAATAAAAGAAAAATATCCATCTAACAGAAGTAAAGCTGGATTTCTACACTTTTCCACTACTCTTTAAAATCTGTACTTTTTTATAGAGGAAAATATATATAAATTTATAAATCTCATCTCTTTAGTGAAATTTCAATAGGAGTAATACAACATTAACTTAAATATTAACTTAAATAATTGGTTCTCTTGACTATATTTTATTATTTATCTAAAAGATTTTTTTTTAAATACTAATGCTTCAACCTGATAAAGGACATCTTTAAAAAACCCAATGCTAACATCATACTTAAAGGTGAAAGACTGAATGCTTTCTTCTTAAGACAGGAACAACACGAGAATGTCTGCTTTCATCACTTCTACTGAACATTACACTGGAGGTTCTAGACAGGTCAATTATGAAAGAGGAATAAGAAATAAAAGACATCCAAGTAGGAAAAGAAGACATAAAACTATTGCCATCTGCAGATGACATGATCTTGTATGTAAACATAGGTTCAGAAAAATAACTTCCCAAAGTCACAAAGGAGGCACTTGCACTTCTGCTTCTCAATTCCAAAACCAATACTCCATGACTCAATATACTTACACTTCTTCCAACTAGAACTGCTGCTTGATGTATGGTAAGCACACATAAATACTAGATGAATTAATGAATAGCATAAAGTATATATTTAAATTATTAAACACTATATAAAGGCACAGAAGGATAGAATTATTATAGGTTGAAGAAAGCTATATGAAGAATAATATGACTTAAGGTGATCCTTGATGTATTCATCCTTGAATATCATGAATAGAACATGGAAAGGGTTAAGCATGGGATAAGACTGGAGGGTTCATAGTGCCCTAGGAAAACATCTTGTATGGAAGTTTTCATCTCATGAAATGCTTCCTGTACACTTAGTTATTTAAACCAATATGTTCAAATTTGACAGCAATGGTAGCTATACCACCAAATACATGTAATTTTCAAAGATATGCAAATAAATAAAAACTCTTCTCCCTAGCACAGAATCACCTACAGGATTGAAGTGGGTTTTCAAAGAATCATAGCAGAATCAAGATCAAGAAGAAGCATTAAGTACAGGCACCCCACAGATACAGATTCCAAAATTTCAGTGTGTCATGACATTTAGCCACACTATTTCCACAGAAATTCTAAGAGTAAACAAAAGTCACTGCTCAGCCAATTTAAACAAGCAATCTAGCATATAGTTCAACTACTACTTAGTTTGCTACCCTTCCAAATTTAAAAAAAAAAAGACCAGTAATAAAATAATGGCTTATCTTCAATTACTTAAACAGAGGCTACAGAATGCATTACCACTAAGTGTGAGAAAAAAAGGGCAGCGTCTAGATGCCAATAGTCTCTTCTTAATCACATCAGAAATAGAATGTCTCTAAAAGAATGTACAAGCAGGAAAGGTGACCCAATAATGAGACTTGTTACCTCATGGGTAGTGTTTTTGATAGTGTCCTTGAAAATCTCCAATTTGGGAGATATTGTCTTTTTTTGTTCAGCACATCCATCATCCTGATCTATCTGAAGAACAATCACTGACAAGATAATTTAAAATCTTGACGTTCTACTAACCAAATCTGTCAAAACTGCTTTGAAAGCTTGGGGGCACAGGATCCTTAACAACAGTCCTCTATGAATGATTGACTCTTACCCCTAAATAGCCACAATTCAAGAAATCTGGTACCAAGCTCTTTATCAACTGATCACATGAGCTGGACTGTTTCTCCAATTTAAAAAAAGTAAACACACCTATAGACATACACACCTGATGCTCTATTTCCCAGTTATACGCAGCCTCAGGTTAGGACAAATGTGTACAAACAGAATTCAAACATACTCTGAGTAATTATTATAGTTATTTACGGAGTCCTTGGACTATTTTAGATACCTCATATGCATTATAGAGATTATTACTCACAACAGCTCTGTATGGTAGGCATCACTACCATACATTTACATTATTTTTATCACGATTTTACACGTTAGGAAACATTTAAAATCAAATATTTGGTAATTTGCTAAGTTGGTAAATGGCTATGTTGAGAACCGAAGCTCGATGTGTCTTGATTCCAAAAAGACACATTTTCTGATTCAACTAAAAGGCACTGCCTCTGTCAGGAAAAGGTAAAGAGACAAATATAAACTTTCGCTTTTTCCTGGGTGTTATTTATACTCAATATGACAGTGACTAAATACAAGAACACTGGAGTCAGACTGGCTGGATTCAAAACCAGCTCAACCACTTAGGAGATGTGTCTTCGACCCTCAGTTATCTAACCTGTAAATTGAGGAGGATAAGAGTACCCATCTCATAAATGAAAATCCAATAAATGCGCATACGTAAAAGGCCTGAAACACTGTCACGGGCAGGGCGGAAACAGACCAGCAGCGATGGAAAGTGGTAAATGGTGATAACTACTTCCAGGGAAAATATTTCTGGGCAAAAAACTACCTCACTCACCAACGGTAGCCTGGAGAAGGGAGGGGGCGAGAGGAGAAATGGGCGGCGGGGCCCAGTCGCCTTGACTCCGGGAAAGGTCCCGGCTGTGGGGCCCCGCAGGAGACGGCGGCAAGGGCCGAGACCCTCCTGGGGTGCTGTGTGAGGAAGACGCCTTCGAGGGGCGGGCGGGGACTAGAGTCGTCGGCGGGCGAGCCACACGTGCCGAGGGCGCCCCAGGGGAGGGTGAAGGCCGCACCCCCCAGCGTGAGGGGGCCCGGCCCGGCACCCGAGGGCGGACGCCCAACCGGAGTCCCGAGGGGCCGCCCCGGCGTCGGGAGGCGCTCATCCAGCATCTTGAGGGGCCATCCCGGGCGTCCCGAAGGGCCCACCCAGAGTCCTGAGGAGCCGCCCCGGCGTCGGGAGGCGCCCACCTCGGCGTCCGGAGAGATCTGCCTCAGCGTCGAGAGGGCCTATCCCCGCGTTCGAGGCGCCCCCCCAGCTGAGGAGTGGGCCGCGGCCCCCGTAACGGAGAGAAGGAGGCGGGAAGAAGGCTGCCTGGAGGTGCGCGGAGGCGGCAGGTACTCACCGACCGGCCCGCGCCGCGCCGCTGAGCCCCTCCTCCCGGGTGCTGCGGCTCGCGAGCGTCCTCCGCACGTCAGGAACCGGAGGCCGGCGGGAGCGCGAAGCTGAGGCACCACAGCGAGCAGACGCGCTCGGGCGGGAGGGGAAGGCGCATGCGCGGGCGTCCGGGGACGTAACCACAACGCGCGCGGGGGAGGTCGCTGCCAGGACGTACCAACTGTGCGAGGCAGGGGCGCTGTCAGCCCAGGCGGGGTCTCCAAACACAGGCAGGGCGCCTCCCCGCGCTCTAGCAGTGCGTTCGTTTGCTTTATCATTTACTAACACTTTGAGGGAAACCAAAGAGTAGCAACAGGGTCCCAAAACCCTACAATGAAACCTTCAAAGCCTTCTCGGCCACATTAAGCCTCCTCTGGCCCTTTCTTCGCATGTATCTAAAGCTATACTGAAATTATCTGTTTATATGACCACTTGAAAATTATCTCCCAAGGTAGTTGTTAAAGTCTGATCATTTCGAGGGAAGAAGGGAATCTGGGAAATGGAAACTCCTAGAGCTGCCAGGTGGAAGTGTAAAATTAGAACAGACATTATTGGTGAAATTAAAAATATGCATTTCTTGGCCCAGCGATTTCATGTCTACAGGTGTGCAGAAGAAATGTTCATATTCAAGCCCGATTCCTTGCGAAAAAATGTAAACAGCGGAAACGTACAGTAAGACATGGAGGAACAAAACGTGATACGTTCCTACAATAAAATATTACAACAAATAAAACTAATAAATGAGTCCTATACTTATCAACACTTGACAGCTCATAGGAGTTGCAGAAATAGCAACATGGCAACAAAGATGTACACGTGAAATGATTTCTGTAAATTTAAAAATACATAAAATGACAGCATATACTGATTATAGAAAATATATGTGTGTAAAGTATAGATAATGAACTAGATGAATATATGGATACTCACTGTGATAATATGAGGGCAGGAAATGGGAGAGGGGTGGAAGCCAGGATGAATGGGAAGGAGAAATAATAGGACTTCTGACAGACCTGTAATGTTTCTTTTAAAAAAAAAAAAAGAAGCCTAAACATACTGTTAACAGCTGGATAGTGTAACTATAGGTACATTATTCTTAGTACTTTTTTTTGGTAACATTTAATTCTGGAATGCCCTTTTCTTATCCCCTCAAGTCACCTACCTCCAACTGATCCTCCAAACACCAGCTCAACCATTTCTTCCTCTGCCTCCTCTAACCCCACTTCATTTCTCCCCCTTGCTTTCTCAGCCGCTGGGGCATTCGATCACCCAGGGAATACTGTAATTATTTGATATATGCACCCATAGCTTCTGTAAGACCTGTGGACTTTCTGAAGACATGGTCCATATAACCCTAGCAAGTAGTAAAGAGCCTGGCTAAAAATAAACATCCATGTTGATTGAATTGAATTGGATGGGGGAGATAAGAAAATGTTTCAATGTACAGCCAGAAATGTCCTTTTGAAGCATCTTACTTCAGAGAAGAATGTTGATGCAATTGTTGTTAGCGGCAATCTTGAAACCCTGAGGAGAGTCAGCCTATGGCAGGCAGCCTCTAAGACGGCCCCCAGTCATCCTGCCTCCTGGCATTCACATTCTTGTGTAATCTCCTCCTTCACCTTGAGTGTGGGCTACACTTAATGACTCACCTTCAAAAATATATAATATGGCAGATAGGATGTCATTTCCAAGACTAAGTTATAAAAAGACTGTGGCTTCCTTCCTGGGCATTCTCACCCTCTTGATTTGCTCACTTTGGGGGAATCCAAATGCCATGTCATGAGGCAATCATGTGGAGAGACCCACTTGTGAGAGAGGATTCCTACCTGACCCTCAAGCTGACAGTTCGACCACAACCTCATAAGAGTGGTTAAGTCAAAGACACAACTGGGCTAAACCATACTTTAATACTCAACCCACAGAAACTATGTTTATGTTTTAAGCCACTAAGTTTTGGGGTAATTTGTTACATAACAACAGATAACTAATACACATCTTAGAAGAGGGAAAAACAAAATAGTAGACTGAGGGCCCTGGGCATATATACGTGGAGACATTCTACTTCTGGGCTTTGAAATATCAGGTAATAAGTTTCATTAATATTTATGTCACTATGAGTCATGTTTTCTGTTACTTGCAGCAGACAACATCCTGGCTGATAGAAGTCTGAATGATATATAGTACAGTATATTCACATAATAGAATAACACAGAACAATTAAAAGAAATAAACTAGATCTCATATGTCATCACGGATATATCTCAAAAGATGATATTAACTTTAAAAAGCAAGTTGCAGGATAATGCAAGCTCCATGAGAACAGGGAATTTATTTTGTGCATTATTGTATCACCAGTACTTAGAACAGTCCTAGCACATAGTTGAGAAGAATGAATGATATGCTCAGAATGATTCCATTTATATGAACACACACTCTTACACAAATAATATTATAGGTTTTTTAAGGTAATAGATATGTGTAAAAGTATTTTCATAGGCCTGGGAGGATACATGGATACATAATAAGCAGAAAATAGAGAATACTTCTGGAAAGGGAGCTAGAGGTCCAAAATTGGGAAAAAAAAGGGATCTTAATATATCTGTAATGTCCTCATTTTATTGTTAGAATTACTGTGTAATTAAAAATGGATAAACTACGTATTATAAAGCAAACAAGTTAATCACTGGAGACCACGTTTCTGTGCTGATCTCTTTTTTTCTAAAGCTTCTCTTGCCATTCCTGCACAGAACTTCCTGTCATTTTTAAAGTGGGTTATTTGTTACTACTGGGAAAATCATTTATTTATAACTCTTCATGTTCCATGTGGGAGCACTACAGTTAGTGTAATAAGCCTGGCCCCTCTCTACCTCCTCACTCACTCCTCCCAGAGTAGGACTGACTTATATGACTGGTAGGTTTCAGAGAAGGAACTGCACATGCTTTGCCCAGCCCTTTCCTCACTCTCTCTCAGATCTGCCTGCCTGTATGAAGCTCACATTCTCTGCTCTAACTTTTTTGACACATCACATCATCCCTCACCTCTCCTATATCCATCAAGGAAAGCAAAACTGTTTAGGTGTAGCTATAACAGAGCAAGTCCATCCAATTCAAAATTGATGTATAATATAAGCAAGGTTACTTGGTTAACACACTAATCTTTCAATTGGTTCCAATCTTGGGCAGGGGACAGGAATGTTATTTATTAACCTCCTCAAACCATAATAATAATAAGGGAACTGGTAGTTCTTTATTTTTAAAAATATATATAAGGCTATATAATTATCTACTCATGTAAAACTGTAACAAAAGAGAACACTACTGAAGTACACGTGTATAGGATCCAAGAAAATGCTAGGAGAGTTTCAGGTACATGCGCACAGCACTTGGTTAGCCATGTTATAATCGTTTCTTTTTCTTTTTCTTTTCTTTTCTTTTTTTTTCCTTTTTTTGGTCTTAGCATTTAGTGTACATTTTGGGTGCTTTTAAATTTATATTTATAAAGAATACATGCCATTAGATAGTGTTCTTGATTCCATTTTGAAACAAAAATTTCCTTCGCTTTTTTAAATCTCCCATCTCAGTTTAACTGAAGAACAGCTTGAGATTGCAAGCAAGCTATTTTAAAGCTGTTATAATTAACTAATACTCATCTATGTGAATCTGAATTTTTTTAGATATTGTAAGCCAAAATAAAAGAGACATATGCCTTCAGTAATATAAAATACATATACATATGTTTATTCATTAAATTATTCAGTATTAAAAAATACTGGAAAGAACTGTCCATTCATAGGAGAATGAAACATCCAATTAAGGGAGTAATATGCAGTAGCAAAACAAACAAAAACCACACACACACACACACACACACACACACACACACACACATGCAACAAAGGATAACTTACAAACTAGAAACCAGTCATCTACTGGGAGTGGGTAGACTCAAAGGGGAAAGAATGATAGCGGAAGTAACCGTTGGAATGGGATAGAAATATTGGGGGAAGATAGTCTATGTTAATACCTTTTTGTACAGTTCTAGTTTTGGAACCATGTTAATGTTTCACACACTAAAAAATAAAATCAACAAGAATGGGTAGAAAACTAAAGGAAATATAATCTAAAACAAGTAAACCAAACTGTACCTCAAATGAATAACATAACCACACTGAAGGAGCAGGGACACAATGCACGCTTCAAGAAGGGATAAAACTGAATGCATGCATACATACATATACACACGCACACAAATGTATGTGTCCTAGGTCTGTGCACTGAGAGAGCCAAGACGCAATGACACCTCAACAGCAATGAGAGCACTTAGCCCCAGATCTTGGTTTTTAAAAAGTATTTCCTACTACATAGAACTAGGGGTCCTCAGAGAACCGGCTGACTCCTGGGAAAGTACAAGATGAGCCTGGGGCATCTGATTATGCAGGAAAGTAAAGAAATGTTCAAAGAAGGATGAGGACATGTCAAACATACAGAGGAGCCAACTTGAAGGGTCAAATTTGGGACAAGATAAACATCAAAATAAAAAATGACAGGCGTGGATTATAACACATTAAATAAAATAATAATTATTGAGTCTACATTGATATAAATAAATAAATAAGAAGGAACAGCTCTTCCATTAGGTAGAATGTTAACTAATAAAAACGTAGAAGGAATGATGAAATTTTAAAAAACCACCAATTGGCAACCACCAGAGTAATAATTAAGGCAAGTGTCATCAATAAATGCTAAAACTAGGGAATGTAAGGTTGATGACTAGCAGGATATCTATATAATCTCAAAGAATTTCCTCACAAGTTATTTCTTAATTGCAAAGGGAAAAACAGTAACTTCTCAGTGGAGAAAACTAGTGGGTACCACCTTAACCAAGTGATCAGAGATATTATCACTCGTAGTAACACATATCAACATCCTGTACAACTTGATATGATGCCTCTGGCATCACTCACTGCCAGAAATGCATAAACTTGAAGCTAACCATGGATAAACAGAGACAAACCCAAACTGAGGGACATTCTACAAAATAACTGGTCTGTACTCTTTCAATATATCAATGGCATGAAAGACAAAAGCTGAGGAATTCTTCCAGACTAAAGGCAATCAAAGAGACATGATAACTGAATGGAACTTATGATCTGGAATTTTCTTTCACTATAAAAGAAATTATTGGGACTATTAGTGACACCTTTTTTTTTAGTGACATCTTAATAAGGTCTAATAAGGTTAGTAAGGTCTAATAAGATTAGATAATACCATTATATCAAAGTAATTGTTTAAATCTTGATAACTGCACTGTGATTCAGTATGAAAACGTCCTTGTTTTTACACTGAAGTATTTAGAGTAAAATGGCATCATGTCTGCAATTTGATCTCAAATAGTTCAAAAAAATAATATCTACAAAGCAAATGTAGAGAGAAGGACAGAACTAAAGCAGTAAACTGCTAAAATTCGGGAAATCCGGATGAAGAATATACAGGAGTTCTTTGTACCATTCGGTCAACTTTTCTATGAGTCTGAAATTATGCCAAAAAAAATAATTTAAAGAATAAGAGTAAACTGCATAATTATTCTGATAAGAATACTTCATTTGCCACCTGTAATACCCAACTTCAAAATTCTGTCTTGATCTAGACTACTTCATTGTTCTTACTGATTTCATACATAATTGCTCTCATCTTGAACTTATAAAATAAGTGTATACTAATACATTGCCACTTCAGCCCTTTCAAACATTACAAATCTATAGAGCTCATGTTTGGAAAATAGTTCTACTACTAAGCAAAGTAAATGCTGATCTAAAAACTTTTCCAATTTACTGTTTGAGAAACTGAATCACAAGGAGGAAAGGTGACTAGTAACTGGCCAAAGCACACAGTTATAAACAATGTTGGGACCATCAGACACACAGAGTTAACCATAAGAAAATGTTAGCAATAAACAAGCACTAGGAAAAATGTACAGCATTACTAATAATTAAAGAAATACAAAATAAAAGTCCCACAGCACATCTGCTAAATTAGCAAAAACAAATAAAACAGACAAAACTCAATGCTAACAAGATTGTGAGAAAATAAGTATATTTCTGCATTGGGAATGCACCATAAACAAGTGTAATCTTTCCAGAGAGAAATTTGGCAATTGCTGTCAAGAATCATAAAAATGGTCATACTCTCAACCTGAATAATACCTCATTGGGAAATATATCTCAGGGAGACAATTCAAAAGAGAGAAGAAGAGATTTGAACAAAGATGATTATACCCAATCAGTGTGTTATAGCTAAAAACTAGAAGCTATACAAATGCTCACCCGTGGGACAAAGGCTAACTAGAAACCGGCCATGGTAGAGCAACACAATGACAGATTATGACATTACCACCGGGAACAGCAACAGCAGGAGCTCGTAGAAATGTGGCCAAAACCCTAACAAGTAAGGAAGTTAGGCTAAAAGCAGCAGAATCTGAAGGAACCAACACACAGCGCTGACAACTAATGGGAAATTTGTGTGTGGGTATCACAGAAACAGAGTTTATAATTAGTAGATGATTTGAAGTTGGAATCTTTTTTTTTAAATATGACTTTTATTATATAATGAAATCCATGTACGAGAGAAGCGGGAGGAGTGATCACGGCTAGAAGCCAGTGCCTACAACCCCTCGATCCTGACAGAACGATGTGTTAGGTTCTCTCTTTCCTTTTTTAAAACAACTTCGTTGAGATGTAATTAACAGCTTCAATTCAACTTACAGTATGACAGTGTAAAGAGCTCCACCGACCTGCACAGCCACCAAAACTGGTGAAAATTATTTAAAAAGCAACCATTCCAAGCCTCAGGGAAGAGTCCTAAGGGCAAAGAATAAAGGGAGAAATATCTACTCAAAAAAAAAAAAAAAACCCTATAAAAATTAGGTATGAAAAGTGAGAGTCTATGGTATATGAATGGCAACTGCTCCCTCTCTTCACCCTCCCAGCTCAGTGAGGTAGACCCCCCTCCAATCTGCTACAGCCAAGAACACATCTCCCATTCGAAGAGCTTTCCTCCCGCGAGGAGAAGAACATCCGTGTTTTCTCTTTCTGCCCTTTTTGCTGAGGCTAAGTTCCAGGCAAATAAAGCCGAGAAGCTGGAGCAGCCAACTTCTCCCACCCAGCCCCTGCTCTTGGAACGGAGGCTCTGACTTGGGTACGTCACACTGAGAATACGAAGACCCTGATACCTGTACCACCGTGATCAGGCACGTAATTACACGGCAGGATAGACAACCCAAAAGGCCCTCGGGCTGCTGTTCTCACCCAATATCAAGTCCTAGACCCTGGGGTCGGGGTGTCCCTCAGAGGGAGGCTTGCTATTGTTTCTACCTTCAGCTCCAGACCCCTGGCTTAGAGATTTTGCCTGGGGAGCAAAGCAGGTGGGGAGATAGAAGGGAAAAGGAGAGAGCTCTTCCCAAAGTAACTGAAATTCAAGCCTAAGGGTGCTCACAAGAACACTGCTGGTTGGTTAAAGTCAACTGGGAAAAGAATCTAGATGTAGGGTAAGTTATAGGCCAGCTAGTGTAGGGGGAAAGCCAGAGAACAACACAGCTGGGAAAAGAAGAATATCACACATTGACCTCAGAAACTATTCTTTCAAAGGAGCCAGAATTTAATTGGATTAGTCTGCATAGCAATTTATGCCCCAGGGCATTGTTGAGAACAACACAGCAATCAGAGAAGCTTAAAGACTGGGGTGGGGGGGAGCAAATCCTACCAAAATCACTATCATCCCAGGGTGAAGATGGACATATACAAAGCTACAACTCCCTAAGGAGGAACAGCAGAGGCTTAACACTGAAATGGGTGGGAGTGGGAAGTAGACTTTCACTAAAATAATCCAGTCTATCACTAGACAAATAAACAAGCAAATAATAGTAAGTCCTGGAGGGTTGGGAGGACCAGTACTCAGAGCTGTTGTATTAGTCAAGGTTCTCCAGAGAAACAGAACCAATAGGATATAGACAAAGATAGATAATAGACAGACAGATAAATAGATAGATAATAGATGGATATATAGATAATAGATGATAGATAGATAGATAGATAGATAGATAGATAGATAGATAGATAGATAGACAGACATTTATTTTAAGGAAGTGGCTCACACAATTATGAAGGCAGAGAAGTCCTAAGATCTTAAGGGTGAGTCAGCAACCTGGAGAACTAGGAGAGTTGATGGCTTAGTTCCAATTCAAGCCCAAAGACCTGAGAACCAGAAGAATCAATGGCATAGTTCTCAACCAAAGACCAGCAGGCTTGAGATCCAGGAAGAGCCAATGTTTTGGTTTGAGTTTGAAGGCAGGAAAAAAGCCAATGTCCCAGTTTGATGGCAGTCATATAGGAAGAATTCTCTCTTACTCAGGGAGGGTCAGCCTTTTTGTTCTACTCAGGTCTTCAACTGACTGTATGAGGTCAAACTACCTTGGGGACAGCAATCTGCTTTACTCAGTCTACCAATATAAATATTAGTATCAAATAAAAACACCCTCACAGAAACACCCAGAATAATGTTTGACCAAATATCTGGACATTCCATGGCCCAGTCAAGTTGACACATAAAATTAACCATAACAATTGTTATAATAAATTATCTAAAATATCCAGTTGCCAACAAAAGTTTACAAAGCATGCAAAGAAATAGGAAAGTATGATTTATACAACTGGTAAAAATTGGCAACAGAAACTATGAGAGCAACCAGATGTCAGATATATATCAAAAAAAGAGAGAGAAAAAACACTTTAAAGTAGCCATTACGTACATACCCTCAGAATTAAAGGAAATATTGATTAAAGAGTAAAATCAGGAAGGTATTATGACAATGTCCCACCAAACAGAGAACATCACTAAAAAGATAGAAATTATAAAATAAAAACCAACTGGAAATTCTGGATTTGAAAAATACAGTAACAAAAAAATTCACTAGAGGGACACAAGAATAGTTATGAATCATGAGAAGAAAGAATGAGCAAACTTGAAGACAGATCAATAGAAATTCTGCAAACTGGAAAACAGAAAAGAATGAAGAAAAATAAACAGAACATGAGAGAAATGTGGGACACCATTAAGCACACGATATATAACAAACATATAATTAGAGTTCCAGAAGGGAGGAGAGAGGGGAAAGAAAGGAACAAGTATTTGAAGAAATTAATGCCTGAAAATATCTCAAATTTATTTTTAAAAACAATAATCTATACATCCAGGAAGTATAACAACCTCTAAGTAGGATAAACACAAAGAGATCCACAAACAGTTCATAGCAAAAATGCTGAAAGTCATAGACAAGGAGACAGTCTTGAAAACAGCTAGAGAAAATGGGGCTTTACACACAAGGGACCTTTAGTAATATTAACAAATAACTTCTCAGCAGAAACAACAGAGGCCAGAAGGCATCAGGATAACATATTCAAAGCACACAAAGAAAAAAAACTGTTAACCAAAAATCTTATATCCAGCAAAGCTATCTTTCAAAAAAGAAGGTAAAATAACGAACAGCCCAGATCAAAAAGAAAAAAACTATCAACTACTATATATAAACTAGAGGGGGTGTTACGGAAACGACAGGCCAGTCAAGAAACAAGCACCACTCGGAGGGTTGGAGTACTCAGATGTATTACGCCAGCAGTGCTCAGAGGGGCTTCTGCTCCGAAGCTCTGAGCACCTCCAAGACGTGCGCATGAGGTTTTACAGGGTAAAGTACAAGCTTGGGGTATTAGGCCAATAGGCATGGAACAGCTTTAGCAGCATTATCGTCACAAAAGTGGAGGCGGGGAGGCAGCAAACCAACATTCAAAACCCGCATATGTATCTTTGAAAACCCAGCTGGCTAGCAAAAAACATGAACAGCAAACCAACACTAATTAACCTAGATTTACAAGTTAGTCTAGCAGAACTCAGACCAGTATTCCAATACTTAGATTTGTGAGTTATCTTGTTAGCCCAGCCCAGCCTCTCCTTCACATTCCTAGACTTGTGAGTTATCTTGTTAGACCAGCCCGGTTTTTCCGTCACAGGGGGAGGGTAATAGTTCAGTGGTAGACCACACACTTAGCATGCACGAGGTCCTGGGTTCAATCCCCAGTACTTCCATTAAAAAATAAATAAATAAGCTTAATTACCTTCCCCCCAACAAAATAAAATAAATAAATAAAATTAAAATTAATTTTAAAAAATAGATAAACAACAAGGTCATACTATATAGCACAGGGAACTATATTCAATATCTTGTAATAACCTATAATGAAAAAGAATATGAAAAGGAACATATATATGTATAACTGAATCACTATGCTGTACACCAGAAACTAACACAACATTGTAAATCGATTATACTTCAATTTAAAAATACATACATATATACATACATACATACAGAGAACGGTTGCTAATAGACCCACCTTACAGGAAATATTAAAGGAAGCTATTCAGGCTGAAAGTAAATGACTCCAGATGGCAATATGAGACTACATGAAAAAAGAACCGGTAAAGGCAATTATAATTATTTGACAGTATACAGGCATACCTCATTTTACTGGGCTTTGCTCTACTGCACTACACAGATACTGCATTTTTTACAAATTGTAAGTCTGTGGCAACACTACGTCAAGCAAGTCTTTTGGTGCCATTTCCCCAAAAGCATTTGCTTGCCTCGTGTTTCACATTTGGTCATTTTTACAATATTTCAGACTTTTCATTATTATATTTTTATAGTGGTCTGTGATCAGTGATCTCTGATGTTACTACTGTAATTGTTTGTTTTGTTTTGTTTTGGGTTTTTTTTTTCCAAATATTGTAATTGTTTTGGGGGGCCACAAACCACACCCATATAAGACAGCAAACTTAATCAATAAATGATGTGTATGTTCTGACTGCTCCACCTACTGGCCACCCCCTCCTCTCTCCCTCTCCTCCCCAGTCCCTGAGACACAACCATAAGGAAATTAGGCCAGTTAATAACCCTACAATGGCCTCTCAGCGTTCAAGTGAAAGGAAGAGTCAACTGATGCAGCAAATTTCATTAATGTTACATTTTAAGAAATTGCCACAGCCACCTCAACCTTCAGCAACCATCACCCTGATCAGTCAGCAGCCGTCAACACAGAGGCAAGACCCTCCACAAGCAAAAAGATTATGGCTTGCTTAAGGCTCAAATGAAGGTTAGCATTTTTTAGCAATAAAGTATTTAATTAAGGTATATACATTGTTTTTTTTAGACATAATGCTATTTGCACACTTAATAGACTACAGTATAGTGTAAACGTAACTTCTGTAAGCACTGGGGAATCAAAAAATTCATATGACTCGCTTTATTGCAATATTCACTTTATTGTGGTGGTCTGGAACCAAACCTGCAGTGTCTCCAAGGTAAGCCTGTAAATGTATAATTTTTCTCCTTTCTCTTCTTAAGTGATATAAAAACACTGTATAATATATTATAACATACAGAAATGTAATATATATGCTATACATTTGCTAATAAGGGCACGAAAAATGAGTGGGAAGGAAGCTGTACTAGGCTAAGGAAGTGACTAGAGATGGTAAAGTAACAACGTGTTGTTGGGTCTACAATACTGATCGTGCAATACGTATAACAATAACACCACAGAAAGGAGGGAAAGGGAATAGAGCTATATAGGAATAACGCTTCTGTACACCAATTAGAATAAGCTAGCACCAGAATCTAAAGCTGATTCTGGTAAGATGTATATGATGCAATCACTGAAAAAATTTAATAAAATGGAAAGCCAGTAAAGAAATTAAAATGCTACATAAAGAAAGACTCACTTATAAGCAAAAAAAAAAAAAAAAAAAAAAAAAGGAAGGATAAAGGAACAAAAAATACACAACACACATAGACAACAAAGAGTAAAACTGCACATGTAATTTGAGATGAATGAAAATCAAGATACAACCAAAACTTATTGTTTTGTCTTCCTCATGATTTTCTTAATAACATTTCTTTTCTCTAGTTTACTTTATTGTGAGAATATAGTATACAATACATATAACACAAAATATATATTAATAAACTATTTATGTTATTGGTAAGGCCTGCACTCAACCTTGGGCTATTAGTAGTTAAGTTTTAGGGAGTCAAAAGTTATAGATTTTCAGTTGTGTGTTGTTCAAGGGCCAATTGTATATATAATTTATAATCAAACATTTTCTTCTGTTCTGTGGCTTACTTTTTCATTTCTTAAAGTACAATTTGATTGAAAAAATCTGATTTTGAAGAATGTATCTATGTGTTATGGCCAGTGCCTTGTGCGTCCCTCTGAAAAATCTCTGCCTACCCCTAAAATGGCATATATTTTCTTGTGTTGCTGTTGTCGTTTTCATATTCTTTTTCATTAAAGGTTATTACAAGATATTGAATACAGTTCCCTGTGCTATACAGAAGAAACTTGCTTTTTAATCTATTTTTATATATAGTGACTAACATTTGCAAATCTCAAATTCCCAAATTTATCCCTTCCCACTCCCTTTGCCTGGTAACTGTAAGATTGTTTACTATGTCTTCGAGTCTGTTTCTGTTTTGTGGATGAGTTCATAGTGTCCTTTTTTTTTCAGATACCACATATGAGTGATATCATATGACAACCAAAACTTAATGCAAATAAAGCAGTGCTTAGAGGGAAATTTATAGCTGCAATGCTGCTATGATGAAAGGAGATCACAAGTCAATAACCTAACCTTCCACCTCAACACACTGGAAAAAGAAGAGTATGCTAAGCCTAAAGCAAGCAGAAGGAAGGAAATAACAAAGAAAAGGGCAGAAATTAATAAAACAGAGGATATAAACACATTGAAAAGCACTGAAACCAAATGCTGGTTCTTTGAAAAGATCTATACAATTGAAAAACACTTAGCAATATTAACCAAGATAAAAACAGAGATGACATAAATAACCAGAATCAGAAATGAAAGAGGGACATTACTATTAACCTTACAGAAATTAGAACTTACAGATCTAAATAATTAGAAAAATATCCCATGTTCATGATCAGAAGACTTCACACTTAATATGGCAATACTCCCAAACTGATCTACAAATTCAACACCATCTCTATCAGATTCCACTTATATGAGGTACTTAAAGTAGTTAAAATCACAGAGACAGAAAGTATAATGGTGACTGCCAGGGGCTAGGGGAAGGGGAAAATAGGGGGCTATTTTTTAAAGGATATAGCATTTCAATTTTACAAGATGAAAAAGAATCTAGAAGTAATGGTGGTAATGGTTACACAGTATGAATGTACTCAATACCACTGAACTGGACACTTAAAATGGTTCAGATTAAAAAATAATAAAAATAACATTTTAAAAGGAAAAATAAAAATGGTTAAGATAGTAAATTTCATGTTATGTATATTCTACTGCAATGAAAAAAAAGTTGGAAAAATTCACAAATTCACTGTATTCTCCTCTATACCTGCATACCTGTTATGTTCCTTCTCTCTGTTAAGGGCATTATGTACTATCCACCCACTCCCTCAAGCTGTGAGTCTCCTGCACCACCCAGGGCACATTCCATGGATCATGGAATCCTGACTTCAGAAGGACACTTGGATCCACTCCCTCCTTTGCCTCTGCCTTGGTTCAGGCCCCTCTCATGTCACACCTGGATTATTGCAATAGCTTATGTGCTAGCACCAGCATTATCTTTTATACACTGATCCTACCACTTTTCTACATAAGAACCTTTAATAACTCATCACTGCCCACAGAATAAGCACAGCTCTCTCACAGCGTGTTCAGCATAACTTTCCAGGTTTAGCTCCTACCACTCCCCACACTAGGGGAGCTGCCATTCCCTAGTGTCACATACACTGATGCCTTACCATCTGCTACACAGTTTTCCCATTATCTAAAATTAACTTTCTCTCCTTCTCCGTATAAAGAATTCTTAATCATCCTCCAAAGCTCAGAACCAACATCTCCTCCTCTTATAAAACAATCTCCATTCTAAGACATTTGGTTGCTTCTTGCATTAATCTGTCAACAATAATTGAAAGCCAACTATGTGCCCTAATACAAGGTACTAAGGATACAGTAAACAAGACAGACCCAGGCCCTAACAGTCTAGCAGGGAATAAAAAATAATATACAAACAATTACAAGTGTGATGAATTTTATAAAGGCAGATTATGGGAAACTATGGAATATAACCAGAGAACTTTGTCAGAAGCTATTAGGGAAGGTTTCCCCAAGAAGATATATTCAAGCTTGAAGCTGAAAGACAAGTAGGAGCCTGGAGCCAAAGATCAGTGTTTACTCATTCTCATTTACCCAACTAATTATATTGAGTGTCTGCTGTGGGCCAGCTATCTCCTTAGGTGCTTTGGCTATATCACGGAACAAGAATCAAAATTCCCGTATCTTCCTAACAGCTTATATTCCAGTGATTACATTCTAGTTCCTCCATTCATTTACTTAACAAATATCTATTGAGCATACCCTGTCGGGCACTATGTCAAGTGGTAAGAATAAAATATGAATAATACACAAGGCCTTTACTGTCAAGCTGATTCCAACTTTATATGGAATGTAATTGCCAAGGCAATCTTGAAGAAGAAAAACAAAGCTTCAGGAAATACACTACTGACCTTAAGATGTATTATAAAGCTATAATAATTAAGACAGCGTGGTTTTGGCACAAAGATAGACAAGCAGAATATTGGTACAGAACAGAGAATCCAGAAACGAACCCACACATTTATGGACATCTGATATATGCAGTGGGGAAAGGATAGCCTTTTCGATAAATGGTACAGGATCAGATTAATGTCCACGTGGGATAAAAAAGTGAATCATCACCCCACCTCCTACATGACCAAAAATCAATTCCAAATGGCTTTGAATCTGGGAAAGGTAAAACAATGCAAGAAAACACAGGAGCATATCTTCAAAACTTCAGGGTAGGAAAACATTTTTTAAATAGGACACAAAGCATTAATCATAAAAAAAAAACCAGAAAGTGGGGTATACTAAAATTAAGAACTTCTGTTCTGTAGGTCAGTTATACCTCACAAACAAACGCATAGAATAAGAGATCAGATTTGTGCTTACCAGAGGCAGGGGCTGGGGGAGGAGGGAATCGGATGAAGGTAGTCAAAAGGTACAAACTTCCAGTTACAAGATAAATAAATACTAGGATATAATGTACAAAATGATAAATATAACTAACACTGCTATATGTTATATATGAAAGTTGTTAAGAGAGTAAATCCTAAGAGTTTTCATCACAAGGAAAAAAACATTTTTTTCTATTTCTTTGATTTTATATCTATATGAGATAATAGATGTTCACTAAACTTACCATGCTAATTATGTTGATGTACCTAACTCAAATCATTATGCTGCATACCTTAAACTTACAGTGCTGTATGTCAATTATATCTCAATAAAACTGGAAGAACAAAAATCTTCTGTTCATCAAAATACATAATGGAACAGTGAAAAATAAAGCAGCAGAGTGGGAAAAGATATTTTAGTGTGGGAAAAAAATATACATATATATTCAGCCACAAAGTATTTGTATCCAGTGTCCTTTTCCTCAGGAGGAAGAAAAAGGCAGATAATCCAATGGAAAAATGAACAAAAGAATTAAATGTTAAGCATGTAATTCACAAAAGAGGATACTAAATGGCAAATAAACCTATGAAAGGGTAGTCAGCTGCATTAGTCACTATGTATGCAAATAGTCTACCACTGGTAATTTCATTACATACTCAACATCATGACTAAAATGAAAGAGACAGAAAACATCAAGTGTTAATAGGGATGTAGGCCAATTGCTGGTTAAGAGTACAAACTGGAAGAACTACTTTGGGAAACCGTTTAGCAGTTTCTATCCTGAAGTTGAGCTTATGCATACAATATGATCCAGGGATTCCACTCCTAGGGGAATGAGCACAAAAGTTCATCAAAAGGATACCTACAAGGAGCGGAGGATGTAGTTCAAGTGGTAGAGCACATGCTTAGCATGCACAAGGTCCTGGGTTCAATCCCCAGTACCTCCAGTAAATAAATAAACCTACTTACCTCCCCCTCCAAAAAACAAACAAACAAAAAATCCCATAGAGTAATGAGAATGAAAAAACTACAACTGGATGCAATAATATTGATTATTCTCACAGATATAATACTGGGAAAGAAAAAGCAGACACCCACATACACCTACTGTATGATTCCATATATATAAAATTCAAAACAGGCAAAATTAATCTATGGTGTTAAGAAAT
Source organism: Camelus ferus (assembly GCF_009834535.1). Taxonomy (NCBI): domain Eukaryota; kingdom Metazoa; phylum Chordata; class Mammalia; order Artiodactyla; family Camelidae; genus Camelus; species Camelus ferus. Next base: position 3,232,955 of record NC_045717.1, on the reverse strand, counting down.
CACGATGGTCATCACCCTAGGGTGGTGGGGGACCTAATGAGAAGGTGACACAAGAAGGGCTACTTTCACGCTAGCAGTGTTCTGTTTCTTGATCTGGGTTCTGGTTACATGACAGTGTTCACTCTGTGAAAATTAATCAAGCCACTTAAGATTTGTGTACTTTTCTATATATGTGTCATACTTTGATAAAATTTTACTTAAATAAGTAAAACAGGTTTATATTTTTTTAAAACAGATATATATAGGGATCTCCCAGGATATACTGCTAAGTAAAAAAGACAAAATGCAAATCAACAGAGACACAAAATAGATGAGTAATGGTCTAGAGCTGGGAATGGGAAAGGGGAGTGACACAAAAGTGTGCAAAACAAGGCAGGCACTTGTACCTGAGATGGGAAGAGCTACAGCGGCCAAGAATGTAATGATGGAGCCTGAAGGGGTAAGGAGAGCATCCACGTGGGAGAGCTGCCAAGTATGAAGAGTAGAACCCAAACGTGGTAAAAAGAACATCCCGGCAGAGCAGCAGCCTAGTACAGAGTATCAGAGCCTGACCAGAGTAAGGAGTTTGTCCACACAGGGAGCCAGCCCAGCTTGAGAAGTCAGAGCCTGACTGGAGTGAGAGTCTGAGCAGGGTAAGAAAAAGCGATACAACACTTCGGGGTGTACTGTTGCCCTAGCTCTGTTTACTGAGAAGGTCAAGGAGCATCAACATCCCAACGGCAAATACCTTTATCCACTAAAATGATCTGGGATTCTTTGGAGAAATGGCTGATTCCATTCCATTCCATGGCTGTGGCAGGTAAAATATGAGATGAGCCTGGAGCATCTAGTTATGCCAGCAAGTAATGAAGTGCGCAAAGAATGATGAGGAACCTATCAAAGGACAAAGGAGTCAGCCCAAAGGGACTCCAGCTGTCCAAATCTGGGATAATCTGACCATGAAAATAAATAATAGTAACTGATTACAACTCACTGAATAAAATAGGAAACCATGAGCCCATCTGTATATAAATGAATAAATGGAAAGTTTGATGAAGAACAGGATATTTACAAGGCTTCAAAGTCATTTCCCACAATATACTTATTGATTATAAGCAATATACTTCTTTATTATAAATTATAAGAGTAATTTTGCATCATCAGTAAGAAGACATATCAAGGTTGTATACTATCTGAAAGTATTCAGTGAGAACACAGCATCACTTCTCTAATTATTTCTACCAAAGATGCATAATCTGAAGAAATACCAAACTCAAACTGAAGGACATCCTACAAAATAACTGGCCTGTAATCTTCAAAAATGTTGGGGTCATAAAAGATAAGGAGAGTCTAAGGAACTGTTTCAGAGGGAAGGAAACTAAAGCATTTGACAACCAAAAGCAACACATGAATCTAAACTGGATCCTTTTGCTACAAAGGAGGTATGAGGACATTTGGCAAAATTCAGACAGTTAATTTCCTGATTCTGATGGTTGTATTTTAACTGTTTGGGAGAATATCCTTGTTTGTATGAAATACCTACCAAGGTTTTGAGGACAATGGGACATCAGGTCAGCAACTCCTCTCAATGGTTCAACAAAGTTCTCTGTACCATACTTACAACTTTTCTACACACATCAGATTGTTTCAGAAGAGAAGGGGCAAGAATTACCTCAAGGATTCAGTTAATTAAAGATTAGAACACCCTGAAGCAATGAAAAGAATCAATTATTTCATAACATTTTTAAAAACCAGAAAAAACTCATTTGTGCCCATTCAAAGTAGATGTTTAAAGAAGTTCTTACTTAAAACTTTGTAATTAAAAGTAAAGAGTTAAAAATAGCAAAAACCATAAGAGAATACCATGAACAACTATATGCCAAAAAATTGGACCATCTAGAAGAAACACACAAATTTCTAGTAACATACAGCCCACCAAAACTGAATCAAAAAGAAAGAGATTTGAACAGACCAATCACTAGAAGTGAAATTGAATTGGAGGTGAATGGGTAATGAGGGTGGTTATCCCCATTAATGGGATTAGTGCCCTTATAAAAGAGACCCTAGAGGGCTCCCTCACCCTCTCTGCCGTGTGAGGACGAGGGAGAGGATGGCTGCCTGTGGACCAGGAAGAAAGCCCCCACCGGACGCCAGATCTGCCAGCACTCTGATCTTGGACTTTCCAGCCTCCAGAACTACAAGAAATAAATGTTTGTAATTTAAGCCACTCAATCTATGGTATTTTGTTATAGCAGCCCAGATGGACTAAGACACTGGCACATAATATAGCAGGCCCTAAATAAAGGCTATTGATTTGCTGTGACTCAAACTACTATACCAGTTCAAAATCTACACGGATTTCTTCGCAATCCTTCAGTAGCAATGACAGAGTTTCATTGATCATTTCAGGCCACTCTGGACTTCGTTGGACACATCAAACTAGACTAAGTCACCTTGATCCATAATCAAATGCACAGACTATTCACTGAAGCTGGTTCTAGGAATTACAGCATCTAAAACCGGTTCTAGAAAAGCGGGATTGAGGATTTAGGTTTTCACCAAGATAGAGACTAGAACCTAGTATCAATTTGTTAAATTACCAGAAAAAAATGTAGCTTTCAGAATAAACTGGTAACAGCTATCAATTATTATGTGCCAGGCAATGTGCTAAGTATCGAGATTATTTTTGGTTAATCTTCACAACCACCATTTGAGATGGGTATCATTTTCTCGCTTACAGATGAAGAAGCAGACTCACAAATGTTAAATAATTTACCAAATGTGGCATAGGTCATGGATGCAGGATGGAGCAGGTGATGTCAAGCTGAGGACCTCACAGTTCGATCTGACCACCTATTTTTTTCTCAGAGATCACCGGGGTTAATACCCATCCTGCTTGCCTCATCTGGGTCCAGAACACTTATGGCCATCCCTTGTACCTCAAATGGCTCTGAAAATCCACCCTTCCTGCCCCAAGGATGGCTTGGCAGGGCCTAGAATGGTCAGAGTCCCTGGACCTCCACTGGGTTGATGAGAAGAAGCAGTCTTACCTATTTACTCTAACTTGCCAGACAGATATGCTCATTTTCTAGGCGGGCTGTGACATGGAAAAAGTTGGGAAGCTCTACTTGAATCTAGTCTAATCCTCTTCCTTCTCAAAAATCCTCTGGAAAGCCCAGTCTTTGATCAGCAAATTCCACTATAGCCTTAATGTGTCCTTGGAAAGTCGCCAAATTAAAACTTGGCATCCCCTGAGGATACTGCTTCCCTGCATGCAGCTCTGAAGATACTGTAATAAAATGATCCAGGCTGAGAAGTAGACTAGGATTGCGGCAAAGAAATGCCTGCCAAAGTGTGGCTTTTCTAGAGTTTCCCTCAGGAGCATCCATGCTGTTTTGTTTTTTTTTTTTTTTAACAATCTCAGCTTCTGAGTCAAATAACACTTGTTCTTACCCTGTTAGTAAAACCTAATCTACAGCCAATTCTAATATATGGAGATGTGTTTACAGAACTGCAAAGTAGAAAGCCTCATATTGAGTCGGGAAGCCCCATAAAAAGACAGGCAGGACCCCCAGGCAGGGCCACTACTCTCCTGCCAGACCCATCTGGTTCCCTGGCCCAGAGGCTCTATCTCACTTTTTGCCTCTGAAACACTTAGTTACCCCTAAAATTCTATTGGTTCCCTGAGCTCACTCCTGGTTGGTTATTCCTCTCCCTCCTGATTGGTCTATTTCTACAAAGCTTGTTCCTAATTAGTCAACATTCGTTATACCTCATTTGCATGTGATATTGCAAAGTGTACACTGGCAGCCTATAAAAGCCAGTGTAAACCTATAGATGGGGTCCAGAGCTTGGAGTGTTAACTCTTCTGGGCCTGCTAGCGTAATAAACATGAGTTCTCCAACTCTCAGAGTGCTGCTTGGTCTCTTACCCAGGATCCAGGGTGCTGTCACAACTGAGCTGTAACACATTTTTCCGCAACAATATGGGGTAACCCAGAAACCATCGTGATCCCCATAACTGTGGCTTCATTGTCCCATCCCATCCACACTAGCCTTGGTTGCTGTATTACTCATTTTTCCCCCTGTATTTTATGATGCTTTGGTATCGGGGAGCCTTGCAGACCAGGATGGAGCTGCTCCTCTCAGGGTTAGCTAATTCCTAGAGATAGCAAACAACTTGCCTTCAACCAACCAACCCAAACCAACATCCCTCACTACCTCCTTCATCTACTCTCATACACCAAGCCAATATTCCCACCGTCCTAAATCATCCCAGGGTCAGGTACCAGAAAACTAGGGACCACCCCTATAGCCCAGAGTCCTACTGAGATTATTCAAATTAGCCAACCCAACCTCTTACCTAATTTCACCCATTCCTTCCTGCAGAAACCACAATAAAGGCTCTTGGCAATGCTCTCCCTCACACCTGCCTCCTGACCAAACCTGGTGTTTCCCTATACAGCCCTGCATGGCAGAGCATGACCCTTTCTCTTGGGGACTGTGCATAACAAAACTTTCAATGGCATTGAACTTCTGTGCCATCACTCCGTCACCTCTATAAATTGAGTCCTGGGCACAATCAAAACAGTTGTCACTTCCATTATAGCAGTTAACACACACTCTCTGATATTACATATACAGCAGCTACTTTCAGCTCCAGAGTTTAATCTCCCTGAGAGCAGGAACAGTATTTTACTAAGCTCCATAGTGTGGGTTTGCATGCCCAAGAACACACATAATCAGTGGTTAATCAACTGAAATGTCTGCTGAACTGTGGCCAATTCCTGTCCCTTGGCAAAGCCATTGCCCTGGGATTGTTCTTCTCCCATAGCAACAATACACAGTAGAATATGTTGAGACATGGTTCTCATTGGCCACAGGGAAGGAATATAAAAGCCAAACCCACAAATACAAGGCATCACCTGCAGTGCTAGGTCCCAGCAAGGAGTCCAGGCCTGGACTAATATTAGAAGCATTTAGACAGACAAAGCAGAAAACTGGTGACACGAGCTGTTCAGACACTCAGTGCTGTAGCTGAGGACTCTGCCTCAGTGGCACAGGAGACAAATTGTGACAGCATTCATTGGAGAATAAATGGAAGTTATTTTGAGCACCTGATTGGACTGGGAGTGGTGGGGCAGGGGACTGTTTTCCAATAATATGTATAGCATCTTATGTACCTCATTCTCAAGATATGTCCATTTTGTTAAAAAAAAAAAAATACATATGCTTAAGGCAAAGGGTATAGCTCAGTGATAGAGTGCAAGCTTAGAATGCACAAGGTCCCAGGTTCAATCCTCAGAACCTCCATTTAAATAAATAAGTAAACCTAATAACCTCCTCCCAAAAAAAAGATTTTTTAAAAAGTTAAAAAATATATATACATGCTTGAGTTCTGGGACTTTTAAAAAATGCCCTCTACCTCTTGGTATTTCTACCTGAAAAACTCATGCTATGCAAACATGGGTAACTAGAAGTCTTCTTTAAAACAAACAAGTATAATATATAGTCATCGGTTTTTAGGCTGGGCTCTGTCACTAACTAGTTGTGTGACCCTGCTAAAACCTTCACCTCTCTCAGTCTCTATTGTCAGGAAAGAAAGAATCTATCATAAGAGAACCACCCCGAGGATTAAATGTTGTGATGTATGTTAAAGGTGCTACATAAACTGTAAAGCACTGTGCAAACATCAGTCATCTATCATACTGGAAGCTCCAGATTCTGGCATGAGGCCTGACACAGAGCTGGTGCTCAGTATTTGTAGTATAAATGAGTAAATACCACTGACGACCTGTGTGGTCTCAGGCAAGAAAAATCTCCCTCTCTCTCTCTCTCTCTCACTCTCAGGGCCTTTGCACCTGCTGTTTCCTCTGCCTGGAACACTTTTCCCCAGGTCTTTGCATGGCCATCCCCTTCTTATCAGTCAGGCCTTAGGTCAAATGTCATTTCTTCAAAGGCTTTATCTGACCACCCTGTCTAATATTCCTCCGATATCATTCACCCAGTATGTATTCCCATTTTATTTTCTCCTTAGCACTTATTACTATCTGCTGATTTGTTTATTGCCCTCTCCTTCACTAGAATAAAAAACACTCCACCAGAGCTTCCCTGTCCGTCTTGTTCACCCCTATTCTAATATCCAAAACAACATCCACCTCATAGTAAACTCTTGATAAGCATTTGAATAAATGAGGTTGAACTTTTATATCAAAAGTTTCATTCATTCAACAAATATTTTGTATGCACCTATGAGGATTCAGGCTCTATTTCAAGGTGCTGGGGGGATTTGGCTGAGAACAAAATAGACAAAAATCCCTGCTTTCTTGGGGCTTGCGTTCTAGGGGGGAAACAATAAACAAGATAGAAAGTAAAATACATACTATATCTGATAATGATAAATGTTAGGGAAAATAAATAAATAAAGCAGCAAAGGAGGATATGAAGTGTGTGTGGAGGGGCACAATTTTAGATAAGGTAGCCAGAGAAACTGACAGACTGAGCCATGAGGATATATAGGGGAAATGCATTTCACGAGGCCAGGGAAACCGGGACAGGAATGAAGAGGCTGGAAGCTAACACAATAGAAGATGAGATCAGGGAGGTTAAGAGAAGCCAGAATGCATAGGTCCTGTTGGCTAAACCAAGGGCTTTGGCTTTTACAAGAGCAAGATGGTAAGATTTCGGAGAATTTAAGCACCGGGGTGTCATGATACGTCGTTATTAGAGGATCGCTGGGGCTACTGCTTTGGGAATACCTGAAAAGAGAAAGGACCAGTAAGAGCGCTACAATAACTGTAACAAGAAACAGTGTTTCAGAAAGACTGGGGGAGGAGCAGGTGTAGAGTTGGGAGATTAAATTTCGCCTTTGACTGTTGCTTAGGGGGAGGTTTGGGCTAGGGGGTTGCATCTGGAACTCAAATGGTATCTAATATTAACAGCAATCGAATCCTGGAGATGGAGTCACACCTCTATCACTTACTAGCAGCGAACTCGAGTCAACCATTTCTAGGGTCTGAGCCTCAGTTTCCCTACTAGTAAAATGAGGAAAATACTCCCACATTAACAGGGCCTTCACGAAAACGAGTAAGAAGCGTCAAAGGCTGACCGTAAGCAAGGTAAGAACCCTGAGCCAAGGACTGCACGAGCCTGTCCCAGAGGGAGGAGGCTGCCGTCAAGCCGGCGACCGACTTTCGAAACCAAGGCACACGCTCCGAGGTCCCAGCAGTGACCAAAAAGAAGCTCCAAGGCCGACACCGCAACGCAGTCTGCGGTGCCCAAACCTCGCGAGATTTGCTGGCCAGGCAAAGTCACCCTCCCACCCACATCTCGCGAGACCGGGGTGCATGAGCGGCTATCGGCCGGCTAGGGCTTGCAGGGAAGATGGAGCATCCCGCGCTGGGCACGGTGCAGGCCGCGGACAGCGGCGGGGCCCGGCCCTACAGCAGCCTGGAGGAGCGGGACGGCCGGGAACCGGACGGGCCGCGCTTCGACCGCGAGAGGGCGCGCCGCCTCTGGGAAGCAGTGTCCGGGGCCCAGCCGGTGGGGAGGGAGGAAGGTGAGTCCGGGGGTCTTCCGAGGCGGGAAGCCCCTCTCCTGCCTGCTCGGTTCGCGGGAAGTGGCGAACGCGCGGCGCGGGAACGCGGACCAGCCCCCGGGTCCACGGTCACACCCCCTGGCGCTCGGCCCGCCCCCTTGCGTGACGCGCCCCGGGACTCCCAGACTCGTGCACCCCGCCGAGGGCGGGCTCCGTTGGCCAGCGCCCCTGAAAACTGAGGCCACAGCACTCCAGGAATCGCGCGCAGATGGTCAAGGGCTTTCTCACGCCCGGGCCTCGGGGTCCTTTCCCTCGCCTTCCTTATCCACCAGAGCTCTTCGTAAACTCGGGGACTGGAGTCCTCGAGGCATGTCATTCAAGACGTCTCAGAGAGCCATAGAACCTTTCCCGCCTGACTCGTAGCCCCTTCGTTTCTCCCTGACTCTCACTCGTCCTAGTGTCCAGGTTCCCCGACCCCTAGTGTCTCTTGTCTCCCTTCTCTCATGCCCCACACTTCCGAGGGCTCTAGAAGGCTTTCTGCTTACCCCAGGGCTCCTCCTGGATTTGGTAACTGAGCCCTGGCTTACCCCTGTTTCTTGGTGTCTCTTGTCTCCACCAGCTGGGTCCCTTTTCTAAGATGGGGACCAGGAGCCTGAAAACCTGGCCAGGGCATACTTTGGCTCCAGTTTTCTTGTATCCTACGCCTGACCCAAAGTTGTGGAGGACAGGATACACGGGGCACTTCTGGGCTGAAGCTTCCCAGCTTGCTCTGCACTTGACATGGCGCTGGTTAAGGTGGAGATAGAAAGAGGAGGATGGGAAGAGCTGCCCTGACCCCGCTGTGTGACCCCCTTCACAATCCTTAGCAGTGCTAGCTGCTTACGTCTAACTGAGGTCTACACACTGGGCTTCTGTGCTAATCCTGTCCTGCAGTCTGCTGGGAAATCAGATTTCTCTAAAGGTTTGATTGCTTGCTGAGCAGACTAATCTTGGAAAATTAATATGTTGCTTGTGAACTGATTGCCCTTGGATAAAATGGAATTTTTGACCGCACCCAAGGAAGATTAAATTTGTTTAAATTTGGGGTGGTACATGGACCTGTACTCTGGTATATACTTCTCCAGCTTGAAAACTCGTCTAGTCTGACTCCTAAGTTAATATGGGGCTCCTGTCCCTTTCATCCTTATACTTTCAAACTTGTTTGGCACAAAGTTGCCTCTTGTCCACCTCCCACCCCTGGCAGTTTTCCTTTCATTAATCTGACATTAACTGACAACTGTTCTGTTCCCAGGACTGGCTGGGCATCAGAGCTACAGAAATAAGGAAAAAACAGTCCTTTCGCTGGAGGGGCTTGTAGTCTAGTCCAGGAAGCGGACACCAAAGAAATTGCAGTATAATGTAGTGGGTGCAATAAAGAGGAATGTCTAAGAATTGGGGGGTGCACAAAGAGGAAGTGACCTTTGTCCTCAGGGAGCAGGGAAAGCATGTCCTGGATACTGAAGCAGAGAACACAGCACCTGTGCTTTGAAAAGCTAACTGTCTATGTGTCTATGAATGCACACTGTCACTTAGAGCCCGGTTTATTTCCCTACTCTCCTCACTCTGTCCAAAAATTTATATGAGGTCTGGGTAGACACCTGTAACATGAAGTTCTGCTCACCTTGGTTTTTTGTTTTTTCTTAGCACTTTTATTGAGTTATAATGTACAAACCATAAAATTCACCCAACGTAACTGTACAATTTAATGATTTTTAATAAAAGTATGAAGTCGCATAACCCTATTGCGATTTAGAACATCTCCATCACTCCAGTGAGTTCCTTTGTGCTCCTTTACATGAAATCCCCACTCTCACCTCCTGCGCTAGGCAACCGCTAATCTGTGTTCTGTCTCTATAAATTTGCCTCTTCTGGACCTTTTGTATAAATGAAGTCATATCATATGTAGTCTTTTCATTTGGCTTTCCTCTGCATGTTTTTGAGGTTCAGCCAAATTGTGGCATGTATTAATCCTTAATTCCTTTTTATTGCTGAAAAGAATTCCATTGTATGGCTCTTGCTTTTTTATCCTCTGATAATCTTTGCCTCTTGAGTGGGCTGTTTAGACTATTCACATTTAATTTAGTTATCTACGTCTAGATTTACTGTCACTACTTCTCTCACCCTGTGAAAATCAGCCTTGTCGTTCATGCTCTAGATCTCTCAGCTTCTACCCCAGATATCTTCTGATGGTCTACAATATGGGTACGGACTGAATCCTGCCAGTCAGATGCTTTATAAGATTTGAAAGGCAGAAATGCAGTGAGGACCATATTCCTATGGCTATTGGCTATTGTTGCTATCAAGAAAAGTCATGGAACTATGAGATCTTCCTACATCAGTGCTGCAGCGTCCATCCTCCAGCTTCATAGGTTAAGAGGCAGTTTCAGGGACAATGGAAGCTTCTTATTTCAGCAAGGCTGTGATGGAGGCCTCAGAGACTGGAGCTCACCTATTGGAACAGTTATACATTTTTCCTAGAGACATTTCTGGAAGGCCCAACCTGGTACCTTCAGCCTTTCCAATAATTTTCTAAGTGCCTAATTTCCCCAATCAAACCTGTCCCCTCAGGTAATTGGTAGTTGGATTAGAGTTGTATGTAGATATCTGGGCAACAGGAATGCACATTCAGGCTACCTTCTCGGAATTCTGATAATTCATGGAAGTTCTTTTTCCCTCTGTGGACCTTCGCTTCCTCCAGCCTCGTGAACCTCTCAGATTTTGTGAGTCCAGAATTTAGGAAAGGGTTGGCTGGACAGTTCTGACTCGAGGTTTCTTATGCACTTGCAATCAGATGGTGGCTGGAGCTGGAATAGCAGTGAGATGGGACTTCTGGAGGCTGGCCAGGCATCTCTTTTTCCATGTGGTCTCAGGGTCTCTCCATGTGATTTCATGCATGGAATAATTAGGACTTCCTCGCAGCTTGGGAGAAAACTGCTTACATGGTGACTGCAGACTTTAAGAGCAAATATTCCCAATTTGGTGGACGTTTATAATTTCTGTCTCCTGTGTGGCTCTATGTTGCTTAGTGGTTAGCCAGTGAGTCAGTAAATACCTGGAGCCAGTGAGGTTCAGTCCTCTGCTGTTGGATCTGTGGTTCGGTAGGAAAACACATTCAAAGTTCAGGCCTTTTAAAAAATCATCCCTGGCTTTTACTGTCAGGCGCTTTTTGCATCTCCTCTGTGCATGTGTGCAGCCTCAGAGTTAGCCAGGAGCATGTGGCTAACTTGGGGCCTCTTAGGTCCCCATGGCCACACGGTTTCAGCTGCAAACATGACCACAGCCTCGGGCTATAATAGATCCTCTGGCCTGTCCTGCTCACCTGCCTCTGAGACCATCACTTCCACCAACATTGTAACTAGATCGGAGTGTTGCCCACCACTTCCACGGGGAAGCTGTTGGGTCTCATATCCTATCTCTTCCTGGTAGAACCTCTGTGCTAACTGAGTGTGGGAAGGGACGAGAGCAGTCCCAGATTCCTGCTGTTCTTAGCCAAATTTCTGCAGGTCTACAAGCATAAATGCTTCCCAGCTTTTTAAGTGTCCTTTGGTCAATTTCCAGAGTACTCAAGTGGTCTTTTTTGCCAGTTTATTCCAGTCTTACAGTTGCTGTGGGGAAAGAGGGTCTCCTCACTCTGCTATAGCTGGAGGTCCCACCCTATGTTCATTTTATATTCAACTTCACTTTCTCTGCCTGACTTTCTAAATTTGGAAGGTCCAAGACTCAGTCCCAGGAACTCTTTCCTTTTGCATCTACATTAGGCATTCTCTTCCAGTCCACAGCTTTAAATATGATTGATACACTGATGATTCTCAATTTGTATCTCCAGCTCTGACCTTTCCCTCAAGCTCCCGGCCTGAATCTCCAACTGACTGCTTGATATCTCTGTCCATATGTGTGACAGACCACTCATGTTTAATATGGCCAAAGGAAAAGTCTTTCATTTCTCCTCCAAGGCTGACTTCCAGTTCTCATCTGTTCAGTGCTCAAGTTCAAAACCTAGGCGTTGTCCTTGACTCCTCTCCTTCACCCACTACAACCAATTGAAGAAATTGGATATCAGATCAACTTCCAGAACATAATTCCTAATCCATCCACTTGGGGGGGGGGGGCAGAAAAATAGGGCATATTTATTCATTTTAATAGCCTCAAAACCAATGGAAATTCTGAATGATTCATGAAGTTAGTCCCAATGATAATTTGAGCTTCTGATATCTCCTTTTGTTAAAGTTATTTCTCTGCTAAACTGTGATCACATGTGGAAATTTAGTTTCAAAACTGCCAGCAAGAGAGAGGTATTCAAAGAAGTTCAGATTTTTTTTCCTATTAGATATCTCTTAATAAAGAAGGCATATTAGGAAAATAATACCTTTAGAGTACATATAAAACAGAACTGTCTGATTAAAAATGATTTTACTTATCATAATTCTGGTGATCAGCTGAGTGATTAAGTCTGCCTTCCCATGAAGGGCTCTTAATCTTACCAATCACTATCAAAATGTTGTAAACATATTTTATCAGAAATGTCTATGTGCTCCCCAGAAGAGATTATACATGATGTCACACACACGCACAAAAAGTTTACCTCATATAAACTTTTTCAGGTTTTAAACAATTTTCTTTCTCAAGCTTCTCTGACAACTCTTGAAGACTGCATCTCCCTGGCATCTCCTACAGAAAATACTTCCTATTGTAAGGCACAGTGTGGGATCTTGTGATTGTTCATAAGAACATCTCTGACTCACATTTGAAGGCTGAAATTAGACTGAAAACTATTATCAAGGAATAATTTGGACTCCATTTAAAGGAAAATTCAGGTGAAGAGTTATCTTAGGCCATGTTGGCAATGATCAGAACCTGTAGACCTAGAGTCTGGCAAGGTGCACATGACTTTCAGAAGCTATGTTTGCAGATGGTCCTGAGGAGGTTAGGAGTTTTATAGACATTTCTTAGGGACACCTTGGGATGCTATGGTCTATCGACTCTCTCCACAACTTCCTGCAGTTGAAGCCCCTTGACTGCCCCTTTGACCTTGCCAACCCTGTGATAATTGCATCTGACAGCTAAGTGGAGCCACCTGGCCTTGCTACTTCAGGCCCCATCATTCCCATGAATATTAACAAGCCAGGCTCCATGACTATCTGTCCTGTCATCCACTTTTCTCATCTCCATTGCCAACCTGCCTAATCCAGATTTCCATCATCTGTTGCCTGGAGGACTGCAGCCACCTCCTCCCTGCTCTCTCTGCTTCCATTCCTGTTCCCATAGTCTGCTGACACAACCACCAGGCTAATTTTTTCAAAACATATAAGCCATATCTGGCCACCTCTCATTGTGCTGAGAAGAAAATACACAGTTCATGCCATGGCTTAGGAGACCTTACAGTCGTTCAGCACGATCTGGTAGGCCTCAAGCTGTCTCTCCAACTTTATTTTCTGCCACTCTTCTCTCTTCATCATACTCTGTTCCCAGCTGTCCTCCCCCTCATTCCTTGCTTATGCCAAACTCGTCCCTGCCTCAGAGACTTGACGCCATCTCAGGCTGGAGACGCTGTCAGCACTGGAGCAGTGTTTCTCCCAGACCTGGTGGCTGACACCTCCCTAGCATGGTCTTCACTGTCTATCCTGCCCCCATTGCTGTCTCCACTTGCTTAGTTTTCATAGCTTTCCTCACCCTCTGTCACTATCTTGCTCATTTATTTACTTTGTACTCTGTCTTATTTGTTGACATGGCCCCAGCACTAAGCCCAGAGTGGCACCTAGAAGGCATTCTGAATCCATGTTTGTGAACTGTGTGAGTGTATTTTTTGAGGCCAAAGAAGTACATTTCATTCATTCAGCAGGTATTTACCAAGCCCCTCCTGTGGGTCAGGCATTTTATTAGATGCTGGAGACACAAGGTCAAAAATGACATGATCCTTGCCCTGTTTAGACTTTGGGAGTCAGATTCTGAATATCCTTCAAAGGGAACCCAATAAAACAAAATTCTAGCATCTCTAGGCAAAGAGAGGAAGGCTGGAATCTGACTCCTGGGTAACACTTTCCCCTCGTGGGCTTTGCATTCTGAGGAGCCTCTTACCTTCCCTTTAAAAAGCTCTGGCCCACATGTGTTCACAGACTCCCTTCCCTTGGTTTCTCTGAGCACAGCTGGGGCAGCCAAAGTCTGTCACAAAAATTTACCAAACACTGTAGGAGAAAAATGGGAAAATAAACAAGAGACCCTAAAGGGCAGAAGTACAGCCAGACAACAGCCCTTCTTCCCAAAAGGGCTGGCATGAACGAGCTTTAGATCTTGTGGTGTAGGGAGAGGCACCTTAAAAGTTCCCACCGAGAACCTTCCTCCAGGGAGTCTTGACCACTTTTTGGTCCAGAGTAGAAGATAAAAAACACGAGCCTGCTGTCCGCTTCCGGTCCTCTGGGCTCTGCCCCTGCGTAGATGACCGATGTCGTGATAGAACTCACGCCTTGAGCGAGATTTCACTCCCTCCTCAAAAAACAAGGCTTTGTTTTCTAGGCCCAACGATTAAGCCCAGGACAATGCCATGGTTTCCTGCAGTGTGGAGCTTCTGTGGCATGTTAGATAATTTTAGATGTTTTGAAATCAGATCAAGAGCAGTGAGAAAATTATTCCCTTTTCGGTGCTTTCAATCCTTCTGATTCTGTCTGGGGAGACATCGGTTGGCTGCTGCCATGTCTTAACACCTCTCCTCACAGTTGCCCCTCTCGGTTTTTTGTTTGTTTGTTTGTTTTTAATTTTTTTGGGGGGGTGGGTAGTTAGGTTTACTTGTTTACTTATTTTTAGAGGAGGTACTGGGGATTGAACCCAGGACCTCACGCATGCTAAGCAGCCACTCTCTTGTTCTTTTTAGGGAGAGCTGCAAGCTTCTCACACCAGTATCAGGCTACAGTTGTTTCATTTTAATTGTATTTATTTTTATTGGCATTTACTTTTTATAATTTAAAGATTCCTTTTTAAAAGAATTCACTTAGTAAAGAAAGTTGGCTTACATAAAATTATAAAGTAAGTAATAGGTTAGGTGGCATTGGACTCCAGCACGAGTCATGAAAAGCATCAGGGGAGGGGTGACTGAGGTTCACTGATCGAACAGCATGGCATTCCCTTACTCGGTGCCTGCATTTGAGGCAGGGTTCAAAGACAGTGCTGCTGAGGAAGGTTTCTAACTCAGAGATTTTTTGTTTTCCTCTCTGTAGTGGAACACATGATCCAGAAGAACCAGTGTCTCTTCACCAACACCCAGTGTAAGGTTTGCTGCGCCTTGCTCATTTCTGAGTCCCAGAAGCTGGCCCACTACCAGGTATGCCCTCCTACCTTTAGAATGGCTTCATTTTCCAGACCCAGTGCCAAGCCCACACTTCTCCCTGGCTTGCATGGTGAAATGAAATTACTTCCTAGCCATCCAGATGTTGCCTCCATGCATGTTGGCTGTGACTTGAAGATTGACTTAATTTTTCAGAGTCTCATCTCTCCCACCCAAATCAGGATCATGATACTTACACGTTCCCTTGCTGTTTGGTGTAACAGAAAGTATATGCTTTGGCTTTAAATAGACCTGTGTTCGAATCACAACTCTGCTACTCATCTTGGGCAGGAAACCTCACTGTATTCAGCCTCAGTTTCCTTTTCTATAAGATAGAGATGATGATAATTTTTTTCATAAATTGTTGTGAAATTAGATGTAAGTGCCTTGTACAGAGTAGGAACAAAGTAAACTAGGTTTCTCCCCTGACCCTGTCCTCCTCTGATGTTTTCGTGAGGATGAATCAGATGAAAATCTAGTGTTTTTGAGTGCCTGAACTGTGAAATGGCATTTGGCTATCTTTGATCTTTTTCCTGGGTTCTTACAGAGCAAAAAACATGCCAACAAAGTGAAGAGATACCTAGCAATCCATGGAATGGAGACATTAAAGGGGGAAACGAAGAAGCTAGACTCAGATCAGGTAATCCTGCTGCCATGTTGAGACCGCTCACTTCCTGATGAAGCCAGCAGGCAGGTTGGTGTGGTGGAAAGAGCGTGGGCTTTGAGTCAGACTGACGTGGCTTCAAATCCCAGCCGCATCGTGTGACTTGGGCAAGTCTTCTGACTTCTCCGAGCCTTGATTTCTTCCTCTATAAAATGAGGATGCTAGTATCAACTACCTTTTAGAATTTTTCCAAACTGAAATTAGGGAATGTTTATAAAAAGCACTCAACACAGGACCTGGCACATAGGAGGGGCTCAGTGAATGGAGCCGTTGTTCTGCGTTACACCCAGTGGTTTGATAGAGTGGGACAGCTGTCCATTCCCTACTCCAGAAGAGAAAGTGGAGGAAAAGTCAGGCTGCTTGCTTTCTTGAGACCCAGGCGAAAGAGCTGAAGCACTTGACGTTGAAATAAACAAGTGGAAGGAACTTTTTTCCAAATATCTGCTCTGATCAAGATGTAAATGCATTTGCTTTTTGCTTTAGAAGTGCTGTGAGAATTAGGCCAAAACAACCCCAGTCCCTCAAGTGTACCATTATTTTTGTTCCACGGCAGGCTGTGCAGACATGGGATGAAAAGCCAGCAGACTGGGTCACAGTGCTAGCTGTGCAACTTACTGGCTTGGTGCCTTTGGACAAGTCACTTAACCTCTCTGTACTTCACTAAAATGGACATAGTAGTTCCTACGTCTTAAGGGTATTGTGAGGTAAAATGCCAATTTTTAGTGGATGCTCAGTGAGTAAAAGTTGCCTCTACAAACTGTGCCTCCCTATTACAGTGACACCAGGTCTGGAAGGCCCTTGCTCATCCCTTTTTGACATTCACTAGGCTCATCCCCTAGTTGCTTTTCTTATGATGTGGAATTCAGAGAGACAGGGTCAACTCTGTGACCCTGGGCAAGTCACTTCCCCACTATATCTCTGTTCCTTAACTCTTGGGGTAGCCCAGTAGTTCAGATGAGAGCATGGGCCCTTCCCGCTCCAACAAAGAAGTACCCAGCCCGAAATGTCAATAGTGCCAAGGCTGAAAAATGCTATCTTAGAATGAATACGTTATTCAGAGATCAGACCTGAGAGAGAGGCTGGGAGCCCTTAATACAGGCTTGAAATACATTGTTTTCTAGCCTAATCATAATCATCAAATAAAACCCAGTGACCTGCTTGTTCAGCACACACTGAGCACCTGCTGTGTGCCCGACACCAGCAGGGCGCTAAGGATAGGAAACAGGTGAGTCCAGCAGTCCGCACCCAAGCATTGCACTTGAGTTCAATGCCACTGTCAGTTTAGGGTGACAAGGGGTAAGACAGAGGTCTATTTAATGCACTCCAGGAATACAGAGGAGGAGCAAGATTGAATCTTCCTGGAATAATCACACAAAGCGGCTTGATGATTGTTCACGGAGTAGTTTTCTTGGATAGAGTTCTCTCAGAAGAGATATTTAAAATGAGCCTTGAAGGCTAAGCAGACATACGCCAGGCAGGAAGGAAAGGAAATCGTTCTAGGCAGCAGGAACGGCCCACGTAAAACAAGGAAGCAACAGAGAACAAAATGGGGAATGGTGAGTAGAGTGTTGGCTGAAGTAGCTGGAGAAGAATCCGGAAAGGTAGGTTGGGGTTAGCGTGTGAAGGGGGCCTTTAGTGCCCATTCTCCTTTGGGCCGTGGGGAACCATTGAAGATTTTCCGGCCGGGCAGTGGCGTGATCAGACCTGTGTTCTTTCTCCTAACCAGAAGAGCAGCAGAAGCAAAGACAAGAACCAGTGCTGCCCCATCTGTAACATGACCTTTTCCTCCCCTGTCGTGGCCCAGTCGCACTACCTGGGGAAGACCCACGCAAAGAACTTAAAGCTGAAGCAGCAATCCACTAAGGTGGAAGGTACTGGTTTTCCTGAGTGGTGCTATATCGGGACCCCTCCCGGCCTCAAGGCACCAATGCCAGGTGCTCCCAGAAATGCTCACTGAGGCCACAGACTTGGAGAGGTTGAACTGCTTTTGAGAGCCCTTAAAAATATCAAAAGTAAACCCAGTTTCACAAAAATGCAGCCTCAGAGTGGTAGTCATTTAGCTGCCCTTTCTTTGGTTACATCAGTTTTTCTCTATAAAAGCGTCTTAGCCCTGGACTTTTGTCCTGACAAATAATTATGAGTCAGGAGCGCCAAAGTCCTCCAGGACTCACACCGTGAGAGCTTGCTACCTGCTACCTCTCTCACTTAGTTTTTCCCTCCTGGCATCCACCTGCCCATATCAGTATTCCAAGTTAAAAGCTAAGTCCTTGTCTTTTTCGTGTGCTTTAGGTTATGCCCTGCTCCCTTTAATCCTCAGAGCTGCCTGTTCTCAAGACAGGGACTTGCCTTTCAAAGCTGAGGGCTTCAGTGCTGCCACTGCTGCCCAGCGAGCTGTGTCTGCAGCTGTCACCAATTCACTCCCAGTGCAGTGACTTCTGAAATAGCCCCCTTTATCTTGTCACCACTGGGCTCAGCCTTCACTTTCGTCTCATTAACTCCTGACTCTCTGGATTTTTGACCTCTGCTAACTACAGTTAGCCAAGACTGAAAATTCTTTGATCTTTATTTCATTTTCTTCGTGGTAATTTTTGCTTCTCTATTTTGAACCAAAAAGACTATACTATCCATAGTACTTGTCCTTTTTTGTATTGTTGTGTTATAAAAACAAGACAAGGATGTTTTGGAAAGCTTTGAAAATAGGGTAAAAAGCCACTCAAAATTACACCCTCTTACCACACCCAAATCTAGCATTCCTGCTATAAAACAACAGAATACGGACTTTGAAGCCACAGATGCCAAAGTTTAAATTCTGGCCCTGCTATTTACCATCTGTATGACTTAACTTCTTCATGCCTGAGTTTTCTCACCTGTAAAATGTCGCTAATACTGCCTACTTCATGGGTTGTGAGGATAAAATAATGCGTATAAAGAGCCTAGGACATAACAGACGCTCAGTAAATGACAGTTCCTGTTGTTAGTAGTGTCACCGTCGTCACGACAGCCAGGGATGGAACCC
This sequence comes from Camelus ferus, assembly GCF_009834535.1. Lineage (NCBI taxonomy): Eukaryota > Metazoa > Chordata > Mammalia > Artiodactyla > Camelidae > Camelus > Camelus ferus. The sequence goes on along the minus strand of NC_045717.1, from coordinate 3,214,406 downwards.
CACATGAAGCGCAGTGGCTGATCAGGCATCCACCGCCTGGAGCACGTCACTGGCCTTGCTTATGGCTTGTTCATCACTAAGTTATACTAGCTCTAATTGTTTTTGTTTAAAGTCACTGTTCGTACCATTTATAGTACTCAAAAGATTAAACGCTAGGCCAAGGGAAACTAGCTTAAGAACAGAACTTTACAAAGTCACTTATCTTTCCATAAATGGGAAAATCCCCTGGAATATGCCTGGACCAATGATTCCACATTCAAAAGTTTATTTTTCATCTTTACTTTCACCCCTTGCCACATAAAGGATATGTTTTTTGATAGTTGTAATTATAGTGCATGTAATATTCATATCCTGCTTTTACTTTTAAGTTAGTAGTTTAGGCACATTTCCATGTTATTATATAAGCTTATAACTGTATTTCTGAGATTAAACATTTTTCTAATGTAAAAGTAATACAAGCATGTTGTAGAAAATATGGAAAATATAGATAAATGGAAAGAAAATTACCCATAATTTTATCATTCAAAGATAACCACTGTTAGCATTTGGAGTACTCTTCCTCCTGTAATCTTTTGTTATATGTACGTGTGTATATCTGTGTGTATGTTTGTTTTATGTATACCTAGATTACGTATATGAGCATAGAATACTTTAACCTTATTGTTTTTATAAAAACAGTGCATGCTCATTATTGTTTGATCCATTCAAACAATGCAAAAAGTACAGAGGAAAGTGAAATATCACCCAAATCCTACCACCAAGAGAGAAACACTATTACTATGTTGGTAACATTTCAAAATACCAGTACAATTTTTTAGAAATACAAGTACACATATAGATTGCACATGTATCTTTTAATAATGATATGGTCATATAATTTTTTATACTCCTTTCATTTAATATAACATTTATATTTCTTCACATTATTAAAAACTTTTTCATAAGCATTTTTAATGACTGTAATATCCCATCACACCACATTTATTTAACAGTTCCTCTGAATGGTGAACATTTACATTTGCCCCCCTCCCCTTTTTTATATTTATGAGTAACACTACAGCAAACATCCCTGTAGAATACTCTTTCCATGTTTCAGATTGTTTCCTGAGAGAAGACTCCATAGCTCTCCTTTTTATTAAATGTCCATTAAGTGGTTCCTCCAATTTTACTTAACCATTCATCTCTGATGCTTCTTTTCTTTTAAAGAATGACCTTTATGTTTTAATGACCATTATTATCTCTTTTCTAATATCAGAAATCTACATTCATTGTAGAAAATTTGGAAAATACAAAAGCACCCTTCTAGTCAATAGTTTTGGCCTTTTTTCTGTACATCACCCGTTTGTTTTTTTTCACTCAGTACCAAATACTGAATATTTTCTCATATTATTAAATATTCTACAACATGTACATTACTTTTCAATTTATTACTTTCTGAAACAATGCCCAGGGAGAAATCCGTGGCCAGGGAAATTGAGATTCCCTAAACTGGAAAGCCACTGTGGGAAAAGCCGGCAGGTTTCTTCTGGCTTGCTGAAAACCCTCAAAACTTCCCCCGCTGAAGTGGCAAAGGGGCGAAAGGGCATCTGTCTGTGAGAGCTGCCGAGCCCTGCCCCTCCTCCACCGATGGGGGGTTTAGGCCGCATGTCTAAAGTAGTGGTTTCTAGGTTGACAAACATTCCAGCTGTGTGGACTCATTAGTGAGTCATGGCGTCCACTTTACAAGGCCACAGTGCAGCCTGCGGTCAGCATCAGGACGTTTGCTGGCCCACAGGAGGCTTACACATGTGCCCATACCCGGCTCTGATTAACTGAATTCATGGGCCAGAGCCAGGGATGCTTTCTGAAGCATGAGCTGTATCCTTCAGGTCTCCCTGCCACACCCTGGCAGCCTGGCATAGCAAAGAGGGCTTGGTATTTAGGATCACACAGACCTGGATTCACTCATTAGCCAGGTGATCTTGGGTAAGTCATTTCACCCATCAGAGCCTCAGTTTTTATCTGTATTGTGGCAAAACGATACCTACCTACCTCATGGCAGAGTTCTGAGGACCAAAAGAGAAAATATATATACAAAGCTCATAACTAAATGTCAGTGTCATCCTCCTCTCCCCCACTTGGCCTAAAAGGCAGTGTAGCCTAAAAGGCCCCCCCTAGTATGGTGCCTTTCCTAGATGACCCTCCAGGCCCTCAGGTTCTGTATCTGTGCATTGGCTTCCAGATCTGGAACGGGGATACGTTGAGGATGGGAATAGACACCCAAACTTCTTGTCCTATTTGCTGTGAAGTTCTGGGGGATTCTGAGGGATGGGAAGACTGCAAGCATGTGCATCTCTAATCTGTTGTCATTTGGCAACTTGATGGCAGAAGAGCAGAGCCTCCTCAGAACAGGAGAAGATCAGGACCCACGAGCCTAAAGTAGTTAAAGCTGCCACACAGAGTAGCTGGTCTTCGGGCTCCCCCACATCCTCTCAGTTTTCCCAATTAGAGACGGCTGTGATTCACACAGGCAGCGCCACGCCTGCAAGTGTGGCTAGCTAGTGACCCAGCCTTTCTTTGCGTTCAGCGTACTCGAAAGCCTGGCACCTTCTGGGTTTTTTCATCGTGTCTGTTTGAACTCTCTCACCGCAGCTCTGTCGAAACGCCTTACAAACCCTTTCCTTGTGGCCTCCACCTTAGCCTTGCACCAGAATAGAGAGGCGATAGATCCAGACAAGTTCTGCAGCCTGTGCCACGCGACTTTCAATGACCCCGTCATGGCTCAACAACATTATGTGGGCAAGAAACACAGGAAACAGGAGACCAAGCTCAAACTTATGGCGCACTACGGGCGGCTGGCAGACCCCGCTGTTGCTGACTCATCGGGTAAGGGGGCCCCGCTCCCACCCCGCTCCCACCCCGCTCCCCTGGCCGCCACGGTCACGCTGCTCCTCCTCCAGATTTGAATAAGAATTCTGATTGTGCAACTAAATATTTAAACGTTTAAACCCTCTGTGAGTCAAACCTATCAGCAAGCCAGATTTGGGACAAAGGCCACCAGTTTGCAACATCTGATTTAAATTCCCTGTCATGCACATTTCTTGTCTGAAGGCCTCAGCAACCTCTGCCAGATTTTATACTGTCCTCAGGATCCTTCCTCTCCCAGCAGCTGAGGCTCCCTGGGATGTACCCCCGGGATAGCGTGGTGAAGGGGACCACTCATCAAGATTTAGCCCTTGGAATGTCAGTACTAAATGGTGAGGTCAGATTAGAGACAGCAGAAGAAACTGAGAAGGAGCCCCCAGAGGAGAAAAAGCAAGACCGCGGGCATGCGGAAAGCTAAGGGCGCAGAGACTGAGAAGAAGGGAGGGGTCACCAGTTCTGCCAGATGCTGTTGAGAGGTCATGTATAGTGAGGTCTCATAAGCGTCCGTTTTGTCCATTACATTTAGTTACCAGGAAGCCAGCATTGGCCTTGGAGAGAGAGAAAGAGTGGGAGAGAGCGTGTGTGTGTGTTGTATAGCGGGATAGGTTGCAAAGTAATTGAGAGACAAGGAAATGGAGAAGCAATTGTAGACAGGTCTTTCAGAAGTCTTGGCAGTAAAAGGGGGGAGCTACAGGTTTTTCTAAATAAACCAGATGTTTAAAAATCAGCTCTAGTAATTTACACTTCATAAAATCACAGGGGTAAACCAGAACATCAGACATATAAAATGAAAAGCAGATGAAAGTGTATGAGTGTGGGTACTGGACAAACGTGCTTTTTTCGAAGCACCAGTGAATTCCTCACTTGCCCCAGATGACCATTTGAATCTAGCTTCCAGGTTAGCACTTCGTGTGCTGAGATGTACCTCGCGTGCGAGAGTCCAGAGACCTGTGGTGCCCAGGGAAGAACAGGGACCTCACAGACCAGAGCGCAAGTCCAAGCTCAACCACTTAACCTCCCTGAGCCTGTTTCCTGCTCTGAAAAATAGAGATAATGACCTATCTTGCAGCACTGTTGTAAGAATCAAAGGGCATAAATAGCCAAAATTTTGTCATGGTGGCTGGTGCTTAATAGGTAACAAGAGTGGGCTGTTGTAATCTGGGCATCAGTGACTCTTCACCATTGGTGGTTGTCACCCTGCACACCAGCCCCAGGTCCCACTCCACATCCTTGCGGGGAGAGTGGTTCGGCTAGTCCATTGTGCGTGTTTTCCCTGTTCGTGTTGAACCATGAATTCTGGCCTTCAGTGTGTCAAAAAGGCCTGAACTCTGATTGCAGTAATTTTGCCCTTAAATGCTTTAAAGGGATGTGTCTTCCAGGAAGTACCTGAAGATACAAGAGAAACAAACGTAGCAGGGAACACTGGACAGCTTACTGGACTAGGGGAGCTTGTGGGTGTTCCCAGTAGCTGCAGCTGCTGTGAGAGACTGGTTAGAAGACACTCTCCATCTCTTTGCCAGCTTGGCTCATGGAACCCATAGGAGTGAAATAATAATATAAAAGCTCGCATTTGTTGAACACTTACTACGTGCCAGTTGGCTTTTATTTGAATCATTACAATAACCTTTGAGGTTAATACTAATAGTAACCTCACTTTATAGGTAAGGAACCTTAGTCTTAGAGAAGCCCCACCTTTATAAATGAGGACACCAGATCCCAGAGAGCTTAAATAACTGGCCTGTGGTCCTACAGGTAAGAAATGATAGAGCTGGGATTTGAACCTCGATGAACTCACTCCAGAGCTGTGAGACTTTAGGATGACAGATAATTCAAAAGGTGTCAAAGGGACTCCTAAAGTCCTGGTGCAGTGCGTCTTGCACAGCTAGCAGCCGGCCTGCTGAGCAACTGCAGCCTTCGGAGGCAGGGCAGCCTGAGATTGCCACTTCCTCTGCGTTCTTGGGCGTGTGGCCGTGCCTGATTTTCCTCATCTATAAGAGAATAATGATACTGGCTTCCACAGGATCATTATGAGGGCCAGTCAAAATTTTATGTAGTTCACGGCCTATACCAGGCACTTGGTAAATAGCTACTTTTTATTGTAGGTATTATGGTTGTGGTATAATCGGTTCATAGATGGGAAAAGCTGAGGATCAGAAAAGGAAAGGGATTTAGCCAGGGTCACATGAAGGCAGAGTCAGGAGTCCAGCCCCTTATCTTGACTCCTGCCCCATGCTCTCTCTGCCAGACCGTGGGAAGAGAGGCCACTTTGTCACTGGAGCATCCCTGGTAGTGAGACAGGGTCTCTGTGAACCTCATGGTTTAGATTAAGTTTCATAGCAGGCCTTCTCATTAATTACTGTTATTGCAAGCCCGAGGAGTGTGCCACCTTCCCAGAGATCTCAGCAAAGGGCATCCTTGATGAGGCCACTTAGCACAGTCAAGCGGGAAAGACAGTTGCATTAGATGTCACCTCTTTGTTCTGTCAGTGTTTTATATACTGAACAGACAGCTATTCTGGGCCAGGCTCAGTGCTGGGAATGAGGGTTCAGAGGGGAACGAGGAGGTTCCCAGCCCCAAGGAACACACAGGCACCCATGTGCCCCCTGAGCATTGAGGCTTCAGGGGTTCTTGCCAGGGCCACTCACCTGACCGCATCCCACCCATCCATCCTTAGAAGGGCATTTGCGCATGCTGTCAAAAGCAGCAGCCCCCAGCCCCCTTCTTACTGGAAGACTAAGCATCTTGCCTTTGATGTGTGTTGCAGCCGGGAAGGGCTATCCCTGCAAGACGTGTAAGATAGTGCTGAACTCCATAGAGCAGTACCAGGCGCACGTCAGCGGCTTCAAACACAAGAACCAGTGAGTAATCGTACTTCGAAATTCAAGGGTCTGCAGCAGGAGCCAGGGCTTCTGGTTTAGAACAAAGCCCCATACTCCCTGGCTGAAATGGAATCCTGGCAGTCTTCTCCGTCAACAGCTCAATCACTTAGCAGAAAGCAGTGTCTCCTCTAAGTTCTTCTCCCATCACCATCTCCCCAGCCTTTAGACCTGCTAGGCTGAAGGTTTTAGTAGAGGAACATAAACGATTTCCTTGGTGGTCTCCTAAGAGTACTTAGATTTTCTGGCTGTTAGCAGTCTTAACTAGAGAAACTTTACCCCCAGTGGACTGAGTACCCTAGTCTTCACTGCCAGCAATTCTGTGGCAAGAGCTCCCTCTACAGATTATTACCGAATATGACCAGATTGTTTCATTGATCAAATACTTACTGAACACCCTCTGGCCAAGACAGACCCAGTCCCTACTCTCATAATGTTACATTCTGATGGGAGGAGACAAACAATAAGTACGTAAACAACCAGTAATTACAAATTGTGATAAGTGCTTTGAAAGGAAGAGATGAACAGAGTCATCTGTTCATGATAATCTTGAAAATGACTGACATTCTTTGAACTCCTGGTCTGTTGCAGGCCGTATACTAAGCAGATTCTCTCAGGTGATCCTCATAACAATCCTGGGAATAAGGGATTGTTATTCTAATATTAAAGATATAGGCAACCACCATTCAAAGTGGTATTGTGAGAAATAAAATAAAATAAAAAACAAAGTGGTATTATGAGGCAGAGCCATAGTTCACACTGAGGCTCGTCTGACTCAGCGTGCTCCTCCAGGGCGTCCTGCTGACGAGGTTGTGGCACCATGTGATATGAACAGGTGAGGGCGCTTGCGGTTCTGTCCCTTCCTATCTGAAGGGAACTGTGTGGTGTGGACAGTGTGCCACAGCATAACCTTCTGAGATTGATTATCCCCATTTTACAGGTGAGGAAACAGTTTCAGGCCAGCAAGTCTGCTGAAATGATTGCTTTGACTTTGGTGATTGGTTCTGCGTTGCTTACAGAGCCGAATGAATGAAAGGTGGTAGAAATACAGAGTGTTGAGGTCAGAACTTCCTTGGTCCTCTCTGCTCTGCCTGACATCTCCTCCCACCCTGCGGCAGATCTTCCACTTTATTGGTTGACATGTGTTTAATTGGGAGAACTCTGGAGGCTCCTCTTAGATGTGGACTTGAGACAAGCCCTGGCGGCCCAGCCTGGTCCCGCTCCTGCTCCAGCAGACCTCCCTTGTAGCATGACTGGTGGCAACTTGGCAGCCACCTTGGGGCCAGCCAGAGCCCTGCCCTGGGGCTCTCTGACTTGAAAATGCTGGTGGTGTTTACTGTTTTCTTTCTACACTTTCCAGCTGTGTGACCTTAGGTGAGTCAGTAAAGCTCGTTGAGCTTCCAGTTCCTTTCTGTAAGATTATAGTACAATTTGTTGAACACCTAATTCAGTCTCATGGAATTTGCAACAGTGGCTCTGAATTAGGACCTCTTCCCCTTTACAACCCAAGGAAATCTAATGTCAAGTAGATTGAGTGACCTGCCCCAGATTACGTGGTTGCTGGGAGTTAAACCTGGGATTCAAACCTCTTTGACTGCAAAGCCCGTTCGTTTTGCTCTGCCGCTTCCAAGTGGTGCTCCTTAATGGGACAATGTGATAGTTAGAGGTAATGTACGTGGGGTTGTAGTACTGATAAAGGGAGCTGTTAGAGATAAGCTTTCATTCATTCAGCAAATGTATACTGAGTACCTTTTATGACCCAAGCCCTGCTTTGAACGTGGGGCTACCATAGGAACCAAGACCAGTGCTGTTCCCTGATCCTCTGGATCCCCCTCTGGTGGTAGAAGCAGAGCCTAAACAAATCCATAAACAAATAGGACAATATCAGGTGGTGCCGGGTGAGACAGGGAGGGGAGAGCCACTTAACATTCCATGTGAGGGCGAGAATGGTCATTCTCTGTCATCCAGGTCATGCAGGGCCCTGCAGGCAGAGTAGATGGTTTGGTATAGAGGAAAGATACGGACTGCAGTCCTACTGTGGGCAGGTCACTTATACTTTCTGAACTTTAGTTTCCTCATATGTAAAATGGGGGTGCTAGCCCCACCCTTGCAGAACTGACATGAGGATGAGATGGAATACTGGAAGCAAACACCCAGCCCTGTGCCCCGCACGCGGCGGCCCTCGGTGAAGGAGAGCTGCCCTGCTTACTGCTCCGAGGGCCTGGAAGAGCTGTACTACCATCAGAATAAGCTACGGGGAGGAGCATCACTACCGCCACCAGCTAACCCTGTGCCTTTATTCCTTCTCAAATTACAGGTCACCAAAAACAATGGCATCACCTCTGGGCCAGATTCCCGTGCAAAGGCAGCCCATTCAGAAAGACTCAGCCACCTTGGAAGGCTAGAGGTGTTTCTGTACAACACCCCAGGTTGAGCCAGCCATGAGCCAGCTTCCTGTAACTATGGTCAGCCCTTGGCTCCTTCTTCCTCCTTTCTTACACCTGGAGAATATGTAGGCCTGAGGCAGGAGTGGACCACAGACAGCCTCTGACTGGTCCAGGCAAATCCGCCCCTGCCCCTCCCCTTTGGAATGGGCCCTGTAGGTCAGGATAAGGGAAGAAGGGATCTTGACAGGACGTGGGTTGTAGTTTGGAGTTTGGCCTTTCCCCGTCCCCAGCCCTTCTGGGCCATATGTCATGAGGCCCCAGGCCTATCTTTTCCTCTGCAAGTCAGTTTTGGACCAGTCTCTGCAGCTAAAGAGCTGAGCTCTCCCTGGGTTCTAGGCGTCTCCAGTGAAACCTGGAGCTTCCACGCCAGACCTTGGCCTGGGCAGGAGAGGGCAGATGGAAGTGGCTGCCACACAGGAAGCTTAGAGTTAATGTGACACTCCCCCTCCCCCAAAAAAGTTTCCTTTTGCTGAGCCTGGGATCAGATGCTGGCCAGTTACACAGATTTCTGCCCACCGTGAAGTCTCTTCCTGGAGCAGTCACACGGTCCTGGCCGAGCATTGCTGTCCCCCTCGCCCTCGTCCTCCACAGTTCCTGAATGGTGCTAAGGATCTGCAGCAACTGGGGACACGCTAGAGCTGACGGAGGCCTCAGTACCCAGTGGGATCATCGAAAGCTCCAGCAGGGGCCTTTCCCCTCCTCCATCAGAGGTGCTCTGACCCAGGGTCACATGGGGAAGTCTCTGCCTGCAAATATCCTTGATGGTTCTGCGCCCTCAAAGGCAACCTGCCTCCTGCCAGCAGCTTAGAGGCTAATTGCTGCCCTTCGGCCCTACTGGCCCTCTCCTTCCCCTTGTGCAGCAGACCACCTGCCCAGGTTGCTATGGTGCTAGTCCTCCCCCATCATCCACCAGGAGATGCTGGGTACCAAGGAGCAGGATGGGTCCCCAGGAGAAGAAGAGAGCTAGTGTAAGTTTCTGCGGTGAGTGAGGAAACAGACGTTTCCCTGGCCCCACACCTAGATTTCTCTAACACGGCTATGTTGTACGGCCTGGGATGTCCCTGGGAGTGGACTTTACCTCGGAGCTTTCAAACAGGAATTCCAGGGAGGTTCACCATCTGAGGTTCCTCTTCAGTGGGGCAAAGGAGTCCCCAGCTGCTCTCGTGGCCTCCTCCCCACGCTCCCTATCCCTTGGCCTGTGAATGCCTTTACGTATTGTGTGTGGATATGTGTGTGTGCACTCATGCTCTCTCTTGGTCACTGAAGCACCTAAATAAAGAATTTCTCCCATGAGCCAGATTGCAACTGAACAGACCTGGGATTTGGATCTAGTGTGTGTGTCTTTACCCCTCACCCTCACCCCGCTCAGACTTCCAGCACCCTAAGTACTGACTTTGGGATTTGAGACAGAGACAGACACCAAATTGCCTGCCAACTCTGTAGGCGTCTTCCAGGTGCCCTGAATTCAGTCCAAGCTCCTCTGCTCACCCAGCCCCTCTGTCATGGAGGGCCTCATGGAGTCTTTAGAAAGTTCAAGCTGGGAATCTACTTTGTTTGCGAGGATGATGTGGCTACTCTGTGGAGAAGGAACGCAGAGGAGCAGGAAAGGAGACATCCAGCGAGGCCAGGACGAAAGCTGTCTGCAGTATGGCCCTCTCCGGGCTAACGCCCTCAGGGCAGGGGCTTGGCCTCGTCCATCTCCACTTCCCTAATGTACAGAATTGTATGTCCTGCAGTGTTTGTTGAATGAATGATTGAGGATGCATAAGGAAAGATGGCCTCTTTCCGCTCAGCCCTTACATAGCAGTAGGTTTGCTCCCTGGGGCTTATTATAGGCCTGGTGATTTTTGGAAGAATCTTTTCCATGACCCAGAAATGAGCTGGGAAAGGAGTGTACGTGATGGCATCAGGAGCCCTCCGTCCAACCTTTGTTTCAGACAGCGAGATCTGGGGAAGGTGCCCAGGCAGCCTCAGCTCCCATTCTTCACTCAGCAAACTGTCTTGGGCACCTGCTCTTTGCCACCTGGGAAAGGCCATACACAGCTCTCGGCTTTCAAAGCCTAGACTGCCTCTCAATTTTCCCAGAGTCCTTCTACCCCACCTAAGGTGTCAGAATCAGCCCCACCTATCAGGCAAAGGAGTGAAGGGCAGAGAGGTGAGTGGGCTGCCATACTATGAGCCCTTGGCCTGCAGGACCTCTTAGTCTGGATTCAGGAGTCCCTACCAGCTGTGTGCCCAGCCCTGTTGGTGTGGGGATGCAGAAATGAACACTGTTTTGCCCCTGGGGAGCTCACACACTGTTAAAGATCATTATGGCCATGATCAGAGGGTTATGCAGGGTGCTGTGGGAACGCATAAGATGTAGGCACTAACTCACCCGGGGGTAGGAAGAAACTGGAAAAACTGGGAAACTAATGTTTGATCTGTGTAACAACCTTTTGAGCTGGGTGATGGTACTCCATTTTATGGGGAAGGAACAAGGCTTAAAGGGGTATAGTGATTTGCCCAAGGTCTTGCTGCTACAAAGCAGCAAAGTAGAGAGTAGAATCTGGTTCTCTGGATTCCAAGTCAAGAACCCTTTATACAGAGGGACAGGAGTCCATTCCATGTGACCTCTGGTCTTGCCTCGCTCATCTTCTGGCAGGGTCATGGTCTCACAGAGCAGGTAGCCACTCGGCCGGGGCAGCAACAGCACCCACAAAACAGACTGAACAAAGCTCAATGGTTATTGTCTGTTCCAAGCACCCCCATACCTCTCATAATATTACCCAAGATTCCTGGTATATTAGACTAGTTATAACTATAATAAACTTAAAGTGGTTATCTAAAAAAGAAAATTTACTGATTCACCTAATGAAAAATCCTTGTACGAGGATGGCTGGATTCAGGATGCAGTGCCATCAGGAAGAGTTTAATCTCAGTCTGCTGTCTTGTCCCCTGTGTGGCCTCTTGCCCTGGCCGACTTTCTCCAGAAGGTAGTAAGACGGCCCCTGGCAGCTGCAGGTTTATATCCTGATAGACTGGCCACTGCATCTTTTTCTTGGTTCAAACAAAAAATTCTGGGATTGACTCCTTAGCCCCTTGGATCTGTTCCCACCCCTAAGCCAGCTGCTGCGGCTAGGGGAGATGGTGCTCTGCTTTGGGGCCTGGGAAGGAGTGAGCTCCACCTAAAATATATGGACTGAAAAAGGGAGAGACATGCACCCCTAAAAGAAAAAAGTTTGGCTCTCCTTTCATAGTTTGGTTGAAGAATGGATGTGGGTGGGCAAAAATAACTCAGCCATACCCAGAGACTGCCTTTATTTGACCATCTCTTTTCTTTTTTTTTAACTTTTTGAGATACAGCATACATTTAGTAATCTGAGCCAATTTTTAGCATACAGTTTGATGAGTATAATGTATACTTCTGGGCAATCACTCTGCAGGTCAAGATACAAAACATGGCCAGTTTCCCCAAAAAGTTCCCTTGTTGCCCTCCTAGTCAGTAACCCACAGAAGCGAACACTATCTTGACTTCACAGACTGGTTTTGCTTGCTCTTGAATTTCATGAAAAGGGACTCACACATACATCCACTTTTGCTCAAAATTACGTCTGTGAGATTCATCCATGTTAGTGTGTGTATCAGAAGACCATTTTTTTAATGTTCTTTTTTTTCATGCTGTGTAGTAGTCCGTGTGTGAATAAACCACAATTTGGCCATTCTATTGTTAATGGGCAACTGGGTTGTTTCTGGTTTTGAACTATTATAAATAAAGCTATTATAAAAAAGTTTCCTGTGTGTCATCTGGTGCACGTTTGCCTGCATACACCCAGGAGTGGAATTGTTGCACCGCAGGGTAGACGCATGTTTAGCTTGACTACATACTACCAAGCGGTTTTCCAAAGGGGTCTACCAGCTTACATTCCCACCTGCCACATGGGAGCGTTCCAGCTGCTCCATATCGTTGTCAGCACCTGGTATTGTTGGCCTTTCTAATTTTGACCATTCTGGTGGCGCCCAGGAAGTTGAACCCAAGGATCTCCTCTTCCTATCAGGGCCCCTCTCACTCGGAGCACCTCTGACATCAGGTTTGACTTTGTCCAGCCTGGAATGGTCTCCAGTGTCAGTGCCCTGGACCCACAACACACAATCCAGCAAAGAAACATCACAGCCCATGGCTTTTGTGGCCAAGGAGGTTCTCACAGGAGAGGCGTCAGCTCTGGAGAGGCAGGCAAAGAACTCAAGCACTGCAATCGGGCAGCCAGGCTATGTGGTCTTGGTTAGTTGCTCTGTCCCTCAGGGTGAAACATTAGTACCTCCCTTAGAGGGTTATTGTGGGAATTAAAAGAATCGATACACAGGAAGCAATTACAGTGACTGACACGTGAGAGGTGCTGTGTAAATAATGACTACTGCTTGTATTACTGGCCTGGAGTAAGCTCTGGTTCTCCCCAGGGAGGGGAGTCTACAGGCAGATGGCATCCGGCTCAGCCCCCTGTGTTAAGACTCAGTGATTTAGAGGGGAGGGTACAGCTCAAGTGGTAGAGCACGTGCTTAGCATGCACGAGGTCCTGGGTTCAATACCAGTACCTCTTCTTAAAAAAAAAACTTAATTACTTCCCACCCACCCCCAAAATAAAATAAAAGCCATATTTCCACCTACTTAGAAAAAAAATAAAAAGACTCAGTGATTTATGAAATACCAGAGACCTAATTCAATCTGATTGGGGTGGGGGTGAGGGGAGGAAACGTGTTGGCCGAAGGTGGATCTTCCCTGGGCTCCAGCAAGACAAGAAGTCTCCTTCCACTGCTACAGAGCCTCGGCCCACCCCAGGCTCCCCAGGCTTTGCAGTCAACAACAGGAGGAGAGGATGAAATGGATTCGTGCGTGTAAAGCTCTTAGCCCAGAGCTGTATGCAAATCAAGTGCTGACATGTGACAGCCCCTCAGTGCCGACCGGAAACTGTGTCTGTACCCATATAGCTGCCAGGAGGCATGTCGTGGAGGCCATTGGTCTAGGATCCTGGGTCCCTGGGCATTGGCCTGAGCCCTGCCACCAGCTTCATGGACCCGAGGCCTTGAAGTTTTCTGTGAAGTAGAAATTAGAAGAAGTCAAAGTCCCCAGCCAGAGTCCTGAAAAGGTAGTGATGGGCAGTTAGAGGCTCGTCCCAAAAATGGTAAAGAAGAAAGCCCTTCCCTCACAGGTGAGCCGTTCCAGCCCCTAACCAGGCCTCTGACAGGCAGTCCACTGTGTCAAATACAAAAGGAAAAACAATTTCTCCCTCTCACCATCTGTCCACCCAACAACCTCACCTGCCCTGCCCTGTGCCAAGCCCGCACCACAGAGAGGGCAGAGCCGGCCCCGTGCCGGCTCTCCTGGGCTGGCTGCCCTCCACAAATGCTGTGTCAGCTGTCCCGGAGCCTCAAAACCCGGAAGAAACCTGACGGTTCTGTAAGTGGGTCAACTCCATAGCGCAGTGGCCCCACTGGCCACTAGGTGGAGGAAGCTCCTTTTCTGCAGGGCAAAGTCAGCCAGGCCCCGGACCTTCCGGTTTGATTTCCTTGTTTGTTTTGGTGGGGGAAGGTAATTAGGTTTATTTATTTGTTTTTAATGGAGGTACTGCGGATTGAACCCAGGACCTCACGCATGCTAGGCATGCACTCTACCACTGGGATATACCCTACCCCCCGTTTGATTTAATGCCAAAGAGAATAGGCTGACTTTTCCTAAGCCTCTGTATTTCATATTTCATTTAGCCCTCAAAAGAACTTGAAAAGGCTCAGTTTCACAGGAGAAACTCAGAGGCAAAATCTTGCAAAGCTTACACAACTAAACATAGCCATAAAGAGATATGACCCCATGCTCTCAAGTCTTCGCTTACCTCACCAGGCATCCCTCTGGGGGACAACTCTGAGGGCTGAAATTTAGTCACCTGCCTGGGAGCACACCTGGTGTCCAGACTGCTCATCAGCCTTTCTTTTACTCTCTTCCCTTGGGTAATATCTCTGTTCCATTTTTAGACCCTGTGGCTCAGAGAGACTGACCCCGCTCCCTGGTTCCAGGAGTGACCCTGTGGCCCAGATAAGGGCAATCAGAATCATAAGTCTGGAGCTGTTAGTAGCCGTCTTTGCCCACACATAAGGACAGCTCCAGCTTCCCTTATCAACCTGGAGATCTCTCTTCATCCTGAGAAAGTCGCTGACCCCAAGGCTGAGTTGGCCGCCCTCCTGTGCTCCCAGGTGCCCTGAGCCCCCTCTGGCATTACTCTTTATATTCTGTGTAATGATCTGTTGAATTCCCTGTCTCCTCTTTAGACTAGAAACTCTTTGAGGGCAGGGACTGGATCTTCTTCATCACCCTAGTCCCTGGTGCTCAGTGTAGGACTGTGATTGTCTTAATGACTGCTTGGTGATTGAGCGCATTGATAGATAAGTGAATAAAAGTGGGTATGGGCTGGTAGGGACCATTGCTGGGAATTTACACAAAGGCTTCTTAAAGGAGCTGGGCCTCAAGTGGTTACCAAGATCAAAGGAACCAGGTTCTGGGTGGGGAGAGAGCGAAGGGACATAGAAGAGGTCGGTTGCGGGTTAAGGGGTATAGTAGATTGTTTCAACAATGGCCTCTCCTGATTCTTTGCCTCCCTGGGTCTGTGCCTTTTTGCAATGTGACTTGGTCACTCTAGGCATCCAGGTGGGGCGTCCACTTCCCAACCCCCTGAATCTGGGCTGGACTCGAGATTTGTTTCGATCAGAGAATGCAGTAATGTGACACTGCGCAACTTTCAAGGCTAGGACTTCAGCTCTGAAGCTTCCACTCCTGCCCCCATGAAAAGAAATCTGGGCTAGATCGCACAGAACTGAGAGACCACATGGAGGGAGAAGCCAGCAGCCAGCTCCGTAAATATGAAGGAGACCATCTTAGACCCTCCGGTTTAGGTGGAGCCACCGCATGGGTGACCTCAGCAAGTACCAGCAGAAGAACTGCCAAGCTGAGCCCAGGTGATCCACAGAATCACGAGGAATATTAATGCTTTAAATCACTAAGTTTGAGAATGGTTCATTGTGCAGTAAAGAATCACAGAATCACCAAGTTGAGTAACCATACCCTCTTCTGGCCTCCTGGTGTCTATTTACCTTTCTTCCTACCATAGGATTTTCCTGGAGGAGCCCCACCCTCAGTACATGTGTCAGCGACCTCTACCCTACAGGCTTCAGCTAGAAATTTGGGGAAGGAATCGCTAAATGGGAGGGTCTTGAGCCCAGAGCCATTGCTAGCTTTCTTTGTCCCCTCTTGGGGTCATTTGCTGGAGAATCGAGCCCTAGAGAAGAAAGCAGAAAAGGGAATGAGACATGACCCAGCTCTTCCTGAAGACTATCCGCCCTTGGTCTTTAAAATGCAAAAGCCCATCAATTCACTATTTTGCTTAAGCCCATTTGGAGTTGGGATATCTGTTACTTGCACCTGAATGAGAATGTTCCCTGAGGGCCAGGAAGTTTGATAGAGGCTGAGCAGTTCCTGGCAGAGGGATGACAGAGTAGGAGAGAGGTCCCTGGAGCATGGGGGAAAGGGAATTTGTTTTTCCTCAGTGCCTACAGTGTGCCAGGACCTTGGAATGAGACACATCTCTGTCCTAGAGGACTTCATGGGGACAAATGACTCATTACAATTGTCATCAAGCACTGGGAAGGAAGATGCCAGCCAGGGCATATAATAGGAGGACTGAGGCTAGGCTGGGGGTGGGGCAGGAAAGTCTCCCTGAGGAAGTGACATCCAAGCTGAGACTTGACGCTTGAGTAGGAATTAGGCTGCCGGTGAAGAGGGAAGGGGAGGTGATGTTCCAGGCTGAGGGAGCAGCACGTGCCAGGCCCCGAGGCAAGAAGATGCTTGGCACCTTGAAGGAGGGAGAGTGTGTCACCCCAGATAAGCAGGGAGACTGGCAGGAGCCAGGTCCCTCCAGATTTTCAGCTGAAAGGAACAGGAACAAACTCTAGCTAGTTTAATTTCACAAAACTGCCAAGAGCACTAAAGAACTGGGCTTGGACTACATAACCAGCATCCTGCCCGTATCACATCGCAGAACAGGCCCAGAAAGGACACCATTGTCCCCACCAACACTAAGCACTGGACACTGCTGCCTGAGCCACTAGCCCAGCCGGCCCGGACACTGGACAAGATTTCACTGCCTCGTGCCCAGGAGCTCAGTCTTGTCACCACAGCCCCCAGCAGGGAGCATTCCTCCTGGGTCTCTGGAGCGGATGGCATGAAATGGCAGAACTTAGGTCACAGCTGGAAGACAAAACTAGGGAACAGCTTTGCAGCTTCTATCATAAGAGGTGAATGAACTCTGCCACAGAAAGTGGGGTGTTTCCCAAACCTTAGGAAAGGGTTCAGATGGCAAACACCAGTGTAAGATCTGGTCTTACGGTGGTTCTAAAATACATCTATGCATTTTTTTTATATAGTCCTTTCTTCAAGGAGTCAAGGAGGGAGAGTATAGCTCAAGTGGTAGAGCGCATGCTTAGCATGCATGAGGTCCTGGGTTCAATCCCCAGTACCTCCTCTAAAAATAAATAAACCTAATTACTTCCCCTTCCTCTCCAGAATAAAATAATTAAATAACATAATAAGAAATAAATTAAATACTTTTTTTTAAAAGTCAAGTTTAATTTTCTCTCCCCCTACCGTACTCTCCACCCTGTCTGGGCTGTAATTAGTGACTCACTTCTGACAATTAGAATAAGGTAGAAGGGGAAAGGGTAGAGCTCAAGTTGCTAAGCGCATGCTTAGCATTAACAAAGTCCTGGGTTCAATCCTCAGTACCCCCTCTAAAAATAAATAAATAAACCTAATTACTTCCCCCACAAAAAAAAAATCTAGTGTAAGGTAGAAATGATGGAGTGTGACTCTGAGAGTAAATCATAAAAGACATGTAGTCAGTCTTTCTTGGATCAGCAGCTCTGAAGAAAACCACCTGACATGTCCTGAAGATACTCAAACAGCCCCGTGGAAAGGCTCAGGTGGAGAGAGGTGGAGGTCTCCTGCCAACAGCCAGCCAAGTGTTTGTTATTTTAAGCCACTAAATTTTGGGGTAATTTGTTATGCAGTAATAGATAACCAGTACAGGTCTTTATTCTAAAAACAATGGGAAGTTATTGAAAGATTTTAAACAAATAAGAGTAATGACATGCTGAATTTGCTAACAGATGAGTAGTCTGGCCCAAGAGGATGGTGGAAACCGAGGAAGGAGGAGCAATTTCTCCTGGGGAGGATATTTATTAGGAGCCTTTTATTTATAAAGAGTTTTTTTTTTTTAAGTCAAATTAACTTAAGAAAAAAAGTATTTGGCTCACAGAAATGAAATGTTCAAAGAGGTAATTGACTTCAGGTATGGCTCAATCCAGGCTCCATCTCTTAGCCCTCTTGTTTCCTGTGTTTCCTATGCTTCCTTCACAGGCAGATTTTCTCAAGCAGCTCTAGGCTTCCAAAGTCATACCTTAGTAACCCCTGAGAATGTTAGTTTCTCATTAGTTTCAATAAAAGGCCCTGCCTGGCTCTCCCTGGCCCTGCTTGGGTCACATACTCATCCCTCACCCAGTCACGATAGGCTAGGGATGGAATATTCTCGTTGTCCAGGTCTAGGGGCACATGCCCACCACAGGAGCCAGGGAAAAGTTTTGGCTTCTCGCAGACTTTTTGTGGATTTGGAGTAGGAGAGGGCTAGGACCTCAAAAAAAATTAAGGGGCTGATTCCAAAGAGAGGAAAGGGGTTTACATGTTCCATTCAGGGTGGTCAGGAAGGGTCTCAGAGAAGAAGGAATGCCTGAGAGGAGTCCAGAAAGCTGGGTGGCAAGCGTCTGGTGGGATGGCTGGAGGGAGAGGAGGAGTGGAGGGCAGGACCCAGAAAGGACACTCCCAGCAACTGGAACAGCGAGTGCAAAGGCACCGAAGTGTGACAGATCAGGCCTGTTCAGGAGGCCCTGCCTGGAGCTCAGTGCAGCTGGAAAACAGAGCCAGCGTCCCTAGGGAGAGGGGACAGGAGAGAGCAGCAGAGGCCAATCTTGAAGGGCTGTGAACGCCAGGCTGAGGAGCTGGGGATGCCAATGGGTGGTGGGGAGAGAGTAGTCGAAGCCAAGCAGTGATTGTTTTAAAGAAGTCACTGCGGGGCTGACGAGGAGACTCATGATGTAGAGGCTGGTAGGTGCTTGCCCAGCGCTCAGGGTGCTCAGGCACCCCTTCTTTTCAGTTGATCCCAGTTTTGTTAGGGGAGACGATGTGTCCACCCGAATGAGTATTTTTACTTCCCAGCCTCCTTTGTAGCAAGGCATGGCCACGTGTCACAGTCTGGCCAAAGAGAGAAAATCAGTTGCTGAGTGCAGATATAACTCTATGTGGTTTCTTCCTTCTTTCTGCCTGAACACAAATGTGATGGCAGGAGCTGAAGCTACTATCTTGCAACCATGAGGGAAAAGTCTACAGAATTGAAGAGACTGTAACTGATGACTTCAGACCCACCCTCACCCACCTCCAGAATTGTGACTCAGTGAAGGTTGAATAAACCCTCATTTTCTTTAAGCCCTGATCATTTAAGTTTTCTATTATTTATGCCTAAACAAAACCTAAACATGGTCCAGATGGGCATCAGGTAAGGTAGGAAATGGTGAGGGTCCCTCTGGGGCTAGTTTCCTGATCCCCTTCAGACCACCAACCCTCTAACCCTTCCCGCCTAGCCTCTGCCACTTTCCAGCTGTCCAGGCCCCCTCCATTCCCCAAACAAATGTTCATACCAAGACCCAGTGGGTGTACACCCAAGTCTAGAGAGACCTGAGTCTGGCAAACCATGAAAGCCCCAGACACCCCCATCCTAACAAGCCAGGACACAGGCCCACGGCATCTGAGACCAGGGCCAAGGGGACCAGAGGTGATGCTGAGGCTCTGAAAAGTACCAGAACTAGCCTAGAGAGTGGTCTGAGACCCCTCCTAGCCTATCCCTTCCATCGTGCTTGGTCCTAGGGTCCTCCGGGGAGAGCACTCCCAGACTGCCTACATCAGTGCCAGGCTCCCTGCCTCCACCACTGTGCCCTGGGCTGCCTGCAATTCATGGCTTTGCTGTCCCCAGAGTAGAAATTGAATGCAGATGTGCCCAATGGGTGAGGAATGAGGAGATACAAGGACTGGCGGAGGGATGACCCTCACGGCCCCTCCTTCTTGGTCATAGGAGTGTATTTCCCATAACTTGGATTGGGTGCTACCAGGCCCATAGTTGCTAGTGTTAGTATGGGCTACGCTGTCCTGAGCATGGGCTGTGTGCATTAGACTTCAGGCACATCAGCGTCTCACTGAGTCCTCACAGGAGAGCCGTTGTTTCCATTTTATGGAAGATGAAACTGAGGTGTAATGTTAGGTGACCTACCTAAGGTCACAAAGTTTTCAGCATTCAGACCCTCACCTGCCTGGCTCTAACACCCTTTCACCACTCAGTTGCTGTCACTGTCACCTCCATTTTGACAAGCCAAGCCAGACCTCCTGGGAGGCTGTGGGAGAAACCAGAAGAGAAAAGTGTTGGGAAAAAAAAACGGTGTAATAATGCCTGTCGATTCTGAGTAGCAACCGTATGCTAAGGCCCTGCATACTCTTTCTATATTATAAAACTTCCTCAAAATAAAAATTGTTTTAAAAGAAAGAAATGAACGAAAGAAGACCAGAAAACACAGGACTGGGTCAGAGGATGGGGCCAGGCCTGTGCTGGAGTGGGGCCTGGGCAGGGGCTCAGGGCAGCCCTTCTGCACAAGAGCCCCAGTGTTCCCTGGGCCCGGCTGCCATCCAAGAACAACATGGTTGGCACCAGGCGATGTCTGCCCCCTTCCTCCAACTCTGCTCCCAGGCAGGTGGGAGGTGGGGCCTGGCCTCAGGAGTCCCTCCCGGCCCAGCCTTGCACTCCAGGATCCCAGAGCCTGCCACCCCCACCCCCTGCCTGGGGCCTAGTGCTTCATAGGTGCCCCATCAGTACTGGCCGGGAGAGCAATGCCCAGCCCCAGCTCACACACACACACACACACACCCCTTCAAGTGAATCTCCCCCTTTCCGGGCCACAGTTAAGGATGGGGGCAGAAGCGAGCTGATGGGTTAGCACCAACTCTCCCAGCTCTGTGGAGAATCATCCTGAGCTCTCCCTCCCCTTTTTGTCCCAAAAGATTAGGGCTCAAGTCTCACTTCTGTTCTTCACTTGCTATGTGACTTCAGACCAGTCATTCCATTCGCCAGAGCTTCTGTTTCCTCACTGGCAAAAGGGAGCCAAGGCTGCCTACTCCCCTCTGGCTTGGGGGAAGGATCAAAGGATATAATGGATGTATAACACCCAGCTTAGCACGGTGCCTGGCACACTGGGAGCTCAGCCAAGATGAAGACTTCTTGCCTGCTTCCTGTTCTGGTGAAACCCACCCAGCCACATCGCTGAACTCATTCATTTCCTCTGACACCCCTGAGATAAAGGAAGCAGGAGTGTGCCCATTTTCTAGATGGAGAAACTGAGGAAGAGGCAGGCTAAAGGCAAGATGGTAGGATGGCTGCCTCCTGAGCCCCTGCTAGGGGTGTGCGTGTGTGTGTGTGTGTGTGTGTGTGTGTGTGTGTGTTTGAAAATCTTTGAGAGAGATTGCAAGTGTGACTGGTGACAGATTGTTAGCAAGAGAACAAGACCGTGAAGGGGAGACAGGCTTGGATGCCTCTCCCAGCCTCCCCCAGCATGTCTCCTCCTGTGCTCTGTTTACTTATCTATCTCTCCCACTCCAAGGTCAGCAGCTTTATCCCTAGGATTTAGAACAGTGCATGCCACGTAGGGAACCGTCAATAAACGCTTGGCAAATGAATGAGTGAATGAATGAGCGATGACCCTGTGAAAGAGTGTCAGACTCCGCAGAGGGTCAGTGTGAGAGGTCGTAAGTGTGGGAGGAGGGCCGGACAAGGGGTTGCAGAGGCAAAGGTGGGGGCAGGGTTGTCAGTCTGAAGGACTTGGGCATCTCCAGGGATGGGGATATTGCACAACCTGGACTATGAAAGCCTTATTTTGCCTTTGGCTCAGGTAAACCTGCGAAGTGCCTGGAAGTTGAATGAAAGCTGTGTGGGGTCCAGCTCCTGCAGGCAACTGACCCCGTCCCCCAACAACCACACTTGCTGAGGAGCCAGAAGAGGACCAGAGGCAGAGAGCTGCATCTCCCTGGGAGTCCAGGAGGTCTGGTGAGGGCCTCTCTGGGCAGGAAGCTCCCATTCGCTGGGCACCCCCAGTGCCAGGAGCCTCAACTTTCCTGGGTACTCCAGCAAGAATGGACCCTGGAGGAGGGGAATCAGGACAAATGGTTTTTCAAAATAACCCATTGTTTTCCGATTTATCTTTGGGAGGAGACCATTCTTTTGTTTGAGAAGGAAAAGGGAAAAAATCACTTTAATGGGCCTTTTAGTTATGCAAAGGAAAAGCCTCTATCTATGAGGAACAAGGGTGGAGAGAGCTCAGCTTCTCCACATAACAATGGGAAAGGAAGCTGTATGCCTGAGGGCAGGTCTCCGCCAGCCCGAGGGCTAACCGGGAGGTGAGCCTGAGACCCCAGTTGAAGGGTCTCCTTTCTCCTTCCAGAAGCCTTCAGAGGAGCACAGGGCTTGGACTTAGGTGAGGGTTGGGCAGAAGTCAAAGCTGACCTCCTATGTGGCCACGGTCGTGTTCCCCAAGAGAGAAGTGCTCGCAGGTGAGGCAGACCTGAGTCAGGAGGGGGGCGGTATAGCTATTTGGGGCGCACCTACTGGGTGCCAGGCACTTGAGATACAATGGTGTGGTCTGCAGGCAGTTCCTGCCTTCTATTTACAGAATTAACTGTTTAGTTACAATTCTGGAATGTGTGATGAGGAAATACCGGGTCCTGAATAATCACAGTTAACATTGCAAAGCAAGTGCTGTATGTCAGGCAGCTTTATAAAGGCTTACAGGTAGCAACATGTCTACTGTTTTTTCTTTTTATTGAGGTATAGTTGGTAGTATATACAATATTATATAAGTTGCAGGTGTGCAACATAATGATTCTCAATTTTTAAATATTATACTCCATGTATCATTATTATAGAATGTTGGCTATGTTTCCTGTGCTGTACAACATATCTTTTTACCTTATTTATTTTACACATAATAGTTTGTACCTCTTAACCCCCTACCCTTATCTTGCCCCTCCCCTCTCTCCCCACTGGTAACCACTAGTTTGTTCCCTATATCTCTGAGTCTGTTTCACTTTGTTATATTCACTAGTTTATTTCATTTTCTTGATTCCACATGTAAGTGATACCATGTGGTATTTGTCTTTCTCTGTCTGACTTATTTCACTTAGCATGATACCCTCCAAGTCCATCCATGTTTTTGTAAATGGCAACTTTATTCTTTTTCATGGTTGAATAGTATTCCACTGTGTGTGTGTATTTATATACCACATCTCCTTTGTGGGGGGGTAATTAGGTTTATTTATTTATTATTATTTTTTAATGGAGGTACCAGGGCTTGAACCCAGGACCTTGTGCATGCTAAGCACTGCACTCTACCACTGAGCTATACCCTCCCCCCACACCACATCTTCTTTATCCATTCATATATTGATGAACACTTAGGTTGCTTCCATATCTTGACAATTGTAAATCATGCTGCTATGAACATTGGGATACATGTATCTTTTTGAATTAATATTTTCCAGGGTTTTGGATATATACCCAGAAGTAGAATTGCTGGGTTATATGGTAGTTCTATTTTTAGTGTTTTGAGAAACCTCCATACTATTTTCCGCAGTGGTTGCACCAGTTTACATTCCCACCAACAGTGTATGAGGAGAAAGTGTCTACTTTCTGCAACCATTTCTGGAGGATGGTACTATCATTATACCAGTCTTACTGATGAGAAAATGAAGACACAGGGATGGAGTAACTTGACAAGGCCATGTGTGATGTGCTGAGATCTGAGTTCTGCGATCTGTGCACTTCACTCCCTGCTTCTTTCTCCATACTCACGGGAAAGAAGACACTGAAGAGGAACCTGGCAAGTTCAGAGGGCTTCTCTGAGCTAAGACTAAGAATGGGATGGAACTAACCAGACCTAGAGGGGAAAGATCATTCCAGGAAGTAGAACACATGTGCAAAGGCCCAGAGGTAGGGTGGGAGCAAAGAAGTGATTGAAGGCTTCATCTGGAGACGTGTGCTAGAGGTGGGGGTGGGGGGTGGTGCAGGTCATGCCTAGAATCTCTATAGGAAGCTACTGGAAAGTTTTAAAGGGGTGGTTGTGCTTGGTACAGAGCGAGCTGTATTTTAAATATTACTCTGAAGGTTATGCAAAGAAATAATGAGGATGTGGGTAGATGGAGTCTGCTAACCACTGTATGACGACTGTGCGGAAGACAGAGGAGCCAGGCTAGGCCAAGGTCTGCGTAAGCGGCGGGTCAGGACTGCTGGGTCTTGTTCCCTGAGGGGTGACAAGCAGAGGATGGAGCAATGGACTAGAACTTGGAAGCCTGGCCTGGGTGGGGCAAAAGAGACGGGTGTGAAGGGGTGTGCACTAGGCTGGGGCCGAGCCCCAGGATGGGGCTAGCCCCGCAGGCCGATCCGTGCTGTTGGGTTCAAGAACTGGTTTCCAGGTGGGCTGGACGCTGTGCTGTCCGCTGTCCAGAGCTAGCCCAGGCGGGGCGGGACCCGGGGTGGGCGAGGCTCTGGGCTGCTCGCGGCCAAGCCGCTGTCAGGATAGAGCTGGTCCAGGAGGGGCGGGGCCTGAAATAGGCGAACCCGAGGTGGGCGGGGCGCTGGGCTGCCCGCGGCCACGCCGCTGTCGCGGGGGCATTCCTGGCTCTCCGGCCCGGGGCTGAGCAGCTCCCGGGCTGAGTCGGCTGTCACCGTGGGCGCGGGGGTCCGGGCTGCCGGGAGCTAGGAGCCAGGCCGTGGAGGACCCAGGTGAGTCGGGACCCTGAGCCGGGAACGGGGCCGCGGAGGTTCGAGGTGAGCCGGGACCCCGCGCGGGCCCAGGCTGCGCTCCCAGCCGCCAGGGGGCGAGCGGCGGCGGGGCTCCGGGAGCTCACCCCTCCCAGCACTGGGGACCTGGGCGTCCGCTCGGCGGGCAGGGAGGGGGGTAAAGGGGACGGTAAATCAGTAACCCGCAGCGCACACAGGGCCTTTTGTCCCGCTCCGTCCAAAGAGCACCCTGGCCGCGGAGCTGGTTACTCATTGCCCACCGAGGCGGGGGCGGGCCGGCTGTCTCTGCAGCTCCCCTTCGGGACCCGCCGACTGGCACTTCCCCCCAGGGTGGCCGGGTAGGGGAGGAGGAGAAAGAGGGCGCTGGTCCCTCGGCTGCTGGACCGTCTGTGCGCCCCGAGGACGATGAGGCTCCGAGGGGTGTGGTCATTTGCCCAGGGTCCCCCAGAGCTTCACTGCGGAAGGCTGGAGAACACTGGGCTACCCGATGCCAGAGTCAAGCCCTTTGGCCCCACGTGCAGGGCGGTCGGTCCGTCAGCGGCCGCGTATGACCCGACTAAGGTTCTGAGGTTCTGAGATCAGGGTTGCCAGGGGATGGAAATAAAATCCCTGGGCCTCCCCACTCCCCTCCCAACCCAGAGAGCTGCCCTCCATGCAGAGCAGAGCAGGGTGAGGGGATTTCACAGAGGAGGGGCCAAACCGGGAGTGGGCACAGAGACAGTGGCATCCAAGCCGGGTGGAGAAGAGAAGTGGAGGTACAGAGGTGAGGCCAAGAGAAAAGACATGTCTGGCCTTGAAAGCCAGAGGCTTCACAGCGCTGAAGAAGCAGACTGTCAGGGCAAAGAGATTGACAAGGGCAGGGATGGAGGCCTAGGATGCTGGCTGAACAGTGTGGACTGGATCCTGCTGCACACAGGCAGCCATTAAGGGCTTGTAAGCTGGGGCAGGGGCTGGAGTGGGGTACAACATGGCAGATGTGTAATTTCTAATAACCAGCTGGAGAGCCCAGGGAGATGTTTGCAAAAGTCCAACCTAGAGATGACCAGGCAGCAAAGGCAGGACGGACTGGAAAGGGACTAAAGCAATGGACTAAAGAATGGGTTGAAAGTGGAAGAGAGGTGAGGATAGGAGCTGGAAAGGTGATGCCCCAGCTGTGGGGGCAACTCGGGGAAGGAGCAGTTTGAAGGGAGAGATAATGGCTTTGGCCAGAACAAGCTAAGTGCCCCCTGCCTTGGAACCAGAGCTGGACAGGGTGCAGAGGGATTCCCAGGCAAGGTAGGTCCAGAGACACCAGTGCCACCTGACTGTCACCCAGCTCCAGGTGAGAGCCAGTTAGTTCTCCTGGGACTCCAGAGATCACCTTCCCCTCCCCGAGCTGAGGCTCAGTTTTGAATGTTCCTTTTAGGGGATAGAGACTGGTGGCATTGGGAGGATGGTAACTAGATGGGGAGCATGCGTACATCACACCTGACAGGAACAGCACCAGAAACGGAGGTGACTGGCTGAGGGCAGACCGAGGGTGACAGTCATGGGGAAGGGGAGGGAGAGGAGAACGTTCCAACATTCTGTGTGCCCAGTCCCTTCGTAAATTCACTTTTTTGTTTGTTTGGGATAGGGGGAGGTAATTAAGTTTATTTATGTATTTATTTTAATTTTTGTAAATGCAAGTACTAGGGATTGAACCCAGGACATCCTTCATGCTAAGCACAGACTCTACCACTGAGCTATACCCTCCCCCCAACTCCCGTACATTCTCTTTTATCCTCAAAGCAGTTCGTGAGGACAGTGGGCCCAGAGAGGGACAGGGACTCACAAGTTGGTAAGAGTCAGGGTTTGAAGTTGGCTCTGTCAGACACTGGAGTCTACATTCTTTACAAGAGCTTGCATGGCCTCAGATGGAGCTGTGGGAGCACAAAAAACAGAGGTATCCCCAGAATGCAATTCTGGTTTAGAATGAGGAAGAACTTTTGCTTGCCATAGAATGTGCTACCGTGTTAGTAGTGAGCGCCCTGCCCCTGGAGGTAGCCAAAGCTGGTCATGGAAATGTCAGCAATGCCATCAGGAGTGGGGGCAGATCAGATAACATCCAGATGCTGGAGTTTGGTCTTGTATTATATTTCAGATTTTTTTTTTTACTGGCTCTTCAGTAATAAATTCATTTATTCAGCAAAAAATAAATTATGTGTGCTGAGAGCCAGCAGAAGATATGTCTCCGTTCTCTGCTTCCCTCCAAGGAAAGAATCTGAAAACTGCCCTTTCTGTGAACTTGTGCCAGGGTCTCAGCAGGACCCAAGGAGAGCAGGAAGCCCAGCCCACCCCCCACACAACCTACCGTTGGGAGGCCTTGGGCTCTGACAACAGCAGAGCTGGTTCTAGTCTCTGCCCTGCTGCAGCCTGGCAGGGGCTTGGACAAGTCTGCCGACCATTTCCTGTCTCAGTTTCCTCATCTGCAAGATGAGGGGATCTCGCCGGCCAAGGTGCACAACTAGCAGGAGTTCTTCACTCTCTGTTTCAGGAAGGCAGTCGGTGGGAAGCCCAGCCTGGCTCCCTGTGAGTAGCAGGAAGGAGATGCGGCTGCTGTTGGCCCTGTTGGGGGTCCTCCTGGGGGAACCCGGGGCTCCAGCTTTGTCCTTTGAGGCCTCTGAGGAAATGGAGCCGGGTATGGCCTCGGAGAAGGGAGAGGGTGGCAGGGGTGGGAAGAATGGGCAACAGGAGGGGACTGCTGGCGGAGCAAAGCTGGAGAGGATCCTGGCCCCAGCCCTGAGGAGGTGGCAGCAGGGCAGGACCCGACCCTTGAGACTCAGTGTCTGGCTCCCAGCAAGCGTCCGCCTATCTCTGTGTCCACAAGAGAGGACTGGCCTTGCAGGGTGCAGGGCCCTGACCTGGGCTGCAGAGCTGGTGGTGAGCCCCCTGACTGTGTGTGTGTGCGTGTGTATGTGTGTATGGCTTGGGATGCCCAGGCAGCACGTGTGGTGTATGCACCATGAGTGTGATGCACCCCAGTGGTGTGGCCTGTGCCCTATATGTGGCACCTATAGCATGTGCCGTGTGTGTGTGTGTGTCTTGGGCAGTGGCATGTCCTGCCCAGCATGTGTGCTAGGCACCATGTGTATGATGCGCACCAGAGGCGAGGCATTTGCCCTGCACGGTAGCGTCTGTAGCATGTGGTTGTATAGGTGTCCAGCATGCGTCAAGGGGTGCTCGTGCCCTGTTTGTGCAGCGTGTTCTCTGTGTGCAAGGGGCCGACTTAGCCAGGGCTGCAGGGCTCACTGACCTCTGCCCTCGGTCCACAGAGCCCTGCCTGGCCCC
This sequence comes from Camelus ferus, assembly GCF_009834535.1. Classification (NCBI taxonomy): domain Eukaryota; kingdom Metazoa; phylum Chordata; class Mammalia; order Artiodactyla; family Camelidae; genus Camelus; species Camelus ferus. Next base: position 3,186,908 of record NC_045717.1, on the reverse strand, counting down.
CAGCCCGGAGCAGCAAGAGCAGGAGCTGACCGTGGCCCTTGGGCAGCCTGTGCGGTTATGCTGTGGGCGGGCCGAGCGTAGTGGCCACTGGTACAAGGAGGGCAGTCGCCTGGCACCTGCTGGCCGAGTGCGAGGCTGGAGAGGCCGCTTGGAGATCGCCAGCTTCCTACCCGAGGATGCTGGCCGATACCTCTGCCTGGCACGAAGCTCCATGTTTGTCCTACACAATGTCACCTTGGTTGTGGATGGTAAGGGGGTCTGGCAGGAGCTAAGGGTGCCTGGGGAAAGAAACTCTCTGTCTCAGACCTTAAACACCTCCCTCTGTCCCTAACATAGACTCCATGACCTCCAGCAATGGTGATGAGGATCCCAAGACCCACAGGGACCCCTCAAATGGGCACATTTACCCCCAGCAAGGTCAGTGTGAGACCTCAAGGACTCATTTCCCTATTTCCCAGCTGGTCACGGAGAAAACACCCGTGTGGAAACAGGTGACCCTCCTGGGGACACTGAGTTATCCCTTCTCCTCCCCTCCAGCACCTTACTGGACACACCCGCAGCGCATGGAGAAGAAACTGCACGCAGTGCCTGCTGGGAACACCGTCAAGTTCCGCTGCCCAGCTGCAGGCAACCCCACACCCACCATCCACTGGCTCAAGGACGGACAGGACTTCCATGGGGAGCATCGCATTGGAGGCATTCGGGTGAGTGTCTGGGTTCCAAGACCATGTGTTCCTCCATTTTCATCCTGCATCGATCCCCTCAAATCACACAGTTCTTTCCCTAATGAGGAAGACAGCTGCGGGGCCCCGAAGGAGCACTAGACCTTGGACTTGAGCAGCTCTGGTTCAAGTGCCCACTCTGTCACTCTCTGGCAAGTGACTTAACCTCTCAACCTGAGCAACTCCATTTATTAAGTGGGAAGGATCACTGACCGGCAGGTATCAATATTTGTTTTAGCAGTTTATTCTCATGTTGAGACCCTGCAGGGTCAGCTCCAGGCTGTAGGCTCAGAGGAAGCTGAGACTCAGGGCGAAGACTAGTTCAAGGTGGCACAGCAAGGAAGAAGTAGAGCTAAAACTGAGACTCAAACCCGAGGCTCAGATACTTCTTGGAGCCTTCCCCATTGTCCCAAGGTCCCTGGCCTCCCTGTGGGTGGGATTTAGCCTCCTCATGCCCTGGTCCCCTGGATGGGTATGCTTTGGTGGCCCCTTGTGGACACATCCCCTGCCTCCAGCTCCGCCACCAGCACTGGAGCCTGGTGATGGAAAGCGTGGTGCCCTCAGACCGCGGCACATACACCTGCCTCGTGGAGAACTCTTTGGGCAGCATCCGCTACAGTTACCTGCTTGACGTGCTGGGTGAGCGCATGGGCGGGTGAGGCAGTGTGGGGGTGGGAACCTTGATTCTTCCTTCAGCTGGGACCCAGTCTGGCAGCCAAGATGGACTTAGATGACTCAGTCAAGCTACTCAAAGTATCCAGGTGGGTCTGAGGGAAGCACAGGAGTAATGTGGGCCTGGAGGAGCAGGGGCAGCTGAGAGGAAAAGTGGGAAAGACATCCAGGCAGAGGCACAGGCTGAGTGAAGGCTCTATGTATAAAGAATACAATGCATTTGTGGTGGAGGTATATGCCTGGGGTGTGGTGTTTAAGCAGGGAGCCAGGCCCAGAGGGTGTTTGAATGCTAGGCTGAGAAGTTGTCCCCAAAGGCAGCGGGGAGCCATGGAAGGTTTGAATGGGGTAAGCAGGGGATGAACAAGGTCTGAGCTGAGTATCAGGAAGGTTCCTCCCTTGAGCTGTGGGGAGGCTGGAGGAAGGTGACCAGGGTGCTTCTGTGGGTGCCACTGGTCAGGGTTGACGGCCCGGCTCGGCCCCCAGAGCGGTCCCCGCACCGGCCCATCCTGCAGGCGGGGCTCCCAGCCAACACCACAGCTGTAGTGGGCAGCGATGTGGAGCTGCTATGCAAGGTGTACAGTGACGCCCAGCCCCACATCCAGTGGCTGAAACACATCGTCATCAACGGCAGCAGCTTCGGTGCCGACGGCTTCCCCTATGTGCAAGTCCTCAAGGTCCTGTCCCCACCAGCATCTGAGCCCTACCATTCTCCTGTGGGGTTATGGGGTGGCCCCCAGCTCCCTTCCCGGCCACAGTGTGGCCCCAGGCCCAGCTGTGACCCATGAGTGTGTCCCCCATCCCCAGACAGCAGACATTAATAGCTCAGAGGTGGAAGTCCTGTACCTTCGGAACGTGTCAGCTGAGGACGCTGGCGAGTACACCTGCCTGGCCGGCAACTCCATCGGCCTCTCTTACCAGTCGGCTTGGCTCACGGTGCTACCAGGTGAGCTCCTGAGGGGTCAGGGGAGGCTGCAGGATTCTGCTGTGGTCCAGCAGTGGACTGTGCTCTGCTGAGTAAAAGACAGTCTTCCTTGCCCGTGGAGTCTGGGTTTGGGATGTGGCATGTGGATTTGTGTGTTTGATTCTGCGTGTAGCAGCCCCTCTATGCACGTCCACATGTGACTGTGCTTCCCCCGGGGTGTGTGTATGCAGGACTGGGGTGGGTCTAACTGCAGCTTTCTTGGTATGTGTCCCTGTGTGTGTCGGGAGCTCTGAGGGCCTCAGTTAGAGGGGGTGGGGCCAGCCATCTGACCACTGACTGGTCAGTCATCTGTGTACCCGTCTGTGGGCAGAGGAGGACCTCGCGTGGACAGCAACCGCGCCCGAGGCCAGGTACACGGACATCATCCTGTACACGTCGGGCTCTCTGGCTTTGCTTGTGCTCCTGCTGCTGGTCGGCCTGTATCGCAGGCAGGTGCTCCACAGCCGGCACCCCCGGCAGCCCGCCACTGTGCAGAAATTGTCCCGCTTCCCTCTGGCCCGACAGGTACCAACCGTGCTGTCCCCCACCTCCGTGTCCCCATAGTGAGGCTCTGGGCCTGCATTCCCGTCCCAGCTTGGCCTCAGCAGCCTCAAATCTGTCACTCTGCAGTTCTCCCTGGAGTCGGGCTCCTCGGCCAAATCAAGCCTGTCGCTGGTGCGGGGTGTCCGTCTCTCCTCCAGCGGTCCCCCCTTGCTCGCTGGCCTCGTGAGTCTAGACCTACCCCTCGACCCGCTGTGGGAGTTTCCCCGGGACAGGTATGCGATGCAGAGTGAGGGTGGGGCTCAGACTCTGGGCGGGAATGATGGCGGAGGATGGCTGAGGCCTCGTCTCGCATCTTCAGGCTGGTGCTCGGGAAGCCCCTGGGCGAGGGCTGCTTCGGGCAGGTGGTGTGTGCAGAGGCCTTCGGCATGGACCCCAGTCGTCCTGACCAAGCCAGCACTGTGGCCGTCAAGATGCTTAAGGGTGAGTGTGGCGGCCTGGGGGAGGCACTGTGGCCTTGGGTCTAACAGAAGGGGCTCATGGTGCTGCCAGGTGAGCACTGAGGGCCAGGAGAGGCTGCAGAATCCCATAGGGGGGGACTAACTCTGCTACTGACCCTGGAAAGTCACTTCTGAGCTTCAGTTTCCTCACGTGTCACATGGGGTAAATAATAGTCCCAACCTCCCAGCCCAAGATTCCTGGAAAGTGCCTAGTGCCTAGTCTTAACCTTTGGGATGAGGGGGAGTTCAGGGATTTGGGGTGATGGGTTTGATACACCTGTCAGCCTTGGCCTCAAATAGCCATATCAGCCTCGAAGGCCTCACCTCATTCCCCCATAACTCCCCTCCCAAGTCACAGCCTCAGCCTCCCTCTGGGCCCTTCCCGGGTCTGTCCCCCTGTGTCCACTACTGTCGGAGAACAGCCCATGCAGCAGCCCCAAGGTACTCAGAACACACCTGGGACCCACTGTCGGGGCCTCTCACTGCTGTCCCCCAGCCCCGTCTAGAAGAACGGCCCAAACTACTGTTATGCTCCCCCCAGGCCCCTCCTTTCTGCACAGCTGGGGCCACCTGGCACTTTCTGGGAGGCAGGGATTGAGAAATGTGCATTGTGAGGTCTGGTGGGGCGGGCAGTCATTGGCCCAGGGCCACGGGTCAGCCCCGGAGGCAGCCCCTGGTCCTTAGTCTTCTCAAGAGAAGCTGAAGCAGTTTCTTCCTGGCCTCCCCTAGCTGCGCCCCACTGACAGCTCCCTGAATTCCCAGGCCAGATGGACGCCAGGCCCTGGTCAGACAGACCTCGGGGCGCCAGCCCGCTTCCCGCCCCCAGGAGCTCTCACTCCATTCAGGGACTAACACCAGGCCCTGCAGACAGAGCTTCCTTCCTGTTCAGAGCTCTTCCCCCTCTCTTGTGTTTCCTGGTCCCACTCACTGCCAGGCCTACTTCTTCTAGATCCTTAATCTTGTTGCATCCTTGCAACTGCTAGGAGAGTTAGGGCATGAGCCATGGTCCAATTTCATACACGAGGATCCTGAGGTTCAGAGAGGTTAAGAGACTTTCAAGGCCACATAGCCTAGTGGAGATTCAGGCTCAGACCTTCCTGACTCCGGGGCCAGGGCTCCGTGTCCCGTCCCCAACGTGAAGCCTCCCTTGCGTAGTCACCCTGGCTGTCATCCTTGCAGACAACGCCTCCGACAAGGACCTGGCAGACCTGGTCTCTGAGATGGAGGTGATGAAGCTGATTGGCCGACACAAGAACATTATCAACCTGCTGGGTGTCTGCACCCAGGAAGGTGGGGCGGGGCAGGGCTAGGGGTGAGGACGGTTGGGGCATGGAGCCACAGCTCCAGCAGCTTCCCTGTCCCCCCACCCCCTGTAGGGCCCCTGTACGTAATTGTGGAGTGTGCTGCCAAGGGAAACCTGCGGGAATTCCTGCGGGCCCGCCGCCCCCAAGGCCCTGACCTCAGCCCCGACGGGCCTCGGAGCAGTGAGGGGCCACTCTCCTTCCCTGCCCTGGTCTCCTGCGCCTACCAGGTGGCCCGAGGCATGCAATACCTGGAGTCGCGGAAAGTACGGGCAGCAGGCAGCACTCTGGACTGCTCCATCTGCTCCATCTCCACACTTTCATGCCCTTGCTTTAAATGTCCCCAACTTCTCCCTTTCTCCGCTTTCTCATAACCCTAAGTGCCCCTAAGCCCTCCTGTACCCCTCATCCATATGCAATTGACACTGCCTGTCCCCATTCCTTCCTTACAAAATCCCTAACCCTTAGGCAGGAAGAGGTGATGCAAGAGAGGGTGTGGGCCCTGAGGTTAGCTGGCTTAGGTTTCTCCTCTCTGAATCTTGACTTCCTTATCTGTAAAATGGGTGGATGATCCCTGTCACCCGGGTTACTGTGAGGTGGCTCTCAGCTATATGTCCTCATAATCCTAAGTCCCCTGCTCGTCCCCTGCCCTGCCTCCAGTGCATCCACCGGGACTTGGCTGCCCGTAATGTGCTGGTGACAGAGGACAACGTGATGAAGATCGCTGACTTTGGGCTGGCCCGCGGCATTCACCACATTGACTACTACAAGAAAACCAGCAATGTAAGGGAGGGAGGCAGCGCAGAGCTGGGTGGGGTCAGGGGCCCGGGACCTGTGGGTCTCGGCAGCAGTGTGCCCTCTCCTCCCCTCCAGGGCCGCCTGCCTGTCAAGTGGATGGCCCCTGAGGCCTTGTTTGACAGAGTCTACACACACCAGAGTGATGTGTGAGTTCCAGAAGCTGGGGCTTGGGGTGTCTGCCAGTGATTGTTGTCCTTGCCTGGGGTCACACGGCCCGGGGACCTGAATGGGACCAGACTCTAAAAGAAGCCCTAATCCCCACCCCCTGTGGTTGATCATGCCTGCGGGGCCCCCCCGGCCTAGTCCCAGGGGTAGAAAGTGAAACTGCACTGCTGAGCCTGGTCTCTGCCTGCAGGTGGTCATTTGGGATCCTGCTGTGGGAGATCTTCACCCTCGGGGGCTCCCCGTACCCTGGCATTCCCGTGGAGGAGCTGTTCTCACTGCTACGGGAGGGGCATCGGATGGACCGGCCCCCACACTGCCCCCCAGAGCTGTGAGGCCTCACCCCACTCTCCTCCACTTTCCAGTCCTCATCCTCTGCCTTGACCATGGCCTCAGGGTCTGGCCACAGGGAGTGGTCGGCACTAATTCCCTGTCGCCACCTCCTCAGCCCATTGGGGAGGTCCTGGCCTGGCTTCTGCATGTTCCACTGAATGGCCTCATTTATCCTGAATCAAACCCCAGCCCTTCATCACTGCCCCGACCCAGGGCTGTGAGGTCCTTCCCTCACCCAGGCCTCGGGCTCCTTCTGACCCTCTCCCACCTCTCCCAGGTACGGGCTGATGCGGGAGTGCTGGCACGCGGCACCCTCTCAGAGACCCACCTTCAAGCAGCTGGTGGAGGCGCTGGACAAGGTCCTGCTGGCTGTGTCTGAGGAGGTACCTCTCCCCTATTGTCCCATGACCCCCTGCCGACTCCCCTCTGGGCCTTATCCCTGCTGCTCCCAGGACTGACGAGCGCTGTTCCCCATAGTACCTCGACCTCCGCCTAACCTTTGGACCCTACTCCCCCGCCGGTGGGGACGCCAGCAGCACCTGCTCCTCCAACGACTCTGTCTTCAGCCACGACCCCCTGCCACTGGGGCCCAGCTCCTTCTTTCCTGGGGTGCAGACGTGAGCAGGGACACAAGCCTGTACGGGCAGGCCAGCTGGTAGCCTCGGGCCCCCTGGCTCAGCTACAACCTGGCAGCCCCAGGCCCTGACCTAAGGGTCCTGTCTCAGATCTCTGGTTCTGCTTTGGGGAGGTCCGTCCTTGGTCCTGGGGTCCCCAGTTGAAACTTTCTGCTCTGGCCTTGGGTTTTCAAACCAGCGTTCAGCCCCAGTTTCAAGGTCCTGCCCTTGCCTTAGAGTCATGGCCCCAGGGTTCTAATGGCTTCTGCTTGGCCTCCTGGGCCCTGGCGCTGGGTCCTTGTTCTAGGGCTTCGGTTGGACCCGGCTGCAGGGCTGTCCTAAACCTCCCTGCTTCCCTACACCAGGAGAGGTCTTGGGTCTCTGAACCCGTTTCTCCAGGCCTCCCTGCCTCCCCTCTGATGCTTGTGCCAGCATCTTGGTGGGAGGAGCGCTTGCCCTGTGCGAGCTGTGAGGCTGGAAGCCTGCCCAAAACACAGAAGCAAATGGCCTTTTATAAATTATTTTTTTGAAATAAACCTCTGTGTGCCTGGTATCTTCCCTGCAGCGGATGGAGGGGGAACAGGGTGGAGCAATCCCTGACCTGGGAGTGTTGCCTGGGTGACACAGGCTGAGGGCTCCCAGGGTTTCCGTCTGCCTCCAGCTGCTGAGGGTGGCCCCAGGAGCCTGCGTGCACCCCTGTCTTGGTCTGTCTGTCTCACTAGCACATCTTGTATACGTGATGGTGTGAAGGAGCTCTAATGGACAGAGGTGTCCACGCAACACCATTCACTGGGCGGGACTCCCGCACCCTCTGCACATGCGTACGTGTGTGCCTGCCCTGGGACTATCCCTGAGGGAGCTGGCAGCACCCCTCCCCCATCTGCTCAGCATTAACCAAGCTGACCGTTAACACAGCGTGAAAGCCTGAAACTCAGCCTCTAGGCTGCTGCCCGCTCCCGCTCCCACGCTCTGCCGCTCAGGCTGGGGGCTTGCGGGGACTGTGCCCGCCCCGCCCCGCCCCACCCCACCCCACCCCACCCTGGCCAGCCTCCCAGGCAGCAGCTGGTTGCCGCCTGGCTGGGCTGCAGCTGTCTCTGCCTGCCTGGGCCTCCCCTGGGGAGGCCGTCACGGCCATGTTCTCAAGCATCCTCTGGAGGGTGGGTGGAGGGACCAGATTCCCAGGGCTCTGAGCCTGGAATCTTCTCCAACTCCATCCCAGCGGTTACTCTGCTCTTCAGCCCCTAAACCACAAGGAGGAGGTACCTGACCCAGCACCTGGCGCTGTCTCCTGCCCTGTCCTGGAATAGGAGTCCCCATCCAGGACAGACCCTTTGTGGAGGCTGCATAGATTGTCCCCTTGCTGAGGGGGTGGCTGAAAGTATGTACAGGGTCAGAAGGATCTGGATATGAGGATTTGGGACGGGGGCCATCCTGCAAGACAGCAGCCACTCATGGCCATGCTTCTCTTCCTGCTCCGGGTCTCCTCACACCCGCACCATGTGCCCTCTCTGATTCACCATGTCCCAAATTGAACTGCTCATCTTCCCCCAAAACTGCACTTCCAGGACCCCACATCTTAGAGAAGGCACGGGGCCAAAACCCAGGGAGTCATCCCTGACTGCTTCCTTTCCCCCAGGAGCCCTATTCCCTATGGGTGGATAGAACACTGGACTTGGAGCCAGAAAGTCCAAAGCCAGTGTCCCAGGACCAGTGCTCTCATCGCCTTCTCTGCCCATTCAAGTGGAGCGCTCCTGCCTTGCCTACCTCCCAGGGCTTAGGGTTTAGGATGAAATGTGTCTTGGATGGGCACATGCTTGGGGAAGGCCTCCTGCAGAGTTCACATGGGTGATGCTGAGTGTCTCCCTGAGGACTGGTGTGTGGTCTTTGTGTCCCCCTCCCAACCCAAGGTCTTCTCCATCCCCTTCCCTCCCATTCCCTTGTAGGCTGCTCCACAGGCAGCTTCCAAAAGCAGCTCTTGGCTTCTGCTCCTCCTGCACTCAAGAGCCCCCTCTGGGTCCCTGGAACCCCCCCCAAACTTTCTGACGGAGCCCCAGTCTCCCACTGGGGTCACTGGCCAGTGACTGTGTCCTTCACCAGCCTAGTCAATCACAGGAGAGGCAGATCCCTCCGAGCCCAGCTGGGGAGCAAAAGGGCTCGGAGGCTACAACAGTGTACAAGGAGCAAGGGTGACGGATAAAAGCCCACAGTTTCCACTTGGCCACCATAAGCCCACTGCCAGATAAGAGTTAGTTTCCCCAATTTAATGGTAGAGAAGCTGAGGGTGTGATGGGCCTAGGGTCACAAGGATAACTCAGCTCTAAGGAAGAAGCTGAGTTGACCTCCACCCCCGCCCCAGATCCCAGATTCCCGGCAGGTCCTGCATACAAGGGAGACCCATCAGAGCGACAAGGGCAGCTGCTGCCTGGTAGGTCCTGAAGACCAAGAGGGGCTCAGCTGCCCAGCCTGTGCCCCCTCCCTGCCAGCATCCCTGGCAGGCACGCGCTCACTGGGGCCCTTCTACATTCCTGACATCCCATGTCAGAATGAGACAGATGCGACTCATTCGCTGCTCCACCTGCCCTCCCCCGAGCCTGCTCTGGGCAGCGTGGCAGCACGTGGAGCCAGAACCCCCTTGGGCTGCCTGGGTTCTGAGCAGCTTCCGAGCCTCTGTGATATCGGCTGCCTCGGGAGCCTGTAGGGAAAGCGCCGGGCCCCCTCCAGACTCTGCCACTTGCTGGCTACTTGTGTCAGTCAAGGCTCTGCTGGGAGCAACAGATATACAGTCACTCGGGTCTGGGAAGCCAGAGCCAAGGGGCAGGAGGCTGCTGGGAGGGAATCAGCGCCCGGGAGGGAGGGGCACGCTGGCCACAGTGTGTTTGTATATGGGGGGACAGGGGAGGCTGTGACCGGTTACCCCTGTGAGCCAGAAACACAGGAATGACAGCATGCCTCGGGAGTGGTTGTCAACGCTCAGTCAAAATCGCCTGTTACTGCACAGGGATTAGGGGGGAATGGCCCCCAGGGCCGGCTGGCCATGATCGCATTTCCTCCTCATGGCAGCCCTTCACAGGAAGGCATTCTTGTCCCCATTGCCCAGATGGGGACACTGAGGCTCAGAAAGAGGAAGTGGCTGGCCCGAGGTTACACAGAGGGCAGGTGGGCTCAGGACCAGGTGCCTGTCCCCCCCCAGAGCCCTGGGGGCCCAGCCATTTCCAGGACCAGGAGAGGCTCTGGGTTTCCATGAAGCAGGGGACATCTGTTAATGGAATGTCCACGCCCATGGAAGGACAGACATTCATGACACTCAAGCACAGATGTGCAGGGCCCAGCATTTTGAGCTCCAGCCCTATGGCCTCCATCCCTGCACCGCAGGTCCCTCACACAGGCTGTTCCTTCCTGGGGTCACTCCTCTTCCCTCCTAACCCAGCCAAGCCCCACCCGCTCTTTAGTTCTCACTCAAACCTCTCTTCTCAGGGCAGCCTCCCCTCGGTGGGGTCCCCCGTTCACACTGAGCCCCCCCTATTCAGAGGCTCTCTTTGCTGTGGAGAAGGATGCTGTCCAGGGTCTCCTGCCCCCAACCTGTGATTCCCGGGAAGCAAGCACTGCTTTGAGTTTTTCAAGCAGTAGTTCTAAAATTTTCACATATTTCAGAGTCCCTGGGGGTTGGTGGGGGCAGGCAGCCTGGATCACTGGGTCCCACCCCAGAATTTTGTATTTGGTAGGCTTGAAGTAAAGCTTGGAAATCTGCATTTCTAACAAGTCCCCGGGGAATGCGGCTGCCGCTGGTCTAGGACCAGACATTGAAAACCATGTTTCAAAAAGGCATTTTGTGTTCGTGATTGAAATGACAGAAACAAAGACTTCGATGGCACAAAAGGTCTCAGGTTGTACCCACTCTCCCTGCTCCCCAGGGAAACTGCCCCCATTTTCTGAGTCTTCTTGCATTGCCCCACCTCCCTTATTTTGTGGCCCTTGATCCAGTTTAGTGGTTACTGTCCTTGCCCTGCCAACTCCCACCCAGGGCAGAACTGAGGCCAGTAAAGAGTTGGATGAAGGGACAGAGGAGACTCATTCGCAGGTCCAGACACACTCAGGTGTGCGCCACCACTGCCTGCCCTTCCCACACTCTGGGACCCTAACTGGGAGCCTTCTTCCCACCCCTCCACCTGCTGTAGGATTTAGCCTAATCCCAGAGTATGTGTGTGAGGCAGCTGCAGCTCTCTCTGGGAGAGAGAGCCCCCCCACCCCCGGAGGAAATCTCCTTTTATTCTCTGGCTACCGAAATCTGACCTTCATCGGCACCTGGGCCCCATGGCCAGGGCCCATCCCCAAGAAGTGGCTAAAGAGATGGCGTGAAATTGCCAACAGCTGAACTCACCCAGCCTTTCCCCACATCCTCTCCACCCCGGTCGCTGCTCACATTCCACCGCGCCAGCCCCGTCCGGGCCCCCCAGGGCCAGCCTCATGTTTCTGTGTTGGACCTGGCGGCCCAGCCTGACCGGGCACTACTGACAGCACCCGCTGGCCCTGCGGCCTATGACTGTGGGCTCCTCACAGCTCTCAAACCTCCAGGTCTCCCTTGTTTCCTTCAGGGTTTGGCTTAGCTATCACCTCCTCCAGGAAGCCCATACTGATCTCACAGCCTAGCCTAGGCATTCTGCCTCTACGCACGCCTGAAATGACTCACTTATGGCTCTCTCTGACTCACTCAGGTCAGGGGCTTCAAGGACTCCACCTCTACATCAGGGCATGTGTAGGGCAGGCCCCCAAAGGTTTGTCAAATGACTGAATGACCTGGCAAGGAGGATGATTAAGCTCCTGGTCAGGGAAACCCTTTCATTTAAAAGCTGAGGCCTCTAGGAAATCAGGTCCCAGGAGAGGAGGGTTGACTGGCAGGGCTGAGACACGAGACCCATATCAGACAGCAAAACTCTACAACCTTGCAAAAAAAGGGCAGCTCTGGGGTCCTGGGGGACGGAGATTATTATTATTGCTGGGGACCCATTGCACATGCTGAGGAGAGCTTCACCCATGCAGCTGGGCTTCTGCTCCTGTGGGCGTGGCCCCTTCCAAGCCACCCCTGAAGGCAGGCTAGAGAAAAATGATGGATGGCATGGAATTCTCCAGAGAATTCCAGAGAATCCAGCAGAACTGTCCACAATGATGGAAATATTCCCTGTGCTATCGAATACAGGAGCCACTGGCCACACATGGCTAACTGAGCACTTGAAACGTGGCTCGTGCCACTGAGGGATGGATGATTTTATTTTAATTATTTTAAATATAAACTTAAAGAGCTGTGTATGCATAGGACAGCTCTAGAGCCTTCACAAAGGGGCTGCTTTAAGTGTCCTGATGGGGAATTTGCTTCACTTACACTGCTGAGGGGAAGATTTGAGGTGAAGCAGTGAGACTGCATCCCTGTGAAACACATACCTGAGGACCACAGACACCATCACTTGGGAAGTGTGGGCAGGTGGTCACCATGGCTGTTTCTGGGGAGGGGAACTCAGTGGCTGGGGTCAAGGAAGGAGGGGACCTTTGTTTCTTTTGATTTTTGTCCCTGATACGTGCATTATTTATTTACAAAAACTGAAATTGAAACACCAGAAAAGAAAAGTATTCCCCTGAGGACACACCAGCTTCTAAGGCTGCCTGGCATAATCCTCCAGCCAATTTCAGAGCTCCAAGGGCCCAGGCCCCTCCTACACGGCCACACTCTCCTCCTGCCCACTTCACCCACCAGCCCAGGCTAACCTCAGGCCCACCGGACAAAGCCTGAACTGACCCCTGCCCACTCCCCAAAATTCCTTGCAAACCCCCTGTCCCATGAAGTCTCCAGCCTTGGTGACCTTCTTTCTGTTTCTCCACCATCCCAAGCTCATGTGAGCCTCAGGGCCTTTGCACCTGTGGGTCCCTGCCTGAAGTGCTAGTCCTCCGGTTCTTCTGGCTGGCTGTCAGAACAAAGGTCATCCCCTAAGAGTGGCCTCCCCTGACCACCCTGGCTAAAGTCCTCTCTCGGTTATTCCATATTTTAGCCCCTTGTTTGTTTTCTTCTATAATTATCTTATTTGCTCAGTCTTTACTGGCTAACCCCCTCACTAGAAGGCAAGCTCCGAGAAGCCTAGGGACCGTCCTGTTCACAGCTGCACCTGAATGTGGACCATGGGGTAAGTGCTCCCTAGGCGTTCATGGACTGAATACATGTTAAGTCAATGTCCCAGATTCAAAATTCAAATTCCAGGCTGGCCAGCTGATCTCAGAGAGGCTTCCCAACCCCTTTAGGAACTGAGACAGTCCCCCCCCAAATTACTCACATAGCTTCCTGAAGAGGCCACAGTAATGACCCTCACAGCGCCCATCGAGGGTCAACCTCTCACACCCTCTGATGTGGGGCTGGGGACACAGAGAAGGCTCAGCGCCCTCATGGCACCTCCGGGCCCAGGGCATCTGCTTGTAAGCCAGCATTCTCCCACACTGTGGCAAGGACAGCCCTGGGCACCTAAGGAGGGCCTACAAATCCATAAGAAAAAGACACCCCAAAATACTAGAGGGAGGCTACAATGAAATGATCGAATGACAAGGAAACCAGAGGTTAGCAAGCTTATGGGTAGACCCTGAAACTCAAGAATATTGCAAGAGATGCTCTCATTTCCCACTTTTCAGATTGGCAAAAGTCAGCATGCTGGAGAATGCCAGGTGTCAGCAGGGATACGGGGGGGCCTTCCTGGACTGTGGGCGCAGCTCCCCCAGAGCCACCTAGGAGCTCTCAATTAATTATATAAACACATGTCCTGTGATCTAGTAATTTTTCCCTGCATATATACCATCCCCCTTCCCAAATCCTCACACGTGACCACATGGGGAAGGCTGAAGGAGGGGTTGGAGGCAATCTGGAGTCCATCACTGGGAGGTGGATGGGTTTCATGTATGGGGACCTGACGGACGCATAGCCATGAGGAGGGACCTCAGAAACCTAGCTCTGGGTGGAAGGGGGTAAGAAATGGAATGAGCTCTAAAGCATAAAGCCACTTGCTCAAAAGAAATGATGACACAGGGAACACGCATGTTAGGAGAACACACAAAACCATTAGCATGGCTGCGTGGGGGGACGGGGGCAGGGTGATTACAGTGGGGGATGAGGACCAAAGGGAAACTGAAAAACAAATAAAGGAATGAACTCAGGAGCAGTGCTCGCCCAGGTCAGTGATGTTTCCCAGAGGAGGTGTCGTGGGGGCCCAAGTTGAAGAAGAAACCAGGCAGGAGAGGGCTGGAAGGCCCAGTAATTGACAGACAGTGACTGAGCACCTACTATACGCCAGGTACCATTCATGTCAGTGGTTATATCCTGTGATGAAGAAAGGCCCTTGCCCTGAGGAAACGGAAATCTAGAGGTGGGGACAGACATTAAATAAACACCCAGGAAGGCGCCCGAATATAATTAACCCAGACTCTGAGGGTCAGCGGGCTGCTGCTGTGCTAGTCTGCAGTGGGGACGGAGCTTGATCTGACCCAGGGAAGGGTTCCAAGCGGAAGCGGTATGTCAGTTGAAGGAGGGGAGCACTTGGCCTTGTGAGGAGTGGGAGGAAAAGCATTCCAGGCAGAGGGAACCCTCTCCACAGAGGTCTAGAAGCAGGCAGGCCGGAGCGGGGAGAGTCTGAGGCACTCCAACCAGGCAGGTGGACGGAGCTCTTACAGAGAGAGGGGGAACGTGGTGCTGGATGAGGCCACGCCAGAAAGAGCCTGGCAGGCTGCGGATCTCATTCCCAGGGGAGTGAAGAGACTGAGAGCAAGGGGCTGCTAGTGCAGATGTGGGGAGACAGGCGAGGAGACCGCTGCAGTGGCCAGTTAGAGCAGGGAACTGGGGCAGCAGCCCCAAAGGACACGTGCCCTCTCCAAGGTGACAGAAATAATGAGCCCCAGAGCGTCCGCAGAGGGACTGTCCGCTTCCCCTCTCGTCCTCTGGCCTGGGCCCAGCACCATCCTGCACAGCCCCATTGCAGGCCCCCACTGTGGCCGGACCATGGGGGCAAGTGGAAATTGAAGGGCATCTTTAGAATAAGAGGGCTTGCTAATGGGGGCAGGAGGGAGAGGCAGGTGATAAAGAACTTGGAGGTTCTTGGGTAATGGCCGAGGAGCGGTGAACAGGCAGGGTCTCCATGAGAGTTTCAGGGACCTGAGGAGGGGCTGCATGGAGGAGGGTGGGGCATACAATGGTGCAAATCTAAGTCAGACTGACGCACACTGCTTGACCCTGAAAAAAATCAGCAGGGAGGCAGCACTACCCCAACTCCCCCATCCTGTGCCTTGTGTCCCAACCACCCTGGGCCCCGTCCCTCGGTCCCCCCACTTCCTCCTCTTCTTTCTTCACTCACCTCTTCTTTCCTCTCGGGCCTCTTCCCTATAATTATGCCCTGGAGGGGTCTCCAGCTCAGGGAGCAGAGTGGAGGGGGACACGCTGGGGTGATGGTGCCACCTCCTGGTGGCTACAAGAAGTGTAGCATCCCACTCCAGCCTCTCTTGGGGTGGGGCTGGGGCCTTGGGCTGGGCCCACAGAGGTTTCAGACAGGGATCCGGTGAAGGGTCTTTCCTTGCAGGTGGTGATCAGGTCGTTCCTGGAGGAATGGTCAGTTCTGGGTGCTCCATTCTTCATAGCAGAGCTGATATGCCCTCTCCACCTTACCCAGGGGACTCGCTGTAACTACGCCTGCTCGAAAACCTCCCACTGCCCTCGGGATTGGGGCCAAGCTCCACAGCACAGCACCTCAGCACAGCACGTGAGGCTCTGCCCCTGGCCTCGTCTCGTTCCTATTAGTTTCAGTCCCTACCTGTCCCACTCCCTCCCCACGTGCACCTCCATCCCTTTACCTCCGTTGTTCTCTCTTCCTGGAACACTCTCCCCTCCCTACGGGTTTTCCAAACTCTATTCCTCTTTCAGGTCTCAAATTTCCCATTCCCATCACCTCCCAAGGAGACTTTTCAGCACCTCCGCATTAACTAGGCAAAGAGGGGAGGGAAGAGTGTTTCAGTCCATGGGGACAGCATGTGCAAAGTTCTAAGGTGGCTTCAAGGACAAGGGAGGGGGCCAGAGACTAGAGAAGGTGACGGAGCTGGCAGGGCTACGGCCACAGACTGCACGTGGCTCTCGGGCACTGGTGAGGGACTGAGTCCCCAGTGAGCAGCATGAGGACGGGGCTGCGGCAGCAGCAGGGGCGAGGATAGCTCAAGGGGCACAGCGCATGCTTAGTGAGCACGGGTGAGGTCCACAGTACCTCCTCTAAAAATAAATAAATAAATCTAATTACTCCTCCTCCTCAAAAAATATTAAAAAAAAAAAAAAGATTTGCAGCAGCAAAGGTCATGATCAGATGTGTGTGTGGAAAGGCCCACATGAGGCTGCCGAGTGGGCAAGCACTGAAGAGGACTAAAGCGGGTGTGGGAGAACAGGGAGGGGCTCTACAGGTGAGGGCTCTTGGGGGCTTGGAGCCCTGAGCCCCTACTTCTTGCCGGCCAGGGTCCTGAGCTGGGGCTCGCAGTCATCGGCTCTAGCCTCCCTGACGGGACCCCGACTTACCGCAGCGTGCTGCAGACCAGCTCTGACTGCCGGCTGCGATGCCCTCCCCACTCTTCATCCCTGGTGAACACTGCCTGCTCCCGGAGCCGGCACCTGTGCCTTGTGGGAGCTGCCATCTCATTTTAGAGGCAGACAGGAAGCTTAGGCTCCGAGTGGGGATGCCAGTAGTGAGTGGCAGAGATGGGATTCGAACAGAGGTCTGTCTGCCTTTTCCACTGTACTTGGTGTCCTAGAAGTTATAGGTAGGACTCTGTCACCTGAAGGCTGTGTGACTTTGGGTGGGTCACTTGACCCTTCTCTGCCTCGGTGTCCTCTTCTACAAAATGGGGGCAATCACAGCAGCCTGCCTGGCAGGATCAGTGAAGAGTCTATGGAATAAATGCCCATAAGGAGCCTGACACGGCACTAGGCACACAGGAGATCAATAAATGGTGGCTGTTCACTTAACACACTCACTGGGGAGAGAACTTTAGGGTCCTGAATCAGGGAGAGGAGACAGGGGGCTCAGGAGGGACGGAAGGGAAGGAGAACACCGAGAGAGCATCTTGAGGCAGGTTTGGAGCTGGGTGGCCCTGAGTTCCAAGCACAGAGCAGGTATCTAGGGCACCAGGTCTGAAAAGCCTTGAATGCCACAGTGAGGAACCACCAAAAGTTCAAGAGTCAGAGAAGGCACAGACAGTGCCCTAAACCCAAGGGTGGGATGATTTCTCCTCCACAGGTGACAGTACTGGCCTTGGAGGCCGGAGGGAGCCTGGACAGCAGAGCAAATTTTCAGGTTTCAGAAAACTGAAGTCAAGCAGCCCTTCCTCGGCCTGAGAACTCCCTTATGTAATCCCCTAGATGGTCACACGGTGGCGACAGTGCACCAGGAAAGTCCTCTTCACCCTCTGTCTTTCAGCCAAAACAATAGGCAAGTGCCAATGCCTGCTGGGAGCCTCTAAGAGCTCTAAGAGCATACTTACAAATCTCTGTGAGGTAGAGTCTATTCATACGTCCAACTTACAGGTGGAACTGTGGGCTCACAGGAGTCCAATAGGATCCACAAGGTCACCCAACCAGGATTTGAACCCCGGTCTGTATGTCTCCCAGTCTGGCTGCAGCAGCTGCCTGTCCTTGGATCCTGGTTCTCTCTCCTGCCCCATCACTGGGCAGTGCTGCCTTCGTGGAGCTGGCAGATTAGACTTCCCTGGGAGTAGAATATTAGACAGGACAAGGAGGACTTTCATTTCGGCTTTATCTCTTGTTTACCTCACTTATGTAGCTTTTGCATTGGAGGTGAGGTGATGAGACAGTTCCCATCCCTGGGGTAGAGAGAAGCTGGGCTGAGGGTGAGGCAACGAACTTGGGGCACCGCCTCTGTGCCAGGCACTATGCCGACACTCATTCCTACATGAATTCAGCACACGGGAATGAAGCACCCACTGGGTGCTAGTCACAGGTGACACAGTACTCCCAAGCTTTTGGCACCCAGCAATAAATACTGGTATGTTTATGAGGATATGTTTTAAATAATTATACTGTAAGTGAGCCCACAGCCTAATAAATATTAGTTGAATGAAACACCTACCTTCAGCCTTAGGTACCCACAAGACACGCAAGTAGTGAGTTTGGAGTTCTGCGACAAATCTAAGGTAGAGATCGAGGCTCAGAAATTACTGGCATTTAGGGGAGGCCAGTGATGAGATGAGATCCCTCGGGAAGTCTGGGTAAACAATCAAGAAAGTGGGCCTCTACTGAAAGCCTAACAACAACAACAACAAAAAACCAAAGTGGGCCTATGTCTGCCAGACGGGAAAAAGGAGAGGCACGCCCATGGTACGGCTGCTCAGAGGGCTGGTAAAGAGGCAGGAGGGGACCAAACCTCCTGGAAATCTTGGTTCCAAAGCGTCAACAGGGTCAAATGCTGCAAAGTGAAACAGCACAGATTATGAAACGCCACCAGATTTGGCCAGAGTGGGACTGTTGGTGATCCAAAGCCTGGCTGAATTGGGATGAGGAAGTAGTGAGAAAGGGAGGCCAAGGGCAGCGGAGGGGAGAAGAGGCAGAGCCTGGCTGTGGAGGCCCTGAGATCTTTCTCTTACCGCGGGAGAAGGCTACACCATTTGTGGGCTGCCGGAAAGGGGGAGGCTTGGAGAAAGGAAGGCTTGGAGCTCTAGAGGTGCGAAAGGGGAAAGATGCACAAAAGCGGGAGGAAGCCTTACGGCGGCGGAACACAGAGCCCAAGAGGAAGGCCGGCCCAGCCCTCTTTTCTTCCTCTGAGAGATGGGGCAGGGCTGGTGGCGAATTCAGATAAACAGGCGTAAAGGGCCAGTGCAGTCGCCGGCTGGCTCTGGGGCATGGCGGGCATTACTACGCCTTGGCGGCCTTTTCCCGGCGCGGCCCAGCGCACGAGATCGCAGTTTCCGAGGGTCCACGCGGGCAGGGCGGAGCGCGCGGCCCACTGCCTGGCCGCTGCTGATTGGCGCGCGGGAGCCACCTGACCGGCCCCGGCCAATCAGAGGCGCCCTCCCAGGAACGCGGCCCCACGTGTGGCCCGGAGCGGAAGCCAGAGCTGCGGCAGGGCCGCTCGGGGTGCGGGCCGCGTGCGTCCAGCGGCTCTCTGCCCCTGCGGCGCTCAGAGGCTGAGGCCGGGCCTCCCGCAGCCCCGCCCGGTTCCTGCCCACCCACCCGCCTGCGGCGACCCCGACTCCTTTTGCCAAACCTCTTCTCTCGCCGGCTTCTGCGGCTCAGCCGGGGTGTGTTCACCCTGTCCCTCTGTCTTGACTGGGCCGAAGATGGTGATTTAGAGGAAGACAGAACCAAGGTTCCAATCATCGCGTGGCCTACGGCAGGTGTTTAACATTGTAAAGTGGGACTACTAATATCTACTGTGGTGTTTTTGTGAGGATTGTAAAGCCCAGTGCCTGGGACACGGTGAGCTCCCCAAAACATTGGTTATATTTTTGACAATTGCTGATATTCCTACCCTTCAAGAACTCACAAGCCTCATTACACACGGCCTTGTGTTAATCCTCCTTTTTGTTCCTATTTTCTTACTAGAATGTAAATTGCTTGTCAACAGGAAAGTGCCTGTTACCCTTTTTTAGTCTTCCAACTCCACGATCCCTTTACTTAATCTGACTAGGGTAAATTGAACCTACAGAAACAGTAGCAGGACAGAGGATACAAAGTTATGGGATTTATGCAGGGAAAATCTCAGCAGTTAGGTGGGGATATTTAAGTGCAACAGCGATGTACTGGAGAAACATCTCAGAAGGCTGCCAAGCACTAGCTCTGTGAGCTCAGGCAGATCTTGATATCTGAGCTGCATGGGAACAGTAATTGTGACTGTAACAACTGCAAGACTCACCAGGTGCCAGGCACTATTGGAAGCTCATATTAACTATCAACAACCCCAGTTTACAGAGAGGGTGCACAGCCACAGAGAGGTTCTGTAACTTGCCTAAGGTCACACAGCTATTAAGCGATAGAGCTAGGGGTTCAGACAAGATCTTTTGAGTCAGAGTCCATGCCCATAACTTCATTGTGTGCTACCTCCCAGACACCAACACAGGCAGCTGGCACACTGAAGACCCACCACATAGAACTATGGAGAGGGCTACGGCTAACGGGGCAAGGTCTTCTGCATCCAAGAACCAGAGCAGGCCAGTATGGCTGAAGGGTAGAGAGGGAAGGGAACAGGGTATAGAATGAGCCTGGATTTGCAGGCAGGTCCGTACCTTGCAAGGTGTTCCAGGCCACAGCACAGCTGACTAGGTGTTCCAAGGGTATTTCTGATCCCTCATTGCCACAGGCCTGGTGTGCAGAAGGCAGCAGGGACCTCTCTTACTACAGTTTAGCTTCAGTCCCTGCCCAGCCTAGAGATCCAGAGCCCATCATAGCCCTAAGTCCCTGGCTGCCTCCCGAGCTCCCCCCTGGGCAGGGCTGGATGCCACCACCCTGAGAACCGCACCCCCCCTCCAATGAAGAGTTTCTGGTCTCATAATGGCCTTAGGCTCACTAATATGACTAAATAGATAGAC
This sequence comes from Camelus ferus, assembly GCF_009834535.1. NCBI lineage: Eukaryota > Metazoa > Chordata > Mammalia > Artiodactyla > Camelidae > Camelus > Camelus ferus. The sequence continues at coordinate 3,166,748 of NC_045717.1, read as the reverse complement.
CTTCTGAAATCAGTTGCATCCTCCCACAGGCTACTATACAAACCCCGAGATGCCCTGTCATCTAAGGCCTCTGCAGGTCTCCCTGGGGTGCTTGTTATGAACTCTAGACATGTCAGCTGACTCTCCAGGCAAGGGGCCCAGGCTTTGGGGGAAGCAGGACAGGGCTTTTGTTGACTGTCAGGCCTCAGGTGGTCATCTTATTGGTCCTGTCTTGTCACTGACTCCTCTGGAAAACTCCCTGGCATTCTCAGATTTCCTGGGTTTTCTCACCACCTCTCCCACCCCCACCAAAGACATCAGGTCTCACCTCCTCTGTGATAACCCTTAAGGTATTCTCCCTCACCTGGCTCTTCCTCCAGGTCTTCAAACCACATATATATACAACCAGTAGCAAGACATCTGCTCTGAGGTCCTTCAGGCTCTCCGAACCTAACAGGCCACAACACCAGCACCTGCCTTACTTAAAAGTATTCTTGCAAGAACTTTAACCCAAATGTTATCAAGCCTCTGAACTTATGTCCAGCTTACAGGAAATACAGGTGGCAGAGGCAACAGGTGATGAAGAAGCGTTAGCCAAATGCAGAACACGGGGGATTCTCAAGATAACTGGTTTGGGGGTAAGGTATAGCTCAGTTGTAGAGTGCATGCTTAGCATGCACAAGGTCCTGGGTTCAATCCCCACTATCTTCATTTAAAAAAATTTGTTTAAATAAATAAATAAACCTAATTACCTCACCACCCCCCCACCTCAAAAATGCAACTGGCCCAGTCATTTCAAAAGTCAAAATTCATTGAAAACATGAGGTGGGGCATTCTAGGTTGTCAGACATGTAAGAGATACAAGGACCAATGCACAAGGTGAAATTTGATTATAGTTCAGAAAAATCATCTATCAAAGACATTTTGGGGAAATTTGAGCATGGAAAGAACATTAGATGT